>NC_071579.1:8365379-9565379 GCF_024509145.1 Vidua macroura
GAGTTTGCCAGAGCAGATTTGCAAAAAAAAGTGGATCTAATGCACTTAAGAGATTTCTATTTTCTTTTGAATACCTTTTTTAAAAAAAACAAGTCATGTTTGCTGGCTCAGGAAAGTTTTACTTCTATATCGTGGGTGTCTTGACTACATTTCTGTGTTTTATTTCAATTTCAAGATACGCTATTTTACAAATCAGAGGAACCCTCAGAGATTTGGAGATTAAAAAGCATGGGTTTCTGCTCAGTCTGGAAGCCAGGGCTGCATGATCTCCTCTGACTTTGCTGGTGTTGCTCTATACTAGTCATTCTTGAATGAGATAAGACCTGATGCTTTCGTGTTTCTCTCAGCAGGTTCTTCTTAAGCACACTAAGCAGATATTTTTAATACACCCAAACAAAAATAGTGATTTTTAGAACGCCACCTGGCAACTGGTACTTGGTACCAGCTGTTCTGGAAACAGGAGGAGTTGCCTCACACCAGTGGCAGCAAAAGTAACTTTGGAAAGATGCCTTTGAATTTTCAGTGTGTGTATCTTCTTAGTGCCAGGGGTGCTTCTAAAGGGGAAGTCATTACAGCAGAAGGATCTGACCTCATTTCTTGTTCAAAAGGGGTTGTAAGAAGACTGTCATCTCCTGACCTAGGGACTTGTGGCTGTTGGCTAAGGCACATGCCCCTCGGAGGGACCTGCCTGCAAGCAGAATTGGAAACCAGGATGTTAAATCTGTGTTTTGTTGTCCTGACCTCGGCATTTCTGAGACTGGTGAAGAAAAAGTCCTGACTCCATTTAAGCCCAAACCTTTGGAGCCAGAAGGTTCAGCCTGACTGATTTGTTTATGAAGGTTTGATGCACTCTCGGTAGTAAAGCTCAGAGTAGAGCAGAGACCATAAGATCTATTTTTTCAATGCTGTCTATGTATTTTTTTTCACTGGAAATTACAAAAACCTGATGAATCATATTGGTGGGCTTTGTGAATACACTTTTCCAGAATTCTTGTTCTTGTACTATTGCACTTTTCACTGCTCTGCTTTTTCCTTGATCAAGAGCCTGCCTGTTTGTGTGAAGCTGCTGGGTTTATGCAAAAGCTGTGGTGAAACAGCTGGTGAAACGGTTGGCTCAGAGATGCTTGAAAGGGCAAATAGCAGAGAAACAGTGTCCAGGGCAGCAAAAAGTTCTGCTGCTGCAGGAGTAGCATCTCGTTGGCAGGGGTGATTGATTGTATAGTAAATGTCTTTGGGAGTAGTAATATGGGGTGGGAAAGTCTCTGAAAGGTTGTAGTGGATTCAGGAGCTCTTCAGGGTGTTTTGAAGCCACACTGGATGCTGTTAAGTGAGAAAATATTTCATAGAAATTCAGGGCTCATCTTTTGCCTCATCAGGCTGGTGAAGTCCCATCAACCCAAATGAAGACAGAAAATGGGTTTATGTGGTTTTCCCTGCATTTGTTTCTCAGAAAGCCACAGGCTGCCTTTAAGGCACCCTTGAAGAATGCAAACATGGCTTGAAATGTAGCTCTAGTGAGGAAATGCAGGGAGCTTGTGGAGGAATTCAGGTTTGGATGAGACTCAGAATGAGCATTATTAGACAGGGGCTAAATATGTTTAAAGTCACATTACTAGTCTAGTGATTACTTCTGCATTCACAAAGTGAAAATGTGATCTCATATACATAAATTTGCTAAATAAAACCCTTATCACACAGCTCTTGCATATTGCATTCTTAGGGCTGCTTTTTTCTTGATGCCATAAATAAAGCATTTTGCAAAACAGAGAAAGATGAAGAATTTAAGTTTTGATACAGACAAGTGAAACATACTCTTCTCCAGAAAGAGAGAATATATCAGCATCCACAGTGGCAGGAGCTCAGATTGGGTTGATGGGGAGAACTTCATAGAGGCCTTTGATGGAAGAGCTGAGACTTACAAAGCTGGAGCTGCATAACCAGTCATACAAAGGTGTGAGAGATGAAAGCAAACTGTTAAATGCACTGACTGAAGCATTGCCACCATGGGTATAAACCCAAGCCTTGAACATCTTCTGGTTGGTTATGTGTTGCCACAGATCCTGGTGTACAGGCAGGTGAGTTTGGTGTGTCTGTACATGGAGGGCCATGAAGGCCTCCAGAGGCACAGGGTCACTGTGAACCAGCAGGAGAGCTCTGACCAACCCATTTCCCAATAAACTCTCAGGAACAAATTTCCTTTTCTTAATAATAACCTGCCCAGCTGCCTTTCTGAGCTCAGACCTCACGTGGTCCCACTGTACAAACACAGCACAGGGAGAAGGTGGTTTGGATTTGGTTTTTTTCTTTTCAAGTCATGTTGTCACAAGCCCTTTTGAGCGTGAAAGATAAACAGAGAGGAAATGAGGCAACTTATCTCCTTTTTTTTTTTTTTTTTTTTTTTCCAAGAAGGAAGGAGCATTGAAACACATTGGGGCAGAAGAGAAGAGCAGCCAAGGAGCCTCAAGCACAGGCTTAGTGAGAGGGACAATAGCTGAGTGGAGCTTCTTCCTGGGAAGTCCTCTTAGAAATGGAGAAAACAAACACCAGTGGTAACTATTGTCCCAGTGATGCTTTCATGACTGTTTGAGGATCTGAAAGTGGTCTAGGAGGAAGAAGAATAATGCACAGCACTTGGCATGCCAGGTGGCTGGATGGAACCCCTCTGAGCTGATTTCACTGAATAAAAGTGGGCTTTGGTGAAACCAGCCCCAGGGAGGAAACAAGGCAACTGGGACCTACAGAGCTGTGTCACCACCTTCCTGTCACAGCAAGTGACACTGTGGCTCTGCCTGTCTGGGAGCTGCAGTCAGACACTGGCCTTTCTCTGAGTTACGGTTAAAAATAGCCTGAAAAAGAATATAAATACTTCTGAACAGTGTGCCAGAACAAAGAGGCCTTAAACCTCCACATTTGCACAGGACAGACTGTTAGAGGAGTGTTCCTTTGTGTGTGTCCTCTGTGGCATTTACATCAAATTCTTTCTGAACTCAGTTCTTTGGTTTCCTTTTTTCCTTAAATTCCCCTAAGCTATGCCCTTGTCACCTGGGAGTATTGCTGCCTCTGGTGATGTGGGTTGCAGGCACTGGTGGGTTGTAGGAACAGCAAACCTGAGGAATGTAAAGGTAATCCTTCATCTTTGATACTGCTGCAGCTGCAGAAAGTTAGGGGTTGTTTGCATTTTTACTTGACCTCTTTTCAGGATAAAATTTTGGGAATTATTCTCAATTTGGTAGCAGAAGGTGTATTTTTATAGTAAGGTCCCAGCTTTAATTTAGAAGGAACCAGAGGCATGAACTCTGTCAAGTAAGGAATGATTCATGAAGTTTAATGGGTCCTTTTAGCTTTGCCAAAGAAAAACCCCAAAATGTTTAGATCACTTTTTTAAATTGTTTTACAGTGCTTTGGAAATACTGATATCTTGATTATGGCCTTGTTCAACTTTGAATGGGAAAAAAGAGGGAAAAGGAGGCCACTGCCAGGTCTCCAATGTTGAGAAGCCCCAGGCAGCCAGAGAGCCATCTCCCATCTTCTGTTTGTTCTTTCCCATTCATTTTGTTTTCATTTGCCTCATTTTCTCTGCCTCTTCCCTTGAATTGTCCCTGGACCAGATTTAGTAGGGGCTTTTGGAGTGGTTTCTTTGGTTTCACAAGGGAAGAGGCCAATTCTATTCCTTTTGCACCCATTTCACAGCTGGAAGAGAGCAAAAGGCTGTGACCTATCCTGAAGTGGGACTTTGGGGCAGCAGCAGCTGCTTTGTGAGTGTCAGAATGAAGTGGGAGTGAGAGAACCAGACCAAGATTGAGGAGTGAGAAGAGATGTGGTTAAGGTCTCTCTTTCCAGCAGCCTCATTGCATCTTGCTCCCTTTGTGCCACCCTTTCTTGAAGGAGCCTGGATCAGGGGCTGGTACCACTTCCCAGTGTTTCTGCACTAATTTGAATTATAAAGCTGATCTGTTGCATCACAGAGCTGTAGTTTCCCTTCCCCATCTGTAATAAGCACAGAAAGAGCTGTCTTACGCAGGGTTGGGTGAGCAGTTTCATGTAATAATTATATACTTGTCTTCTAAATTCTACCTTAATTGATGCTTTTTAGCAGTCATCTGAAGAAACCTTTCCCACAGGATGAGGCGCCAACGCTTCCTCCTGTCTGTCCTGCAGAGTGAAAAGTGAACAGTGTGATTTCCTGAGGGACATTGCCATCCATGGAGAGGTAGAGAAGGCTTTGTTTGTGAAAGGGGAGACCTTCAGTTGCATTACTATAGACCCTTTTAATGCCTGGCAGTATTCCTTGCAAAGGAATGAATGCAATCCTTTTTTAAAATCAATTTATTTCTAAAGATTTAGCAAATGCTTTTAGAGCTATTATGTTATTTTTCTGAACATAAGAACAGACTACCAGCAAGGAGGGTTTGTCTAGTTTGTCTTATCTAAGGCTTTGAGGGATTGACCATAGTGTAGTGCTATGGAACATTTTTGTCTTGTAGGTTGTGTCAGCCTTGAACAATTCCTGCTGTAGCATCTGCATGGCCAACAAAGCCCATGTGATGTCAGAAAGTGATCCCATTGTAGACTCTGCTGTGTAACAACAAAATATATAACAGATCAAAGAGATTTTATAAGCTTTGTAGCAACAAAATATATGACACATTAAAGACATTTTATAAGCTTCACTCGAACTTCTAAGTTTTATAAAGTAAGTTCTCCCATCCTCTGCCCAATTGTTTTGCTCTGACAAGTTACATTTTCCTGCAGTCATATTCCAGTATTTTAACCTGAAACTAGTGAGAGCCTGAACAAATTACTAAATATGCACTGCAAAGGAAAAATATTTCCATTTTTGTTGTTCGAGCTGAATGTAAAGTGTGAAGTCAGGTAAAAAAATTTAAAAATTCTTTGGAATGTGAATTGCATTTTGCATACTCCTTTTCCTCTATTATAAAGTTTTATTAGAAGCTTAATATTATATACAAATATATAATTCACAGTTGCTGCCCTACAGAGGACCAAGGTGAGAAGGTGTTGGCACAAGCAAGGCAAGCCAGGTGAAATTGGAAAATGGTCCCAATTGGCAAAACTGTGACATGAGCATGGCCTTGGGCTTCAAAGATCTGAATGGTGCTTGTTGGGTTAAAATCTGTGCATTCACCCCGGTGTTGTTGTGGGGTTCAGAGTGGCAAGAAGGGGCTCTGAGGCTGGAGTTATTTCCTGTGGTAAAATCAAGCGGTGTGGTTGTGTTGGGAGGTCATTAAAGTAAATGTCCTTGCTTTGAGACCTCTGTTTAGTTTAGAGATTAGTCTTGGTTTTACCCTTCTTGTGCATAGGCTTAGCTGAAAGTCCTTTGCAAATCATGGGATTTACTCATTTTCAGCATATACAGGAGCCAAAAATGAAGCAAATGCCTTAGAATTGATGAGGAAAATTGTAAGAAATGAGGCTCCAATACCATTATTTTCATTTTGTTACTCTGTTTTGTACAGTTTCTGTGTTTGTTGAAGAGAAATGGAATAAAATCCTGCCATGGAATACTGGCCTTCTGCTACAGTGCTTAAAAAGTGATTACTTTGTGGGAAATGGGGTACTTTGAGGAGTCCATCTGGGCTGATGGTGACAGCAGTTGGAACACTGAGGGAATAAAGGGAATTCATGACTAAGGTAAGGAAACCTCAGCGTAAATGAAGCCCCTCATGGAAAGGTGTACTCATAGCTTTGGCCAATCTCATGTACTCCCTGGAGTAATTTTGTGATAGAGCCATGTACTGTGGTATAATTTGGCAAAGTAATTAAGAAAAAAGAAATTAGTAAAAATATCTCCTAGATTTGTATGAGCATATGCCAAGCATTGCATGGAAATCATCTTTGAAGGTGTGTGTCTGTCTGTATAAATATCAATATATATATATTCAGAAAAAAACTTCAACTAATGTCATGAAGGTGGTTATTTTTGTTATCCATGCCTCTGTGTCTTTTTGTCATTTTGTCTTGTGGATGGTTGGGCAGTGAGGTAACTGTCACCCAAAAGGGAGGGAAGGGGGAATACATCATCCTGATTTAAAGGGTGATGCAGCATTGGCTTACATTTTTGGAATGCTGTTTAAATGTTCCCAAGAAGCATTTTTGTGTGACCTCCAGTGACGTGTAACGTGGTGCTGAGATGTGGATTGGAGAAAGCTGCTCAAGACGTGCCTGGTGTCTGTGTCCCCAGGAGTGGCTCAGCTTGTGGCTCAGGGAGTTGAAAAATGCCCCAAAACTTGAAAACCACTGACCTTCACCAAATTTATTTATCACAGATCATAGTTTAGTTTCATGTGACCCCCCCCCAGGAATTAGATTGGGTTCATTTGGTTATTAAATCCCAAGTCCTTCTGGTGCTGTGAAAGAAGCTTATAAATAAAGTCTTGTCAGACCTTATTCTAGTTGAATCTGACCATGAGTAATTGTTTTTAGACAGAGTGTTGCTGCTTCTAACCCCATTACCAAGAAAGGGTAGATTTTAGCAGGCTTTGAGATAAGCTTATCTGACACAGTGTTAATCAAACCCTTGGCTTGTTTCAGCCTGATCAACCACAAGCACTGGCCTTTCTGTAATTCATGATTATTAGGATTTTTTAGCCTGACAGAAGTTCAAAGGCAATTTGTGAAATCTTCCTTCTCCCATAAATAAGGATTGGGCAGTGGGAGCAGGGGAAGTGAAAGCCAGCTGCAGGAATGAGTCTCTGGGTTTGACCCAAGAGCCACTCTGTGTTTGTGCAGGATCTGTGCTCTGCTGTTTGTTCTTCATTTTTCATAATCAGACAGCATTCAGAATTAACTTAAACCAGCAAGCTCCATTAGTTAGATCACAAGCTACTCTTCACAAAAGAAGCATTTTTATAGAGTGCATGAGGTCTCACTGAACTCAATCTGCTCTCTCTGAATGCAAGATGCTCCCAAAGCTGCCTGGGAACAACATAAGTATGTAAACCTTTGGAAATCTGTGGATAATTGTCCATCTCAGGACAAA
The DNA here is from genome assembly GCF_024509145.1 of Vidua macroura. Classification (NCBI taxonomy): domain Eukaryota; kingdom Metazoa; phylum Chordata; class Aves; order Passeriformes; family Viduidae; genus Vidua; species Vidua macroura. Next base: position 8,372,380 of record NC_071579.1, read on the forward strand.
ATTCAGCCTTGTGTAGCAGAGCACTTGAGGAAGAGCAAAGTATAGGGGTAAAATTGTAGAAAGGGTGATGTGCAAGGTTGGGATGGAGCCTGTTACTTCTGGCACCTCTTTTGCCAGGGATCATGTCTGGATGAATGTACAAATGTGTTTGTGTAGCTTGCTGTGAAACAAAAGCTTTGCTTCTGATGGAGCACAAATATCACACCCACAGTCTCAGCTGTCAAACTTGTGAAAAAACTTGTGAAAAAATCTGATTTTTTCACAAGACAGCATCAGTTTTTTCCTATAGAGAAGATGGACTAAGCACCTGAGGAGTGCTATATGCTGAGACTAGAGGAGAGGCTGATCTGAGGTGTGATGGGTGTTGCCCACTCCTCTGCACTGAGTTTTGGGTGACTAACAGGGATTTTGCCAGCATGGCAAACAGGTGATTTGAGGGTGTGTGCACACCACTGGAGCCACAGAATTGTAAGGTTTTATTGAGAGCAGTCTCCATTAATATAAACCGAGGTTGGGATAAATAATTGGTTTCAGTATTTTACCAGGTGCAAACCACATGTTCCTGCTTGGGAAAGAGGGGTGGCTCCACCAGCCAGAGCTGCTGGGTTTGGCTGAGTGCAAAGAAACCTGTGAGGGGTGATCCACCCAAATCCGAACCTGGGATTTGTGTCTGCCATCCCTTTTTGTCATAGCAGGTATTAAGTCCTGACTCAGAGTAATTGAAATACTATTTCTACAAATAAAGATGAAGATGAGTTCTGCTTTCAACATCAAGAATAGTTTACATTGCCTTCCTAGATAAAGTCTGGGAGCACTTGAACTTAAACACTTCCTGGGTGGTATTGTAAGTACTGCATAAGGAAGAAGACTGAAGGAAAGAGGGAATCACTTGTAAATCCCACTACACTGTTCTATACCAGAGCACTGGAAGGTGGTGGACACTGTCAGGATATGCCAAACAGAATCACTTTCACAGGTTTTCTGGCTACCAGATGCATTTAGCAACTGATAATGATGTTTGCAGTGAATGGGTGATCTGAGGAAAAGCAGTTTTTATGGTGAGTGACTGCTTCCTTCCCTTCCTGTTGAGCATCCAGCCCATTTCAGAGCTGCCAGTACTGACATCCAGCTTTCAGGGCTTACATAGAGCATCTGCAATTTCAGGTGTTTACCTCAATCAGAGTTGTGCTTTTCTTGGACTTGGGATGAAGTTGGCCCAGGAGCTGAACACTGGAATTATTTTGTTAACTCATTTTGCTGCTACCATGATGGGCTGTGAGAATAAGACTGTGTTTATGGATAGAAAAGTGGATGGATGGATGGATGGATGGATGGATGGATGGATGGATGGATGGATGGATGGACAGCAGTAATTTTAAGCTCAATTTGCATTAAGTACAGTTTATGTACTGTATGCATTTGCATACAGTACATCTAGATTAACTGGTTTTTAGTTTATAACTTAAAAGGATACCCCCAGTTGTGGGTTACATCCTGGCTTGCGGAGCACTGTGTGGGTATGATCAGCTGAGCATTTTAGATTGTTTTCTGACAGCTTTGCTCATGGCCTGTTGGAGGAAATAAGGCAAGGTTCCTGTTCCGTCTCACTGCTTTACTTGTTTGAAGTGCTGGGTGTACTGACATTCAGCACACGCAGTGCCTATTTCTTTTAGGTTTTATTTTGTCCAGGATTTGTTTTAATGCAGCAAATAATCTACTTCCTTTACATTTATGTCCCCTGGAGCTTAAATGGTGTAAGAAGATACGTCAGCTGCCAGACCTCCAAAGAGATTCATATCACTGGTTGTGGTAAATTTGGAAAATCCTTTCCAAAAGGTGCTGAGAAAGGCAATTGTGCTGTGAAGGGGAAGGATTGTGAACATTTTCCTACTCTTGGAAGGGTCATCTTACTGCCAAACACCAATATTTAAGTGAAATAGCTTTTATGGCAAGTCCTTCCCTCTTTCCATTCTTAACTTCCAAATGGCTGAAGTTCTGGGAGTGTGAGCAATCACTGTCTTGTATGCCAGCCAAGACGTTATTGTTTTCTGACCTTTTTTCCTGAGTTTTCCTGACCTGCACCTGGACTGGCCACGTGGCAATGTTGTTGAGAGCAGGGAGATGTGGCAGGGTGAGCTGGATAGGCTGCACTGGGAGCCAGTGGCTAGACCAGCAGGAATTTATTCCTGGGAGAACTTGCTGAAGAGTGCCCTTGTTTGAAAAAGCTGTATGTCAGTTATTTCAATAAAAGCAGTGAAACCCCCACTATAAAGTTGGGTATTTGAGGCCATTCTGTGGGCCTGATGACTTGGAGTTACATACAAGTGTCCAACATGGGTGACACAATTAAGAAGGTCAAAGGCAGGGGAAAAGCAAGGAAAAAAAAATTGGGGTTGATTACTGATTTCCAGGGGGGCAACAGGTAGATGTTTCTTGTTTCTCAGTGCAGTGACATTTGGTTTTAGTCTTAAAAGAGGTATCATAACTCATGCTAAAATTTTGTGGTTGTGTGCAGGGGCAGTTCTGCAGAGCAGGAGGTGTGTCATTAGCAAAGTTTATTCTGGAGCAGGATCTAAACCCTCAGCAAAGGAGGAACAGACCCTTGCCATGTTAATTGGATGGAAATCCTTCCACCTCCATCTTGTGGTCTTTTCCTGTTGGTAATTTTGATTCAGGGAATCGCAGAATATCCCAAGTTGGAGGGAACCCACAGGGACCAATCATTGAGTCCAACTCCTGGCCCAGCACAGGAGCAGGAGGTTGCATGCAGGCTCGTCCTGGAGCTGATCAGACTCCTCATTCTCCCAGGATAAACATCCCAGCTGCTGGCCTTCAAGTCCCATTTAGATGGGCTGGAGCTGTGCCACTGCCAGACCAGCCAAGTGGGAGCGTTGGCCGTGCTCCATATAAACAGCTCTGACTAAGCCAGCCACACTAAATTTGGAAAAGAATTGGGGGAACTCATTTTTCAATTGCCCTGGAGTATTTTATCTCCAGTTGCCCCATGTTATCGTTTCATGGGAAGAGTTTCTGGTACTCTGGACTGTTTCCATCATGTTTATTTTCAGATAGCATATTTTTATTTTCTGTAAACCAAAAGAGTTTAAATATCCATTGAGGAACAATGGATCAAGGGTCTGTCTGCTTCTCTTCCCACCTTCAGGCAGCACTGAAATTCCTGTTCAGCCGAGCCCTGCAAGGCCAGGTCCTCATATGGTGCCACTCACAATCTCTTTAAATAAACTTTTCTTCTAATTTTAAGAGGGAGTATTTTTAATGCAAAGCTTCTTTGCAACAAGTAATGTGAAGATTGGAAGAAACAACCAGAAACATTTTCCTCTTGATTCTTGTTTTGGTTTGTCATAAGTATTGTCTGCACATAAAAATTACATCATCAATGTCCTATTTCTGACATATATGTTGTGAATTGCAGAGTTTCTTTCTCTTCAGTCATTGTGCTTTAAGCTGATCTAAGCAGTACTGACAGTGAAGAATGACACTTCTGAGGCCATTTAGCCTTAATTGAGAATCTTTGCCAAAATTACAGGTATTTCCTGTGATTGTTGCAAGTTTTTTCCCAACACCAGAATTTTATTCTTTGTCCCACTTCCTCTACAAACTTTTACTGCAGGATGCAGGCAGTAGCCAAGTGAGGTGCAGTGTCCCAGAGCCTTCTCTAACAAATTAAGAGGATGATGCGAGCTGGAAAAGAAAAAGCCACAGCGCAAAACAGGGGCAAACCCTGAGCAGGAAGCTCTGCCGGGGCTGGGGCCAACAACATCCTACTGCTGGCTGGGACCAGGGGGAAAAAAATGCTGTAAAGAAAGTTTTGGGAAACTTTGTCCTTATTTGGAGAATAAGTCTATGCCTCTGCCCAAAGCAGGCTAGTTTTTGTAGGGCTGGGATATTCTGCTTTAGCAGCACCATATCCTGCTATTATACCCAAGCACATCCTATAATCAGTATGTCTCTAAAAATCCATCTTAAAGCTGAAGATTAGGAGTCCAGATTGTCACCGGGTGCTGTCCCACAAGTAACTCTGTGAAAGCCTTACATGAGTGATGAATTGACTCTGCTTCTGACATCCCTCCAGCTGAGTGGGATGGCTGTGCCAATGCTGAGCTGGCTCCTCCTGTGCCTGGAGAGGGCTCCAGGGTATCAGATCTCCCAGTGCTGGTGTGGGATTGGAATGGGGCAGCAGTGGGGCAAAAGGGGCTTCCAGTTGAGTGGAAGGCAGCAATCACATTGGTGCTTGTGAAGGAGAAGGCTCCAGCTCACCCCTCTGAGCTGGTGACACAGGAGTGGCTGGAATGAAAGGTGGCGTTATGGAATGTAAAGCGTTGGCATTGCCCCTGAACTTGAGGGGTGCGTCTTGTTCTGCTCACACTGGAAATTCACCTGCAGAAGCGGAGGAGCTGGTATGTAGGTTTGTCTTCTCATGCACATCCATGTTAGGAACTTAGGGAATAATTCCTAGAATCCCACAATGGTTTGGGTTGGGAAGGATCTTCAAACCCATCCAGTCCCATGCCCTGCCATGGGCAGTGACACCTTCCACTAAACCAGATTGCTCCTTGCCCCTGGCCTTGAACACTTCCATGAATTCCATTTCAGGAATGCTGTGTGCCAGTCCTGGTCTAGGAGTCCATCTAAAGGCATTAAAAAGTCTTATTTTGAGAATTAACATTTCTTTTCTATACAGAAAAGATGATTTTTTTTTCCCCAAGTGGAACAAAATTAAATTTTGTAAGCATCAAAGTTGCTTGAGATGTGAAATTGCATTTCTCTGTTGTATGCTCAGAAATGTTCTTTGACATGGAGCTCCTTAATACCAAGAAGAAAGGGATCTCTCCAGTATCCAGGATGTTTGGGATGCTATCTAGGTCATAGGCCAGGTTCTGGTTCTTGCATTGCTACAGACTCAGTTACATATATGTACATGCCTTTAATTTTAGCTTCACTTCTCTGTCTGCAAAGCACCATTATTTCTTTGGTAGGGTTAATAGTTAATTGCTTGTAAATTGTTTTAAGATTCTCAGAAGTGAGACCTCAGTGTGTTTATTGCTGCTGCTGTTACCCATGAGATCTTGATCACAGTGAGACAATACCAGATTAGTGTTTATTGCAGCATGACTGATGGTATGTTTGCATTAAAACAAAGATGAGACTGTAGTCCCAAGCCTAGAAAAATCCTTTGTAGAGCTTTGAGTCATCTTTAGAATCTCAGTAAGTGATAAAATTGGCTCCTATGGCTGAACATTAGCCAGTGTCACTGGTTGTCCTTGAAAACCCTTTCACCCCTTGACCACCCTTGGCTCTGGGGCAGCGTGTCCCAGGGAGAGGCAGAGAGCATCTTTCCTTAGAGAAATGAATTTGGAGAATTCTTTGTTTGATCTTAGAAGAAAAAACAAAGTCCCAAACCCAATATTTTCCTGGACAAATTCCCTCTGAATGCATCTCCAAGGGTTTCCTGATCTGTGCAGCAAGTGGCCCTTGGTACATTCAGGAGGTTTTCTCATGGAATGGTTTGGGTTAGATGGACCTTAAAGCCCATCCAGTTCCACTCGCTGCTCTGGGCAGGGACACTTCCCACTATCCCAGCTTGCTCCAAGCCCCATCCAGCCTGGCCTTGGATACCTCTAGGGATCCAGGGGCAGCCACAGCTTCTCTGGGCACCCTGTGCCAGGGCCTGCCCACCCTCACAGGGAACAATTCCTTCCCAATATCCCATCTAAACCTACTGTCAGTGGGAAGCCATTCCCCTTCATCCTGTCTTTCCATCCCTTGTCCAGAGTCTCTCTCCATGTTTCTTGTGGGCTCCCTTCAGGTCCTGGAAGGTCACTATTAGGTGACCCTGGAACTGCCTCTTCTCCAAAGAGAAGAATTCGGGTCACTGGTGAGAAGTGCCTTGGTTCTGTGTTACAGGCTGTGAAGCCATGTATATGAAATACCTTTAAATCTCTGTTTCACCTCAGGGAAAACAGAGGCCACCATCAAGAACTTCAGCCCCCACTACCGCCGCCAGTACGCCGTGGCTTTCTGCAGGCACGTGCAGGAGGAGCTGGAGCAGCACCGCCACTCCCAGTCCCGCTTCCTGAAAACCAGGGTAGGAGGATGCTCATTTCCTTCTCTGTGACCCAAGTGCATGTGCAGGTGTTGGATTTGGGTCATTTTGGTTTGGGATGGAAAAGTTGCATCTGGGTGCAGGTTTTAAGTTTTACTTTTGAAAATTCATCTATATTTTGGTCTTGTTTAGTTGTTTATCGTGGCATGAGGAGAACCATGACATGAGTTTCTGGTACAAGGAGCTGGACCTTTGGACAAAACTGGTTCCTTCTTGCCGGTTGCAAGATTCTGCAAAATCTAGGGACAGATATCATACTTCCAGGGAAGAGATTATGTAAGAAATGTAATTAATCCTGTAATCTGTGGCTCAGGGTTCCATAAAGAATATGGCAATAATTTCCTCTGTGGAGTGAACTACTGAAAGCTGGTTTTTATTAGAGGGGAGACAAAAAGAGAGACACAAGTCTCTTTACAAGAGGAAAACGCAGAGAACTAGCCTTCAAGATTAAGAAGATAAAAATTTAAATGTTCTGAACATACTGGAAATCATGGATTTCTGATAAAAATCTGTCTGATAAAAACCATGGATTTCCAGTGCTCTTGAAATGAGTAACCCAGCAGTGAGGTGGGATAATAGAAGATCCGTGTCTTTCAGAAAGGTGCATATCAGTTGCTACAGCACAGATGCAAAAGCATTACAAAAAAATGGGAAACAATTTACTATATTATAATAAAACCCTGCTTTTCATATCAATGAAATATTTATATTACGTAGTGGAAAATGGGAGGTGGTGAACTCCAAGTCATCCTGCAGGGGGTGGAATTAGATGATCTTTCAGGTCTCTTCCAACCCAAACCACTGTAGGATTCTCTGTCAGCTGAAAGTAAATAAATGTCTCAGAAATCTGGCAGTGTTTTGGAAGGCAGAGCTCTTCTGCTGCCTCCTCACCTTGGCTACAAGAATTTGCTTGTGTCTGTAGAACCTTCTGAAATCAGAGATGTTTATGACTCCAAATTGCATTTGAAGGCTCAAAAGCCCTCAGAGCAGCATTATGGGAATGTAGAAATAAAAGCTTCAAGATGGTCAGTGGTGCGGAGGGGTCTCAAATGTCACCACTTGTCCCTGTAGCCTGCGGGGGAAGCCGGGACAGTTCTGTACGAAGCAGAGCTGCTGCATTTCAGTGAGGACCTGAAGAAGTGGAAGGACAGATACATCGTGATCAAAAATGACTACACTGTGGATTGCTTTGAGACCAAAGAGGTGAGTGCTGCTTCTGTGGATCTGCTTGTACACTCCAGATAAACCAATGGCAAGTGGATTTGCTGCTGCTGCCTTGCCTTCAGCAATAGGAGGTGAAACTTTGTCCTCATCAGGGTGGCTCCAGTAGAAGCCTCACAGGGATGGCTGAAGGTACAGTAAAGTGCCCTGCCTTGGCAGAACTAACAAATGGGACATTCCTTGGCCAGTTACGTCAGCAAGAACTAACAAACCCTTTTAACAGCACTTGAACCCTCCTGTGCCTGTCCCAGAGCACTTCACATCTCTATATCCCTGTAATACATCCCTGTGCTCCTGAAGTTGGATCTGAAGTAGCAGGGTTTGGGTGGCTCCAGGCTGGCTACAGTGGAGGTTTTTGCCTGGAAGCTGCCATAGTCAAGCTAGTCCAGGCTGACAAATCCAACTAATTGGGCTCAGGAGAAAATCCCATCCTTTTTCCCTCCCTTCCATCCTTCACTCCTCACCACAGCAGATAAGCACTAAGAGATTAGATTTGTTTTAGATTTGACATGCCTAGGGAACATTTCCAAAATTTAGCCTGACAAAAAGATTCTCCCTTTGGGCAATATCCCCATGGATTAGAATCACAGAATAGCCTGAGCTGGAAGGGACCCACAAGGATCATGGAGTCAACTCCTGGCTTTGTCAATGAATTGTGTATTTTATGTTTTCTCTCTGCTTAAATCTCTATTTGACAGTACTCCTCTCTGTTGATTTTCCAGGCCTACCAGAAGGGAGCCAGCCCTAAATATCATGTTATTCCTGCAGGAGGCAAAGTCCTGACTTCAGAAGAAGATTACAATTTGCTGTCTGATAAAAATTTTCCAGACCCTGTTGGTAAGTCCTGTTCAAAGCTGAACTGCCAAAGCCCAGGCTCTGTTCCTTACTCTGTTCTGGAAAGGCTTTTAGGCTCCAGTTTAAAATGGGGTAGCAGAAGATGCCCACAGCCCTTTTCCCAAGTTCAAGCACAGCTCCAGAATGGATGAACAAAGCAGATGCTGTAAGCCAACATTCAGAGAAATGCTGGCTCCCTTTCTTCCCAGCATACCAGCACAAAGCTGCTGGAAGCTGTGCAGAAGCAGGGCAGGAACCACAGCACCATTGTTCCCAGCCTTTGTTAATATTCCTGGTTTATTTGTTTCCATTTTTAGATGCCAGCTGTCTGTGTTGACTCACAGCTGATAATGAGTCCCACAGAGAGGGCAGGAAGGTGGCTGCTTCTGAGTTTGTTGTTTCTGGGTCGGGAACTGCTGTGGTCCTGCCTGCCCCCACTGCACCAAGATGGAGAAAATTCAGGCTTTATGGAGGAGGATCTCACATTGCATCCCATTGGAGAATGGGATGCCACATAATGAAAGGGATAAAGGCAACTTGAAGACAAGAGTTTATTTTTTGAGTCCTTTAAATCCCTAGGATTTAAAAGTTAGGTGCCCTCTCACACTCTTTCCCAAGGCACAGGGTGGTCAGAGGCATCTGTCTGTGTCACCACAGCTCTGCAGCAGTTGGGGTTGAGTGATGTGGAACACCCCGAGGGTGCTCGTGGGCCTCCCATGGCTGTCCCTTCCAAAGGGTCATCACTTCATCTTTATGGCACTACTCTCTGTGTGGTGCTGAAAACCCTCCAAGGTGAACCTCATGTGTCTGGGCTCTCAGTGCACGTCAGTGACTCCAGACTGGGCTTGGTCATCCCTAAATGTGCTGTCCAGCATCCCCTGTGTGCAGGGACCCAGGGCAGGTGGGAGCTGGAGGTAGAAAGCTGGTGCTTTCTTTACATCACCTGCAAGGAATTGAAGTGACAGTTTTTAAGGGCAGTTGTGTGTGGAGATCCTGGAACCAGGGAAAGCACTGCTGTTCCAACATGGTTTATTTAATGCAGCTTGTTTCTGTACAAAAGTCCATATGCTCCTAAATGGTCTTTATGTGGAAGAGACCAGCTCTCCCCACTAATTTACTTATCTGCCATGAAAAACATTTCCCTAGCAGCTGCAATCTAGTGAAATAGTTTCTTTGAAATTTTACCAAAATTAGATTTTTGCCACCTTGAAGACAAAGCAAGAGGCCATCAAGTTGCTGTGGTGTAGCACAGAGAGGGTTGATGCCAGCTGAGTGTGCCCATCCCAGCTGTGTCCCCCTGCCCTCTGTGCCCAATCTCCTGGACTGGGAAGGAGATTAACTTGCTGGCAAAGGTCTGGCACAGAGCCAACCCCCAGGAAATCTGCAGCTCTCAAACAGAGGTGTTTTTGTGCAGGCTCAAGCGAGGAGGCGGCTGCAGCCTTCGTCCCGCTCCCGAAGGAGTTCCCGGTGTACCTGTGGCAGCCCTTCTCCCGGCACAGCTACTTCTGCTTCCCTGAGCCAGGGGCACAGCGGCGCTTCAGCGCCATGCTGGGGGACTGCGTGAGGCATTCCAACCACGGTGAGTGAGGGAAGGGACTGCGTGAGGCATTCCAACCACGGTGAGTGAGGGAAGGGACTGCGTGAGGCATTCCAACCATGGTGAGTGAGGGATGGGACCCTGTGGGACATTCCAACCACAGTGAGTGAGGGAAGGGACTGCGTGAGGCATTCCAACCATGGTGAGTGAGGGAAGGGACTGCGTGAGGCATTCCAACCATGGTGAGTGAGGGAAGGGACTGCGTGAGGCATTCCAACCATGGTGAGTGCGGGGACTGCGTGAGGCATTCCAACCACGGTGAGTGAGGGAAGGGACTGCGTGAGGCATTCCAACCACGGTGAGTGAGGGAAGGGACTGTGTGAGGCATTCCAACCATGGTGAGTGAGGGATGGGACCCTGTGGGACATTCCAACCACAGTGAGTGAGGGAAGGGACTGTGTGAGGCATTCCAACCATGGTGAGTGAGGGAAGGGACTGCGTGAGGCATTCCAACCATGGTGAGTGAGGGAAGGGACTGCGTGAGGCATTCCAACCACGGTGAGTGAGGGAAGGGACTGCGTGAGGCATTCCAACCATGGTGAGTGCGGGGACTGCGTGAGGCATTCCAACCACGGTGAGTGAGGGAAGGGACTGCGTGAGGCATTCCAACCATGGTGAGTGAGGGAAGGGACTGCGTGAGGCATTCCAACCATGGTGAGTGAGGGATGGGACCCTGTGGGACATTCCAACCACGGTGAGTGCGGGAAGGGACTGCGTGAGGCATTCCAACCATGGTGAGTGAGGGATGGGACTGTGTAGGGTATTTCAACCACAGTGAGTGCAGGAAGAGCTCAGCCTGGGTCAGTGTCACCCACCCACCCAGCTGTGGGAAAATGCAAGTCACTTACAAAAGGTGCTTGGCTTCAGCACCCTGAGGAATGAATCAACACAGCCCTGCTTCCTGCAGTGCTGGGAACACAGTTAGGTGTGAGCTTGGGGATAAAACATGGGAATTGCTTTGGAAGTTGTGTAATGATCCAAAATCCCTAAGAGGTGTTTGTTACTAAGGCACAACAAATCCTCACCTGTGTTTGCAAGCTGGCTAATGCATCACAGCTATAGAGTCAGGAATAATGGAATATCCTGAATTGAAAGGGACTCATAAGGATCATGGAGTCCAACTCGTGGCCCTGCACAGACAATCCCAAGAATCCCACCCTATGCCACTCAGGAGATGAGGGGTGTACAACACAGAGGGAGTGTATTCCCCCAGTACATTCCTGTGTTGTTATACACACACCTCTCCTGATCAAACATTTGACCTTTCTGCAGATGTTTCAACGGCACCCCAGCCATGGTTAAGCCTTGTAACTGGTCCATGAATGGTGTGTAGGACACAGTATTGATTGTCTGCACAAAGATAAATTATGAATATCACTTTCTGAGTAGGATAGACTAGAAAACTTTAAAAAAACTCTAATTTGTGACTTGCTAGGGTTATAAAAACAGCTTTGCTCCCAAGAAATTGGAAGATCATTTATGAATTGGACCCTTCAGAAAAATAAATGCTTTCCTGATTTTTAGATGACGTTTTTTCCACCTAGATGCCCTCAGTTCCCCACTGGTCTCCAGGGTTTTCCATGCCTTTAGTGTCACTTTGGAGTCCCATCTGCTCCTGCTGCCCTTGGTGGGAGATGGGAACACTCAGCAACTTTTCCACTAAACTCAGCTGCTTGGGTCTGAAGCCCAGGCTTGTGGGTAAATGAATTGTGAGTGCAGGGTGTGAACAGTCCCTTTTATTTACAGAAGTGGCTCCTGGTGAATGTTTTTTAGCTGTCACTTTAGTCTCCTGGTGATCAGCTTCATCCCATTGCCCTCAGACAGCTTTCTCCTGCTGTCCTCCCTGGGTCATTCTCAACTACCATCTCTTTTCCCTTGTCTCCACTGCTAAAGACATTCCTGGTTTCCTGTAGGACTCCATTCCCACGAGGAAAACACACACGACTGCATTTCTAGGCAGTTTCCTAAGATGTGCAGTTACTTGTGTGGGGGTCAGGGCTGGTTGGTTTCAGGGGCCTTCTTCACAGGAAATGTGAGATTCCCTATCTCAGTGCTATCCAGGTGGTGTACACTCCCCATTCCTGATCCCAGGGCTGTCCAGGTGCTGCACAACCCAAATTGCATTCCCAGGTGGTGTACAGTGCCCTGACACTCTGGACTTGGCTTCTCACTGAGGTTTGGTAGGGAGATGAGGACACAATCAAGTTTTCCTGGCACTCCATGACTTGAAACCTGTTCATGATGTTTGGGGATTTTCATTTCTCTCCTGGAACAAGTGTAATGGGTTTGACAAAGCTTTTGGCAGCCTGTTTTTTTCTTAAAGTTCAGCACATCACTCTAGGGGCCAATCCTGAACTGGCAGAAGCTGGATTTAGATGACCTAAGAGGTCTTTTCTGTCTCCAAAGCCTGTGAGTCTGCACTTCATTATATTTCATATGGCTTAGCTAGTGCTCATTTATGCATCTGTTCCAGGATTTATCCCTCTCAGCTTTTCCTGTGGTCCAGTTTTTATCTGACAGACAATGCCTCAAGGCTCATCCTTACTTCTGCCCAACAGGGTGAGAAGCAGATAAAGACAGTCTGGATTAGGATCTACTGTTGAACCAGGAATAGAGTTTCAAAGGCTATCAAGGAAGCAGGAGCCCCTTTTGTGTGGATTTCCTGGAGTTATGTTACCCCATGGAGATCTAGGTGCTGCAAGCAGAAAAATGATCACTGACAAGCACCTCAGTAAATTGAACTCTGCTCTTGGGGAGAATTTTTTTCCCAAGGGCTTCATATTGATTCCTAGTCATTCACACATCACTGAAAAATATTCGTTTATTAATACTTCTTTAAAGTCTTTTCTGCAAACAATTCTGCTGACAAAAACAGGTGTGCGAGCAATCTGACAAAGTTACAGCTATGTGCAGCAAAACAATGGGTAGTAAGGACTGCAGTAGAAAATTTGACTGTGCTCTTTTATTAAAAAATAGTTGAAAAGAGAAAAGAACTGTGAAAAATCTTTCATCTTTGATTGTGAAATATAATTTAGCGGTATAAGGAGCATGGACCAGGGCAATACTCACTCCACCTCTTCCCAAAGTGCCGAGTTCCCATTTACCAGGGCAGATTTGGCAAGGGCAGGACAAAGATAAATGCCATGTCTGATCAGAAGTAGTCTTTCTGTCCCTGCTGTGATCTGCCACTCCTGGAAAGGAATGTATTGCACTGGGCTTTAGCCAAGGACTCTAGTTCATGGCTACAATGTGTTTTCTTTCTCCCAGGAAGCAGAGTTAAACACGGAAAGCTGGAGTGAATCAGCGCTGGGAGCCGCCCTGGCATTCAGCTGCTTCCTGTCCCCCTCTGGTATAAATACCAGCCCAGCCTGTGTTTCTGGGATTTCTGGGCAGAGCAAAAGCATTGGGATTTAGTGAGCACCACTGGGAAATGGCATTCAGATGTTTGGAGTGTGGGTTGTTGTGTTGTTCCCCTCTCAATTTTCCTCTTGTCTTTGCCCTTTATTGATGAGGGCTTGATGGTTTGAGGAGACAATGATCTCCTTCACCAGCAATGGAACATGAAGATGAAATGCTTTTTGGGTTTTAATTTGTGAGGTGGTGTGATTAGGGCTAATCAGTGAGAAGACAAGTACCCAGGGAGCAGCAGAGGAACCCCAACAGCCTGGTGGGTGCAGGGGGTCCCTGGAGGGGACTGCTGACTGTTCTCTGCTGCTTCTGGGGAGCCCGTGCTTCCCAAGTGTCTCTGCAGGTCAGACCTACAGCAGTGTAGGATTTTTAACACTCCTCAGCTTTTTAAAGAAGCTGTGCTTGAGTTTAGGTGGAGTGTGGAGGAAGCAGTTTAGCATTCTCCTCCAATTTTCTAAGCTGCTCCTGCCAGGTTAGATGGGGGTGGCAACATGGGATCCTTTGGTTTGCCTTAGCCCCATGATCCACTTTGATCCACAACCTGGACTTATCTGGTTCCATCTTGCTCCCTGTTTCCTTAGTGAAATGTGACAAGTGCACACCTCAAATCTGGGGGAAATCTGCTGCTGAAGTGGCCACCTAGCCCCCAATGGGGATGTTCTATCAGTCCCACAATGGCAACAGTGAGGGAAAGGCTCAGAATATCCACAGGGCTCTAATATTAGCTATTCCACAGGTTTTAATCCTTTATGTTTGCATGCCTTGAAAATCAGACTGAAGTTCCTTCTGAGTACTTCTTAAATTACTTGTTTTTTTAAGTCTTCTTGCTTCCTGTATGAGTTTCATTCAGTATTTGCTGTTGAAGGTGGGGAATCCTGACCACTTGGTGCTCGGATAGAGGGAAGTCTGCATGATGGGAAGGAAGTGACAACTAGCTCATTCTGGGAGACACAGAGTTTCACTTCGTGATTTTATTTTTTTTTGGTCTGGTTTGATTTCACATCCACATCTTGACAATCACCCTCCTGACACAGGAAGCTGAGGGCCTTTCAAAACCATATCCTGTCACCTCCAATTTCAACAGAAACAACAACAAAAATTATTTTGAGCAATAAATATATTAAAGAAGTATAATAAAGAAATAGATTAAGCAAGAGAGAAAGGCAAAAACTTGTGGAGGGCAGATTTTTTTTCTCCATCTCTGATTTTCAGGGTTGCCATTATCAGTGTCTTCATTTCCTTTTTCAGCTCTGAATTTATCTGACAGATGTTTTTCTCATAGTTATTTCTAAATTTCCTATGTTACATGTCTATAGTACCTGTATAGGACTTACCAACTCTTGAACCAGAATTCAGAATAATTCTGGGAGCACTGATAAAGGCTGAGAAGCTGACATGAAATCCTTGAGCTGAGGGATGAATGTGTCTATATATGTCTATATACAGAGCAGAGCAGCTGTCAGGAGTCCACATACCACTTTGGACGGGTTTCTGAGACTTCATGCCACAAACAGGGTGGCCTTTCTTCCCCAGTGAGTGAGATGAGGGGAAGGATTTTCTTATTGCCTGTTTCCAGTGGATGTGGAGGGAGCAATTAAAGGAGAACTGAGGAGGAAATTGCTTTTTATGACATTAAAGAAAAATGTCTTTGTGCACTGGGATGAAAGTAAGGCCTTTTGGAAAGTTTGTGTGGTAATTTGGGGTGGGAAAAAGTACAAATGGAGATAATATTTACCCTTTAATCTACCAAGACTTGTGTCTTGGGTCCTCTCAAGCAGCTGCTGTACTTGGGTTAATTAAACCCCTTTTTGGTTAATAAGATAAGAACACCTGTGATCCATATGAGTGGCTGAGACCTGGCTGTTCTTTCACCAGTCACATGAGTTCCAAATAGACTTTTCAAACTGATGTGCATAGGGATATTAATGTAGTCATAACAGACAAAGCCATTGCACTAGAAATACCTTTGATGAGGCTTGTGGGGTCATAAAAAAAAAAACTCACTAAAACTTTTAGGACATGATATAGAAAATATTTGTATAATTTAGGGTATTTTGCTTGAAATAAGACTATTTCTCCTCTTTCTAGGATGTTTTTGCTCTACAGCATGAGTTCATTCAGTCAGTGTGGCTTTTGCCTTTCCTGCCAGCCTGGTTTCCACCTACTGGTGGTGAGGATTTTTGGTCTGTAGGAGTGACATTAATTCTGAAACAGCTAGATGATGGATGTGCTGAAATCATAATTGCCATTACGTTCTTCCTATCCCTCTCACCTCGGGCTGATTATCATCATCTTGCATACTGTCAAGCATGGGGTGGTGCAGGGAAGCCACTGCCCTGAGCCCTCCACCCCAGCCTGTTTTAGGAGCTGTGAAGACTCATTTGTGCAGAGTAAGGTGATGGTCAGACTCCAGCTTCGAAGTTCTGCAGCAGAGAAATCACAGAACCATGGAATGGTTTGGGTGGGAAGGAACCTCCTGCCATGGGCAGGGACACCTTCCACTATCCCAGATTGCTCCAAGCCCCATCCAGCCTGGCCTTGGACACTTCCAGGGATCCAGGGGCAGCCACAGCTTCTTTGGGCACCCTGGGCCAGGGCCTCACCACACTCACAGGAAACAATTCCTTTCCAATATCCCATCTAATCCTGCCCTCTGGCAGTGGGAAGCCATTCCCCCTTGTCCTGTCACTCCATCCCTTGTCCAGAGTCCCTCTCCAACTCTCTTTGTGCCCCTGTAGGTACTGAAAGGGCACAATAAACAGAACCTTTTCTTCTCCAAATTCCCACCTGCTCCAGGAATACAGTAGCTAGTTTGGAAAGCACCTGGAAAATGTCAGAAATAAGTCATACTGTGATCCTTTGTGTGTGTTTATGCAGTGTTCATTAATTTTTTAGAGTATGAAACCCACACCTGCTGGGCTTCCCACTGGAGGTTCATTGTGCCCTGTCTGGTGCTGCTTTGAGCAGCATCAATCTGGGTGCTGTGTGCTGATGAGCAAACAGTTAACCCTGCTCAGTGTCGGTTTGGTGGCCACAGAAGGAAGCTCTATTTGCTATAAGTACAACGTATTCTTTCAGGGCTGTATCATGTTTGGAAGTGACCTCATCTAGCTTCTGTTGGTGGTTAGCAGCTTCACACCACATGCTCTGTGGATAATGTGACAGCACACTGCTCACAGGAAATCCCCAGAGCTGGGAGGTTGATGCCTCTCAGGCCCAGAGCACCATATATATCTCACTTTGTTCTCAGTTTGGATGCTAGCAACACAGGACAGCATTTTGTGAGGGTAAAATGTGCGTCCTTTTATTTAGAGGGTCATTTTCAGCTGTGCTTGAGCCATGTCCCAAGCCCCAGGTAAGCTCTCTTTTCCTTAGGTGCACTTCCTGAGTTTTCCTCATCTCCCCAGGTTCAAAGCATGTTGCTTTTCTTACCTGCCATCCCAGTGGGTTGGGACCATTGCTTATTTTTTGGAGACAGAATTTCCACAATTTAATTTTGTAGGGTTGGATGGCCATGGCTTTTTCACCAGCTGTCTGTGGTATCTAAATGCAGCAGCTCTTAAAACATGCTGGAACTCACGTGAGCTCTTAGAAAGGGAAATGATTTTTTATTGTGCTCATTTATTTTTTATTTGAAGGGCGTTCCCTAATTGTGGTGCTGGAAGGCTGGCAGACTGATTCCTTCCCTGCAGGAATGTCTCTTGTTCCCTGATGGTCTCCAGCTGCCTCCACCCCAAATCCTTGGGGGCTGTCAGAGTGGGAGCACTGTCTTTGAACTGTCAGTACCACTATCCTGTCTCTTTAGTTGGTTTGGGGCTGTGTATTTTCCTCTTTTTTAGCAGCTTTTGTTTTAAAAGAACTAAATTTAAAAAAAACAGGAATTGACTGTTTTTTAAATTACAGAGTGTGTATAGTGGAAAGCAGGGGGAAAGCAACTCTAAATATATACAAAAGAAACAGATGGCAAGGTGAGAGGGGAATGACTTGGAAGGATGAGAAAATTGGGAAAATGTAATTTGCATTTCTTAGCATGAAATCTATTCTCTTGAGGGCAGCAGTGTCTAGTGGAAATAAGAAGGGATGGAATCACTAGCTTTTGAGACTGCACTTTAAATTCCAAGTACTTCTTTATCTGCCTCTTACTGTCTATTTGTGACATCACAAGAGGGAAGGCCCTGCACTAATATCTGTACTGAGATTTTTTTGTGTCCCAGAAAAAGGCTCTATAAAGTGACCAGAAAGAAGGAGTTACTAGAGATGCTTTGGCACTGCCTTTACCAGAGTCAGCTCTCCATCAAATGGATGAGGAAGCAAGGAAATAATATTGTGAGATCACCTAAAATCAGATGCAGTTTTTTACTCATTTATCATATTCCAAAAATTATTAGTAAGTGACATTCTCCTCCTCAGTGAAAGGCCACCAGACTGGACTCCTTGGTCATCTTCATCTCCTTCCAGTGATTGCTCTCCTGCCTTCTCCAGTCTTTGTCCAAAGCCTGTGACTTTGAATGATTTGAGAGGATATTCATGGGCCCTGCTGTCTTGTAGGAGGAAACTAAAAAGTCATGAGTTTTTTGTATTGGTTGTGAATGTCTTGTGTTGGGAAGAGAGAGCTGCAGTTCCTGAGGCTGGTGAGCCTGAGCCCATGACATGATAATCTCCTACAAAAACAGCCATCACTGGTTGCCACATTGCTAATATCAATTAGTTACCTGCAGGAAGAATTCCAGGATCATATAAATGATACTCCCTGCATGCAGAGTCTGGCTGGGGTGCTGCAGGAAGCAGATGAAGTCAGGGTGGATTGCTCCTGAGTTTTGGTCGTCAGTTGAAGGGCATTATGTCAGAGTCAGCATTTCTTTAATTAAAACCTGTGCTCTGTGAGCTCACACTTCTGGATTCTGGCTTAACACTTGTTCAGCTAGGTCTTTGGGCCTCAGCCTTGTGTGAAATGTCAGCCAAAAGGCTGAGGCTATTCTTCATGGTGGAGCTCACTTTGGGAAAGCACTTTATCCACAGTCAATAGACCCCTTCACTGTTACTGGATTGCAGCTGAGTTCAACCATTAACCCAGCCATGTTCACCACTAAACCATGTCCCCACGTGCCATTAGTGACAGTTACTGTTCAGAGGGACAGTTTAAGTGGGATGTTGAAATAATCACTTTTTAACAGCTATGCCAATGTTATAAAGGCATCTTCCTTTGCTTGTAATTAAGAAAAATCATCATCTGAGTGATTAAACCTCCTCACCAGCAGCCCCAAGGCAGCGGTGTGCAGGACAGACAGATGCACAGTTTGAACTGAAATGTTCAAAAGCAGATTTCGTATTATCTGGATGTGCTGGAAATACAGTTTGAGCCAGAGGCAGCTGGAACACTCAGCCTCTCTGGTAAGGAGGTCCATCTGCAGAAGTTCTTGCACAGAGCTCTCCAGTGCTCTGACTGGTGTAAGACCAGCTGATCTGTGGCTGTGGATGAGACCAAATCCATGAGAGCAGTTAATTCCTGCTGCTGTCGTTGGATGCACAGGAAGTGTTGCTGAGTCACAAATGGACAGCCTGTCCTGAGGGGCTGTAGCCATGTCCATCTCCAAGGGTGCAGCTGTCCTGCCATGGACAGGGCTGGGAGAGCCCACAGGACCTTGGGAATGAAGATTTGCTCATCACTCCCCAAACATTCACCTGCTAAGGGACAGAAGAGCAGCTCACAGCCCCAGGCACCCCGTTAGAAGGCTGCCATTCCCAGGGCAGCCCAAGCACGGGAGGCAGCTGAGACTGGGAACAGAACCCTCTAAGTTAACTCTTCTGCACCATGTGCAGGTGCTCTCAGAGGGTGTCCAGTAGCCTGGTCCTCTGGGTATCATTTTGATGAGTTAAGGATTGACATAATTATGTTTTTTAAAAGAGAAATTATTCACTGCATGGAAGCTACTTCCTTCCCAGAAAGCTTTCTGCAGTCCTGAACAAACTGAGCCATACCATTGAGTCATGTGCAAGTTTGGGAAGATTTATAAAGTCATGGTGCTTCCAGTTATCCTTCCATCTCCCAAAGTCAAAGGGAGCTGTATAGCAGTTACTCTTGCATTTATAAAAGAAATCTGTGGTTAGCAGTATCTGTTACTGAAATTGGGTTCTATGCTTGGATATGTAGAGTCTCTAGGCAGGTTTTCTTTTTTTAAAATTAAACAGAACAAGCAGAATTTTGTTTTAATCTCTACACATAAGGGATGTTATGTTAATTAGCAGCTAGAGAAGATGCTTGGGCAGTTTTCCAAGTGCAAGGCATCCTGGATTAAGCACACAGTATCAGTCTGGGTACCTGTAAATCCTCACTGGCCTTTTGCTGGAGAACACTCGGTAACCTTCCTGGCTTTGTGTGAGATTTGGGTAAGGAATACTGCAGCCAAGCACTGCACCAAGCTGCCCTAAGCTGCTCCCCTCCGTACAACCAGCAGGACACGTGGATCATTCAGGACAGGGGCCAGGATGGCCGAGGGGAAGCCCCTGTGAAGGCTCCAGGAGAGGGGAGCACCCATCATGCTTCTCCCTGGTGAACACTCGTCCCTGGCACCGCTGGGCTTTGCCACCTGCCCCGTTTGCAGCTGCAGCTCTGCTGCCATGGCCCACGGCCCAGCTGCTCCCTCGCACGCCAGCGGGGCTCCCCCAACAGCCCAGCCCTTGTTTCCCTGGCCTTGCTGTGGCTGCCAAGCCACCACCCTCCTGCAGCCTTTCCATGGACTGCTGGGTGGGATGGGCAGAACGCTGGCTCTCCCCCATAGGTCGTGCAGAATGTGCGTGGCAGCTCCTTTCAGCTGGGTACAATTCCCTTTTCTTGAGCCCTGTCCATGAATGTGCTTCTGTCTCGTGTGCCTCGCCAGCAGCTTCTGCACAGCACTGGATGGATCTACTTGTTCAAAGCCTTATCACTGAGGCAATCTTTTCCTCCTATGGAAAGTGAGAATGAAATTGCCTAAATTAAGCAATTGTAGCAGCCTTGAAGGATAAAGCTTGCTTTCTGCTTGGAGTTGTTTTTGTAGCGAGACTGCCATGATTGTGTTTGTGTCCTGTGTTTACTGGCAGAGGAAAGAATGTAGGATTGGGATTTTATGGCACTTACAGCTTCAAGTTTTTCCCATGAGCTATTCAAATGAATCACTCTTGGATTTTTAGCACCTTCTTCTCACTACAGTACAGGCTTGGGGACAGTCAGAACAGAGAGAGAATACTCCCTTGAGCATGGATTTAAAACTTGATGATCGTAGAGGGCAGACTCCTGTCAGCATTGATGTGTCACCATCTCAGCAGCTCCAAGATCCAGCCTCTTGGATGGTCTGTTGTCCCTTTGGGTTAGGAGGGAGCACAGCTGTGAAGGAGGAAAACATGTGAGTCATGACTGGAGGGCTGTGGGAGCTGCAGTTTTCCCTCCCTGCTGCCAAACCAGGCCCTCTTCTCATCAAAATCTTTTCAGTTTTATTTTGGGAGGACAAAAGTTTTTGAATGCAATGCTCCACCTCAGTTGCTCAGGTGGAACACTCCATTCTTTCATTAAAACTGTGGTCAGAGGATGTTCTCTCAGCACTGAACAGCCTGACTCAAAACTAATACTGTTTGTGACGTGCCATGACAAATGCTATAAATCCTGGAGGCAGCAGTGAAAGTAGGGTTGGGATTTTACCTGGCTGATTTTTCTTTTTGTTGGATCACTGTATGAGCTTGGAGAGTCTGTGTGATGTCTTTGGATCTCCAAATGTCTGCAGATGAAGAACAGTATCAAGAAAGTGGCACTAAGAGAGTGTTTATTGCCCCTCAGTGTGTTTAACAAACCTTCCTGCAGTCATTGCAGCCAGGTGAAACTCTGAAAGGGCAAATTTTGGCATTTGGGCTCTGAGAAGATCCAAAACCATGCAGTTTTCAAGTAGTTTTCAAGCTTCAAGGACAAAGCCCTGATGAAGTTAATTGTAGGTTTCTGTAGCTTTTGTTTTTGTTAAACTGCATGGAGGAGATATTTCAGGCATTACTTTGGTGTTAATCCTCCATGTTTCCCATAATTTCTCTAATCCCTGCATTGCCCTTGGCATTTATGCAAGGCTCCTGTAAAGCTTCTCTCTTGAGCAGTTTCATGAGCAAGCCCAAAGAAGTGTTGCTTGACAAGCAAGGCTTGAGGACTTACTCCTGACTCCTCTCATCACAACTGTTTGTATGTATCAGTACCTTCTAAAGCAGCATAATTCCCTTTGAGAGAATCAACATTCTTGTTCTTCCCTCCTTTGTTCTCAGAGTGCACAACAGGACTTCATCTGCTCAAGGCTGCAGGAGATAATCTTGGAGAGGGGACAGTAAGCCTTTGTGGCTTTGTTTTCCCACAAGATAGTAATCCTGATGGTCTGATAGTGAAGACACAGCACTACAAGCACTGAAGTGTTTTTTCACTCAGGTTTGCCAAGCAGCCACTCTGCTTCACTCTGTTTTGAGGCCAAGGCGTCCCCAGGCCACCACACCTTTCTCAGGAAGAGCTCCCATCTGGCAGAAGTTGCCTTGCACAATAACCAGATATTCCAGAGCTCTGGTTGAACATTCCTGAAATATTTAGGGAAATCAGCATGATCTTGTCAGGAGTTTTTGTTCTTAACTGGTACAAGCATGGTGCTTTCTTTGTTGAGGTCTGTTTTCTTGTATATCCATGAAAAACCATCTTGATCATCATTTTTTTAACAAAACAAAGGAACTAAAACATTATTGGGGAATGTTAATTCGGGATTTAGCAAGTTATCCAATAAGCTGCCTGCCATTATTGTAAACTAAAGAGGAAGAATTCCCAACTGTTGGCCCTGCCACACACTGTCAGAGTCTTCCTACGTGCCACCTTACATTGCTCACAGGTGTAAAGGCAAGGAATGAGCTTTCCTATGTTAATACACTTCTAAATCTTCATGAATGCCCAAGGTCTCCAGGCATCCAGGCTTAGAAAATGATTTAAAAATATTACTGCTAGGTGCATGTGGAGTGGGAAATGGCTCAGAAAAGGATGGTTATTTTTAAAGATTATTTCTGGGTAAATTGTTTATGTTACTTTTTGTTTTCTCCAGACTTTCTCAAACAGACCACGTATGAAGTGGAGGCGTTCTTAGAGGCCATTCAGTTCTTCCGTCAGGAGAAGGGCCACTATGGCACGTGGGAAATGATAACTGGCAATGAAAAAGAGGTAAAAGAATATATCCCTGATGGGCTTCTTGGCTTTGGGTATGGCAGCTCTGAGGGTAGTGAAGATTATAAATTCTTTTGGCTAAAAGGGCATCTTAAAAAAGAAAATTTCATAGATAGAAATACCTGAGATTTTAAGACATCTCTTGCTCATATGTAAGTGATAATTCTTTTTTAATAAAAACTTCTGAAACAGAGTCTTGTAGAGTAACAGTTACACTTAAACACCAAAAATCTGTGTACTTCAGTTCTGCAGAAAAGAAATGCTAAGCCCAGCGTCTGGGTCCATACTTGGGTACCTGGCTTTGGAGCACTCATGGTAGCTGAGATTGCCCCACAATCCCATTGGCATGACTCCACATGATTTCTAGGGCTTTATTTACACCCTGATTTATATATTTTTTTCAAACACTGAGCACTCAGCAGCAAATATTTACTTGTTTACTTTAGTGCCAACTGCCGGCTGTTTTCCTTGATGAAATCTGGCTTCCCTTTGGGAAAATGGAAAAAACCTTAAGGAGAGTGGTTTGTTTTAAGGAACCAGATTATTGTTTTAGAAGAAGCCTACCTTTGAAATGCTGAGAAATGTGGAATCTGGAGAAAAATCTATAAACAGTGTCTTTCCCACTGCCATCATGTCAGTGATTGAAATTCTCTGCTAACATTTGATAATAAATTCTTTAAGGAGTTACATGAGGGTTTTTCTCTTCTCCCCTCCTCCTTCATGTTATGGAGCTATTATAATGCTAGTTTCATTTTATGTTTTATTTTTCCTATTGCTTGCCAACATCTTACTCATAACTCATATGTCTCAAGAGAGCTGTAATCAGAAGACATCCAGCCTAGTTCCACTATTATCTTCTTAGCAAAAATTCATTCTGTGAGTATAGTGTGTTCTCATGGCCTGCTTGGACCAAACATAATAATTATTTTAGGCAAATATCCAAGCTAAGTGAGTGGTTTGGAGCAAGCAGGCTGAAATTTGTTGCTGTAAAAGTCCTTGCAGAATGTGAAGAAATGTATTTTTTGACACTCATTTGTGGTGGCTGAGTCCCTGCCATGTCAGCTCACACTGGGACTGCAGCATGGCTGGAGTGGGCGCACGAGCCAAGGCACCTGAGGGAAGATCCACCAATGCCTTAAAAATGTTCCCAGAGAACTCAAGATTCTTCACAATATGAAGTTGTGGAATCACAGAATGTCCTGAACTGAAAGGGACTCACAAGGACCATTCAGTCCAGCTCCTGCCCCTGCACAAACACCCCAACAATCCCACCCTGTGCATCCCTGGGAGCGTTGTCCAAACCCTCCTGGAGCTCTGGCAGCCCTGGGACCATGCCCATTCCCTGGGGAGCCTGGCACCCTCTGGGGAAGAACCTTTCCTTGACAGCCAACCTAACCCTCCCCTGCCAGAGCTTCATGCCTTTCCCTTGGCTTTTAAATCTATCTCATCTGTTGTCATGTTTATTATTTGTGATAGTTTGGGTTGTTCATGAGATCTTTTTCAAGGGAGCCATTAGGACCTGAATTAGTGAATTGCTTTTGACAGACATTTGAGTCAGCAGTGCTGAAGTGCTGCTGTGGCATTATCTCTAAGTACTTAAATGAAACTACAGTCAAATTGAATTGCATATTTGAGGTATATTAGAGGTATATTACAGCAGGTATTGAGTGTTGTAATTCCATAGGGGCTGTTTATGCCCTGTTTTACACTGGGCTGCAGTCAGAGTCCTTTACTTGTGCTGCTCTAGTTCCTGCCTGTTCCCTCTGCTGGTGTTGGTGCATGCCTCAGATCTTTCTGGCAGTTGTAATACATGAGGTGCAGTGTCTGGGAGCACGCAAATGAATAAAAAAGCCCTGGCATGATGAAAATGGAAAGTTGAGGGTGTTTTTGCACTCTGTATTGGCTCAGCCAGCAGCTGGGTACAGCAGGGATGTAATCCTGAATGTGGACTGTGCTGGGCTGTTGGTGCAGCTTTCTCAGGCCAGAGACAATGTCCATAAATAAAAACATGAAGAGGGAGGCCTAGACTCCCAAAATCAGATGTATATTAAGTCTTGCATATTTATTTGGTGCATTTGAATGGGACAGGTAAGGAAGGAGTTGCAGTTCAAATCTAGGCAGAGAGAGTGCAAAGCCTCTGTGGGTAATTCCTGGCAGCTGGAAGGGAGGGACAGCTGAGCCACTGCCTGCACACATCACTGTGCTGCAGTGCTCAGCCTTCAGGTAAAGAACAGAGAACAGGGTGTGAAGCTGTCATTTTCATCTGACCATACAGATCCTGAGCAACCTGGTGATGGAGGAACTACTGCCTAACCTCCAGACAATGATCCTGCCTAAAATGAAGGGAAAGAGAAATGACAGGAAACGGGCCTGGTTTGGGGTAAGGACTGAGCCTTGCAGAGTAGCTGTTGCTCATAGCAGCTCTCTGTGGGTGCTGATTCTGATCTCTGCTTCTCAATTTGATTTGCGTCCAGATCGTAGAGGAAACCTATGGCTTAGTCCAGCAGCAGGTGGCAGAAGGATTAAGTACCTTGAAAGAAGAATGTAGAGAATTTGCAAAAACTCTTGAAGGGACCATTCGTTCAGACATGGATCAGATTCTGAACTCCAAGAACTTCTTAGCTGGAAAAATCAAAGGTTAGTGGAGGAACAGCTGTGCTTTGGAGCAATTCTCCAATGTTTTCCATTGTGTTGCTCAAATTACCAGATGTGCTTATTTTGAAATCCTTGTGTGTTTTGAGAAATCCAACTGGAGACACCAATTTTCAGAACACAAATGAGCCTGTGTTGCCTTTGATGGGAACTGATACCTGTGGCCACTGTGTCTGTGAAAATACCACGCCTTCTCAAACTGGAGCTGACAGATTTTGAGAATCCTGATCAGAGTTGTTCCTTCTGCTTTCATTTTCACTTGCACAGTCTTAGGTAGTGAAAATACAGGTCACATGAGCATAATTAAAAGACCTGATCTCTAGGAATGTACCACAAAACCAGGTTCTGGTTATGTGACAAGTCCATGGGCTTTCAAAGAATATTTAAGCCAAAGGGCTCCTTAGGTGGCTTTTATTTAATGTGAAGTAATCATAATTTTTTTATGAATATAAAAAGGAATGTAAAGAGCCGGCAAAATGTTGTTGGTGTTGCTTAAGCTGGCAAATAAATAAATACATAGCTGGTAATCATACTGAGAGGTGCCCTTTCCTCTCCCCTCACAGTCCCCCCAACTGCCAGTGTTTGCTTAGGTGAGGCTTGGGACAAGGGTTTTCAGTGTCACCCATAAAGCTGTGAACTCCTTTCACACCCTCATCACCTCTGTGGTGGTGTGACTCCAGGGGAAAATACAAAACCATTGAATTCACTGTAAAGAGATAAGTTCCAATGACTTGTTTCACTGTCTCTAAATGCAACTGTTGTCCTGTGTGACCCTCCAGCCAGTGTTTCTGAGCCTGCCCAGAAGTGCTGCACAGAGAATATCCAGCCATTCCTCACCTCCATCCTGGAGGAGCTCATGGGTCCCGTCAGTTCCGGATTCACGGAAGTGCGCGCGCTTTTTGATAAGGAAGTGAATGAAATCATCCAGGACTTCCAGAAGACCAATGACATGACCAGGCTAAAGGAGGTAAGACAAAAAAAAAAAAAAAAAAAACAAACAGAGCTGGAGCCTTTGTATCAGCACAAGGATGTTCTTGGCTGGCAGCAGGATTTGCTTTCCCAGGTGGAAGCATATGAGCACCTGTTTTTGTCATTTAGAAAGTCCTGCAGTATTTGTGCAAATGGAGTGCAGATATCAGAATTTGGGTTAAAGCCAAATTGTTACATTCTCTATTAAAAATTCACCTCTGGTTACTTTCTCTCAACCTACATGGGAATGCAGAATGTGGATCAGCTCATGACCCTGCCCTTCAACTCGGTGAAAATGGAGCCCTGCTATCTGAAAGTGAACCTGCTCCAGGAGCTCCTGCAGGACCTCAAGAGTCGCTTCAAGGTCTATCACATCGATTTTGTGATTCAGAGGACACAGAACTTCATGCAAGAGGTACTGTAAGATCCAGTTTTTCCTCCTGGCAGAACAGGTTAGGTTTGTCCTGCTAATCTGCTTCAAAGTAATCTTGATAAAAGCTGTGAAAGAGCCCCAGAGTGTCTCTCAGGCAAGGTACAGGTAACCAAACCTGAGAAAACCAGCTAGAAGCTGCTTGACACTGATATTTGTGAGACTCTGTGTGTGTGAGTTGTTCAGCAAGGCATGAAAATTTTGGATGGATCATCTGTTCCCCTGAACTTTCAGGTTCTGGATTCCCAGTGTCTCAGCACCCAAGAAAGTTGTGTGTGTAACTAGTGGGGTGGCTAAAATTCACCTGATTCCTTTTCTCAAGGCTCGATTTTTCAGGAAGAGTATTAAATGTGTTTTGCCAAAATGGAATGTCTCCTCCTTGGTAGTTGATTTTCTCACTAATATAAAGTAAAGCAATTAATGTTAGAAACTCAGAGACAGACAACCTTTCAGGGTGTAGGTGCTTTATCCATCCTCACTTTTCAGGGCAGTGGTGGAGGTGACAATATCATTCCAGATGAAAACTGAGCTCCACATCTTTGTCCCCTCTTGTGTGTGTTGGTATAGGCTGTAACTCTGCTTTGCCTGGATTCCTCCTGGATGCCTGGCCAGAAGTCTCTGAGGAGCTGGTCAGCAGACTGATTTCAGTTGCCAGATCACAAGGCAGATTTGGCCTTGGAGCTCTAAATGGAACCCTTTGATTTTAATCTGTATTTGGGAAATTTACTAATCTGCTCAGTAATCTTGTGAAATGGAGCTGGTCCAGATCTATGGAGTGGAAGTTATGAATATGGAAAACAAGTGTCTAGGACAGGGCTGGGATAGGGTTTTTCTAAAAGCAGCTCTTCTGAGTACAGCCAGGACCAGCAGCCAAGGAATTACTCAGAAATAAAATTCTGATTTCATGTCTGGGTCTTTCAGGGGGGACCATTCCAAAATGCTGCCAAATAAAGTGTCTTTCACTGAGTGAAGACCATGAGTCAAGACAAAGAAGTAGACAGAAAATAAATCCCATATAAACTAAGAGGTCATTTTTTTGTGAACAGAACATGAGCCAAAATTAGGAAGAAATAAATTATAGCAGGAGTTGTTCTAAACATGCTGTTATTGCATCTTCCTCTTTAGGAGGCTGGTATTTTCCTCATAAAAATATTGTGTCGTTTCCCTTTTTGTCCATGGACATTATTTATTTCATAAATAAGTGAAATCAGACATGTCTTTGTTGGTGTAGTATTTGGCTAAAATGTACCTGGGGTGGAGGGTGGAGCAGGATTCCTTGCCTTGGGAGCTTGGCATCCTCTAGTGGCCAATTTCAGGAAATCTGGGAGCACGGTGCTCAGCTGGCTGAAGGAATGGCCCCCCTGCATATCTCCCTGTACTTCTCCAATAAGAAAATGTTAAAATTTGAATGGGAACAGCTAAAGAAAATGCAGAGCCTCATTAAATAGACTCAATTACCGCTTGCAGAACTGTTTGTCTGAAATATCTTCAGAGTAGGGGCATAATATTCTTAATGATAAACTGAAAATATTGTAAATGCCAGCTTAGCATAATTCTGAGAGAAATTATTGCACTCTGTTTGATTTTTGCTGATTATTTATTTGTATTATAATGAAAGCTACTGAAAATGATGTGCTGTATGATTAAATACTGTTTATTAATGATAGAAGTCAATGGGAGTCGTCTTATTAGGGATAATGAGTTTTGACTGTGGTCTGTATACACAGATAATCAATTCCGCATTTTGGCTCTGCCACCATCAGTTTGGGTGGTGACATGAGATCAAATCTGTACAAGAAAGCTGGGACAGCATGATAATGATACAACAGCTTTAATTTTATTTATTTATTGCAGCATTTCAGTGCTCTTCAGAGCACCTTCTCAGAAACACAATTTAAATTAACAGTTGCACTTATCATGTTTGCAGGAATTTGATGTTACTGATATTTAACAGATTTTTTCTAATTACTATTTTTAGCTGATGGAAAATGCAGTTTATACTTTTGAGCAGTTGTTCTCTCCAAGCCACCAGGCAGACTCGGCCAAAGTTGCAACAACCATTGAAAAAGTCAAACTGAGAGTGCTGAAGGTAAATGTCATGTAGTACATTTGCAAGCTGCCTATCTGGAAACAGAGAATATATTTTATATGAATGTACCTCAGTATTTGAAAGAGGATAAGCTTTTACCATCCAGCTGAAAATATTGTTTTAGTGGCACTTAGCAAAGCTGCCCATTTGGGGGATAAAACCTAGTTCTGGGCAGACACTTATAAAAGTATTTGCATGTGCAGTCGCTTTAATTCTAGGTAAATCGGATTATATATATGCTGTGGATATGCATAAATAATTTTTAATTAACTTTATAATTAGCCTGCCACGAGGATTTGTTACTCTCAAAAAGGGCACTGCTGAAACACCTGGGGAGGGCAGTCAGGGGCTGTTTCTAGTCTAAGAGTTAAAAGAAGCAAAAGAGATCCCACAGCAGTAGATTTTAGAGTGATTTGGTAGAAGCTGGACTAACCTGTGTGGCCATTCCAACCCCTGTGCACCTGTGATGCAGCAGCTACAGGCTGACAGGAAGCAGTTCCCTGTGGGAGTGGTGAATAACCCCAGGCACGCATGGGCTTGTTTCTTTTTGGTGTGTTTTGGCAGCAATATGACTACGACAGCAGCACCATCCGCAAGAAGATATTCCAAGAGGCACTGGTGCAGATTACCTTGCCCACAATGCAGAAGACACTGGCTTCAACATGCAAACCAGTAGGTGTCTGTGACAAAAAAACATCAAAAACCAAAAATGGAAGGCAGGGGAGGAACAGCACCTTGGTAGTAATCCCTTAACACTATCAGGCTGTTTGCTCTCAGAGATCTGTGCAGATCTCCTGCATGCTCAGTGTTGAGATTTGCCACGTCATGGGTTGGGTAGGTGTGGAGCACAGGGACGAGCCTTTTATCACCTAGAATATGTGTGCAGACACCTCATGTCTCTGTCACAGAAGAAGCAGTGGTGGAGCAAACTTCCACAAGCCCTTTCTGTTTAGTTTCCCACCAGCCTTTTGTATTTGTGCCTCTGCAGAAATGAGCAGCCAGCTCTAGAAGCCAAAGCGTGGCGCAGCTGACAGGACCTGCCAAGTCCTGACCTTTAACTTGAAAACCTCCAGGTGATTTATGTAGGTGCCTCTTCTAGAAGTGGTCAGAGGTCACTTAATTTACTTTTTATAGACCACCAAGCAGCTGCTTGATGATAGTGATTCAGTTAGGCAGCCTGATGGGTATAAATCAGTGAGCTCTAAGTGTTACACACCTATTAGAAAAACAAAACCAACCCCACATCTCCCGTGCACCGTGGATTTTGCCTCCTTGGACAAACAAGTTGTGAGGCATTTCCTCAGCAGCTGTTTGTTTCAGCAGGCAGTGATGTGTAGTGCTTTTAACTGTGGTTGTACTGCAGGTAAGTGATTGTGTTTGGTAAGTACATAATTGATTGTGGACACACGTAGCTCATGGAGTCATAGTTCAAACAGTGCACCCCAGGAGCTGTCATGGGGTGTTGCAAGACCTGCTCCATGGCATCTCTGAGCTGTTTGGTTGCAGTAGGACTCAGAATCCCTCGGTTTTCTCCATCTGTTCCTTTCTTTCCTACCTGCACAGGAGCTGCAGAGATACGAGCAGTACATTTTTGCTGATTACACAAGTGTGATCCAAGTAGAGAACGTGTATGAAGAGATTTTGCATCAGACACTGCTTGAAGAGGCCCTGAAAGGTGAGAACATTTCTGAGGTGACAGGAATAACATTGCAGCCTGTGGCCCATTAGCTGTTCCTTCAGAGCTTCCCAGAGCCTCACCTGGCTGTTCCTGTCCTGCTTTCTCCAACACTGGGGGTTAGGTCCCTAGAATGTTTTTTCATTTGGCTCACTGAAGATGCTCTGCAAGCCCTAAAATCTGAGTTATGGGGCAGCTTTACTAAATCCGTGGAAGTTAAGAGTGATGGCTTGGCACAAGCCTTTTTCTAACAAAATGTAATTATGGCAACTTCACTTGATCTCAGTTCCCTGGGCCAAGGAGGGAAATTCTATCCTTACTTGTACAGATTTGGTGATGACTAAATGGCAAGACTATGCCAATTGCAAGACTAAGAGAATTTCAAAGACTAATGGTAACAGAGATTAATTTCCTCAAATGAAATGAACTGCTGGATGCAGTTTCCAGTACGCACTGATGCCAGTGCAGTACTCCTGGCAGATCTCTCTGCTTCTGTGTCAGAAAATGAGACTATTCTTAATAAATGCTACACACATATATATATATAAATACTTTACTTGTATCTCTCTCTATGTGCCCGTCTGTCTATACCCTGGATAAAAGACAAACAGATGTACTACAAAGGATGTTTTTACAGAACATAGGCACTCCTCTTCCAAAACAGCAGTATAATAATTGTAACCAGCATACTTTTATTGGCATATTCAATGTAAATCCTTCTGCACTGAAGCATTACCCTTGTGCATTGTGGGTCCTCTGCTTCAGAAATGCTTGGGTCAATAATAAAGTGCCATTATTCAAAAAATAAAATCCCCATCCCCAGAAAAGAAATGTGAACTAAAAGGAAGCTGAAAATTAGGAAGCTGAACATTAGTGTTGTTTTTAATATCAAACTGTACAACATCAACTTGGGAAAGCAGTGTATGTTCTTCCCTGTGCCTCTGTCAGCGTTCCCAAAGCAGTTTGGTGTTTCTGTTTTATTCAGTGATCAACGAAGCTGCTGTTCTGAGGAAGCACAACCTGTTTGAGGATAACCTGAACGTGCCCTGCGAGAGCGTGTCCAGCCTGACGGAGCTGAGGACCCCCGTGGGATCAGCACAGAGCACCCCCGCCAAGGCGCCCGCAGCTCCCCGAGCCGAGGGGTCGGACACCGAGAGCCACGGGGACGAAACACTCCTTGTGACAGGGAAAATCGTGTGGGAGAAGGATGCTGATGAGGGAAAGTCACCAGACAAAGAGGCAGGCACCTCTGTTAGTGCAGCTGGTGATCAGGCCAGCAGGAGGGAAGCAGTGGCTGTTACAGACACTGGTGACAAACAGGAGTGCCCTTCAGCTGGCCACGCTAAACAAGGAGTTGCAGAGGGAAAAAGTGCGTTGGAAAATGTATCAGAGTGTGTAGTGAGCACTGAGAAAGAACTCAAGGCACAAAAAACAGCTGTGGAGGAAAAAGTAGCTTCTGGGACTGATACTGCAATAAAAAACTTTGAAGCCAGCCCTAAAAAAGAACTGAAGGTACCTGAAGGAGCAGTGGAGGAAGAGGTGACTTCAGCGAGTCAAACAGTAACGGCTGCTGTGTCTGTCAGCAGCACTGAGAAAGCAAGCACAGCACAGGATAAAGTTTCTGAGATAAAGCTCACTTTCCCACCTAAGAGTGTAACAGATGCAGAGATTTTAGGGAGTGCGGAAAAGAAAAGCAAGGTAGAAAATGAAATTATGGGAAAATTTTCTCAGAGTGAAAATGCTGTAGGAACAGGGTTGGAAGGGGATAGTAAAAAAAAAAGTGGTGAGAGTACTGAGACAAAGATTGTTTCCCAGGATGAAAAGACAGGGAAAGCAGGGTTTGGGGATACTCCTGAAAAAGAAAGCCAGTCAGAAGAAAAGAGTTGTAAATCCCCCGATGATGTGAATGAGATAAGGAGTTTGCTGATGCTGACAGTTGAGATCCCAGCAGATACTCCAGCTGAGAACATAAAGGAGGTCTGTGAGGGCGAGCTGCTGAAGTTGCAGGAGCACCATAATGGGAACTACGAGTTGAGCGAAGTGACTGTGGCAGAAATTCAGGTGAGCCAGAAGATGAAGAGTGAAGATGCAGCAGAATGTGTGGAGATCAAGGAGGAGCGACCGTCCTCAGCCAGCCTGGGGACAGATGGTGCGAGGCTAGAGAGCGTGCCCAGGGGGGCACAAGCTCCGTGGCTGGTGGAGAGCTGGGCTCCGCCTCAGGAGGCAAAGGCAGAGGTGGAGAGCAAACCAAGTGTGTGGTACGCAGGTGCGGAAGGTGAGAGGTTGCAGCCAGAGGAACACACGGGAACTGCGGTGCATGGGGAGGAAGGAACAGGGAACAGCCACGTTGTCCTGGAGGACGGTGGGACACAGAGCTCCTTTCCGAGCCCTGCTGCAGATGCAGCCATGAGGGACGTGCCCATCCTGGATAGAGCAAACCCGGGCCCAGGACTGCTGGAGCCGGTGTCCCTGGAGCCGCAGCAGCAGCACCTGGGGCAGCCCAGGGCAGAGCGCACGGCAGACACAGAGCCTGGGCGGCGAGAGGGGGAGCCAGGAGATCAATCCTCTTCACACGCAGGAATTCAAAGCACCGGAGGAAAAGCGATTCTCCCAGAAGAGCACCGAGGAGATGGTCCTGCGCAGCAAAACTCTGAGGAGTAGAAAGCAGCTTTCAGCCCAGCCCTGCAGGACCTGTTTGCTCCAGTAATCCCTGTTCAGTTTGGAATACTTGTTCAGGTCGGGGCTGGAGGAAATGCGCTTTGTTGTGGTGTCCCCAGCTCCTGCAGGTTTCCCACGAATCCCTTCCTGAGGGATGGGTGACGGGTTTCCTTTTGGTTAAAACCAGGTTACTGCTGAGGAATCTCAGCTGTCACTTCAAATCTGCTCCCTTTTAAAGCTAGAGAAAAAGTCTGGAAATGTGACCACAGAATGCTTCAAACGCCCAACTATCATCAACTTATTTTAACAACTTAGCTGTTCTTAGGGATCCTCTTGACTTTTAAATGCATAGTTTTGACAAGTACCGCTCTCATTCTGGTGATTGGTACATACATACCCGAGGATGCTTTTAGTATATGCATGCAGTATACAGGAAATAAAAACATTTTTTGGTAGTAAACAGAACCAAATAGTTGATTTAGTAGATTGCAGAAAAGCCACATGGTGCAAACTCTGCATACTGATTACTTAATTATTGTTAAGATTTGGCAGATATCAAAGACAAGCAAATATTCTGATTTTTTTTTTTCTCTTATTGCTTTATTTAAAAAGGGGAAGGTATGGGAGCAGGTTTCTCAGTCCCACTCTGCACTTCAGGGTTATTTAGCCTTCCAGAGCACTTTATGGCTATTTTGTTTTGTTTTGTTTTATGGAAGGGAGAGAAGAGAATGTTTACAATAACTATAACCATTAGGCAGCATTTCTCTGGTTTAAATCCCACCATAAAATAGGTTCACTTACAGCATTTTCATACAGAATATTGAGTCCTGCCATTCCCATTCCCACTGAGTTACTCAGGTCTGTAGACCTTTTTAGGTGTGGAAATCATGTAATAAGTGGCAACAATTGTGAAATACCAGAATCATTGCATCTAATTTCTAATGCAGATATTAACTGGAGTGACAGGCAGCCAGAGGTTGTTTTTCATGTGCTTAGATTTTGGAGGGCAGAATCACATTACAAAAGCAGTTATTAAAATGAGACAGTTGCTTTCATACACTCAATCTGTATCAAGGCATGATCTTGGCGCAGAGTTGCTTAAATGTGTTCTTTGTATCTCAGTTTGCACAGAAAAGCTTGGAGATGAAACCCAGTATTTTAGTAAATTGGCCTTTCAAATGCAAGACCTCACTTCAGAGGTCAGTTTAAGGCACCTTGAAATTCTGGCCCGGTGTTTTGAGACTGTTTCTGAATGTCATACAGTGCAGGACAGCAAAGATTAATTACAATTACAGCAAGGACTGCAGGATTTATGCCCATAAAGACACAGGAAGAAATAACAAAGTCCTGGGAGCATAATATGTGTTAGCATTTAACTTCAGCAAACTGTGCAAAGTCTTTTAATGCTATCAAAATATTCTTTAATACTAACAGAAATTGACACTAGAGGAACAGGCAAATATTACTGTGTGAGGAAGGAACCTTGTTGAGTAACTGGATTAACCACTCTGTCACTGCAGTAAAATAAATGCAGTTCCTATTTATTCTAGAAGCTGTACTGTGGTATGAAAACGTGAAGGTCACAGACATTTTCCTTGCAGAAGTACTTTGACTCATTTCCTCCTTATATTTCATGCAAAAAATACTAATTTGGAAACGTACTAATCACTGCCAGCCATTTTTTTTTTTTTTTTTTTTTTTTTTACAAATCATTGGTTATTTCACTGTCAGCTGCTTCACTTTTACAAATTATTAACTATTTTTAATTGGTACTGAGTGTTAAATGACTTCAAATTTATAAAGTGCTCTAGAGTTAAGCAGCAAGCAGCCTTTTTAAGCTAAAATTAGGGGATGTGATGGGGTTTTAGTACTTTTTTTGCATGAAAGACAATTAGCATGGCAGCAAAAAGGACTGCAGCCTCCTGCAAAAGGAAACGAATTCATTCTAATATGAATTAGATACATCTGTACAGAGAGCATTTTGTGTAAGTATTTCCATAATGGTAATTTTGGAGTTATTTCTGTGGCAGGCCTAGATCTGGATAAT
The DNA here is from genome assembly GCF_024509145.1 of Vidua macroura. Classification (NCBI taxonomy): domain Eukaryota; kingdom Metazoa; phylum Chordata; class Aves; order Passeriformes; family Viduidae; genus Vidua; species Vidua macroura. The sequence continues at coordinate 8,407,289 of NC_071579.1, forward strand.
ATTTTCCTGTGATATGTGTTGCGTTGCTGAATGCAGATGCTCAGATGTTTTCCACCAGAGAGATGGGAAAGGATGGGGAAGATTCAGCCTGTATAATTCAAATTGCAGTTCCTGGTGGCCATGGGACTTTTTTCCCGGTGTTGGGCATTTTCTGCCCGTTTGCAAATGGATATAGTGCTTTTCTGGTCGTCGGTTAGAAGCGACAGCTTGGTTAGAAGAGCTCAGCAATCTGCAAGGTTACATGGGACCACTGATTAGAAATTATAATCATGCACCCATTCCGTCGATTTTGTTGCTTTCTTGCAGTTCCCTTCACAAACCGTGAACTGTAATAAATCTCCTCTCGTGGCCCACGGCCGAGAGCCGGGTGCCCTGAGGGGAGCGGGCTGGGGTGTGGAATTCCGCGGGGTCTCCACTGTTAAGGGCCAGCACACGAAACACATTGTATTTGCTTGGAACTTTGTACAAACGCTTGTCGTGGAAATAAAGACGCTCTTCCCTTCCTTTGCTGGGAGGCTGCTTTTTGTGAGGGTTTGGTAATTTGGGGGATTTTATTAAAGAAACGTTCCTCAGGCAGCTGGGAGTGACGGCGGTGTTTCCAACACGGAGAGGGGAGTTTTCAGGGCAGCACGGAGTGACAGCGTGAGGGGGAACGGCTTCAAACTGAGCGTTAGATTGGGTATTTAGGAGGAAGTTCTTGGCCGTGGGGGTGGTGAGGCTCTGCCACAGGGAGCCCAGAGAACCCGTGGCTGCCCCATCCCCGGGAGTGTGCGAGGCCAGGCCGGACAGGGCTCTGTAATCACGTCCCTGCCCACAATGAGCTGGTCCGTGCGAGCCCCCCGCGCCTTCCCGGCACACTCCGCGCTCGGGGCCGCTCCGGGCAGCGCCTCAGGGAGCGCGGGGCACGCCGGGAGCTGTGTGCGGCGGGGCGCGGGGCACGCCGGGAGTTGTGGTTCCCCGCCCTTCGGCCACGTCGACCCTCCCGTCACGCGTTCCCTGCCGGCTCACGTGGCCCCCGCGCCGCGCTCCCCCATTGGCCCGGCGGCGCGCGCTGGGGGGGGCGGTGCCGGAAGCGGCGGCGGCGGCGCGAGGCCGTTTCCTTGGCTACGCCCCCGCGGGCGCGCGCGGAGGGGCCGGGCCGGGCCCTTCCTGCCCGGGGAGCGGCGATGGGCCCGCGGCGGGACTAGCGGGCACCCGGCCGGCCGCCATGGCCCTCAGCGGAGCTCCGGGCTGCCGCGCCGGGGAGCGGGGGCCCCGCTGGAGGAGGCCCTGGAAGCTCCTGGCCCTTGGCCTGCTCTCCGCCTCCTCCGTGCTGGCGGCCGCCCCGGGCGCCGGGGCCATGAGCAGGGAGGAGAAGCGCCGGCTGGGGTGAGCGCAGGGACGGCGGGAGGGAAGGACGGCGGGCCGTGCTGGGCACGGGGTGTGCGCTGCCCCAGGGGTTGGGCTGGGCGGCTGCAGGCGCAGAGCTTCGGGACGGCGTCCCCTGTCCGGCCGCCCCTCTGGCCCCGAACAGTCCGGGGCACGCGTGGCGTCCGCGCCCCGCCGTGTCGGGGCTGCGTGTGCCGGACCCTGGCGGGTTTTGGGCCGGCTCACCCGGCTGCTGGGGACACGCGGCCCCTTCTCCCGAGGGGGATCGAGCCATGTGCTGTGTGAGCTTGTAGCTCGCCTTGGAGGTTTCAGGCAGGGCTTGCGTGGAGCTTGGGGTGAAAGCGAGCAAAGGTAAATGTAAATCCCCACTCGGTTAATTATGGCCGTGCCTTTGTGAGAGTGCGGGAGTCATAAAAAAGGTGAATGTTTACGTGTGTTCTGCCTAGTTCCTGTATGCAACCTAAACTGCTTCGGTCCCCGTGCATGTACGTGTAAGAGGCTGATTCTTTTATTGTAATTTTTAGGTGAAGGGTAAATATTGCAACGTACGTGGAAATGCATTTTCCTGCATGCATGGAGTGGGACTTTTTAAACAAATCTGCAATCTTTATTTTGTGTTAGTATGTTTCTGGGGGCAGTTTCATCGTCCTCTTCCCATCCAGTGGTCAGTTGTACAGAACAGTAATGCCAAAAGTCTGCTGGAGAAGCAGTGTGGATACTCTCACATTTGTTAATCATGGAGTTGTTAAGGTTGGAAAAGGCCTCCAAGATCATCAAGTCCAGCTGTCATGTATAAGTTGATATTTAACTCCAGTGTTTACAGTTACGGGGGTTTTCCATCATGTGTTCTCAGCATAATTTGTGTGTGCAGTCTTTTACATGTTTTCTTCATGAGGCTACGCAAGGAGTTGAAATCTCATCCCCCAATTTGTTTTAAAATTTTTGCATTGCACTTAAAATATCATCTGATGCCCCAGGCATGTGCAGGCCATGTCCTGCTGTGGTTTGTGTTTGGCTGTAAGCTTAAAGCAATTTTCTGTGTGCTGCATCACCCAGCAGCTCTGTGTGTTTATCTGGGGTTTTGCCTGCTGCAACCTGAGAGGCACCTGGGAGAAGCACCATCCTCTGCTCTTTTGATGCCTTAATGCACTTGATGAGTTAAAACTACTTCTTGAATTTCCAAGTCATTGAACTAAATTGGATATTTACAATATAATTGTGGTGCTCCTGGCTCCTTTATGTTCTGTCTTATCAGCAGAGGTGGTGAATTATGTTGATGGCAGAAATTAGCATCCTTTTTTCCTTGCAGGGCTCCTTAGTGAAACAGTTAGGAATGATCAGAAGTAGTGCTGTGTCTTAAAAAAACAATGTAGTTTTTGTGGAGTTTTTATATGTAGAAGCATTTCTGTCCTTTCAAACATACGAAACAAATGTAAGGGTTTTCTTCAGTATTTGCTTGCCAAGAGATCCCCAAATCATTTCATGTTAGGTGAAGAAAGAGTTTTTCCTTTCTGGAGAGGACAAGAGCAGCTGAATCAAGAAAAATTATTATTCTATATTTCATTTACTTGAGTAGAGTATGTTAGTAGAGGACCTGTGCCTGTCATTCAGATATTAACGTGTGATACATATAAGATGGTTTATTAAAGGCCTTTGGGAGACAGACCACTAATGCTTTTTCTTTTTTCTTTTTTAGAAATCAAGTGCTTGAAATGTTTGATCATGCATATAGCAATTATATGGTAAGTCAAATAATTGTTTGGAGTTTTTCAGAGGAGTTGTTGCTGACCTGGGGCAGAAAGCAACTTACAGTACATGACATTCTATAGAAATATCTGGGAAGGAGGGGTGAAAATGGAGCTAAAATAAATAACAGCACCTATAAAGCCTTTAAAAAGACCACAAGTATTACTTTCAGGAGAGTTGTGATGACTTTGAGTGGTAACTAAGAATTGCTTGTGGTAACTCCTAATCCATGCCTGACCTTTCCCAAGCCAGTTTATCTCATGTCAGGCTATCAACAGTAAAGTATTTGCTTGGAAATTCCAGGAAAAGGAAGTTTGGAAGAGCTGGCTGTAGACATTAGATTCTGGACATCACAAATTGATCTTATTTATTTTTGTAGGTAAAAATGACATTTAATATTTCTTCAGTGCTAAGCTATGGCAGATGCAGTTGGGGCGTTCTTCTACAAACTATTTGTAGAAGAGAAGGGAATCTGGTGCCATCTCCAGGCATTCCAGGCTGTGCCCAGGGTGTGACTGTCATATGACCATGGGCCATGCTGGCTGTGGCTTCTTTTGCTCTGACTTGTGATTCTGTGCAGGTGTCCTCCTGTTCTGGTCCTCTGAGCCATTCCACACACCCTGGTCTGGCTCTGTTTACAAAAGCTTAACAATAAATACTTACTTGGAGTGGACTTCCTCAAGTAAAAATTACTTTGAAATATTCTGTAAGTAATACACTTCTGAGGAGAAAGTGTGGATATGACTAAGATAAATATAAAAGATTAATTCTTACTGGCTTTCAATGGACATTCTTGCACATTCTTCGTGGCTGTTACAGAAACCCCTCTCAAGTTGCATCAGTTCCTGCAGCACAAACTGCTGTTTCCTGGCAGCATCTTGCCACGTGTCCCAGGTTGTGTGTTATGGTTTAAAGTTTAATATGTAATTCAAACTTAAGATCTCAGGAGTTAAAACTTCATACAGCATGGGAGAGCTACAGGACTGTAGAGTGGACAGAAAGCCAAGCCAAGAGGATTTTCGAAGGGGTGTAGTTTCTCCTTTTAACTTAAGCTCTGTACTTTTGAGACCTTTAGCAGTTAAACATCAAGGCTTTTTGGTCATAATTTTTGTAATCTGGTTCTATGAGAAACGCTTGGCTTGAATTTCCTCAATAGAAAACCTATTTGTTTGGCAAAATTGGATAAAATACTACAAGGATCTGTGCTTCTACTGTTCGTTGTATGATAAATTGGCGACTGGCAGGGGTCTTGCCATATCTGAAGCAAGAAAATTCTGTTTGAAGGAGAGGGAAAACTTCAGCTGTCCTGGAAACTTTGAAGCCAAAAGGATATTTATTTGCCACGTATGCTGGAGCACTAAACAAACAGAAAAATGTGAAATGCTTGTTTAAAGTTGAAGAAAAGATTGGAGTATCAGACTTGATTCTGGCAACAGGAGAATTAAGTATTTTTGCAGGTGTTTTTGAAACAGCCAGCTGAAAAGTTTTGATTTTCTGTTTCTATTAATACGTATTTTAGACATGCGTATTTAGAAGACTGAAAATTCATGTTTGCTTGCAGGGGAAAGTCCCTTGCCTTTTTTTTTTTTTCTTTTTTACGTTATTAACAGAAGCTTTGAGAAAAAGCTGCTGGTTTTTTTAGGTCCTTCAACAACATTTGTAATAATGGGGATATTTTTCTTCTTGGCTGTCAGAACATGTGAAAATGTCAGTCACTTGAGGCCAGTGACAAGTTGGGAAATAATTCAATCCAATAGCTGCTTATTCTGTGCTGCAGGCAGAGAATGAGTGAACTTTCATTTTTCAAAATGCTTCAAGTTCTATATTTGTAAAGCTAAAAGTTTATTTTCCAGATTTTTTATCACTTCTCTTATCCAAAATTTAAGCCAGAGATCTCAGTTTTGACATTGCTTTTGTTGTGTACTTCTTTAATATGCTTTTCTGAATACTTTTCAGAGATATTCAGAAACATCTAAGCTGTATTAAAATGATCTAGATTCTGCCTTTTGTAGTTAAACTTGAGGAGAACAAAGACTTGAGCAAAGACCAAAACACTCAGGAGGGTGGTATACAGGGAAACAAACCATCAGTTTCAAAAGAAGTTGCTGTAAGAGCTGTTTATTTATAGAGGAACGTTCCTTTTTTATTTTTATTTCACGATAGATTATTTTTGTACCATATATTTGGAAAGATTTTGAATGTGTTTACTTGCAGATTCTGTGCAGCAATTGAAGTTTTTTATCCTGCCACATGTTAGTTCTCCACTAGAAGTCAAACTGGAGACCTCAGTACAGCAGCCAGTTTCCTGCTGAAATCAAGAGAAAAGCTCTATCCCAAACCACTTGTGTTAAGCTTCTAAAGGAGGCAGCTTCGTGTTGGTTGGAATTAGATATGTTTAAGATTCATTGTCATTGATGTCAGTCTTATATTTGTTATATTAGTGTCAGTTACATTTGTAAAAGGCTCAGTCTTGTTAGGGCTTTTTTTTTGTGAATGTTATCTTTTATGTCTCATGTAGTAATTCACCAATTTTTTGTTTGAACTTCTGAGTTCTCTTACCTGTCACTGATTGTCACCCTCAGCCAGGTGAGCTCATTGTGCAGAGTCCAGTGAAGGGCCATCAAGGTGATGGAGAGGCTGGAGCATCTTCCCTGTAAAGAAAGGCTGAGGGAGCTGGGGCTGTTCAGCCTGGACAAGGGAAGGCTCCAGGGAATTTAACAAAGGAGGCTTTCAAGAAGACAGAGCCAGGCTCTTCTCAGCAGTGCTCAGAGGAAATGGGCATAAACTGAACCACAGGAGGTTCCCTCTGAATAGGAGGAAACACTTTTACACTGTGGAGTTGACCAGGTACTGGCACAGGGTGCCCAGAGAGGCCATGGAGTCTCCCTCCTTGGAGATGCTCAGGACTTGTAGGGACATGGCACTGGGCAGCTGGGTCCGGGTGGCCCTGCTCCAGCAGAGGGCTTGGACAAGATGAACTCTAGAGGTCCCTTCCCACTTGCAAGGCTCTGTGATGGCCATGCAGTTTTTCTGAAGAGCAGCATGATGAGGCTTCCTTTTATTACACGCTCCCAGGAGTGGCTGTGAGCACTGTAACTGATTCCCCTGTTTTGTTCCCAACAGGAGCATGCGTATCCAGCTGATGAACTCATGCCTTTAACTTGTCGTGGACGAGTGCGGGGTCAGGAGCCAAGTCGAGGGGATGTGGATGATGCCTTGGGAAAGTTAGTGTCTGAAATGGTCACTGTAAACATCTAGGAATAGAAGTACAATTGGCAGCCCATAAACTTGTTTGTTCTGTTGATATGGCCAGAAACTTACACTTGTAAGAAGTGTTTTTATTATTGTGAAGTTAACCGATGTGAAATTGTACCTTAATTGGAAGAATTGACCAGTGAAGAGATCCAAGGAGAAATTTTTTAACCATTCTCCCAAGTATTTTCGATAGGAAAATCTTCCAAATGTGGGCTGACATTTATGGTATAAGTAGTACAGGTTATGAGGGCTATGATCAGCTGAACAAAACAATAAACTCTTATCTATGATGCTGGCCTAATAAGTGGTATTTAAAGTGGTTTTTTTAAGTAGAAAGTTTTCTGAAAACAAGCAGTCAAATGATTATCATGTGTATGATAGCCGGAGGCCTTTGCCGAAGTATAAAACATTATTTCAGACTTGGAAATATTTCTATTCTTTCTTTTAAGGGAGCTGATAGTATAAATACTGATCCTTTGGCTAGCAAAATGTAGATTTAAGGACTGTTTTTTTCCATGTGAAATGAAATAATGAAAGGCAAAATTGACCTACTCTATATACATGTGTAATTGATACCTTTGAATATGTGCAGTTAATAGATTAAATTCTTCAATACCAAATAGCTGTTTTTTTAAAATATCACTGTTTAATGTCTCTAAGCACAATAGTGTTAATCAAAGCTGAGATCCTTCTCTTAAATACTGCTTTTAATTGTCTCTAGGATATTGAGCATGTTATTTTGGCTATGTTTTGTTATGTACAAATGTTCTTTAGTCTAGAGATTTTCATATAGTCCTGCTGCCTTGGAGATATCCAAAGATACAGGAGGTGAAAAGTATCAAGAAAATGTATTTTTAATCCATTCTTTTGAATGACCTTTTTTAAAAGTAACATACTAGCATTTGAGTAAAAATACCTTCCCCCCTACCATCTACCCTTAGATGCATTAAATTATTGTGTGTATTTATTGTTTTTCTCTATACATGCTTTATTCTGTACTTTATAATTAGTTACATTATCATGTAGCAGATTTCTTATCTAATCCTTTTGCTTGCCAGCTGCCTCATCAGTTGTGTTCTCTGCCAGTCTTTGCAATCACAGAATGACAGGGTGAGGCAGCTGGGTCAGTTCTGTTTCCCTGGAGAACTTAGGAGCCTTCCATATAGATGTGAAATGCATCATTTCCCTCCTTTTGTACTGAAGAAGTTGTGAATTTGTTAGGCAGTTGTGCACAGTCATTAGTTAATCTCTGTCTCCTGTAAAACAGCACTCACAGAATGCCCTTATATCTTTACAAATTAAAGAGAATTATAATATAGGAACACTTAATTAGAATTCTGGTTGTCACATGTTGCCTACAAGGTTTCAGACATTGGGCACTTACTGAAATCCTTGGTGTGTGCTCCTCAGTAGGCAATTTTAACTGTTCTAAAGTGTTCAGTTTTAACACCATCGTGTTCTGTAAGTTCTATTCTGTGTTGTGGCTGTGTCTTAGCATAGGAGCAGTTGTTAGAATTAGACATATTTAAGATAATAATTATAGATATAATTCCTGGGATGGGGAAAGGCCCCCTCAGCTTGGGATGCACTAGAACAGCCTGGAGAAAACCTCTGATCCTCTTTAGGATCTTCTTGTTTCAGACACTGTGGAGCTGACTTGATGCTCTCTTTTCATGGAATAATCACAGAATCCCAACCTGGTTTGGGTTGGAAGAGCCCTTAAAGCCCATCCAATACCATGGGCAGGGACACCTTCCACTAGCCCAGCTTGCTCCAAGCCCTGTCCAGCCTGGCCTTGGACACTGCTAAAATAGTTCTTTATTTTAGAATAAATAAAGTAGTTCTTTATTTTAAGCCTACCACTTGCTAGTGTTGGAATAGTTTCTGGTATGAGAGGTTTAGCTTGGAATAGCTTTTGATCTCAACATTTTTCCTTTTTTTTTTGAAAAAACAAGTGAAACAGAAGCTGGAAAATTACTTAAACCTTTTATGCTGGGGTTCTTAATAGATTTGATTGGAGACAAGAAATAAAAATTAAATTTGCTTACCAGAAGTTAGAAAGCTTAGCAGTAAATAAATTTATCTGTAATCTTAGCTTCTTTGTCAGCTCCTATTCTGCTCACTAGCAAAGGGGAGAAACTTAGAAAGAGGTTTTGATACTAAACATGTTGAGTACAACTGATTGTTTTGCAGCTGGTGGTCTGTGAGAATTTAGTTTCTTCCCTGGTATCAGTTACTATTAAAAATCACTTAATTCCTATACATACAGATCTATAGTAAATCTATTTTAATTTTTCTTTCATAGGTTTTCACTGACCTTAATTGATACGTTGGACACTCTTGTGGTAAGCTTAATCTGTTGATAAGCTTTGATAAAACAAAGAGATTATCTTCTGATGCTCAGATTTATTTTTAGATTTCTTTTTCATGACCATTGATCTCTGGCTCTGTTTGAAGTGACTGTTGCTTGTGGGAATTTTGAAGTGCTGTGAGGATGGAGTTTGGAATTGGCTGAAATAACTGCAGCAGTTCCTTCACATTTCATTGATACTTTTTTATATTGCCTTTTTTTTTTGGTTCTAACTTAACACAAAAGGGTTTGCTTTCCCTTATAGTCTAGAGCAAGAGGCTCAGTTTGTGATGGGTACCTCTTAATAACCACTGATGTATTTCTGGTTTAAATTGTATGTTCATATTTCTTGGGTAACTTTGTGTGCACTGAAATATCCTGTATGCAAATACACTGTGACTGCATTAGCTATACTGGAACTGAACACCTGCTCACTGTTGTATTCCAGGTGTTAAATAAAACCAAAGAGTTTGAAGAGGCTGTAAAAAAAGTAATAAAGGATGTTAATTTAGATAATGACATAGTTGTGTCTGTCTTTGAAACCAACATAAGAGTACTTGGGTGAGTACCTTTTGTTTTCAAAACTCCTAAAAATGTGGATTTTAGGCAGTGTCTTTCTGTGCTGTTCCACCTACTTGAAATAGTTGTGCCTTTGTCGGTTTGCCTGAGAGTCGTTTTAAAATGCAAGGCAGGACTTGCTGCAGTGGTATTGGATCAAGCTGCCCCCATCTCACTGCTGCAGGCACAGCTTTGCTGATTAAGAACCCCTTGTGATGCTGAGGGAGCAGTGGGTTTGCTTAAGGGAAACAGGTTTGCAAATGGCTCTGTTCCATACTTGATTTTCCATATTTTGATACCTGGGGTCAGAGATCATTTCAGCTTGGAAGGGACCTCTGGGGCTCAGTGCAGGATCAGAGCATGTAATTTTAAGTTATTATATGCCATTTTGGAGGTCTTGGTTGCTATTCCTGTCTAGTATTGATGAATCTATGATTGCAATGATAAACAAGAAGAATTGCTTCCAAAATACTGGTAGCTAACCTTGATTATAATGGGAATTGGATCAGTCTAAAAACTAGGGCCACAGTTATGCACATGTCATCTAAATTGTACAGAGTTGTCCTGGCTGTTCAGATGAACGTACCTTTTGAGATGTGGATCGTTTCTCTTGTGTTTAGAGGTCTCCTAGGCGGGCATTCAGTGGCAATTATGCTGAAAGAAAAAGGTGAATATATGCAGTGGTACAATGGTGAACTCCTGCACATGGCAAAGGAACTGGGCTACAAGCTTTTACCTGCTTTTAACACCACTAGTGGTCTCCCTTATCCAAGAGTAAGTTCTCTTTCTCTAATGCAGGATTACAGCTGTAATCAAGAGTTCTGTTGTTTTGATTTTATATCTGTTTCCAAAATCATTTCTAAGTGGCCAGAAAATAGAAAGCTGATAAATTGCAGGTACTCTCAGGAGCCAGCAGTAGTGAGATATTTACAAAACTAAATTTCCAGGAGCACTTGTGATATTCTGAGTTCCTGATTTGTTGTTATAAAAATTGCTTGGGTTCGATTTTTATAGTGTATTCTCTTATTCAAATGTCTAGTGAACCAGGCAACAGGATCTTGTTGGGGAGGGTTGAGATTTTGAGTATTTGTGGATCGTTCTCTGTGCATGTCTAAATTGGCAGAGCAAAACCAAAGAGATCTGTTTTTTCTTGTCTGTAGAAAGAGCATAGATTATATACTTGCTATACAATTCTAGGAGTGTAAATTCTTTCAGCTAGGAAAAATGAAGATGTTAATCTCTATTTTTCTCTAGGTTAACTTAAAATTTGGTGTAAGACATCCAGAGGCACGAACAGGAACAGAAACTGATACCTGTACAGCTTGTGCTGGTACCTTGATCCTTGAGTTTGCAGCTTTAAGCAGATTCACGGGAACATCTATATTTGAGGTTTGCTTTCTACAATATCTTATTTTTTGTCCTAGGTCTTTAGCGTTGTGTCTACGTTGTGTAATTTTGGAAAAACAATTCTGAGTTCATGAAACTGATACCTTAGCTGTGCTGCACAAAAACATTGGTATATGTTGGGATTTCTAGTGTTTGTGGGCTTTCTTCTAAGGTTTGATTTTTTTTTTAATAATTTTTTGAATCACAGGAAATAATTTTGATTGAAAGTAGTTAGAGTAATACAGAAGTAAACAAAATAAATAATCAGAAGATCAGAAGGAGTTCTAAAATTGTTAGACAAGAAACATCCTATTCCTTTCCTAGCATCTTCATTGAAATAGCCAGAAGAATCAGAGAGTTTAGTGTCTGTGTTTCCCTAATTCCCTGGTGTTGTTGTTGCTGCAGGAATATGCCCGGAAGGCGCTGGATTTTATCTGGGAGAAGAGGCAGCGCAGCAGCAACTTAGTGGGGGTCACCATTAACATCCACACTGGAGACTGGGTCCGCAAAGGTGGGGCTGCCCCCCAGCCAGGGGGATCTCACCCACCCCCAGCATGCTTACCTGGGCTGCTGAAAGATATTCATGGCATAGGGAGTGGAGAAACCTGCTGCCCCAAAGCCTGGCTCTGCTCTCAGAGAGCAAAGCCCTCTCTGGTAGAGAAACTGGTTTTATTCATGGCAAAGTGTTCCCTGATCCTCTTTAACGCCAAGAGGGAAATGCCTTGGGATGAATTTTGAGAGACTTGGCTATAAATACATGGGAAAAATATAAATAGGATGGGAGAAGTGATGTCCTGTGAAATAAGTGTCTTCAATGCATGTCTGTCCATATTATTATGTGCACTGGTTGTGCAAAGCCTTTGGCATAGGCACACACTATTGTGTCTCTGCTTCCATCTGTGCCTTAATTCCAGTGAAAGGAGGCTTTTCCTTTCACTGGAAGAGCCTTCCAAATTAATGTGGGAAAATGTGGAAAATACCCATATTTTCACTACATAAACCCATAAACCCATAATCACTACATAAACCCACCTTTTTATTTTCGCCTGTTCCTAGATAGTGGAGTTGGAGCAGGAATAGATTCATACTATGAATATTTATTAAAAGCCTATGTCTTGTTGGGAGATGACAGTTTCCTGGAAAGATTTAACACGGTAAGTTAACACCTTGCTCAGGTTTGTGCCTTCTGCAATACAAATTTCAGAGTAATTGTGTTGTCAACTGTTAGCCTGAGAAGGGATCTTTAGCAGAATTTCTGTGACTTCTGCTGTGTTTAGAGCCAGCTCTTTATACTGAGGGTTTTTGCTAATCTTGGGTGATTAGCTGTCACCTGAGCAGTTACTTTAACCCCATCCAGTAAAACTCAGAACCTTCTAGGCCTTTATCCATGTTCCCAGCATGGGAGAAGCTGTATTTCCAGACCAGTACTGCAGATGTTTCTGTAAAAGAATGTAAGGCCCTCTTCTTCCAAGCCATTGTACGATTTCATTCTGTCCTGGATGCACAAAAAGTTAGCATGTGGATCTTGCTTTGCACTGCAGATCTTCAGACCCAGGATACATTTCAGTATACAAGCTGAAAACCACACTTAGATTTTTTTAATTCATAAATTACTGAGCAACTTGGTCAGCATCATATTTAATAAAAGCATTATTTCTTTTGCAAATAGCAATATCCATTGAAAGCATCTTAGATTATAAAATGATTTTATATCATATAGCATGATTTTTTTATTAGAAGTGGAATAATTCCATAGTTAAAGTTGTAATACTTTAGGTGTAAAGATGATTTCCTTGTCCTAAGGGGCAGCCCCCAGTGTTACATTTTCCTTGAGCTAGATCTGTTAAGTGTTTCCTGTCAGTTTGGCTCATGTGCTCAGGATTGCACCTTCTGAAAACAAAGTTTAAGATTGGAAGTCAGCAATGTGGCAAGTGTGACCTAGTGGGTTTAGAAGTTCTTCTGAGCCATCCGGTTCAGCTGCTTTGTTTGGGTTTTTTAACCTCCTTTTCCTCCTGAGATCCATATGCTTTGGAATTCTGTTGTTCAGAGAAAGCAATTTCAGCTTTCTTTAGAGTGTGCTTTAAGATTCAGCCAAAACAAATGTGCCTTAACTGTGCTAGTTCCTGGTTTATCACATGGCTGCTGGATATACTTTGTGTGTGTGTATTCCTTGGAAATGTGCTAAGTTCTGCAAGTGTAATACTGTGGAGCTTTTCAGTATTTACTACACTTGGTTTTAGTTTGCAAAACTAGAGATTAGAGGCACTGCCAAACATAGTAATGACTGGGAATGTAGTAATGGCTTTTCCATTCAAATACAATGCCAGTCTGGTGATCTGTCTCTCTTTTGGGGAATAAATTGATACACAAATTCCTGCTTTTCCTGATGTTTGACAGCACTATGATGCCATAATGAGATACATCAGCCAGCCACCTCTTCTCCTTGATGTTCACATTCATAAACCAATGCTAAATGCTAGGACCTGGATGGATTCTCTGCTTGCTTTCTTCCCTGGATTGCAGGTAAGGTGTAAAACTCATGTAGAGATGGTTTTAATAACAAAGAAATTATTAACTGGGTTGGATATATGATTTTCAAGTCAAGTGTAGTAATTTGATTTTCAGAAATACTGAGGGAACATCCCTGGAAGTGTCCAAGGCCAGGCTGGACAGGGCTTGGAGCAACCTGGGCTAGTGGAAGGTGTCCCTGCCCATGGCAGGGCTGGCACTGGATGGGCTTTAAGGTCCCTTCCAACCTAAACCATTTTGATTCCATGACTTCTCTGCTTACTCTTCCAGTCACTTCAATGCTATGATGCAAGTTAATGTGCTTTTCTGGCTGTGTTCAGTATCAGGACAAGTATGTTCCTGTAATTTGCTTCCTTCACTCCTAGTCATGAAAATACTCCAATTAAGCTGCCTTTTTACTAGTGACTGGTTTTCTACTCTGTGTTCCATTGACATCTTTAAGATAAACTAGATGACATTTCACCCCAGTTCTCTGTAAATGTCAGAGGTCCTTGTTCTACACAGGCAATAATTTTAATGAGTTCACTGATTTTGCTTAAAAAAGTCTTAAGGAGTAGCTGTGACTTACACTGATAGGGATTAATAATGACAATATGTAGTGACTGCTCTGTAGCTTTACGTGAACACACCATGACTGTTTTTAACCTTGAGTATTATTCCTATGCTTGGTGAATTAGTGTTACTTCTGTTATTTAATTTTAGGTGTTGAAGGGTGATATTAGACCTGCTATTGAAACACATGAGATGCTGTATCAGGTTATAAAAAAGCATAACTTTCTTCCAGAGGTAAGGTAGTAGTTTTTTGATTTTGTAAATCAAAACTTTGTATTTTTGATTGTGTAAACTGTTTCTTACCTCAGTTTGAACAGTTGCAGATGCCCATTTGAAAAACCAGCAGGTATATATATTATTAAAATCAAAGGCTCATTTCCACAGCATTCTTGTGTGATTTGCAGTTCTGCTTGTACGACAGCTGAGAGGATGTTCTGAAATTTTGTATAATGTCTTTGAAAGTCAGCACACAAACTTACTGCAGATGCTGCAAGTCTTTGAGCAAGTCCATTGTGCACAGAAAAGCTTGTTTACCTGCTGATGTGTATGTCTTTAATCTGTGATGACTCAGATTATATTTGAAAGCTTCTGACTCCGGGTTTAATTTTGACTTTCCTCTAGTGTAAGCTTATTTCTGTTAGAGAACATTTTAATTAACATCACATTCACCTAGTGTGGTTATTGAGAGCAAAGAATGCTAAGCACTGGAATGACTTTTTTTTTTGAGGGCTTTTAAAATGGTGTAATTTGGCTCTTTATGGGCTTTTTGGTTGTTTTTTTTGTTTTGTTTTGTACTTATGAAAGAAACTTTAAAAGGTCAGGTAGTTGCATTTAAGCCAACAGACCATCCCCTAAGCAAAGACTTGGTTTAAACCTTAGTATGAAATAGTAGTGAATATATGACAGAAGTGGCTTTTCCCAGTGGACATTAAGAGTGAATAGATAGACTAGGAAATTTTTAGGTATGTGACTGCTAGCCTGTGGTATTAATTTAGAAACAGCTGCTTAACCATCTGTCAGTGTGCAGTGACACTTGACTGCACTGGAGGTGTCAGGTGGTAGGTATGTTTGCAAAAATGGCATTTATCAAAGCTAGGCTGGTTATGCAGTTAACATAGAATTCAAATAAACCTGTGTTTGGTTTGCATTCCTGCATTTCTTTTTGTCTGTTCTTTTTCATCCTCAGGCATTCACAACAGACTTCAGAGTTCACTGGGCTCAGCATCCTCTGAGGCCTGAATTTGCTGAAAGCACCTACTTCTTGTATAAGGTACATTCACTCCTCTGACCTTTGAGCACTTCTTCTTGCACCTAGAGTTTTGTTGCTGTTTTATTTCAATGCAGAATTGAGTAGCATATCTCCAGCTTAACTTATCCACTGGAGCCACTTTAGGATATAAACAAGATGCAATGGTTATAATTTTTTTTTGGTTTTATTTCATAGGCTACAGGAGACCCTTACTACCTAGAAGTAGGAAAAACCCTCATTGAAAACTTGAACAAGTATGCCAGAGTTCCCTGTGGGTTTGCTGCAATGAAGGATGTTCGGACAGGAAGTCATGAAGATAGGTAAAGTTTGCACATTTTTTTTTTTTATATAGAGAATTACAGAAAAAAAAAAATCAAATTTCCCTGTGTAATTGAATTAATTGAGATTTGAGGAGCTGTCTGTCTTCAGTCTGATAACCAAGTCTTAAATTACCTGTTTGTAATTGCATTGAACTGTAAATGCATTGAAACAATCTGTGCACTGTTTCAGTAGGGTCATAGGGTACTCTAGAAGAATAATTTCAGTTTAATAACCTTTCATTTGTCTGAGAGCAATAGATGAATTACATTCAAGCTAAATATGCTTCAAATCTGTAAGTTTGTCAGGAGGTTTATTTGCTTTTTCTGCAATACTCTTTTGTACTGAATGTGCTGAATCATTTCCCTCCAAACATAGCTTTTTCAAGCAGAAGCAGAAGGAATGCTAATGGAATTATGTCCAGCAGTAATAGTCATCAAATCTTGAGAGCTGGAGAACTAGGAATATTTATTTTACTGATGTTCTAGAAATGAGGTCTCCCTAAAGGACAGCTCCTTTTTCTCTACAGGATGGACTCATTCTTCCTGGCCGAGATGTTTAAATATCTGTACCTGCTGTTTGCTGATAAGGAGGACATGATTTTTGACATTGAAGATTATATCTTCACTACAGAAGCTCATCTGTTGCCACTCTGGCTCTCCACTACAAACCAAACCATCTCTAAAAAAAATACAGTATGTAACAGCTCCAATCTAAATCAGTTTCTGTGGTACACTTCCTTTTTATGAGGGGAAATGGAAATAAAATCAGGAAAGATCATAGTTTGACGAAGTGCACCAGTTTGAACACATTGTTTAATAGGCACTATTTCATCATATTAACAGTGCAGTCACAAGAGTAGGGATAATGACTTTATTCTGCACTGCTGAACCTTGAAATAAAAGATAGGAATTATTAGCAAGATTTAAAAAGAAAATAATTCCCCACTTCTGTATAAATTGGAAGATAACATAGTAGGATATTTTGTCCCCATCTTTATTTTTTATTATTTTTTCTAAAACCTACTTTGTTCTTGTGAACAAATTTTGAGAGGTTTTTTGAGACAGCTGTGGAGTTAATTTGACAAGATACAGCTGCAGACAGATTAGGGATGTTCAATCACTTTAGTCCATGCAGTAGGCACCTATTGCATAAATATGAGAACAGTTTTGGGTTTATAAATTGTTTAACCTTCCAGAATAACCTGGCTCTGCCATGAAGCATCATAAATCCTCACCTTTTTTTGATTTTGTGGTCAATAAGGTGACATCATTTGTCTGTAAGGCAGTAAGAAGAAGAGAAAGAGAAAACATCAAGGACACAAATTCCCTTATTTGTGCCTCTATTTTTAAAATTTTCTAAGAGTTTTAGAATAATGCCTGGATCAGAGGAAAAGGCTTCTATTGTGTGTCAAGCCATGTATCCTGGAAAAATCACTGTTTGCTGGACTTTAGCATTAAGTAGTGACAAAATTTTAGTTATTTGATCTTAATGTCAAACACTGGTTATGTTTTAATGGGTCATGTGTTTGGTGTTAAACGTTCCTTCAGGGTGGAAATCCCACACCCTCTCTGAAATGTTCCTGCCCTGAGAATTTATCTTTCCTCTTTGAGTTTTGGAAACAGGCTGTTTTCTGAACTAAGCAAGAAGTTTTCTGAAGGGTCTGAAGGAGCATTTTATGTAACTTTTGTTCCCAATATAAGAATTTAATACCTTTGAGACAGGCAGGGTTCCCACAGCTGGTGCTGTTTTAAGTGCTGGCCTAACTTGGTTTGTTCTATTGAGAGCTGCAAATGTTAGTGAAAGGCCAATAGAGAGGATAGAATAAATTGCCCAAATGCAATTTTTTAAGCTCTTTGAGTCAAAGGTGCAAATGGGCATAATCCAAGTAAGCAAAACCCACTGAAAATGGTGTCAGGTGGCTGAAAGGCTGTGACGTTGGGTGTTCCTCTTCTATGGAATTTTATCTGAACAGATGGAATGTGTAAATGATTTTTAACATAAATACAGTGCTATTAAAACAAACTGTGAGAGAGATGCTTGGTACTATCAACCCAACATCCTGTTTGTATTTGCTCTAATAAATGAGAAAGGTCATGTCTTAGTAACAGCCCTTTAGGTCTTGGGTTTTAGGGAGCCTTTAAATACTTGATTTTTCATTGGCCAGTATGTTGCAAACAGGAGGGGTGAGTCTTTTTAGGTGGATAAATACTACATTAATTTTTATGGGTTATGAAATGAGCTTGCCAGTTATCTATAGCCAGTTATTTGCTAAGCTAAGGACATGCTAAATGTGGCTCCAAACCACCAGACATGTTTCACATGTTACAAACCAGCAATTTGTGCAGATGTTCACTCTGCCATCTTTCCTGAAAATAGAAATTGTTTGAATTATATAGAGATTCATCCTTGCTCATCCAGACTTGCGTGTGGCTCCTAAGGAAGAGAATCTTTTGTTCACATGAAAAGATGTGACATTTTTAGTAAGAATGACCTAAAGCCTGCAGCTGGTCACTCGCTGTAAAGCCATTATCAGGTGAAACCAAAACTATTCCCTTTACTTGTCCAGCACATAAAATACAGGGCACTGGCTTTGTCATGAGCAGGCTTGAGAAGTACTGTCTGCCAGCAGAGGATTAGCTGTTGCTGAAAAAAAAAAATCTATAAACTGTATATAAATTTAGTAAATTACAAATTAGAATGAGTTTTGTATTCATCTGTCCAAGGGGTTGCAGTGCACTGACTCCCCTCTTTTGCACTCAGCTGCCACATGTCCCCAGAACACAGATGACTTAAGTTAGGATTATCTGTTGATGTTCTTTATCTAAAAATAAAACCTGCAATTTTTTTTTACTCTGTATCTTTGATTTTAGAGCACAGAGTACACAGAGTTGGATGACAGCAACTTTGACTGGACCTGTCCCAACACCCAGATCCTCTTCCCAAATGACCCCATGTTTGCCCAAAGCATCCGCGAGCCTCTGAAGAATGTGGTGGATAAGAGCTGTCCCCGGGGCATTTCCAGAGCGTAAGATGGATATTTCCTCTTTTTGTTAGCACAGGGCTGACTGCAACTGGGGCTGCTCTGCAGGGAAGGAGAAGCATGAGGTGTGCTGGAGCTGGCAGTCCTTTTGGGATGGGCCAAAGGGATAATTCCTGGTCACAGGAAAAATCGCTTTGGATTTCTCTCAGCAAGACTTAGTTTGTTTCCAGCTGGAATTAGCAAGTCTTTCAAAGCAAAAGGAGCTGAATGAGCTGCATACCTTGGCTGCAGCTCCCACTTGGAGTATTGTAGGAAGTGTGTGTCTCTGATTTGTAAAATTAATTTCTGCAGCCTCCTGAACAATTCTGAAAGTCTTCTTTGTAGCAAGGAAATTATGCTGCCACACATAGCTGCACCCATTTTGAGGAATTTAGGTCAGTGTTAAGGCTGAGGAAGTTTGACCACCTCTGCTATATTTGTATTTCATGAATAAAACTGAGTTGGAACTGTATGGGGCAAGCTGGGTTTGGTCAGTGTTGCAATAATGCAGACTACTTACAAATGAGAGAAAGTATAGGGCAGTTTTGTTATCAATACTTGGGAAGGGAGGTTTTGCACTATAAAATTATTGATTATATAGACAACTTTTAAAAAAAGATAACTTGATTGAGAAGTTGCATTCCACTAAAGCTTGCACTCAGTGTACCAAGAATTCCAGTCTTGTGATGGCACGGATAACACTAGAGTTCTGTTTCAAAGATAATCTGACTTTTAAAGCTTTGATCTCTGATGTCTTTTGGCAGAGAAGAGAGTTTGGGAAGTGGACCAAAACCACCGTTGAGAGCCAGAGATTTCATGGCCAGTAATCCTGAGCACTTGGAGATCCTGAAGAAGATGGGAGTCAGTTTGATCCATCTGAAAGATGGACGAGTCCAACTAGTGCAGCACGCAGTGCAAGTAAGACAACCTGGCAGGATTTTATTTCTCAGACTTCTCAGTGAAGTCCTCCTAGCAGTGATACTTGATACCTGGAGCTTCAGGAGGGACAGCCACCCTGTGGAAGGAGGCACATGAGCTGGATATTGTAGCTGTATTTAGCAGGCTGATGGTTGTTAATCTTTTGCCTCAGCAACACTTCTAACTAATCTTCCACCAATTAGGTAGAGGCTGCAACCTGCACATCAGGTTGAAGTGATGTAGCCAACAGCATCTTGGCTGAAAACACTACTTTCAGTGTGAGATACTTCATCTCTTTATGAGGTCTAGATATTTGTATATTTTCAGTTTCCTGGGTGGTGCAGGTGCTAAACCTTTTGTGAAATGATGCATGAGTGGAAGTGAGCATCTACCCTGTGTGTTAAAGTCTTTGTAGCAGTGGTCCAAGCAAACACAACTTGAGTTTCTTTTCCCTCAAATTCCTCAAACATTTAAGATAAAATGGTTTATTGATTCTTTTCTCTGCAGGCAGCAAGTTCCCTGGATGCTGAGGATGGCTTACGGTTCATGCAGGAGATGATTGAACTCTCCAGCCAGCAGCAGAAGGAGCAGCAGCTCCCTCCTCGTGCTGTCCAGATTGTTTCCCATCCCTTCTTTGGCAGGGTAGTCTTGACTGCTGGGCCAGCACAGTTTGGGATGGACTTGTCCAAACACAAAGCAGGGGTATGTGACATGTGGGTGTGTCTGTTGCTTTCCCTGTTGCACAAGCCTCAGCTTTACAGTACTGCTGCTGTTTGAGGGCATCCAGCTGATCCTCCAGGTGATCACTTAATTACAGTGGTTAAAATGGCAGGGCCCAGTGGTGACAATGACAGCAGTTACAGTCGTGGGGATGAGTGACTTATCTGTCTGTGCTCTGTGTTCTGCTCCTGAGTCATCAGCCATGGTTTAGGATTTAAAACACATGCACAGCTTGAGTTGCAAAGCAAGCTTATCCAGTCTGCAGTGCACAGCTAAGATGATGGTGATTTAGGGGAAGTTTCCCTGCCATATCATCCAGGAGCTGGCAGAAGCTTTTTAGAGTTAGAGCAAGTTGTTCTAACAAAAGCTTTTCTAGAAGGTTCTATGTAGATGGAAGAGGGCAATCCTCAGAGGCAGGGGTCTCTATGGGAAGCATTAGGAAAACCCATGTTGCAGCCCCAAAGAGGAGTTCCAGACTAGCAGTTCACAGGAGAAAAATTTCCAGAAACAGCACTTCCCAGGTGTAGACAAACCACACTGATCACGAGAATTAGGTTTTCATTCAGTCATCCTTTGCTTCTAGAGCTCCAGGTGCAGGGCACAGATTGTCTGCACTGACACAAGACTACACTAAATGCAGTAGAATGACTGAAGGAACAAAAATACATGGGAATCTTTCACAAGCATGACCACAGTGCTCTAATTCTCTCTTTATTTTTGTTTTTTCCAAACAGACAAGAGGATTCGTTGCAACCATTAAGCCATATAATGGATGCTCAGAGATCACTAATCCTGAGGCAGTGAAAGAGAAAATTGCTTTGATGCAAAGAGGCCAGTGCATGTTTGCTGAAAAGGCACGAAACATTCAGAAAGCTGGAGCAATAGGAGGCATTGTCATTGGTAAATACATTTCCAAGTTCTTAATTTGTGTAAATGTAACCTAATTTTACAGATTTGAAGATACAGGAAAGCTGACAAGCTTTAAGCTGAGAAGCACAGCAAATGTGCTTTCAGAAGATGAAGAGATGTTTGGGGTTTGCCTGGTTCTGTGCAGACACAAATTGAGATGAGGGGTTGTCAGTGTTTTTGCAGACTAAAAGTTGTTACTTTAAGGATTGCAGGGTACTGTCAGTACTAACTGCTGAGAAAGAATGGGGATAGAAATGAAAAGTGGAGGAAAACACACCAGGTTGTGTGTGAAGTGACTGGGCAGGGGAGGCTGTTCCAAGTTCAGCTGATCTAATGGGAAGTTTGCCCTTCCTCTGGTATGCTCTGCCTAGATGACAACGAGGGCAGCAGCAGTGACACAGCCCCTCTCTTCCAAATGGCTGGGGATGGCAAGAACACAGATGACATCACCATTCCCATGCTCTTCCTCTTCAACAAGGAAGGGAACATCATCCTGGATGCCATCCGGGAGTACGAGGCTGTGGAGGTGCTTCTTTCTGATAAAGCAAAAGACAGAGGTAAGGTTTGAGGTGATTTATGTAAATCTAGCTCCCATCTGTGCTATGGCACTGTGGAAAATGGACAGGAATGATTTGCACTGCAGCCCAGAGGTGCTGTGGTTTTCTGTTTGACACTGGAATTAGATTTTTATTAAGCAAGACATTATCTGAGAGATATCTTTGATTTTCACTCCCCCCACAAGGTAATATCCAGAAATGCTGTTCCTAAATGTCACTTTGGCTTATGAGAAAATCCAGTCTTTTGGATTCCTTTTGAACCCTTTTTGTCATCAGCTGCTTTGAAGTAGCATCAGGAACAGCGTGTTTCCAGTGCCCTACATTGTGAGCATCTCTCCCTCACCAAGATCCCCAGTGACATTCCTGGGACTCAAAAGGAGAGAGACAAGTGCTAGAACTATTTTGTCTATCTAAGGGGAAGTGGTTAACACAAGAAATAAGGCTGCTGACCTCAGATGTTCCGTGGGTGTTCTTGTATAACGCAAGAAAATTGCAAGCTAATACATTCCCAGTTGAAATGTTTGAATGCAGCAGAAAATTCCAGATTTTCCTCTTGTAAGCCTTCCTTGTAGCACTGCTGTGTCCAAGCAGAGTAGGTAAGAACAAGTATCTAGAAAATCAGCCTGTTTGCAAAGGGGATATGCCAAAATCTTGTTTTGTTTGTTCCTAACTTATGAATCCCTCCTGTTGATAATGATGCTCAGTGCTCTGACAAAATGCTAAACACAGGATAGCTCTGACTTTGAGAGTTTGTAATCCATATCTGCTTCTTCCCCCTCCTCGTGCTTCCATTTGGAATCCCAGCAACAATCTTTAAAGGTAAAATGATTCCAAACTACATTATTGATAGCAGTAAGTATCCCATGTCAACAGTGGCATGTGCAGTTAAATTCCCTAAAAATCCTGAAATATCAGTGTCCTGCTTATAGCTGTAAACATCAAACCCAGAGAAATCTGCATGATTAAATTGGGCAGTTGTTGGGAGCTAAGCCAGGACATGGGAGACAGGTGTTACTTGCTTTGAGTGGGGAAGCTCTGGCTTTGGCTCTCTCAAATGCACAGTTCAGGAAACCTAGGAAACTCTGTCCAACTCCTGTGTGCTCAGATGTGGGATCCTGGTGGATCTGGGAGTGCTTTAAAATCCAGCATTAAAGTTCAGTGCACGCAGTGGATATTTGCTTAAGGCTGAAGGAGGGTAACTGGCACTGACCCACAAGTCACTCCTGAAGTTTGAGGAACCAAAATGAGCCTCAGTGTATTGTTTGCCCTCATTTAAAATGTGTTTAAAAGGCTTCCCTCCTCTCCCTTTGTAAAATATATTCCTCAGTACCATTAAGTTTTCATATCATTGGAAAGTCAGCTCTTCCTTGAAGAGCAAGGGAAGTGACCTTGATTTTAGAATACATAATAAAATGTTGCATTCCTACGGTTGTTTTAACTTTTTTTTTTTTCTTTTTTCCTTCCCTTTCAAAGACTTGGAAATGGAGAATATGGACCAGAAATCATCTGAAAATGATTCACACAAACCAAATTCCGAGGAAGCTCCTTCAGAATCTCAGGATGCTGGAGCAGTCAGCGAGGAGCCCGAAGGAGGAGGAGAGAGCTCTGCTGTTGGTGCCCCTGACCCTTTGTCTCCTGCCAGTGCAGCCAGTGCCAGTGCTCCCGTGGCAGATCAGGATCCCCACGCCTCTGGACCTGCAGAGGCCGGTGCTCCGGAGCCAGCGTGTACACCAGGGGACAGCCAGCCTCAGGAACAAAACGCCCAGACAGAGGCCAGTTCCAAAGCTCACTGGGATAGTAAAGTCCAGCCTATGGAATCCATATTAGCAGACTGGAATGAAGATATAGAAGCATTTGAAATGATGGAAAAGGATGAGCTATGACTTGTAGTAATAACTTATTTGTTAATAAACAAATGGAGACCTCTTTGGGTAGAAGTGAGGCCCTGATATCCAAGAAAACATATTCAGTATTGGGATGAGAAACCAGGTGTCACCTGGAAAACAACTCAGAATTCCAGCACAGGCTCTTTGTATGTTTTAATTTTTCCTGTTTAAAAATGGGAACGTGCAATCGAAGCATTTGTGTGGCCCCGTGGCTGGTGCTGAGCCCCAGGCAGGGACAAGCCTGACTCATACCTTCCAGGCTCTGAGGGGACTCCTGGGGCTCTGGGAAGCAGCTGAGTAGGGTGGGGTGACAGACCATGGACTGGTTCTTGATGGGGCACCCACCCCTCCCCAGCTGAAAGCCTTCCTTACAGCAGCAGGGGAGTTGTTTCCAGGTGTTTGCACAGCTGGAAGCAGTCTGGTTTTGTCTGACATATCACAGTGCTGCTCACCACTCCTTGCACCCCTTACCAAGAGGAACCACAGGGGGACCTGGGAGTTCCCCTCCTGCTCTCCAGCTGGAGGAATTGTACAAACCAAAGGCAGAGTTTGAGCAGGTCCTGTCAGGGAGGCTGGGCCAGCCATGGGGCCACTAGGAGAAGGTGTGGGAAGGTCCTGCTGGAGGCTGAGGGGAAGCAGAAAAGGCAGGTGTTGAGTCCCAGGTGTTTCCCTTGGCCTCCCAGGTGGAAAAACTCCAGTCTGCCCGAAATCTGAAACAGTCTCTGAAAGGACACAGCTCCATCAGCTGTAACAAACCTATTTCTACAAGTTTGACTTCAACAGCCTGACTCCATTGTTCTTTTTACATACAACTTGTGTATGTGGTGTTTCAGCAGGGAGGCCAGGGGCAGTGAGGAAGAGCAACAGTTCTGGCGGTTGGGTCGATAGTTCAGAGTCCAGGGGGTTCACCCAGGCTCTGAGTTTGTTACAGGTAAGTGGGAGTCCAAATTTGTTATCCACATTATATTTAAGTAAAAATGGGGAAGTTTAAACAACATAGAGGCATTTTGACTGTGTCCAAAGAAACTGCCAAAAACTAATTAACTTGATTTATATAAACTGCTTTTAGTGAATTGTGGTTCAAAAAATGGTTTTATATTAAAGACTAAATGAACACTGCCTATATGCTGCACCAGGCTAAAAATGCAGGTTTATGTTCATCATTGCAATGGAGTAAATAAACAGGAAGCCCCACTCTGGACTGCACCTTTGATTTAGCTGGTGATATTACACGTGCTGAATATGCAACTGTTAATTAGCACAGCCATACTCTGTATTTATACTCTGTACAGTGAGCAGAGCAATCCCAGGCATGTTGGATCTGTGTACTCAGCCACACTTGCTTTCAAAAGTCTCAGAATGCACAGGCACCTTTTGAGAGCATGGCAGTCCATCTAAATATCATCCAGAACTTTAAATCACCAGGGCAGGAGGGAATTTGAGGAGGAATAGTGAATAAGTGTCCTTTGAAAGAAATTAGCTCTTAAATGGAGTTGTCATTCCTTTGCACAAGTAACTGGAGGCTTGGACTTGAAGCAGCTGGGGGTTTTCAGTTGGGAATGTTTTTATTTATGGGTTTTGTTACACGAGTTCATAGAAGGCATTTGACCAGGGGAGCCTTGTAAGTGTCCTTGGTTCCTTGGAGCCCTGGGAGTGCCAGGACACGGCCAAGTGCAGGATCAAACCATGAGGTGCAGATCAAACGTTTTCACTCAGAGAATTCCATTGATCTGTCAGTGCTCAGTGCCACAAAAGGAGCATCTTTGTTCCCATGCTTTTTGTCATGGACATCATCTTCCTTCTTGGTAGCTCTTTTGGTGGAAATAGAGTTATTTTTATATCCTAGAGGCCTCTGGTCATTTGGTCATTACTATCTCAATATAGCAGCTAAAGGTTTTCTTTTTTTTACTTGCAGATTTAGGTGTAGATGTCAAATTTTATTAAAAGGTTAACTTTCCTTGCCATCACCAGCTCATTTTTAGTAATTGCTTTCTTCACCTGTTATTAGAGCAGCAGGCATTACCTTTCAGGGATCCCAGAACTCCATATGGATTTAGGGGGCAGCATTTTGGTGGTGGCCTACCTCAGCTTACTGTTGCCTCCTTTCTTTTGAAGTGGTTTTTGTTTCATTTAGTTCTGCTTCACCTTTGAAACCATCATGAGAGCCATAGCTTTTTTTACAGAACTGAATCAGGCAAGGTTGACCTTTTGGGAAAGAGGATTAAATTGGGGGGACAGTTTTATTCAGGTTATTTTCACTTTGTATTTCCTTATGAGGACATAGGCTTTAGTTTCACCTGTTCATATCATTCTGGAAAGAGTTCAGTTTTCTCTTACTATCCTCTTAAAAAAAGCAAAAAGAATGTATTCATCAAAAAGAAAAACCCTTTTGGAAAGGGGAAGGAGTGTTCTTCCCAAATGTTTGGAAGTCTGCTTCCTGCATATGGAATATTGCTCGTCATTAATCAGGAATCACCCTTAGTGTATAGCATTGTACATTTCTTTGTATGGTATTGAACACGGAAGAATTCAGGAATCACAGCTGCAACTAGCACTTATTCCATGCCATGTAATTCAGATCAGCCAATTAACTTCTCATTTGATCTTAGAGGAATCTTAATTGTTTACATTTATTGTTTCTTAATGAAGTTTGAGAATGAGCCCAGCTCTGGTTCTCCTCTTCCTGCCAAATGTCCCTGAGTAGGCACCAGTGAGTGTGTGTTGAGAGGTGAAAAACAGGACATCTTATGCAACAGGCATCAGTCAGAACATAGAAAACAAACCATTCTGTGAATGAAACTTGTATGTTCAGATTTTATAAGATTTTTGGTTTGTGTTTTTTTTTTTTTTTTTAGCCAGACCAATTTACAGCCGTATATTTTCTTATGGAAGATGTCTAATAACAGGTGCTGTAATACCATTGTTGGGTTTTACTCTCTGGTGACAAGTGTACCCAGTATTTCTAAGGGCAACAATGTACTGTGATGTAAAAGTCTGGGCTAAAATGTACATAATCCGTGTACATAATTGTGTACTTGATTATAACTGCTGATTGTAAAGATTTAATAAAATGTAAATATTCTGGTCAAGCTGTGCTGAACTGATGCTCATTTCTGCATTGCTGTTGGCTGTCACTTTCAGCAAGGCAGTCACACCAGTCCTTCATTGGCAGCTTCAGTGCTGGAGCCACCCTGGAGAAGCCTGGAATTTTTCCCTGGGAAGTTGGCTGAACCCAGAGGTATTGTAATAACCAAAACACCACCTCTTCAGTCTAGAACGGAAACTGGACAGGCTCTCAGCAACCAGATCTAATGGGACTATTTCAACCTCTCTTCTCTGACTTGGGCATTACTGTTTTATGTTTAAAATCCAGAAGCCAGATCCTCAAGAGTTCATTTTGACTGCTGCATCTGTTTTATTTAGAATGAAAAAACCAGGTCTCACTTGGGCCTGACAAGGTAAGTCTTAGAGGGCTGTATCCCTCATCCTTCCTCTGTTATGAGCTCTCCTCCACCACCTCTATTCCTGTAAGTTTTTCCTCTCTGGAAGTTAGGATTAAGATGCAGGAGTCCTAAATCCAAGTCCTTGTGTAAGTGCTGAGCAGTGTTTATGATATGAAGCAGAAAGCATTGCCAGCCTTGCTAGGGAAGTGCTAAATTCCTTCAGCCTCCTGTTTCTGGGCTTAACATCAGGGCTTAGGGACTGGAGTATTTTGGAGCAAAGGCCCTTTCTGCCCCCTTTGAAAAACAAGGGACACCAAGTCCTCACCCCTACTAAAACTATATTTATTAATTTATGCCAGTGGTTGTATTGAAGGCCTCTAGCTCAATTGTCACATTTCCATTTTCCATGCAGGTCACCCAAAGGTGTGACACCCTTCACCCAAAGGACTTGAGCTGCTCTGACTGAAATTCAGCCACAGCTGCTGCTCATCCCATCAGTCACACTGGCTCAAGGCTGCTATGGCAGGAGTTCCATTTTCTCCCCAAGTGCTCCGTGAAAAGGTAACATTAACAAACATTTCCAGCCAGAATGGAGCCTATAAAACACTGTTGACCTGCAAAAGTTCACCCAGGCTATTAATGCCCAGCACAGGCAAATTCATCTTTCCTAATGCTTTGGGTGGAGAGTGCAGAGTGATGGGCTGGGGCTCCTGCAGAGGAATTTTAGCCAGAATTGTGCCAAACAGCCTGTGTAGTACCCATGGTGTTTTTGGGGAGCAGCAGGGCCACCCCAGGATATCTTAGATGCCCCATTGGCTGCCACTCCAGGACAGACCTGATGGCAGCAGTGCAGGGCAGAGAATGAAAAGCCATCCAGAAAACCAGATCCATCCTTAAAAAACCCAGCCCAAACCCTACCCCAGCGTTTCTCTGCCCTTTGCCTGGGGAACACGGGGCTGGGAAGGAGCTGGTGGATTTTGGGCACAGGCCTTGGCCCAGGGGATGCTCAGGGGTTCAGGAAGGGACACAGAGCAGCACTGTGGGTGAGAAAAAGGATGAGCTGGTGATGCTGAATTTGATGCATTTCAGGATTTCCCTATGGACCTCCTGGCAGGCAGGTTGATGGTTTGAGACGTGCTTGAGGCTCCTCCCCGCAGCAAAAGCCATTTCCTCATCGTCCTCTGGCCCAGTGCTCTTCATGATTGAAGAAAATTATCAAAGATTGCTTAGAAAGACCTAAAAGTGGGGAAAAATCTGGGGAAAAGATGCTCAGGTGAGGACAGAAAAGGCATCTCCGCCCTGTGTTGGCTCCCCGGCGCTTTTATGTAATGGAGCACGTGGCTCTCCACGTTCCTCGTGGGGCTGGACACGGGTTCTCTGAGTGCCAGGCTGGAGCATCTCCCTCAAATGATGTCAATCTTCACTGCACTGGCATTACAGCATCATAAAAAATTACAGAGCTGCTATTTTGGGTAGCAGCTCTCTCCGAGTCAGTGAATAAATGCAGCTCCATATGACTCACTCCAGGGGATTATTAATAGACACAAAAGCAGAATGCCAAAACCCCAGGAATATGCTCTGTTCCCACACGGAGCTTTCTAGCTTCTCACAGCAACTGCTCTTGAGAACTTTTTGTCTCAAAATTTAATATACAGATATATTAGAAGAACTCAATATATAAATTTTCTGTTGAACTCACACCTGGAAGGCTTTAGCAGGGGCTGTTCTGCAGGGATGAAGGATGGTTGCTCCAGGGCCAGGCTCCATCTGGGATGGCAGAGCAGCAGGGTGGAGAAAGGGAGTAATTTCAAGAGGGAAGAATCACAGGCTTCTCCTTTTGCTGCCATGGGTGTCCATGAGGCCGGTGTTGGAGTTGGCTTCTATGAAGGAGGTTCACAGTCCCACACGTGTTGATGAAGAAGATGATGATCCTGAGGATGATGATGGTGACTGTCCCATCTTCAAACTCAAAGTGAGTATTTCCCTGGATGTCATGGGTAGATGTGAGCAGCTAAACTGAAAGAAAATAATATGATTTTTTATAAAGCAAAGATATGAACATCTTTGAATTCTATCAACTTTCCCATCTTGAAGTACCCTGAGCCTGGGGCTTCTTTCCCTTTGCTACAACAGCACAGTAACAATAATAGGAATTTCAGTAACAATAATAGAAATTTCACTCAGGGCTTACCCAGCTTTTTGGATGTCTGATCTCCCCAACAACAAGCAAATAAGGTGCCCTTCCAAAGCCATCCCTTCATTTCTTGTCTCCTCTTCCAAAACTCCTACAGAATTAAACTAAACAGAGAGAGATTTCAGCCTGAAAAAGAAGAATTGCCCAGCACCACCAGGACCCAAAGCAGAGTCTTGCAGTGTTCAGTTCTCCCAAAAGTATCTTCCATAAAGCCACATTGGCAGAAGTGCCATAAATCTGTGCTTTCTCAGTGAACACTCTAAAAATTGCCCCTACCACACAGTGATCTTGGCTGAGATCAAAGCTTTTGATTTTCCAGAGTCCAAATGCCATTACTTACCCCCTGGGCTGGGGCTGCCCCAGACAGGTAAAAGCTTCTTTAGCACAGGGATGTTGCTCAGACTCCCCAGCACCCCACAAAGGACCTGAGTCAGGGCACTGCTTTTATAGTCATGGAATCTCAGAATGGTTTGGACTGGAAGGGACCTTAAAAATCATCTTGTTCCATGGGCAACCTGGAACAATGTTCCCTCCTGCCATAGGCCTTCCACTAGCCCAGCTGGCTCCAAGCCCTGTCCAGCCTGGCCTTGGACACTTCCAGGGATCCAGGGGCAGCCACAGCTTCTCTGGGCACCCTGTGCCAGGGTCCCACCACCACGGTGGAACTGGGAACCACCCTTTTTGTGCAAAGCCCACATGACATTTGCTCTTTGACAGACACACACATCACCAGCCTCTCTTCTCCTGAAGGTCTGGAGTGTCAGCCAGGCTGATCTGGAGTTGAGTCACTGCTAACTCCAAATGAAAGTGACAGGAAATTACTGTTTTACAGACCTGGTAAAACCAAAATAGCTGAGAACAGAATATTTATCTCCAAGCCCATTCTCATGCGATGACAGCGATGTCTTCGGAGCTCAAACACGTCTCCCTGGTGCTTCATGGACCCCTTCGCTCCCGTCTCATCATCCAGACTTCAAATCCTCTTGTACTCTGGGGCCAGTCATCAGCCTGGGTGTTCTTACACCAAGAAAGAGGCACACCACAAAAAATCCTGGGATTGTTAAAGCACTGCTGCTCCTGCTGTTTAGAAGGGCATGGAGAGGTGAGCCAGCCCGGAGCTGTGTGGCCCATCCGTGGCCACAAAGGGCTTGTGGCAGGGGAGGACACAGAGGTCCTGCTGGATCCTGGCAGGGAGACCTAATTCAAAAGAACCAAACCTCTGACTGAATGCAAGGGAAGAAATCAATGTTAATTGGGGGGTGGAAGGGGCTGGGATGGGCAGCAGCTCCCCAGTTCCCCTTCCAGTGATGGGGCAGGCTCCAAGGAGGAAAACCACTCAAAGGGCTCTGGACAAAGGAGAAAGCACTTCAAGGGAAGAAGGTTGATTGCAAAACCCCTTCACCATAATTTTCTCCAAGATCCCAGAATATGCTGTGGAGCTCAGGAAATAATGCATCAGCTTCCTAAAGAGAAGCTTGGACCTCAAATCACTTCCCTGGCACTTTGAGATGAATCTTGAAATCCCATTTACAGCCAAGCACAGCATACAGAGCAAGTTCTTCTCTTCCCAGCCTCCTCTTTTCCACACTGCTGAATGTATTT
This sequence comes from Vidua macroura, assembly GCF_024509145.1. Classification (NCBI taxonomy): domain Eukaryota; kingdom Metazoa; phylum Chordata; class Aves; order Passeriformes; family Viduidae; genus Vidua; species Vidua macroura. Next base: position 8,437,851 of record NC_071579.1, read on the forward strand.
GAGCAGAGCAAATCAATGGGGAGGTAGAGCTCCAAGGAGAGATGCATTTTCAGCCAAGTAATCTGCTTGTATTATTACAGACCTTCAGCTGCCACATATATTTAGACGTCTAACAAAATCTGCCAGGATTTTGCAAAGGTGGAAGAACACCAGCAGGTTCCAAACCTCCTGCCCACCCTCGTGCCTCCCAGCCAGCAGCACCACAGCCTACCCAGGCCTTCACAAATATTGCCATCTACAGGTCCAGCAGGGAGGCTGGAACTCATCCAGAAGTCTAAAGCACCTGCTGCTGGTTGGAATACAAGCACAGGTAAGATGGGAATTGCTTCTCCTCTCTCACAAAACATCCACCGAAGCGCAGGTCTCCAGTACCACCAGCAGCAGCAAGGAAAATATTAAATAAAAGAATTCTTAAAACTAAGAGGTGGCTGAAAGAAAGACCACGATGTGTCTAGCTCAGTGTTTGTGTGGGACATTTACACACGAGATGTTCAGCACCTGGACAAGGAAATGTTTCAAAACAACAGACCCAACCCCATCACTCCTGCACTATGGTGAAAGCTTTCCAAAGGGCTTTGCAGAGAAGGGTTTGTGGGAACAAGCCCCAGGACTCTTTATTAATTAAAGTGCTTTAAATAATTGAAATGCACAGTCTCTCGACTCTCCTAAGCGTAACTCACCTGCTCAAGGGCTGGCATAAATTATGGAAAAAAAATCATATCCAGGAGGAGAGAGACATCACCTAGAAGAATTCATCACAAAACCCAATGGCTCCGTAGCACTGAGAGATGCCACAGCCCCAGGAACAGCAATGTGATGGGAGGGAGGCAGAGAAACTTTGTCTCCAGGGAGGTCACGATACTTGGGAGGGGCTGCCTGGCCAATGCAGCTCCTCAAATGAGCAAGGATCTAGGGAAATCAGAGCTGGCTGGTGGTTTTTGACCATTAACAGGATACAGCTGAATATGCTGGACCCTGACACTGAGCTTGTATAGGGGAAGCTGTGGAAGCTCTTGAGTTGTCTGAATCCTGCAACACAGCAACCACTGGGCTCAGGCTGAGGCAGGCAGGGGCCTGGGCAGCCTGCAGAGCTCAGAAATAGCTTCTACCTTTAGGAAAGAGGTTGATTTGCAGCCTCACAGCTGCTGCTTGGAAAGCTGCTCCTGCTGGATGGGCTCACACCCAGCCCTTCAGGAGCACCTGCCAGGTCTGTCCCCAGTGCTCATCCCCAAAAGCCAAAGGTAAATCCAGTGCAGGGATGGCAGCAGAGGGAGCTGGGGGTTTCTGGAGATATTCCAGGTACAGCACAGTACTGATGGGGAATGAAATCTTCTGATGTGGACTGTCCAGCCCCACTCAGAGCCAGCATTCAGGGAAACCTCTTTAGTCAAGAAATTCAGCAGTAACTTAAGAGATTTGCAGAGCTCACAGGTGATCTTTGAGGGGCTTACATCCTTTAGAGGGATCTGATTTTCAGAAAGCCCAGTGAAAAATGGCCAATATTTGGGCTAAGTGCTCCACTCAAGTGTCAGCCACATCGTAGGAGATGCTGTTAATGCACTCTCAGTCTGGTCCACACCCATCCCACAAATGAAATCAACACAGTGACAGCAAACTACACTGACAAAGCATCTCCACTGGATGCAGTGCAAACCCTGCCCTCATATGGCATCAAAGCTGGAAGAAATATCAGCACAGGTAACAATCTTCTTTGAAATAATAAATACAAAAGCTGTATTTTTTTCCTTTTTTTTTTTAACTCATGACAGCATTTGTTAAAAATATTACATCTGCTTTTGAGAAGGTAATATCCTCTCCATTTAATATGGAAAAATAAACTCTACAGGACACACAACACATCCCCCCAGTTGGCACAGAGCTGCTTTAAGAGATCAGATCCACAGGACACATCAAGGCGGAGGAGAGGTTTGGTCTTCCTTGTCCCCAGACTCTTAAAACATCGTGTTGTAGGAATGGTAAAAGACAAGAATACATAAAAACAGTAAAATGTTTATTTTCTTAGAAAAAAAGAGATTCAAAATGATTGTGATCACACTCCCATTCGTGCTCAGCAAAGCCAATACTGCAAGCTTAGTCCTTGATTAAGATACCTTTTAAATGAAACTTTTTTTCCTCATAAAATACAAGTTCCTGCTCCTGTATCACTTCCAGTATTTCAGTGATAACATGCTTTTAATGGATAATAGTTTCTCAGCTTCTTCTCAGCTGAGAAACAAGGCCTGCCATGGCAAAATCATCCCATCTCCAAAGCCTGGAATCACCAGCACTAACAAGCACTCTGGCCCCGACACGGACGGACACACAGCTCAGGGGTGTTTCTTAGATGCTTGGATGTTCACTTATGGAAGCTTGGTATAACACTACCTCATCTGATAGAAAACAGGCCAGAAGCCTCAATAAAATCAACAACGTCTTTTGGATTAACTTTTAAGGATTTGCTGCATATCTGGACACAGAAAAAAGTGAGAAGTTGCAACAAGTTTTAACTAGCAGCAACAAAAACAGTTCCTTACGAGTTCTTAGCAATATTCCTCATGTGTTCATTAGGAAACACTGTAACTGAATGGAGCATATAATGTGGAAATGGTCTTCTTCTGTTATGGAGTGCTGTTCACTTGAGCAGACATCCCAAAGGTTGTATCCAGAAGGCTGGGTTGGATCTATTTACACTGGAGGTGCTCCTGGGGCGAGCGCAGAGCTGGCACTATGTGACATCCTCCTCCTCTGAACAGTAGTCACGACCCTGCAGGGACAAAGGCCAGGCAGTTGGTACTTAGAGACAGCACACAGGAATAAATTCAGGCAACACTTACTGAGAGCAGTTCTCTGAACTTGGGGGGTTTAAATTCACAGCTGGGTAGAAACCTCAGACACAGGGAATTTGCAGGAAGCCAGGATAAGAGACACTTCCCTTTCTGTCGCTATTAATCTCATAAACATCATCCCCCATATAGTGAATTCCAGGGGGGGTCCAACAAACTGATTTACAAACCTGCTTTATGTAAAGATCCACCTTGATGGACACAGCCCCCAGATTTGTTGTGAAAGGATAATCTCCGAGGCAAAAGCAACAAAGCATATAATCCTATGAGCAACACAAGGCAGCTGCTGTGAACAAGAATCCCTCATCTGATAACCCCAGCAAAAGTTCAACCCCAGAGCAAAAGATGCCATTTGTACTGAAATTATGCTTGTGCTACAGGGGATTCAGCCTCAGCTTCACAAAACACGGATTTCTTATCAGACCAGTCATGTTATGCCTTTTATCCCATCCCAAAGGTGTGGAGCAGCATCTCTCTGGGTATTTCCCTTGGGGTGGCCTGGAGAAGGCACATCCCATCCCTCCCTACCCAGTTCTTGCAGAGCAGCAAGAAAGGACCTGCTGGGAGCCACTGTCCTTGCTTCCCTGCACAAAACCAGCTGGAGCTGAGCTGCTCAGCACAAGCCCCCCAGGGGATCTTGCATCAAACAACTGCCTCAAGTGCAGGACCCAAAATCTCAACCTCTGGACTATTTCCCATTGTTCCCGTGTGCTGGGTGTATCACCTGAGCACCTGGAGAAGGAGAGCCAGAAAGACAACAGAAAAAGGGGAGATATTTTGTAGGAGTGATCAGTTTATTTGGGACACCCAGCTGGGCTGCACATCTGGAACAAAGGCTCCAAAACGTCTCTGCAGTCCCAGTGCTGATGGTGGGACTGCAGAGCTGGCTTTGCTGGAGCCCAGACCCAGGAATGTGCAGTGCTCTGACAACTCCCTGTGGCCCAGCACTGAGAGCAGAAGTGTTTTCTAAGTACGTTAAAATAACCCCCAAGAGACTCATCAGCCCAAATTCCGACTCAGCAATCACTGACCCAGAAAGAAAGGGAAAAAAAATTACATTTTTTGCACTAAAAGCTGTAACTCAAAAAGAAGGAACATTTCAATTCTTTGCAGTGAAGCACAAATCTGTCGGTTTTCTCCAGGCCAGGGACCACATTTGGACAAATCCAGGAGACTGAGTTGGTGGTGATGAAGGCTTTGTCCAAAATGCTTCAGAGCTGTGAAAGGCAGCAGCAGAGACTGAGGGCTGAGCTCAGGGCATTTCCAGGACATCCCTTACCTGCTCAAGAGGGAGCCCCATGGCCCAGCACTCCCCACTGGTGGCCATCACTGCTATTAAAGCCCCAGGCAGACCCAAATCTGACAGAAGAAAAGCCATCCTGCACTTTTCCCCTCCTCCTCCTCCTCCTGCTGTTCTCCTGCTTCTGGGTTTGCTCCGTGGCTGCCAAGTGCATCAGTCCCCAAATGGACGCCAAGGAACTGCTCCAAACCAACGTGCTGAGCAAGTCTTAGCCATGGCACAGACACAGCACCTCCCACCAAGGCCTGAAGGCCACCAGGAGCTGGGCTGGTCCTCCCAGACACGTCACTTCCATCTGCACACTGCTGGGGATGGGGACACATCTGTATCCTTCTGGTGACCCGGCCAGCTCAGGTGATGCCCAGACTGCAGTGAGTCCCAATGGTGCCCCACAGAGCTTTGGTATACACGTTACACCCCAAATTTTTGTCAGTAATAGCAAGGTCAGCATTGCTCAGGAAGATCAGAGAAGGAATAAAGTGCCCTGTTGTCACAGCCTTCCCCGCTGCACAAGAAATCCAAGACAAGGGTTGTGCCCTTGGAGCTCCTTCCTCTCCCTGGTGGCAGAGGAAAGGCAGCTTCAGCCACAATCCAGTTAAATACTTTAAAATGTCCATTTTTGGCCTGTTGGTTGTTTCAGAGGATGTCTGCCAGATGCTGGAGGAGATGATCCCTTGATCACTGAGAGGCTGCTGTGCTTGAGATGGGCCTGGGAACACCTCATGGGAAATGGTCAGCTAAGAGCTAGCAGAAACCACGCTGCTCTAGTGGAAGTGTCCCTGCTTGCTGCAGGGGTTGGCAAAGTGGCCTTTAAAGATCCCTTCCAACCCAAACCACTCTCTGATTCTACAATTCCATGACTGGCAGTCAAATTCTGTCCAGAGGAGCAGTCTCCTGCATCCAGAGGAGCCAGAGGTACTGAGAGGCTACTAACAGGAATGTATGGGCCAGCCATGGACTAAGTAAATTGTGGGTTCAATCTCCATGGGCCACTCACTTAAAAGTTGGACTCAATGATTCTTGTGGGTCCCTTCTAATTCTGTGATTTCTTAGAAGTTTTAATGATTAAAAGTTTAAATGAAGTATGTTGAGGAAGATGAGAACTGTAATATGTGCCTCCAAGTCCAGCTAATCCCTGAGGATTCCCATCTCCCACCTCTGCAGTTTCAAAATACAACTGTCAGCTTTTGTAGATGTCCACAGAACACCATGAGTGTTTCTAAATGAGTGAGTGAATTTAAGATAAATTAAAAAGCAGCCTGATGTTCTTTTCCTGCTGCCTGCACCCAAACCAGAAGGGCTCATCCCCCATCTCTCCCCTTGCTGCACCTCCAAAGTGCTCCCCTCATGATGCCCCTCCAGGGAATGCTCATGATGTCCTTTTAGGGAATAAAAAGAGAAAGAAAAAACTCGCAGGAAAAAGGCCTTTTCCCCATTGTGTGGGTGACAGGCCAATAAACAACCTGGCTCAATGGCCTCTTGTGCCTGAGGACTGGGCCAGGCAGGGGAGGGACAGGAGGATGAGGATGGAGGGGAAGCAGGGGAGGGAGAGGAGAGAGAAGAGGCAGGGGAGGGAGAGGTGGGAGGAGAGGTAAAGGAGGCAGGAGAGGCAGAGGAGGGAGAGGAGGCAGAGGATGGAGAGGGCCAGGAGCCGCAGCAAGCAGCTCCTCCTGCGGGCTGATGGGGCTGGGGACACAGTGGCCCCTTTGAGGGGCCCGGCTGGCAGCCCCCGCCCCACCCCGCGCTGGGAACCCTTTTCTTTTCATCGGGCTGGTTTTGTTTACAGTGCTCTCAGAAAGGACGGGAAGAAAATGCCGGGAGGCGGCACTAAATCATTGCATGTACTGCGCTGGTTTTTGTCCGTTTCTCATTTTGTTAGGGAAAAATCAATGGAGTCATTAAGAGCAATCCACTTTGCTAATGAGTTCCAGCCTAACCAGCGTGCCCTGGCGTACGTGGGGCTGGCAGCCCGTTCCCAAGGGCACTCCCTCCCTCCATCCCATCCAAGGAGCCGCTTTGTGCCCCCTCCCCGCTGCCGCGGCCAGCGTTACTAACGAGGGATGCAGGGAGCTGCTGCCGGGCATCCTTCCCACGGGCTGCCTGCTCTCCCACCAGCTCCCGAGGCCAGGCGAGTGGACTGGGGGAAAAATCCCTGCACGCCCACCCCAACACAAGTGCTGGTGCTCAAAAGGCTGACCCACGGTGACATCCCCCATGGGCATGGCAACACCATGTCCCAGGCTCAGGGTGCCCATCAGAGTTCACAGCAACACATCTCATTTTTTAATCTCATTTTTGTCCATGAGCATGTTTGCATTGTGATTATTTTTTACAAATCACCGTAGCCATGTAGGAGCCAGTTCATGATGATGGGACCAGTGATGGATCTCCTCTGGCACAGCTGCCCAGGATTGTTTTGCCATGGTCCCTTTGAACCACAAAGCCAGAGGTGCTTCTCTTGTGGGGTTACAATCCCCAAATATAATCCTAGGAATTGCCTGTCAGTTGTTCCATTACCCCTCAGCCTTTTCCCTGCAGGGAGGCAGTTGCCTATACACTCTGCCAAGGCCTCCAGTAATAACATGCACTTCAAGGAGATAACTCCTCCACATCGTTGTACTGCTCCATGCAGGATTCAGAGACAGCAGTTGTTTTTCCAACCATTTTCCAGGAGAGCCATCATCAAGATGTTTTTGCTAGCAAGCACTAAATGGGTACATTTTTCACAGTCAGCACTTCGTATGTTATAGCTTTTAATTTTTATTTATATTTATTTCATGCAAGCCCTGGTGGGACAGGGCCCCTTCAAGACTTGAGCTTGCAGGGCTCTGCCCAGGGTCAACTCTGCTCTGAGCCACCCTCTGCAATTCATGGAATCCCAGAAGGGTTTGGGTGGGGAAGGGACCTTAAAGCTCATCCCAGTCTCACCCCTGCCACGGGCAGGGACACCTTCCACTGTCCCAGCGTGCTCCAAGCCCTGTCCAACCTGGCCTTGGGCACTGCCAGGGATCCAGGGGCAGCCACAGCTTCTCTGGGAACCCTGTGCCAGGGCCTCCCCACCCTCACAGGGAAGGATTTCTTCCCAATATCTCATCCAACCCCACCCTCTGCCAGTGGGAAGCCATTCCCCCTTTTCAAATGGTACTCCAGGCCCATGTCCCAAGTCCCTCTCCAGCAACAGGTCTATGTCCTTCCTGTGCTGCCATTTCTTTTCAGAGAGTAACGTGGAATTTGCATGGAGCCCTGTGGAATCAGGGTCCAAAAAATTTGAGATGTAGAAAGAAGATAAAAACAGCCACAGTCTGGAGAAACTTTAGGAGAGACAAGTTAATTCTTCATCGTGTGTTTCACTGCAAATCTTTTTCTGTCCAAATGCAACATCTGACTAAATTAGGCCTTGATGTATCAGATTGGAGGGAACCCAGGTCATTAATTTACTTGCCTGAATACCAACACAAATGGCCTGATACAAGGACATGTTTCTATCTTCTTAATCAGAGCTGATAGATCAAAATCAGATTTATCCCACCATAGGCGTGCAGTGATTGTCCCAGTCCCAGCTGCAGCCAGTGGAGCCCATTTCTCCTCTGCTGGGCACAGCAGGTCTCAGATTTATCCAGCAGCAGCAGAGTTCCCTTTAGGAGGACTGTTCAGTCATTCTCTGCTTCCTTCTCTGGTCTCCAAAGCCATATTTCTGTGTATTTCTGCCTTCATCTCTCAGGTCAAGCAAATCACTTGTACTCCTGACCCACATCTTTCTAATTTACTCCAGGGAACGCTCTCCTCGAGCTTAATTGCTGCTATTACCTGTTGCTCATCCTCCACTGGAATATACTTCTGTGATTTCAGGCTAATTTTCAATAAATGATGATAATGCTGACAGCAGATGAGCTGCCTCCTTCCCACTGCCTGTCTCTGTTCCATTTCCCCCTGAACTCTGGAACAGATGTGCCTTTTGTCTCCCAAAGCAGAGCCCGTGACTCTACTCCCAGTAACCTCAGTGAGTGGGAAGCCCCACGAGGACTCGCTGCAGCTGCTGCCAGATGTTGGGAACATTTCTGAGCCTGCTCTGCCACCACTCAGGGCCTTGTGCTGCACACAGGTCCTTGGTCTTCCCCTTTGCTCTCCTCTCCATGGTGTGCCACAGGTCAGAAAGTGTTTGGACAAGGCTTTCAGGCACGTGGTGGGATTCTTGGGGCTGTCCTGTGAGCTGGACTCCATGGTCCCTGTGGGTCTCTGCCAGCTCAGGATATTCTAACTACAGCTACAGTAGTAGAGTAACTACAGCTTCTTGTGCTGTTGACTGCTCAGCTCTCTGCAGCTGCTCCCAGTCTCCCATCTAACCTCTAACTCTGGATTCTCATCGGTCTTGGGAGTAATTTTACCTCAAATTCTCGTGTTTCTGAAAGGACTGGGCTGACTCCAGCAGAACCAGTATCTAAGCCTACGTTGGAGGCTGACTTTCACATTCTCAGTCAGTCCTACCCCAGCCCTAATCCCAGTATTTCTTCCTTCCAGCAAACCCTTTGAATGGCATTCCCACCACCACAGGCAGTTCTGTACCTGCCAGTTCAGCTCCAGCTCCTGCAGCAGGGACAGACTCACTCAGAGACAGAGCAGATGTCCCCCTCTGAACGACTCACAGTGTTTTGACACTGAATTTTGGTAGACAGAAGCTCCATGCTTCGTGACATTTTGGTTTTTACCTTCGGGTGACGTTTGCAGGAGGCAGTGGAGCTTTGTAGGGGCAGCCAGGAATGCACTGCTGGGAGCAGGACTTCCAGAGAAACTCTCCAGACTGTTTCAATAAGGCTTTTTTTGATCTCCAGGACTCACAAACACTTCCTGTTTGCAGCTGACGAAACACCAGCCCGTGTTCTTTCCATTGCACACTCTGGCTGCAGGAGTTTTATTTCACAGAATGGCTGTGCCAGGTCCAAGCCCCCATGTAATGCTCCTGCCTAATGCTCTCATGTCAGAGCTGCTGTTGGGCACTTGGATTTGGTGACCCAGCACCCCGGGGCATCTCAGTGCAGCTGAGGGTGTTTTGCTCCTGACTGGAGTTTCCTAAGCACAGCCCACAGAGCCTCCATCACAAATCCAAAGCCACGGTAACCATGGGAACACCACCAGGTCTGGGACCTCACCAGCCACTGGCAACACCCCCCACACGTCCACAGACTTTGTCAGCTGCCACTGATACAATCCTTCTAAATGTCTGACTGCTGTCCTCCATCTCCCTGGAGAAGGGACTGAAAATGCTATTTAAGGATCAGACAAACCCCTTAGATTTTCCAATCTTTTTTGGCATTTGTGACAACACCTAGAGAAAAAATGCGTTCTGAGCAAAGATGAATTAAAAACCCCCAAACTTCTCTAATGAAGACTATTTCCTCAGGCACAGGAGGTCCCCAGGGAACACAAATCCCACATCCAGCTGCACATTAACTCCTGCCAATCCCATCAGCTGTCAGCAACTTGGTCTCTTTGACAGATAAACCGTGGATTTCCTCTGAACAGACAATCTCCTGATCCCAAAGATAAATTATGCCCAAGATAAATTAGCCCTGGAGATCACCTGGGAACATCTCAAAGTGGATCCAAACAGCTCCAACCACAGGAGACAGGGTCAGCTGCACCTCAGCGTGGCAGCTGGGGAATGAGGGTGTTAGTGCCCTGCCACAGACCCTGGGAACAAAAATTAACCAAAATTCATAATAGATACAGCCTGATGGCATTGTCTGGTCTGCAGATAGGAAATGTCTTTGGAAAATGCATTTTGTTGGAGATTCTGTGCTCAACATTATGGAAGGTGATGATGTCCAGAAAAAGCATCTGAATATTCATGGAGTGAATGCATTTACTCAAAGGAGATATAGCTGTATTATGGATATGTAGAAATTCTACCTTTAAATGCATTAGATTACATAAAATCTTACCCCAGGGAAAACACTGGGTACTGAAATATTCTTCTCATGAATCTATGAACTCCTCACTTTTATTCTTCCCCTTTATGTCTTCTTTTGTTTTCATAATTTTTATTTTTTAAGAAGAAAGTAACAAATGTGTTGCTTGGGACAAATACGAGATGCACCCACTGCAGCACTCTGACTCCTAGGACCAGGAGTGCTGGCAAAAAAAACCAAAGTTCAGAGCCATGCAAGTAAAAATTTCCCTTCCACTCTGCAACCCAACAGGACAACTTAATAGAATAGAACAGAACAGAAAAGAACAGAAGAATAGTCTAGACTGGACTAGAAGTATTTCTTTTGGAGGGGACCTACAATCAACAACTGCCCGAGCACTTCAGGGCTGATCAGAAATTACAGCCTGTTGCTAAGGGCATTGTCCAAATGTCTCCTGAACACTGTCAGGCCTGGGGCATCCACCACCTTTCTGGGAAGCCTGTTCCAATGTCTGACTTCCCTTTCCATAAAGGAATGCTTCCTCATATCCAGTCTGAAACCAGTCTGAAACTGGTACTCAGTGTACTGCTGATTAGTAATCAGTACTCAGTACAAATTAGTTCCTCAGTGTACTGCTACTGAGGAAGCTAATATTTAATATGAAGTATTTAAACAAGATGCACAATCCCAAAATAGGCAGTGTAAAGAGTAAATTGGTGTGTGAACATCAGCCCCCCCATCCCCCTCAGCCACTCGCAGTATGAGCTGTGCTCCAGCTCCTTCACTGTGTCTCACAAAGAAGCCAAGGCTGTCATTTAAAAGCTTTCTGAAACGCACAAAAGCTGCTCTCAGGACAGCTGAGATATGCAAAGAATTATTCATCCTCTTCTTCAAAACATCTCCAGCACCATTACTTCACTGGCACAGCCCTGGGGCAGGGTTACCCACTCTTACAGCCACACCATCCCTTGGAGCCAGTGGCTATTTCGAGGAGATTCAGCAAGAATTCCTGGGGTATCCCAGCTACTACCAGCATTAACACTCCAGTTGTCTCCGGTGAGATGCAAGATCAAATCAGCAATGATATAAAATCCCACTCTGCTCTTCACCTTTACCCAGCATGTATATCCTCAACATCTGAGTTAGCCTGCCATGAATCCCAGACTGGCGACATTCCCACAAAACAAAGGATTCTCTCAGCAAATTCCTCACCCTCCTGGTCTTCTTTGTACTTGAGCTATCTAACCAAGGAGCTGGAAGGGAAATCTTGGGCCACACCCCCCCCCCCCCCAAATAATGGAGAACACAGGGAGCTGCAGCAGGCAGGTCACTGTCCTCCCCATGAAGCTGTGCCCACCCCTGAGGGAGACTGGATGTTCACATTACTGTGTCTTACCTTTTCAATTTTTTCATCAAGCATTCTGAAGAATTCTTGTTGGCTTTCGGAGATGTGCATGCTGGAAGGCAAAGGAACACTATCAATACCAACAGGATTTCTTCCATTATAAAACAGCCCAGGGTTGTTGAGGGGCCAGCTGTCAGCTTCCACCACCATGAAAAATAAATTACTTTATGGTTTCATCTACAATGTCAATTTTTAATCTTTTTCCCCCTATTTTTTGTTTGCCCACAAAAAATTACTGCATTTAGTTCTGTGTACATGTGCAACACTTGGGGTGGTAACTGGGATGGATCCACATACATCCAGAAGAGACTGTTCCCTTTTCCAGGCTGACTGCAAAGTTGGTAGCACAGTACCTCTCCCTGACAGGGAGAGTGAGAGCCCCCTCTCCTTCAGGACAGGAGGTTTTCCAGGACTGCCAGCCTCACCACCACAGAATGAGACACCCACAACGTGAGGTTAAAGACTGTGTCCTCTCGTCCTGCCACTTGTTATAGGGGAGAAGAGACTGACAACTGCTACAACCTCCTGTCAGGAGTTGTGCAGAGCCAGAAGGCCCCCTCTGAGCCTCCTTTTCTCCAGGCTGAGCCCCTTCCCAGCTCCCTCAGCCACTCCTGGTGCTCCAGAGCCTTCACTTCAATTAATTCTTCAGGACCAAGAGGCTCAGTGATATGATTTTGCAGTAGTAAAGAGGGCTGGAAAATACTCTTTTTTTCTTTGTCTATAAAACGCTGATGGTCACATGAGACCACAGGCCCTTCCCCATGGGGAACTTGCAAGCCAAAAACACAGAAAGGAGGAGGAGACAAGGGTGAGGATGGATGGCAGGTGGTACTGGGGGGATGGTGAGAGCCTCCTTCATGCAGGAGTAACACCCCTCCAGGAAGGTGAGGCTGGAGCATCCTCTGGACCCGCAGCAGGGAGGAGCACTGGGCTCACAGGCAGCTGGGGAAATGTGCCAGGGACTCCATGTGCAACACAAAAAGATGCAGAAAGGGGAGGATGGGGACCGGAGCCAGCGGCGACAATGATGCCAAGCGGTCAGAAGGACACACAGCTCTTGGAGATTTTCCCCAGCACAGAAAGCTGGCTGGGCTTGCTGAATTCCCACCCATCCCCTCTTCCTCAGAGCGATCCTTTCAGCTGTAATGAGTTAATGCTCTCCCTAAGTGCCCAACAACGGGCTGCACTTCCCCACAAAGCTCAGCATTGAGCCCTCCCTGCTATCGGTGAACGTATACAAAGATCTGCTTATGTGGGACATAAATGAAGCTCAGTTCACACGAGGAGGGCTCAGAAATGGCATTAAAACCTAAAGCTGGTGATTCAGGAGCAGGAACAATTCACCTTTCAGTGGTTGAGGGAGTTCCTGTCCCCAGCTGTCTGCCTGTTCCTCAGCTTTCCACCTGAACCTCAGATGGGGAAGAGATGCTTTTTTTGGGACAGCTGACCCCATCACCTGCATACTCAGGTGCCTTGGAAAGGGATTTTAGAGCAGTGCAGCCCTTTTTGAGTAGGCAAGTGCTTGAAAAATAGTCTTGCCTTTAAAACATCATAAATCCAGTTTCTAATAAAATGAGATAATACTGTAGTGGCTCACCCCAACCATAATTCATAACAGAACTAAAAGAAGGCAGGGGGGAAAAAAAGGAGTATTGTGTAGTCATATCCCTGAAAATTCCCACAGGATAATCCTACAGATCTGGTCTAGTAGAAGGTGTCCCTGCCCATGGCAGGGAGGTTGGGTTAGTTGATTTTTCATGTGCCAACCCAAACCATTCCGAGAGTTTGTGATTTGGCAGGGTAAAACTGGTCTGAAATAACCACTTTCATTTGATGCTTCAGGCTGCTGTCACACCCTGAGTTATGAACTTGTCCCAGGGTACTTGGTGGGTGTGTTTGATCATTCAAGGTGTCAGGGGAGTAAGTTTGGTGATGAAAAGACAGAGCAAGTGCCTGTGAGGTCGGGTCAGGGTGCAGGGGGAAGCCCTGAAGGTGTGGCAGGTACCAGGACTGGGTGTAAAGAGGAAGGACCAACCCTTCTCCCTCTGCCAAAGACCCCCATAAAAGCTACTGCTGGCTCCCTACACCCCCTGGTTATGAAGTCCAGGGCTCTGGATGGAAAAAATCCTCCTGCAGGGGGATCTTACTTTTCAGCTGACATCAAAATATTGTAGAATAATTGTAAAGTCCATGTTTTGTTTAGAAGTAACACCCATTGTACCAGAACAGTACTGTAAGATGCATCTAATGATATATCTATTAATTTCTGCTCTTCCAGCTGAGTAGACCTTTTCCACCCAATGCCACCCCACCTTGCAGTCAGAATTGTTATGGTTTTTAGATGATAAACCTTAAAAAAAATTGTACATTATAACAGCTGTTTGCTGACTTGGCAATTAGCAACTCAAACACACGTGCCCACTTTATAAACAGAAATGCAGTGGTAGGTTGGGCAAACACTGGAGAATCTACCCAACAACCTTATGTTACATTCTGCACCTCTCTGGGAAGTATCCTTATTTTTGCAGGTCTGTGACAGAAATATTTATCTCTGTCAATGCAATGTAAAAAACAGGCTTTTCGGTCAGCTCTGATTTCTGCAGGGACTTTTCAAATTAGAGTTTTATGAAGGAATGGAAGCCCTGGCCCCATGCAATTCCTCTGCTGTGGATGTACCAAAAGATGACCCACCAAAAGAACAGCCTTTTTTATCCCAAAGTAATTAGCCTCATGTTAGAGCATGTTAAATACATCTCTGGCCCTGCTGGGAAGGACTGAGCCACAATAATGAAGTACAGCTTTTCTGAAGAGTGCTTCTACCTCCACCTCCCTACCATGAATTTCTTTGCAATTACAGCCAAAGCACTTGGCTTTTCCCTTTGAAAAGAGGCTGAATTACACTGTCAGCTGATTAGGAAATAACTAAAGTTTCCAGACTTGAAATAGTGCTCAAGGCACTTGATAGGCAGCAAGTTTAAGTTAGTAAGTGCCCTGAGGGCAGGGCACAAGGAACAGCATTTCCACTGGTGTTCAAAACCCAAATCACAAACCTTTATCACTTGCTGTTCATGAACCTGATATGTGGCTCTGTGTAATCAGTTATTCCTCAGCCAATTAGCGATTAAAATGTAACACTGAGTTAGAAAAGAAATGAGTTACTACTATCAACAACCAGCTCTGCCACAAGAGGCAAATGTAACACTGACTGACCCCAGGCAGAGCATGGGCACAGAACTGCCAACCAAGCAGGGAAGAACAACCTTCATTGTAACAACCTGACCATTCCCAGTCCCAGGCAGAACAGGTGCTAATCTACACCAGGAGCTAGCAAAAACCTCCCTGGGACTGACCCACTTGTATTTAGGAACACCAGTGGATATAGAGAAGTTTGTTCTGTGTAAGTTGTATAGAAAGCTGAGAAATAGCACAGGTCTTCTGTTGGGCACAATAGGATGCATCTCACCTTTTTTCAAGTCCTGCATCTTTGCTGTGCAAAGGAGAGGATGCTTCCCAGTCTTAGGACACAGGTGATCTTACCTCTAGTACTTAACTCAGCATGACTTTAGGGCTACAGGGTCATTTGGTCTTTGCCTAGGCAGTAATTGTGAACCTCACAGACACTGCTTGTGTTTATTTGTATTATGATTTAAACAACAGAAATTGAACTTACTTTGCTCTGGGTTGATGTACTAATCCTGGGATCTCTTTATTAGATTTAAGTCTTGAGTTTGAACTGGCACTTTTTTCCTGAAACACACAAAAAGCACACAACAGCATCAGTATTTATTAAGCACACAGAGGTGACAGGCATTTGTCATCAGGGTGTCACACTCGGCTGGGTCCAGGCTCAACTGACTGAGAAAAGCTCAGCAAAAATGAAATTAAAGGTAACACAAGAGATGAAATGACCCCAGGTGGGCAATTTTTAAACACCCTGGGCTCAGTGGCATGTGGAATTGCCTCTGGGTCACTGGATGAAATCCAGGGATCAAACTCCATGCTGGCTGGAAACTCTCCAGTGGTCCATGGAAAATGGGGTGTGCTCATATAAATCAACAACAACACCAGCCTCCACCTGCACCAGAGCAAGGCAAAGCACTGGGAAGACAGTCCCAGAGTCACCCAGCACCCCCAGGCTGGCTCAGAACAGAGTGGGGAAACATCAGCATCAAAGAACTGCCTGCAGGAGGAAGCACATGTCAGATGTGCCGGGGAAGAGCAGCAACTGCTCAGCCACAAAACTGGGCACAAGGGGCCCAAAGAAGCAAATCAGCTCTGAAGATCCCCAAATTTAGGATGTGGGGCTGCTGGGGAGAGTCCAGAGAAGGCCTCAGAGATGTGCCAAGGGCTGGAGCCCCTCTCCTCGGGAGCCAAGCTGGGAGAGCTGGGGGTGTTCACCTGGAGAGGAGAAGGCTCTGGGGACACCTCAGAGCCCCTCCAGTGCCTAAGGGGCTCCAGGGAGAGGGACTTGGGACAAGGGATGGAGGGAAAAGACAAGGGGAAATCACTTCTCTCTGCCAGAGGGCAGGGATAGATGGGATATTGGAAGGAATTGTTCCCTGTGAGGGTGGGCAGGCCCTGGCACAGGGTGCCCAGAGAAGCTGTGGCTGCCCCTGGATCCCTGGAAGTGTCCAAGGCCAGGTTAGAGGGGGCTTGGAGCACCCTGGGCTAGTGGAAGGTGTCCCTGCCTATGGCAGGGGTGGCACTGGATGGGCTTTAAAGTTCCTTCCAAGACAAACCAGTCTGTGTTTATAGACAAGAACACAACCCTGTCCTTTGCAGAGGACCAGAACCATTAAAAACATCTTAAAAAAGGCCTGGGAGGGGAGAGTTGAGAGCCAGCACTGCTTGGTAAGACCTCCTCATCATGTCACGAGCTTTTGTAACCCAAAACTTAATGCAAACACGTATCTATTGTCTCCAAAATCCTTCAGAGGGATACAGCCTCTTCCAGATCTTCCCAGTGCCATGTGTTAGGGAAAGCTGCTGGTGCAGATGGGAGAGGTCTGAGTCAAATCTTAGAGCTCACACACTCCACAAATCCCTCTGTATTTCTTAGGCATGTCACACCCATGGCAATTTAAGAAACATAAACCCAAGAATCAGTGTTTTTGTGGGTAATTTTGGTGGTTTTATTTAGCCTTATTTAGTCTTTGAATGTTTGAATCACACAAGATTTTGGAAAGGGCTACTAAATCACTGAATTAAAAAAAAAAAAAAAAGAAAAGGAGGCTGTCTAGCAGTTAATATTTTAATGAATAATTCTACAAGGGCTGTAAACATCAACTGCCTCAGCATATTTAACACTGTTTAATGCATATCTTCTAATCCTCCTAACCAGGGAACAGTGCCTTGCATGAAAATAGCAGTGAGAGAGAAACAAGCCCTTCTTCCAGCCTTAACAAGGGTGTCTGTGTTTGCTACACCCCACCAGCCACTGCCTGCTCAGGATCCTGTGGTATCATGCCAGAGCAGCAGAACAAAAACCAAAATCACTTTTTTCAAAGCATCTTCCAGTCTTAACAGTGCTAGGAGGGTGTGACACGTACATGTTGTGTGTGATGAACACATGTGCACACAGACACACAACCCATGAGCTCATGTCTGACTCACATGGCTGTCAAAGCAAAACAAAAAGAGAGGGATGGGTGTCAAGGAGAAGACAACAAAGCCATAAATCAGCTAAACCCCAGCCTCTTGCCTTTATCCTCAGATCTACTCCATGGGATGGGAAAGGGAAGGGAAGACTCTGATCTAGATCTCCTGTGTTGGAAGCTGTGATAAATCAAGGCAGCACAAACTCAGCTTTCCACATCTCTGCTCATGGTTTGGTGTCAGTGCAGCTCTATCAAGAGCTGGAGTCAGTCCAAATCCCAGCCTAAAGAAACTTCTGGCACTTAGGAACAAATAGAAAGACACAAGAAAAGTATATGCTGCCTTCTCACTGTGGGTCCCAGAGCAATATTCAGATTATTAACTGACATGCATGGGAAAAGAGAAATAAAATTCCTGTTTAGTTGACTTCAAGATTCCAGAGTTTACTCTTTCCCTCCTATTGCTCCTGATAATTACCACACCTCAATTATCTACTGCAATTCTCCTATTTAAGCAAAGAGTATGTTACCTTCTCCATCTGTTGCTCAGCAGGAGCAGACAGAGAAGGAAGAGTTAAGAGAAAAATAAAACCCAAGCAGGTCTCAAATTGGCTCATTGCTTTGTTTATAACTCTTATTTACGGCAGTGATATTTCACTGCACTGATCGAATTATTGGCTTGGATAAAAATAGACATTCAAAAATAATTCTTCCAAATGCAAACAAATAGAATATTTTTTCTCATAGCTTTGAAGACAAACTGACTCATCAGAAATTAATGGCTTGGCTTCTAACACTAAGCTAACAAAAACACCTTGAAATGCTTTAATGCAGTCAGATTGTTCTTCCAGACTGACTTGACTTTGGCTGAAGGGTCACTTCTGGCAGTCCAATTTTCTCCCTCACTTAACATTAAGTAAGTTACCACGCACCAAAAGAACCACAACTGGTTTTAGAGACTTAATCTGTTGTAAATTGAAATGAATATGCAGAAGTTTGGTTTTAATCTAGCTCCGCTTATAAGGATTATTTACAATAAATGCAGTAAATGCTGCCTCACACCACAGGCTTGAAAGAAAATCCCCCAGCATGCTGCACTTGTAGAGCAGCAGTAGCAAAAAAGGAGAATAGTGGACATTTTATTCCACATTATTTTGCAATTAATCATTATCAAGGTAGGGCTGTCATCCAATCAAGGTGATTTTATGTGATAGATTTGTTAATTATTGTTAATTCCTCCATAAAGGATGCACCATCTCCAGGATTTCAGGGCACTAACAGATGGCAGTGACTCTGCTGCCAGATGCTATTAACACAGCAACAGCCACTACTGCCATTATAATTAAATATCTGTCAACATTTCTCTTGATGCCTCCCCTCTGACAAGCCCATTTCTAGAGACATGTGAACTTCATTTGAAGTGTTTTGCTTTTCTTCATAAGGCCGCCACAGATTGACTCATGTAAGCTGCTAACAGTCCTTATAAAATAATATTCCTGATTTATATCAAGATGACACTTTTCTTCAAAGGAGCCAACAGCACCTTCAGCTGCTTTCTAGACCCAAGCAAATCATCATTAAAGTGAGTTAGAGGAAAAATGAAGTATTTGTTTTCTTTTTATACCATAAAATATTCTTAAAAATAATTGTATCTGAAAAGGAGGAAGCAAATGCATCAGTTAGAAATGGACTGAACGATGAGATGTTAAATTTCAATATGCCAGCCCAGCGCTTTTTGACCTCACTCAGTCATGAGCACCAGCCTCAGGTAGTAATACCTCACATGGGCTGTCTGATCCATCAGGATGAACAAGGGAGAAGCACTGACCCATGAGATTTACTCGTTTCCTTGCTTTCTATGTACGTAAGGGCTCATTTTTTGTGCTGTCCTTTGGCAGAAAGAGAGCCTCTCTCTTTTTCTCTACCTACCTGGAAGCAAAACCACCTGAAAACGTCATTTAGAGTAACTTCATAACGAAGGGGCAAATCAGATATGTAAAAATCTCAGATACTAGTCAAAGGAGATTATTGTTGGATGCAATTTCATCAGAGGAATCACATTAGCCCTGCCAGAATGTGTACAGGCATCCAGTCCAGGAGGGTGTCCTGGGCATGGCATGGATGGTGCTGACACAGGAGTCTGCTCTCCCCCTCTCAGATCCCCACAGGGAATGAGGGATGATGAAAACCAAGGACCCATCTGACCATGGGCTTTGGAAGCCAGGCTGGGAAGGAGCTCGGTGTGCACACACCAAGCAGTGCCTCACAGGATCACAGAACATCCTGACTTGGAATGAACCCACAATGATCCTGGTCCTGCACAGGATAATGATCCTGTCAGAACCACACCATGAGCTCCAGATGCACATCACCCCCACAATGTACACCAGACCCTAGAGGCAGGGCTTAGCAGTGAATTTAACCATCAGGGCACACGGGCAGGAATGGATTCTGGTGGTCAGAAGACACCTAACAAAGACATTGTCACCACGCTCCCTTGGCTGTCCTGCTGCTGGAGCACCTTGATCCTCGCAGGGAGGACTTGAAAACATGGCTGGTTATCTGTGCATTTGGGTGAAGCTTGAGGTCACATTTCGTAATAAAAACCTTGTCTTAAATGGAATGTTTTAATAAGTACTCCTGCTGTGTCAGGTCAGTATCTCCTCAGCCCAGCATGAAGGAGTTGCCCATGAGGCCCCACCCCTGTCAGTATCTTCCATCCCTGGAGATGTCTCAAAGCTGTCTGGACTTGACTCTGGGCAGGAGGTTCCAGATAGCCCTGCTTGAGTCATGGGGCTGGACTAGAAGACATCCAGAGGTCTCTTCCAACCTCATCCAGCCTTTAGTTCGGTGATAAATTATAGTCAGAAACTGGAAAAATCCCACTTTTGAGTAGGTTTGTTGAGTTTTATCCCCAGGCAGCAGTGGGAGAGACTGAGGCCATTCAGGCATGCAAGGGGAAGGCAGCAGCAGACACAGGGCCTGGCATTCATTTTAGAAAAAAAACCCAATTCTGCAAACCCAGCCAGCATCACGCAGTGCGTCTGCACTGACACGGGGAGTGTAACCCAGGCTTGGCAGGGAAAAATCCTGTGCTTTCATCAGGGATCCAAAACGTGTTCCAGAGGGCAGACCTCATCCTGAAACCAGCCACTTAATGGAGCTCAATGGAGCTCCTCCTTCCCAGGGAAAACTACTGTACTGGGAAATTCTGCTGTCGGAACTCCAGTTCCTGGAATGCAATATGGAAGATTTGTAAAGCCCCCTCCAAAAAAAAAAAAAAAAAAAAAAAAAACTCAAAATGGGATAAAAAACAGGTAAAAAAAGAGAAATGTGTAAATCCTGAGCAGCTGTCTGCAGCCCACCAAAAGGTCTCCATTGCTGAGAAAACAGGGAATGCTGCTTTCAGTGTTTATTTACCAGTCATGCAGAGGGGCACACACAGTGGTGCAGTAACACATTGGTAACTCTTTTTAAATGCTTTTGAGATCTTAAAAACTATGAAGGGATTGTTTTCAGAAGAACATCTAACATGCCCTTTACACTCAACTCAAGCTGCAAGAGCTCAAAAATCAGAAAAATCCAGCCCAAAGTATAAAGTCAGGGAAAAAATAAAGAAGAAAACAAAGGAAGAGGAAGGAAAAAGCTCCCTCAGAAGTGAGTTACAGGACTTCTGCAGTACCTAAATATAGTTCACCCTCAGCCCAAGTCAGTGGCCTTTGAGCTTTGGTGGAGGACATCATTGAAGAGCAGGGGATAAAAAAAGGAGGGCAATTCCCACCACTGAAGGGTTTTCACAGAGCTTCACAGAGTATTTACTAAGTCTAATGGCTACAACTTTCTAAACATCATCTTTTCTCCCAGTCAATATTAGAAAGTCTGGGCTAATTAGTTACAGTAATTCCAGTTAATTCTGTCGAGTAGAAGCCAAAAACCAGGGTTTTGTGTGAAAAGCAGACATGGAGCAGCAGCTGGCCTGACGACAGGAAATTAGGCCAGGTAAACAGATGAAATTACAAATAAGGCACATAAATGATAAATAAGTACTACCAATGAGTCCTGCAGGGAAACTCTTCCCTGCACACTGCCATCCTGCTCCCTTTCAGAGCTCTGAGCTTTTATCAACCCACATGGGTCAGTCCTTGGGGTTCTTTATAGCTTGGCACACTAAGGTCCAGAAAAATAACATCTGGATTTCTACCTCAAAGTTCCTTTCTGCAGACAGACTGATAAACCTCAAGGTGTCCTCTACAGAAAACAAGAGGTGTAATCACTGGTGAGATGCCTCTGTTGTGAAATATGAGGATTATGCTGCCCTGACAATCAGGGTTTTCTGGTTCCTTCAGCGCTCCTCTGCAGCACTCCAAAAGGTCAGCCAGGGTAAGAAAATGAGCATAGCAGAGATAAATAAAGCCAGAACACTTGTTTCCAAAGGTGCATGAAGTTTCAGGTCACATGGGAAATTGCCTTGCTCCTGCAGCAGGAGCCCTGCCCATCCGTGTAATAAACGCAGAGAGCACGGGCAGGAAGCAGGGGAAGGGACACGTCTGCAGGACTGCCAGCACGAGGGGACCTGCAGAAGGAAGATGGGGAACATCCCCTCCACCAACAACTTGGCACGAGGCTGAAAACTGTCCCTCACAGCTGTATGCCCCAGAAATCCAGGTGGCAAGGTGCCTTAGAGCATGAAGAACAGTGGCATCAGAAGATATCCAAAATACTGCAAACAAAATGCTGTGGGCAGGAAGGCGACCTGCTCTCCAGCTCTCAATAATACACCCGATCTTCAGTGGCTTTGGTACATCAGAGTGGTTGAAACTTTTACCTAGCAAATCAAAATCAGATAGAAAAAAGTTTAAAACTCCATTACTGATGACTTGGAAGACTAGGCTGACTCTTGAGGAAACTTCAGAAAACATTTGGCAACAAAAAGCACTTGGCAACCTTGCACTTCTGCAGGTATGTTGCTTTTCTGGATTGTAGAGCCACCCTAGATAACAAAACCTGGCTCAAAATTTAATTTTCTGCTTAATAAGCCTGTGTCATCAACTATTCTGTCTCTCTCACTCAACCAGCTTTTACAAAAATATACTTATTTATGGTAAATGTAGATATTACTCGTGGTCCCAGTTCTTCATGTGTGCCTCCTGGAGGCAGTTTTCCACCAAGTGCAGTAAAACAGAAAGAGCTGGCCATGAGCATGAAACAACAGGACTGGGTAAAGTCTGTGAAACATTTACAGCCAGGGACAAATGCTGTGAGAGGGAGTTGGGGTGTCAGGGAATTCCTGCTCCATGAAGGCACCTTGCTGGAACGGCAGGAGGGTTACAGCACCACAGTTTTGCAGAACTTTTTACTGGGATGGTTTTGAAGAGTTTTATGCCCTTCAAACATATATGAGAGAACACAGCTAGAGAAAGGGATGTGCCCTGCTTAAATAGCTGGGTCTACATTTTCAGCAGCTGTAGCAAATTCTTAAGCTGCTTTTCTAGAGCCAAAACTGGCCTTTTTCAGCCTGTTTTTGGAACATGCTCTACTTTAACCCTTTGTAAAATCAGTTTCCTGAGAGATGCCTTTACATACAAGCAAAGCCTCCTGAGATCTTTCTGTGCTGTCAAAACCAAACAAGACTGCAGATGCACACAGATCCGCCCTCACCTCCCTAATACAACGTTTGGGGTTACCATGTAGGATGGCCCCAATGAAATGATGGTGACCACCAAACAGCCACATTGAGGAGGTGTTAAAAATAGCAGCTGGTTCCCCCATCTGCAAACAACAGCATGGTGATGGTGCTTCCTCTGGAGTTATGGTGGTCACTGGCTTTGATCTGTCAACTGCAGCTTTGGGCAGACTATGCTTATTACATTTTTCTACTACATCCAAGTAGTTCCATAAAGTGCACTGACATCCTCCTAGATGTCAGGATAATGACAGTGTCCCATTAGCCAAGTCTTAACAGGGAATTTAGCAGGATACACCTAAGATGGAGCAGCTCAGCTGTGAGGAAAGGCTGAGAGAATTGGGATTGTTCGGCCTGGAGAAGAGAAGCTTCAGGGTGACTTAACTGTGGCCTTGCAGTGCCTGAAGGAGCCAAAAGGAAATGTGGAGAGAGACTGTCTACAAGAAACGGAGTGCCAGGACAAGGGGAAATGCTTCCCTCTGCCAGAGGGCAGGGATAGATGGGATATTGGGAAGGAATTGTTCTCTGTGAGGGTAGGCAGGCCCTGGCACAGGGTGCCCAGAGAAGCTGTGGCTGCCCCTGGATCCCTGGCAGTGCCCAAGGCCAGGTTGGACAGGGCTTGGAGCAACCTGGGCTAGTGGAAGGTGTCCTTGCCCAGGGCAGGGGGTGGGATGAGATAAGCTTAAAGGTTCCTTCAACCCAAATCACTCTATGATCCTATGAAGATACTTTTTCCCCATCTTGCTCCAACCTGGGATTTACAGGTTGGATGGAACAAGAGAAAACAAAGACGAAGTCCTTCTGAGTTTGTTGTTGTTGTTGTTAAGAGGAAAACCCAAACTAATTAAAGATGTGGTGCAAATTAAAAGATACTGTTATGACATAGATAAGCAGAGTGAAATGGTAGCAAGAAATTATGAATGATGTAACCCTGAGAAGTGAGGTAACAGAAAACCAAGAGTGATGCTACTCAGCAACACACATACATTCACTTCAGGAAGGGTTTGTGTGTTCCAAACCAGAAAGAATTCCCTACAAAAAGCTCTCATTCTTCCAGCACTGTCCAAGGCTCTAATTTTGAGATTTTTAGTAATTGCAATTATGTAAATGCCATTGCTGGAACATATTTTCAATGTCTGTATTTTCCTCCTCGCAGCGTCTGTTTTATTTGCATTAATTCTCAAATTTGCACCAGGCATAAGATTTAAGACCCAAGAGAATGAATAACAGCTCTTGCTACATGGCAAATTCCAGCATGCCTGGGTAAAGTGTGCATTTTAAAGGACATAATAGTTGGAATATTATTAAGTATCACATATGTACTATGACACACACGAGAAACATTAGGACTGCAGGAGAAGCCTTGCATCTGATCTGCGTATTTTGTACCACCTTCTCCTTGTTTTAGCAGTTACTTTTGACCAGCAGAAAGAATCATTATTGTTTCACAGACTACAGTGGCCTGCTCACTTACTGTGTTTCCAGTCCTCAGCTGTATAAGGATTTTGCCTGGATTCTCCCAACACATTCATCTGAGAGTAATACTGAGAAGAGAAACCATATACATCAGAATGGAAGACAATCATAAATGGCTTAAAATTTTTATAAGCCATTTAAATCAGTAATGGAGGCTGGGTCTTAAGTGTTTATCTCCTCTAAGCTTCCTTGGAAGAAGAGCAGGTAAATAAATGTAACTCTTAAGTGCTGGCAAAATGAGGCACCAATATATTCCAATGAGGTTGTAGAAATATAGCTCTGATACTCAGGGTGGTGCAGGTTAGAAGATATCCAAACCAATACATGGAGAAAAATTAGCCTAAAATTCAATTACAGACCTGGAAATACTCAAGTCCATTTAGGACATTAACAATGGGATTCAATGATCTCAGAGGTCTTTTTCAACCTTAGCAATTCTACGATTCTATCAACCTAAGATGACCAGTATTTCAGAGTCCCAAAATGACTGTATGCCTGTTATAGCCTTTAATATCCACTCTGCTTTTCCATCCTCTCATCTTCTGTATCCCCTCTTCCCAAGACCACTCCTCGTAGGTGGGAGAGGACATGGAAGAGACTCAAAATGAGCTCTGCCTTCCTCTTCCAGAAGGCAGCAAATCTTTCCTCCAGGAAAGGCTCACAGCCAGCCCGAGGTGGCTGTGTGCATCAGTCCCAGCAGTGCATAAGCCCAGCCAGGGCTGGGATTTGGTGTCAGCTCCCTTGGGAGTGACTGGCCATGGAAAAGGAGACACCATGCTGTGCAAGATCAGGCAAGCAGGGATGGATCCATCGTTCACCCACAAAATTTCAATGTCTCTCTCGATCAGAACATGAAATAGCTTAGTGAAACCCTACAAGATCAGTGTCCTCAGATCTTCACCTGGTATCAACCATCACAAAAGTAAGATATTTCAAAATACCACCCAATTGCACCACCCCAGGGCATATACCCAAACCACTCCAACAGATTTCTGTCTAACCTGTTCTCCAAACTCCCATCCCACAGGTTTTCCCAACAGTCTGTCTTTCATCTTACCACTTCCCTGAAAGTTCAAATATTTAACCTACTACCCAAGCTTTAATCCTTGCCTGATGCCTTCCTGCCTCTCTCAGGAGTCATGGAGAAACAACTATTGTCGTGCCTTTTAAAGCAACCTTTCCTATATTGGATGACTCGTTTCCTTCTGTATTTTTAGGCTAAACAAATCAATTCCTTCCATCTTCCATTACAGCTTACGTTTGCTAAGTATCCTATTCTTGTCACTCCCCTCTGGCTCTTCCCCATCTGCCCACATCTTTTCTACCGAGCACATTTCCAATTTCAGCCACAGTATTTAAAGCCCCTCTCAAGTCAGGATGGATCACATGCATTGCTGTATTTTTTTTTTTTTTATTCCTGTTTTTAATTCATTACCTCAAACAAGCGAGGTTGACCTACAACAAATACAGGGTGCACCTGTAAACTATGCATTCATACTCAAAAAAACTAAAGTAAAAGAATCTTGAAGGAGAAATTAGCTAAACTCACCTTCTCTAATGGCTACAAAACATTTGTGGTACAGTGCTCAAGATGTCTCTCATGCCAAAAAGTTGGTGGGGATGGTCTCTCTTCCTGTCTCAATGCTTGAAATATTAAACAAAACAATTTGGTGCTAACAGAAATATAAGGAAGTAAAAAATCCACATGTTCTATGATTCACAGTCCGTCAGGTCTCCTTAAAATTAACCAAAATCACATGCAACATGCAAAACAGGTGTTCTTAAATCATTTCAATTTTGCTATCTAAGCAAAACTGGCTTCCAAGTCTATAGTTGACTTCCTGCCATTTGCAGACACAAGTTTTAACACAAGCTCTATTTTCTTTTCAAGTGAGGTGAGTGAAAAGATAAGCACCTCTAAAATTTAACATGGTTGTCCCATCACAGGAATGTTGAAAAATGATGGACCAGCATGCCCCAAACAAGAAAGCTCTCTTCCTGAGTCAGAGTGCACTCCAATGCATGGTCATAGGCATAGTACTCACAAGGAGGAGAAAACTAGTTTAGTATGGAGATATGGCATCCTTTTTCACTGCAATGTTGTACTATTAGCATTCAATTACATCCCTACACTTAATTAGCTCCTTGTTGAATCTTAATGTGATAATGAGAACTTTAATTCAAACCATATACCATGTCAATGCTATGATCCTAACAGCAAAAATAGATTTTATTTAAGTCACCCAAGCCCCATAATTCCTCTTCCTTTTTATAACACTGTGATTCATATAAAAGCACAGCAGATGCATCAGGACAGGAATCTTCCCCAATTGCCACTAAAAAGATTAACAAAATCTATTTTGAAATCAAAATCAGTTTGCTGTGATTAATAGTTCTCACTTGTTCATCTCTCTGCAAATTGAAGAGCAGCAGAGATGGTGATCGAGGCTCTCTGGAGATCCTGTACCTATGATCAAGCACCTGGTTAGATCATTCATTCTGACAAAACTTTCACCTTTTTAACAACCCACAGCAGAGACCCCATGATATGAATCCCTCCCTTGGCCTTTCTATGCCTCACGCTTTATAAGCACTCAAAACCAGACTAGAGACCTACCAAACCCAGAACATCAAGACCCAGCAAGGAGCACACGTGACCTTCCAGCAAGCTCTTAAACTCTGTAAGATAAACAACGACAAACAGATCATGCAACTTAACAAAGAAAACCAAAAACATCACGCTTGGCACTTAGCAGCCAAATCTAACAATCTGACAAGCCCTAAACTTCCCAACCTGAAGGATTGCAAAAGCAGTTTTGAAACAAATGGAGGCACTAAGTGTGTGTGAGGATCTTGTGTTTCCCCCACCAGTGAAATGCAGAGCTGCTCTAATTCCCTGACTCCTCACGAAGAGCACAGCCTTCCACACCACCGAGGCTTTGGGATGCGGTCGAGTATGTCCTCAACAAAACATGCCTAAATTCACTGCTAACAGTTTTCCTGATGTAAACTTCAACACTTTGCTCCTGGATCTGCAAAGCACTTGAAGGACCAGAGGTCCTTAAATGTCCCTAAACACAGAGGTGCCTAAATCCCCTGCAGGTCAATGGTGCACAGGGCCACTCGCTGCTCTCCTGAATCATGGCCTGGACAAGTCTTCCAGCATGTGCTGAAGACTTATCTTGCAGTTATTAA
This sequence comes from Vidua macroura, assembly GCF_024509145.1. NCBI lineage: Eukaryota > Metazoa > Chordata > Aves > Passeriformes > Viduidae > Vidua > Vidua macroura. The sequence continues at coordinate 8,465,253 of NC_071579.1, forward strand.
ACATGATGGTAACAGGAACGACTCCATGCTGGAAGGACTCTGTTTAGAACAGCTGGGTAAGGCCTGCAGGGAGGGAAAGCTGTCGGGGAAGATGGGCAAACAACCCGCCCCAGGAACAGCATCCTGTGCTACTGGCAAAATTGCTGAAATAACCTTCAGCAGAGAAAGGAAGGGCGAACAGCAGATGGGGATCACAAGATGAGGGCACATTTTATGATGCTTAAACTTCACTTAAACAACAGTGATCATCTGAGTGTAATGAGCAGAAGGAAATAGATTCCTTTCAGCCAAGGCTCTTGTACTCCTTTCTTCTAAATGAAGAGTCACACATGGCCTAAACTTACAGCTATAAATAAGCAGGTGGTAACATTGCACCGTCCTAATTAAGTTCTAGGGTCATTAAATCCTTTCTGTTACTATGCACAGAGCTTGCTGCTTTGCCTCAGCCATTGCAAGGCCTTGCCATGTGCTGCTCACCTGAGTTCTTGCCTCAAACCTGAGCTCCTGCACCCATGGACTCTTCTCCAGCCCTCCCATGGACTTTCCTGCTGCTGGCAGCAGCAAGTGAGCAAACTGTGACCATGCAGTCCCAGAATGGGATGGTTCTCAGCTCTCCTCCCCATCCCCTCACTTCTGAAAGGCCACATCACACAGCTCACTCAGCAGCTGGGGTGCAGGGAATGCTCAGGATGTTGTCAAGGCTTATCTGGGAAGACAAATGCTTAGATGATTAGTTAGTCTGTTCATAATCCTCAAATTCAGAGTTTAGTTTAAGCCCCAAATTCCTGGGGCTTAAAATGGCTTTCAATTAATTTTAATACTAGGCACGATGGGCCCTGGGGGAACCGCACAGCCACCACCATGGACACTTAGCACATGTTCTCCTGAACTGACCAGAAACTCTGGCCAGCACTAATAACACAATATGTGTTCTGAGAATATTTTTCAATACCTAAAGGTATTTATTTTCCTCTCATCAGGTCCCTCTCTCATTAAGAGTGCAACTTTGCAGTCAATTTGGAATCATGGAGTGGTTTGGGTTGGAAGGGACATTAAAGGTCATTCGTTCCAACCCCTGCCATGGGCAGGGACACCTTCCACTGTCCCAGACTGCTCCAAGCCCCATCCAGCCTGACCTGGGACACTTCCAGGGGTGGAGCAGCCACAATTCATGGCCATTTGACTGAGGTCTGACACTAAACAAAGAAGACTGCAGAAGAGAAATCACAGATGTATCAGGATAAAGTCCTTCATTCCAAACATTCAATAAGCTGGACTTCCCAAATGAATTAGGAAAGCAAATTTCACAGCATCATTATCTTGCTGAAAGACAGAAGGATCTCTCAAAGTGTTGTTTAAAATTCTTTAACATTGAAGTATTGATTTGAACACTGTAGAATTACTATTTATCACAAAAAACAGAGTACAGTGAATAATTTCAAGACAAGAAAAATAATAAAATAACTAGCAATATGATTTAATTCTACATGCAGTACTCTGCTTCTTGTTATATTTGGTCTCAGCTATCAGCCTAGTGTAAAAGCCAGCCAAGAATTCTTCAAGCCCTGCCAGAGCTACAAATACTGGCCAGAAATATTTGTCGTATCACAGCTCAGTTTCCAAAAAGTAAGATGCTGGACTTTTACAGCCAGAAAAATACAAGGCGCAAAGGACAATAAAAAATGAACTTACTTAATATTGTTGGAATGCATCAGATCAAACGAATCCAAGTACTCTTAATCCTGTAGGACTGCAGCACGACAAATATACTTCATTTAGATACTCAGCCCCCGTGAGTCAAACCAGTCTGGAAGATTCAGCCTGGCAATTGCTGGATGTTACTCAATTAGCATGAGGCAATGATTTCCAGCCCTCAGCAACCGAGGCAGCCTCCACCTCTGGAGAGCCAGACAGCTTTACCTTGAATTAAATGGATCGATTTTTCCACTGTGTGCACAGAACAGCATCGTCAGGCAATTTGAGTTCACCGGCCACGTTATTAATGGACTTTGCTAATTTTTTCAAAGCACTCATAAAATACAAAAACATGGTGTCTTATAATGACGTGTAATTGCAGCAGCAGCTTCTGCAACACGTGTATCTCCAAGGAGAATGTGTTGACACAGACATGCCCTTAAGAAGGTTGGGCTTTATCTTTCCTTACTGTCGGGTACAGTATCTTCAGCCACAGGCAGTCCTATTCATTTCAGCCAGCCCACCTGCTGCAGTGAGCCCTGCTCCCAGGAGAAAGGCACCAGCAGGAAAGAGTATCTCCCAGGGAAACCTCTTTGCTGTGTAATTCAGAACCCAGACATTCAGTAACACTAGTCAAGGTAAATCCCACGTACAAACCTAACAAATTAGGAAAACTTTAGGAACATTATTTCTTCATCTTGGATCAGGAAAAAATTAGGAGCAAACCCAAATTCTGCATCTTGGCTCAGTCACAGGTGTGCAGATGCCCAGTCTCCAAGCCAGTAAAGCTGCTCTAAGTTCCTGTTTTCACCCACCCTACTGTAAAGCACCAGCAATGCTCAGCTGTCCAACTAGAATATTCATCTACTTAAAGTGAAAAAAATGCCCTGAAAACTATCAATGACTGGAATCAGGAAAGTTCTTCAGATGATTTCATGTGTAAACATATTGAAGGTACTGACTCTGGAAGAAATGTAAAGCAGGATTTGTGTACTATTTTAAAGAGGGTGAGAAAACCCTTCTCCAAGCACATTTTGACATAATATAATGATGTCAAAAGTTCACTACTTACACGTCTGTGCTAATTGATCAGAGTGGCTGAATCTAAGCTTTGACTAATACCAAAGTGCAAAGCTGGCTGAGAAGAAGGTACTTTACAATGGAACATTGTTTAAATGGAGGAATACATCAAGTAGGATTTTGCTGGTATCTATCCTAGAGCTGGATTTTCACTAGGGACTGGGATGAGGAATAATAATGAACTGGAGACTACAACTGCTTTCCAAAACCCCAGAGAGTACCAAGCCAGGAAAGGCTCTGTTTTGCAGGATTCAAAGTTACCTTGACAACTTGGAGAGATGTCCTGAAAAAGTCAGGAGATCACTCCAACAAGTTCCATGTCCTAGTACACCTGCAGAATAACCAACAGGATACAATAATATATTGATATATCAATAATAAAATAACCAGCATGGAAGCACTAGCTTATGCAGTAGCTCTGCTGGACAGGATCTAGAAGCTTGCTGGACACCTGCCATGAATATCCTGCTCTTGCAACCAAGCCAGGCCTCGTCCTGATGAATCTAGAAGCTGGGATGGCTGCAGAATGAGTGACTTGGCTACAGCCACCAGGAAGGTGTCAAAGAACAAGAACGACAACAGCTCCACATGAAGTGGAGAAAACACTCCATGGACCAGAGCTCCAAGGTGACAGCAGTGAGACAATGTTCTCCTGCTCTCCATACCTACCACCACCCCAAGGACCAACAAATGGATCAGCAACACGGGGATCTGGATGGTAAAGTGTTTAACTAATACTATGATGGCAGAGCTCCAGCCCTTGCCCTGTATTCTTCACAATTCCAACATGCCTTCCCTTCTCTATCAATCTTATTCCTAGCTATCAATCCTATTTCATGCATTCTCGATCCTTTTCCTAGTCCACTCCCACAACTTTGTTCCTGACAACTTCTTTATTCATGTAAGGCAATAAGCTTGAAACAAGAGCAGAATAATTATTTGGTATCTCCCACCCCAGTGTTAAGTTCCTCTAAACTCAATCACGAAGAACCGCTGGCAGCTCCCTATTTGACAGCAAGATACACCAAAGTAATAAGTGATTTCACATTCTGCTTTTGAAGACAAGCTATTAAATTCACATACTGTATTACTTTAATCAAGAATAGTTAATTAAGCTGTTCCCCTGATATGAATTTTTATCATTCTGCACCAGCCATACATCACATTTTTACGACTCAGACTGGGCCCATGCTGCATGTTTGCAATCTGTCTTTCCAAATTAATCTGTCACCACTTGTAAACTCAAAGTGGATCCAATATATTTGGTCTCAAAGGTAACTGGGCCAAGTTCGGGGACAGTGGGGACTGGAGAGTGAGTGATGCTGAAGCACCACTTCACAAAAGGGTTTCAATGAATTACAAGCCACATGACACAAAAAACACACTGTTAATATTTTAGTCTGTTTGCCTTGTTTTATTTCCTTAAGTGAACTCGGCTTCATGTTCTATGCTACCATTCATAAAAGCATTTCAATAACTTACATGCTCATAGTAATCATCAGCATCCATAATGCAGGAATCATAAGTGCAGGCCATAAAGCAAGGGAGATCTGGAGTGTCAGGTTATTAAAAACATGAACAAATTATATGAATCTAAGTCTAAATTTATTACAAGCAAAAACCCCCCAACAACTTCCTGTGCCCAGAGCTTAAGGACAGGCTAATAACACAATGTTTTTCTAGAAAAACAGACTTCAAACACAGCAGCCAAGGAGCCAGATATGGATCTCTTATCTTTTACAAGTACTCACAGAAGTAGAATAGAAAAAAAGAAAAATGACATCACTGTATGACTATGTGACTTAATCATACGAAAATAGGTTTAGGAAGTAAAAAAGTGAACAAAATGAAAACTTGGACAAGATTTTCAAATATTAACTGGGAATATTCTGTTATTATGCTGTGAGAAGTTGCTGGAATTTACCCCCAGGAAAATAAGGAACATAGAGAAGATGTGTCATACCATCTAGCCTTTTGTGAATCTATGCCATCAAGTCAAGCCAAGCCTTCCATAATCCCATCCAACCACTTTTATTTAGGTTTTCTAAAAGGTAGACTGATGAGGTTTGATGTGAGCTGGCTCTTTTCACACCTCACAACTTTACTTTTTTTTTTTTTAAGGCAATACAACCAAAGGAGGTGGTTTAACATGGGACTACTGGATCCCCAGCTCCATCAATAACCCACTGAGCTGGCCCTGGCAAAGTCCCTGTCTATGGAGACAAAAGGAGAAGCACATCAGGGTACTTAGGTCACTTATCTTTTAATGAAGATAGAAAAAACTACTATATTTTGTTTATTGTAGTGAGAAATCAAGTACAGCCAGAGAAACAGTTACCAAAACCCAACCAGGCCCACAAGGAATATGTAAGTCCACTCCAGGAGCCCTTGAATTGGCTCTTGGGCCTTCTATGTGTTTTCCCCATTTAAGAGATTTGTTTAGATAAACTCACAAATATGGGTGTTTACACAGCATGACAGAATGGTGTATTTAGAGATTTTAAGTAGAGGAACATTTTTTCAGGCTCATCACAAAATGAAAGCATGCCAAACTTTAACTAAAGAAACATGTTCTAACACCGAGAAACTTTTATAATTAATCCTCTCTTTAAATCATCTCAGAGAGAGTTATGAGTCTAATTACCGTCAGTTGAGAAATTGCTCATGTTACCGAAATGGCTGAAACCAGACCCTGGGTAACAGACAATCTGAATCCCTCCCATCCCATGACCAATTTACAGCTAAGCCCTGACTCACTGCATTAAGTCCAAAAATATTTCTCGGCATTAGCGACAGCTCATTGCGGGAGGAACAACGGACACGGGCGTGGGGGCAAAAATCCCCTCCGAACTCCACTGCTTCACAGAAGGGCTGAAGATAATACATTGCTAAAAAAGCCTTTTTTTGATGTTGTGTTGGTTTTTTTTTTAATAAGATCACCAGGGCTATTCTTAGAGGAGTTACACGGTGTGCAGGTTGCAGCGAGCGAAGGCTTGGCCGGCGGCCAGCCCTGGCTGGGTTTGCTGCGAGGCTGAGCGATGCCTTAGCTTGGGAAGAGATTTCTGCTTGCTTTTCTTATGAAGAAAAGGAAAAGAGGATGCAGAGAACTCCATACACAACCAGCTAAGAACGAGCTGTACTCTGGGAAGATGTGCCACTGTCTCCTCGTCGTCACCCAAGGCCTGTTTCAGTGCTGAATGTTTTCCCCAGGAAGGAAATGAGTGTAAACACTTCAGAGGCAGCGTTCCCATGCGGATGTTATTCTTTGGAAAAGCTGGGCAGGATGCAGTGACTTAGAGAGCCAGGAGATCTCCAGCAGCAACAAATCCCACAAATATACAAGCTGCTAAACTTGTGAATGCAGCCAAGCCCTTACAAAAAAAAAAAAAGTAAGGCACGTTTTGACCTTGACTCACTCTTAGACACTCTGAAGCAACTTGAAGCTGGTAATTTCAGAGCCTCACCAGTAAGCTGAAATGGCTGAGATTTCCTATGCCTAGCTCAGGTGATTGCTTGTCTATGGAAATGAGCTCTCCAACTCTACAAAGAAGTTGCTGATGCCAGAGAAGTTGCTGACACCCCATCCCTGGAAGTGCCCAAAGCCAGGCTGGCAAGGCTTGGAGCAACCAGGGATAGTGGAAGGTGTCCCTGCCCAAGGCAGGGCTGGAACTGTACAATCTTTAAGGTCCCTTTGCACCCAAACCAGTCTGTGATTCCATGAAAAGGAAAGGGTAATCTGGCAAACTCACAGCATTTCAGCAGAAGTGCCACACTACCAGCATTGCTCCAACCAAAACACCCTCTGTGTTCCACCACACCTGAAAGACAAATCTGTCCCTCCTCTCTTGCACAGCAGCTTTGTTTCTTTGAAAGGCTAAAGGAAAGGAGAAAACAAAGGGAAAAGGGCAGCTTGACAGCACTCCCTCCCAAACTGCCCCACCATGGAGCCCAACATCCAAATGTTCACAGAATCACAGAGTTTGGGTGGAAGGCAACTTAAAATCCATCTCATTCCACCCCCAGCCATGGGCAGGGACACCTTCCACTATCCCAGGTTGCTCCAAGCCCTGTCCAAAATGGCCTTCTTGGACACTTCCAGGGATCCAGGGACAGCCAAAGCTTTTCTGTGCAACCTATGCCAGGAAGAATTTCTTCCTAATATCCAGTCCAACCCTGCCCTCTGGAATTTAAGGCCCTTCCCCCTCAGTTTTGTCACTCCAGACCCTAGTGCCAGGTCCCTCTCTCTTGTAGGCCCATACTGGGGGAAGAGGACAGCACAACATCCCTGTGTCACAGAACTTTCCCCTCACCATGTTGTGCCTTTTTTTTAAACACCCTGGGCTTTGCAAACTCCCCCCAGCTCACTGTCCTGGAAGTACAAGGATTTTGGAATAAAAGCACCCGTTTGGATAAACTTCTGGGGAAGCACTGGTAATATGTGAGCCCATTCTTGCTGTGTTTGCAGGCAGAGCAGCTGCTTCTGATTCCCAGCACTTGCCTTCAGGTGCTGCTGCAATACAAACTGCATTTAAATGCATATACACACACACACAATTATAATATGATTACCTTATTAAGAAGCACTGGCTTTGTGTTCCCATGCAGAGATTATCTGTTGGCTTAATTTTTTTTTTAAAGCTGCCTGTCTTTTGATGGTATCCCATGGAAAGATTACATATTAGATAGAGCAGCACATGGTCCACACAGGCCAAATGTGGGAGATGAAAGCAGAGCACTGAGAGCTCTGTTTGAGCTCCAACACTGCTTCTTCCAGGAGCAAGGAACAAATAATTTAAAGCAAAAAAGGATTTTCTTCTCAGTGAGAACAATCATGAAGCTGAATATTACCTTAGGTCAGTATTACCTTGGTATCTGTATAAACCACTGCTTTCTATTAGGAATTATTCATGAATTATTCAGGAGAATTTTTTAACATACCTAGATGTAATTCCAAACTCTGTACGCACAAGAGTCTGAATTATCTGCTCAGCTTTTCAGAATATTGAAATACTTGCCTTTACTGGCATAAACTTATTTCCATAGAGATTTTCTTTCCATCCCTGACTTCTTACTTAAAAAAATCCTGAACTCTTGAACGTTATACTCTTGCATTGTTTCCCCTCCTCCCAGTCCAATTTCTTACTCTTCTTTCCACCAGCTGAAATGCAGAAATCCCTTCCAACACACATTTGAGTCTCCCAGCTGCCTGCAGAGCAGCTGGTCTTGGCTATCCACAAAATCAAAGGGAAACAACCAAAGTCCAAAAGCTCAATTATAGTGAAAAACAGACGAGGCTGAGCTTCTTCCAGCCCTGGTGTAGGAATACACAATGCAGAAGGATGGATACACTCACTGCTTTATTCCTGGAGGTGGCTGAAGCACCTCTAGCTCAGCTAGAGGCAGCCCAACTCTTTTTTCCTGGGGGGCTGTACACCCATCCTGCTTTAATCTGCCTGCTTTAATAAATCCCCTCCCTTGTCTCACCCACCTGCTCCCTGAGGGTCACGCCGTGGCTGCACAGCACAGAGCAGCACAGAGCCCTGGGCAGGCTGTGGGTGAGGCTGCTGTGCCCTTCCCAGAGCTCCCAGAACATGCACACAGCTGAGTGAGCACATCCCGAGTTCACACCAGGTCCTCGGGAAACCTGGATCTGCCAATCCTGTCACCCTGAGCACACAGCAATTAAGGCTAAAGAACCTGTTAATGCAGCTAATGAGCTTCCCCAGCAGCTCCTTCCCTCTCTCTACAGAAGACACCACAAATCAACATCTTTCCTGCTGATGTGTGCCCTCACATCCCAAAAAGCCTAAGCCTGGGTAGCCCAGCCCCTGCCCAGCCCCTGAATTTCCCTGGAAGAATTAAGAAGAAAAGAAGTCCACTCAAAAATGTTCACCACAGTTTCAAGTAATTTTGAGCAAAACACCATTTTCTCCATGACAAACATGAAACATTTCCCACCTTCCCACATCTAGTGGTGAAGTACAACCAAAATATGGAACAAGCAAAACTCCAGCTTGCAGTGGTGGGAATGCTCCTCCTCAAAGATGATGTGAGCATAAAATTGCCTAATAGATAGAAAGCTAACCAAAGCAGTGACTATTGAAACAGGAAAGTAACATTTCATGCTCCTTAGTACAAAAGACATTGTCTACTTGAAGCTTAGTTAAATAACTAGTGCTACAACTTGTGCTACTGGGAGTACTCCTCACTCTTGGATCTTCTAGTTTATGTTGCCTATAAAGGTATTTTTTAACATTTCTTACTAAATAACCAGCATGAATGGGGAAAAAAAAAAAACAAACTAAAAATAATTTAGATGATGAAAAAAGCCTCATGTGGATTGGATTGGAGAAAAATGGCATTTTTGGTATAAAACAGGAGACAAAACCCAAGTTATTTCAAAACAATAATGGTACAAAGTGGACTGGGAGCTCCTGATTTTCTAATCCCAGAACAGTGGAGCAACAGGGCTTTTAAAAAATAGTGGCAAATTCAAAGCTGAAAACATTCATTTGAAAAAATAAGTTAGAACACTGTCAAATAATGACAACTCTGGATTATGCAACACACTGCTATCCTGTGCTGTTTGTGGCAAGAAGAGAAGTTCAGTGCTGCAGAGAGCCCTCTGAGTCTCTTCTCACCTCTCCTAGTGGTTCTTCTGCTCCTTTTTTCCTTTCTTGTCACGTTTTTCCCTTCCTTCTTTATCCCTCCAGTCTCTTCCTGGGATGGTCACTTAACTCCCACTAACACACATTCCTCTTTGGGCTCTGGACTGCTTTAAGGTCCCTTTCAACTCAAATCTTCTGAGATTCTATGGTTATATCTCCAAAACTGGGTGCTGGAGATGTTCACATTTTTCATTTGACTAGCTTCAAGTTCACCTCCTTTAACTGCCCTTCAAAGACATCAGTTAGGAAAGCTTGCAAAAGAAAACACTTTCTACTGAAAAAAATACCTGCAGTAATAAACAAGGTCCAGCCAGAACAGCGACTGTACAAAGGATCTGCCTGAAACCAGCCCCAAAAATCACACCCTTCCAAGGGCTTCACCTCAGCTTCAAAACATCAAAATTAATAAATTCATAGAACCAGGAAAATCCCTCTAAGATCACTAGTCAAACCATTGACTCAGCACTGCCAACCCCACCACTAACCACCTCCCCAGGCACAACATTTGTACTGGTTTGGGGTCTAAAATGGCACATCCCTCCCTCCCTTTTCCAGATGCAATACTGTATTCACACTGAAACTGAGAGATCACAAAGGCTGTACGGATAAACATCTAATGAAGCACCCGTGGATGAACTTGTTGTTATCTCCATGCTCTACAGCAGTCTAAATTAGCACCTCACCAGATAGGGATATCCCAGACCCTAGATTTCCACCACAAACACTTTGACTCAAGGAATCCCTGAAAAGAAAGTATGAGCAGACCACATTATATCTATAATTAAATGTGAACAGATGAAAGGCTGAATTACTTTGCCACTGTCACAAGGAGGTCAGGAGATCACAGCTCACCAGTGGTCAGGAGTGCTCCAAAGTGGGACTCTCAGGGCATAGAAGCCGCCTGGATTTACAGCTTTAGTCTCCATCAGTGACTTCTGATGATTTTCTGCATGACCCATTCTGCCTGAATCTTGCCTCATCCTCTGTTCCAAAACAGCAGAGTTAATAATTAACACCTACTAGGCAATTGCTGAATAGCAAGTACCAGAGGATACAGAGAGCTTCTCTTGCTGACAGCTTGCAAAATCCTACACCTCATCTTTCTTAAAGCTTCAGTTCTGCAAGTGTGGAGATGCTCATGTCCTTTAAAAAAAAAATAAAAATAATAAGAAAGAATCTGAAGGTTCCTGGTCCTCACAATTGTGGAAGAAACTCTTAAATCAAGAACCTACCACCTTGCCATGACTGCTGACTCCTCTGTTTCACCAACAGCTCTGTGTCCATCCTCCTCAAAAGCATCAGCTTTCCCAGAGAGGGGGGGGGAAACCCCAGGCAGAAACTCACGTGTTAAAATGATACAGGCATGGAAACAACACAACCTGTATGGAAAATGATCTGCTTCCACAAGTGACAGTGGGAATGTCTCTGTAGGTTTTGCAAGAATCCTTTCCACCAACAATGTGGGCTGGTCCTGAACCGTGTTCCTGAGAGCTGCCCATCACTGCTACATTTTCTCCACCATCAAGCCCGCAATTACATGTTGCTCCTGGACACTGTTATTTTAATACACTTTGAAAGAAATAGCATTATATACTTTTAAGCTTTCTACTTTAAAATCACATTCATCAAGAACTTGAAAAATCGTATCATTCTACCTCTCCATAGGGCACTGTGCAGATTTATTCAACAAAGCAGAAAGAAGGAAAAAAAGTCTGGTCTGAAGCAATGCATCTGGAGCACAACTTTTTTATGATATTCTGACCTGCTAAAAATATTTATTAATGATGTTAATTTATCTTCTAAATTTTCAAAATTAAATACTGGGGGAAAAAAATGAATACTTCTTCACCAGAACCATTTTAATGGAATTCAGAAGAAGAATATTAATACCCAGTGCAATCATTTACTTTGATGTCTCTATAATATGTAGTGACCCGTAAGTGGAATGAGCTAGAACTGTCATAAATTCATTATGAGAAACCATTCTTTGAAGAATATCAATGCAAATTTGAAATGAAATGAGCAATATGGAAATGAGGTAATTGCACAGTGTTTAAAATAACTGGCTCCAGTAGCAATGTCCTTTCTGTGCACTTCTATTTCAGCTGCAAAAAACACTGGAGAGGCTGTGTTATGAAAATTGAAATGCTGTAATTACTTAGTACTGATAGTGATAGGGCAGCATTCATTTAGAATCTCAGACTCTGGGGGAAAAAAAAGAAATCCAAAGGATGATTCTATAATTCTCATTTCTCTGAGAAAGGGAACCTTGGATGGCATGCAGTGTAAAATGTGCCAACCCAGGCCCCATCAACAAAGACTGGAGGAAAATACTGTATATTCCCAGGGAGTTTTCTAGGTATCATCTTACAAAAGTAGAATGTCAAATTTCTCTTAGTATCCTACAAAGGTTTGGGTTGGAAGGGACCTTAAAGCTCATCCCAGTCTCACCCCCTGCTATGGACAGGGACACCTTCCACTATCACCAGTTGTCCCAAGTCCCATCCAACCTGGCCTTGGACACTTTCAGGGATGGGGGACCAGGTATCCAGAAGTGCAAAGGTGTTTTCCTCCATGGATCTGGAATGCACCTTCCCCCAGTGGGGGCCAGCCCTTGCTTTGCCCTCTCTGTCCCAGCACTGCTCAGAGCAGCTCTGCCTGGAGGAAGCCCCACCTTGGCCCTCGCAGCTGCCTGGGGCAGGGGTGCCCAGCCCACCCACCTCCTTTATCCCAGTGTGAGCCCTGCCACCTCGGGCAGAAGGAGCCTGGCATTACAACTCTCCCTCCTTCACCTACTTACTTCTGCATTTTAATCCCTGGCTTCCCTTTACTCACTGATTCTGGAGCTGCGCTTTTGTAGCGGCAGCTTTTGTTTTGTGGTTTGTTTCTTCAAGTGGAGGGAGGAGAGTCCAGATGTGGAGCAGCTCCATGCTGGGCTGTGAGGAACCTGTGGGACCTGTTCCCACAGAGCTGCCCCGGGCCCTGGGGTTTGGCTGACACAGCACCTGGGCAAAGTGGATGCCTGTCCCTGTGGGAAAACGCGTGGGGGAGCAGGCTGGCTTTGAAGCCCTCCATTCCTGCTCTCTCCTAACTCTCAGCAGCACAGGAGCAGTATGGATGAACACCACAGGAACCTCTGCACATCATCCCATCTCCAGGCACATCTGCTGATGCTCACTTTGTCCTTTCAGCACTCCTATGCCCCAGGAACCAAAGAAAAAGGGCAACTCAATTTCTTTTTCCCCTCCCACAATGACCCAAGCTGCATTTTATTTTGCTATGTGTTTTTGTGGGTTTCACCCTGCCTGGATTCCAAGAACCAACATCATCTCCAAGTATTTCATTAATCTGAGGCTATATATATATATATATGTATATAGATATACACACAAACACATACATATACAGATATGCTCCATCTATATGTACTGGTATTCCATACCTAAAGAGGCTCCAGGAGAGTTGGAGAGGGAATTTGGACAAGGGCCTGGAGTGAGAGGACAAGGGGAAATGGCTTCAAACTCACAGAGGGCATGGTTAGGTGAGTAACTGAGCAGAAACTCCTCCCTGTGAGGGTGGGGAGGCCCTGGCACAGGTTGCTCCATCCCTGGAAGTGCCCAAGGCCAGCTTGGACAGGGCTTGGAGCAACCTGGGATAGTGAAAGGTGTCCCTGCCCACAGCAGGGGGTGGCACTGGATGAGCTTAAGCTCCTTCCAACCTAAACCTACCTGAGATTCTGTGATCTGAAAGCAGATGGGAAAATGGGTGGGGGGCAAGACACAGAGAAATTAATAGCCTCTCCTTTATGTATAGAAAATACATTTCTAGATATCCATCCTTTACAGGGGATAATGAACCAACAGGATGAAGTTTTCCCAACACTTGCAGTGGAGCTGACCCTGTGCTGGTGGAACAGGGCTCCTGGAGAATGTCACACAGGAAGGAAAGCAAACGAGGGGCCAGCACAGGATTTAACACACCCAAACTCTTCAGGATAGACAAAACCCAGAAAAACCTCTTCTTTCTAAGGGCATGAAGGCTCTTGGGCATTTTTGGTTTCTTTCCCCTTATAAGCAGAGCAAGAGCAAGTTCTATCCTGAAATGGTGTGTTCTGAAACACTGCCATGGCACAATGGTTTAAAATAAATAATTAGGACATTAGAGAGAGAAATCTTCACACTGGAATATGCACTAATGTGTACTGGAATATGCATTAATACGTGCTAACTTCAGTTTGTACAAAGCTCTTCACCAATGTACTGCACCAGTGCTGAAATAAAAATGCAGTTATGCATTTAAAACACTGCAATTCAAAGTTTACCTAGCAATAATAAGCAACACAGGGTTTAAGTATTTTAAAGTACCAAATTAATTATATTTCCATGCTTAAATTTGCCCTAGTGGTATTTTACATCTGTAGAAAGGAAAACACCACAAATACCCCTGATAAACTTAGTGGTGGCTACTCTATTTCTTTTAGCTGGCTTATTTCTTTTTTATTTAGCTTTTTTAGCACCTAGATTGGACAGGTTGGTAATAGAATTAAAATGTATTTTCCTAAATTGATGTGGAATTCAACATATAACTGTCTTTGCACATCAAAAATATTTATGATTGATGCATCTATAACATGCATTTTACACCTTGTGTATAATATATATATTTAAATAGGGGTCTTCCCTTTCACATATTACATTTGATATGGTTATTAAGGTGTTTCATTCTGCATTTTCTGCCAGGCTTTTAATTTCACACACTTCACTATCAGATATTACTGCCTACTTTAAACAAATCACTACAGAAAACGAAAACTGGTGTTGAACAAAGAGTCAGGGAGACGGGGGGGGGGGGTTGCAATTCCAAGTAATGTGGAGCTGGGTGACAAATGGAGAACAGCAGCTGGGCTGAGAAGCTCAAGGGAGACAAAAATCACATTTGCAGGTAAGTGGAGTGGAAATTTGTGGAAATTGGGTAAAACAAAAAGCAAAACATTGTTATTAAAGGTGGTGTGAGAGGTAGCAAGAGTAACAGAGAGGCAATTTTCTCCCAGCTCCAGCAGGAATTCATCTCAAGCTCTAACATGCAATTTCACTACAGAGCTCCAGGATGAAACACAGGATTATATCTAATTGTTTTGGAGGTTTGGATAACAAAGCATAAAAATCCCAGTAAGTGGCCTTTTGTGCCGGCGCAGCCCAGAAAATGATGAATAAAAGTTATAAAAACATCCAAAACCTGAACTGCAATAAATATCAAGATAACTACCCAACAGAAAAGAAATGCAGCTTTAGGGATTTGGTATTTTCAGGGATATCTGTACTATGACAGCCCAGTGCAGAGGAAAATTGATCCAACTCCTGAAGTTTGCCAAAGCAATGCTAAGCTGCAGGAATACCCCACACCTTCTCATTTTACCCTTTCTGGCAGTAATATTTTACAATGGGAAGCCAGGAGTGCTGAGAGAGTATGGAAAGGAGGACAATTAAATTTGCCCTATTGCAAGTATTAAAAAGGCTGTTATGTAATTGTACTCTGCATATTTAACATGATGGCGTAGAGCTACACAGTCCCTTCCAAACAAGAAATTATTAGGTCTTTATTAATATGTTATTTATTTTGGTCATACCTGCTTGTAAAATATTAATACTGCCCAAGCTTTGGCACTTTAGCTTTCACAGTGACAAATCCACCCTTAGCTTTGGCTAATCTTTAGGGTCAAAAAAACCCCATCCAGATCTGCTGAGTGGCAAACTCAACGCTGGCAAAAGTCCCTTTGTTGTGGTGAAGGCTTAGCATAAAACCTTCCCCCCAAGAAGTTGGGGAAATGCAGGAGAGGTTTTGTGGAGCCACTGTGGAGTCATGGGGAGCTGAAGTTTAGTTTTAGCACAAAGTGGAGTTCGGCACCACATGTGGCACATTGGCACCAAGCTGGGCACAGAGACAAAGCCCAGGAACCCAATATACCATCCCAGCCAGGCCTTCTGCTTCTGAACTCACAAATAACCATCCTAGCAGCTCATTTACCTCCAGGAATAATAGCACACACATTACCTTCCATGCCTCATCTCACACAAAAATTAGCACAGCTCCCATGTTTTCTTACATGTGGGTAAATATATATATATATATATATATATATATATATGCACAAACCAATGCTTGTGATTTAAAAACATATATAATATGTAGTACAAATTACTTCCTTCTTTCACCTATCTACTAGTTCTTCACTGTCCTGACTCCAAACATCCCTGGTTTAGCTGAGCAGCCACCAAAGCACGTGCTGCAGTGTAGCCGGTGTAGCTCCAGCTCTGCAGTGCCCAATCCTGCAACATCCCATTCCCACCCTGCAGGCTGGGATGTGGATGGGATGTGGGACTGCCAGCTCAAGTGCAATGACTCTGGCTTTGTTTTGAAGGTGGAGATGCTCTGGAAGGTGTCAGAGGTACTTGGAATGAAACCAGGAGCAGAGAGATCCCAGTGGCAGGTGAAGAACTGGAGAAACAACCTGACTAAAGAAGTGAATCAGGCCTATGGATACAAAGGAACAGCAGGAAAACAAGCTTAGTTTAGCTTTCCTTATTTCTTTTCCCCCTTGTCAAAAGCCTACATTTTAATCCAAAGGGGCCTTTGATTCCAGCAGAAAATGTCTTCCCATGGAGCATCTTGTGTTTCCCCTGGCAGACAGCCCTAGCACAGCCATCCCTGTTGGCACTGTGTCTTAGGAGCATTTCTGCTTTACTGTGCCAGACCTGCTCAAGTTTGGAGCCCTGCTTAAGCCTCAGGTTGAAGCTGAGGTGGTGGTGATTCACTGACAGAGCCTCATCTCTCCCACAGATACCCACATTTGTACCAGCCCTTCTCTGGCTCTTCCTCAAGCAGAATCAAAGCCTGGGACTCTGACCTCAGCACCCAGTGTGAAATGACAGCTTCCCTGATGACTGCCATGTCCTTCTATTCTCTTCATCTACTCATGTGACCTTCTTTCCTCCTGACTCAGAAATACTGCAGCACCAAAGGCAGAGATGGCAGCACATCAAAGAGCCTAAGTTACAAGGGAAGCAGGCTTATTTTCACTTGAGCTCAGATATTTTTTTTTTGAGCAAGACTTCAGAATACCTTCAAAAAAGTAACAGAGATGATAATGGGATTGAAAAATTCAATGGCATCTGAGTAACATAATTCAAGCACCAGAATCAGGGGATAACATAAGCCACCCAGAGCAATTCCCAGCCACTGAGGTTACACATCTCATCTGGGCTGTGTTTCTGAAGGGGATGTGAATTTGCAGCCCTGTGACAATAAAGAAATTGGGGTTAAGAAACAAGAGAGAAGGAAAAAGGGCCAGTCAATTCTCCCACTGCCTTTTCTTGTTCCTAAAATTTCAGTTGCCTGGAAATTGGCTGATGAGAAGATGGGATTATGTAAGTGTTTGCCAACTTCTCACATGCTAAGGAAATTAAAGCCTCAGTGATGGGTAGCTTAACCCATCATCTAAGCAGTGAGTTAAAACATGTTTACTAAAGAGAACTTGAATAGTGAAAGCCCTTTAAAAAAACCAGAAGTGATGAGGACTTGACAATTCCCAGGATTAAAAAGCTGCATATATTACAGACAAGGTAATCTCCTTATAGTAAGATGAGGAAAAGGCAAATAAAGTCTTTTTGGTGGGCAAGACAGTTTTTGTTTTAAGGCATATCCATCCTGTCTGGTTGAAGATTTTCCTGTGTTATTGCCTTTTTTTTTCTCATGATAAACATGACAGAAAAGAGCTACACCAGCCTTCCAAATCCTTACTGTTACATTTTCCAACAAACTCACTGCTCCCATCAAACATGACCCACCAATAATAAAATAAGAAGCACTGTGCTCTCCCTACATTTAATCAGGTGAGAATGGGTGGTACAAGACAGCTAGCACCAGCCAAAGTGCAAAATAGCTCGAGCTAGTTTTGAGCAGACCTTCAGCAAGTGTGTCTCCTAGCAGACCTGAGCTTTCCCGAGCTCTTCCTCACTGTCATTCCAGGGACACGGGACCTTCTGCAAATACTCTCATTTAACTACAGCTGAAGGCCAGTTGAAAATCTAACATAGAATCACAGTATATCCAGAGCTGGAAGGGACTCACAGGGATCACTGACTCCAACTCCTGGCCCTGCACAGGACTCCCCAACAATCTGTTAACAACCTCTAAATCCTGCTCCAAGCTGAAGTTGCACCACCCATTGGAGGTGCAGAAATTATATTGCCTGCTGCTCAGCCACAGGATAGGGCAGCAAAATAAACTCCATTTGCTCCAGGAATGCACCTGTAGTTGTGTCATGGAAGTATGTGTGTCTAGGAGAGGAAATATAAAGTAGCCAAGTTGCTGGAGCTCACATATTCATCAAAAGTAAAAAAAATCCCAAACAGGGCTTTTTCTACAGCTGCCCAATAATGGCAAAAAGCAAATGCTCAGCTGATGATAATGGTTATGGTTCCACTGGAATCTGCTGCTGCTGTTTCCCCTCTGGACCTACAGATGGAGGGGGGAAAACCCAACCATTCTATGTGAAGAAAAGCTGCACTGAATGAGTGGAACCAGATGTGAAAACCTGCACCCAACTACAAGAATTGTGGGATGTCTGTGAAAACTTTGACTGGTCAAAGCCCCAGCCAGCCAATAAGAAAACCTATGGTCCATCAGCTTTAGAAGAGAAGAAACAACTTTTCAGAAATGCCAGAGGTGACTCAACCGTGATTTTTAAGCTGCTTCAACAGCATCTTAGTTATTTTAAGTAGTCCTAAGAGTTTACCTGTGATTGCCTTCCCTTAATGGAACTACGAGCTGGCAAAGTGCTCGAATCGGGGCAAAAGAAACACACATGATTTTTGTGACTGCTGTGTTATGAATATATTCTTTTTTTTCTGCTCCAAACTGCCTTCCCTGGGAATTTTAAAATACAGAAAACCAGCAAGTATCTACATAAGTAGGTCATTTTCTTAATGGCAGAGAAGTGCTGTTTTACTCCAGCTCGTTTGTAACACAGACACACACATTTCCAAATAGAGTATTTTTGGATTTGCAAGGGAGGGGAGTGACTTATAATCATGGAGGCACTCACTCCAAGATCAAGTAGAGTCTAATTCAGAAAGACAAGCAGGAAAAAGTTGTATTTTGCACCTTCCATGAGAGCTTTGCAGGGAGTTGTGACATTTTGGAGAAAATCCTCTTGCCGCGCATAAGCCGAGCTGGAGGGTGCTGCACGCTGCATATTCCATTACAAAAGCAGAGCCACGTTAGTTCATTAGAGAAGTGATAAGTTCAATCCTTACCAAGTTTTCTTGGTTCCTGGCTGCTATTTTCTGATCATCTTCTCCCCCATTTTTCATGTATTTGACCTCTTCCACTGGTTTGATCCTATACTCATCTGAGCACCAAGAAAAAAAAAGAAAAAAAAAATTTTGAACCAGTGTCGTTCAGCAGCTGGGATAAAAACCAAACTAAAACCAAAACAGCTGACTAGAATAGACCCTAGTTAAGCAAAGCAACTAAAAATTACATGTATATCTTTTCAAAGGCTTACATGTGACTAATACAATGGAAGTTTCTCCTGCCTAAAGCTTCAATAAGAATTTCAATAGCTCTCTGGTCTAGTATAGGCACAGCACCAGGAAACAGGGATGTTTGGTGTGTAGTCTCTCCCAAATCCCTAGTTTTCTATTTAATATGTTCAATACAAACAAGTTCTTTCCTCCTGCACCCTCCCTAGATATTCATTCTCAGTGGACCAACAAGCTATGGACAGTGGCTACTTGAGAGAAGGCTGCTCATGGGTGCTCCCTGCACAGCCAAGCTGATGGAGGATACTGAAAATGTAGGTTAAAAACTGGAAAAAAACCAACCCACACCATAATCACTTTGGCTTTTTTTTTTAATTTAGTTTTTCCTAATGACACAATGCACAGTCATAGAATGATTTCTGGAGAAAAGGCCCCATGATGACCATCTTCCTCTTTCCACTTCCCCCACCAACCACTATTTTTCCCTGCACACAAATGTTATCCAGACAGAAATGCAGCCTGAAAATAAGTGAGAAAAGTAAGATCCGTGGTTTATTCTCAATGTTTATCAGCTCTTCAAATACTGGAATTCCCAGCTCTAATGCCAGTATGGAAATGTTACCTAAAATTCAGGTACTATACCACAGTAAACCCAAAAGTCCAACAAGGGATTTTTTTCCTTGGTAGGACAAGATGGGATTTCAGGAAGAATGATTCTTCCCCACAGCCTGTGAATCCAGTTCTTGCAGGACCAACACTGCCCTTGCTCAGTCACTTTCTGCTCTGGTTATCTTTGCAGCCTGTGAATCTATTGGAAAAAACACCCAAAGTTGTGCATCCACCCTCCTCTAGCCAGGATAAACAATGCAGAAGAGAAACTCAATCCCACAAAGGTGGAAAAATATTAATACAAAGTGAAATGAGGCACAGTACACTCGGAATAAAGGGCAAAACCATGACAAATTAGAAAACACTGCACAAACTTTCCTCCTTTTCTTTGGGTTTTCAAGCAATTCCTCTCACTTACACTAAGGGAAAAACAAAGCACAAATAGATTTTTCTGGGTTACTGTATTGCTAAAAAAAGAATCAATATTATTTAGACAAAGTTGTTTTCAGGAAACTGTTAATCACAGAGTCTGGAAGTTAAATAAGCCTTGCTTTGAAAAATAAGGCTTATTTTTTGAATAAACTTGTTTCAAAAAACAATCTTATTTTAAAAAATACATCATGGTTTTGCATTTGGTCTAGTCTGCACCTATACATTTTCTTTATTACAGAATTCAAATAAACTGAATTAATCAAATAGAAGCATCTCAGACACAGAGCCTCAAATCAGATGGAAGAATTTAAGACAGTATTATCAGACTGGTAAATGTGAACAACTCTGAGGGGTTTTTTTTTTCCAGTGTAATTCAGCTAGTCTGGAAATGACAATTCATAAGCCCAAAAGGGCTGAACACAATAAAGCCTGGGAATTAGAAATAGTTGATTGACTGTAATTATCTAACTTACATTTTCCTCCCTGCCTCAGTGCTCTGTGTTGTGATTAGCAATAAAACCCACACTCAGAAAAAGCATCAAACTCCCACAGAGGCACACAGGGATCTGAATGGGGAAACAGATGAGCAAGAGAAAGCAGCACAGAGGACATTTCCCAACCCAAAGCCAGTCCATGGGCACTGGAGGAAAGAGGAAGCTCAGCCCAGCCTTGTGGAAAACAAGGAAGGTATGGAGGGGCTGATGTTCCATGACAAAAATAACCCTGAAATGTGTCTGCTGCTTATTCCAAGAGATTAATTGTGATCAAACACCACTTCCAGGCAGCAGCTGATCCTGTGGGGATGATATAGGAGGGGTGCTTCCTCGGACACATCATCCCTTGGAGCAAGTCAACCAGGGCACTGAGGAGTCCCTGACTGATAGCCCGGATAATCAGACTGACATGTGAAATTTTGATACACCTGGACAGGACAGAGTCTTCCTAGAGATCAAAAATTTAAAATTCACAATGGACATGGGCACAGGTCCTTCAAATGCTGCATCATTTGCCAGATACATCAAGTAGCTCTGAAGAGGCAGCAGAAAGCTTTGCAGAGATTTCTTATGGTATTTCCAGAGCTATTTCCAACAGTGTTAGTAAACTTCAATACTTTCCTGATGATACAATAAGTATTCAATTATCTTTGGCACAGCTGGTGTTACTCTTCCCTCCATCCTACCAACTGCAGAAGCGCAGACAACTGGATAATTTATGCCCAAGATATGCAGCAGCAAGAAAGTTTTGAAAAATAAACCAGTCATTTTTCATAACATTTTCTGGACAGGATGAATCCACCACAGCAAACAGCAAGTCTTACTTTGGAGAAATCCAACGTCACCTTAGGAGAATGGCTTCCCACTGCCAGAGGGCAGGATTAGATGGGATATTGGGAAGGAGGGTGGGCAGGCCCTGGCACAGGGTGCCCAGAGAAGCTGTGGCTGTCCCTGGATCCGTGGAAGTGTCCAAGGCCAGGCTGGACAGGGCTTGGAGCAATCTGGAACAGTGGGAGGTGTCCTATGGCAGGGGGTGGCACTGGAGGGGCTTTAAGATCCCTTCCAACTGTATCCATTCTGTGGATACAGTTAAAAAAAATCAGGAAGCCCCTGCAGATGCTGCCAGAATCAACCTAGTAATTGAAAGTGTCTTAGAAAATTAATATAAATGTCCTGGCTCTAATAGAAGGTATCTGTTTGAGCAGAAGAAATGTCTGCTTGTATCCCAAAAAGCAATAAAGCTTTGACACAATCTAAAGCTGAGGATCTGCTTTAAAGGGCAAGAGATTATCTCCTGGGATGAGGCCCACTGGGGAAGGGGTTGAGGGGCTGGCACTCAGACCCCAGTGCCTCAAGGAGTGATGAACAGCCTGGAGCTCCAGGCAGATTCCAGCTCCAGCAACCCCAGGGGCTCTGCACCACGGTGAGACCAAAATGCAAATGCAGCACTGGCCTGTGGGAAGCCAGGGATCAACTTCATTTTGGTTATAATAACTGAGCCATAACAACTGTTTTATCAGCTACACACAGAAATGAAGGGAGCAGATCAGAGATTCGTTACATTTGAAGCAACATCATTACTCATAAGGTCTCCTAGTTCCCTATCACAGGCAAAATACTTCCCTTAAAACAAGGAGCACTGATACAATATATTGGAAACATTTGTTAGTATTGAGTGGTCTCTTGCTGGAGGGAGGTATAAATAGATATGATTCCACTTTGCAAGGGAAAAGAACAACTAAGTAATTATACAGAATTATACAGCCAGGAGGATACTGCTTGCTGGTATAACAGAAAGCCTTATTCATAGGTAAGACAACATTCTTCATTTCAAATATATTAAATATAGGAATTAAGATAATTATTTTCAGAAGATGGCTCTTGCACTGCATTATGTTATTTTTGGGAGGACACAATGATATCCAGACTTTTTTTTGACTAGGTGAAGACAAAATTTGTCTTCTATAGATACCTTACACATAAACTCCTTACCTTACACATAAGGTAAGGAGTCCAGAAACTTCAGATTCTGAGCTATTCATGAGATTGCTCTTGCTCTAAAGTTACTGTCAGGATGAAAGCACTGCAAGTGCAAAAGGGATGTTTATGCAACACAGAGACCTTGAAGTAGATCGTGAGGGGTATGGTCATTAATAGTTTGAGGTGAAAATGAAAATTAGATTAAAGACAGGTTGGATGATGAGCCCTAAATGCCTTTCCTGTAGGTATGTGCAAAAAAACCACCAACTTGGTTTTGCTCAATAACTTAGGAGTGACCTGGAGTCGAAGAAGTAAAGGACAATAAAAACCATCTTTTAAGTTTTACCTTCTGATTTCTACTGAAGTAAACACAGCATTTTGCAGTAATTTGGTCTGAGTGATCAGAAACAAATCCAGAGAAATCCTGAAATGTTGACTGAAATCCAGCAGGACCTCATTAAGTCTGGCAGCCAACAAGATCTCTAAAACTGTATGAAGTTCAGGATAAAGGAAATTTGTACTCTATGTGTATTTACCTTGGTCTTTTTCTTAAATACAGTTTTATATCAAAAAGAAGAGTGAAACATGTTCATTCTTCTTTCTTGTACAGAACCAAAAATCAAGTAGTGAATAAGATAAAAAAATTAGAAAACTATCACTCAGAATGTGATATATCATAAAGAGAAATGCATCCTTATGCTCCTTTCAGGAGCAAAAACAAAATCAAGTCCTCTCTTCTATTGTGTGGTGTATTATATAAAATGAGAAAATTTCCAATAACTCATATGGGGGAGGAATGGCTTTACAGGAGTGTCATAGCAAATCCTGAGTTGAAGAAAAGCAACTCAATTAAATTGAAAGAAAAACAACATAAATGAACCACAAAAGACAGAAATACTGCGAGCATAACACCCACCACAAAATCACAGGATATAAACCAGAAAGCAGGAATGCTTCTAGCTCCAAACTGTGGAAAGGCACAGGGAGGAAGAATTTTGAAATTGAATATGCTGCAAAAATTCTCAGCAGGCAAATCTTATGAATGAAGATCTCCATCTGGAAACAGATAATTCCACTCAAACATGTCACCCAGTTGCCATGGCAATGTGACAAAGAAAAACAGCACTCATTAATAACAATTTCAGTGATAAATGAGCATATCAACTTAGAATATTGAAACAATTACTGGGTGGGGGGCACAAAACTGTGGTGGTTCCCATGAGAAGAATGTCTTCAGCACTCTCAGACACGGCTGTAAGTGCCTTTACCACAGGAATATGGGCAATGACATTAATTCTAGCTGAGTTTAAAGGAAAGAGCAACACCAGAAAAAAGTATAACTTTGTCAAATATATGTAGAGTCACTGTGACTTTCAGAGAAATATTTGGTCAAACAGCAAGCCTTTGAATAAGTAAATAAATATAATGCTGATTTTCATTGCATTCCCATTTCAGACATCTAAGGACAAACAGATTTGGTTCCACTGTCATCAAGAGGGACGATGGGTGAGCCTCTTCTCTATTTTTAGCAAGATATCAAGTATCAGGCAGGAGGTGAGTGGTACTTCAGTGATACCACCAAGAGGGAGGTTTCCAAACACACCTTCATTTTCCTGTGCCACCTATTTTTCTGCAGGTTCTCCTGCCTTTCTATCACATGACATGCCAAGATTTATCCTCCATCCATACTAAACTACACGTCTGTTATATAAAATAGGAGTTTTCTGTTTAACAAATTCCTCTGCACTGCACTTAGTTCTGCCAGGTGCAGAAAGTGCTCCTGCTGCTGTGAATGCCACGGATCAAAGCTCCACATGCTCCCCTCTCCCAGAGGCTTGAAAGCTCAAAGTTATATTTAGATAAAGGACTGAATCGCTTTTTCTAAAAATATTTGTTAAGAACCGTAAGAGATTTTGATGCAATTTAACTGAAACATAGAGCAGCAGGTGAGCCACTTAGATGCTGAGCACAGAACATGCCAAACGTCCCAAAATGGTTTGGGTGGGAAGGGATCTTAAAAATCATCCAATTCCACCCCCTGCCATGGGCAGGGACAACTTCCACCAGCCCAGGGTGCTCCAAGCCCAATCCAACCTGGCTTTGGGCACTGCCAGGAATCCAGGGGCAGCCACAGCCAGGGCCTGCCCACCCTCACAGAGAACAATTCCTTCCCAATATCCCATCTAATCCTGCCCTCTGGCAGTGGGAAGCGATTCCCTGTGTCCTGTCACTCCAGCCTTTGTAAATAGTCACTCCATCTTTTTTGTCAGCTCCCTTCAGGCACTGGAAGGCTAATGGAAGGCCTGAAGCTTCTCTTCTCCAGGCTGAACAATTCTAATTCTCCCAGCCTTCCCTCACAGCAAAGCTGCTCCATCCCTCTGATCATCTTGATGGCCTCCTCTGGACTGGCTCCAACAGCTCCATGTCCTGCCTGTGCTGGGATGCTGGAGCTGGATGCAGCTCTCCTGGAGCCCATCTCCAGTGCCACTGGGAAGGAGGAACACTCCAAGATCCACAGCTGCACTAGAAGGACACAAGCAGTGGTGGGCTCAGCTCTAGAAAGAGCCAGCTACACATCAGGGTCAAAAACAAAATCACACACCACCAGGAGAGTCAAGGAGCAGAACTGGATTGCTTGGGTGGCTGCAGTTTCCAGCACCTGAGTCATTAGCCTTGGGTTCATGTGCATCTGGTCTGGAGGACTGGAAGGGTGAGATGAGCTACTCAGGTTATTCCAACCCTGTTATGTATGTGGTTATCAACTGCCTGGGTACCACAGAAGTTACGCCAAAAATCCCAAAAACCATCAACAGTCAGAGAAATTAGTTGCAAAAATCCTGCAAATTAATATTTCTTGAACTAAATGTTAAGAAATTGAGGATATCTGAGTTATCTTCTTAGGTCCAGCTTCAAGCACTCACAGAAAGCAGCAGCTCTATGGTTCATTTGAGTCTAAGGGGTTAAAGCATTTGCTCAGCTGTGGGGGTGGGTTTCTGATCCACTTGGATGTGGGCTGGGAGTGAAATTTCATTGGAGGTCAACCAATATTGGGTGAGCAGCCTGTTGTTTTCCTCCATTACCAACCCTCAACGCTATCAATTCACAGGCAATTCCTGATCCAAGTGATCATGGTTTTACTAACATGAATAGAATAATAAAAATAGCTTAGGAAATAAGCCAACCCATTTTTCTCAAAGGATTATCTGAAAATGCTCATTCAGATTTCCCAAATTAATTTACCTTACCCTAATCCAATCTAAAAATACAGCCACTGCTGGGAGTCGAGGCAGTGGACACCACCAGATAATAAACAGAGAACAGGTGCATGAGCAACACACCAATTCTTCCAACAAAATCTAAATCCTCTGACAGAACAGCTCTTTAAAAATCAACACACCACACAGATTGCAGCACATCTGCAAAGACCACCCTCAAGCACTTCTCCTTCTTCCTACACAACCCTGACAGGTACCCAAGGAACGCCAACGGCTGCTTCTGCACAAGGCAGATGTGACCACTAGGGCTGGTTTTTTATAGGAGAAAATGGGACTGAGACACTCAGGGTAACAAAAGTCAGTCCCTAAATGGAGGATTCCTGCAGAACTGGAAGGACATCCAGCGAGACGGGGGTAGCTCTTTTCTAAGCTATCCAGCAGCCCTATGGCATATCCAGCACTCCATGAAACATTAACTCGCTCAAGGGTGATGCCTACCTGAAAAAATTTAGCAACTTCCCTTCTATTTTGCCAAACCTCCCTCCTGCAGGCCCAAACCATGACATCTTTCAGCAGCAATCCCTGAGGCCAACAGGGTGACAGGACACGACTCCATTAACTGTCCTGGACATGATGTTTGCTGCCGGAGAAGCACAAACCCTGATGTTTCTGTGTTAGCCCACCCCTCAGCAGTGCTGTCAGCAGCTTCCAGAGCTGCTCACAGCTCTCCATCCCTTGGCAACTCTGTCCTCTCCCAGCCTGATCTCTGCCTGTGGCAGAAGGCCTCTCCCAACCTGCGCTGCTGCCGCTCCTCGGGTGCCTCAGTTTGTGTGTCCTGTGTTTCCTGATTACTTTCCCCCCAGTTTAAAGGTGGCAGGTGACGATGAAATCATAATTTAGCTCCCTTGTTTAAATCTACAGGTTCAATTTTCAGATCTGGCACGTGACTCGCAGAAACAAACCACTGTACATCAGCTGGCACAGCAGGAGATGTGCAGCCAAATCAAGGAGGGGGTTACTTGCTTCCCACCTTCACTTGGTTCCTTCTTAGTTCCCTCTACTTGCTTTTTCTTCTTGGTTCCTTCCACTACTTGGTTTGTTCTTGGTCAAAAAGTCCCCAAGGCTGCTCTACATTTCGAGCTGTCATCTAGTCCAAGCGCTGTGAAAACTGGAGTTGTACATACAATTTTCTGTCACATTATGAGTTAAGGATTGTTTTAACTAACCTTACACCAGGGCCACAGGCCCACTGCTCTCTATCTGCCAGGTCTGCCTTAGCTGGAGGTAGGTCAGAGGAACCACAGCCTCAGAGGCCATTTCATTACCTCAGGGAAGATTTTAAAATAAAACCTCAACATTCCCAAATCTAGTTAATGCTAAAAACACAATCTCTGCCCTGCTCCTACTGTCTTTGTGTTCAAAATCTGAGGAAACACCATATGTGAGATGGTATTGAAAAAAACTGCCATGTGATCATATAATTAAAGACTTTTGTGCACTCCTCTGTAATTACAAAGCCAAAGAAGAGTGCTGGTGGTGTGCACTCATAACTATCTTTCAGCTACCCAGATTTCTGCTTGCTGAAACTATATAATTCATATATACATATATATATATATATAAATATATATATACACACACACACTTTTTTAACCTTTTTGTTTTCATTTAATTAACACATAACTTTGAGGCAGACACCAGGCTGTTTAAAGGAAACCATTTCTCAGGTGGAGGAGATTACAGCCACGGTGCTTGGCAGGAAGGATATCCAGTAAATGCAATTATCTAGCCCACTAAAAAGATGAAATTGAGAAATGAAAGCAGGAGAGGGAACAAGTCGCAGAGAGATTAATTAAAGGAAGTGGACAGAAGGAAAATAAAGGGTCTGTGCCTTGAAAAGATGACTGTTCATATGAAGTCCCCAGGTGAGTGTCAGGATCCAGGCTGCCTTGAACACAGCACAGCATGGCCAGTTTGGAAAAACTCCTTCAACTCCATTTCACTGTTCTGGTTTGAAATTCTCCCTCAGTAAGTTAAAAAAAAAAAAAACAAAAAAAAAACAAACCACCAAACACAAAATATTTAATTCTTTTCAGGTTTTTCAATGTCATTAATGAAACTCCCAGTCTCTGCTGAGCCTCCCTTCACCCCCATCTGTCTATGCACTCCATTGAACATCCCTCACTTTGGCACAAAACCTGTCAGGAACTATTCAATTCCAGTAAAAATACCTAACTGACCATTTCTGTGAGCATCCCTCGTGCAGCACTGGAGGCTGTGCCTCTTACAGCCCCTCTAAGGCATCCATCCACCCAAAACCACTCCTGAACGGAGACACCCCAAGCATTCCCTGGAAAATAAGTCATTACCACTCCACACCCTTGAAATTACACATCTCCTATTACTGCAAACACAGGATGAGGTGCCTTCAGTTTCCTTGTCAATAAAAAAGCCAATTCCTCTATCCTTAACAAGCAATGCCATTCTCAATCAGTCAGCTATTAAATGAGATTGTTGCCCCGCAACGTCTGACTTGAAATGGATTTTCATACCCTTTCAGGGATAGTAACTTTTTTCTATTAATATTAGGCTATCAAATTTTCCCTGCTCACAGACCTCAAAGAGGGTTTGTAAATCAGCAGCTATTTCATTTTTATTACTTCCAATATGGAAGGGACTGAATAAATACCCAGAACCAGTAACATTTCCTCACTGTCAGTATTTCTTTAAACCAAGAGGGGAGATGTAACAAAAACTTGACTTACAAAATACAGCACACATTTCCAGATGCAAAAGATACAGAAGTTAATTATATTATTTTACTTACAGACCATCTATCAGCTCCAAAAGTAACCTATTAGAAAGATTAATATTTTACACTGGTTACAGATTTTCCATGCCTTCTTCCCTTCTCTTTGGGCAACACTTTTTAAAAGAAAGCAAAATACCAATGTCTGAAAGAAAATAGTTTAGTAATAGCTAAAAAAAAAAATCCAATCCCACCCTGTGCATCCCTAAGAGCATTTTCCAAATGCCCCTGGAGCTCTGGCAGCCTTGGGGGATGTGACCACTTGACAACAAAATACAGGGGATAAGATGCATGCAATCGTAACAAATACAACCATTACACAATTCAGAAGACTTCAGTGGAAAAAACTAAACCACTACACTCCCTTTTTTTTCCCTCTGAATAGTTCAAGATCATTCATGGAGCCGTAACTCCTGAAACAAAGGTGACTGCATGCTCCTTCCTGGTACCACAGAACACGAAGTGCTCTGCACCTGAGCTGCCTGAACAGCCCCTGCAGTGCTCTCGTGACAAGAGCAGAAAGGAAAAGCAGCATTTAAAAGCACCCTAACCCTGATCCTTTCTGCCAGAGCCCCCGCTCATACAGGTAAGAAGAAAAAGTGCACGGCAGGGCATAATGACACCCCCTCAGCAGAAGGCAGGCTTTGTTTTTCACAAGCACACCAGGCAGAAGTCTTAACATTTTCCATTTTGTTCTCATTTTTTTCTGGTGCTGGCTCAAGACAGAGCACTGTCAGTCTTGGGCCTCTGACCAAGGAGAACATGAGACCACTTGGTTGTAATATTTATTTAAAATACCCATGATGGCACAGTGTTTTGGAGAATTACCTACTGGAAAAATGTTCACTTCCTCCATCCTATAAAAGCACCTCTGGCTGTGTATGCCAAAGATACACAAATACTTATTGGTCAGGTACCTTTTCTTTGTATTTAACAGCTATTTCTACCAGCAGATATTTCCTAATATAAAATTAGAGCCTTAAAAATTTCAGTTTTGTGTTGCTGAAATGAATACTCACCCGTGCAGCTACACAAGGCTTACCTGGGGAATTGGGAATTATTGCCCAGAGTGAGTCTTTTCTGGCCAAATTTCAGCCTTTGGGGTTTTCTCTTGGTCTTTCAGTTCTCCAAATTTGTGGCCCAGTAATAAAACACTTGGAAAATGGCTAAAGGAACACTGCAGTAACTGAAAGTATATGGCATTTTTACCACGATTTTTCCTTGCTTGCATGTACAGGTAGGCAATGAATGCCAGAGATTGTCTTTAAAAGATGAAGTGAAAAACTAAGTGTGTCTGTACCATAAAATAAACGGATTTCCTTTAGCACCAAGGCTGCCAGAAAACACATCCTGGCTCCTTTCTAGCCAGCGCCAAAGGCGGATGTATGGCCCTATTTATAGCCCACTAATGCAATTGTGAAATGCACACCCCTTGCACTTCATTTTTATGGGCTGGGACTGGACTCTCCATGGGGCTAAGCAGCTTGGAGGAAAGGTCACTCCCTAGAATAACACCTAGTTCCCTCTGCCCAGGGACTGCAGAGACTCGGGGTCCTTTGGAGCCCTCTGGTCACCCTCTGGGTGCTCTGATGCCCATGGAGAGCTTGTAAAAGGGGAAAGCTCACATGAAAATAAGCAGCAAGGAAGTGATGACCTGCCTGTGATTAATTTCTGCTCCTAAAAAAGGGATATCAACTGTTTCTCCACCTTGGCTCACCTTCTGTCTCTGTACTGTAAATCCCTGTTCAAAGTGCCGAGTCCAGCTGTGTGTGTATCATTCCAAACCCAGCACTGCAAAGATCTGGATAAAAACAGCTCCCTTCCACTAAGGAGAATGACAGTGCAGAATAATTCCCTCATCTAATACCATGACAAGGAGCTGTAAAAACAGTCCAAGAAGATTAACCACCAGAAGAAGGTCACCATAGAGTGCAAGGGCTGCCTAACTAATTTATGGATATCTGTTCTAAGTCCAGCTCTCTTTCAGGTAGGAAAACCTCAGCAACCTTTCCATGGCAAAGATCTTCTATCCATTCAGGAAAGGCATCTCTTTTTGGGTCTTCCTGATTATTTTTTCAAATAGGCACCAAGAAATATCTTCAAACACTATTGCTCTATTGCCTGGACCATTTACAGCTAAGTAATTTTCCAGCACCCAGGTATCTAAAAAGCCACTCTCCCACTCCCATCACTTCTGAACTGGTTTTCTTCTCTGCTGGATTGGTGAAAATAGACACTGAAAACCAATCTTGCCAAAAAGAGGTAAGGTACCTTCTTGGAGTCCACAGGAACCTTTCCACAGGCCTGGATGTCACCCCAAAGGAACACCAGCTCAGTGTTTCTGCACTTCCACGGGGGGGAAAAATGGGCAAAAGAGCAGGAGAAGGGAGAACTATTTCATCTCCTGGAGGGACTTCACCCCCAGCTTGTAAAGTCTTTTCTCTCCCATCTCTCCTCTCCCTGTCTCCAGCCTCGTCTCCTGGTGCTCCTCACTGCAGTCCCTGGATCTGGTTCACTGCCATGCCTGGGACTGCTCTTTTTGCAATGTTTCTATATCTATACATCTATATTTCTGTGCTGGAGAGGGAGAAGAGCTTGGAGAGGGAAGAGCAGCCTCTTCCCTCTTCTGCAAAAGCAGCACCAAGAGCTATGAAGATGAGCCACTTCCATACATAAAAGGTGAAAATACAGTTTTAATTCATGTGGAAAACACTTTCTTTGCACATATTGATCATGAATACGTAACTAGACAAAACCTGAGGGTGCAGTTTGGTTTTGTTTTGATTTTCTTTAAACTCTATTGCTTCCTTATGGTAATAAAATAGTAAATTATTGACTTACCAAGAGTGTTCTCAGAGTTACACAAATACATCATAAACCTAGATAACACATGCAATTTTGTTACATCTCTCACATAAACATAACCAGGGTACGTAGGGTTTGGTTCTATTTGTTTCTCTCACTTCCTGAAGCACTTGTTTAGAACTGCCCTGTTTGCTTAGATAAGAAGCAGGCTATCAACAAATTGCTAAATAAGGCAAGTAATGAGAATCACAGAATGGTTTGGGTTGGAAGATTATCCCATCCCACCCCTGCCACAGGCAGGGACACCTTCCACTAGCCCAGGTTGCTCCAAGCCCTGTCCAGCCTGGCCTTGGACACTTCCAGGGATCCAGGGGCAGCCACAGCTTCTCTGGGCACCCTGTGCCAGAGCCTGCCCACCCTCACAGGGAACAATTCCTTCCCAATCCCTAATCTAAATCTGCCTTCTGGCAGTTAAAAAGCACAGAGTCCAGTACAATTCTGGAAGATGCTCGTGCACTTCAACCCTCTGCTGCAATGCACTCACTCACTCACTCATCTGCTTTTCTTAAGCTTTCAAGCACTGGAACAAGATGTACTTTACAACATGAGCTGCTGGAACCATGAACAACATGAAACCCTCCCTTCCAGGAGCTCTGGCAGAATCTGAATTTAAGCAATGAAAATCTCCTCATTTGAAACTCACTGTGATATCTGGTTTTAGACCCCTGAGACTGAGTTTTCAGAGAGTGGGTGCCTACAGGCCACTCACTTCCATGGAGCTTGGATTAAGAACAAGTGCCTGGGATTGCACCTGAAATATTTCTCATGTTTGAAAATGCCTTTTAAAAAAGCTGTAGTCTCAAAGGATGGAATTAGGACACAGTATGGGGCTGCCCCCCTTATGCATCTGTCCTCAGAATGAGTATGAGCTGATACTCAGAATACTGGTATGCAGAACATACCAGGACAGCCACATGAGCTGGAGCAGTTCCTCCTGGGGTGTTCATCAGCTAACCACCACAGCCCATGAAATAAAGGCTGCCAAGCAAATAGAGGCAAAGGGAAACGTGTGTTTGGTGCAGTGAGACCTGATCCCAGCACAGATCCACACCTGACAGGACACAAGTTCCATTGCTTAAGCTACAGCATTCCAGACAGCTTCAGTTCATTGAGGATAGCCATGCTGTCTTCTAGAACAAAGAAATTCTTGTTTTCAATTTTAGATTTTTTTTCCC
The DNA here is from genome assembly GCF_024509145.1 of Vidua macroura. Taxonomy (NCBI): domain Eukaryota; kingdom Metazoa; phylum Chordata; class Aves; order Passeriformes; family Viduidae; genus Vidua; species Vidua macroura. The sequence goes on from NC_071579.1 coordinate 8,497,817, forward strand.
CTGACAATTGAGGGGAAGAGAGAGGGGTTAAAATGGTGTAACATCAGGAAGATGTTATTTACTGAAAACACTTCCCAGATATTTTTCTGACTGAAAATTTTAACTGAAGACTTCCCCACTTCAAGCGGCCAGATGACCTCCAGAATTTTGTGTACCAGAACAAGACGGGTTTAGAAGTTACCTCCTATTCATTAAGGACATCTGAGCAGTCTTCCTAGGCCTAGAGATATTTTGAATTGTCCTGAGCAACATCCCAAGACTGAAGTTTTCAGTAAACTGATATTTCTGGCCTGTTAAAGAAAGAGCCTTCAAAACAAATGAACCTCTACAAAGGTCTGGACACACTATTTCTGGAGATGACAATGCATATTTAGGAAAGGTAAATCATAGTCCAAATTCCCCCTTGTTATTCTCCTTTTGCATAGAGTGGACATATTTTAAGGGTTTCAATTATTTTAGCAATTTGGCATTTACTTCAAACTAAGTCAGGGTTCTGCTGTCTTTGACAGAGAAAAGGAAGGAAATAGCTGTCACAAGACAGGGATGAACAGAGGCGAGACAATCCCATAAAACACACAGGAAGAAAGAAAACATCAGTGTGAGAAAGAAAACTGCCCTAGGGTTGGTGAAGCAATCAGACACTACCACAGAATCCCAGAAGGATTGGGATTGGGTTGGGAGGGACCTTAGAGCCCATCTCTTAGAGCCCCTGCCATGGCCAGGGACACCTCCCACTATCCCAGCTTGCTCCAAGCCCCATCCAGCCTGCCCTTGTGCATTTATCAATTTTTCAATCTCATTACAATATTTTACTGCTGAAGATTTCCTCTCCTAGCCTTCTCCCAGCTGTTCTGAGACAAACTGGTTCATAAACTATTGTGCTTTGCGTTCAGCTTTATTTAGACAGGTTTAGCAACTGGAGCTGCTCTTAGTAACAGAAATCCCACTATGATATTCCCATTTTGTCAGAAAATTCTGACCTGACATGGTAACTCCCCTTTTTGCAAAGCACCCAGGAGCTCCATGGAAACATCTGGATTAAACCTTTCAGACTAATGAACACATTCTAGAATGTTGTTTTTTTTTCCCCCCAAAAATTGCATTACCTCTTACTTTCTTACAGAAAGAATTACTTCAATAACCTCCTCCTCAAAGGAACATCCCATAATTTTTATAAAGGCACAAATAAAATTAATCTGCAAGAGATGCTATATTATTAAAACATATGCTGAAATCAACAATGCTCAAGACTTTATCACGGCATTTTGTTCTTCATTGGTATTTACATATTATAGTTCTTATGTATTGCCCTGGAAATCAGCTTTGAAGTGGAATGATGAATAAATGAAGATTTATTATTACTATCCTTATTAGAGGGATTTTAAAGTCATTAGAGACCAACAGACATAATAATCATATTATATTCAATCTTCTCTAGAACATCTCCTTTGATAGGCCTGCTAACTCAATTATTTAAATATATATTACAGCAAAATGCAGCATGACTTCTACATCTTGGGACAGGGTGGAAATTTTTATGTTTTGGTTTCATTTACCAGGATTTATCCTTACAGAATTCATGGGTTTCATGATGGGTTTCTTGGTTTTAAACACCAGGATTTCAAATTGACAGCAAGTACATGGCTCAATGTGTCTGCTCAGCTAAAATAAAAGGTTATAGCTGGGGAAGAAATAGGGTACTGGAGATCAATCTTAACCTGCAGTGTCTTTAAAAAGTTTAAAAAAAAATCTCCCAGAAGCCATGATCTCCCAATAAGTCAATAGACTTGACTGCAACCAATCCCACCACGAAAGAAGAAAAAAAGATCCAGAGGTTCTGAGGAAGAGCCAAAGCAGAACCGCATCGCTCTGAGAAGCTCAGAAAATTCTCTCTGGATTCAATGTCAGTCAAGTAAAAACTACTCATGGGGAAAACAAATCCAAACTGCTTAACTGGAAAGTACAATCCTTACTATTGACTCTTTCTGCCTGCAGCTTGTCTGGGGCAGGTGCTAGAGGAAGGAAGGTGAACTGTTTCCAGTGGGGTGTAGTTACACAGCGAGGGGCAATTTCCTGTCAGCCACATCCTTCAGACCCCACCGCCTGCCCAGGGGAGGCAGCACCAGCACTCTGCTCTTGTGCTTTAATCCTCTCCTTGCTGTACCAAATCCCTCAGGATTTCCTCCCCTTGTGAAACCTCTGAGGCAATGTGGCTATCACAGCCACGAGGCTCATCCCTGCTAGCTCTGCACAGGCACCTGATGTCACATAAGTCCCCAGCTGCCAACACTGCCTGTGCTCCCTGTCCGTGCACAGCATGGCTCATGCTCACTGAGATTCTCAGGGTGTTTCCGACACATCAGCCACCTTCCAGCCCCACTTGACTTCTGCTTCCTTTACTTTGCAGCCTCCTTCCTAAGAACTAACCTCTAACTCCCTTTCCATCACCTCCTTTCCTCCTTGTTTCCCCACCACTCACCTTGGTTTAGCTCTGCCTATTCTTACTGGAGGGAGCTTTCAATCCCTACAGGCAGCATAGATACTCTGCTCGTGGCCACTGGCTGGGTGAGATACTGCTGTCCCTTCCCAAAAATAAGAAAGGAAACATCAGGGTGGGGAAGCCCCGGCACAGGGTGCCCAGAGCAGCTGTGGATGCCCTGGATGCCTGGCAGCGTCCAAGGCCAGGCTGGATGGGGCTTAGAGCACCCTGGGACAGTGGAAGGTGTCCCTGCCTAGGGCAGGGGTGGCACTGGATGATCTGTAAAACTCCAGCTCAACCTCCTCCTGCACCCAGCTCCTGACCTAGAAGCTGTCTTTCAACAGCAAGAGAAAAATGTGGCTTCTATGGTCACCATTCAATGAGTTAAGTCAGACTCCAGCTCTGCTAAGAAGGAATCAGTCATGGACTCAGGTCTTTAGGAATGACAAATCCCACACCTAAACTAAAGCATGGGCCAGAAAATGGTTAACAGCAGGTAATACTCCTGACAGTAAAATACAAAACAATTAACAGCCCTCAAATGGATGCCAGAATACCTAAATGATACTGCTGACACCAGTCCAGCTCTATAAATGGGAGCCTTTTAAAATCCCTTCAATCTTCTTGATCCTCTGAGTCCAGAAGCTACTTTGAGTTTGCTGTGTTAAAGTTATGATCTTTGGCCCACAGCAGGTGGTTAAACCACCACCAAAAAAAAAAAAAAAAAAAAAAAAAAAAAAAAAAAAAAAAAGACTGACTCTCACCTTCTGCCAAAAATTGCTCCCTTGCTAACTATAAGATAAAATGTAAACTCAAATTCCTTTGAGCAACTGATAGAATTTTCTGTTTATGACAGCACTTAAAGCCTATTTTAAACAAAAGCAGTGTACTGAGCTCACAATTCCAAACCCAGCATCTCCCAGCCATGAGAAAGAGGACTGAACAGTCCTGAAGTTTGTTCAACAACTGCTTTCTCTTCAGGTAAAACCTTATCCAGGTTCAGAAATTTCATTTTTGAACAGTCTTTAAGATAACTCCTGCCATTTTAAAATCTGTACTTAAAGATTTACATCTTTATCTAAAAAAAACATTGTGTATACTAACAGAATCTGGGGCAAAAAAACCCCATGAAGTTGACTATGATTTTATCTGCTATCATTTACCTCTCCTGATGCACAAGACCTGGATCACAGACCAGTCTTCACAATGAACCAGATGTTTTCATCCCACGTTCCCAGCTTCCCAGCACCACTAAATCCCTCAGTTTCTAGTTTCATTGTCCCTTCAAACCTTGTTTGCTCCAGGACTTCAGAACTTATGTTTTATTGCTTTACAGAAGTGAGGAATTACTTTTCCTACCAAACAGATTTTTATTTTTAGGAAATGAGTCAACTGTGTTGGTACCCAATGACATAAAAACATATAACAGAGACACATATATAAATACATATATAAATACATATATAAATACATGAGGGAGTCGTGCAACTCATTGTCTTTGAACTATTCCAGGATTTGTGGAGGCAAAGACAGTGTAGTACCATACACCACTTAAAATGTTATTTTTTTCACTAAGGATTTCACCTGTTTCAAGTGTCATGGTACCCTCCCCTGGATGGGCCAACTGCCCTGTCATTGTGCTATATTTTAGCAGGCATTTTGCTTTTTATTTGGTGAAAGGTTAAGACTCCCTCGTACACCTTCCAGGACATTCATGGTGCTGGGAGAAAGACAATCCAGCAACACTCACCCCCAAACACATCTCCGTTCTGGTAGTTCTTGCCCTTCTGAGTTTCCTCTTCGTTTTGAACAGTAGACACATGCTTGGCGGAGGCACAGCCCATAGCTTCATTCAGACAGCTCCAGCTGCACCGAACCACAGATCATCTCTAGCAACGCCCGCTCATCCTCGCAGAAATAATCCACCTTCCTGCTCGGCTCTCACGTGCCCTTCACCTAAACACGGCCAAAGAGAGAGGAAAACATTCACACAAGGTACCCTCGACACGGCAAGCTTCAAGGAGATAAAAAATGGAGTTTGTGAGGAGGAGCACAAGGGCACAGCCTCCACGGCCTTAGGCTGCTGAAACCATATTCCTTAAGAGCTGGTACAGGCAGGTCATGATAAAGGTACCTCCACCCTGCCCTGGGACAGAGCAGTTGAACTCAAAAGCCTCTTCCAGCCTGATTCTTTAAGCCATGGCTTGAAGAAAGTAGCGTGCAGATCTGTTTCCCACCCAGCCAGCTATTCTCACAGAACGCAGAGGGTTTTGGGAGAGGAGATAAGAAACCATCAATATCTGCTCCTCCTGCTCCTTTTACCAATCTACCCATCGAGCCAGATTTCTTAAAAGCATTTTACTGATTAAGAGCTGCTAATTGCGAGTGTTCGGACAAAATAACTCCTCTAAATCAATTAAAGATCTCGTGTTCCCAGATGTGAAAGGCGATAGTCAGCTGTATTATCTTTTCTCTACGTGTTCATTATTCTACTCAATCCATAAAACCTCCATCGCTCAAAAAGACAACCACCCCCATTTTAAGATAGAATAACACTCCCTGAACAGTCCAGATGTCACATAAAACAAAAGGGAAAAGAAAAATCTAATCCAGAACTGTAATATTTTAGGTTAAAAAGAAATTCAAATTCATGAACTGTATGTTGCTAAATGGTTCTGCACTGGAACAAAAGCTACCTCAAAGTTTGGAGAGATGACCTGGTTTGCCTTTCAAACCAGCCAGACTTTTCAGAAGAAAGAAAAGTGAGAAACTCCCCCTTTTGCCAATTTTTTTAGCTCAGCTATAGCATAAGATCATACACACAATTTCTTAATTCATTACTTCTGAGCATGTACTTTACAAGGCTGTGGCTCATTTTGCTCCACGCTGACAATTTAATGTGTAACATCAGACAAGCACTCTTACCTAGGACAGGGAGAGCTGGAGCAAGGTGATCTTTAAAGTCCCTTCCAACCCAAAGCATTCTATGACACAGCAGTACCCATTCCAGCAGAAATGTATAATCCCAAGGGATGTGGTGACCTTCCTTTCCCTGAGCACTCAGCACTGGGCAGGTCAGTGACACACCAGCACATGGTCTAGGGAGTTCTGCTCCTGCCTCCGCAGGGATTTTCCTGCCCATCCCCAAAGCCACAGACATGAGGATGTGGCAGCCAGGCTCAGAGCGATTCCATTTAGCAGACCATGGCTTTCACCAAGCAAGGGGAAGGACTCTGGATGCAGAACCACCTCTAACTCCTACTCACAGCCAGCTTCCCCCTTCTCTGCACAGAGCAGTGCTTCTGCTCCACTTGGCAAGGGTGTCCCAGACATGCAATGTGTATCTGCTAACCCCTGCTCCCAGCAGCCACCCCTCCCTAGTTTTATTTCAGTACATCCCCCAACATGCTCTACTTTCTTCCTTCTCCTATACGTGCACACCTGAGCCTGAATCTCTTATTGCTCCATCCTTCTCTTCCCCCTTAGACAAAGCTAATTATTCATTCCAAAACCCAGATTTTATAGGATCACAGAAAAGCCTGGGTTTGGAGGGACTTTGAACTCATCTCGTTGCAACCTCTGCCATGGGCAGGGACACCATCCTCTAGCCCAGGCTGCTCCAAGCCCCATCCAACCTGGCCTTGGACACTTCCAGGGCAGCCAATGTTTTGGGCAATTAACACCAGGCATTGTTGCTGTGAGTGGAAGGGAGTGAGCACACCCCTCTGGAGCGATTTTTTTAACCCTACATGGTTACATAACTTCACCCCATCCCAGAAAACCTGGATTTTACAGGAAAAGTCACTACAAAGCCAGGGAAGTTCCTCAGTTTCTGCAGTTCAGGGAGGGTCACAGCTGACAGTTCATCCCCTCCTCTGTTCAAGTAGCAGCCTGCACTAAGGTCTTCATCTCACTGTTGGGGGGAAACAAGGATCCAGAGGGATTTAAAGCATCAGCCAGGCAGTGCTTGGAGATAGGTAAAGACACACAGGGGTGTGGGAGAAGGAGGAGAAATAGCAGACTGGGAGAGGGAACTGCTACCTGGACTGGAAATGAAACAGGGACTTTTCTTCCCAGAGGACATCAATTTGGTTGAAGACAAAAGCTTTTAATGGACCAGTTGAAACAAATGAGGGGGTAAAAATCAACAGAGTCCTTGCTTCAGATTTCAGAGAAAAGCAGGAGCCTCCAGGCTCCAGAAAGAGCCTGAAAACACTGACTTCTGGTTTAAAATACAACCAGTAGTATTATTCCAGGGAAAAGGGTGTGGCCAGCTATAGGAAAAGGAGCAAGGGAAGGCTTGATGTAACGCTGGAAAGGATGTGGAGGTGTTTGGGTGAGACCTGGGTAGGAGGCTGTCGTGGGGCAATTACTGCCTACCACAGCTCAGCACCTCTGAGCAGAACTGCAGGCACAGAAGTACCTGTTGAATGAATTATGCTCCTGCCATATTCAATTATTTTTCCTGTTTCCTTTTCTGTCTCTCAGCAGGGACCGTTTACAAAAGGGAAAACAGCTGCTTAGTAATAAAACCCAAATGTATTTCACAAAGGAGCAGTGGGTTGGGTTTAGGAAGGAGATTTTTTATGAAGCTTTATACAGCCAGCATGCAGCACAACAAATTGCAAAATAATTATTGATTAGTGCCCAGGATGGTGATGGTCCCAGGACCACTGAGCTGCATGAACAATCAGGAGCAAGGAGATATAGAACAGGAATGCAGAAGGATAAAGCTCTTTGCAGGAGAAAAGGAAGAAATATCCACTGTCAAATCTCTCCCGCAGCATTTTGGTAGCACACATCAACCTCTAAAAATATGGTCACGATTGAAAGCATGCTGTGATTAAAGGAAACAGATGGGGATACAAGAACTGGAAGTTTCACTTTTTACATTAAAGAATAGCAATCACAGCAGCACCTGAAAAAGCCGTACAATTAATAGTTGGGTTATGGAGGCAAACTTCTCCTGGTGCCAATAAACTGGGCTGAGAAAGCTACTGAGAAATGACCTCCAAGGTGAGTCTAACACACACTTCCAGGCATGTTCCTTGGACTGCTGTTAATATAGCACTGTGAACACAGGTAATAAATACAACCCAGGGATAGTAGAGGATTTAATACCAAGAACAGAATGGGAGGAAAGCAGCAATAATTTCACAGGGGATACAATCCGGTACAGGGCAGCACGATGTTCTCCAGCCTTGGGAGACCACCCCTGCCTGAGGACCAGAGCCCTCAGGGACGAGGTTTGGGAATCACTCAAAGAGAGGGGCTGGTCCTCACTCAGTGGGATGCCTGGCAAAGCTTTGGGGATGTGAAACACAGCACTTCACCCAGCAGCAGAACAACACATCCGTTCCTCCTCCCCCACTTGTGCACAAATGTAATCTTCCCTTTTGTCTTCCACAGCATTTTGGGGGCACACATATTTTCAGAAGCCAAAAATAAAAAGAAGAAGAAAACCTCAAACCATTTGCAGTTCATGTTCACCACCCACCATCACTAATTATCAAGATTTGAGAGGCAATTTGCAGGCTCCTATCTGCAAAATGCTGGTGAGAAAAATCTCTCAGGCAGATCAAAAGTGTCTACACCACCCCCAAATGAAATGGAGCAGGTTGAGGATTAACATCTTACAGCAGGTCAGAAGAAGACTAGAGGCACTCTCAGATGCTGTGCTTTGTACCCCAAGTTTCTTCTGAGCTAAAAATGGGGGAGCTCAACTCTTAGAATAGAAAATACCTTTGGAAACCTTCAGCAATTCCTTTTTTCTTTCTTCTGAGCAATGTCTATGATGTGTTTTTTCTTTTACCAACTCTTTCATCACTTCATTAATCCACTCATTACACCCTCACCTTTATTTCTGGCGGTCAAAGGCTGCATCCTTGACAAAACACATTTTGCTTCCACAAGCGCTTCATACAAATGGAGGACTTCCAGTGTTTTACAACAAATGCATGTTAATTCTTCTATTACAACAGGTGTGTTTGTTTTCATCTTTATTGCATTGAGATAACTGATCTTGCATCATCTTCAGGCTGCAGATACATCCATAAGTTTCTTTCTGTGCTGACCACACAGGAAATCAGGTTAAAATTTCACAATGCTCAAGAGATCAAAGCAACAATTTTCATGCGACCATGAAAAACCCCTAAGCTAAAAAAGCCACACTGGCTTTTCCTATGAAACAACCTGTTCCAGGCAGACCTTGAGGATTTAACTTACTGCTACTAATTACATTATTTCCTATAAGAAATAGGCCTGTTTGATTTCCATTTCATTTTTTTACCCAAAAAGAAGAAAGCAGAAATTAATTCCAAATTTGTCCTGCACTTCTCCACTGCGACATCTCTCTTTCTCAGCTACCCTCCACCACAAAAGACAGCTTTTTGGGTTTTATTCAACAACCAAAAGACATTTTTGGAGCCAAAAAGATATCACTTTTGCCTTTGAAGTGCACCAATGGCCTAAGGAGGGAAAGAAAAAAATATTAAAAAAAAAAAGTTCATATAAGGTCTCTTTCTCCTTCTTCAAATTATTCAAATTGGCACGAATAGTGCAGTTATATTGAAAATTAACCCACTGACTTGCTAAATAAGCAGGGCTAAATGAACAGCAGAATGAGTGATGCAAACACTCTAGAGCATCATCTTCCAGTGGCACTAGGGGGAAAAGAAAAGTCAAAGTGAGTGGTGACTTCTGTTCCTTGGGAGCCATGGACAGAATATGCTGCCCTCACCCCCTGGTACAAACAGCCAGGAAATGAAGCATTTTCTGCCCTTCTATGAATTGTTTGCCCCTGTCATGCTCAAGTCCTGTGTTTATTACACATTTCAGCCTCCTGCTGGAAGCAGGCTGTCCCAGAGAGCCAGGTGAGCAGAGCAGTGACTGCCTGCAAGAGGAGGGAATCAGCTGCATGCTGTAAAGCCAGGAGCACACAGAGATGGCCTGTTTCAGGTGAGAACCCAAACTTTTCAAACATATTTCATCTGCACAACCTCTGCCAAACCAGGAGCAGTACCAGAGCTGGCCTTTAACATAGAAGCAGGTACTACTCAACCAGATTTCCAAAGATTTAGGACACTTATCCAAAATATTTTCACAAAAAAACAAGAACTTTTCATAAAAAATAAGATTTTTTTTTCATAAAAAAACAAGATATGACAATATGCAGAGAACACCTAAATATTTACTGCTTCTACAGCAGAGATTGCTGTGGTTGTTAGAAGGACATGAGAGATATTCACAAAATCACAGAATGGTTTGGGTGGGAAGGACCTTAAAGCCCACTCCATCCTACCCCTGCCATGACAGGTATCTTCCACCAGCCCAGGGTGCTCCAAGCCCTGTCCAACCTGGCCTTGGACACTTCCAGGGATCCAGGGGCAGCCACAGCTTCTCTGGGCACCCTGTGCCAGGGCCTGCCCACCCTGCCAGGGAGGAATTTCTTCCAAAATATCCCATCCAACCCTGCCCTCTGGCAGTTTGTAGCCATTACCTCGCCCCACACTAAAAATGACTACAGTCAACACCAGATAACTAAAAACCCACCAGCAACCACATTTAGGGATCTGATTAAAAGCAACAAGAGCTTTCCACTGACTTGAGGTGGCTTGAGGTCACTTCCTGAACCTCCAGTTTCAGGAAACAAAGATTGTTTTGTGATTTATTTCATTAATTTGAAAATGCAGTGCTGGTGGTGGCACCTTGGGCTGAAGTGATGTGAGACACTAGACAGGACTACAGAAAAGCCAGGCTCCATTTTCAGTACGTGACTTTCTTGTGTATCTAAGAATAATCTCCAGCATTTACCGTAATGGGAAAGTAGCTCAAGCACCTCTAAAGTATAAAAAAAGCAAGCAATAAGCTCTCCTATTTAATTTTATTTCTGTCTTCATGGTTTAAGAGTAAGATGTGCTTTACTGAGCAGGACACAGTAAAAGGCCCTGAGGTACAGGAACAGAGATTTATGCAATATTTAATACGCTCCAAGCACAGGTCTGAGCATCATCTCCCTTTTGAAGACTCACTCCCCTTGCTCTGCCTTAATAAAGTAATTTAAAGATGCAACCATTACATCTAGGCAGTCACCATCATCATGTCAAATCACACTAAAATAATGATGTAGAAACTGCAGCCACTTCATCAACAAGACCCTCTGCTTTGGAGGAAGACCTTGAGGGATAATTACCACACTGACAAAACAGCCTTGTTCTCCTGGGCTCCTCTCACCTTCCCACCAGGGCTGAGGGATCAATCTCCACTTGTCAACACTGACTCTGGCCTGGAGCTGAGCTCTTTTAAGGACTACCCCTCTCCCAGAAAAGGCAGTGGTTTAACAAGTCTCTCCTAAAAACGTGAAGCACATACTTCCTTATTTCAACAGGAAAAGCATCAAGGGCCTAATACCACCCACTAGTGTGGTAGCAAAGACCTGAAATTTTAAGACTTGAATGTCTAATCTTCATTTTTTTTCTTCTTTCACACTTTGATTTCCTTTCCAAACTACTTCTTAATCTTTCCTGTGTGCCACCATGAAGGTAGAAATAACCACACTGAGATGGGTCCTAATGCAATTATCTGTAATTGCACATTTGTGGGGTCTCACCTCCCTTTAGACCCACTGATTTATCATAACAGCTCTACAACAAAAAGCCCCACAGTCAGCTGACTGGTTATTCCCTAGAAAACTCTTAAAAATATCCACAAATGAGATGACAGACCCTGGCATCTCCCTCCACCTCCAGCTCCATCAATGAATGATGAATACATACACAGCAGCAATTCACCTCTCTGCTCAAAAACCCAGCACAGGAAACTGCTTTGACTTTACCTTGAATATACACTCTCCAGTTATGCTGTGTGCTTCCAGCTTCCACCTGGAGACCTTTCCTTGCATGCTGGTAAGCTTGGCCAAACAGCATGTCTGGGCCAAATTCCTGCCCGCAGAGGAAGGGGAAAGCAGCTGCACGCTGGAGGGGGGTGGCTGGATGTCCCTGGATGTCTCTGCACCCACGCTGAGCCCACAACCCGCCCCCCCCTCGCTTCCAAGGCATTTTTCATCCAAAGAACTACAGCAAGAGCTACTTTATGTGCCACTGAGGATAAACATAACACAGAACAACTGAGCTATGCAGAAGCCAAGGGGCTGAGATGCTGGGGACCTACTGCTAATGTGCCAGCAAGGAAACATTTGCCATATGTACGTCTGCTGCTGTGCAATTAGGGGATAGAGCAGTTTCAAGGGGCCTCCTCTTTTGGCAAATGAGCTACAGAAATAAGAAATCTTTCTTCACTAACCTGATAACACTTAAATGACAGAATAAGTGCAGGGATGCTGCTCAAAACCACAGGAGGTGACTCATCCAGGCTGCTGAGGAGCGATCCCAGCACAGGCACCCAATTCCATGCACATCTGCCTCCTCCATGGCTCAACCAGCAGCTGCAATCTTGCTAAAAATCAGCAGGTAAAAGTCAGGATAAGAGCTAACAAAGCAGCTCACTTCACTCTTAGCTCTTCTGAACAACTGCATAATATTTCTACTGTTATTTTAATGATTTCCTAACTGTAGGCCTGGGGAAATGGCACAAGCAGGAATGAAAGGGATGCACATTGCCATCTGCATTCCCAAAATGACACTACTGACTGCTCCCTCCTGCTTTGCAGGATAACTCCTCAGCATCAAGGAGGAGAACACAGGATTTTTTGGTGCTGAAGGCCACAGTACCTGAATGTTTGTGCTGGTATAGTTTGACCCAAGAGCCCTATGCCATATGCTATTCAATCTCATACCCTATCCCACAGGTTATCCCTGAGAATCCCCAGCTGGGAGGGGAGCTGAGAAAGCAGGCTGTGCTCTGAAAGCAGCAGAGCTTCAGAAACCTCCAGCCCAGAACAGGGAGCTGGAAAAACACAGGTGAGAGAGGAACCAGGTTCTGCTCCTGTAAAACCTGTTTTGATCCAGTCCCTACTTTCATCCCACCCCCCCCACCATGCAATACTCAGAGGAGCTTCTGGACATCCCTGATGGAGGAAAAACATTTCCTTCAACACAGATTTAGGAGTTTACTCCAGTCCCAGCTTTGGGTAGTGGCTTTCTCCTTTTTTTAATTTTAAAAAATGTCTTAGAACATCATCAGTTACAGTTCCATGGTGAGATGCTGAATGGATACGTCCATAACCAAGCCTAGACATTCACAAAACAACATCTAAACCATGTTTCAGCCTATGATATAAATAAATGAGCAAGCAGACTAGCCAAAGCCAATTGCAGTATTTTCAGTTCATGTTAACACAGTTATAAGTCAAACACAACCAGCCAGGGCAGAACTGGATCAGTGGCACAGGAGAGGGAGGGCTGCAGATCTCTCCTCCCACTGATGACAAGGAGCAGCCAAGACAGCAACAGACCTCACAAGGATCTAGAACACAGAAACCAGCTTCTGTCTTTTTTTAACTACCTACATCTTATTCCAGCTGGCAGCATCCTGTTTCTGTATTTTGACTTAATGTTACATTTCCCAAAAGTGACCACAATAATTTTCTGCGTATAGGGAGCTGGGCCCTCTTCTGCATTTCCTACACCTGTATAGTGCTCTTCAGCTTTGAGCCACAGTTTAAGCACCTGTTTGAACTCAAAACCCACCATTTAAAGCCAACTGTGTATAAAGCACAACTTTCTGTCTGATGGTGCAAACTTTTCCTGGATACCACCTGAATTTATTTAAACCAAATACCATGCAGAATAGTAATGATGATGCAATTTTTGGTACATAAAGAGGTTTAAGAACCACCCTGAGAGCATTTACACCTCACCCATGAGTCCCAGCTCAGCAAAACCCATGCAGCAAAGGGACACAGCCATCCTTTTGGAAAGGTCTGTTAGATATTGGTTAGATATTGAGTTAGATTCAGCAGCAATGCATGCAAACACCATGCCAGGGCTTCCTGCATGCACAGCACGACTGCAGGGGCTGCAGAAGGTATTAAATAATGTAAGTCATCCTTGCAAAGTGTGTATGTGCCTTCACATCTGTGCAGGAACAGTGAAGGGCATAAACTTATCTGTGCTGCTCACCACCAAAAACTGAAACTGGAGCTGACCTGGCAACCAGGGACCACCCAAAACTATTCTGAGTCCTGCTTCCAAGTCCCTTTAGGCAGCACACAGAACATAACCCACTGAGGAGGGAGCAGGGGGTCCCATGTCAGCCCAGCTGTGGGACTGGGAAGCTTCTGGATGCAGGGAGATGAACTGGTGGCTCGTGGTCCTGCAGTTGTGAAAGGTCTGTCACTGAGCAGGGGCAGGCTGGAGGAAATAATCCTGAAAGCACAGGAAAATGGAGTGTTCTCCCACACTGCCAGACCACAGTGACATTTTCCTGCCAAATGGACACATGAATAGAAAGGAGGGGAAAAGCCCAGCTGGAAACAGCCTCACAGCAGTCAAAGCAAGGAGAAAATCCATACAGAGCAGGGAAAAAAATACAAATTCTGCTCAGCTGTAAGAGAGGAGAAAAAATGTATTGTAAATAATTGAAAAGGCTTCCAAAGACCATTGAATACAAGCAGTAGGAATTGAAATGCAATAGGATTTTTTTTAAGAATTGTAGTGTCAGAACAATACAAATGGCTACAGGATCATAATTCATGTGGAAAACCCAGGTCAAAATAGGCCAGAGCAGGCATCCAAACACACTAAAGCTCTGCAGATGTTCATGCAGTTTTCTCAGGAAGAGAAACCCGATGGGGAGAAGAGTCAATGCAACACTGTTCAATTTGTGAGAGTGGGACAAAGTAATACAAGGCCCCTGAAGAAATCCGAAATACAGATTGCAAAAGACTGAGGCAACGTTGAAAAGCAAGGACAGCACGAGTGCACAGTTTGTTTGGCTGGAGGAGGGACAGAGCAGGGACTGGCTCTGAGAGTGAAAAGGCATCCCCCAGGCTGGCCCACACTGGGACCCTCACTCACACCTGTGAGCAGAGGACAACATCCACAGGCAAGTGAAAATCTGACCCACCTCGCTGTTTTCATCATCCTGAGGACAACTCTGTCTCAAAAGTAGTTCCCATGTTCTTCCACTGTGCTCCAAGCAGATCTCCCTTTTCATGGGGATCATCTGAGCTGACCCTCTACAAGTTAAGTCCTTCTCCTTCTGCCCCAAAGGATTCTCCTTACAATTACTTTAGTATTCAAACGTTTAAATACTGCTCCTTTTCCAGTTCTGTGTCAGTAATTACATAATGTCACTAGGTAAGGGGCCAAGGAACATGTACTTCTCTGAACCACCCACACAGCCATGAAGAATTCACCTTCAACAACCTCCAAGCTCTATATACTTTGGCCTGCTGATAATTCAGGCAGAAACTACATGAAAACCATCACATTTCAAAAGTGCTTACACTCAAGTGTCCAAGGCCAGGCTGGATGGGGTTCTGAGCAATGTGTTCTAGTGGAAGGTGCCCCTGCACATGGCAGGGCATGGAATGAGATGAGCTTTAAGGTCCCTTCCAATACAAACTGTTCTGGGATTCTGTTATTCAGTAGCACAGCATCAGCTCAGTACTTTTGAAAGCCTCTCTAAAAGGTTGCCAAGGTTTTATGATCTTCCCCAGGGACTTGTCTCTAAAGTTTTTTTAACCCTGTCACGTTTATTAATTTGGGAAGTGAAGCAGTGTTGCTTAAATGCCGTTTGTATTTTGTCCATTGTTTTGTTGTTATTTCCCTCCTTGTGTCCAGCAAGGACTAGGTGCAGCAACCTGAGGTCTCCATGTCCAGCTCTGCAGGTCCAGCAGGACCATTCCAGTGTCCAGGGTCTGTGATTCCCCATGACAGCGACACTTGGACACAGCTGCATCCCATGCTGAAAGGCAGCTGGACACTGTCGAGCTCAAAGGCCCCTTTACTCCCACATTTAGCTTTCTGCACATGAAAACAGCAGCTGCTTTTCTGAGAGTCAATTCTGCAAACCCTTTATGGGCTTTCTCTCCCTCTTCTAGGGTCAAGTGTGAGGAGGATTCCTTTTTAAAATTAGAAAAAAGAGATACGTTTATGAAGGCTGAATCAGGCTGGCTCTCTTAGATACACTTTTATTATGCTAGGAAAGCAATACTGAGACTAAATTCAAAAAACACTGAATTGGATATTAAAAAGAAGGAGGGGGAAAATAAAGGAAAATGGGAGAGCCAATTGTACAATGTGCAAGGTCCTGCAGACTGAGCACCTCCCTCCCAAACCCATGACTGGGATGGTCATGGCTGTGCAAGGAGCTGTAGCTGGAAGCTGATTCAATGTTATTTGCAAGAAAAACCCATTAACTGAGTCCAGTTCCCTGGAACAGCATTTAACTCAAAACAACACAACTGTAAATGCTGGTGTCATTTATAGCACCTGTAAATCATCCACTGCCAGACAACTGATAAACCCAGGCTCAGGAAAATCAGCATCCAGAGCAATATGCACCAAAACACCATAAATCTTTCTCACTATTACTGTATTTTTCCATTCCCATGTCATAAGTGAATTCCATGCAAATGAATTATAATACTGTAGCTGAGCACTTACCAATTATATTTTAAACAGACTATTTAAAGGTGCCTTTATCCCACTGCAAAAAACATCAAGACAGCAACAGCAGAGAAGCCTCCACCCCAGAAATAATAAGTGGATTCTTCTGTCTTGACTTTGTTTCTCTTCAGTTGCATGTTTTATAATTAAAAATTACATGACAGAGAGCCACTATTTTCTCATCTCCAGTGAATCATTTAATACATATGTCAATGCTCATAAAAAACCCCTTACTGCATCCAGGTGAAGTTGACAGCCTCAAAACTCCAAAGGCTAAATCCAGAATATCACTGTGAGAACCTGAAGCTAAAAACCAGCAAGGACAGAAACATTGTCTCTGGTTCATCAAGAGGAACCAGTTTCTGTTCAAGGCCAGCCTGGACAGGGCTTGGAGCAACCTGGGCTAGTGGAAGATGTACACCATGGCAGTGGGTAGAATGAGATGGGATCCTTCCCAACCCAAACTATTCTAGGATTCTATGACAGGTTTTAAAATATGCTGAAATAAAAACTAAAAATTTTATGTTTTCCCTGATTTTTTTTCCTCACTTCTCCATGGCTAAAAGAGAAGCAAAGTCTAAATGCTCAGGTTTACAAAAAAAATGCTGTTAAGTTTAAAAGCAAAAATAAAAATACCTCAGGACATTCTGCCCAGAAATCATTGCACTTTGCCTTCTGATAGGCAGCTTTCTGTAATGCACCACTCCCTCATCTCCTTCCTCTGCTGCGTGGTAACACCTGAGCCCTCCCTATTTATGAGGGACGTGGTTTTACACCAGCACCAGCACCCCTGGAAGGGCTTTGTCAACACAGCCAGACCCAGTGCCTGGTCTCCTCTGGAGACCTGCCAGAGCAGCTCACGAGGAATCCGAGCAGCACGAGAAGCAGTTTTGATAAGGAATTAAGTGAAATCAGCCTTGTGCTGCACCAATATCATCCTGCCTCCTCAGAGTGGAAGTGACTGCTTACTGAGATGGAAGAGACCCTCTGAAGTCCACCAAAACACCAGGGAAGGAGACAAATGCCATGGGAAGAAGGGGAGAAGTTGCTTAGCAACTCTCTTATTCTGACAGCCAGTTGGATGAAAGAAGTTGAAAAGATAAAGGTAAAGGAATTAAACATACAAACTTTGTCTTCTCCAAGGTCCTCAGCTGACCTGAGTCACATTACTCAGATGGTTTTTGATGGGCTAAATCAGCCTGTACCAGATGCAGGGGAAAATTAACAGGAATCAGCTACCCAATGAAGAAATAAAGCAGCAGAAATCTTGGGAAGGCACACTTGATCACCATCAGGATCTACACAAAGCAGCCACTTGGATTTCCATACACAAATGCCAACAACCTCCTCTCAGGCAGGCCAAAAAGGGAGTTTCTGAGCAAGCACCAGAGATCAAACTTTAAATATGGCCAAGATGCCAAATCAGGCCCAGCAGCTCCTGGGGCATTTGCCAGCCAGCACCAGCTGGAATGGAGGCTATAACCCCAACAGCTCAGTTAATCCTCTCTTTTTAGGCCATAAAAAGATCTTGTAGAGGCCTCTGAATTCCAAGAACAAATTATCACGTTAAGTTAAAATGTGACAGGAGGAATGATGTTGGTGCTCACAGATCCCAGGGCTTAAAGCTGGGCTTTCCAGCAGCTTCAGCCTGAGCAACATACAGATCCCCCAGCTGAGATCCAACAGAACAAGGGAGTTACTTGATGCAATGAGTGTTTCTGTAGATACAGTGGTTTAAAAATAAAAATATTGATTTTTGCTACTATTGACACAGAGCATCCATCCGCATGTAACTAGTGCATTTCAGTCTATAACATAACTGATAAAAGTGTAATGGAACATTAATCTTAATTTAGGGTTAAGTGCCTTATGGGGGGGAGGGAGGAGGGAAGGATCTGATTTTATATAAGCCAAAGTACAGCCTCAGAGAGAGACATTAACAGATTTTTTTATCAGTGTATAAAAACCAAGACTGGTATTTCAGAGCACAGCAGACTTATTCATAAGGAGAAGAGTAGGTAATCCAATTTTACATGATAAAATCCCAAACTTTTGTATTTTCATCATGGCACTTAGCTTCCCTCAATGGTTTGAGAGTGAAAAGCCAGCCCAGGCTGGCAATTTCCCCCTGAGCCCCCAGGACTTCTTTCTCTCCCTGCAAGCTGCCACACACCCTCACAGAATACCAATGACATGGGATGGGACAACTGGGAACCAAACCCAGGGGCTCCTGGGGAACAGGCCAGCACAGCACAGCAATAAAATCTGTTCATTTTAGCAAATTAAACTAAATGAGGTAAATACACTGCCCTGGTCTCTTCTCACTGCACAGGGAGGAATTAATGGGTGCATTACAGGCAGAGCTTGAGGTGCATGGTGTGCCCCTGACACCTCCCTGCTCCCCACTTAGCAAGAACATGGTTGATTGGTTGATATAAAGCCATAAATGATTGATTTTACTCACAATTTACCTGGGAAAAATATTCCATTTCCCATCCAAGCCAGCTAGAGTGGGAAACACTCTGGAAAGATCTTGAAAATTATAGATTGATCAGCCTTACAAGTTGTTTGAAATCAGAATTAATTAATGATAGTGTTTGAAAGCAACTAGAGAAAGATGTTAAACCAAGAAATTTTAAGCTTCAGTCAGAGAAGTCAGAGTGCTTGGTTTTTTGGGATAAAGAAAATGTCATGTTACTTGAACATTCAAAAGCCAGGGACAGTGACTTGAAGGAGCTTTGTTGGAGATACCTGGGAAGTGGCTTGGAAGGAACCTCAGAATGTTACCTGGCCTGCCAGAGGGAAAAGAAGAGGGAGATCTTCACAGGAACAAGTTCACCCTCAAGAGGACGCCAGCATAACGAATGTCAGCATAAGCAAAGAACTCCTCTGGGAACACTCCGGAGCCAGAGCCTAAGCTGGGCCTGGTGACTGGTCCTATGACCTCCCTAGTCCTCATTAATCCACTCCAATCACACAGCAATCAACTTCAGTGACAAAAAACACCCCAAAACCCCACAGCAGCATTCATCCTTGAATCCAGATATGGGCTAAAACACATTTCCTGCAAGGAGTGGCCAAGGAAGAGCTATACATGATGTGTGGTACTAAAGTGCAAATTCATCAAGACTAGAGAAAATGGCAAAATCCCAAGGGGCCAGAGAACAGCCAGATAATTAAGATGCCTGAACTTGAAATAAACTTATCTTGACAAGCACAAGGTAACACAGATTAGAAGGAATAATGTACAACTGTGATGCAGGCTTTACCGTAGACAACTAATGACAATGTATCATTGGGATTCAGAAAACTTGGTGAAAACCTGACAAAAACCAAGACATACAGCTAGATCAGCACTGTGATATTTTATTTCTTGCCTTCATTTCATTATTAACCACAGGATATTCTGAATACTGAGTTAAAATACTTTTAAAAAACTACATCAAAACATTTGTACTGATTTGTATAGCAGGATGAGCTGTAACAGCTACAATCCTGATCACCAAAATAAAATGTAGCTCACAATCATCCTCACACAGACTTTGTTTATGCACATCAACAGTCAACTGGTCTCACCAGCAGAAGGCTTCACCCTGATAGACTGTAATTCAGTAGATCTCTCACTAATTCTAAAAAGCCCTCTTGAAGGCACAGCACCATTTCACAGCAAGTTCTAGTCACGGAAAACACCCTGGAGAGGTGTCAGGATGTGGCATCGTAACATGCCAGGCAGCTCTTGCAGATTATGCCTGCCTCATACAATCTCTGGTGAAAGCCCCATGAGCCCCTCGCTGCTGGCACTCTATTAGCAGACCCATGAGCTGCAGCTCCTCTTCCCTAATTTCCACCAACCAGGGGATGTTGTTTACCCAGATTAAATTTCCATGCTCAGCATGAGAGACTCCATATGCACCCCCCGATGCCTTCCCTAAGAGGGAGGCATTTGTATTCCTGAGCAGCATCACAGTCAGCTTATGCTCCCAGACAGCTCCTTGCCAACAGCCCTTCATTAAGTCTTCAACTCAACCCCAAGCATCCCCTTCCACGAGCTGCCCTGTCAATGGATGCTCTCCCTGTAAAAAAGCATCGTATTTTGTACAAGGAGGCTCAGTCAAAACAGCAGAGCAAGGAGAGCTGAAAAACAATCCTGACTGGCACATTTCCTCCCACTTCCCCAGACTGAGGGCAATGCACTCTTCCCACTTGGATCATTTCCTGTTGGTCCCACACACCGAGTCCGTACATTTTCACTCATCTCGCAGTAAGAGTTACTTGAATTTCCTTTTTTCAAGGAGTATTTTTGTCACAGTGCAGCTGGGGCTGCCATAATATATTTTTGGACTGCTTTTTTAGCCTAGAAAACCTCTGGAGTAAAAACCCTACATGAGGTTTTTTTTTTTTTCCCCCTCTCCTTCGACATTTTATGAAAGTTCATTAGATGTTTCAAACAAATTACTGCTGGGAAGTAAAAAGGGAAAAGCCCAGCCACCTTCAGCTCCTCCAGATACCCTCTTGGTTCAGAGAGCAAAATTAGTATCTTCCAACTCCCCAAGGTAAACGAGGCAAATCTAGGACAATTCATGAATGAGCAAGGGAGCGGAAGCCATGGGCACCTCTGAATATCTGCTCCTGTGCTCCCCTACATCTTCCCCTCTGGCATGAAAATGTCACAAAGGTGTATCTGCCCATACAAATATATATAAAAAGTATGTGTACACACACACATACATATAAAAATTTACGTGTGTATATCCTGTAAAGGAAAACAAAGCATCTAGAAGGCACCAAGTTGCACATCTTTGCATTTCAAAACCAGGATTCCTAAAAATGCCAGTCCTTACCTCCTCCTCCTCCCATGGTGCCAGGCTCTCTCAGTTCAAACAGATTTAAGAGCACTTTGTGCCAGAGCTTCTGCCAACTGGTTTCCAGGACAGAAAACATCTCTCATTCTCTTAAACATCAGAATTACTTTCCAGAGGGGCTGCAAGGCAAGCTTTTAAACAACTTTCCGGTCAATTATCCCAACACTGGTTTTTAAAACATTTTCCAAAACCATTGCAAATACTTCCCCTGATTAAAAAAGCTGCATTTATTTATTGCCTTTAACCTAAACCTCAAGTGATGTTGATTAATATTAATCCAAATGAGATCTCCCCCTCTAAATAACAACACTGTATGGACCTTCTAAATTAAAGCAGTATATTCTGTGACTGTGCAGCTCTCCTCCAAGAAGCTGGGAAGAACTGCCTGCAGGACAGGAAGGATGGGGTGGGGAGGAAGGGCCCATAACCCTTGTGACACGTGCATGTCAAGCTCCCCAAGCCAAGGCACTCCCAATGACTCCAGATGAATTTCCAGTACTCCTGGGAGCCTTCATTTCTGACAGAAACAGCCCCAGCCTTCAGATTTATGTAATTTCTCCTCGATGCCAAGCAACAGCCTCTGCTGAGCTGTGTTCTGATGGTTCAGGTTAAGAATAAGCCGTGAAATCACAGCACAATTCCAGATGCCGAGCAAAGAAACGGCTGCACCCTACTGGGGTTCTGCTCTCCAGGGCTTCCCAAACATGAGATGACAAATATAAAGGATTGTTAAGACTTTCAGTGCCTGGCTGAGCAGCAGATTCACAGGACAAAGTAAAGTGTCTTGCAACAGAGCAAACATCTTTGGTTGCAACAAATAATAATACAGGCTTTAATTAAAACACAGCTCTCCAGGAATATCAGTTTGGTAGCTGCTATGAAAGTACATCACTTGGAAATTGTTTTGTTCAGGGTGGGTTTGGGGTTTTTCACTAAAAACAATGCAATTGTTATGCACTGACAGTATTTTTATTATGCAAAAACAAAGCTTTTCACGCTATACACTACTAAAAACTTGAAAGCAGGAGACAAGGACAAAGTATATATGTTGACAAACCTACAGTAAAGAACAGTGTCAGAAACCTTCAGATACTAATAATATCCTTTCTTAATTGTAGGCTTCTATTGTTAGAGCTTCACACTATGGTGATGGGAAACAACACACATGAAAAATAAAGTAATTTTTTTTAATTGCTCATGCCACTCATAAGCATGATCTATCCTATCCCCTGCAGAAGATAAACCAAGAAACAGATAATTCTATCAAAACAGCAGGAGAATGGTACAACTTTAAATCATTTTTAAAAAGTATTAAAAGTCTCCCGCTTGTTTGTTTTACCCCTGCTTTAAATTTTACTCTCATCTGCTGAGCAGAATCTTGTTTTCTTGCTTTAGATTACAAAAGCACACTTGGGAGTTTGATAGGATGCTGTCACATGACCTCTCGCTACACCCAAAAATATTTGTCTCCTCTCTCTATACCCAAAAATATTTGTCTCTAAGTACACATATTTTACAACCTTGAATTCCTTTGCTTTAGTCCCTGCCAGAAACAGCCCTTCAAAAAAATGATGAAATATTCACCAAGGTCCTCCTCGATTCATACCTGCAGCTGCTCAGGCTGTAAGGCCCTGCTAGAGGTGAATTATTTACAAAATTGAGTTTTAACAACCACAGCTGTCAAAGGAACTTGTCTCTTTTCACCAGGTACAGCACCAGTGAGTGTCTGACAAAGGATGCTGATCTGGGGGTTAGCAGTAAAGATGAAGAGTGACTGTACCACTGAATGAGACCAAATTAAAACTCCTGTGTAACCAAACCTACCTGGCTTATCCCTCACACAGTCCCCCAGGAGGAAGGAGTCAGCCTGGCATGGCAGCCCTGCCACAGCTGACCACATCCATGCTGCTCCTGAAGCTCTTGAAGGACTTAGGACAACACCATAGGATGGTTTTGATAATCCTTGAGACAGCTCCCATTCTTTATCTGAGCATTTCTTTAGCCTGATGCTACTTCATTGTTAAGGTTTAAATCTATAACATTCTGGCCTGAGAGAAGCCACAGTTCACCCAGACAGCTGAACCCTAACTCCACTAAACAGGATTCCTGTATTGCTCAGGACTGTCACCAGAAGAGATGCTACAAGCACATTACAGCATTTATACTGTAAATACTAATTTTAGACTGTAAATGGACGATACAAACCAGTCCTTCTTTTACATACAGATGTTGCTGGCCTACAGACCATCTGTCTTCTTCTAAATATCACTAATATCTCTTCTTATGTCACCTTACAGCTTTCTCCTTGCCCCTGAAAATCCCCTTCTGGTGTCTCTGCAACCTTTCTCCCTGTAGCTTTCCTCATGAACAGCCTGTTTAGAAACATCCTCACAGGTGAGAGCAACCAGCATGAGTTATCAGGTGGTTATTACTGCATGGGCAAGAGAATCATTCCACCAGGACTTAAACATTTGCCGTGTATTGTCTTCTATTACCCAAAAAAACTGCAAATGTTTCACCCAAGGTGAAGAACTCTGCATTTCTCAGAGAGCCTCTGCTCCAAGCCTGTGACATGAGGCTGGTGTGGCAATGCCACCTGAATGTGTCTGACTGTCACTGACCCCATCAACAGCTGCAGCATAAATCCTTGGCTTTAACAAAGTACAAGTGGAAAGTTCCAACCCATCTGGAGCTGCTCTACCAACACCTGGAGGAGGACTGGGAGCAATATTGATCCTACCTGACTCATCTCCCTGGAACACAGGGATCCTCTGGGCATCTCTAACAGCCCAAAAATTTGCCATGCAAAAGTAGAAACCTCCACTAATCCCTGGGATCAAAGAGAAGCTTAAAGCTTTAGGGATTTGGCTATCCTTGGGATGGTGTTCTTACAGAATTGTATGTTAGACACCTTCACTTACGGCTTTTTTTAATGGCATTTGAAAAACCAGTACTCAAGGTCTGTCCTTCAAAATGGAGATATGCTGCATTTGAAGTCTGAGGGCTTTCTACAAATCGTGTAATTAGTACTTGGACAAAAAGATCAAGAAAAATTTGTTGCTTTTGTCCACTGTTTAAGTGCAGGTATACTTTTTAAGAAAAAGCTGGCTATCTGCCAAGAAAAAAGCTCATAGCAGAAATTTTTCAGGGGAAAAGCATCATGTCCTATTCAGGTTGCAAAATCTTGAGTATTCCTGAAGGCAAGCAAAGAGTCGAGGAGCATGAAGGTTTTAATGCTATTGCAATGCAAATACTAAACCCTTACAAAAATAAATTGTAGCAGACACAGTAAAATGCATTTTAACATAGCACCTTAAAACAATTATACTTGCCAGGCATTATGATAGTTTCATGAATAATCTCTCATAAGCCAAAAGGTAGGAGATTGTGTAGTCAACAATTGCCACGAGTGCAATGGCCAAAAGGGTGATCACTGCTGACATGTAAGGGGCACAACCTCTTAATGGAATAAAAAAGCACTTTTACAGGAAATAAGAATGATTTCAGAGCTGAGGTAGTAAGCTGTTATTCTGCAAAGATTACTAACCTGCCCTATATACAGATAAAATTGTACATGAGGCATACAAGCACTTTTCAGTACATTAGCCACTTTTTAAAATAATTTGTATTTCAGGAAAAAAGCCAAAAAAAAACAACTTCCCTCTCCTTTACCAAATAGCCTTAACTTCAACTGCAGAGCCAGAGGTGTCCAAGTTGTAAAAAGTAAGCATTTAACAGCGAGACAGACTAGAGAATAAAAGCTCTGTGCAGATAATAATAATTGAAATAGCAAATTTAACATCATCTCAGATTCCTGGAGCCACCTCCAAATCTGGGGTAGGAGCTGGCAGCATTTGGGTTCTAGGCACAAGCCAGAGGTGCCCAATGCCATCAGGAACAGGGTTTGGGGAACAAAGCACAGGGGCAAAATGCTAATAACTTTCTAACTTGCTTAAAAAAAAAGAAAAAAAACATTTTGGTGTTCAGTATTTCCTGTATCCCAAATGCTCAGAGAAGCAAAAGCAAGAAAACAAGAAGTTCTATGGGAAAGGTGCTTCCCAGTGCCTAAAGGGGCTACAGGGGAACTGGAGAGGGGCTTTGGGCCTGAACCAAGGGATTACCTTCATTTTCTGCCTCATCCAAAACTTCATTGTGACAGCAAATCCATATCCAAAAAATTCAAACAATCACCCTGTTCAACATCCCCTCTCAACACGACATCCCACAGGGCTTCTCTTCTGATGCAAGTGGTTTAGTACTTACAAGTCAACCAACATGCTCGCTGAAGTGGCATTCCCTCAGGAAAACATTCAAATGAGCTCCTCCATTAAATTACAAAATAGATCAGCCTACAGTTGTTTAACATGCACTCAAGTTTCTCTTACAACAGGGCATCCTTCAGTGTTTAGCAGGAGCATGTTCCTGTGCTACTCAATTATCTTCTTGCTGAAGAAACATCAGACCTCTGAAATGAAGGTTAACCATTTTTAACATGCAAACACCACGTATGAAGATATTCAGGACACCACCCATATCATTAATGACAATATTGCATTTATATGTAGTCTACCTGCATGAAATTCAATGAAAAAAAATTGGCTGCAGGCTGCAAAAGCAGGTTTAAAAATGGATACCATTATCATTCAGCAACATTAAAATCCAAGGGACGAGAAAACCCCACCAGCCTTAACTCTGTGGTCTGCCTTTTATGAACTTAAAATCTACAGAAGGATTTTACTGCAGGGTACTCCTGTTGATAAATAACAATAACAATCCAGAATCCTGATGATCTGGATTAGAAGAAGGTTTCTGCATCCTCAGCAGGAATTTTTCTCTAGAAACACAAGACAGCTTTGAACAAGACCTCTTCCACGACTGTGAAGATGCACTCCCTACAGAGAGGTGGGGAAACATCTTGTTGGATCCCTTACCAACTCCTCATTCCATATATATATATATATATATATATATATATATATATATTTTTTTTTTTTTTTTTTTTTTTTTTTTTTTTAACCAAATGAGTTCAGTTTCATGAGCTGTGACTCCAGGTGAAGATGCAGAGATCCAGGTCACAATGACACATTTCTCACTCGGCACTGGGAAGTCTTAATACCAGAATAGCTGGGAACATGGATTCATGCTCCAAGCATCCTGACCCTGGTATAAACAGCAACAGTTACCACAAGCTACCTGTAGTGCACAGCTGGAACCAGGACCCCTAAAGACACCAAGGACCAGGAAAACTGCACCAAGGCTGGGACAGAGCAAGGCAGGACAGACCAGGGAAGACATCCAGCAACAGAGATATCTATCTGCTGTACCATGGGTCAGGAAGAAAAAGGTCATGTAACGTTCACAGAGCACAATACGAACATAGGGGACAAAAAAAAAATGATGTTGTTTCCAATCAATTGAAAAAAAGTCAATAAAGGAAATTATCACTGCTTTGGTAGGATTCCAGCCCCAAAAAGCCAATGAAATCTTCCCCTTCCATGTGCATGTGTTTTCTTTATACATAAAGGAAGGAAGACAATTCCATTAAATGAGAAAATAAACTGATGTAGTTCTCAGTATCAGGTTTCGTTTTCAGCCACTCACAAACCCCAAATTCTTGTAGATTGTACAACAAGAATGCACTGGCAATAAGGGATTTCATCTCAATCCTACAGACAAGAAGCTCTGCCAGACAGGTCAGTGAGACCCAAAACAGGAGGAGCTCTTTGCCAAGGCTCTCTGCAGATGTGCAGGACAAGATGCTCCATCCACAGCACCAGGAGGACCAACACTCACACAGTTATTCACACTCACAGTTATTCACAAGGAACTCTGTGCACTTCTTCTGCCCTCTAATGCTCTCAAGGCTGCATCCACACACCTCAGCACAAACAGGAGCTCCAGCCTTCCCTTGATTCTTGTACTTGAAAGGAAGTGTTTCACATGACAGCAGAAGAGAAGAGACCAATAACAGGAAGCAAAAATTTGGTGGGGAGTAATTCAAATGTGAAACTGTTAATTAAATATGCAAAATACTTGCAGAAGCAGCAAGGGATAGGAAAAAGCCAAAACAAAACCAAATGCTGCATCTACTGTAAACAAGTGCGAACACAGAGAATAAATATAGCTACCTTCCAAACTGGGATTTGACTTTCTAATCTCTTGTCTACAAATTTCAGATTTGCTTCTTTTTAAACACATGTTCTGTGAAGGATGTCTCTGCAAGATTAAGACAAGAAGTAAATATTTCAGCACTTAGAAAAGAAACAGGAAAAACTGTTTGTAGTTCAAGATTTCTTGAATTCCTCAGAACACAGCAAACAGCTTCTGCTCCTGTTTAACATAAAGGGTTTACCACTATGTAAGTAAAGTGTGTCCCTTGTTACCAAACAGGCAGGAAGGAGCTGTGACAAGCTCAGAACAATTCTAGGCACAATTCACAGAGCTGCAGATAAGAAAGGAGGAGTTGAACAATTTAAAGCAGTTTGTGGAGGAGATAATAATAATTTTATTATTACTGCAACTTCTGTAGTACATAGGAGCAGCAGGAGAAAGAATCCCTCTGTGCTGGACACTGTAAACATGGAGCAAGTTCCCCCAAAAAGTCTGTGATTAAAGCATAAAACAGAACTAGCACAAGGTCACACAAAAGACAATCTGCAATTCCTACTCAAACTAATTTTACTTCTAGATACACAAAAACTCAAACTGGGTTTAACAATAAACACTATAACTACTATCATCCAGCCCTATAAAATGCTGCTCATTCCAGCCACCAGGCTGAGTTTTCAGAATATGGTGGGTACCACACAGAAGATGGAGGGTACCACAATTCCCATATTGCAAAGGTGCAAAGAGACATCCAAACATAATTGCAGTGGGTTCCAGATTAAAATAGATCAGCCCTTAGCCTGTGAACACAATGAATCACCTTCAGCTTAAAAGATGGTGTCCTGGTTTGGGCTGGGAGAGAGTTAATCTTCTCCCCAGTAGCTGGTACAGTGCTGAGGTTTGGATTCAGCCTGGGAATAATGTTGATGCTTCAGCTGCTGCTGAGCAGAGCTCCCCCCAAGTCAAGGACTCTGCAGTGTGCCAGGCTGTGCCAGTGAGGAGCTGCAGCAAAGCTGGGATGGAGCAGGGCCAGGACAGCCGATCCCCCTGGGCAGAGGCCGTGCCACACCACGGGATGCCATGCCCAGCTGGGAACTGGGGCAGTTGGCCAGGAGGGGCTGAAGGCTGCTGAGGGACAGGCTGGGCATCAGGGGGTGGGTGGTGAGGGACTGCACTGTGATCACTCATCTGTCTGGATTGTACTCCCTTCTTTAGGGGTCTCCCTTCTCATTATAATAACAACAATACTAATAATATCATTATTGCTTAATTCAAGCATTAAACCGTTCTTATCTCAACCCACAGGTTTTACCTTTTCTGATTCTTCTCCCATTCCCCAAACATCTGCTCAACCAGGCCAGATTGTTTTGAGAAGCAGACCCAGTCAGCTGAGGTGTCTGCAGCCAGCCTGGAGCATCAGCTAAAACATGCCATGCTCATAGACTGAACCAATGCTCAGGACACTGCTGGGCTCCTGACAGGAGCAGTTTTATGGGAAAAGAGGAGTAAGCCTTTTGGGGGGAGTTTTCTGGGGAAAAAGGAGATGAAGGTAGAGCAGGATGAATCTCATATACACAAACTGACAAGGAGAGACACACAGTGATTGACGCTGTACATAACAAACACAACTGGGAAGAGTCTAGACAGGCTTTCAGTGTGTAAATATCAAATTATATGCAACACGCTGGAGGGACTTGTAGCAACCTCTAATTTTAAGGTTCTACCTGAAATTTAAAAGAAAGGCAGCAATACCCTCCCTGGCTCCTTGCCTAAGCAGATTCTGCTGATTTGCTTAACCAGACAAATCACATAAACCCTGTGGTTTATAAACACCTTTACAAGTTTAATCTCAATGAGTGAATTGAGAAAACCTCTGGATCTGGGTTTTTTTCCTGAAGAAAAAGTGGGTGAGGGAGAAAAGTCCCCTTTCCCTTCATCCTTCTTCATTTTCACAGTGAGCTACAAAACTGCATTGTGCCCAGCACTGTCACTGTCCTGCCCAATGCTCACAGGATGGATTCTATTTCCCTTTGAGAACAATATGAAAATATTTTCCCATTGCTTTCTTCCCAAACACTTGGCCTAAATTATTAAACTGCTCCTGCCACAACCCTTGTGCTCTGAAAAAGCTTCTCACAAAGCACATCTGAACCACCAATCCTTTATTAGCTCTCCAATTTCAGAAATGCATCAGTCCTGCAGTTAAAACTCCTCACACACTCTTGTGATGGGCAGCAAAACCAGAAGTCAGTGGTACACATAACCTGCTAAGTTAAATGAAAGATTTGGGGGGGGTCTGAAAAGGGGGTTTGGTCTTTCACTCAATACACAAACAAACAAATAAGTGACCCACAAGATGAATGCAGCTCACCCTGAACACAGGGAAGAGAACTCCAGAGGGATGACCAGGATCATATCAAAAAGCCTTAAGTTCTAAAAGCAACAGATGTTCCCTCTCAAATCATTCCTTTTGGGACCAAAGACAAATGTCGGGGTTTCTGCTCGATGCAAAGCCATCAGGTGTAACTCACCTGTCTCACCACAGCTACACATCAGTGCCTGCACATCTGGGAATCTCTACCATGGAGCATCACATAATGTGGAAGAAATTGGATCCTCCCCAGACAGCCTGCTCTTTATCTTGATTCCCTCTGAAAATTCACTTTTTTTCCTCTTCTCTTTACTTTCCGTCCTTCTTAAAAGAAAAGCTGGACAAGGAAGGTTTTAGCAGACCCATCTCAAAATGCTGAAATTGCTTCAAAGATTCCCTGATGGAGAAATACCAGCACAATGGTGAGTTTTTAACAGAAAACTTGAATCCCATGAGAAAAAATTAGTATTTTAAGCTATTTAATACTTCCCATCTCCTTATCAGAATAGTACTGATTTTCTTTTCAGCCAAAGCATTTCAAACATACACATACTTCGATCACAGCAAGCTTGAGGGCTCAAAGTTACACATATGCCAAGAGAGTCTGATGAAAGAAAACCAAAACTACCAGCAAAGCCTTTTGGCCCAGTAGTGAAGTGACCAGCTTGCCACAAGTACTTCCATGGCCCACAGTGGGCCAGAAGCAGCATTGTGTGTTTATTTTATTAACAGCAAGTTCACTTATCTTAAATATGCCCGGCATCACCATTGCTCCACATCAGATGCCATTCTCCAGCTCTGTCTCCTCCTCTCCTCCAGGCTTCCAGTAAAATTAGACCTTGCATTAAACTTCCAGTAAAATAATTACAGCTGGCAGGTATTTTTCAACACTGATTTGGAAGCCAAGAAACCAAAGCAAAACAAAACAACGTCAAGTCAAGCATTACTCAACTTCCCTCAGAAATAGCTTGTTCTGTAGATCAAATACTGTCACTGGCAGATGGTTTTGCTCTCCACTATTTCATGTGCTCTATGAACTTCACAAAAGCACTGGCTGTATACCTTACAAAATTTCCCTACAATAAAATGTCTCAAAAATGTCTCAAAGCCTTCAAAACAACAACAGAAAATTATGACAGAGAGAAAAAGTCCTCCTCAAATGCTGTGGACATTTTTGTTGTGGAGAAAACAATGAAAGGAAAAAGGAAAGCAAGAAGGAGCTAGAATCCTTCACAAGATTTCTAAGCAGCATGCATCACCACCATCACTTTCTTCTGCATGCAGATGATATGCTAACAAGCCCTTTAGATAATTTAGTCCATATATATGCTGTGTAGGTGTTTGCTAAAACACTAATGCCAGCATCCAGTCACTACAACGGGTGTGCTCTCTACTTTATTGCATTAAAAATTGTTAGAAGAAGTCACAGAAAAATGTGACAAGAAAGAGAACTCCATTTTCAGAAGTATTGTAAGTCAGTTCACCTCCATTTATTTTTCACCAGCAGCATGGCTGTCGTTAGAGCTGTTTCCTCCTGGCATTGCTAATTCAGCATTCCCTTCATTCCCACACTTTATCATTCCCCTTTCCTGTTTTTGCACTCACTGCTGCCTTTTGAGGATGCTGAGTCGGGGCAGGATGAAAAATCGAGACGAGAGCCCTCAGCTTTCTGAACAGCAACCTCAGGAAGCAAAGCATTTAACAAACACACTGGAATGCTGAGCCTTAATTTTCAGGTCATTTAGCCAAAAATGTTATGGACAGAAAAGAAAAAGTGATGTTCTAACAATCCCTGAGGTTTTAAAAACGACAATTCTGTCCACTCAGAGAATCATGCCTAACACGTTTTCCTCTGTCTATACTTACCACTTCTGTCTCATTCCACACTCTTACAAAAATTCAGGACGTTTAACAAAAAGCGAACCAGGTTTGACTGCAAACATCTTTTGCCAGGATAACTCTCAAAATTGCCTAAGGACTTGAGACACTCAGATGCTTTAAGTAATAATTGAACAGGACACTGCATTTTGTATAGCTCTGAGATGGCTCTGAGACCTTTGTCAGTGGTTTTTCCCCCCACATATACATTGCGAAGAGCATGGATCATTCTGGAGATGAGTCACTACTGAAACAACAGAATAAACTCCTGTGAAATGCTGTGGGGTTTCTGCTTAACATTCTCTAGCTCCTTTCTGGGATAATTTGGCAAGGTTCTGGCAAATGCTCCTCCCACAGAAATCAAGCAGCAGATTTTGTCAGTGAAATTAATCTAGAAATGCTTAGTATTCATTTCAGTCTCCACTTACCTTCTCCTCCTGCTTCAAGTCTGCTTCCTCACAAAGCTGACGAAGGAGAATGGAAAGCCACCAGGAGCAGGGTGACTGCTGACACCAAACCCACAGCCAGGACAGATTTCCACACCTCCTGAAAAAGCTCCAGCACATTTGCTACTGCCTGAATATGCACAATGCTACAACGTGCTCTAGATTGGCTTCCACTTGTAACAAGTTCAGCAGGAACATCTTTGGCTAAAGCCAATTAACATGTGCAAAATGGGAGGAGAGTGAAAGGTAGGGCTAAGTGAGGTTTTGCTGCCAAGCAATCAGCAGAAAAGCTACACCAGAGCCTTGCTGCTGCCATGGTCTGTCTGCACATCCACCCACCCTCCCGAAATCCTGACAGACCTGTACACTCTCCTTGGGCACAGGCACCCCAGTAATTACTGCCACCCAACTCAATCTGCACACAAATCGCTAATTAACTCAGAACACAAAAAAGGTACCCAACCCACAATCACAGATAATGTCCCTGTCTGTCACAACGCTAATCTCAGGGTCATCAGGGGACACTGGGTGCTTACCTGGACAGCTGTCCTATGCTGCAATCTGCCCTATTG
The DNA here is from genome assembly GCF_024509145.1 of Vidua macroura. NCBI lineage: Eukaryota > Metazoa > Chordata > Aves > Passeriformes > Viduidae > Vidua > Vidua macroura. Next base: position 8,530,104 of record NC_071579.1, read on the forward strand.
TCTCTGCATGTGTTCTGCTACTTATTTATCCCTATTACCTTGTGGCTCTGCACAGCTCCCTGACAGGAGGGTGCAGCTGGGCTCTGCTCCCAGGGAGCAGGGATGGGACAAGAGGGAACGGCCTCAAGCTGTGCCAGGGAAGGTTTAGATTGGGAATACTGGATTGAATATCAGGGAAAATTCCTTCATTCAAAGGGCAGTCAGGCACTGGAACAGGCTGCCCAGGGCAGGGATGGAGTCACCATCCTTGGGGGCATTCACAAGACACGGGTTAGCGGTGGGCTTGGGAGTGCTGGGGGAACAGCAGGACTCGATCTTAGAGATCTTTTTAAACTTTAATGACTCTAAAATTGTACTTAAAAGCTACAGTAGAGATTATTATTATCAATGTTACAAATATACCTTCAGTTACGGACACTTGCACCTTTTATTAGAGTTCCTTTGGAGGAACAGGTGCATTCCTGCCATCCCTGCTCCCACATCTGCACAGAGGCACTTCATGAGACTGGACATGGAAAACCCTTTGTTCTTAAGAGTCACTGCCCAATCACTTCAGTCATTTTATACTGGAATCTGATGGAGAATAGAATAAACTGCTTATTTACCATACAAATTATAGTAGGACTAAAAACATTCTGATTGGCTGTGCATAGTTGAGTAGGCAGAAGACATGAGGAAAAATGCAATCTTAAAAAAAGTGACCAACTCTGAAAGTAAATTAATTTTTCTACTGGCTTCAAAGAGACTAAATTAAGGGAGTTTTACCAAAACAAATCATTAAGTCCATAAACATGAAAGTGAGTTTTGTCACAAGCAAACATTCGTACTCCACAGACACTGAGTAACAGCACTCAAGGAACAAGTGAACTCACAGTGTGCTCCACTTTGATTAGACTGTCAGTCCCTTAACAGATGATAATCCATCATTCCTCAGAGACTGCAGGAATACCAGCACTTCCTTCCTCACTCATCGGAGAGGAAGATGAGAAAACAATGTAAAAGAAATTAAAGACAGGCAACCCACCCCCTCCCCCACGCTCCAAAGCCAACAGAACAGTTGTCCTTTTTGTGAATGGGGAAAGCACTTTACATCTTCATTCCTCTGTGCTGAGCAGAGGTGGCTGGCATTTTTACAGCATCTCACAGACAGGAAAGCAAAGGACAAGTAGCACAGCAGAGGCAAAAGAAACTTCCACCTTTCCATCCCTCTGCTCTTCTATCCATGGAAGAAATAGGCCTTTTTCATTTTCAAATTTGATGGCAAGCTTTCATTATATTCCTCTGCTTTCCCAAATGGTTGCTATCCCAAAAGCTCAGCTGGGGATGTACAGAAACAAAGAAAGCAGCAATTCCTTCTTTAGGAAGCCTTCAGTGGAATCCCCCAATCCCCCCAGTCATCCTACACAGACCCCACAAGCTCACCCAAGACTTTAAAGGTGAATTGACAATGCAGTTATTCCCAACAACATGCAGTCTATGAAGTCCATTTCATCCTGCACCCAAGAGAAACCAAAAGCAGATACATGTGGAATGGTGTAGGAATACAGAAACCATCACGTGGTAACTCTCCCTCCTACCCCAACTCTTTTCTCCTTCAAAGAGTAACTAAAGTTGTAGGAAGTGCAACACAGCAAGTCAACATGGACTGACCATCAAGGCTGTCGGGCTCTCCTGTCCATTTCCTCCTTCCTTCCCTCTTCCCCACCTTGTGAGCTTTGGAAAACCAAACTCCTTGCTGAAAGGCATGACTGCACTTCCCAGAACAACACCTGATCTCATCTGGGGCTTCCCTGCACCAACATAACACAACTGGTAATGTGGTGAGGGGAAATTTAAGAAGAGGAAATGGGAAATGGTGCCAGTGCTGGAGAGAGGAAGCTCCTTAAGAACAGCTTTTTGACTTGGAAGCAAAATTAGCCAAGGAATTTCTTAGGAGTTTTTTAGAAACACCTTAAAATTTTAAGCCAGTAAAGAAGACCCCCATGGAACAACTTTATGTTGCCTAAGACTTTGCAGACACCACACACATGAGGTTCCCTGCCCAAAACCAGCACTGGAGCTCTTTATCCTGGACAGGAGGCCCTGCTGCACCAGTGCCTTCCCTCCACTACCTCTGCTGACAAGCCAGCTCTTGCTCTTTGGTGTCCTGCCAGGACCTCTCCTGTCAAACATCCCGTGTGCCAGCACAAGTGGCAACATGAAACTGCATGGAAATTGGTGCTGCTCTGACTTTTGCAGGTCACTGCAACACCACACAGCATGGGTGGGGACATAAAACAGAAATACCAACAAGCCTCCATCTACAGAGCAGGGCCTTTAACCAGTCAAAGCTACTGGAATCACATCAACTGTATTATTCCCACAGCCAGCACTAGTGCTCCCTCCTTCCCAGCAGTGTGTCCATGCCACAATGAGACTCATTTCTTCCATCAAACCCCATCCCAAGCTTAACAAGTGAAGGCTCATCCATTAAATTTCACCTGTACCCTCACTTCTCCCCCCAAAACACACACTGATTAGCTACAGTTAAGGTACCACAGTAAAATGGATTTTAATTAAATACAATTTCTTTTTTTTCCTCGTTGCTGTTGCTTTGCCTTTTACTTACTTATCTACTTGTCTGTCTTGCAGTCAAATCCCAGAATACAAACCAGCCCCACTGAGAATCAGGGAACTAACACTAAGTGGTGATTATTTTGCTGTAACACCAGTTATCTAAGTGGTTTGTGGTAGAAAGAGAGAAGGTTTAGGGAACAAACAAGGGGTGCAGCCAGAGATCAAAAGAAATACTGCTCCTAAGTGGAATATTAACATTTCCCTATGGAAGAGATGACAGGAAGATCAGTAAAGCACATCAAGCAGAATCACTGCAGTTCACAACTGGAATATTTACAAGCTTTTTGGCTGATCTTTAGTATTTCAGAATTGAAGAAAAACCCTGACTGAATCCTTCCTCTTTTGCCTTGCCCTTACCTAGTGGTGCTGTTCAGCATGATTCGAGTGACAAATTTTCTGTCTGGGTCCAGCCCAACTCTATGTCCCCCATTAGAAGAGAAGGGTGCACAATGAAGAAAAGCGACACAAAGCCATGGCAGCCTAGAGAAATCAGCTCTGGCCCTGAGCACTCATTCAGAAAGTTTTTATTTGTAACACACACCACATGAAGGATGGGAGAAAGAAGCATTTGATCATTTCTGCCCCTGACCACACAACTTGAGACAGCAATGCAAAGCACACGTGTGCCCTTACACAATTTCCTTTCCAACACCAAGTGCCTCTTTCTGGTTTTGCTAGGCCGTGCCTCAGTTTCTCCTGCTCACGTTTCCAGCCTCATGCCATCAGCTGTTTAGCTCTTCACATTCCCTGTCAGCGCTCCACCTTGCCGCCTCCTTGTTCATTACATTTATGAACATTATACTCCCACTCCCCATGTCATTTTTCTGGTTACTGACACCAGCTCTAGATGGTGACAACCCAAACACAACATGCTCAGGCTCTGCCTTTACCCCAAAATGAAAAGTCAGCCAAAATGAAATACCCAAGGCCAGGCTGGATGAGGCCTGGATCAATCTGGTCTAGTGGAAGGTGTCCCTGCTATTCCAGGGGTTGGAATGATAAAATCTCCAAGGTGCCTTCCAACCCAGGCCATGCTGTGAACATCTATAAAATCTCCTTTGCTGGGCATCATGGTGGCCAACCATTACTCTGAACTTCTTCCTAGAAGTTAATTTTTAACGCATGCTAAGCCCAAGGTACTTAAAGACTCCAGTCTGTATGAGGTAGGTAGGGACTGCAGAAAGGTGGTGGGAGCTGAAGTTGGGGGACAACCAAACACCAGATGTGCAGGGGAGCCATACACCTTCTAAAGAGGGCAACCAGAAAGACATGTGCTAAACCTCCTCTATACAAATTTTCCTATTTGTAAACAAATTAACATAGCCACAATATATGACTGTACTTCTGTCTTCCATGACCAGTGAGTCAGAATTATTGTTTACAGTTATTAGCAATGCAACCCCGCAGTCCATCAGCACTGCCTTCGCCCTGCGGAGGCAGGTGAAGCTTCAAAAAACATCAGGAAATAAGGACGCACACCCCAGCCCCAGGACTGCACTCTGAGCAGTAGTACTTGTCATAGACAGCAAGAGGAAACACTCTCTGCTGTAATTCTGAACTTAAAAATAGCATTTGACAAGCAAATCTATTATGAGAACAAAATTAAGATACTGAAGTTCAAGTTGATCAAACAATTTTGAAAAATAATCCAGATTTCACTCTGGCTTAAAGAAACAAACAAACAAAAATACTTGAAAATCAAGAAAAAGAACCAGTTTTTATCTTTTTGATAGCAAAGCACATAACAAGCTCAGAGTCTTACCACAAAGACACTGTTTTGGCTGCAGAGAGCCTGGCTGGGCAACTCTCACCACAGCAGCTCCACAGCCCTCTGGGAAAAAGAGCTGTGGTCCTCCAGCTCCCATCCCAGTGCACCATTCTCTACCCCATGTCCTTTTTCTCCTATTCCAGCAATATCTGGAAGCACATACATTTTCTCCTCCTTATCACAGGCTTTGAAGCTGTTTTACCAGTGCATGCTTGTTCTCTTTTTTCCCCAGTATTCCCTAAAACAAAGCAGCAAACAGGAGAGAAACCAGGGGAACTGCCGAAGACAGATGCACACAGCACTCCTACATGTCCAGGTAAGTACAAACAACTGAAGGCCTAAAGATGCTTTCCCTGAGTCCACTGTAATTTCCATCAGTTTTAAACTTAGTCCTAGAGCACCCTGAATCCTTCAACCTACTCAACCTGGTGGCTAATGACCAGATAGGGATGAGGAACAGGAGATTGGAGACAGCTTCCAACCCCTACCACCAACAGGCATACTCTGCCTTAAGGGCCAAAGTCACTCTCATCTTCTGCTTTCCATCACACCTTTGACATTTAAATCGAGGCCCCAAACCAGTCCTGCAGTCTGATGATACAGAAAGGTCCCTGCACTCCTCCAGTGCTGGGGCCCTTCTCCCTCAACATTGGTCAGCATTCCCATGGTCAGCACCACATCTCAGTCTGCACTTGGAAAAAACCTTATGGATATAGATGCTAGCTCACAGAGTTTGATATCACTGGCACTGAAGCTACTTTCATTTTTACACCAAGTCACACATAGTATTTTGAAAGCAATAAAACCATTTCAACACAAAAATTCAGGCATGTTCATGACCATGGCAGGGGAGATGGCAGCAGGTAGGGAATGGAAAATCATAGACAAGGAAAAGAAGAATGGGAAATTGAACACTTAAAAAAGCAGAGGCATCACCAATTTACCAATTAAAAGAATCCATCAGCAAACCAAACAGCACCATTCAGCAGGTAGCAACCATGAAACAGAAATCCAGAAGTCTTCAGAGCTGCCTCCACTCTTACTTGCAAGTTTTTATTCCTGAGGATATTCAGTCACAATCAAAAGCAGAGCTGACCCCACACGCTAGGAAAGCTCACAGATTTTGGGGGATAATTTCCTTATTCTTATGGCATGGTTAATTCACCTGGGATCTTCCCTCCCACCTCTGCCTCTGACCAGGACTGCATCAAAACTTGACTCCTGCTTGGCCAGAGACACCTCAGGAAGCAGCTGACGCCGATTATGGCCAACAACAGACTGTTTGTGCCTTTTCAAAGCACAGGATGATGCAAAAATGCCCCAGAAAAGAGTTGTTTCTTCTGGATTTGGCTTAGGGCATAAAACATGCAGGAACACAACAAATATCCCAGTTATTTACACTCCACTGAAGAGATAAGGGCTGTGACAACAAGAGCGAGCAAGTGAGTTCTTCATGTGCTTTCCCAGGATAGCAGCAGCTCTTGGGAGAGCAGGGTGGAAGAGAAGAGAGGAGGCATTGCCATCAGTCTCCATCACAGCCAGATCATTCCTGTACCTGAAATGGTTTATTTCAAAATCAGGTCTTTAGACTCGTGGGGGTTTGCACCTTGGGCTTTCTTTTGGAGGGCAGGCAGGAGGGAAAAGGCAGCAGTAAAACAACTACTTGCCTTACTCATCACAACAGGAGCTAAAAAATCTGTCCTCATGCACTGAAGGCATTGCAAACCCCAGAAAAACAGGAGCCCTCAACATGGTACACCTAATGAGCATCTGCAGTGAACTCCCCCTTGTTGTGTGTAGTCTCCCGACTCCTGTGCTGCTGCCCAACCTGTTCTGCCCACAAAGGAAAGCCAGGGCAGGGCCTGGAAGGGTTTGGACCAATTCTTCACCGAGCAGCACCATCACTATGCGCTGGTTCTGCCACGTTTGCTTTCGCTTCAACCTCAGCACCTTCAGGAGCCCAACGCCCCAAGGCTTTGCCCAGCCGTTCTTCCCTGACTCAGCAAGAAGGGCACCCCAATGCCACGTTTGCACGGGGACAGGGCTCAGGGCGGGCTGGCGCTGGGACACGGGGCAGGAAGGGCGATGGTGCCGCTTCCACCGCGGCAGCTGCTGGGTGGGAAGGAGCCAGGAGGGAGCCAGGGCACAGCCCTAACTCCCAGCTAAGCTGGGCGGCTGAATCAGCGCGGGTGGACAGCGATTCACCGCTGACAGAGCTGCAGTAAATCACCACCTTTCTGGAGCAAGCAGGAAGTTGCAGGGGTGACTCAGTCATCCTCCATCCTGACGCCATTCCAGGGGCAGAGCCACATACGTCCCCCGGCTTTGGGCTGTGCCCGTGGCCCAAAAATAGCTTTTAAGCCAAATCCTGCAGTCATCATTCAAAGCTGAAACTCTTTTATTTACACTCAGCAAGAACTCATGTATGTTTTTGACAAAGCTGAGAGTAACCAGTGCTTAAATTATTTGCTTAGCAAAGGAGTCTATTTAACTACAAGAGTTACACCAAGTATGCAATATTTTCTGACCCACATAGAAACTAATAATTTGCATTTTATGGAACCACTTTGCATAGACAACCCATCTTAATGGCCACAGCTTACTGTACAAGAATTAATAATTGAAAAGCAACTCGTCAGCACTGTTATTTGTGTTACAGGTAACTCACAAACCTCATTACACTGTAGCATTAAATTTCCAATGACCTTCTGGAAAGCTGCTCACTGTGAGAGTCTTTTTTTAAGGCATGATCTTTCAGAATGCCAAGCAATTGCAGAGAAAGTATGTGACAGCTACCCAGAGTCCGTGGGAGAGGCCAGGCAAAACACCCTGTCAGAAATGTATCAGCCTGATCCCCCTTTGGCTGAAGAAGTGACTGACTTCATGAATCCCCCTCTCTCCAGTCAGTCACTTGACCGAGCTTCTCTCACAAATTTCTGCCTTAATGCCAGATTAATCCTACTTCATCCAGTCCCCAGACATCTAAGAAGCTCCAGCCCTTTTTCTCTCAAATCATTGGCTTTCAAACTATTTCTGTTGCAGCACCCAAGCATTTGCTGTGGATGAAAGAAGGCTCAGAGACTAGTACAGAAGTGTAAAGGCAAACAAAAATTAAATGGCAAAGCCTGGGATTTTCATAGTCTTAGGGAAATTAGGTCCCCTGAATCCCACGGCAAGAGTCGAGAAGAGAAGAGTCGAGTACATAATTTTCCATTATGCTTGTAAAAAAATCCCCAAATAAACGTACAACTAAACGCAGCTTCACAAGGCTGAGCGTTTCTTATTCTCCTCAACGTTGTTACTAAGCCTGAGGTCTCTTATTCCATGTTTTAAGGCCTGATTTTTCAGAGAACAGCACAGAATGGCAGTGAGAGGAAAAGCCAGCTCAGAGCGCTGTTGTTGGGGAAGAAGAGCAGAGCAGCCCCACATTTGGAGCTGCGCACCCCGAGGCGCTGTCCCGCCGGCAGAGCCTCTCCGTGCTGCCATCACAGTCACTGCTCGCTGTGACGTCTTTGCTCAGGGCTGTGCCCCTACACAATCTGCTCCAGAACATGCTCGCTGACTCCTGCCATCCCCAGAGCTTCTCTGGCATATTTCTGCAGACTGAAGCAGGAAGATTTGGGGCAGGCAGGGGCTGATTTATCTCTGCGTGAACGCCTGCGGGTGTAATTTGCGCAGCTCTCCCAAACAAAACATTTTCACTGCCATAGCAAAGGCAAACTTGCCCAAATCCAATTTGTTTGGTACTTAATTAGCATCCCTGCTGCAATGCTGGAGACAAAAGAAAGAAGCACTCCCCTCCTCCCATGAGCATCAGGACTTTTTAATCTCAAAGATACACCTTATCCAACATGGCCAAAGCAGAAAGAATACAGCTCCCTCTCAGGAGCTTGTTCATCATGAGGTTCTGATTTTAATTTCAACAGCCCCAGCTGATAGACTTCCATACCTGAAAACTAGGGAGTAATTTAAAAACATAAATCATAAGAAAAAACAATTATATCCATTAGACCTTTGAGTGGTAAAAAGAATAGAGATGGGATTAGAAAACCCTGTCTGGTTTTCCTTTCACCCACTAATCAAACATTTCCCTGAAGTACTCACAGGAGTTTTTCCTCTCCACATTTCTGTGGCAGATGAAGGGGAGAGCCAGATCTGCTCCCCTGGATTCAGTCTGGCTTATTCAGCAGCTTCAGCTCTGCTATTTCAGATTTCCTGCAAAAATAAAGACTCGGAAGGGAAAGCTGAGCCTCTGGGCATCCACCAGACCACAACTACTGCACGCACATACGAGGCACAGGCACGGCTGCGCTGCGAGGAGAGGAGCAGCAGCCTGTCCTTCAGCATCACATGGCTGGCCATGCTCAGCAGCCCACAGCACAGCCTGAAAGAGCCCAGCCCAGAGAACCCCTGGAGCCGGGCACAGCCATCGGTAACAACAGAGCAGCTCCTGCACACCCTGTCAGTGCATTTACTGCAGTCAGCCTGTCCATGCATTTACTGCACGTCAGCTGTGCTCCCTTCAAGATGCAGCTGGGGGGAGCAGGCCTGTAGATGAAATTAAGCAGCAGGATCCAAAGTGCATATTGCCAGAACAGAGAAACATCTTAGTCATCCCTCAAAGTTGAAGCAGAAATGGGCTTACAGCCCATTACCAGCCCTTAGAAAGGCAGCATTTGTTTTGGTTTACCAGTCGATTCTTCCCTCAGACTGTTTTCCACTGGGGAAGTGCAAATGTCTGCTACACAGAGCTTTACTGAACAGCAGTTTTAAAAGGAATTCTCCCAACACTCAACAAGCCTGCTTCCCCAGGAACAGCACACCAACATCATGAACATGCACAGGCCATGGAAAATGCTGCTGTGAGAAAGGGAATACGAGCAACGTGTTCCTTCCTCTGTGTCTTCCTGCAAAAACAATCTCCCTGCCCAATATCCAAAATTGCACAGGCTCCACAAATGTAATTAGCCATGACTCCAAAATGCAGAGCTCTGTCTGTCTAAATGCATAAACATTAAAGTTGTTTTGCTTTCATTAATAAAATCTTGGGACAGGATGAGATAAAAATCCTAAGGAGGAAAGTCTACGAGGTAAGTACCTCCCCGAGTAAAGAGCTGTCTTTGTGTGAATAAACTGGGCAACCTAGATAAACTTTTCCTTGTTTATTATAAAAGCACAAGTTCATCAAGGTCCTTTTATGTCCTGATGTATGAAATTATTCCAGCTACATATAATTTCACAGAGCCAAAGGGGTGAGGCTATGGTATTTATAGATACATTCAGGGCTAGAATTTTGGTTAGCAGCAACATTTTTATGGCCTCAACACCTCACATACTTTTGGGAAAATGCCCACCTGTATATATAGATCCTGGGAAATTTTCCCTATTAAATACATATTTCAAGAGATCTTGCTCTTTATCTTTTTCCAAACTTGACAGATAAAAGTCTGTGCTTTTCTCTTAGAGATACAGAAACAGAAGGAGAAGAAACTGAGGCTGCTTTCATAGCAAGAGGAAAGCCTCTGATGCCATCCTGATGCTTTCAGATATGTTCACTGGATTGTTATTTTTATTCTCCAAAATGGGGCCTCAGATTAGGAGCTCACAATGGTTTAAAAACCCGTTTCTCCAAACTTCTAACCAGAGCCGTGCCTGAAGTCTGCTCAGGACTGGATCAATACTCCAGTTAAATCACTCAGCACTGACATCTCTTCACTCCAGAATTACCTTCCTTTGAAGCAAGCAACAGAAGACATGCAGGCAAGGGATGCTGTTGGATTCACACCACTCCAGAGAGCTTACCAATATACATATACTGTTGTTGTGTATAGCATCATTATGTAAGCCTCTCTATTTTTAAAACAAAATGTTTGTCTGGTCAGTCTCTACTATTATCCCACCCGTAAACCATCAGGCTGAAATCCCAGCCACTTTAATCATAAGTTTACAGGCTTGAGGGTGGAAAAGTAGTAGAAATGACAAGATCAAGAGTTTCTATTTGCTTTAGAAGTATGAAAATTCTACCCATTTTTACCAACAGGATTTCAGAAGCCACCACAATAAGGGCACTGCCCAGGCTTCCCAGGGAATGGGCACGGCCCCAAGGCTGCCAGAGCTCCAGGAGTGATGGGACAATGCTCCCAGGGATGCACAGGGTAGAACTGGTGGAGCATCTGTGCAGGGAGAGGGTTGGACTCAGTGATCCTTCCTGGTCCCTTCCAGCTCAAGATACTCTTTGATTGTATGACTCTGAATAAATTAGCAACCTTTGAAGAGCTTATTTTAATAAGCCAAACACAACTTTACCACCAGCATCCAGAAGTCTGTGACCCAGAGGGCTCCTGCAACCCAGACAAACTCCTGCTGGTGGTTCACATTCTTGAACCACCAGCACAAAAGCAAATACTGTAGGTCAATTCACAGCCAAAAGATTCTGCTTCCCTGCCACACAAAGAAAAAGTGGAATTTAAACCACAACTTTGTTACCACCCATCTATTCTTGAAATGGTCGAGGATGGCATGGTGGAAGCCAACCTATAGAACAGTTCAGGGACTGAGTACTACTTTTTCTGCATCATGCAGCACTTGCTGGAATCTGTATTACTTAACTTCAAACTCTTCAATAGAACTTTAAAATTCTATTCTCTGCACTCTTACGCATGCCCTAAAATGTTGCACCGGATCCCTTGCTAAGATTTACTTTGGCAAATCTTCCAACAACATTGCTGAAGTTGCTCCTTGGCTTGCAGCAACTCTTTTGTCATCTGAGTGTTTCTGAATCAAGACTCACCCTGTCCTATGTCAAGGATGCACAGCTGCAGAAATCACTTCTTGTATTTGAAGATTTTTTTGCATACAGTCACCTAAATATGACAGCCATAATGGTACCTATGCATGAAACATGACTGCAAACAGGGCTGGGATTATACCTCACTGCAAATATAAAGCCATTATCTTCATTTACCTTCTAGGTTCACTTAGCATCCTCACATATAGTTCATTTCTGTGTGAAAATCTAAAAAGAAATATATTCTTCTAGAATTCAGATAGACTCACAAGGACTTCAAATGGCAAACTGTAAAATGAAAGTATAAAATCCTTTTCAGACTGGACAATTATACCAGACGTTCATCAGCACAGGAGGCTGTGAACACTAATGTAATGAAGTTTTTCCAAACTAATTAAGACATTTTTTTAGAGAAGACAATCCATCAGCAGCTGTTAAACACAGTTTAATTCCTCCCTGGAACTGCCAGCCCAAAGGTCTCCTAGACTGGTGACTGCTACAAGGGTTTACCAGGAAGAGAACTTCACTGTTCCAGTTTTTCTATGCACCTGGGAGTGGTCTCATCAGAAGAGCTACCAAGCTAGACAGACCTCTAGTCTGACACAGAATAACTGCTCTTACTTCATTCACAAGATTGAAGATGACAAGAGACCAACCTGTTAATAAATCAGAGTTGAAATATACTCGTACCAGCAAAAGAAATAGTCTTAACATGACTGACTGCCTATCACATTCCACACTGCCTCCTCTGAACATCCTACAACACAGCCTTAATAATATTACCTATTCCCTGAAGTACCTCTTTGGATTCCAGTGTACCCAAAATGTGCTTGTGTACATTTATCACAAATGTAATACAGCACACAGAGTAGACAGTAGCACGGTGATAGACATTTGCAAGTGCCTGTGAAATCCCTTTGCAATTACATACCTGCTTCTATAGAATTAAACACAGCCAGCAAGGAAATAAGTAACAATAATAATAATAAACTCTTTCCAGAGTATTTTTGAGCATATATTCAAAATGTAGTACTGTTCCATCCCCTGCTAGAGGATGGAAAAGCAGCACCCTCGAGGGTCCCTTACCTTTCTGTGAATGAGGGGAAGATTGGAAGGCTCAGGCTCCACTCCAACACAAAGGCCTCTGGAAAACTGACTGCAGGAGTTGCTTACTCCTCCTTTTCCCCGAACACTTGATGCCATCACATCCTGTATTTTCAGAACGAGATGCCCTCACAGAGCAGTAGAGCCCAGCCCAGTGCAGCTGCAGACGGGGGTGCCAGCGAGGCACTGCACACACCTATGGAGAGGTCCATGCTGACCAACACCTCCCTCTCCTCCCCACACTCCAGGTACTTGCCCACATCCCAGCCTGCCCCTTCCCCTCTGAGCTCCTCTCACCTCCAGCACGGTGGCGATGCCTGCGCCAATCTCTGCCCGCGCGTCATCGCCTCCTCACCGAGCAGATTCAGGGAGACAAGCCCTGAGAGCCTCTCCTGCAGCAATGCTACCTCCACGGCAGCGACAAGAAACGGCCAACTAATAATGGACCGGTTGAGGGGCTGCCGGCTTCAGCAAACATGGCTGGAATTGTGTTTTTTGTTTAATTCAGGAAGCTTCCAGTTGAGCGTTGGTCATCTTGCTTGCCCCAAGCCCTGGACTGCAGTAGCCCAGAGCCCACACAGCACCCCAGGCACCAGCAGCTGTGCACAAAGACTTTCCACGAGGCCTTGGATTGTCAACTAAATGAAGCCGAAAGTAAGTTTGCCCATGCGTGCAGGCAGCACCTAAGGCACTGCAGAAGCTCCTGGAGCACAGACAATCGATAGTAAATACATCATAATCCCAAAGAGATTACTAAAAATTTGTTTAGTACATTACTGTGTCCACCCATTGTGTTTCCATCCAGTATTTGCAACACGCCAAGTGCAGCAGATCTGCCCGATGTAAACAGCTGCCCTAATCCACACTGTTCTATAGATCGTGTTTACCCAAAGCTGAATGATCATTTCAACCTTTGTTAATCTGATTGCATAACAAACCACAGCAGCCTGAAATAACCAAGCTGCTCTCTCCTGCACACATTAGTTGAAATCAGTCATTTCAGCACCCCGCTTCTTCTGAAAAACAGAACAGACCAGATCATGGAGAAAGAAGAACACAAACAAAGTACCCGGCCACTGCTTTCGCAGCCAACCACCACACACATCGCGGCACGCAGATGCCACGGGGCACATTCGCACCTGGAGCGGGCTGCGAGCACAAGGCAAAGCAAAATGTTCTCAACCCCTGAGCTCCACTGCGCAACTGGAGCGCGTTCTGCTGGATCTCACTCACAGCTCGGGCGCAGGCTCGCAAGCAAACTATACAGCGCGGATTTCCAAAACACGAAATTGCACGTATATAAACAAAGGCTGTAATTTACATCGCAGATCCTATGAAAGCTTATCTAGCACATGACATCACACCCATAAATTACAACTTAAAGCACCTGTGTCAAACTGCTCCCACCCCAAAATGAAGATGATTAATATCATCTGCTCATCCATGCCCATGCCTCTTGGGAATAAACACACATGAAGTACCTCCCAAGACAGAGTAGTATTTAAAGATTCTTCAGACAATGAGAAGATTTATAATTATTATTGCATTGCATCATCACAAAACCTTAAACAAATCAAGCTGCCTCATCATATGACACCTAAGATAATACAAGGTTAAACAGCATCAAGCAGTATCGGTTAACTTCGCTTGTACAGAAGGGCAAATACCCCCAGCCCCTGGGCACGGGGATGTTCAGCCTCACAGCTATTATTAAACGGCAAGTTAGACAAGCAAAATCAAAACACACGGATTTCTTTAACAGGCCCAGAATCAGAATTTTTCCTTTGAAATCCAACCAACCAGGGCGTAGGGAAAGTGAAGGGCAGGCGAATGGGGAACTGAATAAGGTGAGGGACGTGTTTCAGCATCCCTCAGCTTTAGTTCACTGGTCCATGATCAGCCTGGGAGAAATCAAGAGGCGGTATCAGGAGCTAACATTACACTGCCTATTGATCACAGCCAGCTTTCCACAGCACACAACAGAATTCCTCCTCCGGACTGACGATACCCGAGGAGGTTGCCTTATGGCACAACTGGCAGACAAGACAGCCATCAGCCGACTCTCTAACCAAAACACGCCTGAATACCTTTGTAAGGCAAAACCAGCCAAGTATCTCTGCTCCAGGCATAGATATCTGCTCCTCCGAGTCCGCAGCTACCCACAAGTAATTGCTAATTATCGCAGTGCCCCCACGCTCCGCCCGCGCCGGGGCACTGCCCCCGCAGCAGGCCCTGCACCGGGAACAGAGCGGCTCCGCCGGCCCTGTCCGCGCCAGCTGGGTCTGTGCCGTCTCCATCAGCTCTGCCCGCACCGAATTCCCATTTCTGCGCTTTATTACCAATCTGACATCACCCAGAGCAAGCACAGTCTGACATCTACAGTTAACTCGGTGATGGTGTAAGTGCCGCCCGGCGCACGAGCGGTCGGTGCTGCAATACGCTGCTGCCGAACATCGAAAAAGAACGTAGAATATACAGACACAGATATATCGACACACGGCTATAACACAAAACCCGCCGGAGAGCGGCTCGCAGGGCTCGCTCCCGCCGCGGCCGTGGAGCCGCAGCCGAGCCCCCCCGGGCGCGACGGCCCCGGCCCGGCAGCGCCGGGGGGCTCCGAGCCGCCCACCCGCAGCCATTTCCCCGCCGCGGCCGCGGGTCCGGCGCTCCCGGCGAGCCCGCCCCGCACAAAGCCCGCCGGGCCATGAATAAAACATCGCCCGGAGGCGGCGGCGAGGGGGGTCGGCGTACGAGAGATAAGGGAATGGAAGGGGGAGCGGCCCCGCGGAGGATGGGGGGGGCTCCCCCCGGGCCCCTGACTCGCGCTGCCCCGGCCCCGGGCGCTCACCTCGGCAGCCGCGCTCGGAGCGGCTCCCCCGGGCCGGAGCGGGCGGCGGGCGCGGGCGGCTGCGGCTCCCGGGCGGTGTGCGGCGGCAGGGAGCGGAGCGGAGCCGAGCCGAGCGGCCTCTCGGGGAGCGGGCGGGGCGGGGCGGGGCGGGCGCGGGCCGTCACCGCGGGGAGGAGCCGCCCGCCCGCCCGCCGGGTCCCCGCGGGGTGCGGGAGTACCGGGCGTGCTCCTCCGCACACGGGTCTGGGGTACCGGGAGTGCTCATCCTGCACACAGACCCCGGGGTACCGGGAGTGCTCATCCGCACACGGGTCTGGGGTACCGGGCGTGCTCATCCGCACACGGGTCTGGGAGTACCGGGAGTGTTCATCCTGCACACGGGTCTGGGGTACCGGGAGTGCTCATCCGCACACGGGTCTGGGGTACCGGGAGTGCTCATCCTGCACACAGACCCCGGGGTACCGGGAGTGCTCATCCGCACACGGGTCTGGGGTACCGGGAGTGTTCATCCTGCACACGGGTCTGGGAGTACCGGGAGTGTTCATCCTGCACACGGGTCTGGGGTACCGGCGCTGCTCATCCCGCACTCGGATCCGCGGTGTCACAGCGCAGGGAGGCACCAAGCGCCCGGTGAGGTCACAAATGCACGAACACATCTCATGGAATCGGTGGGGGTAGGAGGGACCTCTGGAGATGATGCAGTCCAACCCCTCACCAAGGCAGTGTCACTCGGAGCAGGTGACACAGGTGGGTTTGGCATATTTCAGAGTTGGAGGCTCCACACCTTCCCTGGGCAGCTGTTCCAGGGTTCTGCTACCCTTCATGGAAAGTTCTTCCCCATGGAAGTGGAGGGTCAGCTCCAATCTCTGCTCTCTGTGCCCAGGGACAGGACCCAGGGAGTGGCAGGAGCTGTGCTAGGGCAGGGTCAGGCTGGAGCTCAGGGAAAGGTTCTTCCCCAGAGGGTGCTGGCACTGCCCAGGCTCCCCAGGGAATGGGCACGGCCCCGAGGCTGCCAGAGCTCCAGGAGGGTTTGGACAACGCTCCCAGGGATGCACAGGGTGGGATTGTTGGGGTGACTGGGCAGGACCAGAGGCTGGACTGGATGATCCTGAGGGTCCTTCCAACTTTGGATATTCCATGGTTCCATGTTTTTAAACTTCTTGTGTTTTACTTTTTGTCCATTGCTCCTTGTCCTGTCACTGAGCACCACTGAAAAGAGTCTGGCACCATCCTCTTGGCACCTGCCTCTGGGATATTTATGTGGATCTCAAACACAGCCCCCTGTGCCTTTGGTGCCCCCTCAGCAGGGGGACAGCAGAATGCTTCTCTTCCTTAGCATGGAAGTTGTTTTCCCAGGAATGCAATGCCTATCAGCTCTATGGCACCATGCACCCAAACTTTCCCTGGAAGCCTGTGTTTTTCTGTTCACAGAGGCAGAGTTTTTCATGAAAACAACTGAAAAACTGGAGATGGAGGTGAGGCCTCTTTGAAGATTGGGTTATAAAAGCTGTCTCAGACTGTTCCTGCCAGGAGGTGCTACCACGTGAACTAGAAAGACTCCAGCAAGCCTACATCCTTTTCATCATACAGTTTTAGTATCATCCAATAAACCAGGCAGATAAGTTTTCATCGAAGAACATTTTTCCTTCACCATGATGAAAATGTTGAAATAAATAACAGTTTGTTTGCCAAATCCTTGGCAAGATCCCATTTGAAGTAATTTCTACCTTCAGATTTCTAGCAATTAATTATTTTTCACTGCACTGGAAATCACTACCAGAAAGGTGCACATAAACAACATCAAGACATTCCAGAAAAGGGAATATTTTCAGCTCTAGATTGATAACTGTGAAGTTTGGCCAACTTTGTTTTTCTGCAGAGAGCCTGATACTGTTTCCAAAGAAACAGTGCTTTTACAGTGAAACATATATGATTGCTATGCCTCTGTAAACTGTGCTTCCAATAAAAATGCCCATAAAAGACCAGCAGGAAGCAAACATATTTTGTATAGCCTCCACAAACAAACCTTCCTGATGTTTTCCTGATGATGTGTGCAGCTAGTTAACATTCATAATAATTAATTACATGAAAATCCATTTCCTTATGCACAAATTTGTTTATGGAGTCTTTGTCTGCCACTCTCATGTCGTCAACAATATGTTTAAAATCAGAAAATAGTTATTTCCCTGATTTCTGGTGTTTGTTTTACTCATTTCTGAGATGAGACAGTGCATATTGGGGAGTTATTTTTAGAAGCTGAAAAATGATAAACAGTGTAAACAATTTCTGATATCTAGGACAATTTTGGTACATCAGCTGGGCCTTGTGCTCTGTCCCTGCCTAGTGATGCTCAAACCAGATACTAGTTTATTAACTCACAAATAAATTACGGGTTTAATATCAAAACCAAGTGCTGGGGGTTGTTCCAGCAAGAGGAGGACAAATTTCATCCTGACTTTTTTGTACATGAGAACAGAAATTGGCTTTCCTTCTTCGGTTCTCCTGCTGCTGTTGGAATGAATTGACTTGGATCTGGGAGAGTCATGGACTGAAAGTAACCAGAGACAAATATTTGCAAAGATGAAATTATCATTATTTTATAATAATAAGCACTCAAAACTCTTGGAAAGAGGAAAGATGAGGATACATTTGAGTATGGAAAGTCAATGGCTTGTACCTGGTTGTCTTCTTTGGAAAGCAGCTCCACCTCTGTGCCAAAAGAAAAGAAAAAGCCTCTGAAGATAGCAGGTAAAACAGTGGTGTAGAAACACCAGTTTGGCCTATTTATGAGAGAAAAAAGATTTGGCTTTCATCACAGTACTGCAGTGTAATCAGTGTGTGCATGCCTCACATGTTCCCTCAGTCATATCAATACAGCAATGCTAATGAGACTGTCTGTCTTCCCCTAAAAATGGGAATGCAGTTCATTGTTTATGCCAAAAGTATGTATACTGTACTTGTGTCCTACTTGTTATGGGTGAAAAATAGACCATTACTTGGATCAGGTAGCTGCTATCAGCACAACTGTCTATGTTTCAAGCTGAAAACTGTTTCAAATGCCTAAGTTACCCTGTTTTATTTTCTGAAAGGCACTGATGATTTCCTGATACTTCAGTGAAGCTCTTCACTTCAGAAATGGAAAAAATGAGAGCAGTCATGGCTCACCTTATAGAGGAAAAACTGAAACTGCTGCACATTTTTCCCAATTAACAGGAGTTCAGAAGGAAAACTAAAATGCTGCACAAGCTGCTGCCAGAAACAGTTTAAGGATTTTTATTAATTGTTATCACCTCGACCCTGGCTAAAGTAAACCCCACAAAGACAAATGCATTTTCCCTTCAAGTATTGTAGTCCCAAAACATTGAACTATTTCCTAACTGTGTTGATAGTCAAAGATTTTTGTGAACACAGTCCCCGGGGTTGGAAGGTACGGTCACTGTGCAGGGACTCTGGCTGCCAGGGTGAGGTGGCTATTGCTCCATCCCCAAGGACTGTGGAGAAGCCCAGTCAGGCTCACGTGGACCACATTGCTGTTGCTGCTGGAGAGAGAATAAAGGGCACAGAAAGGCATGAGCCCTGCAGATGCAGCTTCCTCCCACGGATTTTGCATGTTCTATAAAATTTTAAGATGTCAGGATTTTACAGGATGCCAAAGTTGTTGAGGTGAGTTTGATGCTGCAAACCAACAAGCTGCTCTTTGAGCTGTTCTGCTGCTCGACAAGCGACACAGGAACAGACATGTGAACTTCCCAGCTCCTTTTTAATGGTGTGTTAACATCAAAGACTAGCTTTACATATTTTAAAGACTACAAATTAGCAGGCATTTGTTTTGCACAGTCTGGCCCTGCTTGTTGCATTCACTGTCGTTATTAAAATGGAAATGGATGTTAATCTGCAATACAGAAAAACATGGATTGCAAATCCTGGGCATATAAGAGAATGCATTTTAACCAATAAATAATTATGTCTGAATAAATAATGCCCTTGGAAGTAGAAACTGCTCTCATTCACCCTGCCAGCACTGCACCTGTTCAGAGGGCAAAAAGGAGAATGAAATTTTTAAAAGAGTCAAAGATTATTCTGCGTCACTTAACGCTGCATAATTCTCCAGAGTTTTCTGTTTCACAACTTCATCATCACACAGCAGGGCCTACATCAAAACCCTGGGACACAAAGCAAGCCCAGCTGTAGGAGAAAGCTACAGATACACCTGGGAATTTTCAGGCAACCTTTACTGATCCCAGTTCTGTGTGCAGTGCTTGTTTATTTACTCTGCAGATTCAATTATTGTGTTTATACCTGAGCTTGCAATTAGGAAAGATAAGACAAAATAGGTAGATAAACCCTCCAATAAACCACCCACATTTTGGAAGCTGTATAAACAAGAAGAAAAGGTCGGTGGCAGAGCATGCAATCCTGAGGTCCTAATTCCAGATTAACAATTTAGCAAAACTGTCTGTTAATTTCAGGCAAGGGCTGAGAGAGGAAAGGCTAAGCAGGAACTTTAATTGTCAACTGTTGAACATTTGGATGCAGCACAGATACTGCCAAAGCCAGTACACTGGGGTTTGAGCCTGAAGAATGCTTCATGCTGGGACTGGAATCACAGGCCATGTACCTGTGCTAGAATAAGATAAGTCAGTGAAGATCACAGAATCACAGAGTCATGCAATACCCTGAGATGGAAGGGGCCCACCAGGATCATCAAATCTAACTCCCAAGATCGACTCTTATTTGTGTGCCTGAAGGTCCAGTTCACCAGAACCCATGCCCCTTTTACTATGCCACTTCTCTAAAAAGACAATATATGGTCTGAAAACCCAGGGAAGGAGTGGAAAGTGAGGATTGGGTGCTGTGGTCCTGTTCAGGTCACCAGCAGAAGGCCCCTCTGGCTTTCAAGGTGCAGAATTGGATCCAAAGCACAGGCTGAGTTCTGCTCATTACTGAGCTAGCACCAAAAAAGCCAAGAACATTTTCTTCTAGGCTGCACGTTTGTTTCTCAGTACCAGTCAGGCTTGCAGAACTTTCTCTTTAAGCATCTTATGCTTTAACATAGCTCATTCTGACACTAAATTATACAGAGAACACTTGTGTGAGCTGTTCTACCTCCTCCTGGGGAAAGGTGCACGTCTCATTTTGGGAGGGACACTGCTCACTGGTGATTTCTTCTCTGGCACAGATGTTTGCAAAGCACAGAATCACTCCCACTCCTCACCTCCCTCAGGAATATACACAATTGTAAGTTAAAGCCTAGTTTTAAGTTAGTGTTTTAAGAGACAAAAAGAGAACCTGTCCCAATAACAACAGCAGTTTACTTGTTGTGATAATATCTCAGCTGTATCTCCTACATTAAGAGATAAACACTGTTAAATTTTATGTAAATCAGTCTTTCAGGGACCCATAAAAACACTGCTTGCAAGAACATAAAGCAAAAACAGGTGACTATAACAGTAATGAAGAATTGGAGGATTTTTAAATGTATTTTATGCACAAAAAAAAAACCCAAACAAACAAAAAACCAATAAACAACATTCTAAGTTCATAACTAGTTGAAGGATGGCTTCAAGCAGTAGAACTAACATAGATGAAATCATTTGTGCTCTACTGTGTGCCTTGTGCAAACTTAAACCTGTACACAGCTTTTATCAGATCAAGTCTCAGGTCTCAACATCTCAGGCTGGCAAACAGGGATTCAATAAGTAGCCTAAAGCCCAGAGTGGGCTGAGAAGAAAAGCTACGAGCCATGGCTGAGTCCATGTTCTAACTGCTGGCACAACTTCCTCCTTTTCATGCACAGGAAGTGGGCATTAAAAAGAAATATATAATTGGGTTTTCCTGCATCCCTTTCCTTATCAGAAAGGAGAACACACTGACTTGAGAACACTGCTGTCTGTATGGAATTCAAGGTCTATTTCCTTGTGCACCAATGTGTGTTATTCCCTTTTAATTTCCAAGCTGAGGAAATAAAGAAAAAATATTCTTGTCATTATGCTGCTATTATGGTAGAGAATTTAATTGCATTCAAATCAAGGCAAAGTTATGATTCCCTTAGAAACTGTAACTTGGTCCAAAACACTGAGCTCTTCTGGAGCAATTGTTGCTGCACACCTTTTGAGAAAACATTAAGCTGACAGGAAGTGTGTGTTATGGTTCATAAGGGAACTATTACATGGAATTTCCCAACTTGTTAGGATATGTGATTAATGACAAATGCACTTTCATCATAGCTTTTACATATAGGTGGTGATACAGAGCTGTGGGTTAGGATTTGCCTGCCTTCTCCTGTGCTGCAGCAACTCCACCATGGATCTCTTTAGAGTCACTGAGGGGAAGTAAGGACCTCCAAAGGCTGATTGGTGTTGAAATGAAGTGAATGACCTTCCAGAGGCTTGTGTTTTGCTGGGATAACTGGCACGAGCACAGGCACCTATGTCCTGATGTCTAAGCCATGTCAGGTGAATCCACCCTTGGGCAATTTGATGGTGTTTAGGAAGACAATCATTTCCTCATCATTTTTGGGAGCTTCCTCTCAATAAACATATGAAAAGCTTTGCCTGTCTTTCTTTCCTACGTTTGCCGTGTCTATCTATCCTTCTTCCTCCTTGTCATTTTCAACTTGCAGATCTGTGAAAATGCTTCCACTTCAGCAGTATCTACTGAAAAAAAAGGGTTTTCAGTTCATTATCAAAACAAACTCCTTTGCTCCCTAGGCTGCTTAAAAGGTTCTGTCTGTGAGGAAGAAGGAGAAATTAGTAGAAAAAAGGATGTTCCTTAAAAAAAGGCAGGAATGGTATTGCCAGCAGTTTTGTCTGAATCATCTCTGTAGGTTAGACACAGAGAGGGGAACTGGGATGGCAATAGGAGACATTAAAAAACAAGACTTCCACAAAGTCATAATAAAAACTCAAGGTGATTTAAAGTTGCAAATCACTTAGGAGTTCATTCCAGGTAAGTTTAGTTGGTTTGGGGACAAATCAGAATAAGTGAATAACAGAAATGTGTTAATATATGACACATTGTTTGGGTGTTATTTATGCATGTTTAAACAGAATGAAAAAATGCACTTTCCATTATAATGTCTGGCCAATGGAGACCATTATGGACCTAGAAATTCAGATTCAATGTCCAGTTCAAAGATTTATACATCCCAGTGAGAGGCTGTAGAGAGGCTGTTTTGTTAAAAACATTCTGGCCACTCTCAAACCAGTGAAGGGCAGTAGCAATATGCAGTTCTGTGCTGTTATCACAAAATTCAACTATATTTCTTTTTTTGAAGTCCAAAGACCTCTGTGAAGTGGGGTCCTCTCACCAGCTTCTTCTGTTGCTGAACAATAAGGAGAGAGGAGGGTAAAGCCAGGACAGGTTCACAGGATGACGTGGAGAAGGCTGAACATCTTGCCCAGCCCTCCCTGAGTCTGTTTTGGTACAACCTGCCTCTGAAGAACTGCACAGAAAATCCACTGGTGTTCCTTATCCCTGAGCAGGGTCCCAAATGGATTGAGTGAGGTGCCAGACTCCTGTCACCCCTTGAGAAAACATCTCTGCAAGGAGGAGAGATGCAAGTCTGCCTGTGGGGCAAATGGTGCTTTTCATGGCAAACAGACAATGGATACCCAGGAGAATGTCAGTCACCAGTGACCGTGGAGATTGGAAGGGAATCTGGCTTTAGGAATAAAAGAGAGAAACGTTTCCTCCACAGTCTGAGCCTGTGACAGTCCATGTTAATTGTAGTTTTACAAAACCAGCTGAGGGTCACTAACAACTTCCCTAAATTGCTGAGCCACAGCAGAGGCAGGAGTTGGGCACGTGACTGTGTATTAATGCCCACCCAGGTGATCCAAATATAAATATAGAGATAATGCAGCCTTTTCTGTGTGAGGGTAAGAGATGAAAGTCTCACCAACAGTGCTACAGGAGAAAAAAGGAAAGCTGCAGCCTTTCTGCATCAGCTCCAACAGCATCTGCAGTGTGCTGCTGCTGGGATGGGGTGCTTCAGGCTTCAAAAATTATGGAGGTATCTGCCCTAAGGTTACTCTTGCCCTGGGAGTCTGAAGAAACTGTAAGCCAAACTAAAGGTTAACCTGCCTCCAAGGACTGTGGCAGTGTCATTTTTTACGGGTATGCTACATCTGAGACCGTGCAAACATCTGTTACTGGTTTGTTGTTTGTTTTGAATGTGTGTGTGTGATTTTTAGAGAGGGAAAGAACTGCCAGTCTCTGGAGCTCGCTGTGACTCAGAGGCCCAGGTACCATGCCAAAGAAAAATGGGATTGAACCACATTAAAAGAAAATACTTTAAAGATCCTTAAACAAGTCTCTGCCACTGTTCAGAGGTGGACCACTTCATCTGGCTTCTAGAAACCCTTGGTTTTCATCATCCATGCAATGGTAAAGGGAGATTTCCCAACTTTGCACAACTATGGTAGGGAAATGCAAAGTGTTATTTCCTCCCTTAGTGGCCTTGGGGCTGTGCTTGCCTCTGTGACCTGCTGTTGGCATTGCAGAGTGTGGAGTAAACCTGAACCAACAGCTCATGCTATTTGTGACTTCTGCTCTCAACCAAAAAGGGGAAGGCAGGTCTCAGTACCCAGTGTCTGTCCAGCAAAGCTTTTCACAAATGGAAGAACACTGTTCCATCAGCTATGTTGGAAACCTTTCTCATAGTTCCTTGTGCATCTCTTTTCCCCAGATATGTCTGAGTCGTGTGCAAAGCCTGATTAAATCTGAAGTGTAAAGAAAGATTAGCTGAAAACACGGGGTCTAAAGGCATCTGTCAGCAGTGGCCATGGCTTTTGATAGGTGTCAGTCTGCCCTCAAACATCTACCTTAGGCTGGCCTACTCCATGTCAGGCTTTGAGACGTCTGGATGAGCAGGACCTCCTATTTCATTAGTTCATTTAATGTGCAGAATGTGCAGGAATAAGCCTTACCTATTTGTACTCTTTTAGCAGACACCATGCTTGTGACTTTAGCTGGTGGTGGAGCAGTTAAATGAAGGAAAAATCAGAGTAACTAAGAGATCGAGCACATCCCAGTTATCAAAAAGCAGAGGATTACTGTTTTTCTGCTTTTGTTTCAATGAGGCTCCTAAATGTCCTAACACACATCCCAGTAGTTGTGGAATGAGACTATTTGATTCATCTCTGCAACAACCTGCGCTCCTGTACTTCCTTTTGGAAAGTAACTGCCCCCATTAATCTTATTCCATTTAACTGGATTAAGTGTTATCTACATTTTGTATACTGTGACCAGACAGGAGCCTTCACACTATGCATAATCTTGTTATGTATTTGTGTGTGCAGCCAGAGAAGCACTGGAGGAGGTTCAGCCTCGCCCAGCTCCGTGGTGCTGGACAGGGAGGAAATGAGCCCAATGACTTCTGAGACTGCATGGAAATACACCAAATGTTGTGTTTCTATGGTTCAAAATAGCATTAAATCTCCTTTGAATGGGACTCACCATTTCCAAAATAAAAGGAGCCCGTTCTTCCCTCGGCGTGGTGGGGGCCAGCACTGACGTCCCACCTGGGCACGTACTGGGTTTGTGGGGACACAGTGTCACTTTAGCCACTCAATTTCCATTGAAGCAGCAATCAACTCTTCTTGGTTCCCTCCCCAATGGTGCAAAGCTGTACTTGGCTGTCTTTGAAGAGGACTTTAAGGATACAAATCCCAAGCATTATGATTTGTTTCAACATGCATGTCCTGCTAGTAAAGAGCTGTGTGAAACCCAGTGCTGCTCTCAGCCAAAAGGGTATGAGGAACAATGCACATGATTCAGAAATGTGAGTGGTGCAGAGCCCATAAAACACAGCAGATGTAAATAAGGCCAACAAAAGAAAGTCTGCATTCTACAAAACTGTATTACAAAAGACTCTCATAACAATAGTTGCAGAATATAATTTGTATTGTAGGAGAAGCCCAAAGCCCCCAGTATCCTCTCCGGCAAAAAAAAAAAAAATGTATGTAAATCACAAAAATCTTTTCCAAGATGCTCTAAAAATACATAAATCTTGCAGGCAAGGAGATGAGTTAGAGACTGGTACACAATTTGCCCTGCAGCCGGCCAGGAAAGTCGATCTGCTGCTAAAAGAGAAACGATTTTCCTAGATTTATAGACTGTAAATATTTTATTTACTCTGCAAAGAAGGACTCCAAAGAATGTATACAAAGGGTGTGCAAGGCTGTGTCCTCTTTGGTTTGGTGTGGCTGTGAAAATAAATTGAAGCATTACTGGAAGCCAAGGGAGTTCAGGTGTCCTTTGGTCCCATTCTCCACAGGGAGGGACAGGAGATTCCTCAGGCACATCCATCCTGTGTGGGTGTCCCTCACACACCTGTGACTGCAGGAGGAGTTGTTTGGGCCTTACTCTGAGCTGAGAAAATACAGATGAAACATGAATACAGAGCATTCTGGAATAATTTCCAATGCACGAGCTTGTGTCCAGCATAAGCTGAGAGCTCTTTCTGCTTTTAGCTTTCCTGCAGCTGGGTCTGAGTTAGCTGTGACAGAGCATATCCTCTCCATTGCTCTGTACCCTCCAGGCTGTGCCTGGGGGTAATGAACAGGGGCTGCTCTGTGCGTTCTCCAAGTCTCATTAGAGGCAGCACTAATATTTACCTGTTTGCATTTCAAATGAGAGAGAGTCTATTTAACACCATCAGCAATTTGGTCAATATTGACAGGTGGAGAGCTGGATGATGTTTTCATTAACTTCAGCGCTCTACAGCCCTGTGGATTTCCCCAGGAGATTGTTTTCTGTCACCAGAATGTGACCAAGGCTGTGGAGGAAGGGCACTTATAGGGCTGTCTACTAAAATCTCAGGTTGTTTCCTGAATGATGCTAAAAGGCCTTCCAAGCTTTATTCTCCATCACTGTTGCTTCTGTCCCAAAAACCAGATGTCTGTGCTTGGTCCATTAAGCATCTTCTCTTCCTCCTCCTCCTCTATGGGCTCAGGTTGAGCCCCACAAATCCTCAGCTCCACAAAAACTCCATT
Source organism: Vidua macroura (assembly GCF_024509145.1). Classification (NCBI taxonomy): domain Eukaryota; kingdom Metazoa; phylum Chordata; class Aves; order Passeriformes; family Viduidae; genus Vidua; species Vidua macroura. The sequence goes on from NC_071579.1 coordinate 8,556,224, forward strand.
TTTATCCTTTTCCTGCCACACCTCCCCTGTCTGTGGTACAGTTGATACTTATCCTTCAGCATGTGTGTTATAATATTGATGTGGCTGTAATTCTCCATTCCTAGGGTGTGGTTATCTGGGAAGAGGAATACAGTGGATTTCTTTATTCATGGATAGCCCTGTGAAAGCACATTATAGATTACACTGATTGCACTGCAGTTTCCAGTGGCAGTCATCACAGTATTCTGTAGACAGAAGTGGATTTGTTCTCAGAATTGGTCCAAGGAAGGAAAGTGTCCTGATTCCCATGCTAGAGATGGAAAAGCTAAGGCAGAAAAGCAAGATGACTTGCTCGAGGAGTCGTCTGTGGAGGCAGAGTGGGAGTGGAAATCCCATCTGCCAAAGAAGGAATTAATCCAGACTACAGGAAACGTGGGAGATGACTCAGCTGCAGATGATAAGAAGGTTGAAATGCAAGTGAAAGCTGGCCTGAAATCTGGATCAATGTGACAGAGAGGAACTGCATTTTTGAAATGATGCAGAAGAAAGCCCCTGTACATGTGCAGCTGAAGGGGAAACCAGTGCCTGGGCTGGGCCTGGGTTTATCAGTCAGAAAACAGAGACTGTGAACTGCAAGGTCATCTCCACTTGGCTGGAGCCCTGCTGGGCAGCAGGCTAGGAGCAGAGCTGCCTGCACACAGAGAGGCTGATTTCCAGCCTCTGAGCAAAACACCCTCCCTGGATCAATAGTTCTGTTCACAGCAGAGGTTGCTAGACAGGGTCACAAGAAAGAAGTTGTTCTACTACTGAAAATTCTCCATTTCTAGCCAGTAACCATTGCCATTTTCTGTCTGTTGTATGTTACTGGGCTTAAGTTCATGTTACTTCACATATTTTAATATTTTCTATCTTTAAAAGTCATAGCAAAATAGTTCTCTGTCATGCTCCTAAGCATTTTTGTCATTCAGGTTTTTTGCATAGTGGCAGAGATTTAGGTGAAATCTAAAATTACAGAAACAAAGTATTCATATGAATTTCAGAAAGTTAATGTACACTGGACCAAATCTGTCACTTTTCAAATATTTCCCAGGCAAACAATTCCCAGGAAGATTATTTGAACTCTTAATTCCAATCTTTGTATTCAACCACCAAAACCAAAACCACTTTGACCTCTGCATCATCTGATGCTCCTACTCAATTCTTTGATAATTCACAGAATTCACATCACGACTGGGTTGGAAGAGACCTTAAAGATCATTGAGTCCAACCCATACCCCAACACCTCAACTAAACCATGGCATCAAGTGCCACATCCAGGCTTTGTTTAAACAGATCCAGGGATGGTAACTCCACCACCTCCCCAGGCAGATCATTCCAGAACTTTATCACCCTTTCTGTAAAAAACTTCTTCCTAATATCCAACCTATATTTCCCTTGATGCAGCTTGAGACTGTGTCCTCTGCTTCTGTAATCCACACTGATGCCATGAAAGACATCATAGTGAACAACATAGTGAAAAAACTAGAGAAAAACACAAAGTAGTGAAAAAACTTTATTCCTAAAATAAAGAAAAACTGTGTCTTAAGCACAGGATGAAAATTTCCTGTCAGCAATGACTTAGTTCAGCAACTGTTATCTCGCTGGCGTCAGGACTTCTTAATGAAGAAATATTGCACGGTGTGAGGAAAACTCCAGGCTTGGATCACCCAGCACTGGAAGAACTTACCCATGCCTTCCTTCCAGCTGCTGGCAGAGCAAACACCTTGGTGCAGAGCAGTGCCCAAAGGAGCAGGGACTCCACAGGAATGAGTAGAGCCCGGCGCGTTTTCCCTGCGGAGACTTCCGACAGCTCCTGTCCCCACGTGGGCTACAGGCTGTGAGCAGAGCTGCTTTCACAGCAGCTCCTCTGAGTTGCAGAGAGCAGAACACGAGGCAAATGTGAATCCTCAGGGCAGGGCACCTCAGGCAGCTGAGTCTGGAAAGCAGCTACAGCTCACTTGCAGGGAAGGTTGGTGGGTTGGCTCGGGCAGCTCCATTGCCAGCCTTGCAGCAGATGGACTCTCGGTTGTGTCCGTGGTGTGAGGTGGCTGCCTGTGTTTCTGCAGCTCCTGTTTGTGCACCCTTGGGGCTGCAATGTGCTGCTGCTTCTTTATCTCAGCTGAAAGGGAAAACAAGGAAGTCTTGCCTCCCATGGCCCCAGGATGCTGCATCTCCTCTGAGCCAGACCAGAAGTGTCCCGAGCTCTCCCCATTATTGTCCACTGCCATCTCTTGTGACCACTGCCCAAGGATTAAATGTGCTAAGGAAACATAGTGAAGCAACTGTCCTTCCTGGGATCCACACCTTCCTGACAGAGGCATTTGCTGATTTCATTAGCAGAAATAACCTTTCCCTTCTGATAGTTAGTTTTAATTTACCTCATCTCTGCCACAGAATTTCTTCTGGACGCCAGTGAGGGGTGAAAGAAACTTCTAGAAATAAAGACCCAATAAAATAGAAATAAAATGTAATTCTAAAGGATGTAGTATTTTAGAAGAAAGGCATCCTTCAAAGCAGTCCAGTAGGGAACATGATGCCTTCAAAGCTGGCAAGTGCCCAAGCCAGCTTCAGTGTTTAGATAATTGAACATCCTTCTTTGGAACCTGACTGTGGGAGAAATTGATGCAAAGATAAAAATTTCATTTGCAAAGAAGAGAAGAACTGGCAGAGTCATACACATATTGAGACCTGAAGAGAGAATTTCTTCATGAAATTACACATTGAGCTGGCTTTATTGCTGCAGCGTTGGAAGTCTTGAATGATGTTGTAAATGGCCTGGTATATTTGCAGTCCCTCACTGGTCAGGCACTGCCCAGGCTCCCCAGGGAATGGGCACAGCCCCGAGGCTGCCAGAGCTCCAGGAGGGTTTGGACAACGCTCCCAGGGATGCACAGGGTGGGATTGTTGGGGTGTCTGGGCAGGGCCAGAGGCTGGACTGGATGATCCTGAGGGTTCTTCCAACTGGGGATATTCAATGATTCTATTACTAAACCACCCATTGGGTTGATGCCAAGTCTGTCACCAAAATTAAACATTTTAATACAATTTACTTCCTTTAGTCCTTAGGGCCACAACACCACTTTTATCCTGAGTCATTGCTAGCAAGAGCCTGCCCTAGGTTTAAGGGCAGCTGCAATAAATTTTTGACTGGATCAAGTCAAAACCCTGTCCTTTCCTGAGGTGAGCTGAGGTGTAATTCCCACCTCTTTGCAGTGACCAAGGCTGAACAGCCAGCTTGGGATGAGTGCTGGGCAGGTGATGGACCCTCATCAGAGGGACAGTGCTGGTGATGGTCTCCCTGCCTGGTTTGAACAGCCACACTAGAAGGCTTTGCCTTGTCTCTGCTTGCAATCAGTGGAGCCCAGTTCATGTCTGGCCCAGCCCAGCCCAGCTGTGCTGTCTGGAGAAGAGGGGTTTTTTAGCATTCTCCTGAGGCCCTGGAGCTGGATGCATGGAAGCATAAACCCCCCCAAGGGACACAGTCACCTTGCATCAGGAGAAAAGCTGGTGGCAGCAGCCTCCCTGTGAGGATGGGGCAGGAGCTCTGCTCTCCAGACAGGCACAGTCCCACAGGAGTGAGCCATGGAAGGATGGAGAAGTCAGTGAAAACTGAGGAGAATTTTTAGGTGTCGCATGGAATGAAGTAAGGGAGATGAGAATTAGCTTAATAATTGGTTAATTATTCATTTTCAAAACAAAAACCCTGTGGATTCAGTCCTCAGCCCTCGCTGTGTTTCCATACAGAACCAGAAGTTTCTCTGGTGACAGTCTGGAGAAGCCTGTACAGAACCACACACGTGTGGTGAGGTCGGCTCCTGAGGAACCCACCAGCTATCACTTTTTAGTCCAATGCTGCAGCAATTCCTTGCCAGGAAGAGGAGAAAATGCCCATATAAGTGTGCAAAATGCCCATTTGCTAGTAATTTCATGTTCTGAAGCTCAGCTTATTCATAGAAGGATCATCTGAGGGTTGAAGGGAAAATGCAACTGGTAGCCTGCAATGGCAATGGCACCTCCCTGAAACTCCAGGTGGGATTTTTGCTTTCTGAGAGCAAAACCACACCAGAGTTATGACCTTGTGAGAAGCTGAGTGAAAGCAGACCCAGCCATCAACTCTGATCTGAGAAGGAAGTGTGTGGAAGGTCACAGCAGGAAAACACTAGACAAATTCAAAATACACACAGTCTAACTTTAAAGGTAAAGGAGAAAACTCCTTTGGGGCAAATGAGAGGAGATTTCTTCTCCAGAAGGAAATCTCTTGAAGAAAATCTTTTCTTCACAGGAAACAGCTGTTATATTAGGGGGAATATATTTAAAGTAGCTTTATGTTACTTAATCTTATTCATTAACATCTCTTCTTAAAAGGCAAAGTCGCACAGATAGAGAAGCAGGGAAGTGATCAGATTTTATGATCAGCCCTGAAAAAAAGGCAGAGAATAATAGAAGAACTGTGGAAAGAGAAGGAACAGTTTGCCACATTGTACATAGGCAGAGCCTTGTACCATGGGTGCAGGATGTTCATCTTTGGTCTGGTTTGTGTGTATTTTATTGTTGTATTTCCAAACTTCCTATCTGATATCATGGGAAGAAATATGTATTCTAGACAGATACCTCAACGAAGCACAGATTTGTTTTGTGGAAAGCCGGATGTTTTCAATGACATGTAGGAATGCTGAAGTTAAAAACTATTAAAATAGCTACAGCTTGTGGTGCATGTTAACACAGAGGGAGCCTGCTTGAGAACACCATGCAAAGAGCTGCACTTCTTCCACTGTGATGGAAATTATTGCCTGGTTTTTCTTGTTAAACGAAAAATGTGCTACATTAAAGATTTGCTTTAGCATAGTATTTTATTTTGCCCATTTAAAAAAGTGAACAATAAAATCTTTCATTTTCAACGACAATTTCAGATTTTTGAAATCTGAATCGTCCTTGTTACTCCATGTCACATTTGGAAGATGTGATTGGGATTTGGAGTGAGGAAGGGATTGTTCAAAGCTCCTCCACAATGCCATGATTAACTAAAAAAAAGTATTTTAAACATCTCATTGAAATAATATGTATTCCTGATTTAACTCTCAAATTTCTATGCATTTACCCATGAGAAGATAGCCCTGTATGTGCTTCTGCTGCAATGTTTAGCTCCTGCCAAAGGAGCCTTCTGGAAGGCAGCTGGAACTGTGTCATTTTCTGTAATTGATTATTTTAAATATACTGGACTTCCATACAATGGCAACTGGCCTTTGAGCAAGGCCATCAAGAAATTGAAATGAGACACAACCTTGGCAGTTTCCAGGACACAAATGGGGCGTGTGGACAATGGAGATGATTAGAGAAATGTAATTTTGTTAGCAGTGGGAAAATGCTAAGGAGGAAGCAGAAATTTTGAGGGGCTTAGAAACCACGCCAGAAATGAGTGTAGCTTCTAGTTGCAGCTTGAGCTGATGTTTTTTCCTCTTGCTGTTCATATCAGCTTAAAATTCCAGCTCTATAGAAGAAAAGAATTTTCTACCATGAGGGTAGAGAAAAACTGACATCAGCTGCTCAGAGAGGCTGCAAAAGCTCCATCTTTGGATATATCCAGAATTTAAATGGACATGGTTCTAAGCAGCTCACTGTAGCTGCACTGATGAGGAAGTGGGAGTGAGTAGAGGTCCTCTGGAGGCCCTTCACAACCCCTGTGGTTCTGTGCCAACAGCAACATGATCTCTTTCATTTGCACATCAAATACCACTAGAGGTGGATCTGTACCGTGTTCAGTGATAGCACCTGTAATTATAGAAGTGCTCAGCAACATCCCTTTCCATGTTGTGTTTAATTTAGATTTAAAATAAGAGAAATTGCCACCATTCCTGTTCAGTAGCAGCTTGGTGAGCGAGTACACGAGCAGGTATGTGCCCAGCTGGAAATCTTGGAATAAAACTGTGACCGAGGAGGATTAACTAGAATGGCAACAGTGACTGCAGCTCCAATCCCCAGCTAAAACCTGGAGCACAGACCTACCAGGAGATGACATTAATTTGTTTCAGGGATGTCCTTGCATCACAGAGAGCAAACACAGCGAGACAGAGTGTCACAGGGACCCCGAGGGCACCGGGGATGACGTGCACCTACGCGTGGTGGCCTCATGCTGGAGGAGGGGAAGCTTTCAGCCTCACTCAGCAATGCCATGCAGGACAGGATGTGAAGAAGGATGTGTCCCTCACTCAAAACAATGTGAGGCTTATTTTTTTAATCTAGTCAAAATACAGAGATTGAAATTTGGCTGCAAAACCTGGGCCAGCCTGTCTACAACAGCAGAGTGAACCAAGTTATTGAGCCTTAGTCCTTGGAAGTGTCTTTGGATTTTTACAGCATGAGATTCTGAAGCTGCCTACTCCATTTTTTTAGGGATACCTTTATGGTTAAGCTGAAAAATTATATTAATTTCTTAAAGCTTTGTCTAGTTATGCCTACATTCCTGTTAAGCTCAAAGTCAAACTGCTTCCATAGGAGTGACAGCTCAGATGTGAGTGAAGGGCCAAATGAAAATTATGTGGAGATCTCATTTGACAAGGCCACTTCAGACAAAAGAAATGTTAAACAAATAGCCTTACACAATGGGAAATGGTGAACTTGGGCTGACCCTCGCTGGTGGCTGGGTGCCAAAGGAAAGTTTGAAGCTACCCACATGTTCCCTCTGGAAAGCTCTCTGGGTTTAATGTCCAGCGTTTGTATATCATTTAAAATGGAAAATGAAGAGTGTTTAATTATCTTCCCAGGGTATGACAGCTGATGGAAATTAAAATGTCTGCCCAGAACTCCTCTGCTTCACAGAGCAAATCCTGGTAATTACTCAGACGATATAAACCTGGGCCATATTAAGCCCTAGACCACAAATAGACGAGACTGGATAATTTTGCAATGCAAAGATAGTACCAAAGAAAATGAAATTATTCAGGTACATCTCCCTGGATGAGTGTTGCTTTTGGGCTGCCATCTGTTGCCACAGGCAGTTACAAAGATCATGGTCTGAGTAACTTCAGATTTGTCTGCTTGGGCAGGAAACACAAAACACTGGGGGAGAATATCTTTTCTCAGGGTAGATGGAGTTAGAAGAAACTTTTCAGCTATCAGGACCACAAGTCCTTCAAATTTTAAATTAAAACTTCATTTTCCCTCACTAATATAAACCAAATCATGGCCAGGAATATGAACTCTGCCTACCACAAAAATACCCTAATAACCAGTCACCTTGGTATTACCTTCTGGTATTCCAGATTTACTTTTTGTTGGCCATTACAGAAAAAACTGCTGTCTAATATTTTAAATATTGTGATCATTGCTGTCTGGAGTAATGGCAGAAAAATTACTGAAGGGATTGATCTCATAAAGCAAAATTAACTCTTTGAAATGGAGAGCTGCCACCATGATCTGATGGCACCAGTCACAGTTGCAGGAAAATGCAGCTCAGGCTTTGGGGGAAGAGGAGCACAGACCCCTGGCCAAGCTGTTTTAAGGTTTGTGCTGTGCATTCTCCTTTTAACTCAAGATGAATCTGAGGTTCAAATGCAAATGCTAGAAGGTGATTGGGGGTGGGTTTGGAGGTGTTGATGTCTTCTCCTAAGTAACAAGCAACAGGACAAGAGAAAATAATAATAATCATGCCCCAGGAATGTTATAGGTTGGATTTTGAGAATTTTCTTTGTCCAAAAGGTTGTCAAGCACTGGTACAATCTGCCCAGGGCAGTTATTGAGTGAGTCCCCATCCCTGGAGAGATTTCAAAGCCATGTGGACGTGGCACTTGTGGACATGTCTTAGTTGTGGCCGTGGTGGTGCTGGGGCAGCTGTTGGATTCCAAGGGCTCAGAGGTCTTTTCCAACCTAAGTGAGCCTAAGATTTTGTGATTCTATGTACCCCACCCCAGCCCCCATTTTTAGCAAGAACATTTCTTTCTCCTGGTGGAAGAAGGAGGGATACCTCCAGATGCTCAGAGCTTTGAGTCAAAGATGCTCCTATCTGTAGCTGACTGGAGAGGTTCATGGACTTGCCGGAATTACAGCCTGTTTCTCCCCATCCCTTTTCTGCGGTGGCTGAAAAATGCTTGGCTGTAAGAGGAGCCACGGAGCCCTCAGACCAAGGCTCAGGGCACTGGTGAAATCAGACTGACACTACCTGACACATCCAAATCCTCCCGGGATTTTGGATGACTGGGTTTCAGAGTGAATTGTCTTGTGGGGATCCTGAGGAGCTGCCACAAACCGAGCTGCTGGCAAACCTTTACCTGGTGAACTTGCTGGGTTGGACATGTTTTGCTGGGAGAAATGTTTCTGCTCTCCCCTCCTGCCACGGGCTCCTGAGGCACAGAAGAGTGGCTGATGGCCTGGTTGCACTGATGCCATGACATTATGGGACAAGGCTGGCTAGTCAGGGAACACAAGTGCCAGGCAAATCCTTCTCCTTGAGAGGCCTTTGAAACCCCCAGGGGTACCATGGCCATCTCATGGAAACACCCATTATACAAAATGGGCCTGATGAGTGGTTTGTTTTCTGAGGAGAAGACAAGCTGGGTAAAATGTCATTGTTGAATAGCAGGAGGAGCAAAACGGGTCAGTCCTTCTCATTAAATCCTTCCTTTGCAGAGATGATTTGACCCCAAGGAGCCGTAAAAATAGACTGCAAAGCAGCTGAGCCTTTCACATGGGCCAGACTGCAGCAGTGGTGGGTGTTTTAATACCTGAATCCATAGACTCCTTGCAAGATAATTGCCCATCTCCCTTAATTCAGCTGACACCAGCTGAATACTTTCCAGCATGATGACATGCTCAGTGCAGTTTTCAGGGACAAATTATAAATATTAAAACAAATTATAAACATTTCTAGCTAAACACAACTTGGTTTGCCAAGTGGGGCTGAATGTGAGATGTATTTCTGCTGATGCAGGAAGACCCATGAACAAGTCACCCAGCTTTCAGATCCTTTTCTCTGCAAAAACATTAATCCATGGCACTAAAGTTACTGTGGAAGCTATCAAAATGATAAAAAAGAACTCTTGTAGCCTGGTTTCTTGCAGACAGTCACACACTGCTGCACCTCTTGCACTGCTATAGCCCCAGGTCCAGCAAACCTCCTACAATACACAGTCATTGAGCTCTGCTCTCTTCAAAACAGCTTCAGTTCTGCTCTCCTCCTCTCCTGGATCTTTTCTTTCATCAGTTCCTCTCTCACGTCATCCCTGACCACCACACAAAATGTTCTCTCTTCACCCAGCCAGAGGACTGCACAAGCAGCTCCCTTGAGTTTCATTCCTGTGGATTAGTTGGTGAGTACATCCATGGCCAGCAGCATCTGCTGAAGGCAATGTCTAGGAGGAAAGTTCTCCCTGCCGTTCCCTCTGTGGCAGCACCAATAACATCACTTTTCTCTATGTGCTTCTCTATTCTTACGAAGTTTAGAGGACTTTATTTTTTTTAAGCTCTTCACTGCAGCCTGGTTTCTGCCTTGGATTAAGCTGATCACAGTCTGATGGTAGCAGCCTCATTTCCACAGGAAACCAGGCTAAAAGCCTTCTCCTCACCTGCACTTGGCAGCTGCCAGTTTGACAATCTGCCAGAGCCGGCTTGACAAAAGCAGACCTTCCCATTCTTCCTCCTGAAAGTACTTTCCCATGGAGCCTAAAGGTGAACTGCCAGGTCATTGATCTCACTGCAAACAAGGTATTGGCAGGGGATCTCCGTGGGGATGAAGTGTCTGGGAATGACACATGCTGGCTGCTCCTTACATTGATCTGTTGCTAACTGGTCCCAAAATGAAGAGCAGTCACCAAAAGTGAGCCACAGGCCACTGGTCTTATTTTCTTTAGTAACTCCTAAAACAGTCACCCACTCAAAAGTTAGACAAGGGCATGGCTTATCACAACTCTATTTCTGCTTCAATTCCCTTGCAAATTCATCCAGTTTTTGAGTGGAACCCTTGCTTTAATCTTTAGAGGAGTACTTAATGCCAAGTCAACACAGCAGGCTGCTTCTTCCCTGCTACCCATTTTTAAACCAGGTAATGTCCACAAATGATCTGATAGCCTGGCCTCACAAAGAGTTTTCCTGGCACCACTTGGGGACAAGACACTGTGGTCCAGAGGAAGTCCTTGACTAGCTGGTGATAGCAGTTTTGGGGCCCATTACCCACTTGTGCAGCAGAAGGCAGTGTCATGTCAAACCACACGTTAACCACACGTTTGTGTGCTCTGTCTGCTCCAGGGAAAAGCGCCTGTGAGCCAGTGAACAGCAGCTGAGAGAACTGATTTAAGTGGGATATGAAACTTTAATGCTGGCACTTCTGAAGTGCTTGTACTTGCAAATCGAACAGCCCCTGTTTAACACCGATGTTTGCAAGTGTTCGGGCTTTTTAAAAGGAAGATGAGCTCCTGACTGTATCCAGAAATCCCACCCTGAGCTCATCAGAACCAACCTGGGCCACCAAGAAGGCTGAAATCCTTCCATGTGCTGCCCAGCCCTCTGCCTTAATGACCTGAGTGATGGATGATGGGGCAGAGAGCACCCTCAGCAAGTTTGCAGGTGACACAAAACCCAGAGGAATGGCTGATGGACCTGGATGGATGTGCCACCCATGGGCACCTCGGCAGCCTGGAGAAACGGGTTGGCAGGAGCACACAAATTTCAACAAGAAGTACAAGGCTGCCCCTTTGGAGCAACAACTCCAGGCACAAGAAGGTCCTGGGGGCCAACCAGTTGGCAAACAGCCTGGCAGAAATCCTTCCTTGGCTTCCCCATATCCTGCTGGGGTGCCCTGCTCGAGTCCCAGTAAGGGGAGCAGGTGGTACCTGCCTGCCCGCAGCTCTGACTGCCTGGATTTGTGCAGATCACCAAGACTGTTAAAACAGTCATTTCAAAAGCTTGGCATGAAGTTTTTTGCGCTGTGGAAGGGACTCAGGCTTCTGCTAAAGGGTGCAAATGGAAACCAGCAGAACTTGTGCATGATCTGATTCACAGCCTTCTGCTCCTACCTTGGCCCTCCAAGTCTATTTTAATGCATTAAGAGATGGGACGTGCACCATTTTTCCATGATGTCTGTCTGGGACAGTGAAATCACAAAGAAAGTTTTTAACATTAGAAAGAGAATAAATTAATTACAGTGTCCAGAACCCTGGGGAGATCAATTTCTCAATGCCTACAGAAGTCTGAAAAGAGCCAAGGTTTCAATATTTTCTTATTGGAAGCTGGGACAGTGTGAGAGAGCAGGATGAAATGTCTGAAAAACCTGACTGTTGTCAGTACAAAATGTGACTGAGGATATTTCAGTACATCCCAATATGCTCTTGCAACTCTGTTTGCAGAAAACTTCTTTGTCACAAGAGGTGCTCAAGGAGCAGCATGGAGCAGGAGAGTGTCTCATTATTGATTTGCATCTGTGGGAATGCACAGATTTTTGTAATTTGTCTTGTTAACCACAACCTCACTCAGTAGGAGAGATTTGTAACTGCAGCAATGAATTTATTAAAGCTACACGTAGCACTAACCAACAGTTTATTCATAACACGATGAAGAAGAGCTGGATTTCCCCTTTTTCCCTTATCACGTGGAAGTGTCTAACCAATGCAGCAGACAGAAATCTCATTTTTACACCCTGCCCAGGGTAGGCAGTGTCTGCCAGAGGAGCGAAGAGCTGGGGCTGTGCACGCTGATGGGGCTGTCTGCAGCAGTAATTGGCAGGAGAGAGACTTTCTCCTGAATTATTCAGAACTGTTAACTAGAAGCCAGTCTAGGGTGAGATGAGGCCATGGCATTAATTTTGGTTTAGTTTAGACCAAGACAAAATAAGTGATAAACCTATTTTCACTGTCCATGCACAAAGACAGGTCCTCTGATGCATCAAGGCTTTCAGCTTTATCATCCACTGATATTCTCTCATCAGAAAACCCCTTGGCAAATTTAATCACACCACAACACGGGTATCACTGGTCACCAAAGCCTGAGTGCACAAAGATGCTTTGCAATTCACATCCTATTCCTTCCTGCTTCACTAGGTTTTGAGTCTGTTCAGGGAGGATGAATTACATGGGCAAAAATTATACTTGGTGGGTTTCATGGCTACCAGCCAGAAGAGTCTGCACTCCAAACATGGCACTTAGTCCCTGTGGCTAAGCCTGGTAAGCAGTAATCATAAAAAAACCTCTGGGGTAAGCAGCTGGCTTGACTTTTATCTTGGTTTTCTAAATTATGCATCTAAGTCATGTTTCTAAGTTTACCCTCCATAGAAAAAGGCCAAAGTTTAACTGGCTTTTCCCCCTCTAACTTCTTCAGCCACAAAAGTTTCCAGTGGTGGAACAAATTCCTTCCAAATGCCAACAAGCAGCCTCAAACTCAGCATCCTCATCTGCAGCCCCATGGGGGAATCTCGGCCTACAGCGGGGCCTTTGGATGATGTGTTTTAGCCCAGTAGTATCCAGGGGAAGGAATATTTTATTTCCCATTCCCCCGAGTGCTTCAGGGCCATTTACAGGCTGAAAGAGCTCGGCACAACACGAGTATGAACTTCTTGGTTTTTTCCACTGGAGCTGGTTGCCTGAGGCACTGCAGTGATGTTGTACATCTGCCCAGCACACCAAGCGTTACTGGATGAGCAAGAGAGAGGGACAAAAAAGGCAGTGTCCTCGAGTTTCTCAGTCCTTGGGACAGATCCAAGCACTGTGGCTGTATCTTCAGCAATTAAAACTGTGCTATGAGTGCTAACCATGGCAAAGGTGATCAAAGAATGCAGTTGATGCTCCGTGTTCATCAGACAATCCTCAGTGTCCTCAGCTTCCCCTTGCTGTGGTGTTGCTGAGCTCAGCAGGTGACAGGACCTGGCCAGTGGCTCATGGCTGGGTTCTCATGGGCCTCACGTGGCTGCAGGCAGAGCAGGATGACCACAGGCCCCTGCAGGCAGGAAGACTAACCTGGGATGCTTCTGGAAAAATCCTGCCATGCAACTTTCCATCAACGGATGTGAGACCTGTGTTCAGGGGCCCTGCTGCTCCCTGACTCCTCTCAGGAATGAGATTGTCAAAGTCACTGTCTTCTATGTTTGCCTTCACTTGTGTTTGTAACTAGTGTCAAAGGCCCCTCAGTCCACATCCATCCTCTCTTCCCCTGTTTTACCAGTGACCCTTATGACCTGCTACCTTAGATTTGCAACTGAGGTTGAGTCAAAGGTTACAGGTGAAGAATTATTTTAACAGCAAAATGAGGTTTATCAAAACAGGATCCACTTCCTAATAATTTCTTTGTCAATTGCTCTAGCATTTAGGACACTTCAGTGTCCAAATATCATAAAATCATGAAATGGTCTGGGTTGGAAGAGACCCTAAAGCCCATCCTACCTCTGCCATGAGCAGGGACACGTTCCACTAGCCCAGGTTGCTCCAAGCCCTGTCCAGCCTGGCCTTGGACACTTTCAGGGATGAGGCAGCAACAGCTTCCCTGGGCTACCTGTGCCAGGGCCTCGCCACCCCATTAGAGAGACAAGAATTTCCATTTTTGGAGGCCTAGGTTCATAATTTAGAAATCCAAGATAAAGCAATTGCCTTGGAATGGCATTTGAGCCACCAGCAGCTCGGGGTAGGCTCAGCTCAGCATCCCCATGTTTTGGCAGGGTCTGTGCCTGTTTCCCTGTGGAGGTGGTCCATCACCAGCCTGGCTAGAGCCGAGCAGGGCCACAGGAAGAGCAGAGGAGAGCAAGGACACCAAGAGAGCCTGAGGGTCTCTGTTCCCTTCAGCCCAAGGACAGCTCCCACCATGGCCAGGCACGGCAGTGGTGCCTGCAGGGAGAGGAGAGCACAGACACCCCGACACAGCTCAGGGCTGAGGGGGTGCCTGTCCCTTCACCAGCAGCAGCTCCTGGGGTCTGTGGAATATCTGGCTGTGTGACAAGGGCCATTTTCTAGGAGAGCCTCTGAGCCACTCCCAGGTTTCACATCTTTGCTCCCCAGGGCTTCTGGAAACAAATGGAAAGTATTTTTCTCCTGATGTTTTTAGCAATCGCATGCCAGGAAGTGGCAGGAAAGACTGATACTAATTTTTTTTTAGCATGTCGTGGGTGTAAAATCTCAGGGCAGTGACTCAGGACACGAGGGGAATACATTTCCTGATGGATGCAGCGTGTTGAGCCCAGGGCATCCATGGTGATGGCTGAGCTGCCAGACTCCCCCAGCCCTGCCCATGCCACTTGTCATCCTGACCTTATGTTCCAGTCCGAGGGCAAAGGGGCTTATTTTTTCCTTTCTGTTAATTTTAAAGAGATAAATATAGAATGAAGCGACCTCCAACCCCCTTGGAAGTCTTTGAGTTTGAAGCCAAACATGTGAAATTTAGCAGTAGCTCTTTTTTATTTATAGGTTGCTCATTGTTTAGCTTAGCATGAGGCTGTGCTGTGTGCCTACCAGCGTGCTTAATTAGCACAAGGTCAGCAAGCTTTGCAGAACAATGACATGTTTTTTGCTAAAAAATTATTTTCTAATAAAAAATAGATAGTGTCCAATAAATATAAATATAAATAAATATAAAAATAAATAGTGTCCAATGTTGAAACACGGTGGATTGTAGTCTTGAATAAAATTTCCCAAATACATATTTTTGTTTGAACAGCCACCTAAGTAGCTCTGGCCCCATTGAATTCACCAGGGCTCAGGTCTGGATTCCACCCTGATTCTGACACCATTCCCTGCAGTTTTATCCCCTAGAGCATGAGGTACAGTCAACAAGACATGGTCATCTTGAAGGAAGAAATTCTGTTTCCATAACTGCAGCTCTGAGGAGAACCCAAGTGAGCAGCACTGACCAAAAATAGGCTGTGATATAAAATTGGCTTGAAATTGAGACCCTTCCTGGAACTGTCCAAAGCTTTTTATTTTACCCACAGTGACTGCAGGACTAATAGGACACATGTCCATTAGTCTGCAGGAGGTTACTGTAATGAATAATAATGGATTTGACAGCAACCCCGAGGTAACTCAGTGGCTCTGACGCTGCTTCCCAGTTCTCCCATGTATGGCTTTCATCCTCCCTGATTTCTGCCTTCTGCCACATGCAGGAAATAAAAAAAAAAAAAAGATTGGGACATTACTTTATGGAAAAAAAATTAAAGAAAATTAAACTATGGCCTAGATTTCTGTTTAGAGAAGACTTTGCTTAAGGGTCAGAGAAAGGGGCACAGCTGCAGTGTCTCCTTGGAGAGCCAAGCTTTTTCCCCCACATGCTACAGAAAGCTGCTGGCAACGCCTGTCAATGAAGTTACAATGGTAGGTGAGAGCAGTTGAGGTTGGAGATCTCTCCAGGTGTTTCTAGAGATGTGTAATCCAGCCCCCCACAAAGCTGGACCAGCTGGAATAGCTTGCCCAGGACTGCATCCACGCAGTGCTCCAGGGTTGGATAGTTCACAGCCTCTCCCGACAACCTGCTGCTTTGTCCATCCCCTTGCACAACAAACAAGTTCTCATTATGTTTGGGTGGAATTTCATACATTTCACTTTGTGCCTGTTGCCTCTGGTCCTGGCACCACTGAGAAGACCCTAATTCACCTTTACCACTTTCCATCTGTTTTTAGGTAGGACAGAGACAAGTGAAGTTTCCTCACACAAGACAAACATGTTGGTTGGACCTGAGGATTTGTGTGGAGAACCATAGTTAAGTTTGCTAAAACAGAAGCTGTAATTGTAGTTAGGATCATCTGTGACTCCAAAAGAGTCCCAGCCATCATCTTTTATGTCAGAGGGAAGCACCAGAGCTTTCTCCTGGAAAAAGCAAGAGCACTTTCCCAAGTTTGCATTCACCCCAAAGCTGCTGCAGATGGAGGAGATCCCATCCCAGGGCTGGGGACAGGAGGCTACAGGTACCCTCCAAGGGCAGGAGGGTGTTCTTTTCAGCCAGGAAAAGGTGATTTTTGGAGAGTGGGTGCTCACAAATGGCCAGCATGGCCTCGGGGAGGTGCAGAGGAGGGAGAGCAAAAAGCAGAACTCCCAAGGACTCCTGCCAGAATAGATGGATGCTCTTCCCAGGCTGAGCCCATGGAGGAATGGCACAGCTTGATAAGTGCCTGCAGAGACACCATGAGTGTGAGCCATGGTGTGAGAGGGGAACCAGTGTCTTTTTGAGGGTACCAGAGGGCTACAAATATCTGTCCAGGCAGAGCTCAGAGCAAATGCCTGCTTGCAGAGTGTCCTGCTGCCTCCAGAGAGGGCCAGTGTCTCCAGCCATCACTTTCCAAGCTCTGCAGGATGAAGGGACATTCCTGGTGAAGGGACTGGACCAGCTGGGTGCTGCTTACTGTGCTTAGATGCTTTTGTACAAGATGCCTGAATGAGAAGGAAGGAAGAAAGGGACCCAGGAAACAAAATTTGTATGAATTTTGCATGGAGCTCTGTGTTCAGGCTGGCAGTCCTAATCATGCTGCATTTTCATTTCACTGAGAAGAAAAACATTTGGTTCTGAGATGGCTGAGTAGCACTTTATCTCCTGGGTGGTTGTTTTCTCTTTGGCATGGGGGGAAGTGCTGTGCTCTTAAGTGACATGCCTTGTTATAAACAGCGCTTGGAGCTCCGTATGTTATGGGAAACGTCTCCTCAGCTAGGACACACAGAGAGCACAGTGTGCAGCTCCTGCTAGACCACAGGCAGAAATGCTCATTTGAGTCATCACAACATGCAGCTCTGAGCAAAGGCTGGGGCTGTTGGTCCCCAGCTGAAGCACAGGGACCCTGTCTCCCAGCTGGCTGTAACAAGGGACACCCTCCCAGGTGCCTTGTGTCTCCAGATCCACCTTCTTAGCAGGCTTCCCTTTGAAGCACAGCTGGAGCTCAGGGCCCTGGGACAGGCACCCAGCTTTGAACTGTGTTTCTGTGGGATCACCAAGTGCCACAGTGTGAGCAAACTGGCTACAGAACGCAGGAATTAACTGGATTTGAATCACTTTCATTTCCATGATGGGAGAAGATTTGAGCTGCACCCACTTTTATGTAGCTTTTGAAACTTAAATAAATTCTAAGTGTGAATTTGGATTTGTTCAGCTTCTTCATTTGAGTCAAATTCCGGATCAATTGTAGTCACGAAACATCTTTCCCCTCCACCTCTATTAAAGGCTGAATGTACAAATAATTTCTAAAAATATTTGGCATTTTCACATAAATCATTTCACTTCTGCATTAAGAGTCCAAACCCGTGGAGCAGCATCACTGCCTGGTACAACCACTCGCCCCCTGCCATTCCAATCTGTTTCCTGGAGATGGATATCACAGGTCCTTTGAAAGCACCCAGCATGCTGCAACATCCTCAAAGTTCCCATAGGTTCAAGATGGCTGTTCTTGTCCTCTGGAGACACAAACAAAGCACGGAATGTACCAGTTGGGATGTACCAGAGTAGATCTGTACCAGAAAATATGTTGCTTGCTTCTATGACAACACTGGAAATATGAGAGAAATAAGACACTGCACATCCCACACATGAAAGAGCTGAAGCTGCCTGCAATCCTGCAGTGACCACAAAGCCCTCTCATCAATTAGCATTTGTGTTTATTTGCATGTTTGCATGAGTCAGGTGCACAGCACCTGAGTCTGACATCT
The DNA here is from genome assembly GCF_024509145.1 of Vidua macroura. NCBI lineage: Eukaryota > Metazoa > Chordata > Aves > Passeriformes > Viduidae > Vidua > Vidua macroura. The sequence goes on from NC_071579.1 coordinate 8,573,833, forward strand.
CCCTCCAAGACCCTCAACAGCAAGTCTGGAGTTGACTGTAGCTGTGGTGCCTCTGACCCAAATTTTAGGACCCTGAGGTGAAGGGAGCCTGTGAGAAATGAGCTGGTGGCAGCTCTGTCTTCTGCTCTCCTGATTATAAGAGGGAAGAAGACAACCTCCCACTCTGCAAACAAGATTATCTGTCAATGGTCTGGTACTGCAGAATTTAAGTACTTTCTCTACCAAGGGCGGTCCTAAAAGCAAGGTCCAAATGCTGGACATCCCCACCTGGAATGCAGGGTCAGGAGTCTGGGGGTTTTTCTTTTCCCCCTCCACCAGGGTGCTTGGAAGGTAAAATGTCTTGCTTGAACCTTATATGCTGTACAAGCTACAGCATGAAAGTGAGGACAACATGTGGTGCCCATGGGAAGCTTTCTGGGCCTGCCTTTGTGCAGGGCAGAGAGTTGTGGGTCCCAGTGAAGAGTGGTCAGGGCAGTCTCAGCCCATTAATGTCCTCGGTCCCACCTGCAGAGGAATGAGGGAATGATAACTCCAGAAGTGACTCCAGGTGTAAATGGAACCCTCACCTGCACCCCACTCCCAGAATGTGTCAGTAGGGATTAAGAATGGATTCTCACAAGTAGGAAACACTGAGCTTTCCAGACTGGGACCTGTCTTGTTAGCTCGAGGGACCAGGAGCTGCCTGCAGCCCTGAGAGAGGCTGTGAGTGAGGGGTCACTTGGGCTGACTCCTCATCCCCTCTGTGGCTGCCCTCCAGGAGCTCCCGAGATGGGGAGGTTTGGAGATGACATGGAGGGTTAGTTTGCTGTCATTGTGCACCTTCCCCTTAGTTCTCTGCTTCTAACTTCACTTGAGCCAGTGGGAGCAGGGGGAGAATTTTCTTGAATAATGTCAGCTTGTAACTAAGAGCTTGGCATCTGGTGGATCAGAGGCTGGAATCATTTGTGCTGCTGTCTGCACAAGGCTGGGAGCAATGCAGAGGAGGCAGCTTTAATTAAAACCAGCAGCCATAGATCATGAAGCAGCCTTATCAATTTGCAGGGCTCTGCAGAGTGCTGGGCAGTGGGGATGGAGTTGGCCTCCAGCAGGACCTGGAATAACAGCTGGGCAAGGAGCAGAGACACCTGGGGCAAAGCAAACCTATCAGCCCTGATTCTGGCCTGCTCTGCCCAGAGAGAGACCCTAAACCCAGCCTACTGGGCCATGTGTGACAGGGGTGAGCCAATGCTCCTGGGAACACGCTGAGAGGCTGCTCTGTCCTGCTGACCAGAATGTGTGATCAAGGCTTTGGGTAGGGGACATCCTGGGGACCCAGCCACCCCCACCCAGTGCCTATGTAAGTCTGAAACTCCTCTGGACTCCCGTTGCTAAACCACTGAATGGCCTCGGGTATTTGACGTGGGGCAGCAGTGGAGATGAAAAACATTTTGTATATGAATAAAAAAAAAATTACATCCCATCCCTGGAAGTGTTCAAAGGCCAGGCTGGACAGGGCTTGGAGCAACCAGATAATGGAAGGTGTCCCTGCCCATGGCAGGGAGTGGAACAAGATGATCTTAAGGTCCCTTCCAACCCAAACCAGTCTGTGATCCTATAATTATATAATTATATACATGAAAAATGCATTCCAAAAATCACGCTTAAAAAAAATCTTTATGCAGCAGTGCATACAAAAAGAAAAAAATCTCTGTGCTGATTGTGCTGCAGAGAATGTCCAATAGTATAAGCCAATATCTATAAATCCCTGATCTAGAAGGTGAAGCAGCACATTTAAAGAGAAGCCTTTGGCTTAGTGCTCCAGGTTAAGGCAGGCTGAAGGTCTGCATTCTGCCCCTGGCCGTGGATTTGCATTGCCAGGGTCTGATCTGGTGCTCAGTGGAGCTCAAACTGGGAATATGCCTTTGCTTTTCATTAGAGGTTTGGATTTGCTGAAAGCAGCTAGATGTATTATTCATGAGCATCTCCTGAGGAAGTCACAGACCAGTTTTCCTGGACTGCATTCAATGGAACAGATTTCCATGGAGCACGGCAATGGGGTTGAAAGTCTTGTGTGAAACTTCAGTCAGCTACGCACAGGGAAACTCATGAACATCCCAATCCACAAGAGACTGCAGAATACTGAGTTTGCTGCCTCTAAGAATTTGAAAACTACAAGTCAGGCCTCAGTCGTAACTTCTTTTTCTTTTTCTTTTTTTTCTTTGCTGCTTTTTTTTTTTTTTTTTTTTTTTTTGTCTTTTTAATACAAAGAAACCTCAGGGTCTTTATTTGCTTACTGATGTGTAAACATTGAGTTCTTGTTCTCAAACTCTCAAGCCTTCATATTTGTGGAAATAAATCTATTTCTAAATGAAAAGCCAGATTCTCTGGCAATAGCAACTCTAGAGAAGCTGACTGTATGTTTCATAACTCTTCCAGGGTGAACTGAACACTGCTGCAGGTTATTGCTACCACCTGAGGTGGATCTTCTCCATCTGGATTTGTGTGTAGTGCAGGTTATCACCCCTGAGCTTAGAAACTGGTAGCTGATTTTAAAAATCTCCCAAACTGAGCCTTCCCAACCAAGAAAAGCACATCTGAGGGAAGAGCTTGAATCTGTGGACTTCATGAAGTGTCCAAGGCCAGGCTGGACAGGGCTTGGAGCAACCTGGGATAGTAGAAGGTGTTCCTGCCCATGTTGGGGTGGAACTGAAGGAACTTTAAGGTTCCTTCCAACCCAAACCATTCTGGATTCTCTGATTCTATGCATATCTCCAAATAATGGCTATGAAGAAGGAACTTTCTTGGCTCCTGCTTGTCCAGGGGGTGCTGGAGCCTGCAGAGTCTGTGCTGGCAGCAGGGGCAGAAAGCTGGCAAAGCATAGAGGTGCCCTCTGCTCTTACTTTAGGATGACACAAAGAGATTATTTTAATCTTAGGCCTGAACTGTTGCCAAGCTCTATTTTATATATATATATATAAAGGAAGGCAAGCATGGGAACTTAAGGGTACATTTTAGCCATGTGGATTATGCTGCATCTGTTCCCATTCACTCTTCCCTCCTCCAGTTCCCACATCTGACTCCTTGGACTGGTCCTGTCGCTCTGCCAGGAGGGTGGTGGCAAGTACAGCAGCACCAGGGACGGTGTTTAGCTCAGATGTTGAGGCGTTGGATCAGCTGCAGCAGGGAAAAGCCAGCACACACAGAGGACTCAAAACTTCAGATGTAGTAAAGTTTCATAATGGAAACCAACAGCTATCCAGCTTGTGTCCTTCCCCCTTGGAAGACAGCATAAGCAGAAGAAGTCTTTCAAAAGCCATCCACTTCTGTGAAATGCTGCCCTTATACTCTCTTAATTGTGGAAAATTTGGGGTTGCAAAGTGGCTTCTGAAGAAGGTATGCAGGACTTATCAAGATGTGATGTTGAATCAAGTTCATCAGCTGCATTTAACCATCCAACACTTTGCCTGTTTTAACATGAATCTCACTTGCTGTTGAGCATTTTATTTCAAAGCTGATCTCTTGAAACCAAGTCCCTCTTTGTGAGGAAATGGTGCATCTCCAAACCAAACTGGGCTGTGCTTCCTCCTGTGCTCACCTGGGCTTGTAGGGCAGTGTCTGAGGTTCAGGCTGCACTGAAAACTTTCAGCACAGCTCTGCTGACAACCTTTTCACCTCAGCAGTTAATCTCTCCTGCTGGCAACCGTTACTGTTTACCCATCCAAACTGAATGTCCCTTCCTGGAGCGTGTCCCTGCCAGCAGAACCTGGTGGGATGGAGGCAGCTGACTCTGCTAAACTGAGTTACAGCTAAACCTCTGCTCCAAGAGACCTGAAACACCCAGTGAAACACCTGAAACACCCGTGATGCCACAGTCATGTCGTCGAAGACCAGGAGCTGCCTTTACCTTCTCCCAGAGGGAAAGCTCCCCAGCGTTCAGCTGTGGTGTTCCTCAGTGCTGAAACAGCTTTAGGGAGAGGATCAGGCTGGGAGGATCAGCTGTGCCACCTCGTTCAGAGCTGCCCTGAGTGTTGCAACCCAGGGCTTGTAAAAACTCACACTGGCGGCAGGTTCCTCCTCTCAGAAATTCCTGAAGCTTTTGGGGAGGATTGAGCCTTGCTGGGCTGTGAGGTTCTAAGGAGCTGGGCCAAGGAAAGTGGAATTGGAGCCTGTGGGAAGCTTTCATCTAGAAAGCCAAGCTCTGACTCAAGCAGCTGTACTGACTTTGTGCAGTGGCCTCCCATTGCTGCCGAGTGTGGGTGTTCAAAGTGGCTGGAAATGCTCCCTGGCATGGGAGGTGTTCCCATTCTGTCAGGGGAGACAAAGAAAGGACATGGGAGGGAGGTAAAATAATGGATGCTCTGTTAGTCTGTCCTAAAGTGTGAAAAAGTTTAGAATAAAATTGCATGGGCTTTTTGAGAACTCAGGAGATTGCAGAGGGCACATGTGAGTGTACCATCTGGGATGAGAGCTCTCCCAGCTCTCACTTGGTGCTGGGGAGGTTGGACTGCTGGGTATCAGAGAATTTGGCTGCTGCCATGTCACAGCAAGCTGAGTCATTGACTGTTGAGTCTTAAAAGTGCTCTGCTTTTCCTCCTGCCCTCTGTGCCTGTGCTGCTTCACAGGTGCCCTCAGGTATCAATCAGCCTGCAGGGTGAGCAGGGATGTGCAGACCCTTGGGCTCTCTCCAGCACAGAGTTACAGGAGATTTCTGACTCAAAGCTGGGTTTTGGCTTTTGTTCTCTGGGTTTTGGGGAAGTTTTATCTGTTTATTTTACCTTAGCAAAGGAGCCAAACTCCTTATTTCTTAAGGAAAACAAACTCTTCAAGAAGATGGCAATCCTTCGGAAGGCTTCAGAGGTGCTGAGGTTCCGTGCTGTGCCTGAGACCCCCTGCTCGAGCATCAACAGGATTGGCTTTTGTGCAACTTGCCAAAAAAAGAATAATTTTGGTACTACTCAAGAGGAGAGTGGGATTTTTTTTCTCTCAGCACTTGTACAACACCAAGTCTTGTGGGGGCACCTAGAAGGGATCTGTGTTTCCTAAAACACAAGAGCTCTGAGCTCTGATGGTCAACAAGTGAGAGTGCTTTTATTCAGGCTTTCAAAACATCTACATAACTCTAGGTTTGGTGTGCAGAGTTTTCAGTCTCCATGTATTTTTATTGTCTCCTTGTAATCTCTTTTTGGCTTTGACCTTTGAAGGACAGTAAAACGAATCTGTTTATAAGAGTGCTGAGCCAATGTGGAGACACCTGGGTTTTCTTGCCTCTTCTTATTTTTTTAGGGACCTTCAGCAAGTTGCTTAGTTTCTTTTGACCTTCCCTTCTTCCCTGGCTTAAATGCTTGGGGAACTTAAGAAAAATGCACTGTAAGAGACTCAGTAGTACTGTAACTTGTGAATGAAAAATGAGAATTACTTAGAGATAAAAGATTATTAACAGAGTGGGAATGTCTCCTGGAAACTTAATGGAGGATATCAAACGTACAGTGTATTTAAAATGTTCATAAAATCAGATTTTTATTCTTGCAGAACTTTTAAATAGTTCCTAAGATTGATGAGTACTGGCTGGCTGCATATGGGGGTGCGTGGAGACTTGCCTGGAATTCATTTAAATTTCCTTGGAGATCATGTGACTTTCTTGAGGCAGAAAGTCCCAAATCAAACATTTCTTGTGACAATCAGCACGTGTGCTCGATGCATTTGTGACAGATGCAAGCATTCTGGTTTTTTGCTAAAGAAGAGTAGGGCAAAGCAGTGATATCAGCCTCCAGTTAAGGCTGTGGGTAAGAGGCTGGGAAGGGCAGAGGACAGCCTGTCCTGCTCTTGGACAGGGCTCACATAGCCTGGTGACACAATTATAAATGTCCCAACAGGTCTGCCCAGGCTGCTGGGTTTGCTCACTGTAAACAAGTCTCCAAGCCCGTGTCACATGAGCTTGGGTGTCCTGAAAGCAGATCTCTCACTCTGGGAAATGGAACGTGTCCCAGGACCCTGCAGCTCTGCTCACAGGGGGACACTGAGGGGACGAGGACCCCAGTCCTGATGAGGCCTGTCTGAAGCTGAATTTTAAGGCAAACCAGCAAAGGGTTTTCAGGCACAGCTACAAAAAGAGTGGTTTCCCCTGTTTGCTGTGAGTGGAGGCAGGGGGACACCCTCAGATGCTGAGCGTTCATTACTGGGGCTTTGCTGGCGTAGCAACTGGAGACACCCAGGAGCAAGCTCAGCCTGGTGGGCACAGAGCAGTGCAGGAAGAGCTCAGCCCGTGTTTGTGCAGTGGAATGCTCTCCTGCCCCAGTCGGGTGGGAAACCACGCTGGGAGTCTCACCTGCACAGCCCCCGGGCATGCAAAACAGGGGGTGGCCACCCATCACCTCAGCTGCCAAAATTCGGGGGGAAGAGACAATTACAAGTGCTAAAGATGCCAGTTAGACCTCCAAATAAATTGTCTTCTGTGGCTGGGAGAAGCACCACTACTTACCAATACATGGAAAGCTGTGTGGGTGTCAGAGGCTTCAAGCAGCCCGTTGAGGCTGATGTTTTATTCCTGGTGGAATTTGTTCATTCATTTTTTCCCCAGTAGACATTTGGAGTAAGGTCCTTGCTTGTTCAGAAGCTCTCAGTGAGGTTTTAAATGTCAGTATTGATTAGGAGCATGGAAGGTGGACTTTATGATGAGGTGCTCTAATGTGATATCCTCTGAATAATTATTTCCTACCTGTGGTCAAACAAAACATTAAAGCAGCACAATACTAAAATCTTCATATGAACTCAGTGCTTAATTACATTTTCTTCAAATGGATGCTAAATGACAAAGATAGCTTTTCATGGACCAGAATTCATCACCATTGCCTTATTTTATTCAAACTTATCGATACCTGTCTTGTGGTCTGTTACTTTCTTGCAAAAATGATCTCCTCTGGTGCAAAATTCTTTCTTGCAAGGGCCATTAACAGCAAATCATCCTATGGGTATTTAGTTAAAGAACATTTGAAATTTTCAGCTGAAAAAAGGAAATGAATTGGAAACCCCTCTGAAAACTGGATGACTCTACTGGCATCAGTCAGCTCTTGGGTTGATACATCCAAGCTTTGTGTCTCATCAGGAGTGCCAGTAAGTAAGGTGCAAGGCTGTTCTTTGTCAGAGCCTTGATGTATGTGTGTGGTAGGAGTGGGGCTTTGGACTTGTTAGGCATCAGAAATCCCCTCTGGAGAGCAAGATCCATCTGTTTTCCCGATCTCTGCCTGGGTTCTGTACGTGGTTACGTGACTTCCCCTTGAGAACATTTCCTCTGAATATTGTTCATAAATATTTCCAAGAAACCAACAAACTATTGTTTGGCTTCTGTCTTTATTTTGTTCTTTTTATTTTTTTCTGGATAGCTTTTCAGCAGGGAACATTAATGCTGTGGGCCTTTTCAGCAGGTTGGGGAGGGGGGGGGTTATTGTTCCTGGGTTTGGGCAGTTTGTTTGGATGGCTGTTGACTTTGTTGTTGTCTTCCCCCTCCATTTCTGACAGTCTGGGGAAGTAGGTGGTTCCCTGTTTTGTTTTCTTGACCATTTGTGAATTATTTATACAGGCAGGCTTTTCTGGGGGTGAGGTTTTCTTTGGGTTTTGCTGTTTGCTTGTAGGGTTTGTTATATCTTGGGGCACTTGTTGTTCAGCTTTTGTTATCCTGAAGTTCAGTTTGCTCTTTGTAACTTCCAAGTGGCTCCTGTGGCTGGGAGCTTCTGACAGCTTCAGAGCTGTTTCTGAACCTAAAAGTTCAGAGCCTGATTTAGAACCTAAAAGTACTTTTCCCTTTAATCCCAGGCTGCCCACTGCTCAGGGAGAGTGCAGGGCCAGGAGCTGGGCTGCGATGATCCTTGTGGGTCCCTTCCAACTCTGGATATTCTGTGACTGAATCTGTGTGTGAGGGAAAGCAGTGGATGCCACTTGCCTTGTCCTTAGTCAGGCTTTGCTGCTGTGTCCCTCAATTTTCTTGTGTCCAGTTTGGGGTGTTACTGCCTGGATGGGTGGAGAGCTAAAAGAGTGGGGAAACTGCCAGGATCACTGGGTCAGTGGTTTGTGCTCTGTCTGGAGGATCTTACAAGGGAGGTCACTCAGGGATTCCTCCAGGCCCTGTCCTGCTCCTGCTTTGGTGACTGGAGGCATCTGATTTTGAAGAAAGTGGTTTGGGAAGGATGAGCAGTGAGCCCACTGTCAGGTCATCCAGGACTTCCACTGAAGCTATTCCTTGATTTTCAGGCTTAGAGAAACATTTTTGCTTTGATCTACAGTACCCAAATAGCCCCTCTGAGGTTTATTTCCTCAAGTGCTGATCCTTTAAGGCATTAAAAAAAAAAAACCCAAACCAAACAAAACCCTCCCCCCCAAAAAAAAAAAAAAAAATTACAAACAAACAAACAAACAAAACCACACACAACCAAAACCTCCAAAAAACCCCAAAAAAACACTGACACAAAAACCCTAACCACACAAAAAACAGTCCAAATAATCCCAAACACATTAATTCATTTGCTTTACCACTCTACAGGTCACACTGGGTATTTTATCTGCCTGCCTTAGCCAATTCCCAAAAAAGGCCACCCCCAGAACATGTTTTATCCCTAAGGCATCCCTTCAAATGGGTTTCTTCCTTGTCTCTCAGCCTGCCCTCCTGAATGCAATTGGGCATCTATGGTGTAACAGGTCAGCTTTAAAAGATTCAACAAAATTTACAACTGTTTGCACAAATGGTGAAAACTTGAATTTTCTGTGTTTCTAGTTGAACACATTAAAATTTGGAAGCTAAAATATTATGTTGGGGTGTTTTTCCTCATTCCTTTTCATTACTCCTGCATTCACTAAGAGTTATGAGATGGAGGATGCTTCCTCCTTCCTTGCTTTCTTCCCCTCACCTTGTCCACCCTGAAGGTTGGTAGGTGAACATCTGGGAGGTGAAGATCTGGACTAGCAACAGAGGAGGGCTCCTGCAAGCCTGAAAGAGGCAGTACCACCTCTCTTGCCATGCCTTCTTACTTGAACTTCCACGTACAGGAAAACTGATCCCAGCCTTCTTACCACCCCCCTGACCTGGGAGCACCAGGATGTTTTTAAACCCAAGCTGCCCTGAAGATGTTTCATCAACTCTGTCAAAGGCCACAGCTCCCCACTGAACTCTCCTGCCAGGTGGAGCCTGTTTTGGAGAAGTGGCCATGGGTTCAGACCTGGACCCCCTGTCCCCCTTTTCCTGGGCTCCTTCCCTTACCCACATGGAAATCTCCCAGCTGGGAAGGAACTCTGACTTTTCATTCCTTTGGCATTTATCAATTCCCTTTTTCTTCAGCCCTAAAAAAGTAAAAATGAGCAGGCAGTTCCTTCAACACCTTCATGAAAAGATGTAGAAATATTATAGGCTGATTTCACTCCTGTCTCATTAAAGGGAAAGAAATAGCTGGTGGTATAAATATGCAATTAAAAATAGTAGCAATTAGAATGTCTCAAGAATGAAACAGGAGCTTGCTGTGAGGTGGAGCTGCTTTCCCTTTTGCCTGTGCTTCTAATTCCAAACTCTTTGACGTTGGGATCTAATCTTAACAGCTGATGCTCAACTTCTGGTTTTGCCACGCATGTTAAATGTCATGATGTAAACTCAGCTCTGCCTCAGACCTTTGCTGCCTGTCTGTGGTGACAGGATAGCCACACCTGGAAGCCCCTGCATGCTTTTGCATGGATCAGCTTCATTTTTTCGTGGACAAAGGAAAAAGATGCTTTCTGGGCTGAGCCTGGGGCTCCTGCTCTCTCATGTGCTGCTTGGAAAAGCGATATTTGGTGCAAGCTGAGACCTCAGCATCACTAAAGATCAAACACTCCCTGTCATGGCCCTATTTCATAGAATCCTGCAATGGCTTGGCTTGGAAGGGACCTTAAAGATCATTTAATTCCAACCCCCTGCCATGGGCAGGGACACTTTCCACTAGACCAGGTTGCTCAGAGCTGTTTCAGCAGGGCTAATTGGTCTAGGACAGACTGGGAGCCTCTGGAGCCCCAGCTGCAATTCTGCAGCATTCTTGAGGCTGTTTTGAACTCTGAGACACTTCAGTGAATGCAAATACTTTTCAAATGAATCCCCCAATCCAGATACCCACCTGCACCCTAGTTGCTTAAGGCTGGCAGTCGTGGCTGACCCAGTGTTTGCCCACCACTACCTCCATGTTGTGCTTTTCTAGTTGATATTTCAGAGCTTGCCAACACAGAGGTCACCACAAAGGATATATTTCCATTAATCCTTCTCATGCCATGCTTCTGGAGCCAGCTGCTCCTCCTGCACCAGCCCATGTCCCGAGGTGAAGACATTAGGATGGGCAGAAGCGATGGCAAATGGAGATTTTAAGTCTCTATGTTGCTCAGCATCCAATCCCTTGTGCCCACAGCTGCCTTCAGTCAGGAGAACAGAATACTTAAAAACCAGCACATTTTCCCCTCCTCTCCATTCTTTTTGACATATCCTAGTCATATTTCTAGTCTATTTTGACATATTGTTGGTAAAACCTGGACGGTTAAAGGCTGGACAGGGAGGCAGCAGCAGCAAGGCTCTGTTTCAAGGAGTGCTTTGCATTTGGGGATCAAAGCTCTGTGCAAAGCATGGAGGTGCCCTGAATTTTTCAGGCACTGTCTCCCACCTGCAGTAAGGAATTACATGGGCACAAAGCAGCCTCTTGTGCTCCTGACACATCACGTCCCCTCCACAGCAGTCTTGAGCACAACAAAGAGCTGCTGTTTCCAGACCTGTGTCTAGACACTACTGGCCTTTTGTCATTGTTGTACACTCAGACCCTTGCTAGGAATAACAGCAGTCAATGTGTTCCTCAGGTACTGGGAACAGTACATGTGCATAACTCTGCTCACAAGTGGGTGCATGAAGAGGACCCTCACAGCCTGGACCCCTCTCCACCTCCCCCTCCCTGCATGGATGCACTCACCTGGGAGCAGTGCAGATGAAGTGGAGTTTTGCAGGGATTAGGCACTGGAGGGCTGCTGGCCTCACAAAGAGCTATTTCAGCATTCCTATCCCCTGTGCTGCGGGCAAACGGATGCTGACTCAACCCTCTGAGCAGCCCTTGTGTCCCTGTCTGTTATCATCATCTCTTAGTTTTTGCTGTAACATCTGTGTTTGTCCCTGATGAGATGGCAATTTCCTTGGGGCAGGGAGCACAACTCAAACAGAGGAGTTTAATTACCCCAAACACTCTTTTCATTGCTCTCACAGGGATTTTGGCTTCCATGGCTCCTGTTTGGATGAAGCCATGGCTCAGGGAAATATCTCTACCAACAGTCACCCTGTGTCTGGGTTGGACACAGTGCTTGCAGCAGTGCCAAGCTCTGATGTTCTCCTCGCTGCTGAGAGACCTGCAGGGATGTCCTGCAGGAGTAGAAGGATGAGTGGATGACGGATGGGGAGGACACAGCAGGGTGAGCCAACAGCAGACAGGTCACCACAGTGCTCCTGGCTGCCAGCAGAGCTGAGGTGGGCTGGGCACACCTTGGCCATCAGGTCTGCGTGGGTGTTGACAATGCCATGCTGCAGTTCCTCCTGTGCACATGGGGAACAAACACAGCCTCGGTGCTCCTGCTCTCCCTGGCTGTCCTTATTTCTGCTCGTAGGGTGGCTGCTCTTTGCACACAAACACAGGCTGCAGGCCCCCAGGCTGGGTCACACAGGGTGGCCACAAGCACGGGAGTGACCCTGCAGGAGAAGTCTGTCCTGGCTGCTGCAGGCACTGGAACGAGCTCGTTCCCAGGCTGCATCCTGGGAGGGGTGACCCAGCACAGAGCCTCTGCCCCGAGCAAACCCCAAGGCACCACGCTGACTGATCCCGCTGGCATCCCGGGACAGACCCAGTCCAACCAGGACTTCTGGGCACCTCAGTGCTTCCTTCAGTCAGATCCTTCCTCACCTGAGCCCTGGCCCTTCTGGCGACTTTGCTCACAGCCTTGGTGCTATCACAAGATGCAGACTCTTGTCTAAATGCTTAGATTAAGTGTCTACCTCATTTGTTGTTTTGTTCTCTAGAGAGTTGTGCTTCACTGGCCATGCAGTGGGGTGTTTTTCCAAAAGGCAATTGGGAAGAAGTGGATTTTTTATTTAAAGCAGGGACCTGCCTCCTGTGTGGCATCAGACCAGCAAGTATGGAAAAGCAGCATCCGTCTGAGATGTGATAGAAACCCCGAAACAGGGACCCAACCCTTGATGCTAACACCCACCTGCTTTTTACTAGATGCCTCCTTCATCTCCACTCGGCAGCCTGGGAAGTGCAGAAGTGCCCCAAGCACAGCTTTTACTCGTGCTGTCACAGCCCCCAGCTCTACTTGCTCCAAGAGCACTTGGAATGTTTTCTCTAACTCTTTGCAATCCCCACGCTCTGTACGCGTCCCCTCCAGGCCTTTAGCTGAAAGCACAGCAACATCTCCTGGAGCCGGGTGGCTACTGCAGGTTCAGCTGTCAAAGTGCCACCATCAGATCCCCAGCTGAGTTCCCTCAACTCGAGAAACTCCGGATTTGTTCCCATGGTGCAGATGCCAGGGGTAGTGTGTGCCCTGCACATTTCCTCTGTGAGGAGAAGGAAGGAGCTGCTCTTGGAAACTGCCTGTCCGTTGTTCAGATGTCCCTCAGGAAAGCTTATCAGACCTGACGAGGCAAACACCAGCTTGTGTGAAGCATTTAGAGGGAAACCAGGAAAAAGGAACTGGATTGGTGGCACCACACTAAGGAGACAGGAGGGATTCACCCCATCAACAAGAGGTGCCAAATGGCTGGATTTTATTACCAAACAAATGAATTTATTTCCTGCAAAGAAAAGCAACTGGGCATGTGTGCTGGGGGTATCCCTGGCCCAAGGATAAGGAAATTGGAAGAAGGAGCCACCAAATGAGGTCCTCTGCATGGAAATAAGGCAAAGTGCTGGCCTTGCTGACCTCCTCTATGAGAAAGAGGCAAATGCAGAAGGGCAGTGATTGGCACCTCAGAGGAAACACAGCAGCAGTGGGGCCAGGTAGGATTTGTGTCTCAAGTGCATCTTCCCTGTTTGCAGTGACCCCACATCCTGCTGCCACCTCAGGGTACACAACCAGCTGGATGCCAGCCCAAGCCCACCTGCAGCTTCCCTCCCTCCTCCTTCTTGCATAAAAAGGTGGAAAATCCTGGAAGCAAACAGTTGCTCCCATGGCTTAGAGGAAACTGGAAGGAGAGTGAGGGTGGACATGAATGTAGATTTCTTGTCTGGTGCCATGAAAAGGCACTGCTTGTACTACAACAAGCCCTGCAGCATCAGCAGCCAAATTATTTGTTTAATTATAACTGCCGTCCTTGATGCATCTTGACTTGCTAATTAGTATTTTAAGTGCTTGTGAAGTAGTTTGGATGTATTCCTTCAGCTTTCAGACACGTCTCTATCACCATTGCTATTCCTCCCTCCTGCCCCATGCCATCACCTAAGTAACATCATTTCTGCTTCCAGACAGGCTGAATTCTCTAAAGCGGGAGGGAAACTCAAACTTCTTTGCTTATTCATGCACAGGGAGCTCTTATTTGCATGAGAAGAGATGAGGCTGTGGAGCAGCATGCCCTAAAATCTGGGGAGAAGAGAATCTTTGCACTAGGCAGGGAATAATGAGGCACAGAAGTGGATAAACTGATTTTTTTGTTGTTGCTCTGCAGCATTGCTGAGTTTTTCTACCCTGTTTTCATCACTCAAACCGCTCCACTCAGCTGATCCACGGCAATGGTGGGCTGGGAGCACCACTGGCCATCTCAGTGGTCCTGCAGAGGGCAATTGCTTTGGCAGGCAATGCAGAGGGGACGTCCTGCATGACTGGATTCCAAAAACAGGCACGGGTTTCTGAATGGGCACCACGGCTGCTGTGTCAGACTGCTAAATTGGGTTCAGCAGGATTGCTGGCAGGCATGGACAAAGGTGCAGCCATAGGGGGACTTGTTGTATCTTTGTATCTGGACATTAGCTGAGGAGTTTGTTAAATTGCCCCCACAAGCAGATGAACTTTAAATTACCCTTACAGGGAACCTCAAACGATGCCTTTTTTTTTTTTTTTTTTTTTTGCGCGTAGTATCTGGCAGCTGTACAAAGCACCAAAAAAATCCCTTCTTTCACAGATTTCCTCTTAGTTTTTGGAATGTTTCTTTCTGTAACTATGAAGATAGGAACGAACTATTAAAAACCATTTACAGCAGTTCACAAAGCACACAGTCATGGCAGCTGCTATTTATGAATGATGTTTGGGAGGTTCTGTCAATGGAAGAACAAATAGATTTTTGTACGTGCACAATTCTGGATATTTAGCACACAGAGGCACTTCCCAAATGTTTTGTGAGAACAAAAAGCCCTTTCCCTGGCTGTTTACAGATGGCTTGCAAAGAATAAGTGAGAGGTTCAAGCGTGGCTGAACTGAGCAGCTGCTGAGACTTCAGATAAATGGTTTCCAGCCCTGCTCTTCCACAGCTCTGCTTTGGAGGCTGCAGAAACGAGACACGTTGCAGGGTAATGCTGTCCATCACATCAGGGGTTAGAAGGAAATCTTGTCTCATTTCCATTCTCCCCACCTGCTCTTTGGAAGCTTATTCTTTAAGCATTATCTGAAAGCTTTTAGTGGTTAGGTCCCAGCCATGATCTCATGGGCTTTGATGAGCTTTCTGGAGCTGAAAGAAGCTTGTGTCAACAAGGAGATGAAGACAACCCCTTGCACCTGGATGCCACGTGCCCTGGGGTGTGTCCATCCTTATGATGAAAAATGCACACATTGGTGTGCACCTTTGGTTTCCCCAGCATTGATTCGGAGCTTGTGTGGCTTCAGCAAGGCAAACTCTGCCTTTCCAAATTTCCAAGGCTCTCTTGTGTACCTTTTGTAGTGATGAAGTGCTGAGAGGATTTCTTTCAAAGCCAAGTTGGCCTCCAGTTCCTGTGTTGCCAATGTCTGCATCCAAAAAAAGCTGAAAATAAAGTCACCTGTAAGGTATCCTCTGCATCCCATCACCAGAGCTAATAAGATAATTCCCCATTAGGCCATTCAAGGCCATAAAAATGGCTTCAATATAAGCAGTGGGTTTTGTAAGCTTCTTTTACTTCCCCTTGTTTGGTCACGAATTGGGAATCTCTCACATCCTATACAGAAACTGTTTAGGACATTTCTTTCTTTGTAGGTGGGGTTACTGAGCCTGCAGGAATACTTGGCTCAGACTTTACAGGAGGCAAACTGAGGCCTCAAAGGCTATTTAAACCAAAACATAATCAAAGTAAAAATGCACCTCTTAGGAAGACGTTTCTGCACAGCTGGTATAGAGCAGGGGGAGCCCTCAGTGGTGCACTAGAGCTTTTAGAGGGCTCGTTGGACTGGACCTACCACTCTGTTGTGCTTGAAACTTGTGGAGAGAATGTCTTCCCACCTCTGAAATACAAGGGCATCCTGAGGGGAGGGTGAACCAGCAGGGACTGCTTTGTCTTACACATCGCCGTGCATCAGTCTAGAGCATGGAATAAATATCTTCACTGTTAGATGTCAGACATCCTTTAATTTTTCATGGTGGCTTGCTCTGGAGTGTCAGAGTTCCTACTGGAATATCCACTAGAAAAAAGAAAGGATGAGTGGTGCTTGTGCGCCACTGCCCTGACACAACAAGGGAATGGAACAACAAAAATCTTAAATTTACATCCTTTCTGCAAGGGGCAGTAAGATGGCTTGCCCTGCATCAGCTCCTACCTTCACCCATTAATTTCTTAGGCTACAGAAGTTGATTAAATCTGGTCTAAGCTGATGTCTCTTGGGGGGGAATGGGTGTTACATCAACCTCTGCCCTGCACAGAACAGGGACATGTTAGGGACATATTCAAAGCAGGTGTTGCTCTGGGTTTTGTGGACACCTTTGGGAACGTGTCTCTTTTTTGGTCCCCAGACACAGTACGTACCCAAGAATGAGGTTATTATGAAAGCCCTCAGAAACTTGAGTCGAGGAAAGCAACACTCCAGACTGAAAGGTCATGGAATCAAAGAACCTTTTAGGCTGAAGAAGACCTCTAAGATCAGCTCTAGCTGTTCCCTCAGCACTGCCAAGGCCACCACTGACCCATGTCCCTAAGTGCCACATCTACACAGCTTTTAGATCCTTCCAGGGATAGGGACTCCACCACAGCCTGTGCCGGGGCTGGACAGCCCTTTCCATTAAGAAATTTCCCTAATATCCAACCTGAATTTCACCTGCCACAGCCTGAGGCCGTTCCCTCTCCTCCTGTCCCTGTTCCTGGGAGCAGAGCCTGACCCCCCCTGGCTGTCCCCTCCTGTCAGGAGTTGTGCAGAACCAGAAGGTCCCCCTGAGCCTCCTTTTCTCCAGGCTGAGCCCCTTCCCAGCTCCCTCAGCTGCTCTTCATCAGACTCCTGCTCCAGTGGTGGTGAAAAAACCCTGGGGACTTGTTAGGAACTTCAACTCCCCCATGGGTAGAACCAGCTGGGCAGGGGGGTACACAAAATCTTTGTCATTGGTTGAATTTAGTTTGTGCACTTTCCTGTAACTCAGTACCAGTAAAAGGAGGAGTTGTGACCTGGAAACTTGCTGCCTGGTTGGTGTGGACAGGTCCCTGTTCCATTTTCTTGGAGCAAACACCATTTTGTCGTGCCCCCACGCCCAGCGGCTCATGCCGGCTGCTGACACATGGCCAGGGCTGTGGGCAGACATCTGCAAGAAGATACACATTCCATGAGGGATTGTTGAGCTGACAGAGAATGCCTGGGACAGACTTCACTCAAACCTGCTGACAAGCTGGACACTCCAGCCACCCGCTCTTTAGATCAAAAGACTGATGGCCCAAGTGCATAACAGAGAATTAACAGAGACCTAGGGGGACTGGGCAGTCAAGTGGTTGACAGCAGTGCTCTGCTTTCCCTGTTGTTCTGACAGTTTCCCTGTCAGGCCTTATCACAGTCTCTTCTGAGTCTGAGGGATGACAAAAAGAATTAGCTTATCCAAACTAGATGACGTTGGAAACAAACATCTTTCATCTGCTAAGTATTCCCTCTTGGAGCTGTTCCCATCCCGACGGCTGCGAGGGGCTGCCGGGGACCACACGCTTCCTGCTGCTTCCTTCTGCTGAAGGATGAGCACCCAGCAATGGCATCCCAGAGCTGAGACAGGCACGTGCCACTGGCAGCTCTCATCCTGGGACTGTCACCAGGGCTGGGCTCTTCTCAGGACCTTGGAGCTCACAAATGGTGCAGCTAGAGATAAGCAGCTCCAGTGCATGAATCACCACAGTGCATTGATCAGCAAAGCATGCAATGTTGGAGTCAGAGGGAAGGTGCTCTGTGGGCCTGAAACACTGTTGGGTGGCATCCATGCTCCCTCTGAAGTCAGTAGGAGCTGGCTTGTCATGATGCCTAAAGAGGCTGCCCTGGAACAGAGGCTAGACAGAGTTAAAGGAACAAAGCTGGAGTTTATTAAAAGGCCTTCAAAGGATACACCTTGGGCAATACAAGAGCCTGGCTGTGGTTCTGCCCAAGATGGACCCAAGATGAATGCAAGATTGATGACCAGTCACTAGTTTTCACAATTCTGTAAGTTTTGGTCCATTTACATGTTGGGGTCAATTGTCCAATTACAGCTTCAGGTTAAGAAGTCCCATCCTCCCAGGTTGCTCTCCTCAATTCTCTGTTGTTTACACTTCTTGAGCCTAAAGCTGCAGCAGTGTCCTTGGTTCTCAAGCTGGAAAAGGATTGTTTTGTCTAACTACCCTGTGAAGAGAACTTGCTAACACTTCAGTTATATATGAAGTTCAGAGTCACACACTAAGGCAGTACAGAATCTAAAATATATGAAAGCTAAAACTTAAGGCATCAATTATACTATTACCTTTTCCTTCTATTTATCTTGGATGAACTCTAAAAAAATTGGTTTTAGATATCCATGCTGAGAGCATCAATATTGACATGTGAAAACCCCATCTTGGAAAACAGTGCTGCTCAAGGCAGTGGATTTATTGTAAGATCAGAGCAGATCACCACATGTGTCAGAGGTGTCTCCCAGACCTGTGGGGTTAAACCTTACAAGGCACCACAGAAGCAGCCAGATTTATGGAGGAGAGTATTGAGGAGTAGATTTCTTCTGCTCTAACAGGGATTTGGGATTAGGACTTTAGTTGAGCAGCTGACAGGTTCATGTCAGTGGAAAGAGTAACCCTGCAAGTATTTGTGTTTACTGCCTGCAAAATATCAGCACAACAGAGCAGTAAGTGACCAAGGGAAGGTCCAGCACCACCCACAACTGCCAAGGGTTCACCCCACCCCAAGCTGGTGTACTGACTACATGCTGGACCTTGAATCAGTTTGTTGCAAAGCAATCTCTGCTCATGAACATAACTTTAAATGCAAAATGAAAAATGAAAACCCAAATCCACGTACAGAGTCCAAAGATGAGTCCCCAGTTATAAGACAAGCCAGTCTAAAATGAAGCCAATTGTCAGTTGAGGTGCCACCTTTGTGCCACCAAAGGACACAGGAGATGCATTTCAACCCACTTGAACAATCAGGCTTGTTCCAGCACCAACAGTAATAGTCACTTTTCCAGACAGAACTGACATTATAAATGAGTTGTTGGTTAATTTGCTGCTTTGTTAAGATCATTGATTCTGCAGCTACATCCTTAAGCAACAGTGCCTGAATATAAACTACCCAGCAGCAAAATTATAACTGCATTTGGATGCAGAACACAACCTTCTTGTTACCAGACTTTCAATCCAGAGTTTCGGGGTTACTCATGCAAAAATAGCTTGTCTGCCTGAGTGAGCATGCAGGGCTGTTCTCAGCCTTTAACCACCAGCAGCTGGGAAGCAGCTCAGCAATATCTGTCTTTCCAGAGACATCCAAACCCACCTCCCAGGGAGCTCCTTGTGGAGCTCAGAGCCATGTGAAGGAGCCCAAGTGTTGGCCCCTCTCCCATCAGCAGCGCTGGCTCAGCTGGCTCAGACCCTCGCCCTGCTCCAGCTAGAGACAGAGCACATCCAGATTTGCTGCTTTGCACAAGGTCACCCACCAGATTTGCAGCTGGTCTAGCATTTTGAGGACATTAAAACAGCATGAGTTTTAGCACTTGTAGGGGCAGGACCACACAGGTGAGCGTGAAGATGCTGGTCCTCACCTCAGTGGGTGGAATTCCAGCTCTTGTGGAAAGGCTCAGTGCTGGAAGTCTAGTGGGAAGTGTCCCTGTCCATGGCAGGGCAGGTAGAACTGGATGATCTTTAAGGTCCCTTCCAGCCTAAACCTTCCTGGGATCCTGTGATTCTCTCTTTTCAAAGCTCCCCTCCAAAATTTGGCACTATTTTTGATTATAACTTCTGCCTTTCCCATCCCAGCCTTATGGGAATGCATCCTGCTCCTAGGCAGGAGCAGGAAAAAAAACAGAGGACCATGAGTAGTAAAACTAATGGTGAGGAACAAGCCAGGAGCCCGAGTCGTGCAGCTGCTGAGCAGAAAGCAGAGCCATAACAGAGCAATGGGATATTTTTCCTTTCCTTTTGCATTGCTCTTCATGGAAGTACAAAAAGACCTTTGCTCACTTTGCTGTGACAAGTTATAAATAGAGGTTAAAAAGGTTATTAAATTTGACCACTCGTGTCCACCAGAGGAATAAAAAAAACCCTTTAAACCCAAATTACTTGATGTAAGTAGGACAGTCCAACCTTTATTCTTTGCCAAGAATTTGGTGAAATAAATGCATTTCTCTGAGTGAATAAATGAACTTCTCAGTAAAATTTGTCAGTGGACAAGGCATTGAGAGGCCAATACTGACACATCCCCAGACACTCAGAAATACTTTTGTTCCTTTTCAAATCTGCTTTTGAGATAAATAGCCCACTCTCTCACCTACACCTGTGTGTTTTTATACACACCCACACACAGATATGTATATATGAATACAAAACTATTTATTCCCAAAACTTAAAGCAGCTTTTAAATCATGTGATGAGATGTAAATACTCATCTCCCAAGCTCATACCCATGCCTGAAATATCAGGTGTGCTCCCACCTGGTTTGGGGCTGGCTCTGGACCCATCAGATGGCAAGAGAGGGGTATAGATCCTGATCCTATACATCACCAAGCCACTCCAGCTAAACCACGTTTCCTTGGCAGCTGAGAAGTGGGATAATAAGATTTCTACTCCAAAGATACGTGCCCAGAGCACCAGGCCTTTAATTATGCAAAGGACTGGAGCCAGCTTCCTCCTGCCTTTTCAGATAAGTGGTTTCACCGAGAGATTACAGCGAGCAGAATTTGGCACCTGGCTCTGCTGGCACCAAGGGGCTTTTGTTCTTTGCCCATGCAGTCTCCTGCCACGGAAATTTGTGCTTATCCCAGGATCCACCCAAGTGGATCCAGTTGCCATGTCAGCAGATTAGTGCCTACAAAAGACCAGCAGCCCTGGGCTGACATTTAGCATCTCCCAAAACCTTGGAGCTGAGTGGTGCCGATGCTCATTTGTGCTCTTTGTCCCACATGAGAAAAGCTGGCTCAAGCCCCATTCTGCTCCAGTCCCTCCGGCCTGGGAGCTAGAAAGGCAGTGAGCAAGCCCTGCTCCTGCTGAGCTGGGTGCTGCTGGAGGCTGTTTTACTGCAGAACAAACTGGTTCTGCGTGTGCCAGCGATACCTGGGCCATGGCAAATCACAGAAATCAGCAGAAATTCAGCAAATCCCTCTAATGCCAGCTTGGCAGCCTTGAAGCATCTTGCACTGTCTGATAACTAGACACAAAACCAGCCTTGTTTTCCTCTTTTGCAGTCTCGTGGTGGCTGGTTGTAGCAGACCAGCTGGTCCCTCACCCAGGGAGAGGCAGGACAGGGCTGCCTCCCGACTGGGGCCACTCCTGCTCTCAAACAGCTTCATATCCAAAAATTAGCTGAAATCAAATCTGTAAAAAGTGTCTTTTAAGTTCCTATGGATACAATGAATTGTTGCACGAGCATGAAATGTGCAGAGTATGTCTTGGAGCCTTGGGAGAAGCAAACCCTGGTAGCAGAAACTTGGGTGGAGGCTTTGGAAATTGCCTTGGTGTTGGGTTAATGCTTCTAATTGAAGGGAACACTAAAGCTAATACAGACTTCAAGGGGAAGGGGTACCCCAAGGGTAAATCTTGGAGATAATTGGGATACTTTCTCTATATTTCAATGTTTACACAGAGGAAAGACTTCATAGCTGAATATTTATGGTGACTGTACAGAGTGAGAGTGACATCTGAAGAAACATATAGGCTTTCTTCTCCAAAGAGAAATTTGGATCGAGACAAAAATGACCTAAATAAACATTGGAAGATCATAGGAAAGTATTCCTTGGAGGCAGAGAAAAGGAATATATACATGCAGATAAGTGTTGGGTATTGTTCTTTGGAGAATTTCAGTGCATCAAAGGAGCCTGGTATCAGCCCTGGAATAACATCAGAAGAAATGTTGTCTGAGGAGAAGCAGAAGGGCTAAAAGAAATTCATCTGGGCAGAGGAAGGTACAATGGACTCTCCAGTTTTAGATACTGAGGTGGTTTCTGGCTTTTCCATGTATTGCTCACTGAGGTCAAGAAAGAACAACTTCTCCCAGCTCAGAGGCTTGTGAGTAATGGAGAGGTGGACAAGTAGAGTTTGTGGTGGGTCCAGGAAATAACAATAACTTCTTGGGTCAGTTTCTATAATAAATATTATCATTTATGGCCTCAGTTTTCTGTTATAAGCACAGAATAAGGTAACTACACTTGTATCTGCTCTATCCCCGTATTGGAACTGTTCAGCACCCCATTATGTCATAAACCCAGAGTACAATTTAGGAAGAAAAAAAGCATCAAAGAAAAAAGCATCAAAGCAACTGAGAGATGGACTTCAGGAATACTTCAAGCATGTGTACACCATGGAGCACTGAACTCAGACTGCAACTGAAAAGGATATAACACATCAGGTTGGAAGCAGAATGTACAGTTTATTGCAAAGAAGAAGGAAAAATCCAGGGTAGAATTTGCTCACTTCTTCCCACCTCCATTTTTCACTGCAGGTAAATCAGATTACAAGAATGTGCAGCTTCTGAAATGACTGTAAACTCAACCAGCAAACTGTGGGCCTCCTGAGCACCTCCCCATGTGAAAACAGCATTAAAAACTAAACACAGCTTCAGGAAAGAGCTGGGTTAAGTGGCTCATCTTCAGTGTGCTGTCTGTGTGGATGAACTGACACTACCAGGTACAAAGAATGAACGAGCTGTTGAAAACAGACCTGTGTGCTCTGATCCAGCTGGGTGGCTCCTGCCCTCTGGTTTGTCTGGGTGATAATGGGCATCAGGTGGTGGGTGGCTTGTCATTGTGTGCTGTCCCCATCAGCCAAAGAGGGCTTGGAGTAGTCACTGAGCTGTAGTTTTAGCGTTAGGTTCCTCCAGTTCTCAAGCCTGAGCCAAACAGCACCTCTGCAATTCAGATTTTGGGTGAGTTACTCATTGTAGGGCTGAACTATCCTACCCTGCTGAGACCCAGCACTCCAGCTGAGAAAAACCCCACAGGCAGTGAGAAAAACCTGCCCTGCATTACATTTTCTTTCCTTGTGGCAATAGCCTCCCCTCCAAACTCTGTCCCCATGCTGGTAAGCTGTGACAGCTTTTTCAAACATAGCATCTTCAGGTATTCAGAAAACACAAAAATGTTGGGTGATGAGAGGCTTTAGATGGCTCAAAGCATTTGGGTGACAAAGGGCTTTGGGTGGCCTCTTTTTGTGCAACTGTAGGTGGTGCATGGCAAACCCAAGTCACCAACTCAATGTCTCCCCCTCTTTCTTCAATTCCATGGTTTACACTGGCATATCTAATATTTAGGAATATTTAGGAATACCTATGACTGCAGGGGAAAGCTGTGCCAGCCTAGAAGAACAGGTTTAACCTGAGGTGCTCTTTCAGGAAGCTGCTGCTTGTGGAGCACTGAGAAAGGGAATCCCAAGTTTACCTTCAGCACTAATGAGAGACTCTCCTGGGTTCTCTGTAAATCTGGCCAGAGCCCACTGACCACAAGTTCAAAGACATATGAGGTTATTCTCAGGCCAAGGAGATGCTGCACTAGAGAGAAACCCCACAAGGTCCCCATTGGACCCCAGAAAGAGTGTTTGTGTTTTGAACATCAGTTTTCTCCCTTTCCTCTCCTGGCTTTGTGGGAGCCTCACAGGGTCTGGGTCCACCCTGATAGCTCTCACAGCAAAGCCTTTGAAAAGCTTTGCATTAAAGACATGGAAAGAAATGGGAGATTTAGGTCCCTTTCCCAGCCTGAAGGACCAGCCAAGTGTGTTGTGATACATGTCAGGGCTGTATTGGGCTGACACATCACCTGGACATGAAAAGGCTCTTCACACTAAAGAAAACCCAGTAAATGTCTGCTGTTGGAGTCACTTCCTGGGAAGAAAGTTGAAAAACTGCCAGCACAGAGAGCTGGGAAGCTGCCCAGTGCTTCACTGGGGAAATTATCCCAATCCCTCTGGATCTCATATCCATGGTCCCAGGACCACCATAACCAGTTATGGTCTTTCCAGGGGACACTGCTGCCAGCACATGGTTTTTAAGATGTCTAAGGAATAACCCTGTACAGCCTAAAACTCTTTGTCCACCAAGAAGGGAACTCAGAGCTTTTTGTACTGATATTCCCACACTGGATTCATTTGCTGTTATTTTCCTGCCACTGTGCTGTGCTTCTTGTATACTATCTATCATGCTATTTATATAATATATTTATGCATCTACCTCTGTGCAACCCCATATGGGCAGAAAGCAATGCAGTGTGACCCAAGCTCAAGCCCTAAAGTGCCCTGGCTGGAGCAGGGAGGGTGCCAAGGAGATAGAAAATTATTCCATGAGTGATTGCAATGGGGAGATGAAGGCACAGAGGGGGGAAACCCTGCAGGCACTGAAAGGGAAGGAGGAATGGCTGTGGGATGTGCCCTAGGGAAGGGGAGTGGGTGTGCAGCAGATCCCACTGGCAGAGCTGTAGGCACTGCCTGGACCAGCTCCAGCACTGGCACAGGTGCAGTCACACAGAAGAAACACATCTCCTGTCCCCTGGGGCTCAGCCTCTTTCCTGGGAAATGAGGATTTACAAAAATAGGAAGCTGGAAATGCTACTACACAGCAGCTAAATATAACCTGACCAACTGAGGAGCTGCAGCCCTCACTCCAAAACCAAAGGCAGGGAAAGAGAATTCCTCATTCCCTGCCAGGATGAGGAGGGATGGAGGGAGCTGCTGGCCATGGCAGAGGCTGCCCTGGGGAGCCTGTTCAGTGCCCCACCACCCTCTGGAGGAAGAGCCTTTTCCTGAGAGCCAGGCTGACTCTCCCCTGGCACATCCAGCCCGTCCCTGGGTCCTCTCATGGGTCACAGGGAGCAGAGATTGGAGCTGCTCCTCAGGAGGAGCTGCAGAACACACAGTTGAGCTGCTCTTCTGTAGGGCTGCTAATTTTGCCATCCTTGGAGGTGCTCAACCTGTTCCCCCCATGAAAAATCCCTTGGTTACAGTTGTATGTTTGCCAAATGCTGATTTTGGGGGCTGATTCCCCAAAGGCAAAGAAGCAGCGGAAGGTGGACGTGGTGTTACCACCACAAAGATGCTGGCAGTGGGGCTGGGGCTCAGCACATGAGATCACTTATTCTGTTTTGCTTTTTAACAGCCAATAACCAACGTGGAAAAGTTGGTCCAGATCCAGCATTGAGGTAAGCACATCACTGACATCACAACACAAGGGAAATTGCAAATTTACTTTGGGAAGGGGAAAAACAACAAGAGACTCAGAAACTGAACTTCAGCACCAGCACTAATAATAAACCACAACAATTAATCACAGACCTGCTTGGGAAGGGGGCCAGCAGTGAGGACAAAATGAACTAGAAGTGACATTGTTTGGTGAATGGAAAGGCTGAGGCATCCTGATGAGGGCCCAGGTGTGGGAAGTTATCTAAAAATAAACAAACAAAACCCCAAAGCTCTGAGCATTTCAGCACCATCTGGAGACTCTGGACAAAGAGGAGCTACTGTGGGACATGTTGAAGAGCAGGGTTTATGTGTCTAGATGTGTATCACAGCAGTACACATCACCAACACAGGGGAACCCAGGGCTCAGAACACAAATCCAATTGGCCATGGATGAAGTTGCAGTGCTCATGGCAGGGGGTTGGGCTGGGTGACCTTTAAAGGTCCCTTTCCACCCAAACCATTCTGTGATCCTGTGATTCTAAAACTGCACACCAATCCCAGAGCAGCCACTCTTCTGGGAAGGGCACAGTAAACCCAACAGAAACTAAGATTTTAATGTATTGGTAGAAAAACAAGCAAGGAAAAAATAATAGGTGTTTCTGGCAGTTTGCTGGGCTGAGGGGCCAAGTGCTGAGAGAGGCAACATTCAGTCAGAGCCCAACTCTCCATCCCAGGAGCACCAAGTGTCAGGAGCTGTGCTGAGCCCTGGCCAGGAGACTGGGACTTGCAGCTGTCTTAACATTGCTTAATGCACAGGGGTCATATATCTGAGATGAAATTAAAACAAATAAGGAGGTGCAGCATCACAGCACATGCCACAGTTGAGATGGCCACAACACACAGAGTGTCACCATGCAATGGCAGAAAGCTGCAACCCATACACAGTAGCACCTGACCACATCAGAAGGCTTCAGGTGTCTACCCCTGCAGACCAACACCCTGTCACTTCAGAAGGCTGCAAGCATCCACCCTTCTTGTTCTTCAGCCCAACTTTTTATCCCCTCATGTTCACACACTGCACCTGTGTGCCTCTGTTCCCTTTGGGATTGCTCAGTGCCCCTGGGCACTCCATGGCTCATTGCTGTCAGTGCTGCTCACCTGCTTCTCACAGCTGTAGCTCATTAGGGATGAGGCTGGGCTGCAGCCCCACTCCCAATTACCACAAACTGTGTGCCTGCAGTGCAGGGCTTTGTCGGGATGAGTTTATTTCCAGGTGGGCTTGAGGACCCTCAGGACCACACTGCATCCCTGACGAGGTCCCTCCTCCTCCTTAGATGCCAGTTTAGCTTCCAAAAGTGAAGTTTGCTTCAAGGTGTGAAGACTTTATGGTTTAGCTATTGCTTCCACAGCATGTTGAGCCAGTGAAGGGCAGTAGAATTGCTAGGCATGGACAATTAAATTAAATAAAATTTAAAAATTAATCTCTCTTTATCTGAAACTGAACACTGGAAATTATTAGACACAGTCTTAATCTCAGTTTCTCAGATCTCTGTCTGCAAAAGGAAGCAGCATCACCCCTGTCTAATTTCTTAATCTAATTACACAGGATTACAGAGCTGGCAGCTCACTAATATTTATGCTTTGTTTGAAATTCTGGTGAAACACCTCAAAGGACTTCTGTATTCAGTGTCATGTCCAGATACCCTTTGATTAATAACTTATAAAGTAATATGCTAATGAGAAGGAGACAAAAGTCTTTTGAGTGACTCCACATTTACCAAATGGAAAAATAAGTTTTGAAACCTATAACAAAGGGCTTTTCAACACTTATCCACAAGAAGATCAAGTCCAGGATGACAAGACCAGGTTCAGGATGCACAAGCAGCCTGAATTCTGGGATCTCCTAGTGCCAGGCTCTGAAACTCCCCATAACAGGCCCAAATTCCCTCTTGCACTGTGGTACCACACCCAAGGAGGACCTTGCTTGAGGAGACATCCCTGCTCTTTACAGTCACCACAGTTGTATCGGGGAGGTTTAGACTGGATATTAGGAAAAAATCCTTCATCCAAATGGTTGGCCAGCCTGGCACAGCTGCCCAGGGCAGGGGTGGAGTCCCCATCCCTGGAGGGATCTAAAAGCCCTGTACACGTGGCCCTTGGGGATGTGGGTTAGTGGTGGCCCTGCCAGTGCTGGGGGATGGTTGATTTCCGTGACCTTACAGGGATTTTCAAACGTAACTGCTTCCATGGTTCTGTTCTGGGAAGTCTGTGTTTCTGGCAGGACCTCCAAAGATGAAAACCAGCACTTCAAAGCTGCTTGGCTGCTCAGGCCATACCAAACCTTCCCTGCGTGCTGCAGGTGGAAAGGGGCAGCAACAGAGGACTCTGCCCACTGCTCCACTCTGCTTTTCTGCTGGATTTGTTCAGTTTCAGGTCTTCTCAGATTTTTTCCTAGAATCACAGCATCCCAGAACAGTTTGGGTTGGAAGAGACTTTAAAGCTTATCTCATTCCACCCCTGGCATGGGCAGGGACACTTTCCACCAGCCCAGATTGCTCCAAGCCCTGTCCAGCCTGGCCTTGGACACTTCCAGGGATCCAGGGACAGCCACAGCTTCTCTGGGCACCCTGTGCCAGGGCCTGCCCACCCTCATAGGGAAACAGTTCTCCCTAACATCTCACCTAAATCTGCTCTCCTTCAGTTTTTCAGTTTAAAGCCCAAGCTGCCCTACATTACCATCAGGATTTTCCTTTCATAGCTCTAAAAAGCCGTGATTTTGTTAACTTTTTCTTTGACAAGTGCCTGCAAAATTCATGTCCCTGAAGTATCCTAGAGATCTCTTGCACAGCACAACACCCTTCCTCCATCCCAGCTCTCCCTTCTACGAATCTACTAGAACAAAATGATTCAACCAAGTAACAAATGTTGGAGAGACCAGTCCCTGCAAGCTCACAACAAAAAAGCTTGGCTAATTATTCTCTTCCTTTCCTCACACAGGCTTTTTGTGAGGCTCCAGCAATTAAAGATGCTGCTGGGGAAGAAGATAGATGGGAATTACTCTGACTTAGGGAAATTACCACCCAGAGGTTTTTGATTTTTTTGTGCTGCTATGTAAATTCCCTTTGCTCTGCTAAAACTCTTCTAACCAAATGCATTACTTTGACAACACATTTCAATAGCTGAGTTTTAAAAGACACACTTTAAAACTGTTTCCAGCCAGCTCTGATCCCAGCCTGTATTTCTCATGGTAATCTTGAAACCAAATTCCTGGATGCAAATACTCTACTGACTCTTTTTCTCAGCTCTCCCAGCAAACCTTTGCCATTCACGTAGAGCTTCAACAGCAAATACAAGACAAGAGGGGAAATCACTCACGTGTTTATTCATCTAAGCCAGACATCCCCCTTCCCAGGAGGACCACCCCATAATCCCAACACAACTCCACGCTGTGGGAGGCAGCCTGTGGTGGTTCTCCCTCACTCCCAGCGAGTAGAAAGGGTCTGTGTGTGTGTAACCCTCTGATGGCTGAGGGACCAGCTGAGCCTCGGCCGAACTGGTGCTCCTCACTGTGCTGCGATCCCACGCCTGCGCCTCCACTTCCATGAAAAGTGAGTTTGACCAGTGTGACACTCACATTCTCTGGACAGAGAGACAAAATTCTGTCTCTCAGGAGAAGCACAGAGAGAAGAAGAGAAAACTTTATCTCTGCTCCTTTGTTTTCCCCATGTGGAATGTGGTGTGGAGATTGTTCACCTGCAGTGATTGCTGGGTTGGATTCTGGTGCAGGGTGTTTGGGTTCAGTGACCAATGGATCCAGCTGTGGCTCGGGCTCTCAGCAGAGAGTCACTGGTTTGTTAGTTAGATAGGTAAGTAAGTAAGAAGTATGTAGAATAGTATAGTATATCTTTAAATAGTATATTACTGTAATATGGTATCGTTTTAATAAAGCTATCCTTCAGCCTTCTGATCTGGAGCCAGACATAATTTCTTCCTGCATCTGGGGATCAACACATTTTTTTTTTACTGTAGACCAGGTGGGGAAGAAACCTTTGAGCATGAGCAGATGCCTGTGTAAAGTCCTGGCCACGCTCTCTGACCCCACAGAGAGCACCCACCCCTGCATACCTCATTTCTGGGGGGACCCACCGTGCCCCAGCCTGCCTGATGGACCCTGGGTGCCCGAGGCTGGCAGGTGCCTTGTTCAGTGCTGGGCCTACTGGGCTGCACAGCTCTGCTGGGAATGTTTTGCCTGAGAGGTCCTAGAGTTGTCTTCTCACAGCCTTGTTATGTGGTGGCTCTTGGCTGAGCGTGGCCAATATGTTCAAAGCCTAGTTTCCATTCATCCTCATCTGGAACTCAAAGTTTACAACACAGAAGTTCCATATTTTTCCATATTTTTTGCTGCCTTGTCACTTCATCAACTTTGTGCTTAGGTTTAGTCCAACACCATCAATTAGAACACAAACCATACCAGACCCAAGATCAACCCTTGAACAAATCCATGAGTAACCTCCTTCCACTCTGATGCTTCCCTTAATATCTATGACTCGGTATTTCTCTTCTAAGCACTTCCTCATCTATCACACTCTCTCATGTCTAAACCCACTTCCCCCATAATTAGAACCACTCTGTTTGGATAATTTTGATTTACCATTACCTTGGTCAGCTCAGCCCATCACTTCCTAGGGATGATTTTAAATGCCTCTCTAGCATCAACCTGCTTCTCAGAAAAAGAAGCAATGTATTTTAAATGCTGGAGTCCAAGTGATTTATTACTCTTCTTCTACTTTCAATTTTGATTTTTTTCACTAAATCAGATTTTCCTGGGACAATGACCAATTTCTTTTTTCACTCTATAATTTCCTGCAGAATGTCACATTTTTAAGCACAATGAGTATTTCTCATCTCTCTCAGCCACTTCTTTTATACAATACTGTATTATTTATGTCATCTTATGTTCTTTTATAGTGAATATGATCTTTTATTGCTAGTTTCAAGCTGCAATTTTCCCTCTGGATACTTACTCTAGGCTTTCAAAACATGCATGGCTGAACCTAAGAGCACTGCAAAGCTCTGGGCAGGAGGTGGGTGGGCAGCTGGCATTACTGTCGTGCTGGGGTCAACTCCTAACACAGAGGATATAATTCTATGTCATATGAGGAGGAATTAAATGGGAACAGGTGAGCAGTGGGGTAGGTCTGGAGAAGCCTGATAATCTGGCTGTTCAGTTGGAGGCTACTGCAGTTTCTAAGGCATGCAAGCAGCAGAGAAGTGCTGGCTGGCTAAAAGACTCTTGTGTTTTGCTGTAACTTTTGGCAAGGCTGCCCTTGCTTTCACACCCTGCCTCAAGCTCTGGGGTGAAAAAATCTGCTGCAGAGGATCCAGATGGTCAGGAGGAATTGAAACACCCCAAAATCTTGGGTTTCTGCTAACAGATGTAGAAGTGGGCAACAATTAGTGTATGCATACCCCTGTATGATCTGCATTCCTGCAGCCTCCACACAAGCTGCTGCTTCATAGAATCATTCTCACGGAATCCTGGAATGGTTTGGGCTGAAAGGCCCATCCAGGGCTACCCCCTGCCATGGGCAGGGACACCTTCCACTAGCCCAGGTTGCTCCAAGCCCTGTCCAACCCTGCCAGGGATCCAGGGGCAGCCACAGCTTCTCTGGGCACCCTGTGCCAGGGCCTCCCCACCCTCACAGGGAAGAATTCTTTCCCAACATCCCATCTAATCCTGCCCTCTGTCAGCTTAAAGCCATTCCCTTTGTCCTGTCATGACATTCCCTTGTCCAAAGTCCCTCTCCAGGAAGGTTTAAGTAATACCATTTCCTTCAGGTAGGAAGAATTGCCAAGGCAGGTGTTTCTGCTGACAGGGCTTTCCTCCCTCTTTTTGTTTAGGAGAAGCAGGCGAGGTGTGTAAGGGGAATTCTGCAAAGCTCCAGCATTGCCAGAGGAGGAAGGCTCTGGCTTGGCAGTCTCCAAGCGCCCTCTGGCGCAGACACAACCAGCAGCTCCAGCCAGCTCTGCCGGCGGATTTATCCAGGGAACATCCATGGCGGATGTTAATGGGGATATTTGGGATTATGGAAAGGGGGGTGACAGCCTCCCTGCCCTGAGAAGGCAGCGCTCTCCAGGAGAGAGGGCCTTTTGATCTCTGCTCCCTGTGCCCAGGGACAGGACCCAGGGAATGGCTGGGGCTGTGCCAGGGCAGGGTGAGGCTGGAGCTCAGGGAAAGGTTCTTCCCCAGAGGGTGCTGGCACTGCCCAGGCTCCCCAGGGAATGGGCACGGCCCCGAGGCTGCCAGAGCTCCAGGAGGGTTTGGACAACGCTCCCAGGGATGCACAGGCTGGGATTGTTGGGGTGTCTGGGCAGGGACAGGGGCTGGACTGGATGATCCTGAGGGTCCCTTCCAGCTCAGGATGTTCTGTCAGTCTGTGTTGGCTGGACATTGGCACAGGGCTCACAAGACTTTCCTTCAGAATTTACCCAAATTTGTCGTGGTAAATGGCATCGATCTGGTGGAATTGAGAGGATCAGTTGGTACCTGGATTGGAGCAGAGAAAGGCATAGATGGTTCTTAATAGACCATCCGGGCACTCCAGTAGAAGACAGGAAGCTTGGAAAGAAAGAAGTGTTTCCAGATAGCATGGAAAGATAAATTTGAAGGTAATTAAGGATATGAAATGTGGGTCAAGAGGGCAGTGAACAATAGTAAGAAATTTGCTGAGATGACTACAGCAGTGAGAAAGAGGGGAAATAAAAAAGCAGTGGAAAAGATGAGCAGAGCCATTCTAGTCTGGCACTGAGAGCTTGATGGCCAGGTGAGATACATGAGGAGAAACATGTAGCCAGGTGGGGTGCAAAGAATAGCTAAGGAGGCATCAGGCAATGAATCCTGTCTGTCAGGTGCTGCAAACACAACACCCAGCAAGGAGCTGAGCAGGAGTCAGAGCATCATTAATTGAGTGAGGTCTGCTGCAGGCAGGGATCTGGGGTCTCAGTGGGAGCATCTGAGAAATGAGGGAATGAAACAGAAAAGCCAGCAGCTCCCTGGATACTCTGAAATATGAGCTGCAGCTATTTTTAGAAGTATGAAATATCCTGAGTGGGAAGGGAGTCACAAGGATCAGTCATCCAGTCTAACTCCTGGCTCAGGACACCCCAACAATCCCAGCCTGTGCATCCCTTAGAGCATTGTTCAAATGCTCCTGGAGCTCTGCCAGCCTTGGGGCCGTGCCCATTCCCTGGGGAGCCTGGGCAGTGCCCAGCACCCTCTGGGGGAGAACCTTTCCCTGAGCTCCAGCCTTCCCTCGGGTCCTGGCCCTGGAGGACTAGAGAAGGTTAACAAGTGTTCATTTACATAGAACAGGGCTTGCAGGCTAGTTGATAGCATTTAGATTCTACTGAAATCTGCTGAAAACTACTTGGACAAGCTATTAAACATCTAATTTCTATACCTCTGCAACACTGTTAGGCCAATTAATAAATTCATATGGATTTTTTATTGGGAAAAGAAACAAAAATGCTTTTGTTGACAGAAAAGAGAAAGATTAAGATGACTTAGCTTTAGCAGTAGCAGTGTTATTATCTAACTGCTGTGTCCCAGCAGGAGATCCTATCTAAAATTGTGCCAAGATCAAGGATGGGTTACAAGAGTCCGCATCTTCCTTCCAGTTATTTCTGAGAAACTGAAGTGTTTTGTAGAGATGCTGAGGGGCACTTTGTAGATTGTGCTTAAGATGTGGAAGCAACACCCCTTTACCTGGCCTCTGCCTCGCTGCCAAGCCAGCATGCCCAGGAAGCAGAGACACATGCTGAGCCAGAGATTCCTGCACTGGCCCAGAGCACACGCAGCCACGGAGGCCTGGGAGACTCCCAGGGGAGCAGCTGCTGCCCAAACAGCCCCCCGTGCTCAGAGTGGGCTCACAAGGGCTGTGGGAGCTCTCTTGGCCACTGCTGACAAGCACAGCTCCTCCTCATGGACGTGACAAGGCTCTCCTGCCTCTCCACCAGCATTTCTTCGCATGAAATGTTCTGTGTTCGCTGCAAACAGTGAGGCTGCATCCGGGAGAGGTGGGTGATGGTGCCAGGAGTGCCTCAAGGAGACACAGTCTGCATCAGCAAGGGCTCCCTTATGTAAGAGTCTCACTGTCAAAGCCAGGCCAAAACAGCCCTTTGCTTTTCTGTCATTCTTGACTCTGTAGGGAAGCGTCAATGCAAACATCCCTCCGCAGAGAGGAAAGGCTTGGAACAATAAACTACTGCAAAATGATCCTCTCCAGATTTTAAAACACCTTCTGTTGGTCAGGGGCATTCAGTGAAACGTCTCAAGCTGTGCTTGGCAAATAAAACCTAAAAAAACTCTAGAAGATAGCAGTATGGAGCCTGCAAAATCTTCTGGGCTGAAATAAGTGCTGGATTGGCAGCAGTGTCATGGCTCTCACACTTCCATGGATGTCTCACAAACACTTAAAGCAGAGTTATGCCTGAACACTTTGGGCACAGGACCAAGATGCTATGGATTCAGGAATGTTAATGAGCTACTGCTCTGAACTGATATACTTCTACAGGAAGTCTCCTCCCATCTTTATTCAGTGCCTGGAAGACCAGAGGCTTCAGTCTGTGTGTTGTTGATTTGACAGAGAGAAATACTTCAGTGGAATGTAAAGGAGCAGCACAGCTGGCTCCAAGCTTATTTAACATCCCCGTGTTTACACTGTAATACCTATGGGACAAACAGTGCTGTGATATTATTAGTTCTTCTCTGTTTTTTCCCCTCAGAAATAAAGAATCATCACAATCTAAGGAGGCTGGAAAAAGTCCTATATAATCATTTCTCAGTGGGACACAAGAAGAAACAGAAATCAAAGCCTTCAGACACAGTTTATCCAATTTGACCTGTGAAGTTGGGTCAGCAGTTTTCAGTGTATAGAAAATGAGGCTCAAGTTATGAGGCTACTCTTTCTGTGAACAGAAATGACAAAATGAAGGGTAAAGCCAAGCATCAGTCATGCAGCAAACTGCAAACTGACAGTATTTCCCAGAAACTGAAGCAAATGCAAAAGAATTTGCTTTTAGGGTTAAGCATGTGTCTCTTAAATACCAAATCTGCCACATGCCACATCTGTTACAGCCTCTTTCACACAAACCAGCTCTTTTCCTGCAGGGCTGAAATACTTCCCAGCTTGTAACCAGGACAAGTTACCTGGTGGCAGGTAGCCTAGCCAGGTGTAACACTTGCTTTATGGAATAAGCCACAGATGCCAGGAAATACCAACATCAAGGTCATGCAGCATGGCAGGAGTCAGCACACAGGGAGCCCTTCAAGGCAGGACAGCATCACACCAAAGTAAAATGGTGGTTTCCTCCACGAGGGGAGCAATGCTGAGAAAGGCAAAGAAAAACTCTTTTTCTCCATGACTGAAACCCACAGATGCTGAGTCTCCCCTGGCTGTATTGGAATAAAGGTATCCTACAGAGCTCTGTGTGACAGTGACACACCTCCTCCAAGGGTGTGCAGGATCATTCTGCCTCCCAGCACATCTGGCCAAACTAGCATCAAGCTCCACAGCTACAGAAACATCCACTCTAGTCCCAGAGACAGCAAAGCTTAAATTGTCTTTCATTTCCAGCTTGGTTTTTTGGATTCTCTCTCATTCTTCTACTCATGCAAGAAGACAACCTCTTGTGCTTCACCTTCTGAATGTTTGATCCTTGGCCACACAGCTGTCACACAGACAATCCTGTGCTCAAGAAGCTGCTCTGGGATGTTATTTGAATGCCAGGGAACTCTTCAGTTTAACCTGGAGATCTTCATGCAGAAGACATGGAAAATTCCTGCAGAAGTAACTAAAAGTCAGATTTTTTTGTCTTAACTGCAAGATGAAACACTTCCTGGGCAATCACTTCCAATATGCAGAAGCTGTGTCCAAAGACAAAATAAGTCCTAGGAATGACAATGGCTTTAGAAAATTAGTTGGTGCCTGAAGCAGGTAACTGGTGTGCTCTTACAGCATAGGTGGTGACATACTTTGGTATTTCAGTTGCCTCTGGTGCTGCTGGTGCTGCTGTAATTAGTTTTCCTCTGCAGGGAAAAATTAAAATAAGGTATTTCTGTGGAAGAGCCTTTTCTCCAAAAGCAGAGGGAAGAAAGCAAAGTTCAGAAACATTACCTGGGGGGCAGCATGAGTCTTCTGACAGGGCTAAGACAAAGACACTCTAAACTACAAAAGCCTTCAGTCCTGCCACAAGCCCTTCAGACTTACCTGTAACCAATGTTTACAGTATGGGAAAGGGTGTGTTTATTCTGTTATTTGCCTGACCAGATAGAGAGGAAACACAAGCTTTGCTAACACTTCCCAAGAGTATTTATTAGTCAGGACCGATCTGTGTCAAAGCATACCTCAAATGGCATTTCATCACAGTGCAGCTGCACAAGCCTCTGTTCTCCCTGAACACATCTTGGTATGCCAAGGCAGACTTTAGCACACCACTTATTCACATACATCAGTTCCTGCATTTGTTTGGGTTTGAGCACAGGAGTTCAAGAAACGTTTTGTTTTCTCTGCCCCAGTCATTTGAAAAGTTTCTTTCTTTTCTTCCTCCACTGTTTATTATCCACATCTTTGGTATCATCAGGAGGATCTGGCATTACAAAGCCATCAGTCATTTTATAGTAGACTATTGTGGAGTCTGTCTCAACTATGGCCAAGGTAACTGACAGCAGGGTGTCGGGATCCTCTGGAGGGAGAGAGGCTTTCTTCAGTATTTCCCTTAACCTAGGAGAGGAAAAAAATCACTTAGAAAGGAGTTCACAACCACCTACGGTGGCACAAAGGTTGAACAGCACCATTTTTATTCAGCCCGTTTTCACTCTGCAAACTCATCTTCACTAAAGTGAGCATAATATCTGTTCTAATAAAAATCTAAAGTTGTGTAATCAAGCAACAAAAGAAAATAACAGAATCAGTTGCACACATCTCTGCTGGAAATGGCTCAACGCATGCTTTTACACTTTGTTTAGGTGTACTCGTGCCTCAGCCATCCCTCATCCACCACAATCCCAGCATAGCAATCTCTACCGGCCTCGTTTTCAGCAGACTTATAGAAGAAATCTAATTAAGTAACACCTGGTGTTCAGTTGGAGAACTGAATAATTAAGACTTGTTCCATTTGCAGAGGTAAGTCTTCCAATCCCTGTGCCACAGGTCTCTGCCAGACTATGGAAGGCCCAGGAGCCCAAGCCAGGTTTCTCTACCTCCCTGTCTAGACTAAAAGCCACAAGACTAATGCTCTTCTTCAGAACAGTGAGCCCAAATAATGTCTTCCTTAAAAGCTCAAGACAAAGTTATGCAATTTTTCCTGTTTAGCTTATTTTAAGAGAAACATGCCAGTTACTTTACGGTTCAGAGCTCAGGACAACATTGATCCCTGGAGTCCCTGAATTCCTGGTCTGACTGGGGAGCAAGTTCTGAAGGAGTGTGGTGCCCAGAGATTAACCCTTCCCCCACATATCAGGTGCAAAAGGGCTCCTCTTAGATTGCTGGGACAGGTTACATTCCAGGGGGAGTTCAGCTGTGCATGAGGATAAACCAGTCCTGGCTTCCTGCACCCTGGAGAGCTCAACCAGCAGAGCACAGGCAGCTCTGAGGCCAGGCACTGCAGCTGGAAACAGGGCTCTCTCTAAAGGCAGCAGCTTTCAGACTTCAATCACCATCTTCCCTCAGAACCCCTTTGATCCTCTAATAAAAGCCAAATGGAACGTGGCAGAGAATGAGCAGCAGCCTGGAAAGCCTCGCTGTTAAGCCCATGACCTTCTTAAGGATCCATCTGTGTTCTGAGCTGTGCATAATCTAGCCTGGTAAATTCAGGAGGGCCTCTCCTCCTGCCTGCACTACTGGTCCAGACACACAGCAAGGCAACACAACACATTTACTTCATGCAACAGAGATACCATGGCTGGGAAAAGCAGTATCCTAGCCCTCCCACATCAGCACATTCCTAACAACACAACAAATAAGGTGAGAGACTGTGCTGGCCACTGGCAGAGGAGAGACACTGCAAGAGACTCCTTCAGACAATGAGGCATCTACTCCTGTGCTCACTGCCACCTCAGCAGGCTGTCTGCAGGTTTATTTGGCAGGTTACTTACTCTGTGCTCTGAACCTCAGGCTCCTGTCACTTCCAGCCCCTGTGCAGAGGTACCCCCAGCACCACAATGTCCTGCCAAAGCCCTGGCAGGGGACAAGAGCCTGGGAAAAGATTACAGATCTCCTTCCTTCCTGACACATGCAGAGAGCAAGAATCCAATTACCACATGCAGAATCATGAAATTATTTGGGTTGGAGGGGACCTCAAAGCTCATCCAGTTCCATCCACAGGCAGGGACATTCCATTTTCCCAGTTTGCACCAAGCCCCATCCATCGTGGCCTTGGACACTTCCAGGGATGGGGCAGCCACAGCTTCACTGGGCAGCTGTGCCAGGGCCTTGCCACCTTCAGCAGCCAAGTGTCTGGAGAAAGCTCCAAGCTGGCACTGCTGGCAGAGACCCCGTGAGGAAAGAACTATCCATGAAGCAATGGACACTGATCTCTTTCTCCTGTGAATGCAATATAGAATTCATGACAAAACGCCAGATTAAAGGGCACAGCTACCCAGGAGAGATATTTTGGGAGCCAAAGAAACCAAACTTGCGTTGAATGTGGATGATGTTGTATCTGAGAGCAGACTCAGGCAGAGGCCTGGATTCACCTGTCAGCCTTCCTGTTTTCTTTAATATCTGTCACTGGTTTTCCTCATAGTCTATTAGGAGGAGAGATGGAACAGTGAGGCCTTAGATCTACATTTCTGATACTCATGATTTCTTCTTATACTGCCAAGCACAAACACCTGAGACTTTATTTCCCCCTATTTAGCAACTAGGACTTTGAAGATGCCCCATGATCCCAAAAGCAGCCAGGTTCTGACAACAGATTAATGACATTTCTTCTTCCTTTCCAGGAGTCAAGAGTTCCAGGATTTATGTAAGAAGCACAAAGACACACCATTGTATCAGGATGATCTGCTAACTCTGCTGTCCACAGATGAAGAATGACAACTGCAAATGCACCCTTTTCCCCTTCCCCCCTCCCTCCACACAGGCAGCCCCAAGACAAGGGCTCTCATTCATGCATACCACAGGAGCCACAGTGCACGGCAGCACATCTGCAAAGCAGCGAGAGGCTATCTTTTACAGGGATAAGCTTTGGAATTCAGGAAGCCTGTGCCAGACATCATCCCTTGCCCTCCTTCCCTGAAGGCATCCCCAGCAGCCTCTGTGTCCAGCCTGATCACAACGTTCCTCTGCACCAGCAGACATTGCAAAGGAGCCATGGAACCTCTGATTTTACTGTGCTTGCTGCCTGCCATGAGCAGGAAGATGAAATACTGCAGGAAAGGTATAGCTTTTGTAATCCTTTTAATGCATCTAATGCTGTCTATGGAAAAATAAAGAAAGCATGAAGCCTTGTTGGTCTTCTGAAATTCAAAGAATGCACGTTGGACATCCTAAACCAGGCAAGAACCCTTTATTTCAAGGCTGCCCATCTCACAAGCAGCTGCAGTCAATGATGGAAATAAAGTCCTAGGCAAGAAGCCCATGTGCTAACACCCCCAAGAGAGCCTGGTGATTTAAATTACCCAGTTAATAGCTATCAATAAGCTCCTTAGTGACCAGTACAATCTGCTACACCATACAGGTGATGACAACTATAAAAGTTTATTTTATTTGCTTAAATAAAAGTGGATTTAACATTTCTGAAAGTGTCAAACATCAGTGGAGCAGAGGAATTCAGTGCATCCAGCAGTCTGGCAGATGCCAACAGCCTTGACCACCTACATTCCCCAGCACCCTGTAGATAACTAGGAAGCCTTTTCTGAGCCCTTTTTCTAATGCAAAGTGTTTTAGAAATGCATCCTTCCCCCATCTTAATTTTGCACTATGTAGGCCCTCAACACCCATCAGAAATCTGTGCTGTGTTTCCCAATATCTGCTCCTAACAAAATAACACTGCCCTTTTCTCTGGGAGAAAGAACCAGGTGTACAGCTGGTGACCCTGAGGTTTCAACTGACTCTGCAAAAAACAACCAAGGGCAGAATCATAAAGAATTCAAGCAGCAAATTCTGTGATGAACAAAAGAGCATTTCAGAGACACATCCCATGCAATGCCTCTGAGAAGCAGCGTCCCTCTGCAAGCTCAGAGCAGTTTTATGGAGGTTGCATAGAGCTCCATTGAGCTGAAATGGAACTACTGCCTTCCATCCCATAAAAACCAAAGGCTTTCAATCTGCCCTTTATACTAGGATGAATAATTCCTTGCAGGCTTGGCCAGGCTGAACAGCTCCCTCCCCTGCTGGCCAGGCAGGGCTGCAGAGTGCACACAAGTTGGTCTCTGTGCCACTGCAGAGATCATTACCCCAGGCACTGGAGCGTGCCATTGTCCCAGCCTGGGCCAGCACCATGGCACAGGAACCTCCCAGAGAGCACAATTCCTTGGATTTAGCCAGCACTGCAAACTTCAGCACATCAGGAATGCTGCTCCAGACCCTGCTGCAGGGCAGGCAGCAGCATTAACCCAGTGCCTTGAAATATGTGGGAAGGAGCACATGGGACTGGGAGAAGGTGTGTTCCTTGGGATTTGTTCCAAAAACACACAAACAGGGAATGCTAAAAGAAACTCAGTTTTTGCAATGGAAAGAAAAAAAATAAATGCAAATAAAACACCACATGCCACACTGGTCAGGAGAAGGAAGTGAAGTCCCAAGGAGTATAAAGATCTTTTCCCATGGAAGTTCAAGAAGAAAACAAGAGAAACCACACAAAAGGGAGGTATCAAAGTTCAGCAAAGTTCTACAGGACACACTTACTACTGGATATTCAACCACAGTACTGCATAACCCACTCTGCTGTGGGAGCTGCAATATTATTTAAAATATTAAATTTAAAAAATTAAATAAAAACACTAATAAAGAGCTTACATTTAGGAGCCACTAATTATATTTTCAATGTGTAATTTACTGCATGAGTAAATTATGCTTATAGCAAGGGAGTTACTCACAAAACTGTGAAGAGAATGCAAGATGCACGTCACACTTCCAGTGCTTTAAAATAATGGGAGTTTTCAGTTTATGGCAAGATTTATTTCAAAGTCTACAGGCTTTGAAGACAGTAAATTCCAGTCCTCAGATTTCCTTCTTAGGATACTTATCAGCTTTAAAACAAAACATTTATGTATTGCTTTCTTCTAAAGTAAGTTAGCATTTTAACAGAATAAGCCCTTCCCAAACTTCACAGGTCTTCATGACCTAAGGCAACTTCATCCTTCATTTACAACACTTGTACACAAAATACAAACAGAGCAGTGACATGTCATTTAATCTGACAGTTTATCTGCAACATTGTGCTTAGACAGAGTTATTTGTCTAGGACAAACAGTGCCCAATTCTATTAGATCTGGGACCTAACTGCCTGGTCCCTGAAGGCTCAAGGCTTTCCAGGCTATCTAAAAATCCAGCTGCCAACATTGTGAGCTCTCCTAACTTGCTGAGCTTGGTTTATGCAAGTTATTTCTGCCAGCTCTGAAGCAGCACTCCCAGGATTCACTGCTTCCTCCACAGTGGGGAGCCACAGTTCTGGAATGTACTGACAACAAGGTACTTGGCATGCACTGAGGTGTTGTAGTGAGCAGCAAACACACCCCAGCCTATGCACCTGCAAACTCCTTCAGAGTCCCTGCTGAATTCAGAGGCTCTCCAAGCCTCAGCCAGCTGTGTGTGGGTCACAGCAGGCCAAGATAGACAGAAATTGCATCGTATTCCGCAGGGCTTCGCTCACAGAAGATTCAGCAATCTTCATCTCAAGAACACACAGAGCACAAAGCCACTTCTCAAGACTCTTTGCTCCACAGCCCATAATTCTCTAATTTAGTGGGTTCCTGTGTAGCCCTACCCTGCCACAGCTGGACGAGCAGCTTCCACCCAGCTCTGCAGAAGTGGACAGTGAGCTTAGGAAGCAGAACAGCTTTTGCCTTCAGCACTTAACTGTCGTGCTCAAACTGGACGTGATGAAATTTTGTAATTGGCTAAAAAACATTGAATAGATTTTATTTTTTGTAGGGCACTCATATTTGTCATTTGCCGAGGTGTCCTGCTGGTAATTTCCACAGCAACTTTCCTGTGGCCTTTTAAGGACACACTTCTCAGTGGCAGCCAAGTTGGGAACTTCATGAGACACCTGGGAAGGCAGAGCTTGGCTGACATGGATTTCAAGTAGAGAACCACCACTATATTTCTCTGGAAGACCAAGCCCACAAGAGTGACTGACTAACATTGGCAAAATGTGAGATCTTTTTTAGCACATACATAGCACTAAAATCCATTTTTTTCCCAAAGAACCACTTTCTTTCTTCTAGCAATAAGGAAAACAGAGCAGAATGAAGATGGAAGTCTGATTTCAAGGTGTCACTTCCAAACCCTATTGGTTAAACAAGGAAGTGCTGCCCATAAATGCTGCTGTTGCTGACTTCTTTTGCAGTTAGCACAGTTCCAGGCCCAGAATAGAGACAGAACATTTTCACCATCCCAAATCCCTCCAAGGGCTTATTTTCAACACTAAGTGAGCTGCATTCACTTGTACTTATACCTCCTCCCCTGCTTTTAGCAGGTAACACAAAACCACACAGTGCTGCTTTGAACAAAATGCAGATGCACCTTCAACACCACAAATACAAGTGTTGTACACAAAAAAAAACCTCCCAGCCTGACAACATCCATGGCTATTGAACACATTTAGGCCTTTATGGACACAGCTGGCACTGCAGCCTGGGATTCAGCTCGTTTTAGTGACAACACACCCTGTGCCATTGCTGTGCAGCAAACCCTGGTTACAAACTGTACTTTTAATCAATGTGATGCATTCACTCTTTGCCTCTCCACACACATCCTTCCAGCACTGGATTCCAGACACTCTGGTGCCAGAGGCAGAGCAAACAGCATCACCACAGAACAAACAAGTGCAGAGGCTCCCCGTGAAAAGCTCCAATGACACAGAATAAGATAGGACATGTATGCAGTGGAATATCTGTTATTAAAAGTCAATCAGAACATATTCCCAGCCTTTACCCAATGCCAGGAATCCAAGTTTTCAGCCCAGGTGGAAACACACTATATTAACCAAGCACAACAGCTCAGCTTGTAGGTGGAATTCCTCAAAGATCCCACATGCTCACTGACTGCCTTCTATTTCCACCTAAAATCTTGTCTGAGCTGAGAGCTGCAGCATGTCCTTTTCATTCCCACACACACACGCACACATCTCCTGCTTGCAGACAGGCTGAATGACACTCAGCATTTCACCCTGCAAGGCCTCTCAGCAGCTTTCCTCTGCTGTGGAGATCACATCACCAAGCCCCCAGGAGTAATTGACCAATACTTGCAAATGTAATATTTTTTTCAGTACAAAAACAGTACTGAACCCCATCAATATGTAGTAAATAATTTTCTTCCCCCTCACCCAACAAACAATAAAATGATAATGAAAGTCTGCTAGCAAGATCTGTCACTTCTAAAATCCAAAATGAAAAGCAAAAGCATCTCTCCTAGAGCACACACACACATCTAATAAGTGCAATTAATTAGCCACCTAGCACTGTGTCAGGCTGCTGCCCACAGGGCAAGAGGAAGCAGCAAAAGCAGTAAGATTTGTAAAGCCAGCCCTGAGCCAGCTCCTAGCAGGAGTGGGAACAGAAGAAACTGAAAAATGTACAACCATGTCTCAGGTCTTCAGAGTCATCATGGCAAATACCATTCAGAGAAGGCAGCCTTTATCAGAGAGTAAATCAGATTGTGTGTCTGAGGCTGCTTTAGGGGCCAGTTAAAAGAGACTGTAAAACTACTGAAGTGGAAGTGTTCTAGGCTGTAAATATCTGTAATGTAACAAATTCATGGCTGTGCTGTTTTCTGCTTGAAGAATTGCTCTTGCATGTGTGAGGAAATCAAGTCAAAAATCACAGGCACGTGAGACTCTAAATGTAAAGTGAGAGGAGTTTCCCATTTAAAGTAGCCAAATGATAGTTTGAAAACAAAAGCAAAGCAAACCATACAAGGCTTATCCACAAATCTGACAATAAAAAAAGATGACTCTTAGGCAGCTCCAAGAGGATTTCTTTCCTCTTAGGTCCTTTCAAGTCCAGCAACTCAGAAAGCATCGTACATTTCCAAGAGTACAAAATCAGCACAGGAATGTTCAAAACATAAGCTGTGAAGGCCTTGTGTTCTAGCCTTGTCTCTCAAACACATACTTTGGTGTCCACTGTTATCTCCTAGCACATATGCAACTCCAGACAACAGGAAGTGTTTATCAGTGGGCATCAGTTTCTGCTTGACCTCCAAGAACCACTTCCAGACAGGGAGAGGCAGAGACTGATGCAAGCTGGGGTTTCCTTAATGTTCCAAGCTGCCTGTGTGTCTGCAGAACCCAAAATAACTCTGCTTACAGGCTGAGAGGCTGCTTTCCTCTGATATTCCTCTATTTCCTCCTCCTTCCCCTCTTGACCAAGCCATCACCAGCCTGTAAAATGTTGCTGTGCTCCATTTTCTGTCAGTGGAAAGCCGAGACAAGCACTGAGCACACCCTCACCTCTCGTGGCTGATCAGGATGTGTGCAGGCACTGGCACCATCACCTGGAGCCCCTCCTGCTCCCTGGCACGGGCGTGCAAACACACCAGCTGCAGCTCTGCCACGCCCACCGGGTGCACCTCATGCCAGTTCCTCCCTGGAAAGGGATGAGAGGGGCAGAACACAAAACACAAGTCTTAATTGGTCAAATAGTAAGTGCAGTATCTAAGTTAACATCTAAGGTTTTGTTTTCCCTCCCTCTCCTCACAGAAAACTCCATTCATCTGCCAAATTCCCCTCCTGAGAAGCATTCCTGCTAAAGAAATCCAAGGAGCAGGAGCAGCCTGCTGGCTCCAGAGCTGCACTGACGGGTGGTGAAGTGAGCTGCCTGACAAAGCTGCTCTGCAAAAGGCAAAAAGAAGATGAAACCACACAGCTTTAGTCGTCTGACTCAGCACCCTGCTCTGTGAAGCAGCAGGTGCTAAAAGCGTGGCTA
This sequence comes from Vidua macroura, assembly GCF_024509145.1. Classification (NCBI taxonomy): domain Eukaryota; kingdom Metazoa; phylum Chordata; class Aves; order Passeriformes; family Viduidae; genus Vidua; species Vidua macroura. The sequence goes on from NC_071579.1 coordinate 8,617,693, forward strand.
ATGATGATACACAGTTCTAACCTCCTGCTCAAGGGATAAGGATGAAGCTTTTGCTGCACAATTACAGAAATCTTCTTTTAAAGACTATTAAGGCATTTCCTTCAGAGGTGTAACAGCAACAGATGCAGCAATTTCTGGACTGTAAAATCCCTCCCTTCCCTGACCTTGAGAAGCACCAGGCTCCAAGCAAAACTGAAATATTTTTCTCAGGCTGGCTGGCTGCCTACTCACAGCCCCTTTTCAGTACAGCCAACTTGGAAGAAGCCAGACAGAAGTTTATATATCACGTAACTCTGCTCCACTCTGAGCAGACACCAGCAGACTACACTGGATTTCACAGGACCATTTTGGCCAGAAAATCCCTCCAAGATCATGGAGTCCCACCAGAGACCTGACACTGCCAGATCCTCCTCCAAGCCATGGCCCTAAGCACAACAGCTACAATTTATTGTATAAATTACTGTTACTACAATGGTTATAAATTACTGCTACCACACTTGCAAATGATCTTCTTTGCTAGAGGAACCAGTGCCCTTTGCAGAAAACAGGCCAGCACACAGCAGCCATTGCTAAATGGTGACTTTTGTGAAACACTGTGATTGAGGAACTTCACTTTAATCTACCAGTGAGGACTGTTACAAGCTCAACCACTGAACTTGTCACTTCACCTTCCTACATTCCTTTCCTCCCCCTACTCCTCTTTTGCTTTTTTCCCATGCTGACTGCCTTTTCCCTTAACCTGCACCTGGAAGTGCTGGATGAAACACGCCCTCATCTTTGCACAGGCTCCAGGGAGGCAGAGCATAGAAACCTGCAGCACAAAAAATCTTCAAAATGGGCACCAAGGACTTTGGAAGGAAAGGTCCTGTCCCACTGCAAACAATGAATTTAACAGCTCCTCAGGGCATCAGCTGGGATACAGTCCTTCCCCCACTTACCTTCCAAGAGGTCCAGGTACACCAAAAAGGCAGCATAGACTTGAGTGCTGTCAGATACATCAAGTGACATCATTTCTGTGAACTGAGAGCCAAAGAGGAACGTTGAGGAAGGAAAGCACAGGTGATGCTAAGAATGCACACACCATCTCTACAGCCAGCAGAGCCACTGGAGCTTCAAACCAGTTTGAAGGCAATCAAAAAGCAGGACTTGTTTCCTCACAGTATCTCAAAAGCTCCTTTTTCCCCCATTCCCCATATTTTAGCGCTTAAAAAAAGCAAGCAAAATAAACAAACCCAAGAGGAGTCACAGCTATTTCTGGAACAGCTCTAGCTTTGTAGAATTTTACCCATGTTGGGGTAAATAATTGTACCCATTTTTGCTGCAACACATCAACGTAAGACGATGGCCAAATTAAACACCTCCATGTTTTCGGTGTGGTAAAAATAAAGAAGTTTAAAGCATTTAGGTTTCCCAGCTGGGATCCCATGATTTACAACCTCCGCCCCTGCTGGCAGCGGCATTCCCCAACTACCCCACGGGCCGGAGCCCCCCTCGATAAACCCAGTACAATAGATTATACAAGCATCTCCCCGCAGAACCCTCCTGGGGGGACCCCACGTGCACCTCGAGAGCCGCGAGGGGAGAATCCTGCGGGGCCGGGCGGGAGAGCGGGACCCCCGAGACACCAAGGGACCCCCGCCCCGGCCTACCGTGGGGTGAGCCGTGATCCAATTGCCGCCAGCCGCCCCCGACCAGCTGCCCTGTGCCGCCGGGGCCCTCCCGGCCGCGGAGGAGCCCTGGCCCGGATCGGTGCCCCCCTCGCCCCCCGGAGCCGGGCAAATGCCACCCCGGCCCGGCCCGGCCGCCGGCTCCATGCGCTCCCGCCTGCGTGCAACGCGCCTTCAGTCCGGGCGGCGCCGCGCAGCTCAGCGCTCCCCGGAAACTGCCGCACCGCCCCGACCGTTCCGCCTCCGCTCCCTTCCTACCTTCCTGCCCCCCCGCCGCAGCCAAAGGCGCCGCTTTAAACCCTTCAAATGAAACATATCTCTATCTATCTATCTATCTATCTATCTATCTATCTATCTATCTATCTATCTATCTATATAATCTATATAATCTATATCTATATCTATATCATCTATATCATCTATATCTATATCTATGTATACACACATATATTCCTTTCACGGTCCCTTCTCCCAAAGACTCCAAAGCCTTATCAATCTGCAGTGTCCAGAGCTTTAATAGCCTGGGTAAGGGACATGCCTTCAAGGTATTGCCATTAAAAGCACCTTGGACTGCTTTACTAGAAATATCTCTGACTTTGCCTAATGCCAAGTGTCCCAGCTCTGGCTTATCAGCTCCATCTGCTGATAAATTTCAAACAGTGGCTATTCTCTAATAAGGTGTCAGTGAAAATTGGTCCATATGTATGTAACACATAAATTGTATGTGGTTTGTAGGCACAGGAAGTCATATTTGGGCCGATCTAATTCAAGGAATTTTGTGGTAAAATGAGCAGCCATTCTGGCTGCTTAAAAAGTATTGTGTTAGCCAGCACTTCAGTTCTATCAGAATAGATAGCTAGATGGGATAAAAACATCCAGTCTCCAAGACTTTAATGGAAGAGTTGGCAACAGTGGTTCACTCAGCTGCTGGGAAAATCATTGGATGGATTTGAGTTCTTAGAGGTGAAGAAGCAAGTGAAAGGAAATGGATCCACATCAATGAGTCAATTTACACCAGCAGGATGGAACCTCTGATTTCCTCAGTGTGGGAAACAATTTAGAAGAAATCTGCCTCAGAGAATTTGTCACCTGCCAAACCGAGGGATTATGCCTCTGCCAGAGACAGTTGTCATAGCTGGAATCTCCTTGTTTGGTGTAGCTATTTAGAGGAGGCTGGAACAAATGGCTTCAATTGATTTCTGTGGGACTTACATCTGCAAAAAGCCATTTCTTCCCCAAAGCTAAAATACTTCACCACAGAGTGGCTCATTGTCTTGTCACAGCAGGATGGAGTCTGGGCTTAAAAAAACCCCACAGGATATAGTTTTGGCCACCAATAAAGAAGTCAGAATGAGTACAGATGTCTTTGTACGTGGACATGAAGTCATACACATTTATAGGTGTTGGAATGACACGAATTGTCAGGTAACTCTTTACCTGAGCTCTCCAAACTTTGCCCCAGCTGTGTGTGACTGGGAGTGAGAGATGAAGCTGAGCTGACTCCTTTCTCTTCTGCATGGAAGAACATCTCATGTTTCAGGCTTCTGCTGCTCTCACTCTTTTGTGTTCACAGCAGCCAGCCAGCACAGGGAATTGTGTGAGCGAGGGAACATCACTTTGGAGAGTGAATCACTGGCTTTGGGATGCTGCTGGATTCTTTTCATTTGCCCCCAGCAAATCGTTATGGCTCTGATGCTGCTCACAAAATAAAAAGAGAGGAGCCTGAAAAGAGCTGAAGGTAGTTTAGATTTCACTGAGGACACCAAGAGCTGCACAGGGTAAAGGCACACTCAGCGTTCTGGCAAAGGCAGGCAGAGGAGGGGCTTATTTCTGCTGACACATCCCAAAATCAGGACTGTGACCCAGGTTGAATGGCCAGTGGATGGGCAATGCCAGCTTCCAGCCCTGCACATCAAGTACAATTTGGCAGCGTTAGTCCCCACGCTCCAAATGTGAGCGGTCCCGTGGGCAGCAGCGGAATTCCGCGTGTGTGGATTGGGCTGGCTCCTGTGAAGCTCTAATCACCTCGCACGGGCTGCAAAGCTGCTCCTTCTATTTGGTTAATGAATCCAAGCATAAAAGCAACATGTGGCAAACTAACCATCACAGAAAAGCCTCATTAATGTATCATTCTGGAAGGACAATTATAAAGGCATCGCGAAGGGCAAACAGGAGGAGCACATTTGCGCTCATTGTTCGGGAAGATGAGTACAAATTGAGAGAGTTTCTCAAATTTTACTGCAGATGATTCTATGACCCCTGGAGATTCTTTATTGAAGTTTCCTAGCATGATCCTTTTTGGGAAGTCATCTGCTCAGGAAACTGAGACAATGTAATTTGGGGTGCGTGATAAATTAGGTTCTATAAGCAAAGAGGAGCAAACATTAACTCTATATATATAATGGGTGTGTGTATATTTATATATACATACTACCTGGATGCAAGCAATTCACAATGAGATTATGCATAATTAAACAACTGTTTGCTTGCTAAAGGTTTCCTCCTTTTTAAGTGTTGCAAGCACAGCCAACAGTAGCACCTGCTCAAAGTGGTTCTGTCCACCTTGGAGAAACTTCCTACCCATAGTAAAACCCAAATATGCTGTGATGGGGCCCTTAGAGTTAATTAGAGATTTCATCTTGAAAAGGGTCTAGCATGCCCACATTCTACTAACTTCTAAGAGAACTATGATTACTATGCCCCTTTTAAGATCATGACCCAATAATTTTAATTGCTGGAATACGTTTTATGTATTTTTATGCTAAATTGCCATCGGTCTATTCACAGGAACATTTCCATGGTGGGTAAGTCAATGAAGTACAGGGAAAATCTTCCCTGTATTTCCTGTCTTCAAAGCAGAGGTGCTGAGAAAGCTGGGCTTGTTCAGCCAGGGGAGGAGAAGGCTCCAGGCAGGACCTTTGAGCCCCTTCCAGTACGTGAGAGGCTCTTATAAAATAGAGGGAGAGTGACTTTTTAAATGGACAGATAGTGATAGGATGTAAGGGGAACATCCTTAAACTGACAGAGAGTACATTTAGATTAGATATTATGAAGAATTTCTTCCCTGCGAAGGTGGTGAGGCCCTGGCACAGGTTGTCTGGAGAGGCTGTGGCTGCCCCATCCCTGAAGCGTTCAAGGCCAGCTTGGATGGGGCTTAGAGCAACCTGGGACAGTGGAAGGTGTCCCTGCCATGGCATGGAATGAGATTGTCCTTAAGGTCCCTTTCAATCCAAGCCTTTCTGTGACTCTACGATATTGGTGTTTCAGCTATGCTCGAGCTGGAACAGCGCATCCCTCCTGCAGCGTGGGAGGGGTGTGGGGTGTGCGGCTGCTTCGTACGGACATCCCGCAGATCTTGCCAAAAACTTCCTGATATAAAAGCTCAAAGCTACTCTAATTCCCCACCTGTGTGAGAAGGATGAGGGCGAGATCTTCACGTAAGCCTGAAACAAAGGGACATCTCAGCGCTAGCAGCAACACTCCTAAAGCCTCTTTAAAGCCCCAAACTTTGGCGGAGAAATGCGGGGTTTGCAGCTTTCACCGCGGCGCTGAGCAGCTGCGCTGACCGCAGCCTGCCGGGGGTCGGGGGTTGGGGCGGGCGGCACCTGGAGCGGCGGCGGCAGCGCGGGCTGCGGCGGGGCCGGGGGGCGGCGAGCGGGGCTCGCAGGGCGGGCGGCGGCGCCGCTCGGCTCCTCCTTCCCTTCTCCCTCCCCCGTCCTCTCGCTGCCCCGCCTCCTCCCGCGTTCCCTGCGCTGGAGCCCGCTCTGCCTGCCGGCGGCTCCGCGGCTGCCCCTCGCCCATCATGGCTGCGAGCGCGCCGCTGCTGCTGCTGCTGCTGCCGCCGCTGCTGCGCGGCTGCGGGGCCGCCCCCGAGCCGCCCGAGCCGCCCGAGCCGCCGGGGCCCGAGCAGCCCGCGCTGCCCGAGTCGGCGCTGCTGCAGCCCACCGTGCTGCTCGCCATCATCGCCCGCAACGCCGCGCACACGCTGCCGCACGTCCTGGGCTGCATCGAGAGGCTCAGCTACCCCAAGAGCCGCATCGCGCTCTGGTAAGGGCCGGGGGCGGCGCGGGGAGAGGCGGCTCTGCGGGACCGGGGAGAGCGCTGCTCTCCGGGACGGGCAGCGCCCGCGGCCGCCCCAGGAGCCGGGACTGTGCTGCGGCGGCCGCGGAGAGCTCGCCCCCCGCTCCGCGGTCCCCCCGCGTGTGGGGAGCGCGGTGGCTCTGCCGGGAGCCGCAGGGAGATGAGTTATCCCAGCAAAGCTGGCCTGGAGCCTGGGAACATTCACCGCCGGAGCATGTGTCCAAATCCACAGGCACGGAGAACTCCGGCGGGGAGCGTGGGGCCGGCTCCCGGCTGGTAAATCCCGGGCTTTGTGGGAGCTGGTGGGGATGTTCCAGGGCTGGAGAGCGGGCGGGCTGGGTAGGTGCTGGTGGGCATTGAAAGGAGCATTGTTGCCAGGCTGGAGGCTGGAAGATGGATTAAAAGATGTATTCAGAAATCGCAGCATGGGGGCAGCTGCGGCGGTCAAACAGGGGTCGGGATGGAGGAATTAGAGCAGTTTGGGAACTGGTCAATCTGCCCTTGCGAGGAGACAAAGGAAAAAAATAATCTTTCAACCTGACATAAGTGTTGAGTGGAACAGGATTGCTTGGAAGAACCCCAAACAGAGTTTTTTTTTCCTCTGTAGAGCCTGATCCAAAGTTCGCTGAAGTCTATGGTGAGACTCCTGTTAAGTTAGAAACTCAGTAAAGTTTCGTTTTACTTTGAAGGGGCTGGGGAGGACCTGCCCCCCAGTCACATCACTGAAATGTCATTAAACAGATGTTTCTGTGTACTTCAGTAACATGGCTGTAATTTGTCTCCAAGTACAGGGCTCTGCAGAATGTCAGTGGATGGATCTTCTTTTTTTTTTTTTTTTTTTTTTTTTCCCTTCTTTTCGTGTTGCAGGTGTACAGAGCAAGTTGTGCTATCAGGCCAAATTCGGGGTGCCACACAAGTGTGTGGAATCACAAGCTGGTGTGTGGCAGTGGGTAAATTCACGTTCCTCACTGTGTAGATATGTGACTCCTCATTCATTTGTATCAGCAGGAATTTTGCCAGTTGAGATTTCGTCATAGCAGATGTGTATAAAAAAAGATATTATCAGACCCCACATGGCCTGTGATTCAGCTGAGCTTGGTGTTTATAAGAACATGTGGGAGCTGTAAGTGCAGTTCTGGTCACCAAAGCAGAGCACATCTCAAAATGCCTCTTGCTGTACAAGTGCAAAGTAAGTTTTGTGGGGAGAGTTTTAAGTCCTGCAGATAACTGGTTTGCTCAACAACTTTTTTCAGTACATTACTTGCATTATCCTCACTAGACTTAAGGTCTCTGCAATATTGTGAAAGTATTTGTGGGGACTTACTTTAACATAACTTAAAATACGGTAAGGTTCTTATAAGAAATCACTCCCTTTTTAAGAGGATTGCGCACAGACAGAAGGCATGGCTAAGCTAGAAAATCTGCTGATGAAAATGTCAAGATCTATAAAATGAGAATGGCTAAAAATTTCACAGCCTCTGGAAGAGGAGTTCTGAGGATGCTCTGAGTTGCCACAGAGAGTGAGAAGTGCCTGTGGGGTGGCAATGGTTCCTTGGAGAGGTTTAGTTGCTCCTCAATAAGACTTGAGCTTTTCCAGAGCTGGGAATGTTCAGGACACAAAGTACCCACTCAGAGCAAGCTCACATATGATATCTGTGAAGTCTCTTGAGAACAAGTGAAACCATTCAGTCCATTTCTGGAAGCATCTTGTGTTTCAGACAGAGTCCTTTCAACAGATGAATTCCAAGATTTACCTGTGTCCCTGTGTCACTGGGATAGCTTGGGGAGGAGGGCAGGGGAGTAGTGTTTGTCATGGACTTGCATTCTTCCATTGCCACTTGTATCCTACTTATATCCTAAGCATTTTCTTAAGTAAGTCAGCATTTTAAAATGCCCAACCATAGATCTTGAGAATGAAAACTAAAACCATAAATCATCTCTCAAGCTCCCATATGCTCTCTCTGCATAGCTGGAGGGCTGAAATTGAGCAGTGGATTTCTCTGACGGATTTCTAGGGGGAAAGCTTTATGAGTGACAGTGAAGATGGGTTAAGAGATAATGAATTTGAAGCAGGCATTGAATTTGCTTTGTGTAGTCTGTATCAATTAATCTCAAGCTTTGTTACCCTAATAGTGAGCAAAAGATGTGTGCCGGGCTGCTTTGTGTTCCCTTCTTACCTTTGGTCTTAATTATGACTTAATTCTGAAAGTGACTGTGAGCAGCTTGGAGGGACTTGCTGGCTCCTAATGAGCCGAGCAGGCCATTTGGTCTGGGGCCAGCTGGCACGGAGGAGCCGTGGCCCTGCAGTTAAACCCTTCCTTCCCTTCTTGCCGATTCCCTCCCGAGAATCAGGAAATGCACCCGAGCTGCCTCCTGGGCCGGTCCTGGCCTGCGTTAACCCCGGCTGTCCTTGCCTGGACAGCAGGCCAGGTCACCCCGGGACTGTGCTGGTGGCTTCACGCTGGGGATTTCTGGGGGACAGCTCAGGTTTCTGTCCTGGCCCTGCTGAGCTTCCCGGGATGGACTCGGCCATCGGCGGCCTGGGAGCCTTTGGAGCCAGCGCAGTGGGAATGGCAGTCTCCCCTCTTTGGCCACCGAACCCCGTCTGCGTCCCATGTCACCACGGAGGTGCAGTGCTGAAGGGAACAGCTGTCCCTTCTTGTGCAGGAGGAAGGGTCACAGCTGTCCCCTCCGAGCACCCAAATACCCAGTGCTGTGAGAAACGGGCTGGGGCCCACAACAGGAGAGAGCCTAAAAAAAAACCCTGGCTGTTGGACCCAAGTCCAGCTTTTTTATTGCCACAAAGGTTCTTCTGACGTACTGCTCGTGTGGCTGAGCTTCTCCCAGAGCTCCCTGTACTCCCAGCACTGGGAAACTTGCAGGGAAAGTGTGCAGCACTGTTTGCGCTGGGCTTGGAGAACTGCAAAGGGAGGGAAAGAGATCTTTATCTTGGACAAAAATGACCCAGAAGTTACACAGTCAGCGTGCCCCAGCCCTCTTTTTTTAGTGGGCGAGGCTGTGGGGTTTTGTTTTGAGCTTTATCAGTGCTGACTGTTCATTTGAGATTGGTCAGTTACGGGTACGGACTGTTTGCCTGTTAGGAAGGTTCATGTTGGCTGCCTAAAAGTGTGTGTATTCAGCAGTTTATCACATTGCCTTACACCTTCCTTAGTCTCAGATTAAGTGATGGTATAGCAAAGAAAGTTGCCTGTAATTTAATCTTTTGCTTTGTCCTAGTGGGTCATCTGCTCTCTCCTCTCAGTAACCTGGGGATGGAATGCCTGCATAAGTGGGTTGCTGCTTGGGAGCAGTAATTAGGTCCTTTTGTGCTTGAAAATCTGCTTTGGGGATCAGAGTATGCTTATATTTCAGAAATGATAATGTGAACAATAGTGAGACAGGTGGAAAGCTGGAATAAATCCCAGCTGAGAGATGAGTGGATGTACTGTAACACAGCTCCAGTGAGGGAATAGTTTCAACTTAAAAGAACTGGTTGAAGCTAAGAATAGAAGCTGATGAGATCAGTGTAATAATTGTATTTCATAATTATGTATTATTAGACTGGAACTAGCTGATGATATCTGAGCGTTTTCTTATTCTTTAGTGGTTTACTTTTCAAATGTGAAAAAATTCCACATAGAGGGCAAACTCCAGTGAGATGCAGGGATCATTTAAAACTTTAATGGCTGTTATTACTCTCAGGGAAGTGCTGGCTTTCAAACACCCTGTGTTTTCTGTCCCTGTCTCCATTTGAGCAGTGAGGTCACTTTAATCTTCATGGTCATTATTAGTCATTTAGGAATGCTGACATTCCAGTCTGCTGGCTTTGCCTCTCCTTCTTCTGTCCACTGGTGTTTTGCATCCATTTCAGGTGTGCCCACCTGTGCTGTGACTTCCATGTGGCATTATTAAAACATAGGTTTTACAAATTAACCGACTTTTCACTTGGCTCATCATTTAAATTTTAGTGGGTTTAGTTTCCCGTTTGTATTTGTAGATACTTTAAATTTATGATGTAGTTTTAATAACAGTCATAGACTAAGAGGGGGCAAGAGTGAGATGGGATTTGCACAGCTTTGGAATTGCCGTTCAGGTGACGTTCCTGTTGTGGAAGATGTTGCAGACAGCCTTTCTGCCAGAGAACTTGCATTTAGATGACTGCATCAACAGAAAGAATAGGAGTAATTCTTCCAGTTTCTAGCTGGGGAAATAGGGGCAGAAGGGTAAAGTAACCTACACGAGATTGTTGAATTTATCAAGACTGGAGATAGAAGAATCAAGAAATGTCAGTTGTGAATACTTTCTTGCTAAGGTCATTTTTACACCAACGTGCAGAAAAATTACATAAAAATGGAAAACGAGGGAAGGCTAAAGAACTGTTCCCATCCCAATATCCATAATCACTTTTTTTTATTTTTTTTTATTTTTTTTTTTGGTCCTTTGGGTTTCTCTCCCTCATCTCAGTCTTGGGAAACTGAAGCAAATGGCATAATGAAATTACTCAGTAGAAACATTTAAAGGGAAGTCAAAAATTGCTGCTGTGCCTTGCTGAGGTCTGCGTGGCAAGACACAAACCACTCTTCAGCTAAAAACTCTGCAATTCTGCAGAGAAGCCATAAAAGAGGCGTGAGCTGTGTGATGGTGGCAATGTGCAGGGTAGCAGGAGTTTGTTTTTCCCTGCTGTGGTCATAAATTGACAGATTCTGATACTTTTTTGATGACATTAAAGACCATCTTGTCCCACACTTTGTATTGGGGTCTATGAGACAGCTGTGTGAATATTGCCATAAAAGAAAAAAGGCAAAAATAATTCGTTATCACAATAAAATGAATAAATAACCCTCCAGAGGTACAGGGATAATACCATAAAACTGATGTCTTAAAATGTCTAGAAGTTCTGTGACACTAGTGAGCATAGTACATTGTGTGTGTTTGTTTAATAATTTTTTATATCTGAATTCTGGTCTATATCTCTGGAAATACAAGAATTTATTTTGTCTGCCATCTTTTGGCACCCACCTTTTGAGACAGGGATCTACCCTGTTATCTGTGTGTCTGTCCCTCGTGTCAGAGGCTGCCTGGTGCCTTGTAGTGCAGGTTGTGGGTTTGGAGACTGGAATCCAATAAAATAATCTATTGTCCAAAAGAAGCAGCGGGACAGAGTTCAGCAGCAGAGGCTGTTGCTTATGATAAGCCTTTGGATATTTTCAAAGGTCAGGAACATACAATTTTCAAGCTTTTTTGGTCTCTTTTCATATGTGCAAAGTAGGGATGAAAAGACCTCAAGGAGTCATCTAGTTCATTCCTGCCCAGGGCAGGATCCCACTTCAGCCCTTACTTGTCTTTCCCTCAGGGCTGGGATTCCTCATCCAGTCCAGGCTGCCCAGGCTGTGCACTGCACACCAGCTATTTCAGCTCCTAATTTCTGGTGAATCTGGGAGTAGGGATCAGTTAGGTCTGATCCATGGGGAACTTGCCCAGTTCCTGCTGTCATCTTCATTGCTGGGGGACTGTTATAGGGACAAAGCCTTCCCCAGTGCTTCTCCAGCTGAGCTCATGCATGGATCTCCTGGGATGGTTAGTGCTGGAATGCACCTCCAAAGGCTGGCTGCTCCCAAAGCCAGCTCTGGTGAAGGCAGAGCACTGTTGCAGTTCAGGTTTTTAATGTCTCCAGGGATGGAGGCTCTACAATCCCTGGGCAGCCTGTCACTGTCAAGGACTGTCTTGGAAATTCATGTGGGCTGAGGGTGGCAGACCTTTGGGATAAAGTGGTTCCAACCACTTTTTCTCCTTTTTCTTTCCTATTTTCTGTTAAATGGAACATGTCATCTTTTCAGAAAGCTGCCTGGTCACTGCCCATCAGATTCCTGAGGAAGGGACCCCAGGTGTCTGAATGCAGCTGGAGAGGGGTCAGTCCCTGGGAGGTTTGGCAGGGCCCTTCCTGAGGAGACCAAAACAGGGATTTGTGCAGATGGAAGGGCTTTTTTGATCTCTTACATAAATTATCACATACCTGCACTTATTTATCTGAGTCCCCTGGGACTAAAAGTCTTCATGCACTGGGTCAAGATTCTCTAAGAACAGATCTGTGATGCACATGGTATGCAGAACATTGCCCAGCACTGCTGCCATGTCTCCTCCCAGGAGGCTCATCTGGGCTACAGGGTTGAGAGAGGACCAATGTGGGGTGCTGTCTGTCAGAACCTGGAATTTCCTTCCTGTGGGATGATGTCTCAGACTTGGTATTATTGCAGTCTATATCTGTGCATCTCATTTCCTTTATTCTGGTCAAGCATTGTGCATGTTGATGGTGCTTATGGCCAAGGGTGGATTACAGCTAAATGGGACCCACATGCACCAAAATTTCAGGGTAAAGAAAGATAGGAATAAAAAAAAAATTGGTGTTTTCTGTGAAGTGGATTTTTTGCCCTCTTCTGTAGAATGCTCAGCTCCTTCATACAGCATGTGGCACTGATAATAAATTCATCAACTAAGAAAAGCACGATTCTTTTTTCCTTTTTTTGTGTACCATATGCCTCATACAGTGCCTGAATACAGATTTTAAGCATGAAATGATTAGTTTTGGTTGTGTGTGCAGGCACATGCATTTGTCTGTATATTTATATCTGGTGTCCTTGGGCCAGAGCACTTTTGTTGCTGTAAAATGATGCCAGTTTTCTTTCTGGAAAAGTTGACAGGGAGACTAATAACAAGATGTTGATTTTAAACTTCTTCCATGGATCTGGTATAAACTTTCAAATGGAGTTCAGTCATTAAAGTTTTATGTGAACCACTTAGGTTGTGGTAAAGTTTTGCAACATAACACATTGTTCCTTGTCTTGACATGATGTGGCACTGCTAAAAAAAGGCTAAATTTTGTACTAGACACTGAATTCACTGTAGAGGACTGAAATTATACTAATGGCCTATAAAGCAGAATTTCTTATATTTCTTTGGGAGAAGTGGTTTCTTATTTGAGGTAGCTGTTAGACATTTTGGGAAGTGAAACCTTACTCAGAAGTGAAGGCTGCTTTCATTATGACCAACAATTTAAGTAGTCAGTGGTTTTTTTTCCCCTTTCTAACATATAACTAACTGTAGAATCAGGTAAAACTGAGCATGAAAGCTGATAGTGTTGTTTTGGGAATATGCCTTCACCAAAGTGTCTGTCCTTGCTCTTTTGCCAGGGATTTATTAAAACATAAAAGTTGATGAGATCTTTGTATCATCTGTGGTGCCTGAGTGGCTGTAATACATGGAAAAAATAGATTTCCAGCTATTTACCTTTCATTCTGTTTGGATGGACTGATATGAATGACATAGAACACCTGTTATAAAGATAAGCAGATCTTGAGCTGGAGCAGGATTTTGAGGCTGTCCCCCTGGAGCTCATGAATTCATGCTGAAGCAGATGATAGTGGGAGTCCATGTGGCACTACAGTGCCATGGTAGGGCTCATTTAAGCTTTTTCATATTAGTTTTGTAAGGCTTCAGCTCCAAAAGGGAATTGTTTGTTGGTGGTTTTTTTTTGTTGTTGTTGTTGTGTTTTTTGGGGTTTTTTTGTGTTTTTTTTTTTTTTCTTTTTTTTTCTTTTTTAAAGATTTGTTTTCCTGTAAGGAAGAAAAATATTATTTATAATTATGCTTTTTTTCTCCTTTCCTCACACAGAATACAGGCTTCCCTTGATTCTAAAAGGATTGTTTGCTTAGTTTTGCACTTTGATCTCTCTGCAGAGGGAAGGTTATATGCGGCTGCAGCCTGGTTTGAATTTTGCCCAGTGGCAACAGTGAGGTTGTATTACCTGTGAAGGGTTAGTTTATATCCTGAAGCTGATAGCAGGTGCTTATCTCTTCAGTAGCAGGTCAGAACCTTCAGTTAGCAGCTCAACATCTGCTCTTAAAATGGGTGCTGTGTTGTGCCTGTGGGGCTAGAATGAGAATTTAAGGTTGTTATTTCCTCAGTACTTTCAGTCGTTTTTGTAAGGTACTTGGGAAAATTCAAGGTTGGTTGGATGGGGCTCTGAGCAACCTGGTCTGGTTGAAGATGCTCTCTTCATTGCAGAGGTTGGACTGGGTGACATTTAAAGGATCCTTCTCACCCAAACCATTTCAGGATTGGAGGAAAAGGCTGTTTTCCAGCATTTCTCCTTTGAACTGCTTATTGTGACAAGGAAGGTAAATATTAAAACTCTGACAAATGCAAGCCCTTTTTGTTGATTGGTTGATTTTTTCCTCTGGTTTTTAGCTCAGACATGTGAATTATTCCCTACCAGACTTCAACCAAATGAACTTAAGTCCTATAGCTGGACTGCTGTATCATTGAATAACCAAAAGCCTGCTTCAGGCAAGTCATAAAAAGATGTGAGCTAGGATGTGTGATTTTGGACAGAAGAAGCTGCGAGAGATCTGTTCTGTCCCCACAGTTTATGTCTAGGGGCCAAAGAGGAACATGACCTGTAAAGCTTTGCAGCAAGACTCTTCTCTCTCCATTAATCACCAGCACTCCCCAGTTCATGTGAGGAAGCAGGCATGTTAGATCCTCTTTTCATCAAAAAGAGAACCAGAAAAACAAAGTGTGCGAGTGAGATTGAAACGTGTTTCCGTTGTGCTGCAGGAGCAGAGCAGGTGCTGAGCTCTGGGCTTGGCTGCACTGCTCCAGGGAGCAGTTTTGCCTTTTCTTTGGGGTGTCCCAGAGTGTGTCCTTGGCCACTGCACCTTAATGCTCAATGAACTTTGTGGTTCACTGAGCATTAATGAATTATTATATATATATATAATTAATTCCAATGCTGGAAAACAGCCTTTTCCTTCATTTTAACCTTGTGGTTCATTGAGGATGTGCTTTTACTCTTGCAAATTCTTCTTCTTAAATGAAGACAACAAATACATTCCTGTAGTCTAACCAGAACTTGTAATTAACACCTTAACTCATAAAGACAATGACAAAAATATTTACAGTTCAGTGAAAAGCACAGCAGTTACATGCAAAAGTCACTACACGAGACTAACAAAAATCCTAATTTGAAAAAAGACTTTGAAATATATGTCAGTGTAAGAATTGCATGATTAGGGTGAAGATTTATGTTTTCATTTTGGAAAAACAGTAAAAGGCAAGTTCTTTCTCTTTTCTGTAAACTGAAGGATTAAAAAGAGTTCTAGTGTCTTCAGGAACTGCTGGCCTGCATTTTATTTCTCCTTAATTCTTGGCTACAATTGGCTAGAATTACCAGTGGGAGAAACAGCTGGAATAGCTTTCAGATTTGGAAATCTAAATATTCAAGGATCTGTTTTACTGATGGGTTGTACAGGCTTAAGAAGTCAGGAGGAGAAGTGGTGTCAGTAGGGAGCAAGGTTGGATAATGTCTGCGTTATGGACAGGATCCCTTGCTGCCCGAGGGATTAAAGTGAAGTTAGGTCTTGGGAGTGGGAAGACTTTGAGAGCTCCGGTTACTTTGCAGATCCTACAGATGGAGGAAAGAGCTGATGATAGTGGAGTGCCTGTTACGACCTTGTGATGCCCCTGGATTGAACTGGGGTTCCTTAGAGGGTTGTGGTGAGGAGAAAGATTTGGAGATGTTAATTTTCTGGTGGATTCTGTGTGCTGGCAGAGTTGGGAAGCAGATTGGTGTTGACTTGGCTGGATGGCATTTTTCTCTCAGCATGTGCAGAGGGATTTCTGGAAGTCCTTGAGCTAGAGTTCCATACTTTTAGTGCCTGGAACTCCATAGCTTCTCTAGGTTGGCTTGGCTCCCAACTCCTTCAGCACTTTCAGACGGGAGTGGGATGTTGTTAGAGGTGAATAATTTCTGTTCACTTTTGCTACACAGCTTAGGTGAGGTTTGGGACTGGGAGTTCCAAGCTGCTGTAAACTGAGATATGACAGGTTATTCAGGCCCAGGAGGTTTAGAAAAGCCAGCTGCTGGTAGGGACTGCGTGTGCTCTGTGCCATTTGTATCTGGTTTAGCACAACCAGTTCCTGCAACAACAGAGCAGTAGCCCAGTACTGTGCTCATTTTTCCCAGTCTTACTCCCTTAGCACTACTTGACTCACTCCCATAAATCAGTCTCTGGTTGCTGCTGGTGTTTGCTCCAGATGATATGTGCTCCTTCAGTACGAAGCTCTGGATGGAGTTTCCATTTATTTGTCTCTGAGATGGGCTCCATGGTTTTGGAGGAGCCTACCCAGATTCTTCTAAATTGGTTGGTAGAGAATAATAATTGCATTTGGGTCTTTTGCCTCCTCAAATATTTTCTTCTTCCGGCTCTGGCTGTCAGAGACTATGGTTGCACTCATTTTTCAAAACACCAGTCTGAAATAGGTTCAGTGTGTGTGACTGGAATATGAAAATGTCACTGGTGCTAAATACTGTCTCTTAATTTATGTTTTCTTTTAAATTCTTTTTTTTTTTACTTGAAACAGGATTTAAATGGCAATTATCATATGTAATTTTAAATGGATATTAAGTTACTGTGTTTGTGGTACGTGTTTTATTGCTCCTAACATACACTCACTCCCCCTCCTCCCTTTATTTCTCACACAAACAAGTTATTGCTTCCACAAAAACTCTTGTCAATGAGATGTTTTTTCAGACTAGTGAGCTCATGGCCGTCTGCTGGCAGAACTCTGCTCTGACTTAATACAAGCGAAGGCTGCTGCCAGGATTTTTTGGCTAATACCTGAGCCTTGAAGGAAGCTCTGTTTCACAGAGCAAGAATGGAGCTGCTGTCAGTGGTGCTTCCAGCCTACAAACTTCCCATCTGGATTTTTGGATGAGCCAGTCTTTGTATATGTGGTGCAGATTTAAGGGGGGAGGAGTATGTGTTCAGGAATATGCTAGGCTGGGCCCAAGCAGGAGTTTCTTTTCTACACTCACCAATTCATTGTGCAGTGATGTTGGCTGATTCTGCCTGTGGAGAGCTTCAGTCACCTCCAGGTTTGCTCTGTTGCTGTTGCAAGGTGCAGAACTTGTTGTTGCTCGTGGAGCACAACAAGAATGCCACGTGACAGCCAGAATAAAGTCAGTGTCCCACAGAGATCTGCTGAGGAGAGATGTGCCTCAGGTCTTTTACTCCTCCAGTAGAGTGAGATCTCCAAGGAGAAGTGATGGTGTGTTACATCTCCCAGCAGTAATTGCCCAGCTGGCAAAGCTGAGCAGGCTCCCGTAGCTCCTGCAGATGTGTGGCTTGCTGGGTACTACAAGGACACCTTTGGGATAACCCCGAGGTTAAGGAAAACATCTGGTTCTAATAGTTGGGACACATAGCTGGACCAAACCTCCAGCCTTTCCTCAGGAGAATGTATTTATTCCAGGTCTACTGACCCAACAAAGGTTTATTTCTTCCAGTTCTGTGCTGGCATAGAAGTTAAGAATTTAACTTGGAAGAAACCAAAATAAAGAGCCCAAACCCCTAGATTTCAGCTAATTAGGTCTTGTATTGGGTTACACGATCTGAAGAGGTTCATGAAACTCTTTAAAACAAGAGTTCTACCCAACTGCGGCCACTGATAAACTGGCAGACGTTTAAGAGCAGAATGATTTCTCAAAGGAGAAGAACCAGCCTCTCCGTTTCTCCATGAACTATTTTTATTTCATGTATTTAAGAAATCCCTCTAGTGGTCTGGTACTTCTATGATATATCAGCTGTTCCCTTGCAAGCTGATGCTGCACATCAGTTGCTGCTGTTGTATGGATTTGAGATGGAGCTATTGAGGGATTATTTGAAAGGCTTTAGAAGAAGGATCTGAGATTGTTTCAGATGAATATAATTTTTTTTTTAAAGTACTGGGGTTTTGGTTTTTTGGCTTTTTTTTGTTTGTTTGGGTTGGGGTATGGTGGAGTACTATGGGTTTTTGGTTTGGGTTGTTTTTTGGGTTTTTTTTGTGAGTTTTTTGCTTTGATTTTTTGTTTGTTTGTTTTTGTTTGTTTGTTTTTGTTTTTGTTTTGAGTCAAGCAGGTGATGCTAAATCTTTGAATTCCATATAGGGCCATTAGCTGATGCTTTGTCTGCACTGTGCAGTAGATCATATTAAATGATCTATTGAACACCTTTGAACATAACTCCCAATAAAATTAATAGCTTCAGCAAATAAAGCAAGCCATTAAGGTTTCAATTTATCTGCTGATACATCACATCTCTGTGTAAACCCCAAAGTCTTCAAAGACAGTCATGTTATTTTGTATGTGGGTGCATGTTTTGTAGTATGTAAGAAGTTGTGGCATATGATCTGCTATTCCCTGTGAAGTGCTGGGATTGGGGTTAGGATGGTGTTTACCCCTGGCAAAGGGAGAGTTTGGGACTGGATTCCTGCACGCTCAGCAGAGGAACTGTGGGTTCCTTGAAGCTGGACATTCTCTGCTCTTTCATTCCTCCCACAGCAATGTTTTGTGCTGAGGTATTGCAAAAATTCAGCTTTCCAGCCTTGGAAATTGCCTCAGAGCCCCAGGGAGCTGAAATGTCCAGGCCTGGGAATGCTGCTGGACAAGTGCTGTGATGCATGTGAGGGCTCCTGGGCTGACATGTCCCTGACATGTCCCTGTGCCCTGGGGGAACAGACAAGTCCAACACCTGCAGGTGTGCTGGGGTTGGAACGCACTTTATCTGTGCACTTCATCCCCTGGGATGGAGCTAGCTAAGATGGGAATCTTTCTCATTGGAAAACAGCTTGGTTAGGAACCACGCTCTGCAGAATAAAGGCACATGTGCATTTTCAAGGGCTTCCAGTTTCCTAGGAATTTCCTTGCAACTGGCTACTGAAAGACCTAAGTGCCCATTTCCTCTCTTTATTGACATCCAGGCAGTGATGGGAGAAAAAACTACCTATGCTCAAACTGTGCATTTGTGGTCAGGATGAAACCTTTAAGAGGTGAATTGTGCGTTTGCATTCTTCTCCACACCATAGTTGCCGATGCAGCCTTCAGTGCTTGGCTCTCCCAGAGGTTTGCCTGTCTTCAGTGGGTGCTCCCTGGGATTTGTCCCTCTCCAGTGCTTGCTCCCTGAAATCCACACAAAGAGAACAGACCAGCAGAAGGGAGAATTGTGATCTTGTGTCGTGCAGAGGAAGCAATCCCATCCACCAAGTGTCCCTCTGTTTTCATGACCAGATTTCCTTAGCTGGGGCTTACAAGATTAGAGACTTCACTGCTTTTCTTTGTCTTCTCTTTAGCATTAAGTCAGCCACCAGCACAGCACCAGTTTCCCATCACTTTGAGTCCAGTCAGTCTTTTCCAAGGGAGAATGTGTTCTGAGCCTGGCAGCTGTAGTATGTCCCGTGTGCTGACCCCACAGCAGCCATGTGTGCAGCACATGTGTGTCCATAGGAGAAGCCCTGTGTCCCTGAGTGAAGCCTGAGATCACTAACTGAAGAGATTCAGATCCAGAAATTTTAGCTAGCCCAAAGTATTTGGAATTTAAAGTAGAAATACTTTGCTTTTAATTTTTTTTCCTTCTCTCCAATACTAGTACTTCACTGCTTTAAAACTCTAAACCCTAAAAATCAGGAACCCCATATCCAAAAACCAGAGTGGGTTTTTTTCAGTGCTGGAGGCAAAATATTTGGATGAGACGAGAGATTTTTGTCTGTGAGTTTGTGAGAGTTTCTTAAAAGCAACACAGAGGAAAAGCTGTTCTTGATATTGGCCACAAATTTATCACTAGTCTGGCAAGTACTCTGTGAATGCACTAATAAGTAAACTGCTCTACAAAAGCTGAATATCTGTAGTTTATTTCAGTGTGTATTTTGGAAGGAATGTTAGGTTATTTTATCATTCCCAGCCCTGACACCCACTCCTTTTTTGTGACTTGTGAAAATCTTTTAGGTTTTGTTTCTCTCTCTGTAAAGTGAAGCTATAGTGCTGCCTCAGTGCAAGGTTGAGAGCCTTGCTGTGGGTTTTGGGGGCCTCTGGGCATGGCCTCTGACCCCTGTGATTCACATCACCTCATTCCCAGAGATACATTGCAGATGAGCACACTTAGCCATTCAAACCAACAACACTATAAAATCTATCAGGCAAAACTTCAGAAGATTTTGATAGATAAATTCGTTATTTCATCCTAGCAGAGTGGTGTTTGTTGTGTTTTCCCTTTCCCCTTATTTGGAATTCTGTCAGCATATGAGGTTGTCAGCTTTTCAGCTGTTTCTTCATTGGAAATGGGATGGACAAAATTACATCCAGGAAAACTCTCTATTTCATCTCTAAAGGTTGAATATATTTTTCCCTGCTTGGCTGCAGTAGTTGTTTTTCTATTCTCTTAATTACATATAAAACATTTTCAGCCATTTGCCAGCAAATATGATGTAATCTATTTATTTTCAAGCAGTGAACCATTCCATGCAATTCAGAGAACCTCTGAATTTTCCAGGGTAACTGGCTACTTGAGGAAAATTAGGCCAAAATTATGAAGTCTCGAGTTCCATGCTGGCTTCAGCAAAGTCTAACTCTAAAATAACTCACTGATGACTGTAAGTGTTAGTTTAGTGTTGGTGAAAGCAAAGTTTGGCATAAATTCCTTTATGCCAACGGAAGCCTGTGCCAGGAAGAGAGTAATGAAACCTGCTGTGTTTGTGTGCTGTGAATTTGCAGTGGAGCAGGGGAAATGTCTGGTCTGATGTTGTTAAATACTCTGTACTGTAGGTGTGTCCTGTAGGTTCACAGGGATGATGTTTTGGTTGGGTTATTAAACTGCTGATTCTGAGAGGGAAGAGCTGGTCAGATCTCCAGTGTTGACACTTCAGTTTTGCTTTTTTGTTGCTGATTCCTTGATCCCAGGATATGGGAGGTTAAATGAGTTTTGTATTTCTGTCTGGGTTACTTTTCATGGGTCTTCTCTGAAGCTCTGATGATCCTTGAAAAGACAAAAATCTGATATTCCTGGGTCTGTGACTAACTCGGATGTTTTATCCTCTGGCTGTGCCACTTTGTGGAGTGTGAGTGGAACAAACTTCACTCTGGGCATCACCCTGGCTGGTGCCTCGCACAACCTCTGTGTGCTTGGGTGGTGGGGGGCACCATGCTTCGTGTAGGTGGTGAAGAGGAGGGTCTGCAAATTCCTTGGAAGATGGACACAGAGGGAAGGTCAGGCCCCAAACATCAAACTCAGTTTGACAGTGCAGTGAAGATACGATGGGGTGAGGAGCCTGAACTTCCTGGAGGCGATGAAGTGCTTGGAAATTGAGTCTGAATTAATTAAGTCCTTGAAGGGGGCATGAGTAAGTCCCTAAAGCCTGGGTGGTGAGTGCAGTGTTATGCAAGATCACAGAAAGTGACTGTAGAGCTCATCCAGTCCCACCCCCTGCCACAGACGGGGACACTTTCCACTAGCCCAGGTTTCTCCAAGGCCTCTCCAGCCTGGCCTTGGACACTTCCAGGGATCCAGGGGCAGCCACAGCTTCTCTGGGCACTCTGTGCCAGGGCCTGCCCACCCTCACAGGGAACAATTCCTTCCCAATATCCCATCTAACCCTGCCCTGTGGCAGTGGGAAGCCATTCCCTGTGTCCTGTTGCTCCAGGCCCTTGTCCCGAGTTGTTCCCCAGCTCTTCTGCAGGTGTGCTCCATTACATTGACAGCCCTGCTCCCAAAGTGTCTCCTCCTGTGGTTATCCTGTGGATTGGGAAGCCTCTTCCCTGCTGTAGAGGTGAAAGCTCTGCGGCTATTTGCCATTTTATCATTCAGAGGCAGTGACAAACCAGTTGGAACCATGCTGAGCATTTGATTTATTTATTTTTACTTTTCTTGCAGTACCTTTTCTGTACAGTTCTTTTTAATATTAATGCAAACTGAAAAGTTGGTGCATGTGCCTTGACTTGAAGACAGATTGTCCTGACCTGCACTCATAATCTCCTTTCATTTCCTGACCATATGGGCAGCAGCAGCATCCTGGGATATGTGTTTTGTGGACAATATTAGCTTCTTTCAGGCGGCTTCCACCAGCAGCAGCACTTTGAACATCTTTGGATGAACTTGGAGAGAGTGTGGGTGGAGTTCATGCCTCTATTTCCAGGAGCATCTGCTATATGGCTAACTTTTGCTGCTGTGTTTTGAAGTTTCTTTACCTGTTTTTGATACTGTGGGCCAGTATTGAAAAGTGGTTTTAAAGCAGAAATTCTTCTCCTTTGCTGGAGAGAGGTGATAGCCCTGTGAATTCTTGAAAGGCCAGGTTGGATGGGGCTTGGAGCAAGCTGGGCTCTAGTGGAAGGTGTCCTTCCACAGAATGGAATTGCAGAATGCCTTGAGTTGGAAGAGACCCATAAGGGTCATGGAATCCCACTCCTTGCTCCTCACAGCGTTACCTAAAACTAAACTGTGTGTCAAAGACCTTCCCTGAGAACCTCCTTGAACTCAGGGTTGGTGACATGACTTCCTGGGGAGCCTGTTCCAGTGACACCCCCTCTCAGTGAACTTTTTTCTGATAGTCCAAGCTGACCTTCCCCTGGTGCAGCTTCACTCTATTTTCTTATGACCTATCACTGGTCACTAGAGAAAGGAGTCTCCATCCCTGGAAACATTCAAAAGCCATCTAGACATGATTCTGGGCAGCCTGGTCTTGGTGGCCCTGCTAGAGGAAGGGGGGCACGATGACCTCCAGAGGTTCTTTTGGTGTTTCTTGTCTTGTGGTGCTGAATTACCAGCCCAGAGGGTCATGTTAGAAAGCTCCTGTGCAGCAGTGGGGTTGGCTGCCCCTTGGGACAGCCCCAGGGCTTGGAAGAGGAGGCTCCAGCAGCAGGAGGAGGGCCAGCCTGCCTGCAGGCCTGCTGTGATCTAGGGCAGTGCCTGGGTCCCTTGTGAGATACAAGATGTAAAACATGGCAGCTCTTCTACTCATGAAGAATTTGCTACAGATCCATGGTTGACTTTTCTTGCTGTACCTCCTGACTGTATTTTGAAAGCAGATTCTGTGCTAAAGTTTTTCATCCCAAAGGTAACTGGCTTGCTTGTACAGAGGCTGTAGAAGAAGCAGTCAAGAAATTTAGTTCTGTTTCTATTCCTCTGTGTCTGTACTACATGTTATAAACACCTGGGATTTTATCATCCTTATGTTGCCCAGTTTTCCTGCAAGCAGCCAGTAATTCACAGCCGGCTGGGGAGAGCAGGAGTGTTTATGATGTGCCTGTGCCAGCCTTGGCCCTGTTATCTCGCTCTGTAAGAATGAACTGAAGTTATTCTTAGTGTCTAAAGCTCCATGAGTTTCTGGGTGCACAGACAGCTCATTGTGCTGCCTGCTGAGACAGTGCTGGGGATCACACAGTGAGGTTTTAGCGGGCGGTCTTGGTCCTGGGGAGGATTTTGGCTCTGACCCTTCCAGCAGCACTGAAAGGGGAATGGTATTCCATCGGCTGAGCGTAAACCCAACGTGTTTTTCCTGTGCAGCATAGCAAACTTTGACTTGGGTATGATAGATTTTTTTTTTATTACTTTTCACAAGCAAACTAGAAATAGTTCACAGACATCTGCTGATCACAGTTTGAAAACTACTGTTCTCAAGCTACCCTGAGGTTGAATTCCTTTGGAAAAAGTCTCGCTGACTTTGTCTGCTTCTGTAATCACAGAATCACAGAAGGGTTTGGGTTGACCTTTAAGCCCATCCAATCCCACCCCCTGCCATGGGCAGGGACACTTTCCACTGTCCCAGGTTGCTCCAAGCCCCATCCAGTCTGGCCTTGGACACTTTCAGGGATGGGGCAGCCACAGCTCTGGGCAACATTGGTAAGTAAGATAGCTGGTACAACAGACCATGAGGGTAATCAGCTCTAGGGGCAGGGATAGAATTACCCTCACTTACTGGGCTTGGGTTGGTCTGTGTTCTGTATTATCTGTTCCTGGTGGGAGCACTGCAGATCCTTTGGGTGGAAAGAGTTTCCCTGCATAAGCAGTGGAAAAAAAAAAAAACCTGAAATTGTTGTAAATGCTTTTGCCTGTGCAAGGCAAGCCTGGAGCTCTCTCTCGGGGTCCAAACCTTTAAATTTGGCATGGCTCCCTGTGTGAAAGCAGAGCAGAAAGAGCTGTTGGATTGACAACAGCCGTGTGCGTGCTGACGGCAGCGCTGGGATTTCTCCACGTGTCTGTAACAATCCGTTCATCTGGCGCATGCTCCTGCTGCAGCCCTCTCCGTGCCCAGACAGTGAGCCCTTTCATGGAGAAATGCAGAGTCATATTTCTGAGTGCAAATTAGCCAGGGGACTGTTAGTAGTGTGGGCTTGGCCAAGCTCATTTCTGTGAGCAGCTCTGGCGCTGGAGCAGGGGAGGTGTGGGCAGACACCCCGTGTGTGCCCTGCCAGCAGACGGGGGAGCCCAGGGCTGGCACCCTGCTCTCTTGGGGGCAGCTTACACACAGGGCCAAGCAAGAGTCCTTCGGCCAAATATCCTCCAATCTGACTTGCTGTCTCTAGCAATTAGACTTTTCCATAGGGTGGTGCATCAGGAATATGATGCTTCGCACTGGGCTCATTGTCCTGCGTGTCCCAGGAGTGCTCAGGAACTGTCCCAGCCTGCTGGGAGTTGCTGGGATGTTCCTGGGATGCATTGCTGGTATTGCACTGGGTGACTTTGTGGTGAGGCTGCTGCACTAGGGCAGTCCTGAGCTTGGGAGCCTGTCTGAGTCCAGACTTTCTTCCTGCCTCTAACACCCCTTTTTCAGGCCTTTGTGAGCAAGGGCAGATTGTTGTTCTGGTGGAATGGACGTGTACCGGTGGGGCACATGTGAGCCTCCACTTTCTCTGACTGTACAGCTCACAAGGGGCAGGGGAGGAGCAAGTTATGATCTCTTCACTCTCTGTGACCAGTGGCAGGAGTTGGGGAAATGGCTGGGGCTGGACCAGGGCAGGGAGTGGCTGGAGCTCAGGGAAAGGTTCTTCCCCAGAGGGTGCTGGGCACTGCCCAGGCTCCCCAGGGAATGGGCACGGCCCCGAGGCTGCCAGAGCTCCAGGAGGGTTTGGACAACGCTCCCAGGGATGCACAGGGTGGGATTGTTGGGGTGTCTGGGCAGGGAAAAGGTTGGACTGGATGATCCTGAGGGTCCCTTCAAACTCAGCACATTCTGTGTTGATCAAAGGAGCCTTCTCAGAGGTGGCACAGAAAAGCACGAGGTGCCACAGTCTGCTCTGCAGGTCTGGTCTGGACTCCTGCAACGTGACTGCAAAGCCTGCAAAGGTGGCATTTTTCAAGCTGTCATTTAGTGAGTGTATCCCTGGATGCACACATCCAGCCCTGCTGAGCTGGAAGGTGTCTTCCAGCTTTTGTGCCACATTTTTTCAGGAATCATCACGCATACACCGAATGCTTTGCTGTCGAGGTTTTCTTCAGGATGTCTCTGTGCACCTGAGTATGCAGGCGGGTAGCAGCCTGCTGGAGACAGCTCTGGAGGGCTTGCTGCTCTTGTGCTGTTGACAGTCCTTTTCAGCCTGCAGCAACAACAAAGGGATTCCTGGTCCACTGGAGAGGCACAGAGTGTGGATGGAGATCAGCCCTGAGTTCAGAGCTGACCTCAAACAGACCTATTGGGGTGGCAATCCTGTTGCAGGGTCTGCACAGGGGGATTGTTGAAAGCTTTCTAAAAGAATTGTAAATTACTGAGTGAAGGGCTTCCCTCAGCCCTTCTGGTGACCTGGAGGCTGTGAGCTGTGTTCTGAAGAGAGCTGCAGGGGAAGAAAATCTGTGTTTCAGTGACCTTTGCATCAAGCTGTGGATAAAGTTTGAAAGTTCCAGGGAGTGAATGTGAAAATATGGAGTAGTGTTGGTCTTCATTAACTGTTTAACTTTGAGCATCTCCTACCCTTCTAAACATAGCCATTTTTCTCCAGAGGCAAAATCCTTTTGGATAGCCAAGCATCCTTTGCCACTTCGTTTGTAAAAAGAGCGGTTTATGGCCTATTCTTACATTTCTCTACTCCAAATGCTTTTGGACCTCTTCTCCAAATGCTAAATTTGGGGTTAATCTCAGAGAACACTGTTGCTAGCACTCATTTAGCTCTTCTTCTTGTTCTCTTATTCTGTTATTTTAGGTTTGTGATGGCCTCAAAAAAAAGCTGTGTGACAACTTTTGTGAAGAATGGCTTTATTGTTGCCTATCAGCAAAATGAAAGGGTCAGTTAGTGTGTAAAGCTCTCCAGTACAAAACATCCTGCCAGTTTCCAGATCACAGAGCAGATTCTCAATTGGTAAAAGTTGTTGTCCTTTGGTCCAGAATTAGTTTCGGATTTGGGTCTGTGTTTCCCTCCCTGCTGGGTGTCAGGTGGTCCATGGTGTGAGTGTTCTCACCAGGGGTGAGGCAGGCTCTGGGACCTTGGCACTGCTCTATCTGCAGGCTTGGTGCAGAGGCCAGAGCTTTTCAGGTGTTTCTGTTTTGGAAGAGCCTTGGCAATGTGTTACAGGCTCATATTCAGTGTGACCATTGAAAAATCAGAGGTGCTGAGCACCTAAATATGAAACCCATCCATTTTTTTGTTAGCAGACACAAGAATATTTCTAAATCCCAGTGTTCCTTCCCAGTGGCTTACACACTTGCATTAATCTCGAACAGCTGCATCAGCTTTTGTCTGAGTTAGTTGCTGGGATTAAGCTATCCTTTCAGAAATTACACAACTGTTGCAATTAATTCCTCCTTTGAACAATTGATTTCAGAGGCCAGTCACCACCCTGATCCTGCATGTATGGGATTTCCTGGGCTTCCTTCAGGGGCCTTGTTGCCTTGAAGCCAAGTCTTCTTGGAAATACTCACAAGATGCAGCTGGCTTTTTCTTTCTTAAAAGCTTAGCAGCTTTAAAGCATGGGGTGAGCATGGGGAGAACTAAAGACAGAGAGAGGACTTGGGATTGAAGCAGCAGGAACCTCTTTTGCATTGCAAGAGAATTCCCATTGCATGGATGCCAGGGAGCAGTTGACTTCTGGCATGAGGGAGCCATAAGGCTCGATTTAGATTAGATACAAGGAAGAAGTTTTTCACAATGAGGGTGGTGAGGCCCTGGCACAGGGTGCCCAGAGAAGCTGTGGCTGCCCCACCCTGGCAGTGTCCAAGGCCTGGCTGGACAGGGCTTTGAGCACCTTGGGATCATGGAAGGTGTCCCTGCCCATCACAGGAGGCAGAATGGGATGGGCTTTAAGGTCCCTTCCAACCCAAATCATTCTGGGATTCCATGATTCTATTGTGGGGAGTGAGGGGCAGGAAAGTGAGTGATTTCTTGAGGTAGCATGGAAAGAGCACAGATCCTGGTGTGTACAGAAGTCTGTACACACATACATCTGTGAGTCATTCACTTGGACTTGGAAGACCACTGAAGGTTTTAAAATCAGTGCTGCTGCCAGCAAAATCCATTATCCACAGCTGCTGAAGGGCACGGGGAAAGAGTTAGAGGGGAGCCCTGTGTGCTGCATTCCTGTGCTGTGAGGTCCTGTTCTTGTACAGCTGCCCAGCCTGGGGAGCAGCGCTGCTCCTGTTGCTGGTTCCACGCTCCCACGCAGCTCCCTGCCACCCATCTGGGCCCAGGTGGCCTGGGGACCAAGTTAAAATAAAAAAATAAAAGAAGGTATTTCCAAAAGTCTGTCCTTAATTAAGGAAACCCTGGAACAAATGCCAAGTCCCTACAAAGCCAAAAAGTCTTATACATACGTTAGAATTTTGGCAACTTATTTAAATGCTTAAGCAGTTCTTTGAACTTGGGCTGAATGTTCAGGCCCTGTTTATGAAGTGTGTGAGCATAATTGTGCTAAAATAAGCGATTTAGATGGTTTGGATCTATCCAGAGTCTCTGGACTACATTGTTAGTGTGTTATCCCTGAGCCCATGGGTACCTGGGAGATCTGAGATACCCAGTTTCAAATTCACAGATGTGAGGTAGGGCTGGCAGACTTGAAAATCATCTATTACCTGAGTCTCATCTCTGCTGGATGAGCAGGAGCCGTATCTGCCTGTCTCTGGGGGAGTGTTTGGAAGGATACAGGGAGCCCTGCTTGGTTTGCTGCTTTTTTGAGATGGTCCTGGGCAGGAGAACACAGAATAGTTGACAGTAACTCCATTTAAAATCATACAATAGACTAATCACATGTTTTAGGTTAGAAGGGACCTTAAAGCTCATCCCACCCCCGTCATGGCAGAGACACCTTCCACTAGACCAGGCTGCTCCAAGCCCCATCCAGCCTGATCTTGGACATTTCCAGGGACTTAATCTATGGTAAAAACAGACATTTTCACAGCTGAAATTAAATGTCTCTTACTGTGCTTCAGAAGTGTTTTGCTTCTGTCTTGTTTTGAGTTTTTTTCCTTCCTCTTTAGAATCCATCCCTTCTCTTCCAGTCTCTTCTAGTGCACTGCTCCTGGTCAAGGTAATTCATCCCTGGCTCACGGTGGAAATTGCCACTTCAGTGAGGGGGTTATATTCTGACTTGGTTTTCTAAGCCTGGCAGCTTTCAGAAAAAAAGAGCAGGGAGAAATGACTCGTCTGTTACTTTATTTACCACTTGTTTTGGGAAAACTAAATCCAAATTTATGTTTGACTCATATTAGGGCTCTGTGGCTGGACTCTGCTTTTTCAGTTATTTTTGGCCGGGCTGATCTCACACCCAGCATGAGCAGGGCAGCCTGGGTGACAGGAGCTCAGCTCCACTCAGACCAGGAGCTCTTGGGGCTGCCTCAAGGGACTGAAAGCCAAAGGCTTTTATGCAGGATCTAAATTCAGAGGTTAAAACTCCCATCCTGTGCTCTGTTCATTGTGTGTTGTGGCAGAAAGCAAGGGGCTGCTGGAGTAAATTATTAATAGTGGCAGGGGCTGGATGAAGTGGTGTGGATTTTTCCAATGCTCTGGGGTCCGAAATCCCTGGAGTGTCCCCAGAGCACTGGGGGAACCCCTCATGCAGTGCCTGTTGCTGCTGGCTCAGCTCAGAAGGTGCTCAGGAAGATGCTGAGTCCTGCTCTGAGGGCTGAGCTTTGTCCTAGAATATTTGAGCACCTCTGTTAGCACAAGTTGTGGAACGGAGCACACAGAAATGTGCTTCCTCCATCACTTTGGTGTGAGCTGTAACCTCTCTCTAAATGTTTTATTGCTGCTCAGCTCTCAGGAAAAGGGCCAAGGGGAGGTACTGGTGTTTTGTCCCCAGTTTCTGTGTTACAGTTGTTAGGAATGATCTCCTAACAGGCTTTCCATTGACTTTGGGCTCTGCTTTGGAGGAGACCCTGTGGGTTTAGGGCACATGGTCATCCTATGGCTCTTGCTTCAGTGGAACTCCATATGGGACCACATCCCATAGCAGGCCTCGTGGGTGAATTGAACCCCTGGCTGCAGGCAGAGAGGAACCAAGGGAGAAGTTAAAGTGGATATCCCTGGGCCTTCCTGGAATTTGGTTGCATTTGGAACTTAGTTCTGCAAGCAGCAGGAGCCCTGGAAAACCAAGTGCATCCTCCTCCTGTGAACCATTTTCAGTGCAACCCCAGCATCAGCAGCCTCCTGACCACTGTCATCCTCTGTGTGTTCTCAGCAGGGCTGTGGGAAGGGCCCACTGGAACCTACCTGCGCAGATTTGGCTCTCACAGCCATAAAGGGTGAGCCCAAAACTCCCCTCAAGCCCAGCAGTCTTCAAAACACTGACAGAAAGGGAAAGGAAGAAGGAGCAAAAGCTCCTTACAGCTTTTGGTTTTGAAAGCTGTCTGCCTGCAGCCAGTCCTCACTCAGCTCTGCACTGCTTAAAAGTGAAGCCCTGACCCCTGTTTGAAGCTGTCCTTCCCACCCTGTTTGCTGAAGGGAGAAGGTGGAAATGTTAAATTCAGTAGGAAAATTACTGCATGGCCCTGGCTGTGCAGTTTGCCTCAGCTTGTGTCTCAGCATAACCCCATACTCTGACAAGCCAGCAGCACACAGGATGCATTTTGTCCTCTAGTATTTTTCCTATACAGATGGTGAAGGTGAAAATCTTCTCCTCTGACCCAGTGCCTGAGGTAATTGAACTAAATAGCCTGGAAGAACAGGCCAGAGTGTGAAGAAGTGAAAAAGGGGGGATTGTTATTTTCAATTCCCTTTTTGGGGAGGAAAAGAGGAGAACAACCATCAAAGCCTAAATTAACTCCCGCTCACAAACATAATTTGAGGAGACATTATCAAGCTAAAAATATGAGCAGTTTGTAAAAGGAGCTGTTTTCTGCATGTGCTGCTACTCACATTACTTAATTAAAACAGAGGTGCTTAACATGGTGCTTTGATTTTCCACTGTGCATGATCCATGAGTTTTTTTGGGAGGGGGTACTTTGCTGAGCATGAACAATGAGGGCTTGTGTCCATGGTACAAGTCCTGGTTAAAGCCAAAGTAAATATTGAAGTGGTCGTAGTTCTGTCGACATAAGCCCCTGTATGAACATTCTCACTCAAACTTTTCAAAAATGTAACTTCTGTTTATTGGAAATGGGTTTAAATCTGAGTGGAAAAAGCTGCCATGTTACTGGAATAGAGGTGTGTTCTGGTCTATTTATTAAAATTTCTTTTCTGAAAAGAGTGGGACGAATCAGAGTTCTTTTCTTCCAATTTTTTCCTAGTTGTGTTGCACAGGCTTTAGGTTGTAAATCTTGTAGGAGACCTTTTTTTCTTTAATTAAATCCTAGATATATTTAATCAGCTCTCGAAAATGGTGTTGCTGATTCACTCAGAAAAGAGGATTTGAACCTGGTGCCAGCTCAACAACATTGCTGATAGACTCCCACACAGATAATAGTGCTGTGCTTACCAACTTGCTTTCAGAAAATAAACCCAAAAATCCAGGCACTGCCTTAGTCTAAGGGCCATGTGGACAAGCCATGCTCCTGGTGAGCTGAGTGGAGCTGGGTTATGGTGATCCACTCTCTTCATCCTGTCAGGCGCAGATCACGGACCAGTAAGGATAAGAGGATGGAGTAAAAACACTTTTCCAGGACAGACAAGTGGGCAGAGGTGATAGCATCTCTTGTGTGACGTGTTCTCACCACTAAACTGAAGTCTTAGCTGTGGACTTGGCTTCTTGAAATGCTACAGAGTGCTACAGAAGAAGTGTTTATAACATGGAGTGTCCTGATGTGCCTCTCGGGGCATGAGGAGCTCTTGCTCCCAGTGAGAAGTCCTGCTCACATTTTAATTAGCTTGTTTTTCTTGTGCAGGGGTTGCCATTAAAAAAAAGAAAAAAAAAAGAGGGAAAAATAAAGTATGTGCCTGTTTTTCCACACTGTGCTATTGCAAACACCAGAGCTGCTATTTTTTTTCGAGGGGAAAGGTGGACTGGTTCAGGTACTACAAAAAGAGTCAGTGCTGATACTGTTTGATCTTAAATTAATTATTCTGTAACAAATAGTGATAATTGCTTTTGTAATGGCTTGGGTTGTTTTGGGAGGAGGTTGGTTTGGTTTGGATCTTTTTTTGTTGGGTTTTTTGAGCTCAAAACTGGAAGAGCAAAGGTTTGCCAAACTGCTAGTCATAGGGCGTGTTTCATCCAGGGTGGAACAGACTTTATTGCCTTTGAGGACTTTTGGGCTTAGAAATGCTGCTGAGTGGATAGTCCTGGAGAGAGCTGTCCCTCCTTTGTGCCAGAGCCTTGGCTGATCCATGCCTTTGAGAGGTCTAGTGGGATGTGGATTTACCTGCCATGTATTTACCTGGATTTACCTTCCTTCCATGTGGATTTACCTTCCGTGACAGCCCGGGCACTAAAGTCATAGAACCAAGGAATGGTTTGGGTTGGAAAATGCCATTTTCTTCCAGCAGATTCCTTGTGGGTGGATCTAGAGATCCCTTCAGCTCCCATTTGTTCATCTTGCCTCTGGCTGGAGGATGTTGGCTGATAGTGTCATCCAGGGTGAATTCTGTCGAGGGCCTGCTGCCCTACCAGGAGCAGGATGGAGTACTCCAGGTGTGATTGGAAGAGCATCCTTCATACCCCTTGTTGTGCTTACAGAGGGAGAGGTCTTCCTCTAACTCTGCCAGTCGCTGTCATTCAACTTCAGGGTTTCTTCTGCTAGTCAGAGATTTGGGCTTTGTGTAGCAACTCTGAGGAAACAGCTTTCCATCATGGTAATCCTTTTCTCTGAAGCTGGATGA
The DNA here is from genome assembly GCF_024509145.1 of Vidua macroura. NCBI lineage: Eukaryota > Metazoa > Chordata > Aves > Passeriformes > Viduidae > Vidua > Vidua macroura. Next base: position 8,649,478 of record NC_071579.1, read on the forward strand.
CTCTATGATTTCATGTTGTCATGGAAATTTGTATTTCATTTGAGAGCTTTGGGTTTCTATTGCACAGCCCTGCAAGCAGCTCCCCATCTGAAACATTTTGGGCTTGTGTGTGCACAAAGTTGAATGGAGAAGGATCTCCAGGCTGAGATGGGAGCAGCCAGCATAAAACTGAGATTAGATTGACATGTATGCAGCTGGAGCTTCCCCTTTCCCTGCCCAGACTGCAGCAAATCCCTTCACATGTCCCCACTGATACTACGTGAGGTTAGAAGGACTGGGGTGAGGCTTGCTGAGGCAAAGAGGCACATGGACCTGACTCTTTGAGAGCTGTGTTCTTACTTTAAAGGGTTTCCATGGTCCTTAAGGCTGGTCTGGACCTGGAAAAGAGGATGTTGTGGGATGAGCTGCAACATTCCCCAGGGTGGCCACTGTCCTCTTGGCCTTGTCTGTGTGATGTCCAGTTGCATTGTGGCCTCAGTGACACCTTCTTGGTGCCCCTGCAGCTCCAGTGATGACCATGAACATGAAGCCATTGCCCCAGGTCTCTGGTATTTTAGGAATTCTGGAGCTGTTTGCTGACTGTGCAGCTGGAACGTGGGAGGAAAGCAGAGTGAGACCTGTGAAACGCCTCGGTGGCTGTGAGAGCCCAAGGAGGTGTGTGAAAATGGGCTCCAGGGGATGAGCTTCATCCATAAAACACATGGAGCAAGTTGGACTTGCACCAAGTTGGCACTGAGACTTCTCTAGTCCAGTTTGAACATCATTGCAAAGTAGATCTGCAGTGCAGCATGAGCCAGGGTCTTGGACCAAAGCAAACCCTGAAGCCATGACTACGTCCAGCCTTGCTCTGTCACAGGAGAGCAGTTAATGACACAGGAGCCAGCCTCTTACACTTGCTGAACTTTCACTATCTGTTGTTTCAGCAGACATGAATAAATATTCAACAAATAAGCCTCCTGGCCTTAAGTGATTGTGGTGTTATGACTATAAATAAACTGAAAATCCAAGTTCTCAGTTCTTTTTTACTTTAAAGCAGGCTAGACCCCATGGGAATGGTATGTTCCTCTTGCACAAAGTGAAAAGGGTTCATGTCCTGGTTTTCATCTGTAGGGTCATATGGTGACTTGGAATGGAGGTATTTTCCTGAAATAGCTTTGGAGTAGCTGTAGGGTTTGGGATGTGGCTCCTTTCTGCATGTCCTCCCCTGGCTACAGGGAGCTCTGGCTTTGAGTAAGGTGGAGAATGTTCTGGGAAGTGCCTTTGGGTCTGTGGAGCTGGAGGATAAAACAAGAAATGTGTAGCAGTTGAGGGGAGCTTCCAGCAACCTCCCTCAGTGATGTTTCACACTGGCTTTGCTGTCTGCACCAAACCTTGTGGGACTTTATACTCCCAGAGGAATATGAAGGGATTATGAATTCCCAGTGGAGCTTGCTGAGCTGTGCCCTGCCACAGGACTGTGCTTTCCTGCCCATTCCAGCTAGGAAAAATGAGCAGCCCTTTCAGTGGCAGGAGTTTGTGGTGGGATCTGACACAGCCCCACGCTGGGGGTGCAAAGCCCTGGTCCCAGGGAAGGCAGCTGGGGAGGAGCAGCTGGGATGGGACTTGGCTCACTCATCCTGTGAAGCCTTGAGCATCCCAGGCAGAGAGCAGTGTGTGGCCCCTGTGGGAGCATTTCCGTGGGATTGCTCTCAGGGATGTGAATCTGTACTCCTGTTCCCAGTCTGTTTAGCTCAACCTTGAGGGAAAAAAGCCATTCTTCAGCGAGCTCTGTGTCCCTCCCCTCCACTAAAGGTACATTTTAGTCATTTGTTTCAGTTATTACATGGTTCTTTTGTCAGCCCACAGGCTTTGTGCCCTTCCCCTTTCCACAGTGATGGTCTCAGTTGCCAGCTGGGATTAAACCTCGACTGTGACTTGTCTTTTTTGGTGGCTGGACTGGACAGAGGGCCCCATGGTAAAGCAGGGCTTTGGGCAAAGTCACAAACCTCGTGCTAACGTGCTTCCTTTGCTCTTGCTTTGCCAGGGCAGCCACTGACCACAACATTGACAACACCACAGCAATCCTCAGGGAGTGGCTGAAGAACGTGCAGCACCTGTACCATGATGTGGAGTGGAGGCCCATGGAGGAACCCCCGTGAGTACCTGGGAGGGCTCTTGGCTGCACAGCCCAAATTCCTGAGGTTTTCTGTTTCCAATCCAGGAGTTGGTACTAAATGTGCAAGCGTTAAAATGTGGATTATTTACTTTCTGGAGTCTGTCCCATTAAAATTGTATTCTTAGGGAAAAAGGTGAGGTAAGGTTTCTGTAGCAAGGTCTCTGACTTCAGTGAAGCACCTCATGCAGAATTTTGTGGAAGAAACTATTTTCCATTCAGTTATTTAGCATCTGTCACTGCTCTCTTTGTACAGTAAACAAATTACATCAAGAGCTACAGGGAATAAAAATTTTCATTCTTTATTTGCAAGGAAGCAGAGAAATTATAGCCCATTCCATAGTATCTGTGAAAGCTCTGACACATCAAATATTCAGTAAGTGCTGAGCCAGAGAACTAGATTTAATTGCACATATTATGCCTTTACATGATTTGCAGGACCGTTGCTTTGAAAAATGGTGTGTTGGGTTTTTATTACTTTAATTTTTATTTATTTTTAAGATCAGCTGTTCCTGGGTTTGTTCTGCTTTCTTCCATCAAGGAAAATTACATAAGTTTCCCCTTCCTTTAGGCTTGATTTTATATTCGAGTTCCTCACTGCAGTGATGGGGAGTTTGTGGTACAAACCCCCAGGGAGTGCTGGTTTTATTGACATTTTTAATCCTTTCATTTGATTTGAGTTTCCTTCATCCTGCCAAGCTTTGCTTAAGTACTGCAAAAAGCTTTTGAAATTCTTAGCTCCTTCCCTGACTTATGCTGGCACTGTTTCAAAGTCCTGGATTTTTATTCCTCATTGGGATCTGCCCCTGAGTTCCCTTCCATCTTTGTTAAAAAGCCATTGCTTTTGGAGCTGATCCTGAAGGCAGAGCCGTGCATGTGACTTTGCTGCCGTGCTGGGGCTTGTGGGGCCGGGTATTGGGGGATTTAGGGGCTGCTCCTGGGATGTGTTAGCAGTTCCTAATAATGCCCAGAGCCCCAGGGGAGGCCAGGCTGCCTTCATCTTCACATCCCAGCCCTGCTGGTTCTGCTGGGCCGAGGGGAGCAGGATTTGCAGCCTGGCAGAGGGCAGATGAGTTTGTACCCCAGGTCAGGCAGGGTCAGGGAGCTGCAGGTGGGTTTGGAGGGTCCCCTCTCCACTGCCACAGCAGCTCCTGCGCTGGGTGGTGTGCTCAGAAAACTGCACTGCTTTTTCTCTGGGGCCTTCTGTGCTCATGCCAGCACAGAACTTGGAATTATTATTCTCCTTTAAAACCTCTCTAATGCTGTTTTGCTTTCATAATGAAGCATCTTTCCCTCTCCCTTCCCTCCTCTTTCCCTCTTATTTCTTTCTTCTTTCCTTCCTTCTTCTTTCCTTCCTTCTTCTTTCCTTCCTTCTTCTTTCCTTCCTTCTTCTTTCCTTCTTCTTCTTCTTTCCTTCCTTCTTTCCTTCCTTCTTCTTTCCTTCCTTCTTCTTTCCTTCCTTCTTCTTTCCTTCTTCTTCTTCTTTCCTTCCTTCTTTCCTTCCTTCTTCTTTCCTTCCTTCTTCTTTCCTTCCTTCTTCTTTCCTTCCTTCTTCTTTCCTTCCTTCTTCTTTCCTTCCTTCTTCTTTCCTTCTTCTTCTTTACTTCCTTCTTTCTTTCCTTCTTTCCTTCTTTCTTTCTTTCTTCTTTCCTTCCTTCCTTCCTTCTTCTTTCCTTCCTTCTTCCTTCTTCCTTCTTTCCGTCTTCTTTCCATCTTCTTCCCGTCTTCTTTCCTTTTTCTTTTTTTTTCTTTTTTTTTTCAGTGTAATAAAGCCCAGACATGGATTACAGTCACTTTTTATTTCTTTCCTAGGTCTTACCCAGAAGAAATTGGGCCAAAGCATTGGCCAAGCTCTCGATTCACTCATGTGATGAAGCTGCGACAGGCTGCCCTGCGCACTGCTCGGGAGAAGTGGTCAGACTATATCCTGGTAAGCATGAGGTTTGATTTATTCCCTGGCCTCAGGCAAAAGCTTACCAGGTGCTCACTTGGGTACTGGGGGCTGTCAAAAAGTTTTCTCTCCAACTTAAGACAAGTTGAGATGTCATGGGTCATTTCTTGGTCTGGTGAGCCAGAGACTTTGCAGTGAAGGAGGCGAGTCCTGGCTTAGTTTGGAGCTTTCTCCACAGGCATCAGGACTGAACACAGTCCTGGTGGTGAAAGATACCTGCAAGGGTCCCCCAGATTGAACCCCCACCTGGTGAAGTGGGAAGATGCTGACTTTGGTCACTCTGGGGGTGGTGTTCCCAAAGCCTCCAAGCAGGGTGAGGTGTGAGGGCAGTTGAGTTGTTCTTGATGCTTTTCACAGAATGAACTCATCCTGAATTTCCAGTGATGTTATTTTCCCTGGCAGCTCCCTGGTCCCTGTGCTGGCATGAGGTTGTATGGAGTCAGGGAAGCTCTCTGCCCATCTCTTTGCTGTGCCCAGGAGCAGCTGCCCCCAGGTTTCCCTGTGACAGCCCTGTGCCCTAGGGAGTCGAACCCACCAGCTCACTGCTTTTAGGGTGGTTTTTTTTCTGACTCATGGAATAATAAAGTTGTTAAGGCTGGAGAAGGCCTGAGATCTCTGAGTCTGGTTGTTGACCTGCCATGTTCACCATTAAGCCGCATTCCCAGGTGCCAGAAGCACACATTTTTCAAACACTTCCAGGAATGGTGACTCCACCCCTGCCCTGGACAGCCTATCTCAGTGCCTGGCCATTCTTTTAGAAAGAAATTTTGCTAATACCCAATCTAAACTTCCCATGGTGCAGAGCCCAACCCCCCTGGCTGTCCCCTCATGCCAGGAAGTTGTGCAGAGCCAGAAGGTCCCCCCTGAGCCTCCTTTTCTCCAGGCTGAGCCCCTTTCCAGCTCCCTCAGCCACTCCTGGGGCTCCAGCCCCTTCCCCAGCTCTGTTCCCTTCCCTGGACATGCTCCAGCCCCTCATTGTGAAGAGCCAGAGGTGCCCTGGCAGTGGCAGCACAGGGGACGGGCACTGCCCTGGGCCTGTGGCCACACCAGGGCTGCTCATGTGCCTCTGGCTGCCTCATTCCCAAGGAAGTATCAGGGCAATCATATTGTTTCATCTGTTAACAGGTTTTTTTTCCCCTCTTCCTTCTCTAGTTTACTGATGCAGATAATTTACTGACCAACCCAGAGACCCTGAACCTGCTGATAGCAGAAAACAAGACCCTGGTGGCACCGATGCTCGAGTCCCGCTCCCTCTACTCCAACTTCTGGTGTGGCATCACTCCCCAGGCAGGTGACCTCCTGAAGGGTGCTGGGGGGCTGTGTGAGTGGTGTCCTCCCGGGGCTCCTGCCCCTGTCTCTGGAGCAGCAGGCATCCTTCCTGTTCTCTGGGCTTTCCCATCTGCTGCTGTAGCCTTCTTCTGAACAGAAGCTGCTGTAGCTCTGAGGTGGTGTTAACATGTGGTATGATCCCACACAAACCATCCTGATAAACAGATCAGAATTTTTTTTAAGGTGGTTCTGTGTTTCTGTAATGGCCTTAAAACCCTTGATGCATAATTTTAGGCCAGTTTTTTTGTATAGTGATGCTATTCCAAGAGAAATTTGCTTTTCTTTCCACAGATCTCCATTGTGTCTAAGTTATCTTTCTCATCTATGAACAAGATTTTTGAAGTGAGGCAACATCCTTTGCCTTGTAGGGAGTGTGTGTGCTGAAGTATGCATGTAACAAGTACTGGTGCTGAGCCTAAAATTAGAGTTTCATGTTACCTTTCCAATGTTACCTTTTCATGTTGCTTCTGATCCACATAACAACTGCACTGGGTCAGAGCACAGGTTCATCTGCAGATGTCTAGGGAATAGTATAAGGATAGGGCAAAAAAGTGAGTGTTACTTCCCCAAAATACTTTTCTTTCCTCTGGCAATCCCCTTCCAGGTTTTTGAGGAATATATTTGTCTTTAAAGCTCCCAGTGATTTTTTTTTTTTTTAATTCTACAGAAATCCCTGTCTGAATCTATTTTTTGGCACCTACACCATCTTCTGGCAAGGAGTTCCACAGTTCAGACTGAGTAATTGGATAAAAAATAGCAGGAAAAGGTCCCGAACTTTACAAATTCTTGGGAAGTAAATAGCAAGATAAGAAAGGGGGTGTGACAAGGTGTGTTTACTTGGTTCACTTGGGTTTGTTTGCTTTGTTTGAAAATGGAGATAAAAACTTCATAGCAAAGGTATTGATTGTGCTTTAAGTTTTTAAGGCTAAGTCAGCCAGGTTTTCCACTGGGGTGCATCAGCCCTGCTTCCCAGGCTGAAGTGGATCTCTGCCCATGTGCACCAGCCCCAGCCCTACCTCTCCAGCAGGAAGTTTCCACCATTACCAGCACTAACTGAGAAAAGGGGAGAGGAACACCAGCAAAGGCATCTTGCAAAATTTGGTAAAAAAAAAAAACAAAAAACAAAAAAAACAACCCTGCTGGAGTGAACAGGAAAGTTCTGCCTTTATTTTTCTTTTTCTCTTGTTTCTGCATGCAGTTCCAGGGTTTCGTGTGCTCAGCCTTGCTCTCCCAGGGGACTTGGGGAGGGAATCACAGCTGGAGCACATCCTGAAACACAGCCTCCCCCCAGCCCAGAGCCACAGTGAGCCAAGCCCAGCCCCAGACAGGCTGACATTTATCTGTCACGGAGCAAACTTTGGGAGAGGCAGCAGGGTGGGGGAGTTGGAGCCCTCCTTGCCTACACTTGATTTATGAGCAGGGGACAGGCCCAAAAACCCAGGGTGAGCCACTGGAGGAGGAAAGATGAGTGTCCAGCATCTTCACTTGTGGGCATTCTCAGGTGTCTGTTAAAGGGTGGGTGTGTTAACCCTTCCTTTGGTGGGAATGCCAGTCACATCTCTTCCCACCTGCTCCTTCCTGTGGCAGTCAGGATGGCTGTGTTTGGGATATCCCATCCTCACAGTATGGTCACAGTGTACCCAAACGGCAGAGGGAGGTGGCAGATCCATAACCAGGCACATTGCACCACGCTCTGGCCCCACACAGCCCAGGGCAGAGCAGTTCTGCTGGCTTTTGCTCAGCCAGTGCCTGAATGCTCATGGAAAATAGAACATAAATGGAGCTTTAACTTTTTTTAGTGACTCATTGTTTCTGTAAAGCCCAGAATCTGCTCTGGATTCAACCATCCAGAAGTCAATTTGATGCTCTAGCGTTTTCTTCCTGGAGGAATTCAGTGTATTTATTTCCACATGAGCCACACACTGTGGGTGTTGCACCCAGAGTGCTGGAAGTCTGGCAGAGCTCCTGGGTACAGGGAATTACCCAGGAGCTGACTGAAATGCCTCCCTGCACAGAGTCAGGAGTGAGTATCAAACCTGCTTGCCCCAGGATGGAGGAAGCAGGGATTCTTACACAGCTGATGGAGACTGAGATGTTGCCTTCACTGCAGTGACAACAAATGATTCTTTTTAAAGATATGGATAGGATAGAATTTATGGATAGAATTAATGTGCAGATCCTGCTCTCTGAGATACTAAATGGACTTGGTGCTTGTTGAACATGGAGGATGTCATGGATGCTCAGCAGCTTCCAGGATCAGGCTGGAGAGTCTAAGCACAAAAAGGGTTTTGAAGAACCAGGAGAAAGTAGTCTGTGGTTTGAAGCTCCATTGCAGGGGAATTTTGCAATGGAAAAGTTGGGCTCCCCAGGAGCTCCTATAAAGTACGGGAGAAGGTCAATCTAACTTTTGGGATGAAGACTGTTTCTAAATACTTGGCTAAGCCATTTCCAAATGGGAGCCACTGAAAAAGCTGAGAGTTGAGCCCTGGTGAACCTCTGCTGGAGAGCTCAGAGTGTGAGCTTTTGCTAAGGAACAGCTTTGAAACAGGAATCTCTTGTGACAACAGCCCCCTCTTTGTGGTTTCAGGGCTACTACAAGAGGACCTTGGAGTATCCCCTGATTCGGGAATGGAAGAGGATGGGCTGTTTTGCTGTCCCCATGATCCATTCCACGTTCCTCATTGACCTGAGGAAGGAGGCCTCTGCCAAGCTGGCGTTCTACCCCCCACACCAGGACTACACCTGGAGTTTCGATGATATCATGGTCTTTGCCTTCTCCAGTCGCCAAGCAGGTGTGTCCAGGGCCTCTGCTGGGGAGGGCTCACTCCTAGAGACACACAGACTTCCACTGCCCATTCACAGCCCAAAAGTTCTGGGTGGACTTCCATGTGGAGTTCAGACCCTGCTCCCTTTCCTCTCTGGGATCCGGTCAGGGATAACCAGCAGCAAGTGACTGGAAAGGCAGTTTTGGATTGCTGCTTGTTTCAGAGGATGTGGGGGCTGTTCTTGGGATGGGGCAATATTTCAGGGACAAAACGTGTGATTCCACCCTTGGTTTGTGTCACAGCAGGTGAACATAGGTGGGTGCTGGGAGAGTGGAAGGTGGTCTGGGGGTTAGGTATCTAAAGTTACCACTTCCAAAAGATCCATGAGGAAAGGGGTGAGGACAAGAGACTCTTAAACCACAGGATCCTAGAACAGTTCAGGTTAGGAGGCACCTTACAGCTCACCTCATTCCACACCCTGCCATAGGCACAGGCACCTTCCACTAGACCAGGTTGCTCCAAGCCTTATCCAGCCTGGCCTTGGGTACTTCCAGAGAGAGGAAATCTCTGGCTATTGATGTTTTAAGAGAGCTCCAGATGTTGCTGAGACATCGCTGTCTCTTAAGTGCCTTGTGCTGCTGCTGTCCATGCTTGTGGTGAGGATGTTTAGTCCCATTTATTTCTGGAGAGTGGCTCTTGGGAGTGTCCTGTCTCCAGCAGAGTCCAGGCTGCCAGACCTGTGTGTAGCAGTGTCAGAGCTGAAGGGGGCTCCCAGGACTGTAATGACCATCTGTGTTGTTCTTTGCCTGCTGTGTTGAAAAGTTTGGGGCATTATAAGGAAAAAGGGATTGGTGAAACCTCAGCAGCACCCATAAGTGCCTTTTGTTCAGAAGTGAGTGGGTTGGTGACTTGGTGGGGTGAATTATCAAGGAAAAGTTGTTCATGAATCCTCTGAATGATGTGCAGTTGGTGCTCCCTGTCCTCTGCAGAAGATGTAAGGTTAAGGAGAGCTGGAAGGGCTGCTCTTGGGAACGGGCAGGCAGGGAGAAAGCCAAGGGAAGAAGGGTTGCTGTTGTTCTGCAGGCTGAGCCTCCCTTCCCACTGATCCCAGAGCAGCACAGCAGCCACCAGCTGCCTGTAGCTTCCCTTTTAGTGGTGGCTCTGGTTGGCAGGTCTTGACAGCACCAAAAATGATGTTGTTGTCTTGGCAGACTGAGCAGGGCGTTCTCAAAATCAGCTGCGAGAGGATGAGGAGTGTCAGATAAGATGAATGATGGAGGAGAGGCAGCAAGAGCTGAAATTGGAACCCTTGGGAGGCAGAGGTGAGAAGTGAATTGCAGAGCAGCTTCAGGATCCTGACTTCCAGAGTCAGGACATGAGTGCAGAACCACAGAGTGAGACCCCCAAGGCCATTCAGTCCAGTGTTTCCCCAGCACTGCCACATCCCTGAACTTGGGGAACCCTGAACCATGTCCCCAAGTGCCATGTCTTGGCTCCAGAGGAGAGTTGAGGTTTAAGTTGGGAGAGCAAAGCAGGCTACTTGAAATCTACCCCTCCACTTCTTCCCTCTGACAGCTGTCCCAGAAGTGCAGCCTCCAGCCCATGTGCATTAGCTGCAGCTGCTTCAGAAATATTTCAGGGATTCAAACCCATCATTTTTTCCTTCTGTCCTAGAACACTATTTTTTTCCAGGACTGACCCATGACATGAAAGATTTTGCTCCAGCTGTCTGGCTTGCTGATCTACTCAGATTGTTGACTTGTGTCTTGAGCTCAGTTTTGTCACCCAGGATAAAAGGATAACATCCAAGTTCAGAAATGCAAAAAATGTGTGAGCTTCAGGGGAAACTTCTTTTTGGAGTAATTTCACTTACTTTCCCTTAAGTCAGAAATGATACTGGCTTTTGTCCAGGCCAAAAGCTATGCTTAACAAACCATCCATGTCCAACAGGGAATCTGCTGCTGGAAGCAGCTGTTCTGTGATGCTCCAAAGAGCATCCCACCTCTGAGAGAGAACGTGGCCTGTGTGGGAGTCCTGAATCTGAGCAGAACTCAGAGTGGGTGTGTTATTGCCAGCACTGGACTCTGCAGAGCCCCTTGCACTCACAGGAGAGCTTTTAGCCAGCCAGGTCAGCCTGGAGAAAAGGAGGCTCGGGTGAGAACTTAGAGCCCCTTCCAGTGCCTAAAGGGGCTCCAGGAGAGCTGGAGAGGGACTTGGGACAAGGGATGGAGGGACAGGACACAGGGAATGGCTTCCACTGCCACAGGGCAGAGTTAGAGCGGATATTGGGAAGGAATCCTTCCCTGTGAGGGTGGGCAGGCCCTGGCACAGGGTGCCCAGAGAAGCTGTGGCTGCCCCTGGATCCCTGGAAGTGTCTGAGGACAGGTTGGATGGTGCTTGGAGCAACCTGGGCTAGTGGAAGGTGTCCCTGCCCATGGCAGGGGTGGAAGACGGGCTTTAAGGTCCCTTCCAACCCAAACCATTCCATCATTCCATGATCTCCTGAGCTGCCTTTCACCCTGGGTCTCTGCAGCCCTTGAGCCAGCCAGCAGGAAGGTCTGGTCACAGGGAAGTGTGGACAATGTTGGTTCCTTAACTATAGCTGTGGTTTTAGGATATGACTGTAAATCCTGGACACTGCCTTTTAAGCCCATTAAGAATAATAATACAAATACCTGTAGTTTTTCTATCCCTTGTAGCAATCATTTAACTTTATTATAAAAACAGAGCTGGAGAGTGAGTCCCCCTCCCTATTCTACAGAAGCTTTACCATTTTCAAGTACATTTTATGCCAAACAGAGCAGGAACACTGGTGTGAATCTGTGCAGATTAAATATGTTCAAGGCAGCGGAAGATAAGAACAGAGATCAGTGAGGCAGATAAGATTAGTTGATAAGATCAGTGCCAAATCCATTAATGTCTGCAGGTAGTAGTTTTTTATTCTGCTATTTACCTAAATTGCAGCTGACAGCTGAATGTGTTTTGGCAAGTAGCATAGCCAGCAATTTACTTGTAGAACTTAAAATGAGAGAAACACCAGAGTCATTAGTGCCAACAGTTCCACTCTGCTAAAAATACCATGGATTAGGGGCACTAATAGATGAAAGCATCAGCACACCAGGTAGTGTCTGCTTTTCATTTATTTCCTCGAGGGAGGGGGCTGGTTAAGCTTGTTTCATTTTAAAAAAAACAAAAGACAAAGAAAGACAAAGGCAGGTTTTGGCCGGTTGCTTGGGTTCTAGCAGCTTTGATTTGAGTTAATAAAGGATCTTACCAGAACTCAATGAAAAACAACGGAAATACTTCCTTGGCTTCTCTGGATGTGGCTTTTGAGCGTGTTGCCTGATGTGAAAGGCAGAGTTACAGCCAGTGGTGAGCAAATCCTTGTCATCCCAGAGGGAAAAGCCTTCTGCTGATGCTGGGATGTTCCCACTGGGTGAGTCTGTGCCCTGCAAATGCATCTTCTCCAAGGACAGGCTTTGCACCTTCTCTCTGTTTCCCACCTTCAACAAGCAGTTGCAAAAGCTTTTGAGTGGAAGGGTGTTAATATTATCACATCTGTTCCCCTCACTGGTGTCTCACTCTGGGATTTTCCTTTAATCTTCAGGGCACAGTAAAAGTTAGCTCTGGAGAGGAAAGGACTGTGTTTGGTGGTGACTTGGCATTTCAAAGGTTGTTGTCATATGTATTCCTCAAAGTCCTTTGCCAGCACAGGTGAAAATGTATCACCTTAATTTCCTAGCCAAAGCAAAAGGAAGCAGTGATAAAGAATAGAATGGGTTGAGTTAGAAAAGACTTTAAAGATCATCTCGTTTCAGGGACACCTTCCACAAGCCCAGGTTGCTCCAAGCCTCATTCATCCTGGCCTTGGACATTCCAGGGATCCAGGGGCAGCCACAGCTTCTCTGGGCACCCTGTGCCAGGGCTCAGCACCTTCACAGGGAACAGTTCCTTCCCAATATTCAGTCTAAACCCAGTCTATTTCAGTGGGAAGCCATTCCCCTGTCAGCCCAGGCCCTTGAAGGGTTAGTTAGGCAGCCAGTAGGGATTGGTTTTATGAGAGAGGCCACTTGCTGCCAGCCAGGCAAAACAGAAAGTGGAACTGGAATGACTTTGATTTGTTTGCTTATGAAGCAGAACTTCTTGGGACTGAGGTCCTGGCACAAGTGTGTTTGTGGCTGTGTAGCCACAGAGCAGTGCAATGCCCTGGTAGCAGGCCTGATTGCAGTTTCTGCTTTTCTGTGATCCCCAGGAGTTCAGATGTTCGTCTGCAACCGTGAGCACTACGGCTTCCTGCCCATGCCCCTGAAGCCACAGCAGTCGCTGCAGGAGGAAGCTGAGAATTTTGTGCACACCCTGATCGAGGCCATGAGTGAGTAGCTGTGCCTTTGCCATGATGGACCCCCCAAGTTATTGCCTGCAGAGCTCTCCTGCCAGCAGCCCAGCTCTCATTCTCTTGGAAGTCTGCATCCCAACCTGTCTGCTCTAATCTTGTTTTGATACACAGTTTTCAAATTTTTCCACCACTTTTCTACCTAGGACTGTAATTGCTTTATGGCCAGGTCAACCCCATCCGCAAAATCCCTCAACTTCCTCAGATCAAATGCATCTTTCATGTGGAAAAGGGTGCTGCGTGTCCATGTTTTCTTCCTGATGTCTGTGTGGCACATGGCTGCTGGCTCTGGCTTTGCCGTGTGATGCTTCTGCTGTTCCCATGCTGCAGGGGCTGTTCAGCCCAGCTCCCGGGGAGCCCAGCCCGTGAGGGAGACACCTTCAGACACATCATGTCCACTGCAGGGTGTGCACGAGGGTGACGTTCGGGCTCTCTCCTCTCTTTCAGTCGATCGCCCTCCCGTGGAGCCCTCTCAGTACATCTCTGTCCCTCCGAAGCACCCTGACAAGATGGGGTTTGATGAAGTAAGGAGCCTGTTCTGCTGGTATTGTCTTGTCTTCTCACTCAGTCACCTAATCCTTAACGTCCCTTCCAACTTAAACCATGCCAGGATTCTGTTTTAATCCAGCCAGGAAGAGAAGGCAGAAGTGAGGCTGAAAAACAAGTTAACTCCCCTGTTCTTGAGCTGTTTGCTCTACATATGACTCTGCAGAGCAGCTTGGCCTCCCTTCCATCTGTGACAGAAATTGGGCCTTTGGTAAAGCTCTCCAGTGGCAGGAGGGAAGGATTTCTCTCACCTGAGAGAGACACTGGAGAGCTGACAGCAGGTGGGGGATCCAGGCTCACAGCTGGGTTCTGGCCCACCTTGGATACCCCCAGGGATGCAAACCATGCCTGGAGAGAAGACTGGAGAGGCTCTGATTGCCTGGTGTCTGTGTTATTCCCAGAGCCAGCAGCCCCTGTGTGTGCAGCTGCCAGGCTGGCTCTGGGACCGAGGGAGTTGTGGGGATCAGGGGAGCCTTTGTCTTCCTGGTGTGCTCTGCTCCGTCTGTTTGTGGGGCTCCTGAAGCTGAACCTGACCCAGCTGTGTCTGTGTTTAAGGCACAGCTGGTCCAGGTTTTCTCCAAATTGTCCTTTGTGGCTGTGCTTTATTTATCCAGTTTATTATTCTTTCGTTTGTACTGAGCTGAAATTCATTCCCCTTCTTACTGGGATGAGGATTTGCTCCATGGGCTACAAGGCTGTGCTTGTACCAGCCTGCCTGGGACTGAAAAATATCCCTGAGCCCCTGAGGGTTACCTGCAGTGAGGGCTTCAGTCCTCAGCCATCCACCAGTCTTCTCGAGGCTTTGGATAGAGCCCTGCCCAGACATCTCTGTTCTCAGCCTTGGCTCTCTGCTCTGGCAGGGATCACAGTGGATTTGCAGTGCCTGAAAGGATCACAAAAATCCTTTCTTTACCATGGCCTTGTACTTGGATGGTGGCCCTGCTGCTAATCCTAAATCCAGGCAGTGGCAGTGTTCCTCTAGGATTGATGCTGCAGATGGTCATGTTACTCTGTTTGATATAAACCTAAACATCCTCTGTCTTTGGAAATTACAGACTTGGCTCTAACTGGTCTCTCCTCACTTTTCTTCATCCTGAAAGAGCAAGTTTCCTCTGTGAAAAGTAGTTGTTAGAGAAAAAGCCTCTACACTTCTAACTCAAAACCAAGTTCAGCTTTTTGACAAATTCTAGACAACTTGGAACACACGTGGTATTTTCACAAGACCTGCTTTTCCAGTGGGGCTGCTGGAGAGGGGTGGATCAGGAATTCCCTTCTCCCTCCCAGGTGGGAGTCTGATATCCTGATGTCTTTCTCTTCCTCCCAGATTTTCATGATCAACCTGAAGCGTCGCAAGGACCGGCGGGATCGGATGCTGCGGACGCTCTACGAGCAGGAGATTGCAGTGAAGGTAGTGGAGGCTGTGGATGGAAAGTGAGTTTTGGTTGGGCTTGAGGGTGTTTTCAGAGGGGGATGTGCTTTACTGCTTCACAGCATCTCCTTGGATGCCCTGACCTACTTCCAGCAGGGCAGGGTTGGCTGTGTGGGGAGCTGAGCACCACTTGGATCTCCCTGCCCGTCTGTCTGGGGCAGTTCTGCTCTGTTTCTTTCCTCCTTTGCAATTAGTCAATCTCTGTGAGAGAACCAGGGTGCTGGGGTTCAGACTAGGGTCCAAATCACATTAAAATCACAGGTTTCTGTGAATGGAGCAGTTAACTCCTGGGAATATTGTTCATCCTAGTGCTACACAGCTGTGGTGCTGCAGTGTTAACCCTGCCACAGCCTTTTCCATGCTTACTCCAAGGTCTGGAGCATAAGTCTGTTGAGGAGCAGCTGGGGGTGCTCAGCCTGGAGAAAAGGAGGCTTGGAGGGACCTTCTGGCTCTGCACAACTCCCTGACAGGAGGGGGCAGCCAGGGAGGGGTCGGGGAACAAGGGAGAGGACGAGGAAATAGCCTCAAGCTGTGCAGGGAGTGTTCAGGCTGGAGAACTGGGAGAAATGTCTTCATGCCAAGGGTGGTCAGGCGTGGCACAGGCTGCCCAGGGCAGTGGGGCAGTGGTGGAGGCCCCATCCCTGGGAAAACTGCTGGGTTCATGCTTGGATTTGACAATATTAGAGGGCTTTTCCAGTCTTAATAATTCTATGATTCTAAGGTATGTTAAGACCTTTTTATAATGAGAAATCAAGGTAGAAATTTTGAGTCTGTAAGTTGCAAAAAGGCCTCAAGGAGACAGGAGCCCATGTACCATCTAGTGGTCTTGGAGACTTGGGATCCTGTCAAGGCCTCAGAAAATGAATCAAAGCCAAGCACCCGGCAAGTGGATGGTCCCACAGGAAGTTTTTGGCAGAGTTAAAGATAATTGATGGTCCCATGAGAAGTCTTTGGCAGAGTTAAGGATAGAATTTGTCAGCTTGATTTAGAGATATAAATCAAGAAGTTAATTTTCCTCGGTGTTTTTGAGCAAAACAAGTGTAGGAATTTCTCAAGATGTGGCTTTTTCCTGAACATTAGCAGCATTCCCCATGCTGTGCCTGTGTCTGGCTTGAATTTTTTTTTTTTTTTTTTTTTTTTTTGCACTGGTGATAAATACTCCGTGTTTCCCAGAGCACTGAACACGAGTCAGCTCAAAGCTCTGAGCATCGAAATGCTGCCAGGATACCGGGACCCCTATTCCTCCAGACCCCTGACCAGAGGAGAGATCGGCTGCTTCCTGAGCCATTACTACATCTGGAAGGAGGTGAGGATTTTGGGGCGCCTTGAGGCTCCTGCAGGAAGGTGCTGTGTCCTGGTGCACAGCCAGTCCTGGTGCAGAGCACTGGATCCAGCCCAGCTTTCTGGAAGCGTAGGAGAGAAGTGATTTCCTTGGATTGCAGGGGTTTTCTTGAATGCAATGTTCACCTCTCACACCTCCCCTTTCCTTTTCCAGTACATAAAGGGGCTCCAAGAGAGCTGGAGAGGCACTTGGGACAAAGGATGGAGGGACAGGACAAGGGAGAATGGCTTCCCACTGCCAGAGGGCAGGGGTAGATGGGATATTGGGAAGAAGTTCTTCCCTATGAGGGTGCTGAGGCCGTGGCACAGGTTGTCCAGAGAAGCTGTGGCCTGCCCCATCTGTGGAAGTGTCCAAGGCCAGGCTGGATGGGGCTTGGAGCAACCTGGGCTAGTCCCTACCCATGACAGGTATGGAAGGAGATGAGCTTTAAGATCCCTTCCAACCCAAACCATTCCATGATTCTGTGATTCATTTGCCCTCAGCTCCAAGTGATTTTTATCAGAACATTTTCATGACTCTTTCTGCAGTCCATTCAATATCCTGCTTGGGGCAAACTTGCTTAGAAGAAAGGCAAGAACGTTTTGAAAATCAAAATGGGGTTAAAGAAACACTCCTGTTTTTTTCCCTGTAATTCTCCATCTGAGCAGGAGCAAGTTCCAGTGGCTTGGCATATCATGTCACAGAGTGGTTCTCCAGCTCCCTGTCTGTGTGGTCTGGGAGGCAGTGCCGGGTCAGGGTGGCCCCAGTGACAGCAGGGCACCCCTGGAGGTCACTGTGCTCACGTTGGAGCCCTCGTGTTTCAGGTGGTGAGCAGGGGCCTGGAGAAGACACTCGTCATTGAGGACGACGTGCGCTTCGAGCACCAGTTCAAGAGGAAGCTCATGAAGCTGATGGACGACATCGAGCAAGCCCAGTTAGACTGGGAGCTGATGTAAGTTCGTGCTCCTCTGGGAGGTCCTGGGCACATGGGGAGGTCGGCAGCACTGCTGGGCGTGGCAGAGGTGCAGGTTGATGCTGCAGTGCAGGGGATGGTGGCACAGTCTTCTTGGTAGCTCTTCCCACCATGACACATCGGCCCTTTGGGGCAGCTGTTGCCAGGAGGCCCCGTGGGCACCATCCCTGCCCACGGCATGGACAATGCTGTTTGACCTCAGCTGTGCTGGAGATGCTGACAGAGGAACCAGCACAGCTCAGTCCTGAGCCTCAGACTGTGTCATCTTAGCTCCCTTAGGAAGCCTTTCACAGCTGTCCCACCCACTGGGTTAAGACTTGGATGTCTGGTAGTGGTGCAGGATAGAAATCTGTGAGCTGGGTCAGGGATTGCTTCTGGGATTGGTCCTTTGCTCTGGCCTGGCTGACACAAATAGTCTGGTCCTAATTGCTATGGATTCACTTTGATTCCCACCTCCTTGATCTTCTCACCCTGAAGCTACATTGGCCGGAAAAGGATGCAGGTGCAGGAGCCCGAGAGAGCCGTTCCCAATGTCCGGAACCTGGTGGAAGCTGATTACTCCTACTGGACCCTGGGCTACGCCATCTCCTTCCACGGGGCTCAGAAGCTCATCGGGGCTGAGCCCTTCAGCAAGATGCTGCCTGTGGATGAATTCCTGCCCATCATGTACAACAAGCACCCTGTGTAAGTCCCTCTGTTGCTCAGGGAGATATGGGCTGGGTCTCGCTGACTGATCTTAAACCAGATCTTGTTGGTAGCCGGGTTGGTGGGGACTCCTTGTGGTGCTTGGTTTTGTCCTCCCGGCACAGGTCAAAGGAGGTGACAGAGGGGAATGCCTGGGCAGGGCTGGTGGGCTGCTTGTCTGAGGCACGTGTCTGTCTCTGGGAGCAGGCTTTGGTTGTACAGGGGTGTGTGTGGTTGTAAGGACGTGGTTCTGGCTGTACCCCAGCACCTACCCCCACTCCCAGACCAGTCTGCTCCCTGGACTGGCCCTGTCTCCCAGGGACACGCTTGGCACCAGTGAAGGTTCTCTGTTGCTGACGGTGTTTCTCTCCTCCATAGCACAAAGTACATGGAGTACTACGAGTCCAGAGACTTGAAGGCCTTCTCAGCAGAGCCCCTCCTGGTTTACCCCACGCACTACACGGGGCAGCCGGGCTACCTCAGCGACACGGAGACCTCCACCATCTGGGACAACGAGACCGTGTCAACGGACTGGGACAGAACACACTCCTGGAAGTCCCGGCAGCAGGGCAAGATCCACAGCGACGCCCAGAACAAGGATGCCCTGCCCTCCCTGGACACGCCGTCATCCAGGGATGAGCTATGACTGCCCACCTCCCCGGGACTCTGTTGACAGCTGAACCTGCCTCACACTTTAGCTTTTCACCCTTGAAAGTTGTAGAGCAGCTCTTCATGTGGTCTCCTTCCCACCACTCCCAAGGGCCGTGCGCGGGATTGGGCCGGACACCTGCCCAGGCCGCCGAGGACAGGGTGGGACACCAAGGAGGAAGAAGAAGAAGCGTTCCAGATCCAAGCAAAAGCCCTGGCAAGCTTTTGTTAGAAGAAACCAGCCTGGAATTACGTCGTTCCACAGTTCCTCGTGTAGAACACTGTATTTATAAAGATTAATATATAGAGGTGTACAAATGTCAATGCCTTTCGGGATGGCTGTACCTGGGCTGCTCCCTTACTGTTACTCCTTGTAGGTCTGTAGGCTTTTACCACCCTGTTTGCTGAGCATCTGGGGGATTTGGGTTTGTTTTCCAAAGGGATCCCTATCAGAATCAAGATGTTTCCCCAAAATGTTCAATGCAGGAGAGCAGTGCTCCTCTGTCTTGTCTTCTCCCCATCACACTCCTGTACAAAACCAGTGCTGGCTTCCCATCAGCTCATTTTTAATCTTGCTGCATCCCATCTAAACAGGCCTCTGGATCCAGAATGGATGTCTTGGAATGTCTGAAGTCATGGAAGCCATGCAAGTGGAGGTAGCTGGATTTATTTGTCTCTGCACTGCCTGAAGGGAATGCAGGCAGAGTTGGTCTATGTCGCATCCTGCTTCACCCCTGCTTTCAACTTAGCCCTTCAGGAAAACAAAACCCCACAACCTATTGGCAGGCCTGTTTATTCAGGCCATAAAAGCAAGTGTAGGAGTTTTGGGAACTTAAAATGTAAGAAGTTAGGTTACAAACTCTCCTTCTAAAACCAAAAGAACCTACAGCAACGTTACTCTCAACAGCCCGATAGAATTGTGTGTTGCAGGACGGAAAGGCGACTTGCCTGGATATTTTTTCATGTGAGGAGCGAACTTTTCTGTGTTTTGGATGAGTTCTGATGTTTTTGCTGTTGGCTTACATGCCAGCAGGATATGGTGTTTATTTTTTTTTAAAAAAACCTTTCTCAGAGGCCAGGTGATCATGGACTATACTGGCACAGACCCTGAGCTTCTGGGCAGTGGGAGAATTCCCTCCTGGAATTGCCATCTGGGGGCTCACCTGCTGGCAGATCTGTGCATTATGTGTGGCTGGGGTTTTGGTTTTAATTTTTGTTTGTTTTGAATAATTACTGATCAATGTTGTGCTTTCTGCTGCAGAAGACATGTTATTACCTGTCAGCCGGTCTGATAATACATAGAACCTGGTGCAAGATGAGCAGCTCTGTGTGTTCTTCATTGTGTGGGAGAGTCCTGGAATGGTTTGTGTTGTGGAAGGCACCTCTAAAGGTCACCTAGTCCAACCCCCTGCCACGGGCAGGGACACCTTTCACTAGACCAGGTTGCTCCAAGCCCCCTCCAGCCTGACCCGGAATGTTAACTGGAGGTTAATGGAAGTCCAGCTCAAGGGATTCTTGGCTGTGTCCCTCTCCCATGGAGTCACTGGCTGTATAAAGGGGCCCATTCTGCAGTTCCCACCTGGAAGCCAAGTTCCTGCTGGTGTCCATGTGGGAGCAGGTGCCCACACAACCTGGTGAGTATGGAGGTTGCACCATAGGCCCACACACAGCCTGGGTCATTCCTTCCTCACAATCCCTCTTGCTTCCTCCGCAGGTCTCTGGCTTTATGAGCCCACGTGGCCTGTGTGAAAGACACTGGAAGTCCCAGAGGCGTTGGTGAGAAGCTCCTGCAGGAGCAGAGCTGTGTGACCAGGTGAACATCCAGCACTGTCGAGTGTCACTGCAGATATGAGAGCCACGTCTCTTCCACCCTCATGTTTTTTGTTCCATGACAGACCCACCTCAGTGCCTATGAGCAGCCTCTCCTTCCTTCCCCCTTGCTGTGGGGTTTCCCTGTGTGCTGACACGTATTTCCCTGCATCATCACGGGGTGCTCCTCACCAGCAAACAGAGCATGGATTTAAAAAGCATACAAGGTATTTGAGTTGTCCCTGTTTTGGTCTTTTAACTTCATTCAGATAATGGAAGATGGAAAAGGTCTTTGCATCACTTGAACAGTCTTGAACTGGAGCTTCTGGGCTCCTTGGCCTTGATGGTGGTTTCAGGGAGGGGAACACATGAAGGCTATAGGATTAAATGCCTGTGTCCATTTCAGAGTAGACAAGGACTCAGTCTGGCTGACTGGTCCTTTACCTTGTGTATGTGTGTGTGAGACAGTGGGAGAAATGGATACACTCAAAAGCACTTCTTATGTATTAACTGGCCTCAGAAGTCATTCAGTGACTCAAAAGAGAATAATTTCATGCAGAAGACATGAAATTGATGTGCAGTCTTAATTACACAGTTACAGAAATCTTTAAGCTAAAACCTCAAAAAATAGCACAAAATATGCCTATCTCTCAGAGGCTGTGTGCATGGCTGATGCATTGGAGGGCTTTGGCTTTGCTGTTGAGAAATTAAAACACTAGAAGTGGAGAGGCTGAAGAAAGTGACAGCAAGGGAAGTGTTGTGAGGTGTTTTTACACATCTGACATGCACTAATAAAAGGAAATTGACTGATTCCAGGCAAATATTAATGAAAAACAATTTATATACTTATCATATAAAGATTACAGGTAAGCAGTTAAAAACATAACATATATAAAAATTTGCAAAGTGTAATTTTAAAATCCAGAACATTTATGTTTCAGCTTAACGCTGCCATACACCCTCTGAGTGAGCAGTACTATATACATTAGGAGCTATGCTATGTACACAAGGAACTGCACTGTACAGACACCAAAAGCAGAGAAAACTGAACTTCTAGTTTTGCCCTAACTCTGGGCAAAGGTAAAGGCTCAGTAACAACCCCCCCACTCTGTCACCCTCTAAACAAACAACTGGAATTCATAAATTGTTCAGGCTATGACCTACACCAGGCTTGTGGGACCTGCCTGAGGTCTCTTGGATGTACAGTAGACCTACAGTCGGTCTGTTTTACCTACCTGTAAACAGAAGTGATAAATCCAAATGTAGTGTAAAACTTACCTGAGCCCTGTGTTGCAAATTAGTGCCAGAAAACTGGGGGTAAAAGGCCCAGGCATGGATAAAACTCTTTTAACTAATGATCCTTAAGAATCCTAAGCTATCTGTTTGGATAACAACTGCTAGATCTGTGCAGACATGCACAGTGCTACCAGCAGAACCAGAAATACTGTGTGTATTTCGTGTGTCTCAAATCAGGGCTGCTTACAATCCAGCGTCTTACTTATGGCTTTTAAAGAGGTTCACAGTTCTGGCAGAGGAATTGCACATTGGGAGGACGCCCATCCATCACATGGGAGTGCACACAAAAGGCATCAAGTTCTGGTCCATGGCTTAACCAAGTCCAAGGGAAATTACCCTGCTGTGACATTAAGACCTCCATCCAACACAAAGTAGTGTCTGTTTGTCCCATTCATGATGTTCATGCAAAGGCAAGTGCAGTTCATTCATTTTTAAGTTCTTTGGAAACAAGATCCAAAACGGGTCATTCTCTGGTGTGGAACAAGTGCAAAAAATTCTCAGCTGGTTCAGGCAGACATACTCAGAACTTGCTTCAGTTCTATAAAAATAAGTTCAGATGATCTTCTGTATAATACTGGCATGAAGGAGACCCTTTTCTCACAGAGGTGGCTCATGGGGTGTCCTCAAGACAAATGTAGCAGCCTGGAGCCTTTGCACCAGGGCTGCCCATTGCTCCAATTGCACATTTTCAACAGGGAATTCCGCCAGATTCCCCATAACCCGTGAGGGCAGCGCAGGTGCAGCCTCAGCCAAGGAGCTCTGCCTTCTTCCGCAGGATGAAATCGAAGTTCACGTGGCTGTTCATGCCATAGAACACGTTGGCATCGCG
Organism: Vidua macroura; assembly: GCF_024509145.1. Taxonomy (NCBI): domain Eukaryota; kingdom Metazoa; phylum Chordata; class Aves; order Passeriformes; family Viduidae; genus Vidua; species Vidua macroura. The sequence continues at coordinate 8,671,603 of NC_071579.1, forward strand.
GGGGAACACCAGCTCTGCAGAACAGGGCCAGAGCAGCGTTAGTGGGGAGGGGGGCACAGCAGCAGGAAAGCTGAGAGAGGACAGGGAGCAGGACAATGCAGACAGGGCCATCTCCCTGTTCTGCCACAGCAGCATCGGGAGCAGCTTCCTGCAGGAAAGGGAGCAGGGCAGGAGGGGGAGGCCAGGCCCAGGAATGCTCAGCCTGGCAGAGGCCCTGGCAGACTCTCTCAGAGAAGGCTGATGATGGGTGGGATCCGAGGGCCTGGTCCCAGGGAGGCAGAACATCACCCCCACCCAAAATCCTGTGGTCACTCTACGGCTGCAAGGCACACATGAAAGCACACAGCCTGGCAGCCCAGGAGCTGGCTGTGCCTGTGGGAAGGGGGCTGTGCTGACAGAAACCACCCCTGAGCAGCCAGGGGGTTCTCAATGGCACCTGTGACCTGTCAAGAGCATTTCTAATGCTTCCAGTTTTACTCTTCCCTTTGAAATCCAACAGAACTTTCCAGGCAGCAGCAGAGTTCTGCTTCCCTACCTTTGTCCTCAGAGATGACCTGCACAAGCTCATAATCTTCAACTGCATCAGGCTCAAGGTTGTGCTTCAGCAAGGCTCGCTGGGTGACATCAGGGATCCTGTCTTGGTTGGTTATCTGGAAAGATAAGGTGCAATGAGAGATTCTTCTCATTCACTCTCGTGATTTAGCGATTTAGCGAAAACCTGACTGCTTGTTCTTGGAAGAGATGTCAGAGAACTGAAGAAACAGGTCAGTAACGAAGGGGCAGGTGCTGACAGATACTAAACTTAGCGGTTTTGACATTTGGAGGGGGTGGCTTTTTAGTTCAAGCTGACACAGATACAGTACTAGCAGAGACAGCAGTAGATCCCAGTGTCTGCTCCCTCTGAGAGACCTCACTCTCACCAGCCACAAAAGCCCCCGTGAAGAGCTGCCCCAGCTGCTGTTGCAGGCTCCTGCGCTAAGCGCTTCCTTGGACATCCTGCAAAGCTTTCTGGCCTTGTGGCTGGGTTTGCTGTGTGCTGTGCAAGTGCATCTGGAGCAGACACACGGCTCCTCCAGAGCCTCCTGCAGTCTCACCAGCAGCCAAATCCATCAGGCCCTTAAGGAACAACTTGCTGGATTTGGGGAAGTGAGACCGTTAAAATCAGGAACTAAAGATGCTGAGAAGTACCCCACATTTGTGTCCCCCCAGCTGAGCTAAGCCACATCACCCATGGTCCAGCACCAGTGGCATTACTGGGATATGTCTGTGGAATAAGCAGAGAGGGAAATGCCTGAATTCTGGGGCTGCTGGTCTGGCAAGAGGAGGGAGATTCTCCCTTCTTCACTGGGGAAGCTGTGGAATTAAAAGGCATGCCAGCTCCCTGTTTCCAGAAACCAGCTCCTGGGGAAAGCTGCTTAAGGGAAAACATACCATCTTATGTCAAAACCTCAGTGTGCTCACAGTGCTTCACCTGGAGCTTTTTCATAAAACTATTTCCAGACCAGAAACTTCCCTAAAGCTATTTTAAAACATCTCATTCCTACCAGGCTCCATTCTGCATGGCACCGTGTGCCATTTTCCCGTTTCAGCCAGGTTTGATGAGCCAGCTCAGTGAAGGGGTGCTCTCAAAGTGCAGTGATGGGTTCACTCACCCCCCATGGACACACCTGCTGAGCCCAGAGCTGTGCCACTCACCAGGATGCTCTTGTAGACGCTGGCGTGGAGCCCGTCCATGCTGACCCGGATGATGCAGGAGCCCTCGCTCTGTCGGTTGTACACGGGCAGCACTCTGGGGGCACTGCTTGGCACCGAGCCCGAGTCCCTGGAGATGATGGAGCCACTGTCCAAGCCTGAGCCAGCGTCGAAGACAGAGCCCTTGCTGGAGCCAGAGCCCTTGTCGGAGCTGATGGAGCCCTTGTCGGAGTCATAGCCCTTGTCGGAGCCCACGGAGCTCTTGTCGTCGTTGGAGGCCAGCAGGAATGAGGGTAAAGATGACACCCCTGAGGAAGGCGTGCTCATGGAAGAGTCAGGAGAACAGGAGGATAAGGAGTAGCCAGAGATCTGCACAACAGAAAGGAAAGTGCTGTCACAAAGGGGACATTTGGTGTGTTTGCCTGTGTCATTGAGGAATGGGAGAAAGCAGAAGGCACAGACAAAACCTCAGTCACCCACACTCCACCCAGCCTGCTGGCAGGGGGATTCCTGGCCTGAACTGAAAACTGAACTTCACTTGACTGATTACAGCATTTTAATGACAATTTCTGTCCTGCTGGGGATGCTCTGGCCTCGCAGTAAGAGCAGCCCAGGAGGTGGCAGCAGATCCAAGGAACAGCATGAGGCTGTAGGCAGCCAGCCAGGAACTGGGACCGGCTGGGAAGGAGCACAGGCTGTCACAGGCACTCCTGCTCCAGGTGAGAGCCTTTACACAAGTGGAAATACACACACCCCTCCTCTCTGCCATTCCCCTTGAAACTGCCCCCTTCCTTCCCCTGCTCAGCATTTGCCTTTCTCTCCCTCTGCATTGCTCAAAAGCTTCCTGACAGGAACAACCCCACTGTAAGGACAACACAGAACATTGTGCAAGAGCCCCGACTGGATTACTTCCATTTTTACACATTTCTCTCTCCATTTCACTAAAACCAATGCTTTAGTCAAGACCAAGAGCCTTGGGCAAGTATCTTGGGCCTGCCTGCAGCATGCAGAGGCCTCAGCTGTACCTTTTTCAGAGGGTCCTCAGGACTAGAGACGGGAGTCACACACACATCCTCAGTTTCAGAGTGATTAAACTCACACGACGAAACACTGGCTGAATCCGTGCTTTCCCCGGAGCTCCCTCCTACAGGAGAGCTCTTCAGGGGCTGTTCTTTGGGTGGGGTGAACACATCAGTGCCCAGAAAAAGTCTAGTATGGAAACAAAGAAAGCATAAAAGCCAGTAAGCGAGAACTGGGCTAAGCAAAGCTGTCCCTTGGTTCAGAACTCTCTCATTCTGGAGTTCTTTCCTCTCTGGAGTGGCCTGTTGTTGTCATTTCTTTTGTGGTGTTTATATAGTTTGTCCAGAGGCTTTGTTACAGGCTAACAGAACACCTTCCTGACCCAGAGTGCCCACAGCTGCAAGGCCACAACCAGCTCATGCCCCATTCTCCACTCCACTCCATCTCTTCACATTTTCAGGCTCATTTTACAGAAAAAAGGGCTTCAAAGAGCAAATTCATCCTGCTGCCAATTTCTGCCCTCTATCAGGGTGCCACAGGTACTGGGTTCTCTCTAGAAGGCTGGAGATACACACAATAAGGAGATCATAAAGGTGCTCCCTCTCCGAGCTCATTTCTAAATGCAGGTCAGGTGACTTGAAAGGCGTGTCAAAGGTAACAAAACAAGCTGGTCTGACCCACCAAGAGGAGGAGCAGGGAGCATCAGCATGCACTTACTGACTGAATACAGCTTAGAGAGGTGTCACTGACTGCTTTTCTACAGTATTCATTTGCAAAACACATTCAGAGTGCAGATATTTCTACTTCAGTCTTTGAGTTCTGCTTTATTCCATGCAGCTTTTCCTGCATTCCTGCTAGCCTCTTGTTTCCCATGTCCAGCTGCATGGCCCTGTCCTCTGCCCACCTCCTGTTTGAATCTCTGTGCTATTACACCAAATTGGACCATGTTCCCATGATGTTTTTTTCCTTCTCCAGCTGGTTGTTTCCACTATCAAATGCCTTTTTCCTAACCTTAGTTTTCATATTAAAATCCTGCAAGGAATTTTTGCATGTCTATAGCAATTTAGACTAATAATAGACCAGACTTTATCCACCTTTACTCTGTTTTCCTGCTGCATTCAGTGAAGTTATTACACAACAGGTACTGAATTCTAATCCAGCACTAAAATGGTTCCTTTTTTTGACACCATATGAAGGATTTTTTATTCTAGTCTCTTCTATCTTTAATAATCCTCATGTCTGCTGCTAGCAACACAAAGGGACAGCTTCAGCCACCAGGCTGCATTTCTCCTTAAAGCAATGCAGGGCCGTGGATCCCCAGCCAGGTTCTGCAGCTGATTAAATGAGCACTGCTTGTTTGAGTTATCCTGGTCCATATTCCCAGCCCAAAACCCCTCTGCCCCATCATAACTCACGTGCTGATCCTCTTCACCATGCTTTTCTGGGATTTTGGAGACAGGATGTTGGTATCAGCAGCTGCTTCAGCCTCACGTGAGAGTTTGTAACTGTAGGGCAGAGGCCAGCAGGTGAATATTTGCAAACAATGTTATTTAGTTATACAATGTCATTTAGTTGTACAGTTTATTTAGTTGTACACTGTTTGTCATTTAGTTGTACATCTCACATTCAAGAAATCCCAGAGTCCTTCAGTTGTTCTCACCTCAGAGAAGGTTGCAGCACCACAAAGAGGAACACTGCTCTGCTTGCATTTTACCAGGGCCAAGGGGATATTTCACCTCCTTATAATAGGTTTTTAAACTAGTGCTCTCCAGTGTTTGTATGTCCCTGCCCTGACCTGCCCAGGTGTGTGTGGGGGGTGAGAACAGAGGTTTGCCAGCTACACTGAGGACCTACCTCTCCTCCTCCGTTAAGTGTCGCTGCCTCCTGAACCACTGGATGAATTTTTGGTCTGGTATCAGGCAATAGCTGTTGCATGAAGATTGCAGGAGCTTGATTTGGGCAATGACTTCAAATTCCTAAGAAAATAAATAATCACATAGAAAGTCTAATTAGAAAACAAGATTATATTTATTCATACAAGGGATCCAGGACAAACTTAGCTTTATGTGAAGTTCAGTTTCAGTCAAGTAACTATTTCAAGAACCGGTTTTCTAACAATAAAGGTGGGCTTTTTTCCCTAGGATCCATAATGTGCACTCACACTTGCTCCAGAGGAATGTAAAATGCTACCCTTAAGGAATGTGACCAGAGTGTGCTGCTCTTCTGTAACTGCACTTGTACACACACTTTGCCAGAGTAATCCTGGATTGTTTAGGGCAGGTTATTGAGCACTTAAGGGGAGGAAATGGCTCCATCTCAGCCAAGTCTGCTTTCAAGCCCCAGGATGGAGACTTGGCCTGACTTCATTCAGCCCACAGTAACCCCAGCACCTTTACTCCTACAGGACATTACTTATCTCTGACCAACAAGGATCAGGCTGAAAGGAGAGACTGACAGCATTTATTTCTCAGTCCTCTCCACCTGGTTTGCCCTCTGCAGACTTTCACCTACAAAGGATTTCCTGCAGCAGAAGGAAGATATTTACTACTGTGTGTTCTGGAAAGCAAAGGTCTCCTGCCACCAGGTCTGGTCCAGCTGCTAAAGACAGATGCCCTTGCCCAGAGGGTATCACTAAACCAAAAATCACAGAACATTCAACTTACCCTTCGTCTCTTCTCAAAATTGATCAGGCCACCCTGTTGGAAGGAAAGAGAAGGGATCAGAGAAGAGCCAGATTTGTACCTTGAGATAAATACACAAAAATTCACACAAGCTACAGTTAATAACACTGCATATTGCTGCCCTTTTCTTTTTGTAAACAGATTTTAAGAGCTGCAGAAGGAGAGATACAGAAACAAGTAAACTCAGTTGGGAAGGCAGGGAGGATATTTTAGGGTTCCAAAAAATTGCCCCACGTTACCTCGACATAGTCCTGAAGGGCTGTGTCAAGCATGATGAGATCGGTCAGGAAGGTGCCAAGGTAAGGGACCGTGCCTTGCATCACTCCCTGCAAGTGAGCAGAGCAATGCTGGATTAACTGACTGAAAAATGAGAATAATTAGAATTCCAGAACACTCCTGTGTAAGAAAATGAAATGAAAGTAATCTGCTTAACTAAGCATCAGTCCTATAATTATGTTTTCTTTCATTACCTCATTTTCATTAAATAATCTAGAATATAAATCCAATTCCAGTGAGACCAGGATGCTCTCACAGGTATTACCCAGTGGTTTTGTATTACAGTATTGCCCATCATTGATTCCCAACAGTGGATCCCCAGGAAACCCTGCCTTTGGGAGAAGCACTGAGGACCAGGGACAGGTTCCCTCTGTCACCTGCTGCAAGAGGAGGAGCTAGGGTTGGTCCTGGCCAGCCTGTGTGAGCAGCTTCTGCTTCATCCCTGTGGGGTTTTACTTAATGATGTGTGATTATACCTTGGGATAGTGAAGTCAAATCAAGCCACCATTTATTTCTCTCAAAGAAGTGACCATCTTCCCCAGCCACCCACTGCATTTTAATGCTAATTATTGACACTTTGAACTTCTAGACTGTCAGCACTTGCAGAGTTCAGGCTGGCTCTACACTTGCGAAGGAAACACTTGTTTCTACCATCCAGAAGGAACTGTATTTTTTCCAGTCAAAGAACTACACAGACAAAAATCATGTTCAGCACTTTTGCCTCACTATTCCAGATTTCTCTCCCCCTGTCCTTTAAAATCTTTGCCAGCTTTGAGACAAACCATTTTCACCAGCACACTGGATCCCAGACACATTTTACAAAGCAATCTCTGTAAAAGCCTGTGCAATTCTCAAGCTGGTATGTCAGAAGCTGGTATGTCATCAGCTTCATCATATGTTTGAAAGTAAATGAGACTTCTGCTCTGCCAGAGTTAATTTCCTTTATCACAAGAATTCCAGTATTTACAGCAGCACATATTTTACTACATGGAAATTGTGTTTCTCTCTAAAGTGTAACAAGAGTAGATAATGGAACTCTTTCTTGTAGGACCAGAAAAAGAGAGCTGGAAGTGATGACCACATGTTTATATCCATCAGTCCCTCCTGCCCACTCACTCTGGTGAAGACCTTTCTAGATTTTGCTTCTTATAGAATTGACCAATTAGGGTTAATCATGTTACCAGTTCAAAAAGAGGAGGAAAACCCCCAAACACACCTTGTTTTTTTGAAGTTGCAGTCGCTTCTGTGACTTTTTCTGATTTTCTTTCTCACTGCTGTCCAGATTTGCAAATTTGGATGTTGCTTCCTGTGAGGTGATAAAGAATTAAAGGCAATTAATAAAGGATCCAAGTGGTAACTGGCAACTACATGCATGTAAAATAGTAAGTACATTTAACCAGACAAGCCAGCAAAAAATACTTGCTGTATATACACGTGTGCTGATTTCCTGGGACTCGGATGCTCATTGGGAATTTTGGACAAAAATCACCCAAGATGACTGTGAGGGAATTTTTCTGCAGAACGGCTCTGGCCAAAGCCAAGTGCTGCTGAAAATCTCTTGGGAGTTTAAATCAGAGAAGCCCAGACATACTTCAGGTGTCCAGATGCTCTATCCCAACATTCCTGACATCAGGATTTCTGGTTAATTCCCTAATCAGGCCTGCTACAAGTAAACATCTCCATCTTATGTAATGCTTTGTTGTTTTTCTTATGCTGCAACACCAAGATTCCACAGCCACAGTGACTGTGGCTTACTGACTAATCCAAAACCATGCAGGAAATTAAAGGAATGGGTTTCCATCCCCACAACTCCAGCTTTCCTATGAATGGATGAGATATTTCACCATAGTTCTTTAAACCTTTATTTCCCTGGATGCACAGGGGATGTTGGAGTTACATGTTTCTTGCAGTGGTTGCATAGATGTGTCACAAATCATTATCAATGTCTGTTCAGGAGAAGAGAACACTGCACCCTTTCCATGCCACCCAATCTGTTTCCAATTGCATTTTGTTTGCTCCACACTTGGATTTGCAGGATGGACAGGCAAGGTCCAACATGGCTTCCCTTACAGGGGCTATTTATAGTGAAGGAAAACTAAGCCTCTGATGATTCAGTGGATATTTATCCTCCAAATAGTCCAAGGTGAAAAGTAGGGGAGAGGTTCTAGCTACTCTGTGGGATTTTTCTCCTCTCACTACTTCCAAAATGTTTTTCAAATCTGCTTAGGACAGCTGGAGGGTGATTTACTGGAAGCCAGAGGTCTGGGCTCAGTCTGAGTTGTTTTGTCTTTTAATATTTAGTTAAATAGGCTGTTCTGAACACACATTTTCCCTCTATCCTTATTATGGTCTCACCTGCTTTAAGAATTACCTACAGATGCTGATAAATGGATGATAAACAAAACAGACTGACAGATGTGAATGTGTTCACCCACCATTCCTGAGCAAAACACAGTGTTTCAGATCCCCAGGCAAGGGGCTGAGGGACAAATGCCAGACTGGCTGGACAGAACTGCCAAAGAATGAACTGGTTAGTGAATTTATAGGAACTTTTTTATGTAGATGGAAAAAACCTGCCACAAACATTCCTTAGTTTCTGCAGAACATAACCTTTCCCTGCCATTCTTCCTCACCCCTTTGAGGCTCCTGAGCTTACTGGGGTTCACCCAGGAGAGTGCATAAGTCAAACTGCTCCACACAGAGGCCTCTTTGTTGTCCATCTGGCCACCCACAGAGTAGGAAGCCTGTTCCTTCAGAATTCCCAGCCCTGCTTCCTAGTTCTAAGAAAGGTACAGGATAATGGGACAAACATCTTGGATTGATTCCTCAGCTGAAGCTGTGGCATTGTTCCAGTGACCTCTGAGGGCCTGCAAGACCTGCTGTCCAGCCAGATCATGCTGCCAAAGCCTGCTGGTTGTGGCTATCCAGGCTAAAGCTACTGATTCTTCCAGGAACAAGGAAGTCAACTCTCACCCCAGCAAGAAGTTCAGGTTTTACAGCCTGCTCTTCCCTAAAGCACCACGAAAGGTCCTCGAGGAAGTGATGAACTTTGGCAGCTGGTTTCAAAAAGGGTTAAACCTCAGATTTCATTGAGATCACAAGTTTTGAACTCACACCAGTTCTCACCTTCATCAGCAGCTCCCTACTAGTCAGATAATTGTCATGGTCTGAGAAGATGTCAGACAGCTCTTCATACATCAGCAGGATGTCCCTGCACAGGAGAAGATAGTATCATTTATGTCATTAGCAAGCACTCTAAAATCCAATCAAGTTTCTGTTTCTTTCTCATCAGTCATTAACAGTTCTACTTATAAAAGATAACAGCACCAAAATGCACCCAGTGAGATGGTGCACATCTCCTGGGAGCCTTGGTGGGACTTTCTGGTGCTTCCAGTAAAGTTGGGCTTCATCTGACAGCAAAGGAACACCATTAGCAGCCCCTGGGCAGGCTTTGAACTGTCAGTGCAGTGTGAGAATGGGTCAGGGGTTATAAAGGAACAGAAAAACAGCTGAGAGGGAACCCAAGTGCTTGATTTTTGCCCTATTCCATGTGTTCTGGAAAGCTGGAAGCAAATACGTGTAGAGTAGTTTTTTGCCCAACACAGTAAACACAAGAGAGGCAATATTTAGATCAGAAACACAGGGCAGCAGAAGGAAAACCCCACCTCTGTGGAGAGGAAATACAGAAGGATGCTGCCTAGCAGAGTGGTATTTTAATTTATCAAAGGCAAAGAAATCTGGTATCCCCAAACTGAATGAGCAGAACACCCATTTTTTCTGGACAGCAACTTCTGGCATCTGTAGGGCAGGCAGCAAATATTATTTACACAACAAAGTGTTCCCCTGGAAGAAATATTATATTCAATACTGGATTTTGTAATTTGGGAATATATTTTATGTAAATATCAGCACCAGGAGAAGAGTTGGGAGGATTTGTAGCAAGCTGGATCTCCTCAAACTTCATGGGAGAGAAGACAACAAGCAGAGGTCGTGCTGCCCTGAAAGTGGTGAGCATGAGCTGGGTGAGAAGACAACAGCATGGTTTTTCTAGAGAGGTTGTGGAAGACCCAATATGCTAAAAGGGACAGAATGCAATATGCCCAAGGGCAGATTGTCCCTTCAAGAGGAAAGAGGAGCTCACAGGAGGGGTCTGAGCCTCCCAGGAATGGGAGGTTCTTCTGACAGGACCCATGTCAGTGAAGGAACAGAACAGGAGGAGTGAGGAGAGGATGAAAAGAAGGAACACTGAGCCCTGTGGCCCTTGGGAACTGAGGGAGAGGCTTACTTGGAAACACACATCCAGGTGGTCTTCAGCCGATAGATGGAGTTGGACTGCAGAGCTGAAATGATGGCCCTCAAGGAAGAGAAGTTCTTCAGGATCCTACATTCCTGTGAAAGGAGTGGTTGGAAACACAGGAGCATTAAATGTCAGCACTACACAGACCTTAGTGCTCCTCTCTCTGAGCCCTGTCAGGCCTGCTACACATTCTCACTGCTGAGCAGCAGCTGTGCAAATACTGAGCATCAAAAATATCACTCCCCGCTCCAGCCACCAAACACTTCACAAGCTTTGGCACTTAGAGCTTGTTTTCCTCACTTTCATGTATTTGTGGTGTCACAGCTTCCAGTTCTCCAAGTAAAAATAAAAGTGGAACTGAGTCCATGAAGCTATGGTGAAAGGCACAAAGGTTATACTTCTTAAAAAGCTCTTTATAGTTACCAATCCCTTTTATCCCTGAGGGAGAAAACCAGGTTTTGACTCTTTGCATGTGGTATTTAAAATGTAAGCCCTCAATCATCTCAGTGTCAATTAAAAATAAAGACATGCAAAGGAATAACCTGTTATTCAAGTATGTGCACACTGTTAAAGAGAAAAATCTTCCCAGCTTTTCCAGAGTTGGGATCAAATCTGAACAAAGACTACTTCATGGACATTTCTTTTGTAGCTACTCTGTGACAAAAGCTTGGGTGGAAAAGGATCATGAAAAACTCAGAAAGTAGCACAGATTGCTCATAAAGTGGAGGGAAGCATGAGGGAAAGTCTGGTCTGTGACTCCTGGAAATCTGTGGGTAGCTCAAAAACGAGAGCTTGGATACCACGAACTTCAGCACAGGTGTCTGTACATGCAAACCCAGCAGACAAAACATCTGCCAATTTGACTGCTGCATGGAGATAAGAATATTCAACCTCCAATTCTGCTTATCAACATTTTTATGAATCTTATTCTTACCCTGATAATGCTTATTATGTAAAGGATTCTTACAGTGAAAGCAGACGTGATTTATTTCCTTTGTAGGACTGAACAAATGTAAAGCAACCTCAGTATAAGCAGAAGTCAGACTTAATATATCAGCATCTCTGTTCATGAGCTGCATTAGAAGTGACTGAACAGCTAGGGAGAGTACCAGCTCTACCAGTTACTGACCCACAAAAAAACTGTGCTAATTAGGAGACTACATTTATCCAAGTGTGGCTTAAGCAGAGAGCCTGAGCTGACAGCACCTGAAGCAGGTGCTTGGGTCAGATAAAGACCAAGTTCAAGATCATGGGGCAGGACTCACTAGAACTGAAAGCTGTTTTTGCATGGCTTAGGGCCGAAAAAAAAAAGCCACATAACAGCTCTTCTCCAGAGACTGACATGTTAAAGAATGAGACCTTTCTTTATGTTCAACCTGAAATTTAGGTTGTGAAGAACACGAATTTAGAGGCACAAATTATCAGCTTTTCTTCTTTCTTCCCAGTACTACAGGAGTTTGAACTGGAAGATCCAATTTGGAACCATCTTGACTTAACTGCACGCTGTGTAATTTGGAGCACAGTAGGAATTCCATTTAATATTGGATTTAGTGTTCTCAGTGGTTCAACCGACTGCAGACTAAACTTGAGCAATCTTTCATTTGCATGTAAGAAGAATTTTTAAGACTGGTTTTAATAACTTTGTTTCATGCTGTGTCCTTCACAGAGGGAAATCCAGAAAGAATCCTGTGCAGAAACAGCTTTGATTTTAAAAAATTTAAGCATAACAGGACATTAATTATTTCATTTTTATTTTTATTTTTAAAGAAAATATTTTTTGAATGAAATTGGCTGCTCTTGCTCAGGAACCTTAGATCTAGATGGAGCAGAGGGCTGGCAGTAGAGAAAGTATCCAGTTTATCTTTTGAACCAAGAAAATGGATCCAAAAGTCATGAAGAGATAACAAACGCGGAACTCCATGCTGCTGTGTTTAGTTGTCAGTGAATAACTGTACTTTAATGAGTTCATTATGTATTAATTCAGGCACCTAACTATTCAAAACACTCATTTGCATGCACAAAGCAAGCAGCTTTCTTCAGAAGTGGGCAGCTAAGTATATGTGCACCCAGCTGCTGTACGTGTGCCATTATTCTGCAGAGTGTGCACATACATTTTTCATGTGTTTCATGCTACGACTGGAGCACTTAACGAATTAAGCAAAGGGAGAAGCACAGAAGGTATGAATTAAGTAAAGGGAGAAGAACAGAATCAGCAGGGGTGTAGAACAAAGTTCTCCATCCACAGAGTGAGAGGGATGAGGGCAGTGCCTTTCCTGACTTCCCCAGGCCTCCCTTCTGCCTTGGGATGGTGATGAAGTTCTGTCCAGCCTGACTCAGGAAGAAGGCCCTTTTAGCTGGTGCCCTCTGCCACCTGGATCTGCATGTAGAAAATGGAAATCAAACTTCCTAATCCCTTCACACAGACAATAAAACAGCCATCAGATGATGATAAAAACAAGCAGATGTAAGTGCCACAGGAGAGGTCCAAGACCTTCCCCCTACCAGCTTCCTGAACCATGCAGTTGCCAGAGCTCAGGTGCCAGGACTGAATGCTGCCTCTGGAAGCACAGAAGTTGCCAAGGTTGGAAAGCCTCTGGCTTCAGATTTTTCTGACTGTTCTCTACAGCTCAAGAAGAATCCATGTGATTCTTAGAAGTCAGCAGACATCCACATGGAAGTGCTTGAAATGGTCTCTTCCAGAGAGGTCTCGTTTATTGCCAGCTGCCCAGTGCTCAGAGGGAAATTAGGAAGGTTACTTTAAAATATTAAAACCTGGGAAATTAGCAAACTAGTTACACAAAGCAGGGATGGAAAAACCCTCTTCTTGCAAAGATTAGGAAAAACATGAAAAAAACATGGAATCTGCTACAAGATCCTCTTGGAAGCTCTGCTGAGGCACATGGAGGGCAGGGAGGTGATTCCACATGCTGGTGAAGTCCTGCCTACCCAGGCCAGTGGCCTCCCACGATGGAGTGATTCCATCAGTGGACAAGGGAAGAGCTACTGATATCAGCTATCTGGGCTTCTCTAAAGCTTAGGCATGGCCAAGAATCAACCCTATTTCCATAGAGGGGTAGAACTGAGGAGAGGAAGGGCAATATTCATTTGGTATCACAAAAAAATCCTTTAAAAATAGAAAGAATTAGAGCTAAGATGGCCTGGGACCAATGTGTACAACCCCATTCTCCTCTCCCAACTCCTTCACTCCAAGGCACCCACCCAAAAAAACATTAAACAGAATAAATGCTTTACATGTGCAATATGAATCCACTTCTCAATGATCTTGGCCCTCTGCTGGATTTTGAGCTCCCTGGTCCCCAGGATAGTGCTGATGACACATTTGGTGACTGCATTGAACTGAGTGATGGTGGCTCTGACAGTTGGAGCCAGGTTCTTGTTTTCCTTCTTATCCCTTTGAGACCAGATGGATCCCAAACAGTGGTAGGGCACAACTCTTCTGAAGAGCATCTAGAGTGAAACAGAGGTGTGGTAAGCCAGTAACTTTCCCCTAAATCTTTTATTTACAAGAAGAAATACAGATTTAGAGGACAAATTTGACCTAAATCTTATATGGTACTTAAAGGTAAGTAGTGGTTCTCTCTTAGTTTAAAATATACTTTGGCATACTCTTTATAGGCTTGATGCCCCAAAAGAACTATCAACTAAACAATACTGGGAAAATAAGGGACACTTTTCTATCAGCTGCATAACCAAGATAATTTTTTTTTTAATATAATGATATTTAGAAGGGTATTTATACAAACAAAGCAAAATTTGAGCATTACAGTCCAGAGTACCTAGACTTCTTTAAGCCAGGCAGAGTTATAGTTAAAACGTGCTATTTCTCAGTGCCAATAACTTTTGCAAAAGAGGCTACACATAAAAAACAAACAAAACAAAACAAAAAAAAACCCTTCAAAATGACAGAAGGAAAAAGCTCAATGACTGAAACAGCTGGGATAACCACAGAGCTGTGTTCTGTGTCCCAGCAGCAGTCCTGTTCTGGAACCCTACACTTAAAGCAATGTAACTTTAAAAAAAAAAAAAAGTCTTATTTTATAAAGTTATATTATATGCAATACTCTACATACCACATCCATGTACGTCAACTGTTCTGCCACAACATGGTCTTGAAAAGAGGAGAATTCTTCTGGATTGCTGATCTCCAGTTCCTCTCCATCAACCAAGTCACTGGAGGAAGTGCTACAAAACCCATCTGGCCAGAATAGAAAACAACACTCAGTGAATTTATACAGCAAACAATGAATCAAAGCAGGTGTTTATTTTGCAACATCACTGTATTACAGCAGAACACCCCACGGGCCCTGCCTGATGTAATGGCCCCACTGTGCCACTTGAGTGAGAAAAATGACCAGAAGATTAAACTGGCAAAGAAAAGATGGAATAAAAAGAAACAGAGCAAATCCTAGCAGAGAAGTGGCTTGACCCATTTGCTAACTATTCTTCTGAAAGAAAAAGCATCACCACCACCCCCCCAAAAAAAATCCTTACTGACATTGCACAGTTTTGTTAATCTATTTTTCAGGATTTATAATCTGAAAAAAAAAAAATCGAACTACAAAGGCATGAGACTGCAGTTATACTCCCAAACTACTGCATTAGGAATGATCTTCAATCCAGAAATAAAAGAAGATACCAGATTTCCTGGCACCCTTTGTGACCACATGGGCTATACTGAAGAGAATTTATTCCAGGCAGTCTTCACTTTTTCTCTCAAGGAATTTTTCCCAGGAAATGGAATACAGTGAGCACCTACAATATTCTGCTGAATAGTTCTTCTAAATCTGCACCGGGCAGCAGAGAGGAGGTGAGAGAGCAGAACTGCCCTCACTGAGGGACCTGAGCTGGTGCAGAAAGGAAAGGGTTCCACAGCTGCTGCCATGTCACCTTTTGGCTCCCAGAAGTTGGGAACAAAAAATTCAAACACCAAGAAATATGCCTTTGTTGCCCATGGTAGAGGAGGAAGAAACAGAAACTCCCTGAAAATAAATCCTAATTCCTTTTACTGTAAGGCACCAGTAACTCAATTAAGAGGGAGAAAAATATAGGGACTTGTTGAAGACTAACAACAAAAGTACTGAGTTTACTACTGGTGAGATTTCATTTACAAAAACAAAGAGTGTTATGCAAGACTTCATACCCAGTTAAAGCAGAGCATTAAAGCAACAACAGCAGATAATGTGACAGAGAATCATTGTTTTTCAAAATACTTCATTGTTCCTTCCTCCAGTAATTAACAGAACATAATCACCAATGTAAATTGCTACAGTTTTGATGTAACAAGTTGTGTCTACAGGCTGATTTCCATCTGTACATTTGAATTGCACAATTTATTGGCAGAACTCAGTGGGGAAAATGGAGACCTCTGTTCTAGCACTACTTCTCTGTGGCTGGTTTGTAGCAATTTGCATAATTAAATGGACTTGGATTGGACTGCTACAAGAATCTCACTCCTTTTGGCTTTGTAAAACCTCCTTTTCCTTTTGGCTCTTGAAATTCAACTGAAAATCCTCACCACTGAGCTGCAGCCCTACCCAAAACCTCACAGCATGCTTAAAACGAGGTCCTGAAGCACAGTGTAAATTTTCCTTTTCTTTTTTCACCCCTCTTTTTCTCCTTCACAGACGTGTAAGCAGTCTTTTCCCTACTCTCCAACAAGCTGGAATCCCCTTGAACTCAAGTATCTCATCATCTTAGGACCCTTCTGATCCACTCAGCCCTCTCAAAGTCTGGCTGCCTCTTGACTGCGGTGAGAGCAAGCACATGCTCCTCCTGACCCTGCAACCTCTGCCTCTCCTTGTTTTGCTTGTTCAACCTGCAAGAATTGAGGCCAGAAGCAGCTTTTATCTTCCTGTCTGGTACTGCAATCTAATCTATGGCATGGCTGATGGCAGCACAAAACAGAGGTTTGATTACCCAAATCAAGCTGTAAGATTAGAGCCCAAATGTCAAAACTCAGAACCCAGCAGGAATGCTTTGGGACAGTAATTATCAAGAAAGATTGCAGAAAATGTATCAGGAATTTTGAAAGAAAATGTACAAAGATGGAGCTCTGATAAAAGTAAGGCAACCCTAAAACTCTTTTTTTGCAAATCCCACAGCTTAATTTCATTGCCCTCCTCTAATTTTACTCTAATAACCAGCCTCCATTCTGCCACAACTTAGAAAACGTTACCATTCCTATTGGCCCACCTATGACTCAAAAAAGAATGTTTTCAGCTGTCACTTGAGGAAACAAATACAGAAGCAGGGCTGCTGGGAACTTCTGTTCACTCTGAAGAACAGATGAACCCAAACACAGTTCTCACGAGTTTCCTTTGTTTGACCTGGGGGAACCCAACCCAGGAAACGTCAGCACGAGCGACATCGGAGCCATCCTGTTCCCTTACCTGTGCTCAGTACAGGCCTAGGCTCTGGGCATTCCTCCTTTTTCTGTTCATGACTGAGTTATTTTGGCATTGCACAGTATTATATGCATTGACATGGTATTTCTGGAGCATCCGGCAGACGTGACTTTTATGGAATGAAAGTGGGGGTTTTTTTCCTGGCATTTCCTTTATCATTTATGGCATGAATTATTTCCTCTCACCCCTGTACCAAAGCTGGAAGTTGATTCCAGTTCTCATTCACACCCTATGTGAGCTCTCCCCACTCCCCAGCTCTGCCACAGGAAGTTTTCTGACCAGGATACGGGGACGTGTCAGGTTTGTGTGACTACAGTTCACTATTGTTCCAGCAGACTGTGACCCCCAATAACGTAAGATTTTCCTCTGTCCTTGGATACCAGCAGCCAGCCACTCCAATAGGAAAAAACACCCACAGGCACTTCCTTAGACAAGATGGTAACTAGGAAGAAAAGCTGCAGGACAAAGCTTGTGACTCAAGCTGTATTTTGTCACAGCTCTGTATTCTGGTTTTTGTTTCTTTGGGGTTTTCAGGGGACGGGGGGAGGTTAAAGTGAGAAGCCCAGCTAGAGAACAGCTGTGTGTTTTAACTCAGTGACATGGCAAGTGTGCTCACAATTAACCAGTTGGCTGCTGCAGCAATCTCAAAGCTTTGGCTAAATATTAGAGAAGTGCTGGATTTCCCAAGCCACCCCAGGATGAACAGACATAGGCACCTAACACTGTAACACTATTTCATCCCTCACAGAGCCCACAGCCTCACAGAGAGGTTAGATTTCCTTAAAAAAAAACCAAAAAAACTCAAAACAAAAGTCACTGGTGAGCTTCACAATATTACTGGTAAGCATGAGAGGTGATGAAATGTACTGCACATAAATGCCTGGGGCATCTCAGAGTCTGGGAGGACAGAAAGAGAGAAGGGAATGGTAACTCACCAACAGCTTCTACTTCTTGGTTCTGAAACTGCTTCAAGAGGTTCTGCACCCTACTCTCCATGTCAGAATTGGGCATATTGTTCTTCAGGTAATCCAGCAACTTCAGCAAACACATGTAGTCGGGGGGCTCCCTGAAATCCTCCGAGCACTGATCGAGCCAGGCCCGTAAGACTGATGCTATTTCACTGCAAGTAAACAGAGAGAACACACTGTTTGCATCAGATGGAACTGAGTGTACCTGTATCCACCAGAACAACAAACACATGAGACATTCACAGCCCACCTGACGTATCTGCTGAGCTGTACCACAGCCACGTTTAACAACCACCAGACATTACGCACACCATCAACAGCACAACAGAATTTCTTCATTCCGTCTTGGGCCACTGGGATAAGCTCAGTGTTTGCTCCATAACCACTCCCTGGGATGTTGTGGGAAAATAGCAGAGAGGAAACAAGGTATTCATGGCTCCTTCCCAGTGGAAATGCTAAATCAAATGCTTCCTCTGGAGCCTTTCATCAGCTGCAGAGGCTGGGGATCATACAGGAGCTGCATATCCCAACACATCGTGAATCCTCCTTATCTACAGTCTTGGTACAAAGCCTGCCTGCTCATGAAACTCTGGCTGTCATGGAGGAAAAAGGAGAAAATCACAGGCACACACAGTGAGTGGGATTGCCTCATCTGGGAAGATAAAACCCTCACTGCAGCACGAGCCTGCCCATGCCAGAGCCAGCCTGGGAGTGACAAGAGAGCTGAGCCTAGGAGACACAGTGGTCCTGCTAATCTTAGTGATGCAAAATGTATCAGCAGAGTCTTGATTTCATCTTCAGCACAAACCAAGGAGGGGCTGTCAAATTACAGCATGCAAAAAGGGTGTCCTGGATGCTTAAGGAGTTGTAGGACCACTGGCTCTTGTTCAGGGAGGTTATCCCAGACTTTGTTAGATACATGGAGCTAAAAGAACACCAACCCATGGACATTCCTTCTACAGAATGAGGGGGATGAGGGGAAAGCAGAGGTGATGACTCAACGTGGTTTCCACCCTGCCTGAAGCAGGGACGGTGGGGGGAAGTGATCTGTTTGTTTGCTTTTCCTGATTTATGTAGGCGTTCATCCACACCCATCTATTAGATTGGTACTTAGATACTGCACAATATATGTTTGTGGGAATGCCCTTATATCCATATTTGCAGGGATTTATCATCATTTCAACTTGATTTTATAAAAAAATAAGACAATTTAAACTATGGTTTTCCAGAAATAGTTTGCAATGTTGTTGACAATTTTCAGCTCAGTGTAGCAAAAATAGAAAATTACCACAAAAAATATCCACTTTTCAGAATAAAGGGCACAATAAACACCTAAACTTCCTGAGAAAAAGGCCCTGAGCTTTCCATGTCTCCAAAACCATTCCTATATCTCAAGTCTCTTCCAGCACAGGAAACTCTCTATTGGAGCAGCGTACAAACACTGGCACATTCCTGCTGCAAGCTGGGAAACCATAGCAGTCTCTGGTTAACTCAGCTGCTCAGCAGCATCCAAAATAAACCAATAGTTAAGAAACAGTAAAGAGAGTTTCTCCCACTCTCTGTGTCTCATATGAATTGTGTACATTTTCCTCAAAACTCAATTAACTTTTAATACCAGACAGATTTCATACAACTTGCATCCATTAAGTCTGTTGTTTCTTTTCCTTCTTGTTCTGATAACGTGGCAACTTTGAATTTTCAGTTAAAGTATTTGGAAATCTGTTGGTAATATTCTTTGGTTAGGCTTGCTGACAGGAGAAATGCCGGAATTACAATTTCAGAGCTACAGAAAGTATTTACAATCAAAAATTAACGTGCAAACACATTCTGGATTTCAGGTTTCACTGCAAGCTATGGCACAGCCAACAGTGCCACATCCCAAGGCCAGGAAACACCACAACAGGTAGATGTTCCTGGTGATGCTCACAGACTCTGTCACCACCCTTCCAGTTTCAGTTGTCCCCTCTAGCCCCACACACACCCAGAGTGCTGTCACAGCAGCACCAACAGTCACCAACACCACTGTCCTACACACCCACAGCATTTTCCTCTCATTCCCACCACAGGCAGGGAGCACTGTGCCTCACTCCATGCCCAAACAGTGCATTTCCTCCTGCTCCGTGCTCCTTTTCCCACCCACATCACAAACCGTCATGCCCCCCTGCTCCCAAAACCAAAAGCCAGCTAGGTATTCTGTTCCTACAACCACTGACAATTCAGCCATGATTTGGAAGGAGGAGCCTCTCGCCAGGGCAAGTTTTTGTACAGATACTGTTCACACACTCTCCACACTAAGTTCAGTTTCCAGAGGCTTGGTTGGTGGCCACTTTCTTAAGCCGAAAAATAAACAGAGTTTAAGACAGATACAGTCTCACAGAGCAGGGTGAAGAGTTCACAGCTGTTATAGACACTGAATTTGCCAGCAAACTCATTTCACTCGAGAGGGGAAATAGGAAAGAGAGAAGAGGTACACTGTGCCCTAGTGATCTCCTGCTGCCCAGCTGTCCTACTGGAGTGCCAGGGAATAAGGCAGCTTTCCAGAAATGGGCTGGACACTTGCCCAAATCTTGCAGTAGCTTTATATTTGCTGCCCTTGCAAAGAAACTCTCCGTACTCGACAGACTCAGATAGGAAGAGGGGCCTTCCAAGAGCTCAGTCAGGAAAGAAACACTACAGACTACATTTTTCATGGGTTGATTATGAGTTATAAATTCTTCCTTTCCTGCCTATACAAAAAACCCTCAATGCTTAACTCCTGTGCTGCTGGCCACAGACTCCAGGCTGTGCTAAGCACTGCTTTCAAGTTTCACACCTATCAGAAAGCCTTCTAATTTCCACACCAGCTTTGCTTGGAGCCCATCTCCAAAGGTTTGTCTCGAAAACCTACACAAGTAGTTGGGGAAGTGTATCTGAGCCTGTTGGGACCAAGAACTCACCCACACCCCTCTGCTCATGAGCTGCACACAAGGTGACAGGACTGTGGCAGCTCCAGGTCCAACAGCTCTGTCAGCTCAGCAGGGCACAGTGGAGGTGGGAAATGAGACCCTCCCACCACAAGGGAATTCTCCATGGCCTTGTCTCTATGAGAAGACAACTCTAACAGCCCTGACAGGATCTGATAGGAATTAAAGGAAGTGTTTCACAGAATCACAGAATTAATACCTTTGAAATCATCAAATCCAACCTATGACCTAACACCTCCTCATCAACTAAACCATGGCACTGAGTGCCACATCCAGTCTTTTTTTAAACACCACCACCCTGGGCAGATGATTCCAGAGCCCAAAGAATTTTTTCCTAATGCCTAACTTCCCCTGGCATAGCTTAAGACTGTGTCCCCTCGTTCTGTCAGTGGTTACCTGGGAGAAGAGAGTGACCCCCACCTGATCACAGCCACCTTTCAGGGAGTTGTAGAGAGTGATAAGGTCACCTCTGAGTCTCCTTTTCTCCAGGCTGAACACCCCCAGCTCCCTCAGTCTCTCCTCACAGGAATTGTGTTCCAAGCCCCTCATCAGCCTCGTTGCCTCCTCTGGACGCGCTCGAGCGTCTCAACGTCCTTCCCAAACTGAGGGCCCAGAACTGGGCACAGCACTCCAGGTGTGGCCTCACCAGTGCCGAGTACAGGGGAATAATGATGTTCTGCTCCTGCTGGCCGCACTGTTCCTGATCCAGGCCAGGTGCCATTGGCCTGCTTGGCCACCAGGGCACACTGCTGGCTCATGTTCAGCCGGCTGTTGAGCAGTGCCCCCAGGTCCCTTTCTGCCTGGGCACTGTCCAGCCACACCGTCCCCAGCCTGTAGTGCTGCAGGGGCTTGCTGTGGCCCAAGAGCAGGACCTGGCACTTGGACTCGTTAAACCTCAATTTCTGACCAAAAAAGCAAAAGCGGTGTTTTCTTCTCGCCACAATTATTTCTAAAGAATGAGAAGGGAATCTCAACACTTAAGGAGAATAAGGGGAAACTCAGTTGCAAAAAGAGGTTAAATTATTAATTTCTTATGAAATTCTATAAGAATGTGCACAAAACTAGCTAGAATTTGCCAAATGCATACTTAAGTCCATCGAGAAAATACCCATTACAGATGGCTATTCCCTTTCCTCCACTGTCCAGGCATTAACTCTCAGGTTTGCTCACACAGACTAAATTAAGTCACCCATATTTTCTCAGTTTTGCTTGTTAAATCAGGGGTAAAATGTAAGTAAACCACAAGAAAAGGCTGGCCCAAGGGTGGCTTCTCACATCCAGTTTGTTTATAAATACCATCCTGATGACCTCCAGCAGATTATCAGTTCTGTCTGATTTGGAAAAACCTTTTTCAGTAACATATGGGAGACTTTTCCTGGGACACGCGTGAAGCTGCTAAGGGAAGAGCTCTGCTTGCTGTTCTTTGTTTTAATTGAGATGCCAATCATTATTTCTCTTTCTAATTATTATTTTCTGCTTGGTTCTGGTTGTTTTCATAACTCTCCCACTCTTCCACTGCCCTGTGTTTGACTCTGCTTCTCATGTAACCACACTGGTTTCTGATGTTGTTTGAACTTAATTTGCTTTATTGGAATGAATGATTGCTGCTCTCCCAAATGCATCTTAACTGCTCCCCACCACGGACTTCCCAGGCATCAGAAGCTTCCAGTCAATTTTCTTCTATTTGTCTCACATTCCTTTGGTGTCTCTTGTCCTGCAGTACAATGTTTCGGGCCATTTTACTTCTGCAGCGCTATAACTGTGCACTTTGGTTTCCAGTGGGGCTGTTTGGTTCAGAAGGAACCAAAAGACACAGGGTTTTGGTCAGGAAGATCTGAATGCACAAAAGGCCATGGGAGAATGTCTGCTTGTCACTATGAAAAACTCCAAATGTTGTGGTACTACACTGAAGGTTTTGGGTATTTGCTATTTTAATGCAGAAGAAGAGAAGTGAACATGCAAGACATGCCATGTGGTCACTGAATAATTCCTTAATTTTCTCTGTTTGAACTATTTCCCCCAAATGCTGTGGAATGAAACAAGGTTTCAGTTTAGCTTCAAGGTGCTTTGTCTGTAGTTTTCAATTGTGCCACTTTCCAAGTTTTAATAACAAATAAATTCCACATTTTGATAATAAAGCAGATGCAACTATGAGCTGACATTCAAGACAAGCAAAAAAGCCTCAAGTATTTTGATTAATTTCTGTGGCCTGTCATCCATCTGAGGGAAAGCACCACCAATGGGCTCCAAACCAGCAAACCAAAGCCAGTAACAGAAGGAAACCACAGCCTTGTAGTTCAAGAGGAGGCTTGAAAGGACTTTTTGCTGTTACTCAAGGATTCAAAAGCCATGGCAGTACTAATATTAGACCTCTGGAAAGCAAACAAATAAATAATCATGGTCCAAGTCCACAGACCAACATGGCAACATGTCTGCCTCTTGAAAAACCTTTCCTGCAGCTATTTCCAGGTTTGTACTCCTGTATTTTTGAGTAAGGTCTCCAAGGAACTAGATTCAGTTAACATTACACAAAGCTTCTCAAATGCAAACATCACAGGCAAGCCTGGACTGCCAGCCTGGATAGCTTTTTGTGTGTCTGGACAGGAATGAATCCCTTCTGGGAACTGCACAGACACAAATCTTTAAAATGGTGTCAGCCAGCTCAGCACCTCTCGTTGATGTACTGCCTCAGCTCCCCAGCTGTCACAGGCTTGTCACAGCAAGGTGACACAGCAAGGATTCCAGTGCCATGGCCTGGCTTGGGACCCTCACACTACCCAGAGACATCTCAGGATCCTGCAGAGCCACTGAATCCCAGAAGGTACAAGCAGCTACAGTATTTTAGGTTGGGAAGGCTTTATGTTCCTTTCTCAGTTCCAGTCCTCAGCCTGGTCTTCAGTGTCAGCCTTTGGAGAAAGCAGTGTCTGCTCTTTTAACACATCACCTCTTTAAATTCATGGAGCCTGTGCTTTGGGAGCAGCTATCTGTCAGAAGTGGACTGATTGCCCAGAAATCAAAATCCCAGAAATTAAAATGAACACTGTCCTTCACAAGAGGAAGAAAACAGCACAAGCTGTTCCACAGATCACCTTGCACAGAAAACCCAACCTTTTAGCAGAGTTAACTGAGGAACTGGTCTGCCCCAAGAGAGATCAGGTGATAGGTCCTATCACCAAAAGCATTATTTCTATCTCCTGGGCAGTACTCTTGGCCATTTGGGGAGGACTGAAGGCTCCAGACTGCATCAGTTGCTTGGCTTGCTGACACCCTTTCCAGAATAGATCAAGGTGCTAAAGATCTCAAGGAGCTGATTATCCCATTCAGGTTTTCCATGACTCTGCCTGATAAGATGCAAAGAGCCTTCTACACATCAGACATGAGTAAGAGAAAGAACTACTTTTTGCTTTACTTTCTTTCTTCATTTGCTTTTCATGAGGTGACATGTACCAAACAACAAATTTGAACTACACAACCTCATTTAAAAGGCAAGAACATAACTGAATTATTGTAGAAATTTTATGAACTTCTCTTTAAATCTTAATTCATCATGCTGATAATTTGTTTGTGCTTGATGTATATATGGTTTTATTCTGAACTGTCACACACCTTGGTGTGTTACAAATTTTTCTGAGTGTGAACAGAAGTCCTAAGCTAAAAGCCATGAAACCATGCAGAGAACACAGAAGACTCCAAAAACAGCAACAACCTACAACAAGAAGGGAAGTCTGTCACCCCTTGACACAAAAACATGCACCATGAGACACAGCACAAGGCAATCTTGTTGGTAGGATAACATGAAGAACAAAAAAATTACTTACAGGAGGTAGAGGGTCAAACAACCTACTCCCTTCAACTCTCTTATCAGACAATTAAGAGACACAGCATCACATTTCTGGAAACAGAGGCTGAAGTCCATCTTACTAAGATGCTTAGCTGGTATACATGACCTTTTCTGAACTGTATTCTTCAGTTACTTGTGATCATGAACTGTCTGAGTGAGTGAAAGTAGTGAGAAGTGTGGAAAGCAAATTACTGAACACGAAAAGCTAAGGTGGGTCCTGATAGGGAACAAAAAAGGCAGGCTGTTTGAAGCTTACAAAATTTTTGATGGTTTTGATGGATTTACTCACAACTCTGTGATCCAAGGTATTTTGGAAAGTACAGTACCTTTGTTTAAACCACATATCAGATGTAATTAAGTCAGACGTCTGTTGAAAAATCCAATTTTTTGACCAGTCCAGCAGCCCAAGAAATGACAGGAATGATATTCAAATGAAGAGGAGAAAATCCCCTTGGCAGAAGGGGTCCTAGGTAGGCATGTTTCTGAGCACAGCTGAAGCGATCTCGGGTCAGTAACAACTACACATCACTGCAGCAGTCTGGAATCGCTGCAGGATATGGGAACAGAAGGGCAGGCTTAAAGCTCCCACAAGCCCCTCTAACAAGGCTGTGCCAAAAATGTGCTCAAGCCCTACTTTAGCATCTGCAGGTTCTGAACACTGAAGCAGGTACATAAACACTGTGTGGAATATTCACATAATTAAAAAAAAAAAAAGATCCTTTACATCAGGCATTCTCCTCAAAGTACATCACAGCTCTATACTACAAGTGCAAAAAGAACAGAGAATTTCCATGTAGAAAGCAGCAACCCGTGGGCTTACAGTGCACCACACAGGACAATGTTCCTTCCACACATACCCTCAGTTTTTGCTACCCCTCCTTCTTTCAGGTTCCATGAGGTACTTAAGGAGTCATAAACTCTCATTCTTGTTGTTCTTAACTCCTGCAGCATTTTTTTTTTGGTGTCAAACCAGTGGAAATGCTTTAAAATGAATCCCACTTCTAATGGCCCAACTGGCTTTTTAAAGCCTCTGAGCTGCCAGAACAGGAGTCTGATGCATGCAGAAGGTCTCTGGCCACAGACCACAGGCTTCCCCATGAGATATTTTTCCTCTGAGAAATACAGATTTAATGGCAAGAAATAACAAGGCTCTACTGCTGCTTCCTCCTATTTCTCCAAGTCATATAAAACCAAGAGCACAATTATATCATGCTTCTGTTCTATGAGAAAAGAGGGTAAATGCAATTATAGTGGAATTATCCCAGACAAGAGAAAACCTGAACTACCAGAAGTACACGTTTCACAACAGGACTACAAAGCCAAACACTTTCCAGATACCACTAATCCTACCTAAGAGACAAGAAGCCAGAGCAACTGAAAGCAATGGAAATTTTCAAGGAAGGAAAGTGAATTCATATTTATATGGGATCTGTTTAAACATGTTTATATACCTAATAAATAACTTTATGACTTCATTGTTGAACCTTTTATAGACACGGATTTGAGTAAAGATATCAAATTCACACATAAAAGGTATCTTATGAAGGCCAAAGGATCAAAATCAGCTGTTCTGAACTACATTGATGACAAATCTGTCAGAAAATTCATCAGAAGTTGAGCTACCACAGTAAGAGGACCACAGGCTTTATCCATTTGTCTGTCCCTGGCTGTGCAAAGGTGTTATGTGCCAAGAGGGAAGAAAGCATAGATGCAGCAGGAAGCAACTGACAAGGCTGGTAAACTGTATGTCAGGAGGAAAATACTTCCACTAAAAACAAACCAAAATAAACGCTCTCCTACTAAATGTTATTTGCTTGCACACTCACCTGCAGGTGTAACTAAAAAACTGATGCATTTTGCCCAAAGCCCAAGTGACAGAGGTAACATCAAGATTACTTTCACCCCTTTTGTCTCCATCTCATCATCAAAGTCCTCTGGGTCAACAAAAAGGCAGCTGGGGGATTAATCCCACCATGGTTTTTACCGGTGCAATTAATTCCTCACCCCCAGTATAAATCCTTCAGCTATTCTGCAGGAAGGGTACAGCCTTAGCTCATGTTTTATGACTGAGATCAGGGAATGTCAAATGGTTTGCCCAAAGCTGGAAGAGCTCAGTCTGGATGGAAGTGTGGGAACCACTGACTGACTGTTATTGCTTCTACCCATGACATAATGCTGCCTCCTTGGTGCCTGTAACCAAGTTTTAACTACCAGCTGTTCTTTGAGGAGTTCTCATGGCAAAATGGAAGCAAAATATTTTACCAGTCAGGAGAGACTGAGGGTTGAGCTCCTATATCAAGTCCCATGGGGCAAGAGGAAGAGAAAACCAGTAATGCTGACTAGAATCAAGCATCTTCATTCTGTAATCAAATATAACCACTCATGCCACAGTGCATGCAAACCACAGATGTCAAAGTACAAATGCTGATGACCTAAGGCACATTTTACACCCAATGTCTAAAGATAAAACCCTAGGAGGACAGCCAAACCGCCTTTTTCTCATTTAAACTGCAGTTCAAAACTGCAGTTTTGCTATTTCTTTTGCAAATGAGGATGACCTCAGAATTTAAATTTCACTCTAAAAGCAGCACTGTAAATCACAAGGCACTAATGGAAAAGATCCATGCACACACGTTGCCTGAGTCACCCTCAGCTTTGCTCTGCAGGCATTGCTGTAATGAAAAAAAAATCACTCATAAGCAAGAACCACTTACTGCCACAGATAAGGCAGAGGAAACAAACACTCTTTGTTTGTTTAATCAGCAAAATGTTTGCCTAGATGTGTTCATCTCATGTTTAATTCTGAAACAATTTCCCTGCAAAAGATGCCTGGATTGTATTACTGGATGTGTTACAAGACAGTTGGCATTTAGCCTTTCCACCAGCTTGTTTAAGCATGCAAACAGTGCTGTGAATTTTCAACAGAAACAACAGCTCTGCTGCTCGCATCCTCCTCCAAGAGCAAACCCTGTCTGGGGCTTGCTCCACAGTGCAAAGCCATACTTACGCCCTGAGTACCATCTCAGATTCCAAGGAATTCAGGTTTGCCACTTCTCCATGGCTTGAGGTCTCCAGGTTTCCAAACCTGAAAAAGGAGATGGATGTTTAGAAGAAACTCCAGTGAATAAAAGCAAAATCCCAAATAGCATCATTCATATACAATTACCATAAACAACTCCAAAGCACTTCCAGCTCAAACTACAAGGAGTCTTAACAGGTATGCAGAATTAAGGACCTTGAAGATTATTTCATTTAGGAGGGAAAAAGTCCTAAAGAAACAGCCAGTTCCAACCTAATTTCTTAATCTTCCAACCTAATTTGTTAATTTATTTGAAGCAGCCTGCACACAGGAGGAATCAACCAAAACTGTGTCTTTGCTCACAGCTCCAAGACCCTCCTGTCTGTTTTCACTCCATCCTTTCCCAGGGCAATATTCCAGTGTGCAAGGAGACTGTAACACAACCAATACAGCTTCTGTGTCTCTAGCACCTGCCATTCCTAACAGTTCCAAGTGTCACTTCAAGGTTTCCTAGGTGGCAAGTGCTCACTTTGTGCCCAAACTCGCAGTATCAGTGAGAAAAGCCCACGATGCTGTGAAAACACCACTGGGAAAGAGGGAACCGTGGGCACAACTCCAACAGTGCCAAAGGGAAATCTCTTACCTACAAGGCACAATGCTGTGCCTTGCAGGCAGGATCATCCACTTCATTTTCAGCAGGAGTGCCCATTGTTTCAGATATACAGCTCCATAATTATCCATGAAGAATTCCATGGCTCCCTACAGGCAGGTTTCATGAAGGTGAACGATTACTCACTGTCCAGAATAAGACAAGCTGATTTTATCCATTTAGGTTTATACATCTTAAATAATCTGAAGAGTTTAAACAAGAGCATCCTTAAGTGCTTGTGCTACAACGGCCTGGTAACATCAGACAGAGAGAACACAGTGACCTGTTTCTGCCCTGAAGGTTTGTGTCAGAACTGTCACAAACTCATCCGAAAACATTTCAATGGATGGAAGTGGTGGTAGTTTTATGCTCCCCTCAAGTATTGGTCTAAGACTTTGTATATAAAGGCACTGCTAGGGAATTTTTTTAAATAAAAATTCAAACCACCTTATTTTTCCTGAGGATCTGGCCTTCCAAATTGCTTGTTTCAATGCTTACAAGCTTATTTAGGATTTTGTTTGGGGCCATTGCAGAGACCACCTTTCCTTATTATTTCTGAGTTACTCAGAGTATTTCCTCCCTCCCTCTTAAAAGACATGCAGGGATGCATTTTCCACTGCTTTCCAGTATTTTTATATTCAGTTTTCAAAACTTCCAGTTAATTTTTTGAGGAAAACTCATTGAGATGAGTCCCAACATCATTGTCCTACTACTGAGTGAAGTATTAAATATGTATTTGCAGAACATCAGGCACTTGTGTTTAAATCCCACTAGAGACACAAGCTGAAAGAGAGAAATCCCTAAGGCGTCAATAAAGAGCAGGCAGTTTTCTGTGCAAAACTGGAGAAGGATATAACTCTTCCTCATGTTGCCAGATGTAAATCTCTGCCTATCTCTCATCTCTCCATGTACAACAGGTCATTAAATACGGGTTAGGAGGAGTTAACAATACAAGTGATGTGAAGAACAGCCTTTCTGCAGCCTTCCAGCACTCTGTTCTCACCAGCTCCCGGACAAAGAGCCTTTCACTGCCCAGCCTTGTAGGAATGCTTTGCATACAAAAAGAGACACGAGAAACAAAAGGATCCTGTAGCTCTCAGAACTTTTCAGCCTTGCTTGGCATTTGGGAAGTTACAGACTGCACTCAAAGGGACTGACTAAGCAAATGAGACTAGAATGTAATGGGTAATACTGAATGTTTAAATACTGGAAAACAGTGGAAAATGCATCCCTGCATGTCTGTTAAGAGGGAGGGACGAAAATACTCTAAATAACTCAGAAATAATAAGGAAAGGTGGTCTCTGCAATGGCCCCAACCAAAATGCTAAATAAGCTTGTAAGCATTGAAACAAGCAATTTAGAAGGCCAGATTCTCAGGGAAAATAAGGTGGCTTGAATCCTACACACATGGAGTCATGGAAGTGAAATCACTTCTGTAGCTGAGTAGACAAGCCACCTGCTATAAAGGAAAAGGAGATGAAATAATAGATGCCACAGGAACAGCAGTGACTCAAACACCACAAAGCTGCTGTCCCAAAACGTGTGGCTCTGCTACTGCAGGACCCCTGCCTTCAATACTCCCCCTCTGCCTCCCATCCTCTCCATCTACCCTACAGCAAACCATCCTCCTGCAAAAGGAATGAATGGGAAACATAAATCTAACTTGTTCTTTGCAGTCATTCCCCAGCTCCAGCTCTCCCACCAAACAATCTCAATTCCCTCTGTTAGCTGCTCCAGACAGGGACTGGTTGCTACTTTCTCTGTGCCTGGGCCAAGCACTGGACAGTTCTGAGGAACACAGTTATCAGGGCAAAATACATAATGGAAGAAAGGAATTTGGCCTCCTTCTAACCTCATCTAGACAGCTAACCACCTCTGGCTTCCATCACACTTTGGAATACCCCCCTGGGAATAGCAGAGGAACCACACTGCATTCCCACATCCAGGGCCAGGAGGAGCAGCTCTCCTTCCCTCCAGGAACTTCCATGGAAGGCTTCTACATCAAAATGCCACCAGATCTTTTTCATTTCACTCTCCCTGCCCTCTTGTACCAAACCACTAGAAAATATCAGAACATACAGTGTTAAAAGCTTGGCAGACTTCCAAAGCTGTCTGCTCCACTTAGATGCCAAACTCTCATGAATGCTGAAGGGATGTGGATGTTCAGTTACTTTGGAAACACCAGTCATCCCACTCACTTCTCAACATACCAGTCTAAGCTCAAGATTTTGTCTAGTGAATTCTAATCTATCTTAAAAGAAAACATTTATAGGCTGAATTTGGCTAAAAAAAATAATAGTGCTTCTGTCTCAAATTTAATCAAAAGCAAAAGCATAATGTGAAGTCCTGGAGGAAAGAAAATAAAAAATGTAACAACCAGGTTTCTAAAACTGTTTCTAAAACGAAAGTTTCTCTTCAGCACTGCAACCATTTTTTATTTGCTTCCCTGACTCAGGGAAGAGCACCTCACCTGCTTTTGGACACCATAAATGCTTCCTGCCCCAAATTCAGTCAGCACTACTGCTTGGACAGGATACTCTGCAGACAGCATCAAATGACCAACAGGTTTCCCCACACACTTAGGGTACAGGATATGCACATTTCCCAGCACGTTTTCCCAAGAGTCCCAGGACTTTTAGTGTAAGCTGGGTTTGTGTAAGGCTAACATATTCATCAGACAATTCTGCAGCACTGTATCCACAGCAAATCCAGCAGAAACTGAATGCCCTGGGCTCGAGGGTGATCCAGCTTCCACAAATACATTGTGGAGGAGGTTTTTCAGTGAGTATGTCCCTACAATATAAAATATCCTGCAAAAGATATGGATGCTGTTCCCTCCTCCTCTCTCCCAAGGAGCTGTTCACCTGTAAAAAGCTGGAAGGGCCTTTTTTGATCTGGTTACATCACTGTTTTCCCCTGGACCAAACAAGAAGAGCTCAGCATTTCTAATTGGTCCCTTACTCCACAACCCTGCTCTATCCCCAAGAATAAGAGACAGGGCTCAAGCTCTTCAGATGAAACTAACACTGACAACAAATGCCAAAACTGTGCTGCCTTTTTTTGTTTTTAAAGAGATTCCCGTTTTCATTATTTCTTCACTGGCACACAAAACAAAACACATATTATGCACTGACACCCACTTTAGTCTCTGTACTCTTGATTATAAAAAAGTGTCACTAAAAACAAAGTTGCAAAAATGCAGGCTCTGGGCTACTTATTCTCAACTAATCTAGAGATGAAAATCAAGCTGGTTAAAATCAATTACTATCCATCTTTTTTTTTTCAGTTTTTTTCCTTATAACATCTGCTTTTCTTCACAAGTCCATACTCCTCAGCTACATGTATATCATTCTAACTTTTATAGCTTAAAATTAATCTGTTTTTTCTCCCAAGCCATAAAATTCTAGACTATCCATGATACACAAAAAGCCAAGAGAAACATCCACGGATTCTTAAGCACTACACTCCTATGATTTGTGAGAAGGGAAGGAAGTGGTAACCTCCTAGGATTTCCTGTGGATCCTGTCATGTATTAAAAAAGGCTGGGGATGATGCTGACAAGATCAGGCAGCCTATTCCTCTGAAGGGGATATTGCAACTTGCTCAGAGAGGTACACAAGCCAGCAAGATCAAAACTGGGCTCAGGAAAGAGAGTTCTGTTCTATGGAGAACTGTTCTATGGAACTGTTCTACAGTTCTCCTGGGCTTTCCTGCCCTCTCCAGACATTTTCACCTCTTTAAATCAGTGTGAGAGGAGGACGGCAGGACCAACTTCCTTAGAGCCTCAATGTTTTTATATTCTTGTAGGTACCCACTGTCAATTTTTATAATCTCTCACATTCT
Source organism: Vidua macroura (assembly GCF_024509145.1). Taxonomy (NCBI): domain Eukaryota; kingdom Metazoa; phylum Chordata; class Aves; order Passeriformes; family Viduidae; genus Vidua; species Vidua macroura. Next base: position 8,703,277 of record NC_071579.1, read on the forward strand.
GAATCAGAATTGGGATGGACTGAGAGACAAAGCACAGAACAGTCAATGTAACTGTAACCAAGTCTACTCTCCAGGATGGCAGCTCTTTTCTCAGCTGACTGCTTAGCTGACTGTCAGGTTATTATTATTATTATTATTATCTTTACTAATTGAGCCAGACAGCATTCCTACAAAACAGCCAGGATTATCCTTTTCAGATAGAAAAACACAGATAATTTATCCATGCCTTGTTTCCTTATCTACCTAGTGGAAGAGCCAAAATCAAACCCTAGGGGTTCTTATGCTACTTCTCTGTCCTAGTTACTTCATGCCAGATCAACCATTTCTGTGAATCACAGATTTTGAAAGTGCAACAAATACGACACTCCCAAAATAAGAGCACCCCTGACCCAGCCATGTTTCAGTTAGGATTTAGGGTGAGAAACTAATGCTGTGTGTTCCAAGCATTTATGCAGACACAGCAGCCATAATTTAAAGTCTGACCATAAAAGCTGTTCTTATAACATTTAGCAGTTCTTGGGCTATCTGCAAAAATTTTTGGCTGCATATTCATGTGACATAACAGAACGGGAGAGCAAATTCTTTTTTGTGTTTGTACAATCCCTGCTCTGAATAAGCAGCCCCCAAACAGAAGAGCTAGGTCTAAAAACACTGGTATCCAACAAAATTTTGGAACCTATTCTAGCTATGACTTTGCAGCCCATGCATTCTGTTGGGTTTTTTGGAGAAAACTTGAATTAATTTTGCTGTGTTGGTCCAGCTGGGTTCTTTAGCAGCCAGACATGGCACACTTTCCTTACCTATGCTTTGGTGAGTGTTGGGATGTGAGCAGCAATGCATTTAGAGACTGGATCTTTATGCAGAGATTCTGGATTTTGCAGTATTCTTGACAACAGGTTATTAAATCCATGCCCACTAAAAGCAAGGGAAGAAGTTCCTGACAGCTTTCCCCTGTGGTGTAAAGGATGGGTGCACTTCCACTGCACAGCAGTGGCTCTCACCTGTCCAGAAGAAGCTCCAGCACTGCCCTGGGAGAAGCAAAGGCCCTGTATGTTGCAAGGAAGATGCTGATGTAGGAAAAATCCGCATCTCCAAAAGCTGTGAGAAGGTTCTCCACCAGTTTCTCCAAAGTTCCAGCTTTTATCGCCCTGATCTTGGATGTTTCATACTGTCTGACAGTGTGCTCTGGGGGTAACTGGTCTCCTTCACCCTACAAAAGGAAATAAAAAGCACAAAAATCAGGCAGGAGACAGACCCCTGACACAGATTAAATCCTATCTTTGCATAGGAATTGGCCATCACCCATTAATAAATGATTTTGTTGATTTTTGGTGCTCTCCAAGCACCAAATGCTGTATAAAATAATGGCTTTTTTAAGTAACTTTATTTTAAAATATTTTTCTGACATGCTCAAAAAACCATTTTACAGTGTGACCACTATCAAGTTAAGTCATCATTCCACCATATATTAGTATCTAAAAGACAATCCATTATCCCACAAAGTGTAACATTACCGAAGGGAATAAAAGTGATAATTCAGTGTTTCATTTAACTTCTGAATAAACATGAAAACTGACCATAACTTAAGCACTGGCACTTGTGATTCCCTTGCTGAAAATACCAACTTTGAGGTGTCACACAGGACCCAAGGTCAGAACACATTTGGTGCAAAAACATTTCAAGATACTTTTTGCAAGGAGGGTGTCAAACTCATCTTGCAAACAAGGCATTCTAACATTCTAATTTTCTCTTAGAGTTTCCACTTGGCATAATATTTGTCCATAAATTTAGGGTTTGGAATTTTGTGTGGGTATGTTTTTTAAACAGCATTTGTTTTAAATGCTTACAGCCTGCTTCGAGTCTGAAAGAACATTTCCTTAAATGATGTCATTATTTAGAGGGCAGTTCAAAAAAGTATTTTCATGACTCTATTTTGTAAAATATGTGGGGAAAATGGGATTGTAAATTAAAAATGTCCATTATTTGCTCAAACACCTTGATACTGAGGGCACAAAGACAGCTTGTTAATGACAGTCACTACCAACCCTGGCTCGGGATACTGGCGAAACACAAAGGAAAAAAATAATCTATTAATAAGATAATTTAGAGAGATACTCCACCTACTTCCTATTTACATCACTACCCTCCACTGCTTTGGAATTGTTTCTAATAGACATCCTTTTCAGTTTTAAACAATATAGATGTCTTTAACATCATTCTAAAGTTCTGTCGCTAATATTATTTACAAAGCTCTGCTATCTCATTTCCCAGCTTCATGAGAGCCAACAAACCCTTGCTGCAACATTAAAATACAACATTACTGTCTGTATTTAAAAAAACACACTAGGCAGGGAAATATTTTGCTACATTTTGTTCCATGGATCTTTAAAAGGTGTATAACCTGTAATGTATCTGACTTAAAGGTGCATCTGGAAATATATGAATTATGAAAATGAACTAAAAGTGTATCTGGAATTACATATGACACTGTCATTACGGAAAAATTATTAACAGGATATGTTGTTACCACTATGTAACTCTCTTACATTCAAATTTTCCTTAAGCAAAACTTGGTTGCATAAAAAAAAACCTTGCAATTTTCTCGCTAACTCTTCATCTTACAATTGTGATACACTTTTGAAAATAACTAGTTACATAATACAACCACTTTCAGACAGGGAAGAAAGTCTGCACCACTGTATTTAACTCTTAATTTTTGATCCAGCAGATTGCCCCACTCACAGTGCAATGGTTTACGGGCATATTCACTCAGGGCTCATAAAACCCTCTCAATTCTCTCATGTGAGTACATTCAAAACAAGGGCACAATCTGCTTCCAAGACTGATACACGCACAAAATTTTCCATTAATTGCAACACTACAACTTCCCCAAGACATCATGTTGGGAGAATGTTAAAAATAAACAACCCCCCCCCCCAAAAAATCCCACCAAAGCAAAACAAAACCAACCCCATTTCTGAAAAAATCTAAAACTTTGTCAGCAAAATATCAGACTGTTAGAAATCATTGTGAGAGTTCTCGGATTGCTTGTATTTGTATTATTTTAGCAATTCTGCCTGTAAGTTTAAAAGGAAAAGGGACTTGGCAGACAAGCTCAATAACAGGCTTTGAGAACAAGACCTTGTGGGCTGAGTTTCATGCTAACAGGAAACTGCTCAGTCTGGATTTAATCAAGAGGGCATCTCTTCACTGACACAACCAGGCTACCCAAAGGCAAAGGAGTTTTCATGTTTGCTTTAGAGCTCTCTGCTCAGAGGAACATTCTACTCACTGCCATGAAAAAACGCTCCTAAAGCTCTCTGCAATTTCGGACAGGGGTGCATGGTGACCACTGTTAGTGGTACCAAGAAATGACACCAGTTTTGCACTGTTTTGTGCACACAAAGAACAAAAAAAAAAGCTCTCCAGCTCCCCTTTGTCTCCTTCAGCACTATGTCCAGTGGTCTAACAGAGACCTCAACATTTCAGGGCTTCGGTAACATTTTCTTGGTCCTCTAAAACAAACAGATATGGGATTTTATAATCTGATTTATGTCTTTTAAAATCTCATTTTGATTTTTCAAGCAACAGATTGTAACCTTGATAATCTGCAAGTGTAAGTGATGAGCAAGTAGCTTCCTACAAGACAGACAGCATCTTTCAAAAGCAAACGTAGAAAGATTAAGCGGAGCTATATCCTTGCAAATCTCTATTTTCTGAGGTTGTGTGTGTACTGATGTAGGGTAATTGCAACAACTTTACTAACCCTTGGCAATGCTGTACCTTCAGAGGGGCCCACTGTCTTTAAGGTGATCATCTTACAGCTCTACAGCACTGAACATTACCTATGTATAAAGTTCTAGCTGAAACAAGAGAGCTCCGTGCACACACCAAAACACATCCAGGCTGAAAAGCTTCCTCCAAACACTACCTGTTGAGCTCCAGTGGGAATATAAACTAACTATAAACACCACCAGTGCCTAAATAAATGCTACAGCCTAGCCAGAGGGATTAGAGACTCAAGGAAAAAAAGGAAAGTTAAAACTCTGATCAGTACAGAACCAGGCTGCTACCCTAACAGACATACAGAACTGTAGTCATTGTGTTAGAAATATCACTGGAAAGAATTGCTTTCACCCAAAAAACCCCACTGCTCTGCACAGGTTTTTTCCAATGCAAATATTATCTGTTGAGTTTCTGGAAGTGAGAATCGTGGGGTGAAGTCAATCTAATTGTTTTTCATTACGCAGACTGGAAAAAATACTAAAACTGGGATGAACAATAAGAAAAGGAGGTAGCAAATTTCTTCAGGCTCAGTCATTTGAAACATTACCACTCCACTACAGATTTGTTTTATCAGAAATTCTGCAGTTTTTTTCAGGAGCATCTAACTAGCACTTTAAATGCATTTTTACCAATTTTGACAGGTTCTTAAATGCTTTTCACTTTCCTTGAAACTTATAGCTTTTCCAGATGGAGAGTTTTCCACTCTGTTTTTATTAACTTACTGGACAGACACCCTATGTTGGAATAAAAGTGCCTGAAGTGCAGTAACTTGAACATTAACTCAAAATAAAGCACTCTAATCAAGATTCCCACTGTTTGTCTAAATATGAGCCTACTTTAACCTTCTGAAAATAGAAATTAGATGCTTTTTGTGATTTTAACCTTATTTTTTTTACATTGCTTCCTTACACGCATGTTCCACAACATGTATCTTTAATATTTACACTTATCCTTGGGGGAAATAAAAAAAAAAAAAAAAGGAAAAATCAAATCATGGAATTTGAAAAGCTGACTTATGGTACTCAAAAAGCTCCAGATGTATACACATCCATAATGTCAGCCTAAGATAAGAAAAACCTCAAATATCCTTTATTCAACATGCAGACACACATCACTAAAGAAAACAGCAAGACAGATGAAGCAGAAGTTGTTTAGCTGTCTTAGTCAAGTATTTTGGTAAAGAACAACTGCAAAGACATTGAGAACTTTTGTGACAAAGCGTTTCCTTCCACCAAAGCCCTCGATGGAGTTTTTAGCTGAGCGGAGGAAGCGGCAGACAGACCCACAGCAGCTGACATTCATCCGCACCGACCCCCAGCTCCACCGCATGACTGCGGAACAAAAAAACCCTCTGAGAAGTGGCGATTTCGCCCAAACAATGCCACAGAGCAGTGCCTGGGCTAATCTTATCAATCAGAGTCACAAGTATTTCAAGTGGTTTTGGGCCAGGCCGCTCCCATCCCCGCCCTCAGCTCTGTGGGCCCGGCAGAGTCAGGGCCCTGCAGATCCCGCACTGCTCCGTGCCCAGCTGCCAGCACAGAAAACAGTCTGCAGGGGCAAAACTGCGAATTTGGGGCAGAATTTCCAGCTTAGGAAACCTCCGTGCCCAGCTGCCAGCACAGAAAACAGTCTGCAGGGGCAAAACTGCGAATTTGGGGCAGAATTTCCAGCCTAGGAAAGCGTGGCTGGCAGTGCAGTGCTTGGGTGGCCAGCGGCGGATGTCCTGCAGACAAAGGCAGATGCTTTTATCCTACAGTGCACTTGGAAATGAAATGAAATAAAATTACGCCAGAGCTCTCCACAGAACTCTCTCCACTTCAATAACTCTCATTTCCTCGTTTTGGATACTGTTAAAAACAAACAATAAAAAACCAAACCAAACAAACAAATACAAACCAAACCAAACAAAAAATCCAACAAAAATAACCACAAAAAAAACCCAGACAAAACCATACTGACTGCACCAAACTCAAAAGCCAAAGTAAGTTTATGAACTCTTTCCTAAACGCCGAAAATGAGGGGGATTCCTGGATTTCCAAAGCTCCGCCCTTTTCCTTTCCTTTCTTGCCACATAAATACCCATTCTTGGCAGCGACCCAGAGTTTCCAGGACCAATTAATTCCATGATCATGACACAAAAGGCATTCTTGTTTTCTCCTCCGAGCTCACAGCCTGGCTGGTATCTGTCTGAAGCACTGGCAAACAGTCACAAAAGCTGTGGGGCAGATTTAGTGGGGAAAAAGAGAAAAGGGAAAAAGCCTCTTGCACAAATGCTGCTGCTCAGTTTGAACCTTTTCACTTGGACACCTTGCAGCTACTGAAAGCCACTCTGGGGAAAATAAGAAATAAGTTCCGTGGTGCTGAGCTGTGCATTCTCACACCTTCTGAAGCGATGCAAATTTTGGCTCATTTGGATATCGGTGAGTTTTGTGGGACCAGCTCTACACGAATCAAAGCACAAATAAAGAAGCCTAATTCACAAATCACCTCTCCCTCCATGCATCTAAAGGAGTTTTAGCAAGTGCATTACTAAACTGAATCTTCAAAGAGGTCTAGGTTAAAATGGCTTTGTGCAGGTCTTACAAATGTTGGAGCTTATCCAGCCATGGGAACATAGAAATTCCTGGTCTGCATTTACCCACCCAGAAGCATCTGTGCAGCAAAGGAACGTAGCTATATTATTCACTGAGAATCAAGTCACCCAGGAGGTTCACTGTGCAGCACACAAGGTTTTTAAAGGAAAAAAATAAAAATCGCCTGAATAGCTCCAGATATCCATCTCTACCTTGTACAATTTATGCACTTACCTTCTTGTCACTTCCTACCTACAAAAAGCTCCCTCTCACCTCTCTTGCTAGAAAGACTTTTACCAAAACCAATACAAAGCCTCTCACCCCCTTCTCTCATCAGACTTGGTGTTGTCATTGTGTTAACTGAACCTGAATCATCAGATTATTGATGTTTCTTTTTTGTTTGTCATGTTTCACAGATCTGCAGTTCACCACAATCCTGTTCCCTCTTAGGCATGCCAGGGATGTATTATTTTCATAGCTTGTATTATGAAATATTCCTTGTGGTGGTTTTGATTGGACACTGAAGCTTAGCAAGTTCCTAATTTGAAACTGAAAAGCAAGAAAAAGAAACCAGTAAGTCAGGTAAGACTCTTAGTCATGTGCATCTTACATTGTTGGGGGTAAATCTGTCATCAAATTACATTTTGCTACAGACACTCTTATAATCCAGTAAATAAATGTGTCCTGTACTACGTATCTTCCCAAAGCCCTTCTCTATTAGAAGAAAATTATTTGTATAACTCAGTATCCTCCTCTCTTCACTGCCCAGAAACACCAAAATGTCCAATCTCCAAACCAAGCAGTAAATAAATATTCAGAATAATAAACAGCTAAGTGAGCAGAGCACTAGGATGAAGGCAAGGAAATGGGTTTTAGTGCCCATTTTGGCAGTACAATCAGCTCATTTTCTAAGATATTTTGACTTCTGGAGCCAAAGGAAGTGTTACACAGTGTCTCCCTGAGAGAAGAGCTCTACAAAGTCTCCTGGGACTTGCGTAAAGCAAGCAGTGATTATCTGTGAAAACTACTAAGAGCTTTTCCAGGTATGGATTACAGAAGGTCCTCAAGGAGGTAAAGGCAGTTGAGGCAGCTCCCCTTTGCCCCAGAAAGAGCAATTACTGCTTCTGTTCACAGCCTTTATCTGAACTCCTCTTCCTCCTTCCCCACACTCTCACAGCTTCCAGTCTGCCCTGGAAATCTGGAGGTGCCAAAGCACCCAGGAACCTTTACTGGGAACCATAAGAGAGAGGTGCTGAGCAAAGAAAACAAGTGTAAAAGGTGGCAGACAACTCAAACACTTCACTGAGTCGGAAACAGCTTCTTGTGGCTCTGATTATAGAGTACAGGGATAGGTACAGTGCACCTGCCATCTGACAGCACAGCAAATTCTGTATTTATATACAATATTTCTAAGCTGTCTTGATGTTAAAACTGACAACTCTATGCCTACCCTAAAAAATGCCAGAGGAAAGCTGTTATTTAAATGTTGTTTGTGCAACAATAGTCAGGAAAGCCCTTTGCCATGTTTCTTTCATGGAAAATGCTGAAATACGCTGTCATTTTTTAATAAATACCAAGTGTAGCAAAAAGAGGGGATGATTGATATTACCACTAACACAGTCAGACAGATTTCATCTGGTATCATGATCTTTGACTACCAACAGAATACTTGTCCTGTGTCAAGTCACACTATTTTTTATCCGCTTCCAGAAGTGTAATTTAAATTAATTGTTAAGCTCATCATCACTTTCTGCTCAGTCAGTAGAAACAAAGAAGGTCCTGTATGAGGCAGCAGGCAACAGTGCTAAATTCAAAATGGATTTAAGGATGCCACAAGTAATAATTCTGTTGCATAATAGTAGCACAAATGCATATTACATAACCCAAAATGCTTTTATTCATCCTAATTGTATTGTTGGCTCTCCTTTCACATTGTAAAGCTTGCTCAAGCAGTACACAGAAATTAAATTTATACTGAGTCAGGAAATCAGTGTAAACTGCCATTGTATCCAGCATAAACAACAAGGCAAGAGTGATAAATTACTAATAGTATGAACAGCTGGAAATTAAATTGTAGGTGAGGGGAGATGAAATGCCTTCTGACAGAGAAGAAAATACTGAGCAGAAGACTGATGCATATTTTCAAGTAAACTGAACTTGGAACAAGGTATTTTTGTGGAACAACAAATACCCAAGAAATGCTGTTACATGTCTCCTAATAATTACTGTGAGCAATCTCTAACACCAAATTTTTCTAAGATTTTAAGAAGAAATGGGTTAGTATTCAGCAACCACTTGTATGACCATAGCATGGAAACACACCTAAACTGCCTTTTAAACTTCATTCCCATGGCTGTGCTTTTTACTTTGTTTTGAAACTAAGAGGCCTCTTCAGGGTGGGGTCTGAGTAGAAAAAGCAGTAATAGGAAGCTAATGTTTCCTAATATTAAGTGTTACCAGCTTGAATATTTATTTATGTGCTGAAAGAGTCCAAAAATATTAACTCAGTCATTAGTCCAGGCCAAACTGCATTTTTACTATATTATCTAGGCATCTCAAGGGATGAAGTATGGTATCTCCTGGTGTTCTTCTCTTGCACACACACCCCCTACAGAGCCACGGAGTGACTGTGTTTGGCTACATGTGTGTCTGCAAGCCATGGCTACATCCTTGTCCCAGTTGTACAGGTACTTTCTCCATGAGAAATTCTGTATTTCACCAACAGAAACATGGACCAACAGAGATGTGTGACAACTGAACCACCACACACCTACACAAATTAGTGCACTCTCCCAACTACAGCACCAGTGGTGAACACTCCTCTTCTGCCCCAGCACAAGCAGTGTGAGCTCGCCCTGAACCCTCTGCAGATACTTGTGTTTTGGTTTAAGAATGCTGCTTGCACTTGGACTGAAATCCTTAGGCAATGGACATAAATCAAAACACATAATTATGTGGAAGTATTGAGTCAGAATGCAAAGTAAGCATAGCTTGCAAGTAAGGGGAAAAAAAAGAAAGAAAAAATGCCAGATAAAAAAGTTGTCCACATTGGTTTGATTTTTCTTCTTTTTTGAGAGGGTTGTTGTTTAACTACCCACCAGGAGTTAATAGCATACCTCTGCTCTTCCCTGTCCTGTTCTCCCTGACCACCTGATGTTTTCCTGAACAAAGTGCCTGTTTTTGCAGGAAGAATGCAAGCCTCATGCTTTAAGTAAGTGTGCAAGAGTTCATTCACATTTTCTCTGCTCCAGAGAGCCAGGAGTCTGGAGCACAGCCAGAATCAATCCAAAGCACTCCATGGAAGGAATGCAAAGGCCTAAGATCTGCCTTCCAAGTGAAACACGCTGTTGTTACTCGTGGGGCATTTCCAACAGCAGCACAATGGGCTGCCATCTCCAAACCAAAGACACCGGCCCTGCCCTAAAGGGTTTCTACTCTAAGAAACACAAAATGCATCAGAAGTACAGCCAGAGATTACTACAAACCAAGCAAACAAAAGCAAAGGTATATCTTCATAATAATTTTCTTGCTGGGTTTGCATGGAATATTAAAGGTAGGTTTCAAATGCACTTCAGGAGCATTCAGTTAATTAATTTATTTTGCACTGAAGACAACAGCTAATCCAGATGAGTGCACTGACTTGTTTGCATCCCAACACCAACACATCTCTGAAATGTTATGAACCTCATCTGACAAGTTCTATCCACAGGAATCCTCTAAACAACTGAAGGACATTCTGCACTCAAATTGAGTCAAAACAAAAACTCCATTTACTCAATACATTCAAGCTTGCATGAGGCATGAACTATATTTAGGAGGGCATAAAACCCTAGCTAGCTCTAATGTGATGGTCTATTTCTGCTTTAGGATTTGTAGACACTAACACGGAGCCACTGGGATCTGGCAGTCTAATGAGATCTACCACAAGTCTCCAGTTTGAAGCCCAAGGGCTATCTCAAAGTATTTAGTCATTCCATACTGTTCAGTCATTCTGAGATCTTTCAATGGAAAATGCCACTTAGTAATAAAAACATGTTGTTTTACTTGCACAGAGAGCCCATGCACTCCCCAGAAAGGAAGAAACAGCTACTGACTGGAAGAAAGGTTGAGTCCCTGTAGGGAGAAAGGCAGTACAAAGCAGGCGAGGGGGTGGGAGGGGAAGAAAATAATCCTTTAAACTGCTTTCAAACCAAAAAAGGTGGAAGAATAGAAGAGAAAAAATAGATGAAATACACTGTAAGAACAGGATTACTCGACAAAAGCACTTGAAATGCCTACATCTCCTTAATGCCATTGTGGCCCGGGGGCAGCACTGGAGGCTGCTGTCACAGCCATGTGCAGGACAGCCATGGAGGTGGCACAGAGGAAAAAGTCAGAACTCCATCAGTCTGCAACCCAGAAAAGCAAAAGGTTAGTGAATGTCACCATGCAAAGTGGCACAAAGCTTCACACCTGAGGTGGAGCTGCCAAAATCTCTTTTTGATTGCCAAGGCTGCTGAAGGCAAGCTACACTCTGATGTGCAACAGATGGCTTATGCAACTAAACAGAGATAAATGTGAGAGGCCAGAAAAAAAGTCTGCTGAAAGTCCTACCCTCAGAGGTCCCATGGTGGCACACAGATCTGAGAAAATACCTGAAAGGTTACAGTAGGTAGAACATTACATATTTCAGCACAGTGCTTGAAAGTGACAACAAAAAGCAAACAAAAAATGTCTGAGGAGCCCACATGTAGAGTACCCTGCTCTGTTCAAGCTGGCTCATTTTTAAAGCAGCTATTGTGAAGCTGAATGGGGGAAAGCAAAGGGCAACCCACACAATTCCTACTTTTGCACAGTCTAAAACTGCACAGACACAAACTTTTGCTTTACACACATAAAAAAGAGCAAGATCTGAACACCCAGAGTTTTCCTTAACCAGGAGGAGGTTGCAGGGCTGCTGGAAAATCAGCCCACATCAAACTCCTGTACCATATGGCAATATGGCCCTGACACCTCCTGGGCATTGAAGTCCTCATGATTCTTTTGATAAGTACCTGTGTTCAATCTTACTCTCCCTCATTAAACATTTGCTGCAAACAAATTGAAACCAGAACTTGATAAACAGCTACACATAATAATTGTCATTTTTAAACTGAACTAGAGGTTTTCCCTCCTCTAAACAGATGCTATAGAGGAAGGTGAAGAAATAACATGCATAACATTCAGAATAACAAGTCTGAAGGAAAAGACTCTTCTCAGCTGCAGGACATGTTTGTTTTATCCCTAAATCACAACAATTAATGTCTTATGTTTTGAATCTCATGCATTTTTTCTCATTATTTATATAAATGTTCAATCCTTTCTGAATCCTCCTGGACTTGATTGGACTCGATTACTTCTGCCAGCAGCAAGTCCCTTTGGGTTAATTACACACAATGTAAAATCACAAATTTCTTCCCCCCCTTGCTTTCAAAACCACCCTGGAGGTAACATGTCCCTTCTCCACTCACTGTTCTGAAGGCTTTTCCTATATCCTCCTATTCATTGCCAGAATGGAGCCTCAGTCCTGTGAGGATTTTTTGTTAAACTTGCACATCAACCCCAGTTGCACCAAGACACCAATGTAACAGTCCTCACCTCTTTGGTGTCTCCAAACCCCTTTCCACCTGTGGATGCCCTTTCTAGTTCTCCTACCTTTGAGATGAGGGAACAAGCACCAGGAACGAGTGAGGAGTTACTGTCATCTCCCTAACAGTATTTTCTAAGCTTCACTCCCCCCCTTCCCTGCTGTAACTGAATATTTGAGCTTCCTTTCACAACTGCTGTAGCATGGGGGGCAAATGCTTCCACAGAACTCTGGATTCTCAGAAGTCCAGGTCTTCTTTCCAGGTGGTTTTAATTAATTCACTTCTGGTCCTAAATTGTTTCCATGTGCTGCTGTGCCTTGCTAAGCAGCTGCTCCTTGCTGCATGTGCCACATGTGAAGAAGATATCCATGTGATAACAGTGTGAAGCCACTAAATAAATATTACCATGCAGTTCTGACAGCTAATCCATCTCCCACGACTTTTTTTAATGGTTCAAACCCTTCAGCAGCCTCAAAACCCCAGCCTTTTTGAAGTCACATTGTCCCAGAAACACTTTTTCCCCATCTCTTTTCCACTTCCCGATGAAAGGGGAATCTCCCAAACCCAGGCCACAGCACTGAGGCTGCATTTCAATCCCTACTCAAATCCTACTCTTGTGCTGTGTTACATTACAACACCCAACACAGTCAACCTGAAGAAAACCTGCAGCCATGCTTTGAAAGTTATTTGGGTGAAAGGTGCTGTAAGAATGCAAGACCATTATCACTTGGATGTTTCTGCTTTCCTTGCAGTCCCTAAATTGTCCCCTGTTGGTGGCATGGTGCTAAACTGAAGTATAGTATTCAGACATTAGCATGAGTTCAGTTTGGTCCAAGGTAAAAGGATTTCCATAAACAGTAAATGGATTTCCATATCCAAAACACAGAATTCCTCACTATGGCTTTTAAGCTTCCTTTAAATATTAAAAAAAAAAAATTAAAATGAAACACATATTCTCATAGTCAATAAAATGCTTATTTCATAAGGTGTAAAAACTTAACACAGACTCTATAGTTGAGCCCTACATGCTAGTGTACCACCCAGGAAGAATTACAAGTCACTTCTGAAGAGCTTGTATGGCCACTGAACATAGTGCTTTTTGGGGTGAATCAAGGGCAAAAGTACTTTTGGGAGACTGCAGGAGCAAACCGTGACACCTTCCCAGAGACAACTGCTGGTGAGCAGGAATGAGGTTCCAATTCCTTTTAGGAATCATCTTTCACAATCTCTGATACTATCTTAATGTGGTATTAACACTAAGACATCACACACCTTTTGCCCCTGCTTTACAAGCCACTATACAGTGACTACACAAAGGCACGGAAGAGCAGGATCCACACCAAGTTGGCATTTATTTACCCCTGTTACACAAAATAACTCTGTTTTCTCCAAGGGGCTAAGCCATGATCTGACTACTTTGTGCTGGCTTATTCATGCAGGTGCACCCCTTTACAGTGCTGGCTAAAGGAAATTATATATTTAAAGAACAGCAGTAGCAGAAGATGCAAGTTCAAAGCATGCATTTAGACACATTTTTAATTAGCTTTACCAAGGTTAAATTTAAATCCAAGTGTGACTAACATACTTGAAATGCTTCAGCCTGTTCCTTAAATGAAGGCATCAAAACCCAAACAGTGAAACTAATGGTTTCTCCAGGGCTGTTCTCTGTACAACACCTCAGTCCAGTTCATGTGCTGCATCTCACAGGCTTTCCGATGACACATAGCCACATTCCTTGCCAACTCTTCCTTAACCCAACAAGTGACCTACATCTAGCATTCAGAAAGAAAGTGCCAGTTCCTTTGCAGAGCAAGCAAAATTTGGGGCTTATTCCTTTCACTTACAGCTTCTTAAAAAAGCAAGCAAGATAACACTCAGTGATGTCAGCAGCAAGACAGTTAAGGCACTGGAATTTAGGGAGAACCTGCAGCATCCAAATAGCAGAGTTTAAAAAAACAGTCATCCTGGCTGTCAGAGGAATTCCCAGGGGAAAGCAATTACAGCACAGGATGTCATTCTAACCCTGCATGTCACAGGTAAATGCCAAGGGCAAGTTTTGTCCATGAACAGGCTGGTTGGGAGATATCCAAAATGCAGATACACACAACGAGTGCAGCAACAGAACAGTCTCCAGCAGCTTTACTCAAGAGGCTCCCTTAACCCCTGTTATTCCACTTAATATGAGAATCCTTAGCAAGAGGTGCCCCTGCACAGCCCCAGCACGGGAGGCTGCTCCTGTCTGTCCCCAGTTCCTCATGGCTGTGCCAGGATATCCCAGCCCTAACTCAGCCTTCGTAACACCACAGGATTAAAGCACTGTCACGCTTTGGCAGCTTGGAGTGGGAGGTTTTACACTCAACTGAGAGCATAACACTGTGCTACAAAGCCAGTCACCCTTCTAATTATGCACTGTGGATTTGGAACTGGCAAAGTAATGGACAGTAATCTTTCAGGCTTCCTTTTTAGAACTCTTAATGGGCTCAGTTTCCATTTTTGAGTGCCTGTTGCACACACAGCCTCTGTTAACCAGCTGATGACTGTATCCAAGACTGCTACTGAGGATATCCCTGGAACCTAAACCAGGAAGCAAGGAGAAAAATATTCCATGAGAAGTTATTAATAAGGGCTATGAATGGTACCATGGTACTAGTATGCCCACAAGTGAAGGAAGGACAGGAGGAAAGAGCCTACTCCAAACCAAAACACAAGCTGAGTGAGATGCCAAAGCTTTCTTTTGGATAACTGAGTACCTGTCTATAGGTAAAATCATTCCATTCCCTCAGAATACGCTACTTTGTGGGTCTGCAGCACCCAACAGGCATCTTCTCCCAAGCAAAACCACTATGAGCACACCCCATCTTTCTTCCTTCTCCAAGGCAGCTCCTCGGAGACTGGAGTGGTCAATAGCACAGCTCAGTTTCTGCAGGAAGCCTGTCAGCTCCTTGGGAGCTGCTTTTCTGCTTCTGCCAAATATATGGCCAGAACTACACCCTGGCCTTGGTCTGGGCAGTCAGGACAGGCTGAGGGAACCTGATTTAGCAGAGGGAGTCTGCTTTAGCCAAAAGCGACCAACACATGCTCTAAATCAAGAGACAAAACAGCAAGCTGCAGCAAGGACAGCGATCAGCCAAGCCTGCTGCTTCCAAAGGAAACTGCACTTGACCAGAACATCTGGGATCGAAGGGTAAGATGAAAAAGAAAGAGCTGGCTCAGAAGGGCACATGGGAGGGCAGGAGCAGGTTCAGAGAAAATGTGAGGTTTTACTTCTTCCTAAATGTTGATGATTCCAGGCACCACGTAAATCTCAACCCACAGTTAGGAGGTCTGTGCTGGAAAGAAAGAAATCCAGACTAAAGTTTCTTTTCTGACATATTGATCAAGTCAGAGAGATGGTTGTGTCCCAGGTCCCAACTGGGATACATATTAGTTAGCCACAAGTTTTTGGTTTTTGCAATGTTTTTCTGTCTGAACTCTCCAGCACAAGCTTCCTGCCAATGTATGTGACTGTGGATGTGTTTAGAAGCCAAACTTGTGGTCACATGCAGTTTTCAGTGCAAGGCAATCACTCACACTAAAAAAAAAAAAATAAAAAAAATTAAAAAAAAAAAAAAAAATTAAAAAATCAAAATGTCTTTCTAAAACACCACAAAATTTCCCAAAAAGGTAATTATCAAACAATAGCAGTGCTAAGAATACACACAAATATTAAGTGATAGATTTGCTACTTTTCAACTCTTCCCTCTTTTAGCATTTTAAGGTTCTGAAAAGCACCCTTCTAACAGCAGTTCATTGACACTTTTGGAAGAACATGTTCTGCTATACACCCAGCATTATAATATTAAAGACACTTTAAGACAAGTTATGTTTTGCAACCATCTCTGCCTGAACAAACCCCAGAGCGAGAAGTTCAGCTGTAGCCAAAAAGAGAAAGCAAAAAGTGAAAACCAAGTTTCTAAAATCTCCTCTAGATGTGTAATTTGCTTTTGTTTTAGTAATCTTGCCCACCTGCCCACACCACACCCATGCCTCTGTTCTTCCTGCACCACTCTCCCCCCCATCTCTCCATGTACTTGACCCTCTGCTTTTTTCCCTTCTCTTCAGCTGTTTACTGTTTCCCATAGACCACCGGCTGGAGTTCACCTCCCCTTGCCATTCACACCGTCAGCACGTTGCTCCTGGCCACAGAAATTCAGGTATGTAGCAGCTAATCTACTCTTACATCCACTCTTTGGCTGTCCTTACCCAGTTCTGGCTACAGCATGACCCAGCTCGTCTCTGTGTACCTGGCTGTCAGTTCAAGACCAAAGCTCCCCCCAAACATTTGTCTCTTATGCTTTGGTGCCTGTTCTTCACGGACAACAGCACCATCCTCTTGGACATCCAGCCTCAGAGGGAAGCTGAATCCCATTTTTCAGGTTCTTTCTGAAAATACCGTTTTAAAACACAATATTGTCTTTCTAACCACATCATTCAAATACCTTGCTGCGCTCCCAAACCTTCGCTTCCACTTACCAATATGCCTTTTTTCTAGCCTGATATAATGCCATTCAAATTGATGATTGTCCACCCCACCTTAGAAGAGGTCTTCCCCTCTTCTAAGTGTGTGCCATCCATATGTATAAATCTCTACTTCTCCATCCTTTTCTCTCACAAAGATGTCAGGCCATGTACCTCAGCTTCCATGGCTTTTGTAGCTTGTTCCTCTCTCTCTCTCTCCAGGATCCTGGAGACACCAAAACCCACTCTTTTCAAAAAAACTGCGTTCCTGCTTTCTCTGGTTGGATCCATTGTGTTTGGGAAGGATTCTCACTCAGTATTTCTAGAAAGTACACAACTTTTGAAGCTGTGATACCAATCATCAGCTAAGATGTATGTACAGACAATCCTCTCTAAATATCACGTCTGCACGTTCTTTTAAGTCAAAACAGTGCTTTTGTGCAGCATCTCTCACAATACTGAGCTCCCACTACAGTATTTAATATTCCCTAATGCTCTAGTGCTCAAAGTCTTAAGCTTCACTAAATATTTAGTGACTAAGTATGTGGTGACAAAAGCAGTGGCTATTATTGGCATCCCTTGATGTCCAATATTAAATTTAAAGCTGAGAAATTCAGTGATTATCCAAAAGCTTCACACTTCTGAAAGTTTCGGAACTGCTGATGCCTGCTTAAGTCACAGCCTGTTTCTCTTTTACTTTTGTTAGTTGTAGAAGTTTGAAACACAAGGAAGGCATTTCTGTATTTCAATAGGCAAGTGTTTATAGTGCTTTAGTTGGAATCTTATAATTGGCCTTTAAACAATCCATTCTCTCATTTAGTGACCCTGGATGGGTTCTTGGGATGGAGAATTTTAAGGAAGATTTATTAGACTTGACCTGCCACAAGAAGCTCAGTGCTTCAGAAGGGGTCATATTGCTAAGTGGACTTTTACAGGGCACAAACTGACACTGAGAAAACATTTTTTAAAAAGTAAATCCAGGCATGCATATGATCAATAAGTGAGTTATTATGTTTGTTAGTGTGAAGGCTCAATACTTGCTGATGTACAAATAGGTTTTGACCTTGAGTCTTCAACCTAAACCTGACTTAGAGCACCATCAAAAGAATTAAGACAAACATTGGTAAATCCAACACCTTGTTAATTTAGTGCTAATGAGTTTCAAAGCATAGAAAAAAAATCATAAACCCTTATAAACTCCAGATTAAAAAAAAAAAAAGGTCACCTGATGAGAGTTCTAAAAGAGACAATTTGGCTCTTCAAAGCCAAACTGCTGGGGGCAGGGGTGGCTGTTCATAAATAATGCTCTGAGTTAGAGGCTATTTATTGATTTCAGGACCACAAAAAAAGCCATTAATAAAACAAGATCACAAAAAGAGCTTAAAATACTTTATGTTCTGAAGACCTTAAGGGAAAAAAACAGCCCATATGTTCCAAAATATTTTAAAATAATATACCTAAGATTTGGGGTTTTTTTTCTCATGAAAGAGGCCAGACTGAAAGTCAAAGTCTCAGATTTATGCCCGGAACAGGTGTGGATTTCTGACACATTGTCTCCTTCCCCACAAACATTCTGACCTCAAAAAACCAACAGCAGCCCCAGGAACCTGACAGTCACTGCCCTGACCTTGCAGTCCCTGGTCCTCCTGTTGGGATGGGCAGCATCAGCTGTGGGGCTGACCACAGGAATATTCATGCTCTCTTCCTCTGAGAACAGGACCAAGGCCTGGCAAACCCCTTCTATTACAAGGAACAACACAGCTCAAGCAGCAAACAAAATTCTACTTTTCTAAACTATGTTTATGGGCCACAGACACACTCTAAATTATTTTCACCTCTTACACAAAACCAGCTGGGAAAGTTGCAGGAGCTCAAATATACTTGGTAGTATTTTTCCGGGTAAAAACAGGAGGCAGAAATAGGAAATCTGCCACTCAAAGGAAGTAGATTCGAAATTATCTGTTCTGATTAGCACTCTGTGTACTTCTTGGAAACAGGGGAAGGGGAGACTCTAAGCACTATCTGTATGCAGGACAGAATTTGCTTATTTCTCCTGACTGGTTTCAGCTCTGCTGTATTGCTTCATGTCACAGGAGCTTCTCAGGAAAATGACTGGATATAAATCTCAGGGCAGCTTTAAAAGCCTTTAAAATACCAACATGGATACTACATCAAGCCAACTTCTTATATTACTGCCTTTGATCCCAAAGGAAAAAAAGAAAAAAAACATAACAAAATACTATGAAAGTTACAGGCATCTCCTGCAGACCTGGCCCCAGCTGCACTGATTCCAATGAAGTGAGGACATTTTTTATCAGCTGGGGACTTGGCTTGATAAAGGTGAAGGCACTCAGCAGCATGTCAAATCAACTGTGTCCATTTAAGCTCATTTTACTTACCATTAAAGCCTCCATGCTTTGAGAAACAGTAGAGAGCTGTAATTCTTGCAGAAATGCAATTAATTTCTCATCTGGCTAAGAAAGCAATACAGAAATAAGACCCAAACCAATATTCCCTTAAGTTCAAAGGAAGTTCTGCTGACTTTGAGGGACCTTCACCAGTCAAAACAACATAACTATTTGTTTGGAGACCTGAGATAGGTTCCTAACAGCAGAAATGAGCCATAGTCCAGTCTGAAATAACTGTTAAATGTTCAGCTTCTCGGGCCATAAACTAAGATCCTTATTTCTGCACTAAGAATCACCTGATACAGGGCAACAGCTGGTCAAATTGTTTTTACAGGTCAAAAAAGAGGAAGAGTCAACACAAGGAGAGTGTTATTTCAGATGACCCAGGCAGACTAGTTCAATGTTTGGTTTGTTGTTTTTTGTTCTTTTTCTTTTTAATAATGAGAGCAGTCACTGCTGGAAGTTAATATTGTAACAATTCCTGTGGAATTCAGCTCCCTGGAGACGGCTCCGAAGTCCATGAGCAGCCCCCTCCAACACCTCCCTGCTAACCTCACTTACCCCCAGCCACCTTGCTCCTTTGTTGGCAGCCTGCTGAATCTGCACTTTTTTAAGGGTGACATTGTAGACAGCTCCGTCTTCTACCTCTTCACCCCCATCCTGAAATGTGGTCTGCCAGGAAAAGGAGAAAGAAAAACAAGATGAAAAGGAACGTTTTCCCCCTTCTGCTGACCACAATCAGTCCCAGGTGCTCTGCTGCTCCAGGCAGAGCAGAGGAGATGGGCAGCACAAAGTAAACACAACAATCAGAGCAATCCAGGATACCCTTAGGTTGAGGGAACACTAGAGATATTCTTGGCAAGCTGTCCTTTCCTGTGGTATCGAGGTACCCTGACTTTCCATTTAACTGTTTTTCCCAGACTAGCACATATTTTAAATAGCTGCAAAAAGTCTTCTAAGGAAAGAGTTTGGTTTTGATTAGCAGTCGTCTCTTTCCTCCCTCCTTTTCTACAGCAATTAATCTCTTTGGCCTTTCATTTGGGGAAGAATTCGCACTTTTAAAACTGCTGAATTACTTCGGCAGACAGCCTTGAGCCTTTGAAGCTACAGAGCATTTAAAACACAGAGACATTTTCATTCTCTTGAGAAGGAGGGATCTGAAGCGCTTGCGATTTGCTCTTCCAAAAACCTATTATTTCAAGAACAAGAAAAAAAACCAAGCAGCTTTAGAGCCGGGGGAGAGCGGAGGGAGGGGGCACAGCATATCGCGGTACCAGGCACAGCATCGGCGGCATCGGACACGACACCCCTGGCGCAGCATCGCCGGCACCGGGCACGGCACCGCTGGCACTGAGCATCGCCGGGCAGCGGGACCCGCGGCAGGGCACGGCAGGGCAGGGCAGGGGACGGCACGGCCGGTTACCATTTTCGCTCTCCACAGCAGTTTCATCCTCGGTGCCTTGCCGGGCGCCTGGCCGGACGCGCCGCGCTGCGCTTCGCCCGCGGGCCGGGCCGAGCCGAGCCGAGCCGAGCCGAGCGGCCCCTGCGCTGCGCGGGAGGGCCGGGCCGGGCCGGGGGAGGGACGGACGGACGGACGGACAGGGGGAGGCGGCCGCTCCTGGCGCCGCCTCGGCCCGGCCCGCGGAGGGTTTCCTGTTGATGGCCCCGCTCGGAGCGGCCGGCCCGGCCGTGCCCGCGCTGCCCCGGCAGTCCCCGCTCCGCTCCGCGGGCGGCGGGCGCGTCCTGCCCGGCTCCCAGGGAAGCGCCTCCTCCTCATCTCCCTTCTCTTCCCCTCCTTCCCTTCCCTCCCCTCTCTCCTCTGCCGGTGCCGGGGCAGGGCGCAGGGGAGCAGGGGCGACCGCGGGTCAGGTGTCCGGGCTGCCGTAAGGAAGGAATTTAAAGCTATGCTTAACTTTAAAAACTTACTTCTGCCACTTGGGAAGTAAGGAAATTAAAGGTTTTAGTAAGCCCTGCCCGGCAATCGCCGACACTGTCCTCACTTTTACTCTATATCGCTCACAAAGAAGCACCATGAGCTCCTCTGTGGATGCTCTAGCTGTAGGCACCTGCGTGCTGACACGACGATCTCAAGACACCCTAAAAACCACACAAACTTCGTTGCCTCCTGAGCTGTCTTTAATTACCTGCTTTTTGGGACTTAAAATAGGGATGATTCAAGTGCACAAATTCCCGTGCAAGGCAACGAAAGTTCCAAGATTTGAAACAGAGCTCAGACTTCCCAAAGCCCCACACTAACCTCCAGCGTGTTCCTGGTTTTATTTCCACCAGTGTTAGAACCTGAGGAGCATCACAGGCTTGGGGGTTGTCAGCACTTCTACCTCTTTAACACGAGAAACCATACGGAAGCCAGGAACATTATTTTCAGCTATGAAACCAAGAGTGAGCTGCGTGGTCACAGGTGCCCTGATCTGGTCGCTTGCCAGGCTGTGCTTTTAGTTTACATGTGTGAACGTGAAGTGGTCAGGAATAAACAGACATCAATAACCTGACTCACATGTACTGCACCTACAAAGTGAAGTGTGGATTTCCCAGAGTTCTGTGGCTTCTCCTGTAAAACTGCAGAGAGCATCCTGAATGCTTTAGATTTTGCAAACTGCTCTTCCACATTGTAATTTTAATGTGCAGAAAGCAGAGTGTGCATTGAACCCCACGTGGCCAGCCCAGCAGGTGTGTGAGTACCTGCAGAGCAAATTGCCATTGAACAGGACTAGCATACCAGCATATGCAAATGCATATCTAGCCACAAGAAATACAACTCCAAAGCCAAAAAATTACTCTGAAATAAAAGCTTTTTTGTGCAATGGTGTCCTGGTGCCACAGTACATGCATTACCATCACTTTGAGTGGCAGTCACAAAGCAATGGCACTTACTCTGTTTCTTTACAAAAAAGAAAATGGCAGTGAGTTAATACAATGGGAAGGGGCTCCTATATTTGGTTCAATTTAGCTTCTCTTGAATCACATGTTTTGGACTGGATCCCTACAGAACACTTTTTGGACAGACAAGCTCAGAACTGTCCATTCAAGGCAGAGCACAAGCCCTCTCAGAAATGATGTTCCTGAATCCTCTTGGCCACTGACAAGTGACAAAGAGAACCTCCATCAGGAAGAAGCAGCAGATGACATACAGTTTAGCAAGCAGCAGAAAGCTACCATATTTATTCATAGGATTTGCCACTAGTCTTGCACAGAGTTAGATTTTCTTCGCAGATTATTTTTTGGGAGATACAGTGCCCAGACTTTAGAAGCATTGAATTGTTTAGATTGGAAACGATCTCTAATATCACTGAGTCAAATCATGTCACAGTGAAAGGTTACAGAAGGGGCAGTAATCAAACATTCTATTGATAACTGTCTGCCTTGGGAAAAGGATATTTCAAGGCCCCTAAAAATCTGCCTTATATATGCAAAAACAGATTCTTTAATACTGGAAAAGAGAAAAAGCATATGTAACACTTAAAGTACATTATATAGTGTACAACCACTTATTTGAGACCAAGAGACAGAGTCTGAATGCACAGGAAAACATGCACAGGAAGACCAACCAGGCTCTGATTAATCTAAAAGATGTTCTGTAAAGATTTCAAGGACAGAAGGAAGACTGAAAATGAGGAGGAAGAGTCTACAACTCAGTTTAGTAGAACTGCTGGTTTGCTCTTTTAGCAGACTTTAATCACAAAACTGATCTACACCAATGAACCATGCGGTCAACACCGTGTTAAACATTTGGTTCCTTCCAAGTCATGTTCACATGCAATAACTACATTCCTGCTATAATCAAGCCCTGTGCCTGCCCTTTTTACCGAAGCAGAATTATTTCTCTAATACATCTGAGCACGCATTCCCTCCCACTCGCAACCAGAGAGAAGCACAAATCCACTTGTGAATGCAACTTTACACTTCTCACAGTGAAACATTATATAAGAAAATACTTTGAGGTCTGGAAAGCTCTCATTCTGCAGATCATTGACCACTTACAGCCCAACAAGAACTGGCCAACTGTCTACAGAGAAATAAGGTAGTGGCAGAGTGATGATTTTCCCCGGGTTTCAGCTGTTGCTACAGCTGGCACACAGATGCCTGCATGGGAAGACAAAGCACAAGATCTATAAAGCAGCTGGAAGTAAAGAACAGCTCTGACTGCCCCTGCTCAGGGCCTGACAGGAGGAGAGGAGGAAACAGAAGTCAGAGATACCCGAATATGGAAAATATTTGGGAGAGCAAAGGAAAAGAAGAAAGCAACAAGGTGATGTAAGAATGTTCCCTGATAGCTTCTCCAGGAGAGAAAGAAATCACACAGCCTAAAAGGACAAAGCCATGTATCTGAGGTGTGCATGCAGCTCACTTCACTGAGCAAGGATGTTCCCTGGGAGATGGGAAAAAAGCCACAGCACTGTCTCTTTTTTAAGTTAAGCCATAGTTTCAAGAAGGTCTTTTCAATGGCAGTGCCAGCTCAAGCTGTTCCCCCTCCTTGGTGCTTGAGTTGGCCAGGAGCCAGAACTGGTTATGTGTTGGTTATACAAGACACTTCCTAGTAACCATGCCTCTGTAGTCAACATCTTTGTAGTTTTACATTTTTCTCCAAAGAAATGCCACCTTAAGGGCATTACCTAATTCTTAATTGAAAAAGAAAGTTCCATGAGATACTGTTCATTCCATAGGAGATACAAGAATCCATCATAAAGTCTGTCCAAAGAGACACCCATGCAATGGATGTTGCCTTTGAAGTGAGTGCCTACAAAAGAAAATAAATACTGTTTCTATTAAGATTATCTCATTAATTGTTATTTATCTGGTTTCTTTAAACCATATTTAGTTCTTAGTTCTTGCTTTCGGTTTATGGAACATACTCTCAATTTGATAACTAACAGGTGCTGTGGCCTACAGTTCTGGAGATTGAAACAACAACAAAAAATCATATGCAGGTGAACCACAAAAACTAGATAATGCAGATACTATAGAAATTGAAACACCAATCAGTTTTATATTGTGTTTCTTTGACAGCCCACTCTGACATGTAGCTGGGCAGCAGAGAGCTCTCCACCATGGACACTACAGAAACTTCACTTGGGAGTGTTCCTTTACATTGTGCACACCCAAGCTCCAGCTTCCCACTCCATTACACAGTTA
The DNA here is from genome assembly GCF_024509145.1 of Vidua macroura. Lineage (NCBI taxonomy): Eukaryota > Metazoa > Chordata > Aves > Passeriformes > Viduidae > Vidua > Vidua macroura. The sequence goes on from NC_071579.1 coordinate 8,727,298, forward strand.
GTTTGTCATGGGCTGCTTTAGAGCTGCTTAATATTCAGTGCACTGCAGTCTCCTGAAGGTCCCTTATGGCACAAAGCACCTCACAGGCACATATCTTACATTTCCATCAGCACGGGCAATGCTCTGCACGTGCTGCAAGCTGATGTAGAAGGGAGCAGAGGTGAGCCAGGTCTTCCATCTGCCTCATCTGGGATTAATAAATTTGGTTATATATATTCTTTAAATGACTGAGATGCACTATGATTACACATCAGCTGGGCAGAAAAGTTGTTAGAATCAAACATTGAATTTCAGTTACAAACTACTAACTAATCAAAGTGAACAAAATGCTACATTACACACTGTATGTCTGCTTTTTGACTGTCTGCAACCTTTGCAAGCCTCACTCCTATGCAAAAGGGAAAACACTGCTCCCCTTTCACTCTGAAAGATGTGACAATGCAGTTGCAGCTCAGTAAAGAACCAGACACACAAGACCATCATAATCTGTCTTCCTGGACACCAGAACTAAACAGAAGCCTTCAAGTAATTGCAAATATTAACCAGCTTCATTGTAAAACGCCAGAGGAAATGCATCAGAGCTCCCATACATAAAACTAAAGTAATGTTTCATAAGGCTGCATAATTAACTATGCTAAGTCAAAAAATTATGTAGTTAAGGAAGCACATCCAGCCATCCCTGACCCTCTGATTTCACATGTGATTGCAATTAGATAGGCATGCACTGTTTCACAGGCTGTGCTGTCCAAAGAGACATAATCTCAGATCTGGGGGGCATATCTCCTGCAGGAACAGCGAGTCCCTGGACTCCCATTGGGAAAGCCTTCAAAGCAATCCTGTGTGTAACAGCAGGGGCACATCTCTGGGCAAGTGCACCCCTGCTGTGTGGTGGGGAGGAACAGCAGTGTGCTGTACTCCCTGAGCCTCTGCCTCCAGAGGAGTGCAAGCAGTGCCTGTGTGCCTCAGAGTCTGGGCTTAGCCCTATCTATCCCCACTCACCCACACCTTATCCCTACTCACTCTCTGGGCTCCTTAGAAATGATTTTTGAAGTCATTTAAAGTCACCCGAGGCTGCAGGTCCTAGAACTCTACTTTCAGTTCCACGGACCACAAAACACCCAGAAACTTTTTGTAAACCATAGTGCTTTGAGAGGTCTCTTGTTCCCATTCTATACCCATGTGACCCTGCAGTGCAGAGCAATATCTTTCTCTAATTTTGTGCTGCAGTGCTCCTCAGTTGCTCACAGTAAAACCTCTCTGCACATTTCTGCAGCTTTGAAGGAAGAAACAACACCCTGGAGTGCATGCTGAGAACATTGTTTTCTGAGGCTCACAACTCAGTCAAATCAAAGCCAAAACTAAGGCACTTCATAGTTATGGCTATTTCAATGCCAAATTTTAGCCCACAGGCCTCAGCTACTCACACTGTAGAGCTGTTCAAAAGAAGGCAGCAAAAAGTCTTTATGGAGGGGAAAATTAGTTTTCCACTCTCCTCATATTCACAAATGGATGAAATGTTTTCACTCAAACTTTCCAAAAAGTTCACTTTTGAGCAGAGGCCAAGGGCTTTATTTGAACAATTTTAAAACTCTCTGCAAATAATAAATACTGAATCATATAAAAATGCACTGCTCAATTACAAATTTGACTGTGGGTAACTCTCCTGACATCAATTCCATTGTCATGGGACCTGAATCAATCTCAGTGCTTATGCAGAACTAATAAAAATTATCCCTGCCTTCTCCAACAAAAAGTTATGGAAGGCTGAGAACAGAAGGCTAATATATCCAGCAATCATTTCATCTGTACAAGAACACAACAGTGCCATAACAGAACATACCAAAATGCCTAAGCCAAAATCTTCTTGTCATATATAAAATACATCAAATGGCTCTCATATTTTTACTCAAAAGATTGTCTTCACTTTCAGATCTGATTGTTTCAGATCTCTTTTTTTTGCACTTAAGTCAGGTTTAATAATTAAATTGGCCATTGCACAAACATGTATTGGGTTGATTTAGCACAATGCTGATTTTCCCTCATTGCTCTCTTAGGCTGATCCTCTACATAGGCTGATTCTCCATAAAAAGCTTCATACTTTCAATACATTTACAAATTTATCATTTATATTATTGGCTAGTTAGTACTCAATCCTCCCCCTCATTCCCAAATTACTTGCCATGGTTCCTATTCTTTTTGAGCAAGCTTCAGTTTCCAGAAAAAGAAATTTAACTATTTGATTAAATGTGTTCTCAAAACTTCCCTTCTGTTTCATTTTGCTTTGATTACTGATATACTGCTCATATGCCTTTTATGGCCCTGTTAGAGTATGTTTAAACAGGATAAATCTCTGTTGGCCATAAGGATCTTCATCTCCTAATTCTGGCACAGAGTCTTTTTCATTTTTCCCCTTAAAAGAGAAATATTTTCTCCTCTAGAAGCCTGTATCACTCTGGTATCCTTTAGTCCAAGCACTCTCCAGAAGACTCTGGGCTTATTAATTCTATTGGAGTGTCTGCTATTTGGGATACTGGGAGTACTTCCCCTTCTGTCTGGGGCCCCCTGTCCCTCTGAGCAGACCTTTGCCAGTGAGCTCTGCATTTATATCTAACTAGTTCAAAGCCCAAGGACTTAGTCCCTCCCACCCATTGGGTTATAATCAGATGGCAGCATGTCTTAGGTTTGACTCACTCCCTTCATGCACACACTTAGTTTCCACAACAGGTAAATGAAGAGTTTGAATTTCAGTGCTGTTCCTACAAAAAATCCTAGTGCTTGCCTTTTCTTGACCTCTAAGATTAAAATAACAGGGATAAATTAATAATAAATCCTTATAATAGTTTATGTTATTTGTTTTTTTAGTCTAAATGATCCATATTAAATTTAAGAATTATGTCCCCTCTTTATTGTGGGACAGGTTTCAGGATACTCAGAAGTTCCTAGACCCCCATTTAAGGAGCCTGCTGAATGCCTGTCATATCAGAGAGATCTTCTGGATGCTGGAGATGGTTGCACACCATGGACAATTTTCTCAGCCAGATCTAAAACAACGTCTCGTAAGCTTTTTACTGACTCAAATTTTTTCCCAGCACTCAGGCAACAGTAAGCTAGAGTTGTCATCATGTTTTCTCCTCTTCACTGGGCTAAAAGGGAAATAATTGAAGGGAAGCATCACTTCATCTTATCTACAGGTCTCTTGGTTTTTTTAATGCTACATTCAGTCTATCTGACTTCACCAAATCCTACAAAGATTGCATAGCCCTTCTATAGAGCCCAGGAGGCCCTATTAAATCAGACTCCTATTAAATCAGAAAGCTTCTCCACAGCTTTCTTTTGAGCAGGGAGGAGCCACAAACAAGAGAATTGTAAACAAATATGTAACAGATAACTTTAGAAATAGATATAGTGGTCCCTCTGCAACCACATAATGATTTTTAATCATACATGCTCCTCAAACAATTAAAATTTACTAACTACAGCAGCCTTGAACCCTGGAATCTCTAAATTAGAAATTGTATCTTTTGAGTGCAGCACAATAAAATCCAGATTTCGGGAGACTGGGGCTTGGGGGTTTTAAGTTACTTTTTTCTTTGATTGGTTTTACCTCCTCCATCTCTAAAATATCCTACAGTCACATAAAACAGTCTGTACAACATCGACTTGCCTTCTTCAGCTTCCATGAATCTTCCTCAGGGGAGTTGTTCTTTCATCATCTAAAAACTTCCAGCAAGTTCCACCCTTGGAGAAGAAATTCTGTAACTGTTTGAAAACAAGACAAAGGCAGTTTTTAACTGCAGACAGCAACACATTTACTTCTCATGTCCATTATGTTCTTTCTCTCGTGAAACACAGCAGTTGAGTAAAGTCACAACACAGATAAGGAAGAGCCTCAGTCGTGTCCATCAGATGCTGTGAAACATACAATGGCACTCTGGTTTAATGAGTGAGTGCTAAACATGTTTCTGGAAGTAGCCTATTTTGCCTGGGGAGGCAAAAATGCCTTTATCAGCATAAGTCAACTCCCATTTTTTCCCTTTCTGCTGCTGTGACTCTTGTCTTCTACCTACTGCAGACTCTGAGCTTTCCAAAGCTCACAATCCTACCCACCAGGTCAGTAAAAATGCAGCATTAAGAATTTCTTTTTCATTCACTTATTTAATATCACTTTTAAGATCCCTCAAAATTCAATCTCACTTTTTTACTCTCCTTATTTTCATTTTAGAAGCTTTTCATCTCTACTGGTGCTTCTTCTCACAGATCAGTGCCTACCAGAAGCTCTCCAAGGATAAAGGCTTTGTCTTTTATATACTAACACTATACCCTTGGTAACCCATTTCAAAATGATACACCCAGCTTTGAGGTGCACCTTTATCCTGATGCCAGAAATGCAACTATGGGACAGAAGCAATATTTCCTTTACTAACAGATGTTTAAAAAATGCACAGCCCTTTTTGAGGCATATACTAGTGATTTATAAATACTTGCTTTTGTTGGTATTTACCTTCACACTTTGCCCCACATCCTTCCCCCTGTTTGTTCTACCTCTGTTCTGCCTTTTGATTTCCATGCTGTGCTCTGAGACAGACTTCTGCTCACTTGCAGATGTTCCAGGACAGGGCACAAACCCTCACTATGACCTTTGGGCACTGTTACAGTGTCCAAGTCCAACATCCAACACTCCTGCCAGTGGTGCCACGGGGATGTAGAGTAATAGAGCACAACTCACCTTGAACAAATGATCAACACCTATTAAAAATGCTGTGTATTTTTGGGAGCAGCACACTCCAGCTAAAAAGAAATCTCTCTTGCTACTTGGCTGCTGCTGTCATCCGTCTGTCACTTCCTTGAAGTGCTTCTGGTGACTTCAGCAGATTCACTTGCAAGGGAAAGGTGACAGGATTAGACCCACAGGCTGTAAACACTCCACTCCCCTCTGGGATCACCTGGCTTTATTATTATTGGCACATTGTGCTGCGGGCAGCAAAGACATTCATTTAAGGATACTAGTTTCTATTTCCAACTCTATTACATCTATTTTTGTTTGAACTTATTTAAAGACAACATTATCAACCCAGGAACAAAAGGCAGGAAGGAGATGGAAGCCCACAATGCTCTACACAATGACAGGAAACAACCTGTGTTTTGACAGTTCCCCCAGTTCTCTTCCAGATGATCTTTACCAAAGAATTAGACAAAGTCCAAAAAGCAAAATAAAACCCAAAACCCTGTGAAGAGGAAATCCTCTTGTATAGGTGCTAACAGAGTGGAAAATTTCAGAGAAAATTCAGGTCTAGCATCTAGCCTACTGACAATTTACTGAGCAAACTCATACCCTATCCATTGTACTGGGATGACATACTTGTATTTCTAAGGTTTTACAGAAAGACTTCCTCAACAAAACCAAGACCTTCAAAATTGGCCAAAGTTGAACACTGTTATGCAAAATTGTAACAAAAGTTGGCGCAGAAGCCACTGTTTTGTTCTGTGGAGATCAGCTGGAAACACAGGAATAAACAGGATGGAAGAGCCTCTTTTCAGGGGCATATTATAAACAGCAAATTAATTGTGCAATATCTTACTATGCTCAGGGAGATGAGCTGGACTGGAAATCAAAACCTATAGTAGACAATTATAAAATGTGCATTAAAAACCATTAAACCACACACCAAAAAGTCAAAGGAATATTAAATTCTTTACTTTGGGTTATAAGATGAACACTGAGAGATCCAAGGAGGAGCATTTCTGGTAAAGTTACTCCATACTTGTCCACAGCTGAATTTTCAGGATATATATATGCACTAGATAGGCAATTTTTTCAATCCTGGTGTACCCACACCTGCCTGCTGTATTACAGGGATTTTGTAACATCCTCAAAAAAAAAAAAAAAAAAAAAAAAAAAAGCTTAAACATACAATCTTTCATATCTTTCATTCACAAATCAGTTCTGACCTGAAGCCACCTTGCTAGAGAGGCCTATTCAAACTGCAAGGAAAGTCTTTGGCAATAGTGCCAGCAAGAACACAAGAAAGAGTCAAATATTGCAAAGTAACACAGAAGTACAAATAAAGTGGTCACCAGTGCACTGAGGAATGGAATAAAATATCCAATAAAATATTCAATACATTCCCCATCCAGCACCAGACAGCATCAGGTCCCAGTATGTTTCAGTTATTACAGATTTATCCTGGATTAAGCCTGCAACAAGAAGTGAAATGGCTCCACATCTTCCTCTTCCCCCAAATACATGTCAATTATTCTTTATGGATTGTTTTCTAAACCTTTCCTTTGCAAAGCAAAAAGAAAGCAAAGAAGCCACAACCTTATCTTTTTTCTTAAGGAAAAAAAAAAAGAGAATTTAAGCTCCAGCTGCACAAGCCGCCAGCTGTGCATTCATCACCACAACGTGGCATGATGTGTCACTTGAGAATTTGGCACCCACTTAAAAAAAGGAATTCTGCTTATTTTTGTTCCACTGGCTAGTCCAAAACCAAGTGCAAAGTTGCATAATCCCTCCAGTTCTCTTGGAGAAATAACAGTCAGAACCAAGATCCACGGAAGAGGGAAGGAAAAAAAAAGAAAAAAAAAATCTCTCAGCCCTCTTTTCTGGATAAGATGTTGTAAATTAAGAAGCAAGAGTTCTGTAGAGAAAGCACTGCTCTTACTCTCCCAGGCAGGCTTCTTCCTCTTCCAAGTGGACTCCAGACTTCATGCATTTCTTTCCCTCTCTCCCTTCCTCCCCCAACCCTTGATGACAGTATTTGGCAGGAACTCCTAATTAAAAAAAAAACAAACACCAGACTGCCTTTGTGCTACCCCAGCAAACCTCTCTGGGGAAATGATGTTCTTTGCTCAGCAATTCCTGTTCAGCACAGAATGCTAGCACGAGGAAAGCAGCTGGAGTGACTTCCTATTCTCCATTCAGGCCTGGCAGCCTCAGAACAAAGCCTTACAAAAAGAGAGGCTGAAACCAACAGAGAATCACTGACAAAGAAGTGCACAAGGACTCTGGCAAGATGTTATTTCCAGTGCTCTCACAACACAGGACTCAGTGACAACCTGAGCCACCAGAGGCCTGGAAAAGTCAGTGGATGCTTGTGGATAATTCTGTGGCTGCAATCCCAACAGCTGCCATGCAGACATGTAAGGATATTGTCCAGTTTAATCTGAACACCAAGAGATTTACTGCAAATCCCTTTCCACAAGCAATTCTAACAATGCAGCTATCACCACATCTCCCAAGCCTTCAAGATTGTTTTCATGGACATTCGTTTCTTTCCTGAGAAACATAATGTCTATTTACAAATGCATGGAAAGCCAAAGTTTAATCCAAGTATTACAACCATTAAATCCTCCTATTCTCAAGTAGACCACTCCCTGAGCTTTAATTTGAAAATCCATATATTACTTGCTAATTTCCTTACGATTAAATACTAAAATCCAAAGCATCTGAGATCATAGCTGAGTTCTGGAAGAGACCCAAGAGTTAAATCTCCAGGGAAGTCAGGCAAGGCTCATAACTGAGTTCAGACAGGGATATATATTTGGATTTTTATGACAGTGATACTGGATAATACTCCAGCCTTGCATTTCCCCGTCTTTTGCAGCTTCACTAATTTCTTCCTTTTAAGAAAAGGTGACCTTTTTACTTGCCCCTCATCACTAATCAGATCTAGATAACACTAAATAACCTTTGCAACAGCCTGGCTACTGAAGGTTTAGTGAGAGGGGAGAAGGGAACAGTGTTGCCCCTCCAAGGCAATTTAACTCCAGTTTGAAGGTCTGTCCCTTTCCTGAGGCTGTGTCACCACAACACTCTTGCGATTGCATCTCCATAACAGGATGGGTCCCCTTCCTCCTCTCCCACCTCCTTTTCTTTAATCACCATGGATTTCCTTCCCTGTAACCTTGTTGCCAGCTCTCAGCCTACTCAGTGGACAAATGACAGATTCCTCTGGTTCAGGCAGCAGCTGAGGGACGAGGAAAACAGTTCCTCCCGTAGTATTTAGACAAGAAGGATGGAAAAAAACAATCCAAAGTAATATTCAACTCATTAAATGTTGATTAACATAAAAATACATTAAAGGAATGCCCTGTATATAACATAGAGGGCATTAATGAACTTGTTCATACATGTTTAATCAAAAGGCTTAAGAAAATATGTGTATCACGTCCATGTTATGACTAGTTCCAGGAGCAGCCCTCTCCCAGAACAATTGTATGGCAGCAAATCCTCTGCCTGTGCTAACCTGCCCTCTCTAATCTTCGTTGGTCTCTGTGCACATACAAGAACAGAACAGAATACACCACCCAGATCAAACACAGATATTAAACAGGTATGCTAAAAAAAGAGAATCCACAGCAAAACTTTAATTAGTCTCCAGGGGAGGGAGACACCAGGGACTATGGAATCCCTTCTCAGGACATTATTGTGCTTATTGTGCTGCTGGAAAAGTATCTTATCTAGGTCACTGTTTTGCTTTTCCCTGCTCAATTGTTTGAGGAATTGTTTTACAGTCTCGTTTGAAGTAGGTATTCAGGCCTGAAACAGTGCAAAGTGGGGAAAAGGGTATCTTCAAAAATGGTTAATGAAGACCAAAAGGGAATATTTGTAGTTTGTCATGTTTTCCCTGCAAATAAAGATGCCATTACAGCTGAGAGGGGACCTACACAATGATAGCTCAAAAAGGCCATTATGGCTCTCAAATAATGGATTATGAACATACTTTGGTTTTAATCCTCCATCTTTCAGCCATAAACCAGAGCAGTAAAGCCTGAACCTCAGTACTCCCTGCCCATGGCAGGCAGTTGGAACTACATGACCTTTAAGGTCCCTTCCAACCCAAACCATTCTGGGACTCTCTGACAGTCTATTTACCTCCTGCAATTACTTTGTTGCCCTTAAGCCAATTTCCAGCAGAAAAATGCCAGCAGTCCCCAAGCTACAGCCACAGGTACAGCTGGGCTGCAGCTTCCCAAGCTGAGGCAACTTTGGTGGAACGTGTGACATATCCTAAATTCCTCCTCTGTCAAGGAGGTGGGTGGCCCTGCAGGTAGGGCTGATACAGGAATAATTTTTCCCACCAGCTGTTTTCTTCATAATAAGGGGGTAGTGGTGGGTGTAATATATGTGTGTGTATATATATGTGTGTGTGTGTGTTTTTTTCCAGGGCTGCTGCTTTCTCTTAAGAGGAACCTCACAAAGCTGTGTCATTTCCTAATTAATAATAGGATCATTATTATCTACACAGGCCAAATGTAACTTAAAAAAATAATTTTATACTTTGGAGCAATGTTTTCACTTTGGGATGCAATATCTTTGTTAATATACAAAAGGTCATGTAGAATGGGGCAAGTGAAGTATCGAACATTGTTGCCCAGCAAACAGAGGTTCTCTCATGTAATCATGAAATGGGTTGGAAGGGACTTTAAATATCATCTCATTCCATCCCTGCAGGGACATCATCCCCTGTCCCAGGTTGCTCCAAGTCCCATCCACCTGGCCTTGGACATTTCCAGGCATGGAAGGGATGCAGGAATGGCATATAATCACTTAGAGTCACTTGGAAAGGGGAACATGTGCAACAGAGAAATACCTGCAAAGCATTGGCCTGGTGTTTGGTACATAAGCAGCAAGGCAAAATGAAAACCCCAAAACATCCAAATAAACTGTCTGAAGAAAAACATTCATTAAATCAAACACACAGCAAGTACTACACATATATAGGAAAAGAAATATATCTTGCCTTCACCTGTGCAGTCTGACTCCATTCAGAGCAAAGCTGGCAGAAGCAGCTTAAACCAAAATTCCATGTTGATGTAAATAAAGATCACACCTGCAGCAGCCATAGAACAGGGGCTGCCAGACCCTCAGCTCCTGGGCAGGACCTGCCCACCACAGGTGCTGCATAATTCAGGCGGGTCTGGGAGTATCCAAATGTCTGAAAATGGGTACATAGAGCTGCCCTACACATATCACAGGAGCTGGAGTGAATTCCCCTCCTCCATACTGGATACATCACTGTATTCAACCATGACATAAAAGAAAAAAGTTGGCTTTCCTTCCTCTTAAAAAGGGAAATAGCAATACCCTGAAATCACATGGCTTCCAGGCAGCTTCCCAAGCACATTTGATGTTCATTGACTAAAGTAATGCCCAACAATGGCAATTGAAAGCAGATTTTCCTACACTATAAAAAGTCTTATTCTATTAGAAAATAGCAGGTCTTATTATTTAGCCAACACCCATCCCTGCATAGTGAAAGAAAATGAGGTATCCAGATAGAGAAATATGAGCTGTTTGGAATGCCCAGGCTCACTGCATCCCCAGCAACTCTGGGTGTTCCCAAAGTACACCAAACTCTGCCTTCTCTTTTTCCTTGACATACAGCCATCATTTTTCAGTTTGATAGGAATCACCAGGCAGCTGCTCTGGAAGGAGGAGATAGTAGGTGTAATTACTGCCCTGGGAATCAGGATTTGTCTGGTTTAGTCTGTGAACAGAGTCACAACTCCAGTGGGTTTTCTGCCAGCACAGCTCTCCTCATTCCTAGTGAAGAGCCCAAAAGGAGACAGGTGGAAATGAGATCAGATTCTGACTGAACATTGGTGCAATATTCTACATGTACAAGGCTCATAGTTCACACCAAAATTAAAATTACCATTACTGTCTGTCTCATAGCACTTAGGCCAGTTATTGGTAAAACTTTCCCTGGTCCTGTGCTTCTGGAAACCATCCAAACTCCACTGATCAGCATGGAAGCAAATCTGTGTGCACACTAATCATTTCACCCCAAGTCTTAAATTATTTTCTGAACTGATATTTTCTAGGAATGAAATATGTCTCTTTGAGTCCCAAGAATCATCTTCATTTTACAGGGAAAGAAGATAAAATAGGATATTTTATATATATATATGCTATGTGCAATATAGGAAAGGTCTCTTCTCCTTCCATTGCTAAACTTTCATTTTCTTCCTCTATATTTTTGATCTGTAAACACAGGCTCTTGGCAAGTTCCCTGGCTCTTTCTTAGGGCAAGAGGAAATCTGTCCAATTGTTTGACAAACAAAGAATCCTGATAACATTTTATAATTAATATGTAAGAATTTCTCCACCTATAATCTCTGGTGTGACCATACTCAATAGAATGGGATTTTATTTTTTTTAATAATCAAAATCCTGGGTTAGTTCTGTAATTTTTCCTTATGACTTTTGCCGTCCTAAAATTTAACCTGGTTACCCTGTCTGTGGCATGTAAGTGTCCTTATTTGTCATTCCCCTTACAGACTGCTTGCTGCTCTGTGGGTTTCAATTCTACTCTTAATAGACAGAAAAGGGAAAAACACTTCTTTTTAGGCATATAGAAGGGGAAACAATCAAGATAATGAAGCCGTGGAAAAATCTCTGGAAGTGAGGTGACAATTCCAATCACTTTGAGGCTAAACAAGCCACATGAGGCAAATTTCCTGGAATGGTTTTGTGAAGGTCTGTCTTTCACAGGAGCTCAAGCAGAAAACATTCCCAGCTCAGGACCTAAAACCTGGCTAATCTTTATGGCCCCATGGCAGAGTGCAGAGCACCAGGGCCCCGCTCCAGAGCCAGGAGCAGCGCTCCTGTGGCACGAGATATCCCATATCCTCCTGTGTTCAGTGAGCTGGAGAGCAGGCAGTGTGGTTCAAATTGTCTGGATATGGTTATGAGCAGCTGTGGACAGATCTTGCTTCTTCCCTCATATCCTTTGTTTCTTATTTTTTAAACCTTAGGGCTGTGCAGGAACGTCAAGTCTCCGGCTCATTACGGGACCATGTGACTGCTCTGGACTTTGAACTCAGATAAACTCCCTACTGAATGAAAACGTGTAAAATGCTTCCAGCAGAGATTATTTTGCACCAGGCTGTACTAAGAAATGCAGCAGAATTTCAACACTCACATTTCAGAGGCACAAAAGAGAAGAACCATCCCTGTCCTGGGTGCAGCATTTCGGGAGAAGCTCCAGAGCGTGCCTCCCTTTCCCCCCATACTCACAGCAACATTTATACCAGCCTATGGAAGCAGATCATGGTTTAGTTTGGGGAATAAAACATCCTGATTCCATGTAATCACACATCAGCCTCTGTCTAATCAATGCATACAATTTTGCTTCCAAAAGACATCTTCAGAAATCCCAAAATCACACCTTTAAATCAGTAAAATCAGATCCAAACTGGCCACATTGGGATGGATCAGAATTTCTGCATGCTTTTTAGCCTGGAGAGATACCAGAATTTACCTAACATTTGGATAAGAAAAAGGAAAACCCAGCCCTGCTCATTAGGGTGTTTTTCCCTAGGTGCAGAACATATGTCTTGGACCCTGGCTCACTTCCAGACAGAGTCATTAGGGACTGTTCTCCCTGTGGTTTTCACTGGATAAAGCATTCCTCTCCAGTTCCTCCTGTGAACATTTGTACCATGTCGTAGGGCACTAATCAGTAATTCCTGCCCTCTGCCCCAGACAGGCATTTTAGCAAAAAGTTAAATAATTTCTTAAAGCTGTAATTATATCCCAGTCCCCTCCAAATATAGTTGGGAGGGGCAGAGATAGAATTATAATTTTAAGTATAATTGAATAGAGAGAGAGAGATAAATATGTTAACACTAATTTTGGGCTCCTAGGGATCCATCAGATACCAACTCCTGTATCAGAATGGTGGCTCATGGAGAGGAACAGCATTGGCAAAGGAGCCAAAGGCTGATGCTGCACATCCAGAAATGCACTTGGGTTGTGGGAACACTCTTCCAATTAACCCATCCAAAGAGGTAGTTTGGGATTTGACTTCCATCCTGTAAGGATGTGATACTGTTGATTGAGGAGATTAAAAAATTGACGGGTTTTGATCAGGACAAAGCACCAACCAAAGAAAAAGAGGCAAGTTTCAGGGGGAGATGTAAAATGTCCAGTGCCTCTGGTTGAAAAGCTCTAGAAACACTTAAACGGAGCTGGAGAAGCAACCGGCTCCATCCGAAAAAGAGCACACATCCCTGAGGTGCGACATTGCCATCATGTGGCCACCCCAACTCTGCAGGAACACCAGCAGGGACGGGAGGAATCGGAACGTTATCCCAGGCTCGCAGCTTTTTCAATTGTCTTTAGCACTGGCAGCCTACAGGAGAACTGGCGGGGAGTGACACCCTCTCCTGCCACCCCTCTCCAAAGAAAAACACTCGTTTTCCCGGACCTGCCCTCCTTTATGCCAGGGAGCAGAGACATTTTCTATTTCCCGAGGCACACCTCTGCCAAGGTGACATTGCACTGCACAGAACAGAGCACAGCTGACCATCCAAAATGTACAGAAACACCAGAAATGACAAATGGAACATTCCTGATGTCAGGAAGCCAATCTTTAGGAGAAATCTGAATGAGAACAGCACAATGGTCTGGATCAGGAAGGAACTACAGCACATACATATGCGAAAATATATGAGGACCGTATACACAAGTGAGTATAGAGTCAGGAGTGGAAAGCAAAGCAAATTAACAAAATTATGAATTTAAGGAAAAAATTAAATACTGAAAGAGGGCAAAACAGGGTGGAATGCAAAAGTGAGCTGTGATAAAATATGCAGATGGCAATGCTTTACAGTGGAGCAGCAACAGAATTATGAAGATCCAAGAATGATGAGGGGCAATGAGAGCAGCAGTGAAGGCAAATAATTTCCTGCTTGAGCCAAAAGCTGTTCACCCACACAAAATTTGTGTTTGCCCTCCTCTGGCACCCTGGTACAAAGCATGATTGAGCTTACTCACAGAATGGCCCACTGCTTCCTGGAATTACAGCCTCAGGGAGGGGGACACAAACTTCCTAAGAAAGGGAAAACCTTGGTGCAGAAGTACAACAGGAGTTTTCTGTCCAGCTGGCACATTAGATAAACGCACAAATCATTTGGAAAGAAACTCAGTTGGACATTCCTTAGAACACCCAGATTTCGGCTGTAACAATATTGTAGCAAAACCTCACTAATAAAAAAGGGCTATAGTATCACTTGAGAAATGAAAAAAAAAAAAAATATTGACAGGCACAGAACAGACGCTCAACTCCCACAGATGCCTGGCCCCACAAAGGCAAATTCTGTTTGTGTTCCCATCTCCCAGAAACTGGCACCTGGAAACATCTAAAAGAACCTGCCTGCTGCCACCATCTCACCCAGAGCCAAACCCCTGAACTGGGAAAGATCCTTCTGCACGGAACTGCCCAGACCAGGGAGGAACCTTCTTCTGCAGCACAGAATTTGCAAAGAAAGATTGTAACAGCCCTAAAGTGGAAACTCAAAAAGCCGCTGAAGGAAATCAGATAAATAGTTGCCGAGCTGACATGGTAATGACACTTTTTAAAGTTCTTTTTTTGATAGTGTTTGCGTGGGTTTTGCCACATTGAATCATGGAGTCACCTGTAACAATCCTGAAAAGTGTGGCTGTTTCTGTTGTGCAGTTTCTCCTCTATAGGGTATAAGGGAAAATTTTACTCATTTTTTTAGCAAAAAGGCTGTTTTGTGAATAATGCCCCCATGCTCCCAGAGTTTTGTTCTCTGTATCATCAGCCAAGTCTCCATATGCTGCTACAAGTTTCAGCAGCTTTTTGAAGAGACTGTCCACTATTTTTTATGTATAACATACTTTGTGTGTGGCATCACGGGGGCAGCCCCTCGTCACCCAGCTCTGCCAGCAGGTACACAAAACTGACATCTAATTAACCTAACAGGAATTAAAACATCTTTTAGGACAGCCTTTCCCCAAGGAAAGCAGGAGAACTCAGCTGGATAGCAGAATTTAAAGGCTTTTTCCTCTCTCACCCAGCTCCCAACAGCCTTTCCCAGCCATGGAAGGCAGTTTGCTTCCTCTGATGTCTCCAAGACAAGGAAGGCTTTTCCCAGGTGCATTTCTGCCCTCTCAGAGGGAACAGCTATACCCCAGACTCAGAAATATAGTAAGGCATTCAAAAATGCCAAAGGAATAATTCAGTGGAAGTCCTCATTCCGAAGTGTTTTCCTCTGGCACACACCTGCTCTGAGGATGGCACAGATCCATCCACTTTTTGGTGTGAAACTGAGATCACAGATGGCAAAAAACACCAATAAAGTCCCCTCTTGCCAAATTTAACCCATGGAATAACTGTGGGTCTCAAATAATGGATTATGAACATACTTTGGTTTTAATCCTCGACCTCTTAAGCCAGAGCAGTAAAGCCTGAACCTCAGTACTCCCTGCCCATGGCAGGCAGTTGGAACTACATGACCTTTAAGGTCCCTTCCAACCCAAACCATTCTGGGACTCTCTGACAGTCTATTTACCTCCTGCAATTACTTTGTTGCCCTTAAGCCAATTTCCAGCAGAAAAATGCCAGCAGTCCCCAAGCTACAGCCACAGGTACAGCTGGGCTGCAGCTTCCCAAGCTGAGGCAACTTTGGTGGAACGTGTGACATATCCTAAATTCCTCCTCTGTCAAGGAGGTGGGTGGCCCTGCAGGTAGGGCTGATACAGGAATAAATTTTCCCACCAACTGTTTTCTTTATTATAAGGGGGTAGTGGTGGGTGTAATATATGTGTGTGTATATATATGTGTGTGTGTTTTTTTCCAGGGCTGCTGTTTTCTCTTAAGAGGAACCTCACAAAGCTGTGTCATTTCCTAATTAACGATAGGATAATTATTATCTACACAGGCCAAGTGTAACTTAAAAAAATAACAGTCAGGCTGTGGCTATTTTTTACCTCTTAAGGTCACTAGGTGCTGCTGGAGTAGGAGCTCCCTGAGCAGTCCGAGCAGGGTAACTCCAGCCTCACTGGGAGCCACGCGGGTCCTGCCCAGCCTGGCGCTGTCCTGGGGGTGGACAGAGGGACCCAGACAAGCTCGGGAAGAGGCTCATGGGAATCTCATGGAATTTAAGAAGGCCGGGTGCTGGTGCTGCGCCTGGGTCGGGGCAAGCCCCCAGGATCGATCCAGGTGGGGAGGGAGCAGATGGAGCAGCCCTGGGAGAAGGACTTGGGGGTGCTGGGGGTGAGAGCTGGACCTGCCCCAGCCCTGAACCCCCCTGCCCTGGGCTGAGCCCCCAGCACGGGCAGCAGGGGAGGGGGATTCTGCCCCTGTGCCCCTGTGCTCAGGTGAGACCCCACCTGCAGAGCTGCCCCAGCACAGGAAGGAGCTGGAGCTGCTGGAGAGAGTCCAGGGGAGGCACCAGGATGGTCAGAGGGATGGAGTAGCTCTGCTGGGAGGAAAGGATGGGACACTTGGGATTGTGCAGCCTAGAGCAGCTTTGGGGTGACCTCATTGTGGCCTTGCAGTACGTGAAGGAGCTGTTGGGAATGATGAGGATGCACTGTTTACAAGGGCCTGGAATGACAGAACAAGCAGGAATGGCTTCAGAGTCAGTCAGAGCATGGTGACAGTAACATCAAGGTTGTGACTTCAATTCCGGTATGGGCCATTTACTTAAGAACTGGATTCAACGATGCTTGTGGGTCTTTTCAGAATATTCTGTGAATCTGTGAAACTTCAAATTGAAAGAGAGTAAGTTTAGACTGGCTATTGGGAAGAAGTTGTTCCCCGTGAGTGAGGGCCTGGCACAGAGTGCCCAGAGAAGCTGTGGCTGCCCCATCGCTGCTGAGTCTAAGGCCAGGCCGGACGGAGGCTGGAGCAAGCGGGGCTGGGGGAGCAAGCGGGGCTGGGGGAGCAAGCGGGGCAGGTGGGAGGTGTCCCTGGCCGTGCGGGGTGGGGTGAGGCGGGCCCAAGGTCGCTGGCCGCGCCGGCCGGGCCGCGATCCGCTGACAGCGCTCCCGCTGCGCCGGCGCCGCCCGGGGCGGGGCCGGGCCGGGCCGGCGGCGGCTGCGCGGCGCGGGCGCGGCCATGGCGAAGCACACCGTGTCCTCGGCGCGGTTCCGCCGGGTGGACGTGGACGAGTACGACGAGAACAAGTTCGTGGATGAGGAGGACGGGGGCGACGGGCAAGCGGGGCCTGATGAGGGCGAGGTGGACTCGTGCCTGCGACAATATCCTGAAGGGAGCGGCGGGGGCGGAGCGGGCGCGGCCGCCGCCGGGGCGGCCTTATAGGGGAACATCCGCGAGCGGGCACCGCGGCGGGCGGGCAGCGCTGGAGGGGGAAAGGGCTGGAGGGGAAGGGGCTGGCAGGACAAGGGAGGACGCCGAAGGGAGAAGGGGCTGGCAGCAGGAAGAGGCTGAAGGGAGAAGGGGCTGGCTGAGGGAAGGGGAAGAGGCTGAAGGGGGAAGGGGCTGGCAGAAGGAAGGGGAAGAGGCTGAAGGGGCTGGCAGAGGGAAGAGGCTGAAGGGGGAAGGGGCTGGCAGCAGGAAGGCGGCCCAGCTTCCTCCCCTGCCCGCAGCAGCCGCAGTGCCCCAGGGCTGCGCTCAGGGAGGTGTCCCGGGGGGATGCAGACTGGGGGTTCCTGTGCCCAAAGAGTTCCCCGTGCCCGCTACCAGGGCTGCCTCGCCCAGCTGGCCCTTGGTCACTGCTGCTGCTGTCCCAGTGGCTGCTGGGGCTGGATGTGACAAGCTGAGACCTCTTCTCGAGGGCTACAGATTGCAGAAGTGATGGAGAATGGTTTCTTTTACTTGGACGCTTATTCAGGGAAAGGCCTAGGAAGTATTCAACAGTCCCGGAACTATACAGCTGCTTGTTGATGCTGCTCCTGCCTCAAATGGCCTGAAAACTGCTGTCTTAGGCTGTAATGTCTTCTTAGCTGGTGAGGGAATCCCTGCATCAGAGTGTTTTCAGTCATGCACAAGTCAGCTACAAATATAGCTGTCCTGGTACTTGATGTCCATGTACTTGGTGTCTGGTCCTTAACCATGTGGCACAGGGAACATGATGGCTGCACTGCAGGCAGCTCTGAAGAACCCTCCCATCAACACAAAGAACCAGGCAGTGAAGGTAAAATAGTGACTGCTTGCTCATGGGTTACTCTCTAAAAATCCTTTCCTGTCTCTGTTACTTCTGTGTCACTAGTTGTACCTTGAGGAGGCCAGAGGAGCAGAATTTAGGGTGAAACATCCATGACCACAGGTGTTTTAATCTTGTTCAAAATACTGTAGCTCAGGTACAGTGCTGTCCACATACCTTTACCTTGGTGCTGGATCAAGTGTGGTTCTCCTACCAGTGCTGGTTGTGTTTCCTGTGCCCAGGGGTCACCAGGTGCCTGTGTCTGACTCAGACCAGACATGGCAGCTCACCGATGTAATCGTTGTGTGCTCAGGGAACCAGGGTTGCAGTTGCCACCTCTGACTAATGAAACCACCAGCAGTGAGCCTACAAAAAAGGAAGAATTGTTTTTTGTCACATCCAATCAAAATGAAGCTGTTAAAACCTCAGGAAAAGCAAGCCCTCCCCCTGTGATAGTGTGGGAGTCTGCTGGGTACATGCATTTCTGAATATCCCCAGGATGGATCCTGAATAGCTCATGATTGCAGTGGTGGGAGGAACAGGCTGATAAGATATGGCACTGCCCAGCTGGTGAGTGCCTGCAGTCACTTCTCCCTGCCCAAGGAGAGGCCCAGGGGCATGGTTCCCTGCTCCATGGCTCCTGGCAGAGCTGTTCCTGCAGCCCCAGCCCTTTCCTGAAGGGTTTTACAGAGCTCTGAGAACCAGCTGTTACAAATAGAGCTGTATAGCTTTGTCCTCACATTAATGACTTGTTTCCATTAGCCCTCTATTGAAGGATTTAAGAATACACTTGGTGGTGGAATTGAAGCGGGTAGAATGACTGAACATTAATACCTGCCTTAATTTTTGGTTATCTTTGGAACTTATATAATTTTACTTACAGTCATGTGGGAAGTCTTGCTAAGCCAAGTGATTATGGGATATTAAATAGGGCAGGAAAACTGACATCCATAGTTTCTATAGGGGGAAGATGCCTGAGGTGTTTGTGCGATGGAATTATTCAAAAGTCCAGCAGCCCTGAGACATTCTTCTCTCATGCTGCCTCAGTTAGTGATGGATGAACAGGAGGAGCTGCTCCTTGCTGATTACATGGCTAATTGCTGCTGTAAGCACGCCTCACACATTCCCAGGCCTGAAATGACATCCAGATCAATAGTTATTAATTCTTAATATCACTGGCCAGTGTGCATCCAGTGTGCCTGGGACTGCTTGGAAAGCACGTGGCTTCCAGCAGTCACCTCTTCCAGGCTGCCAATGGCATTTCCCTGGATCACAATGGTTGTGTCACGTTAAGCAGTACAGAGGTATAGAAAAGGCTCTAGTGGGAAGGGGGGGCAGACAAACACTTGATTGTTATAATTATTTTGGAACTTGATAGATCTTGAGCTTCCATATAAGCATTTACTATTTAGCCATAATTAAGGTGTGGAGAATTGCAAACACTAACAGAGGCAGAAAAACTAAAGCGGGGCAAATGTGTTAAACTCTTTTACCTTGTTTATCCTTGGGAGGATGTGTCTGTTACATCTTACTGTGACAAGCTCTTCACACACCGTCCTCTTCAGAGGTATTAAAGAGAAAAATGCTCTAATTCGGTTTGTTTGAGAGAGCAGCAGTGTTTGGCTGTGCCTCACACCAGGGTGGTTGTGTCTGTGCCTGCCTGTTGACAGGACCGTGCTGAGAGCATCGTGCTGAAGGTGCTCATCTCCTTCAAAGCCAACGACATTGAGAAGGCGGTGCAGTCTCTGGACAAGAACGGGGTGGACCTGCTCATGAAGTACATCTACAAGGGCTTTGAGAGCCCCTCCGACAACAGCAGCGCTGTGCTGCTGCAGTGGCACGAGAAGGTGCGTGCATGGGGACAGCTCCTGCCAGAGTGCCCAGGCCCTGAGCCTGGCAAGACACCCCCTTCCAGGCTGTGAGACTCAAGTGCCAGATTCAGGCTGTGACGAGGGTGTGGCCCTGGAGCTCACAGCTCAGATACACCTCCTGCCCACTGCTGCTTCCTTGAGTTAACACCCAAAAGTTAAAATTTCTCTTAGACTGAGGCAAACAAAATGGTTTCATCCAGTGATTCAAATGGGCTGAAGGAGAATTTCCTTCCTGCAGGGAAGCAAAATTGGCAGCTTGGTTATGCAGGGAAATGAAAGCTTAATTAAAGTTAAATAGCTTTCTTGAAATCAAGTGTGATTATTGTACCCTGGTACTCTGGCTGCTGGTGTTTCGTGGAAGGCAGGCAGTATAAATGTGATCCAAGTAATTTCATAGACTCCCAGAATGGTTTTGGTTGGAAGGGACCTTAAAGCTTATCTCATTCCACCCCTGCCATGGTCAGGGACACCTTCCACCATCCCAGCTTGCTCCAAGCCCCGTCCAACCCGGCCTTGGACATTTCCAGAGGTGGGGCAGCCACAGCTTCTCTGGCACACCTGTACCAGGGCCTCTCCACCCTCACAGGGAAGGATTTCTTCCTGATACCTAACCCTAGTCAACTACTAACCTACCCTAAGCTACTCCCTGTCAGGTTGAAGCCCTTCCCCCTTGTTCTGTCACTCCAGGCCATGTCCAAAGTCCCTCTGCATCATTCTTGTCAGCCTGTTCAGGACCTGGAAGGGAGCTCCAGGCTGTTCATTGCCATGTTTCCCTTCCCAGGCGCTGGCTGCCGGAGGAGTTGGGTCCATTGTGCGTGTTCTGACTGCCAGGAAGACGGTGTAACTCCAGCAGGGGTGACGGTGTGACTCCAGCAGGGAGCCGCTGGTGCAAGCCCTGATCCCCTCCCGGCACGGCGGCCCCTGGGCAGCCCTGTCCCCCAGCTTTGCCTTCGCCCTGCTGCTTCTGTCATACCCCACCGATGATGCGCGTCGTGATCTCTTCTGCAGTGAAATTCTGGAAAATTATGAAGGTGGAATTTTACTTTTAACAGGAATATTTGGTACTTGCCAGCCTTTCAGTGACATTCAGTGATGTAAACAATTTGGTGTTTAGGGTGATTTGCATTTGTGTGTAATTGTGGCAGATTTGGACCTGACTCTCTGAGCAAGTGCTGAGGGACACAGGGCAATGTCTTAATTTTTTGCTAGTCAAGCAGTATTTTGAGCTAAAATCTTGATATTTGAGAAGTGGGGCAGCTATTATTAACACAGGTAACTGGACCATATTGCCTTTGGTCATCCTCTGACCCTACATCTGTGAATAGGAGAGAAAAAAAAAGCTCTTTTCCAGCCCCAATTATCATTCCAGAGAGCTGAGTATTTTCCTGAACCTGCTCAGGTTCCTTGCCATCAGTGTGATGCTGGGTCCACAGTGGGATGGAGTTGTCCATCATGCAGTTTGGAAAGTGAAATTTAAAAGGTTAATGGTCCATTTATACTGGAGCCCAGCCCAGTGAACTCTTCTTATTTTGGGGAGTGAAGTTCCTGAGGAGAAGAGGAAAAAGCAGCTTTTACATGGCAAATCACCTTTCAGCAACTGGGAAGTGATTTGGTTTTGTCAAGCACAACTAAATGGCTGCTTGGGGTAGTCTGAGAAACATATCCTGGTATCGACACCATCCTTGCAGAGCCTCCCCTATTTTGTTTTCTGGTTGTGAAGGGTCTTTAAGGAGACCAGACAGCTCACATTCCTGTTGCATTGTGCCTCATCATGCTAGCTAGTGGGCCAGTCAGGTTCCCAAATAAAGAGGAGAATTTTAAAGAATTAGGAAAGCCCAGGGCATCCCAGACCACGGATCACCGTAGAAGGTTTAGGGCCAGGACTTAAATACATGTGTTTTAATTTCACTATTTTACTACAGTTCAGTTGTGTAAAACTGTTGGGGACCTTGTGAAATCTTTGCTGTTTTTTGATATCTGCTTTGTTTTTGTAATAATAATAAAGACCAGACAATAAATCGTCACTGAATATTTACTCCGTGTCTGACATGCCTTCAGTGGAGACAGGAGCCAGCATGGTTACCTCTAAACCATTCGGTGCCTCCCTAATTCTCTTCCTAGGATGCTTCTGCTTGCTCACTGCCTCCAGAAGAACACAGGCACAACCACAGGAGGCACTGAGATCACCAGGTGGGAGACCCAGCCTTGCTACAGAAAGCATCCAGGTTTCACCCATAGATCTGTACAGAAATTCTCCTGGTCGTGCAGCGAGGGTTCTGTCCTTACAGCTCTGCCAAGGACTGTGATTGGCTTCTCTGGTTCTTTCCACTTGCCCAGATTTGGGTTAAGACATCGATGAACCTCAGTTAAAAAAAATAAGCCGTAATCCCAGAGAAGTGGAAAATATTTTCCAAAACAATTGATGCCAAAGCAGATCAGCTGCCTCTAGATGGCATTAGATAAATAAAGTGAATAAATGGAGTGGCCTTAAGGTTCTGCAGATCCCCTTGGGTGAGGCTGTGATGGATTTAGGAACACTTACAGAACACGTACATCGGTGTTTGTTCAGGGATGTGCTAAAACACGCGTTGCTGTGGGGATAGGGCAGGATTTGCAGGGGCAGCTCTGCTGGTAAGGAGTGACAGGAAGGGGAAAAGTAAATGTAGTCTTAAAAAACAGCTTTTTTCCTCCAAATCTGGCCTTGCTTGTATTGGTGGATGGTATGGACACCACGACAGGGGTTCAGATTCCTGTTAGAAGGAAGCCTTCAATGGAGAACCTCATGCAGGTCGGACTGGGCAGGGTAACAGGGTTTGCAGAGCTCTGCTGCCTTCAGCTTTAGCCAGAGTGGGTGGCAGTGGTACCTTCTCATCACATCCTGCTTTTGTGCTAGCTGAGAGCTGCTGCTGTCCTCACATCCACCTCAGTGTCTGCTTCCATTTGGGAAAAGAGCCAAGACCCCCAGGTCCTGTGCAGAGAGCTCCAACCTGCCTTCCTGGGAATGAGCTGGACATGCTCCTCCACTTCTCCTGCCCAATAAAATTGCTCACAAAAAGGTCTTCCCTCGTGCATAATGGGGGTTTCTTTATGCCTGAATCAGTCTTTTTTTTTGACTCTTCAGAAATTATAAAAAAACTTGTACATATTGTAGCTGTACAAAGTCAAAACCTGTGCACTGCACCCCAGCTGGATTTTGGACATTTCTCTATTTCTAACCCACCTATTGGCAATCTGGGTTTGGTGGATTCCAAGAGTCTTCCACAGGAAATGTCACCATCTCTGTTACTCACTTCCTGCTGAACGTTATTGTAAAATAAACAAGTTTACCTACTGAGTCAGCTTTGGGCAGAGAAAGGGGAACAAGAGACTCACTCTTGCTAAAAGGGCTCTGTTTATCACAGCTCTGAAATCTCCTCACTGTTAAGTTACAAATACCCAGGCACAAGGACAGCTGCTGTGAGCATTACAATGGGGATGATCTCTCATCCTCCTCCAGCTCCCTTGTACTGCTTTTGGGATAAACCTGACTGAGCAGTGCACTAATTCAGATAATTAAATGAGCAGAAAATTAAGCCTCCAATAAGGTGAACCCTTTGCTGCTCCATGGGGTCTCCTATCCTGCACAGGAATCAGAAAAGGCACCTAGAGGGGTGTTTTCACACTCACCATGTTGTTATTCCTACTCTTCTACCTTGAGAATCACTTCAGCTTGTTGCATCTCCATCTGCTTTCCTGGAGATCAGTGTCTTCCATGCTCCTGTGGAAGCCCATAGGAGCCAGCTGGGATGCTGAGGAGAACCAGAGAGCCCCAGGCTCAGAGTTCTGTTTGGTCCTAGTTTGGATTAAACCCCAGTCTTTGCTGCTCAGGGCCTCGGCTGTCTCCATCAGCAGTACTCAGAAGTCACCTCCCCAGCCTCCCTCCCACTGCTGGAGTTATGTAATTTGCTAAGGAAGTTTTGGTAAAGCCACAAGGGCTGAGTCTTGCTGACTTATTTTAAGCTCTTACAAAATATACATCACATTGCTGGTAGATGGGGCAGAGGCAAAGTACTTCCAAAAATGCTTAAAAACCATGTGGGGAGCAGCCAGCTCCAAACCTATGAGTCAGCAGCAGGTCAGAATCCTGCTGTCACCACGTGCCCCGTGCTCATCTTGGCCCTGTGCTCCCAGCAGTGCTCCAGAGCCAGTCATGCTTTGCTGGCCCTAAAACACCTGGACAGAAGTGATGATGGGCTGAGCCCTAGGGATATGCTGCAGCATGGCCACTGCCCCAGGAGCCTCATCCATGTGCCCTTTGCAGTGGAACTTCACACTGGGACAACACGGTGGAGTCGGGAAGGACCAAGGATTTCCCGGGCAGTGCCTTGGGCTCTACTTCACCTCCCCACTGAGGCAGACAGGGGAGCCCCAACCCAACTGTGCCTGCCAGGAATTAATTGTCTGCAGGAACCGCTTAGCAAGGATGAGACTGCGCTTTGCAGGGCACCAAGGGCTCAGCCCAGCGCTCATCCTGGGATTTTGCAACCTGAAATTTGACCTGATGAACTACCCAGCTGACAAAATCCATGACTTCTAATGTACAAACCGGAAGATCAAAACCCGAGCAGGCGAGGAGTGGCTGCCCGACAGGAGCAGGGATGCACGCCATGGAAGCCCGCTGTGTCAGAGGCAGACTGCCCCACTTCCCCATGCCGGGGCTGCTGCGAGTGAGGCCACTTCCTGCCAGGTTTGTGACAGGGGCGGGGGGAAGGCACAGGAACAGGCAGAAGGGAGCCAGAGAGGCCGAGCTGCGCCACAAGGAAGGACAGGGACAGGGGCGAGACCCACGACGCGGGGATCCCACATCCCACTCCCACCACGCCATGTCCCTGGTGGAGACGATCCGGCTGTGGCAAGAAGGGGTGTGTGCTGCAGACAGGAAGGAGTGGAGCGCTGCCCTGGATGCCTTCACGGCCGTCCAGAACCCCCCTGCCAAAATCTGCTTTAACATCGGCTGCATCCAGCTTGTCCTGGGGAAGCTGGCGGAGGCGGAGGAGGTAAGGTACAGCCCCTGGGGCCGCTCATCCTCTCACCTCTGCGACTTGCCAAGGTACATGGACATGGTGGGGAAGGAAGGCATTAAAAGGATCACGGTCTAAGGGATGGATCTGGGGCCTTTTAAAGCTGTGCGGAAGGGGGACAGCCCAAGGCCGCCAAACCTGTTCTGCCAGTGAATGGGAGGCGAGGCGGCAGCAGCGATACACGGCTCGCTGTTCACTCTCCCTTGCTCCAGGAGGTGACCGTGCTGGCAGATGGCTCCAGCTCAAAAAAACCCAGGAGCCTGCTCCAGGCTCTCCCCACCCAATGCCCAGTGCTGCAGGGAGACACAGCCCACAAAGCTCAGCTTAGGCCGCTCGGCTAAAGCAGGATAGGTACAATTGCTCTACGCCCTCAGTTTTTTTAAGGTGTCCCCTTTTTACCACCCCTTTGCCCCACTCCTACCTCTGCAGGCGTTCACCCGGAGCATCGGCTGCGACAAGCACCTGGCTGTGGCTTATTTCCAGCGGGGGACCGTGTTTTACCGGAGGCAGAAGTGAGTGGAAGGGTTTCACGTTTCCTTTTTGCCACTTACAGAGAGGCCAGCCTTCACCTGAGGATGGCCCCAGGCAGGTTGGTGCCCCAGAGCCCAGACTGAAACCTGTCAAGGTCAAACAGGCTCCTACTCTTCACCACTGAAGTCCTGGGATTAACCTTCACAACCTCTGTCCTCCCCTGGGGTGTCTGAAACACTGCAAGGAGAGGGGAGACCCGACTGAATTCACCAAGTCTGAGTACAGGCTTAGAGGCAGGCAGGTTGCCACCACGAGCTGGTGACACCTTCACCCCCTGCTCCACAGCCACGGAAAGGCCATTGAGGATTTCAAAGAGGCGCTGGCCCAGCTGCGAGGCAACCAACTCATCGACTACAAGATCCTGGGGCTGCGCTACCGGCTCTTTGCCTGCGAGGTGAGGCACACCTGGCTGCCAGTTTTGATCCCAAAGGTCTGTTCTCCAGCATTCTCCAGCATGAGAAATCTAAAGAGGAGACAGCCAGCCTCTTTTGTACCTTGCAAAAACCAAGCAAGTGGGTGCAGTGCCACTGCCCTTTCCTTTCCTGGCAGCAGTCTGGCTGCTCCAAGAGCTCTTTCCCTTGCTCCCATCCCTCCAGCAGATTCTCTACAACATCGCACTGGTGTACGCCACAACGGGGAGCTGGGAGAAGGCTGAGGAGCACCTGACCCTGGCCATAAGCATGAAGAGTGAGCCCCAGCACAACAAGATAGACAGGGCAATGGAAGCCATCCTGGTACGGAGGAGCAGGTCTCACAGCCCCACAAGGAGAGGGAGGGAAATCCCAGTGACAGCACATCCCTTTCAGCAGGATTAAAATGCTGTGGCAACAGATACTGTAGCAGGACACATGTCTGTGGGAAGAGCTTTGGGTCACTGGGGAGGCAGGGATGGGAAAATGGGATTCCATGGACCGTACCTGGGCTGGGATTGGGCTCTCGTGGTGGTGGTCTGGAGCAGTCCCCAAGCCCAGAGCAGAAGGGGCATTCATCAGTCCCTGCTCTCACCTCCAAAGTCTTCATGACTTGTCTGTGCTACAGAAACAGAAGCTCTGTGAGCTAGTGGCCATTCCTGCGGGGAAGCTGTTCAGGCCAAATGAGAAGCAAGTGGCTCAGCTGGAGAAGAAGGACTACCTGGGAAAGGCAATGGTAAGAAACGTCTATACTGTTTATTCTGTGGGCTGAGAAGAGCTGTTGACTGCCTTGTCCTCATCCCTCTGAGCTGCTGTCTGCTGCCTGGTAGGCAGCCAGAGACAGGGAGCTGGTCTCTGCCTCAGGGATCCCCCAGACATGGAGAGAGGGATGGCACACAGGGATCTCGCGGGAAACAGGGAGACTGCAAGAATACAAGAGCTAAAAGCACGTTCCTGCTGAGCATGGCTTATTTCTAGTTTGTCTCCTTAGTGAGAGGGATAGTCAGCAATGAGCTGCAACGATCCCCTTGGAAATTAAGACATTTTCAGGGGTGGGGGAACAGAGCTATTTAACATTTGACACCCACAACCAACCTCCAGTTCATCCACCACTGTTTGAAAAGGGCTTTTCAGCTCAGATAAGCAAGTAAGCTTTTCTCCTGTGAGTGTGCAAAATCCAGTCACTGGGATACCACCTCTGGATTCAGGCCCTGGGAGGCAGCACTTGTCCAGAAAAGGACCCAGGCACTGGGGAATCAGACCCCCGAGAGCCAGGCAGCTCCTTGAGTGCCAAAAACATGCACAAAAACATGTATCAACTTTCTGAATTACATTTAAGGTCACCTGTAGGAGGTATGGGGTTGAGCCAGACACTTTGGCTCCCTTCAACATTTGTGATTAAAACAGAATGGGAAACTTTTAGGTTTTAACCACAGAAACAGCCAGGCTAAGAGCAGAAAACTTCTCACAGCTGAGAGGGAAGCTTTGGTACGAGAGGCACTCAGCCTAAAATCATAGCCTCTCCTGAGCAGCTTGGCTTGGCCAACAGCAAAGGAGGAGGGTGGACATCAGAGGTCTGAGAGGGGTCTACAGGTACCAAGTCACTACTTGTCCTTGGCTCTAGGTGGTGGCCTCTGTGGTGGACAAGGATGATTTTTCAGGATTCGCTCCCCTACAGCCACAGGTAAGACTCTGTCACTGAACAGCATGCTCTGTGCAGGGTGACACAGGGTGGCTGTCATCCACAGTGGGGAGCAAGCAGCACCCTTACCACCCTGAACTCTGTGCCACCGCCGTGGGGAGGAGGCAGGCACTGCTTCCACGGATCAGCTGCTCCCTCCACCATCAGGAAGCTCATCCCAAACCCACCCACAGCTGAGGCTGAGGTTAAGCTGGTTCCCTGCACGGGGAAGTAGTGGGTGGGGTGATGGCTCTCCGCAGGGAGCTGTCTCTGACCCTCCCCAAAGGATTCATTAGGGATCGTCTGCCTAAGCCTGAGTGGAGAAACAACGGCAGTTTTGCTCTCGCTTTGCACTCTTCTGCCCATTCCACAACTGCTTTGCATTTCCCATGCCATTTTCCAGATGATGTAATGGCATCTTCCCATTCCTAAATGCAGCAAGAGTTTTTCCAGGAGGTTTCTGGGTGGATATGGGAAAGCACAGCACAGCACCATTGCACAAGATAAACGACAACCTTCTCAATGCAGACAGTGCTGACAATTTCAATCCTCTGTCAACTGAAACTAAAATCAGGAGTGAAAAGAGGATTGTGCCTCTGAAAACCAACTGTATGTTGAATGTGGAAACTGTTCCTTAGAAGGAACAAAGCCAGTGATATTCCTCATGGCACTTAAGGCACCTGCATGTGGAGGAAGGAACAGTGTTGGGGTGAGGGCAGGCATGGTAAAAGGCTGCAGGACATTTCTGCAAAGCAAACAAAATCCTTTGGATTACTGATATTTTCCTTTTTGGCTTCCTGTTGGCAGGCCTCTGGTCCTCCACCCAGGCCCAAGACCCCAGAAATCCTCAGGTAAGTTGGATGAAGGATGGATAACCCATGCAGCCAGGCACAACCCCACTCTCACAGCCGAGCATCCAGCTGGCACCCAGAACTCCGGGGGAATGGGGAATGTAGAAACATGGAGGCAGAGGTCTGGATTCTCCCTGTGATGTAAAACAACAGCATCACCAACATTCCTGACCTGTCCACTGCTCCCACACCCAGGGCCCTCAGAGGGCAGCCACACCGTGTCATGTACGAGTTCATTCCTGAGACGGATGAGGAGCTGCAGGTCCTGCCAGGAAACATTGTCTTTGTGCTGAAGAAAGAGAAGGACAATTGGGCTACAGTGATGTTCAATGGAAAGGTATACCAGGAGTGTGCTGGACAGGAGGGGCAGACAGCAAATTATGGTTGAGATTCTGCAGAGGCAGAGGCCTGCCAACAGTAATTAAGTACATTTCTGACTGAAGTGTCTTATGTCTACCCTGGCTTAGGCCACAGGGTTCAGTGAAATCCACCCAACCTGCAGAAACTAAACCTCAAGCCTCAGGAAGCCTCCTGGATGCACGGGAGGGTGAGGACACATCCAGTTGTGTCCTCCAGCAGTGGGTTGCCATCTTGCCAAGCAATCACTACTCATCTTTCCTCCCCCTGCAGAAAGGGATTGTCCCCTGCAACTTCCTCGAGCCTGTGGAGCTCCAGAATAAGCTGCATATCCAGGTGAGGAGGCCCAGGAGGAAATGATGTCCTGGGGAGGGTAGATCTCGAAATATACACCTAACACATGCTTCCCAGTGGGACCCATATATGTGACTCCCTCCCCGTCATGATGCTGGGGTTGGTTCTTCTGGCTCATGGTCACCTGATCATGAGCTCAGAGATCTGCAAAATCTGTGTTGGTGGCACCCTAGTGGTGGTTGGCAGTGCTGGGGAGATAATGGATATAGCTGAGTCACCTCTCCCCAGTTCAAGACCCCAAACAGACTTCAGGAAAATAGCAGGTTGGAAAGGGGCTGCACAAGGCAGCAGCACCCCAGCCCCTCAGTAAGAGTGGGATTGTCAGCACTATCTTCTTCCCACGGCACAGGAAGAAACCCCTGTGGAAGTTGAGATCTCTGAGCCACCCACCTCCACTGTGCCGGAGAAGCCGCGGCGGCTGGCGCCAGGTCAGTGCAGGGAGCTGAAGGGATGGGGAGCACAGGCTGACACCACCCACAGCAGGCTGAGATGCCGTGTCCTCACCCTAGGGAGGGCTAGGGCTCATCTCTGTCTCATTGCTGGCCCCATTTGAAGTCAGGGACTAGAAGACATTAGAACAGGAGGCAGAGACAGCAACTGCAGTGCTGAGGATACAATAAAATAGTGTCTGTGGGGTCCCTGAGGAAAGCAAGTCCCTCTGTGCTTTTAATTAGCACAGTGAGTAATGAGAAAAAAATATGAATGGGGCAGGGACTAGCTTGGAGTAAAGGGTTCCTTATAGGCTTCTCCTTCCTGCAGGGCATCCATGATAGTTTCAGTGCTGCTGTGAGCTGAGCTAGGCTTAAAGGAGCTGTATGAAAGGGATTCCTGGCTGGTGCTACCCAGTGTCCCATATCCCAAGCTCATGTCCCCAACAGAGCAGCCTTGTAGACAGTCCATGGGTAGAGCTGACAGAGAAGAAGGCTGTGGCTCATGGAATTAAGGACAAACACTTGACAGACACAACAACCCCAATTATCATCTTTATGGCACCAAAAGCCAGCTCAGATCTATTAGTGGGACCATGTTCAACAGTGTAGCTTGGGCTCTTCCTGGAATGAGCACAGTTGTGCCAAAGCACTGTCAAAATGGAAATCAAATACTCATGAAGAGGCTTCCACAAAGCTAAATGAAATCACCCTGCCTGGAGGCCTGAGTTTAGCTTTACAGACCCATTGAAGGACAGGGATTGCCTTTGGTTTTCAGGATGGACCTAGGGAGATCAGAAGAGGAAAGACACTAAAACCAGCAGCTCCATGTTTATCTTTTTTGAATCTATCCATGAAAGACATCCCACCCTTCATGCTCCCATCTCGGCAAGAGGGAAGGCACAGAGCCAAAACCTCTGCTCAGTGGTTGTATCTAGACCTTACAGAAGAATGCCTGTGGTGGATGCCGTATCCATTCAAAGGACTGCTGCTGGCTCCAGGGTTGGTTGGTGTTGCTGCAGATCACGATGGGCTGCAGGAGGTCTGGCTGTGTATTTAGACAACATTTATCCCATCCCACCTCCTGAGGCACCTTTTTCCTCCTCCCCAGACTATGTTCCTGCTACCGTGGTGCAGCCAAGAGACACAGCAAAGGTAACATCCTGCGAGGCAGACCCTGAGGTCCTGCTGGTCATACAAACCTGCACTTTCCAGGAGACTTAGGGCTGCTTTTTGGGAGTTCTCCTCCAGGGCCCAGGTGAGGGGGCCACTGGATGACTCTCATCTTAGCCAACCTGAGGCACTTGAGAAGGGAGAAATAGGAGAGAGCTTGGCTGGAATGCACATGCTCCTGGGTAGGGTCAGCACATCAGAACGTCACACTGGGAAGAGATGGGAAAATATAGCAATCCCAACTCAGAAAAAAAAAAAAAAAAAAAAAAAAAAGAGGGACTTGGAAGGTGGATACAGCTCTAATTTGATCACACCAAAACCACAATTTGGTGCCAAGCCCCTTATCTATTACTGAGCTCTCTCCTGGGACAAGCCTTGGTCTGCCAACCAGCCAATGTCCAAGCACAGCTTGGGAGGCACAATCTAACTCAGGCAACCAGTTTCCACATCCCTGTGCTTGCCAAGCCACACAAGGTGACATCCCATTTCCTGCCTGCAGGAGGCTGAACCAACTGTCTCCAGGCCCCATGTCCTCAAGGTGCATTACAAATTCACAGTTGCCCTGAGAGTTGATCGAGGCCTCTCCTACAGAGAGCTCCTGGAGCTGGTTTGCAGGAAGCTGGAGCTGCAGCCCGAGCACACGGAGCTGAGGTGAGGCACTGCCAGCCCCAGTGAGCCAGGGCTGTGTTCCAGCACTCCTCACCTGCATCCCCTGCACTCCAGGTACAAGCCTGTGGAGGGCCAGGAGCTGGTGACTCTGAGTGCACAGAACGTGGAGGCAGCCTGGAGTCAGAGCAAGGACAACTGCCTGACAGTCTGGTGCAATGGCACAGAGGTCAGTGACAGCTACAGGGGGCAGCCACCTTCTCTTCCCTCCTGCCGTTCTTTTCCTTGCCACAAGCACAGGTTTGTGGCTTTCAACAGAAGCCAGCAACCTCGTGAAAGGCAGGAGAGCAAAGAGTGGAGAGAAGCAGAGCTCATCTCTCTTGCCCTGCTACAGAGAAAGGAAACCAAGAGGCTGTGTCCTCACCAGCTTTTTTCCTGCCTAGGGAGAGGGGTTTGTACCAGACAGCAAACCAGAGGAGTCACCGCAGGAGGCAATGCCTGGGGAGACGGGACCAAACCATGTTGTAGCTCAGTACAGTTATGAAGCCACCCAACCTGAAGACCTGGAGTTTCAGGCAGGAGACATGATCCTTGTTTTATCCAAAGGTAATTGTGCTCCTCCTAGGACAGGAGAGGGGAAGGATTCCCCCAGCTCTGGTGAGAGGAAGGGTGGTATGGCAGCAGCAGAGCCCCTCCATCTTTGCCTTGGGATTCCCATCCACACATCCCTGTTACACACACTTCTTCCAACATATTTTCATCACTCCTGTTTCCACCGCAGCCCTCCCAAACATCTAAGACAGGAGTTACACTTGGACTGCATTTAAGCTTATTGATCACAGTGGATTCTTTAAGGAGATGTCTCATTTTAGCTGCCATCCCCACAATGGGAGCAGGCTCTCACTCCCATTCCTTCCACCTGAAACCTCTTTTCATCTACCTTTCTTGTTAAGAGTACAATCTCCCTTCAGTCACTCAATATTAGTCCTTAGTGTTTCTATGGGAATTGAGGCTTAAATACAGACTAAATCTCAGGAAGCTCAATGAATAATTATATACACAGGGCACATTCCCCATCTCATTTGAGCCTCTGAGTGAAATCAAGACATCAGGAGTAAGTTTTAAAAGCAAAACCCCCTTATATTTAGCTATTTGTAGTTATGTCACTAATTTATGGTGGCTGGCAGGCTTTGGCAGCAGTACACAATCAGTCTCCCATATAACGTTTGACAGGTTAGATTTTGCACCATACTGATGACCCCCTCCACCCCAAAATCCTACCTTCCCCTTCACTCCTGAGCTAAGTATTTCCCAGTACAAAGCTGCTTCTTGCCTCATTTGGTTCTCCCACAGCAAAATTGCCAGAGCTCCCAGGCCTTACTAAACCCAGGGTAGCAGAGGTTTTGGGGAGGTTGTTTTAGGGTTTTTATGTGAACATGAGAAATAGCTGTCAAAACACTTCAGATCTTTCCTGAAGAGGACAGACCAAGGTCTAAGACAATTTCTTCAATCTCCACAGTCACTTTGCTTCCACTCAAGGCAGTTTCCAAACCCATTGGTCTCTATTTTGATCCAATTTTGCATCCCCATTTGATATTCCTTCTTACCTTACCACTTGACTCTCTTCCTCGTTCCTCCCTTTCCTCCACATTCCACTCCCTGCTGGGTCTAGCACAGCTCCAAGTTTTATCAGCAGAAACACCATAAAACTGTGATCTCAGGCCTGTCTGCAGCACATGATGCTCCTGTATATTCCTAGGGTCGTAAGAACTGTGTCAATTTTCCCTTCCAGTGAATGAAGACTGGTTCGAAGGTGAGTGCAAGGGGAGGACTGGCATCTTCCCATCTGCGTTTGTTCAACAGCCCAACATTGAACACCCAGAGAAGTGACTGCAGAAGAGCTTGAAGTTGTGGAGAGTAATTAAGAATTCAACTGTTGTCATTATGTAGTCTGCATATTAATCCTTGCATCTGAAAATGACCTTTAAATGTTATTGCTACTTGTATTAAAATCTTTATATTTTCTCTTACCTTTTGCATTGTTCTCTTAAAAAGGAACTTATTAAGAAGTTGCTAATTCCTGTTAGGGATACATTCATTCCTAAATCCTGTGCTTGCCAAGAGAATGGCCATCCCCCATCCTTAAAAAAGCTTTTATACAGGCATGCCAGAAGCTGGGCACACCCACAAGAAGTTGGTGCAACCTGCATTTACAGCCCTGCCAGGAGATTCCCAAAGGGGAAGCGAATTCAGGAAGCTATAGACCAAGAAAGTATTTGCTTCCTTGAAACACTAATGCCAACCCCAAGAACTTTGAAGACACCACGCAGCCTCACCCTGCTCCAACTCACAATTCAAATTCACAGGGACTTTAAAACTCCCACCAATAAAAGTAGACACATTTTCTTCAGCGATGGGACCCGTGCATCAAAGTTTTTCCTGATCAGTCAGAAGATACAGTAACTTTGAAAGACAGAGCCTGGAATCCCAGAGCTTTACTCCAAAGGTGCTAAGGGGGCAGGGGCTTGCGCACTCTGGATTCTATCACACAAATCCAGAAAACCCCACTGCCCCATTAACCCATAAAAATATCACATTTCTTTTTAAAAGAACTTATTCTAGAGACAATAAACACCTGTAATTTCAAAACCAGAAGATCTCCAGAGTTTCCTACCACATACCTAGAAGCATGGAAACAGTGAACACCCTGGTCTGCAGGCAAGTTATTGACAGAAGGACCTGTGCCCTCCATCTGCACACGCTGTACCAGGATGAGTCTGCAACTAGGGAGGAGCTTTGCAAGCTGCTCCCATCCTACATATTTAGTTCAGTACGTAAAATACACTACACAGGCAGCACAAAACCACAACCAAATTATCTGTACCAAGCCCAAGCCAGAATCACTGTGATTAATTAAAAAAAAAAAAAAAATCAACTTCAAACATTCTTCTGGCTTCTACAGAAAAGTAATGCATTTTTAAAGGCCTGAAGCCAAGTCACACAGGAAATAAATGCTACACACACACCTGGATGGAGAGAACATGGTTTAATTAAAGGCAAAGCTGATTTCGGCAGCTGCAGTTCTTGCACAGACAGACAGAAAACACAAAAAAAGCTTACAACACAAACCAGTTTCTGTTGGGGGCCCCTTCTCTTGCTCCTCCAGGTGCTGGAGGGCAGGCGGGGTCAGATGCATTCCCGAGGCCGGGTGCTCATGCACAAGTGGAACGGTGCAGCTGGGACCTGGCACGGCCGGGAGTGAGATGGTGCTCCTGGTTAGTCTGGGGTGCAAGAGTCAGTGACGGTGCGAACACGGGAATGTCGCAGCTGCCTGGGCGCACAGCTTGGACACACAGCGGGAGGGCTGGAGGGGACACACAGGGTGGGCTGGATTACCACCAGGTGGGAACTTCACTTTTTGGACTTGTTAAAGGAAATACAGCTTTGAAATGCAACACAGAACAGTGATGTTGCTCAGGTGGAGCTCATAGGGAGCTTCTCGCACCCCCGAGGGTATTGGGTCTCCTCCGCCTTCCCTTTTTGTATTCTCTGGGGCTGCCCAGACTCCAGCATCACTTCGGCTCCTGCATGTGCTTTGTTCTGCAGCTGAATTCTAGCCCAGAGATCCTGAATCATCACAAACCCCTACTGCTAAAAACAGCAAATGGACATTGAGTCTGTTTCTGTAACTTCCCTGGGAAATCTAACAAAAACGCTGTCCTTTTCTTTAACAAAACTTCCAGTCTTCCTTCCCCCTAATAAATAGCAAGTAAAACATTTTTTTCCTTTTCCCTTCTGCACCTTTTCATCTATGAACAGCACTGTGCTGTTTCCATGTGTCCATGGGTGCCTTGGATTTGTTTCTGGCACTGAAAGCCTGGGGCTGCAGCTGGGACAGGTTTCTGCAGAGCTGACCTGTGCTTCACCGGGCGTGCGGATGCCCCATGCTGTCTGGGCTGGCTGTCGGACTCACCCAGCCCTGCTGGACCCCTGATTATTTTCTGCCATGGTAATGAAACTACGAGCGTTCAGCGAAGATGGGAGGATGGAAAGAGAAAAAACAAAACCAAACCGAAACAAAACAAAACAAAACAAAAACCAAAAAAAAAAAAAAAAACCCCATTGAAAGCTTTCTACCTACCTATTAAAATGAGTCAGGCTGTGAATGCACAGACTAGCCTGCCCTTTGTGGGGCTAGCCACTATGCTACAGTAAAATGTACAGGAATCACACATTAATTTAAAACCCCATAGCAGTTAACTTGCTTTTCAGCAGAGTGCTGCGAGGCCCCATGTCACCCCTTATAGCTCAAACACCTACTGAGAGAAGGGCATTTCATGCTGGAGTCTCTAACCCACCCAAAGCCTCGGGGTGAAGCAGTGCCAAGTGCCAGACTCTCTTTCATGAAACTCCTTTGCTAGTCCGGGATACAGAGCCCCACCTCATCACCACCCACTGTGACTGGAGCAGCAACTGGGGCTTTCATTGCTACACACTGACCATGAAGCACGTCTGTGTACAGTGTGATCTTACTACTGAGATAGTAATAAAGATGTTTAGGAGTAATTTCAACTACATTCTCAGTCAGCGAAGCAATCATTAATGGATTCCTATTGTATCTCCCCAAAGAGAGGAAAAGGATTGAGAAGTTCTCATTGGCTTCTCCCATCTGCCCTTTGCTCTCAGCTTTTACTTCCCATGTGGCTGGGGACATGCACAATGGAGAAGGTGAGAGGCGGTGATATTGGGTTACTGAGTGAGCCAAACAGCAGTTCCTCTCTCCCTCCGAAGGGCCCGGGGGATGGGAGAGTTCCTGATGTTGTTTGCTTGCACTGCAGACGTTTTGTGCACACTCAGTGGGTTGGTGGAGCACTTACGCCCTCCTGACAGCAAGGAACAGAAGAGAGGGCTGCCACCTGCACAGGACTGTGTGTGCCAGTCCCACAGACCCAACATGCCATGGTTTATGGAGCCGTCGTTGCAAGGGTTGCCTCCTCTGTCTCAGTGTGGCGGATTCATGGCACCTTGTCCGCGCTGCTGCTTCTGCTTCTGCTGCATCAACAGCTGCTCCAGGGCCGAGGGGCCGGGGTGCATCATGGAACTGGACCAGATGGACTAAAAACAAACAGCCAACACTAGCACCTCTTGCATTACACAGCCCCTCTGCCAGATGGGAAAGCAGACACCATGTTGTATATTCTCCCTCTTTATCACTCATACCTGGCTTATCACAAAAGCTAACCAGGCTTCAAAGAAGACTTTCTAAAAAGAGGCTCCCTGGAAGAACTTCATCCTCCTCCAGAACCCTCATTACCATAAAAATTCATCCCACATTAACTATTACTAATTTTAGACTAGTCAAAGCTAATGTTAGAATTTCTTCCAGTTCTGCCAGCCTGAGCTTGTTCCACAGAATCTCAAAACCAGGAAGAACTGTAAATTTGTGACAACTTCCTGCATTGGTGACACCTCCCACACTGCCTTGTGTAAGCGAATCTGCAGGAAAAACTCTGGGCTTCTGGCACTCAACTCTGACGCTTCCAGCAGGCTAATGCCCATCACTTGATCGTCCAGCCTGCAGACCCATCCCTGAGCACAAGCCCCAGCCAAACCCACCTTCAGGCTCTCCATAAGCACAGCTGAGGAATCCTCCATGGCAGGAGGGCCTTGCACTGCCCAGGTACCACTGGGAGCACTGGACTGGTGCCAGCTGCTCTCCGAAGAGGATGACGTTGTTGGGAGATAGTCCAGACCAAACCCTCCCATTGCTAAAATGGCAAAATGGCAGAAAGACAAGTTCAAAGTGACATGGCAAAACCAGTGAAAAACAAGCATCATCAGACGATGGAATCTAGCTCTGTGCTAACCTGGAACCCAGCACTTGCCTGGCTTATCTGTTTTCCAGCGGTCTGCGACTCTCCGGTCTCTGTTGTCTGGAGCCCCAATGGGTCCAAAGTTGGAGAAAGGAACAGAATTGTGGTTATGGGTTGGAGGGGAGCTTGGCAAGCTGCTGGGGTTGGAGGAGTGAGGAGACTGGCTGGCTGGTGTTGAATGATCTAGGGATTACAAGGGAAGAGGAAAAAAGGTCAGCAGAGACAGCAGGAACCTCTCAGTGTTGAATTTCTTAGTGCTGCTGCAATTCTGCCATCACCCACATTGCTACAATGTTGAAGGTCAGTTTTTATTCCTTCTGTTACATGCACATAATGCAAATTCCTAAATTCTGAGTGAAAAATGTACAAGAACAGAACGACTGTGTTTAATGCTTACGAGAAAAACAAAACCCAGAACACCTCATGAGGGTTGGCTAGGTAAAACCAGTTTCCCTCATGTCTCTTGAAGAACTTGTCTCAAACTAAAAAAGTAACTGTCT
The DNA here is from genome assembly GCF_024509145.1 of Vidua macroura. Classification (NCBI taxonomy): domain Eukaryota; kingdom Metazoa; phylum Chordata; class Aves; order Passeriformes; family Viduidae; genus Vidua; species Vidua macroura. The sequence goes on from NC_071579.1 coordinate 8,764,915, forward strand.
CCAAGCTTGACAAACCAATAGAAAAATTAGATTAGACTTTGAGGAGTTTGCAAATTTAAAACTTCAATTCCCAGGTCTGAGAATGTTTTACACTTATGTGAATCTTAAAACAATTCAGACCAGAACCCAATAGTGAGCAAAAGAGGAGAGGGAGCATGAAGCAGGCTGTCCGCAGGCAGAACAGAACAAATGTAGAGCTGAAGCACAAGGGAGTTGAAGCCATGTGAGCCAAAAATCCTGCTAGAATAAAAAAGCACTTTGCAACTCCCTCCATTTCACCCACAACGGCTTTTCCTGGTTGGATGCACAAGTCCCACCAAACATCCCATCCAGTGCAGATGTTATTTAAAATCCACTCTGTTCTTAGATTCAACTAACTCCTTTCTCACACTCTTCTGGATTTTTAGTGAGATTAAAATTATGACATAATAGTTATGGTTTATGCCTCTAAGATAATTACTAACAAAGAAGCTGGTTTGCTTTACGGGCTGCTTAACAGCAAGAAACCAAATACAACAAACCCCACTACTGTTGTATTTTCCTCCACTCTTCCCTCATACAGTTTCTTTTTCAAATATCTGCATTACGAAATCCAGTTCCTCCTGCTTTTTCCAAAAAAAAGCAACACAAAGTATATGGACATTTGAGTTAAAGCACTACTCCCAAATGGCAGTCAGGAAACCATGTTAAAGAGATTTCAGGATTTATCACCTCCTACAACATTTATCCTGCTCAACTACTTAAATTAAAATCCAGCTTCTTACACTGTATTAATTACAGAATCCCCTTGTATTTCTGAAGATTTATAAAGTAAAACAGAAACCTTCAGAGATCTTGCCAAGCAAGTTTCAGGGGAGGTGGGGGGGGCTGCTTATTTTATTTCCAGTTACAAGTAACTTGCAGTTGGTTTAGAATTAACTCAAATTCTCTTAAATCACTAGACACAAGAAATGCCATACCAGGATTACCTGAGCTGGCTGGAAGGGATGGAGACCACGGAGTCCCTTCAAAGAGAGAATAGAGTGAAGTCTCCTGATGGGCAACTGAAGGGGTGACTTCTGTTTTTGTGCTGGTATTGATGTTTTTTCCATATACCTCATTGAACATGCTGTTGTTCGGATATCTTTCCTGAAAAAAAACCAAACAGTGTAAGAGCTTATGTGTTAGACTTATTTCAGTCACTGAGACTGTACAAAGGAAACAATTATAGTTCAAAATATTTCCTAATTTGTCTTTCATTTCCCAGCCCATCTTCTTTGACCATTTAATTTAACATTAAGTCCATCACATTCTGAATCAGGACAGATTTCTCCTGGCTGGACTGCAAAGTCTTCACAAAATCTTCAGATTCCCAGTACTCAGAAAAGTTGTCAAAAGCACTGAGCCTGCTCAATGCTCTGGAAGAGAACAGGTAATTCATTGCCCTGGAAATAAAAACCTACACACCACAGCACCCTGAGATGCACCTTTTCAGTCAATTTCATGACTTCACTGAGAGCAAAGGGCCCCCGAACTCGGCAAGATTCAAGAGTACATCTGCAGAGATATAGCTAAGATGAATTTGGGAAGAAAACTGATAAAGGCAAAGATTAAGGTTGATACAGAGTGAAATTACACATCAATGTGGATTTCTTTCGGGTTTTCCACTGGCTTAACCACAAGCTGAAACAGCAAAAGGTGTTGGACTTTGGTTCTCACTCACCTGATTTAGAGAAAAGCCACTGAGGGACAGGAAAGATGATGACTGAGACATCAATTCTGATGGTTTTTCCAGCAGGGACTTCTTCAGAAACCAAAAAGGGGAAAAGTGCAGTTAGTGCTCAGTGTAGGGACCAGAAGGAAAGTGTGTAATCAGAAACTGCCAAAGTGGTTTTGGTCACATTTACAACTTGTCTTGAATTTTAGCTCCAGCACCTTGGAGGACAGGGGAGGCAGGCTAACAAGTGCAAAGAATCAGTCATTTTCCTACTACCTATAATTAATAATCTACAAATCATCAAACATGACAGCTGAGAGTCTCAGACGCAGAACAGGTTTTCAAATGCAAAGTCTAATACTCTGATACATCTAAAGGGGAGACTCCTGTCAAAAATACCTTATGGTTGTGTAAAACCTTACACAAGTGAGAAAACCTTGTACAAGTGAGACAGGATCCCTCCCAGTGACACGAGGACTCCTTCAAACAAGATTAGACTGTTGTATTTGGCTATTGACAGAATATTTTTTCAGTTCTGAGAGCATCCCTGCTGCAGAGATGTTCTTAGACAGTGAGAGCAGCTAAGTGCTTTTTAAATTAGGTTTAGTAGTCCAACAGCATTTAACACTGTCTCATTTCCATTATAAATTACTTGCAGAGAGGAAGGAAAAAGAAAACCAACCCAAATGTTTAAAAAGAAAGGTTCCAAAACTCCCGTGGCCTTTTTATTTCCATGTAAAGATATTACAGACCATGACCTTTCTTCCATCATCTATGCCACCTCCCTCTCACACAATTGTTATTTCTAGCACAACATTTCTTGTCTTTCTGTTTGGTTCTTACTATGATTAAGGAGTGAAAAACAGTGTCTCTGAAACAAGTCTATTCAGAGAAAAAATAGCTAAGTTATCACTGACAGAAACCAAAGAAAAATTACCAAGCTTGGCTAGTGGACAATGAACATCACCAAATCTAGGATCTGGATCACCAAGCCATAGAATTAGTAAAACCATAAGTAAAAATGTGTGTGAACCAAATTAAAAGCTATAGTCTTGTTACAAATAAACCCCCTCTTGCACTCTCACCAGCTCAGCATGTCAGATGTTTTAAAATCTATTATTCAAACCACAAAATCCAGAACTAGTATCTCTCTCTCTTTAAAACAGCCACAGTACCTGGAATATTTTTGCTTTCATCCTGTAAACTTAAGACAAACAGCCTCATTTTCTTGGCAAGCAGCTCCTAGCTTGTTAGATTTTCAAAGTGACAGCTCATTAGTTTGAAAGCACATTTTAAAAGACAGACAAAATTCCCACTCTGCATATCCACATGACTTGCACAGCAAAGGATTTCTTTCCATTTGTCAGCAGACACAACAGTAGGAGCTTCAAAAGAAGCTGTTAAAGCAGCAGCTATTAGTTTATTAGCAAAGTTATCTAATGAGACAGAAATTAGTGTCTTTTGCAACTGGCTCCTTGGGATGGCAGGTAAAATAACTGAGGAAGAGATTTAATCAGAGATTTTGAGTAGTCACAAATAATTCTTTGTTACAGCAACTAATCTGAGTATGATTTAATGAACATGCTTGTAGCCATAGCAGAAAGGCATGCTGCATTTTCAGAGGCAATTTAAAAATTCAGCAGCTCTGAGACCCACCAGCTAGTGAACTAGGAAGGCTTTCATACAAAAAAATGTATGAAAAAAATCCCTCTGTCAAAAATGACTGTATTTCTATAAGAGTTACTGTGTATTTATCCATTTAATTGCTATTTTCTTCCAAAGCCATCTTTCTCTTTTATCAATCTCTTCTGCATTGAATAGGGCAGCATGCCCCTGCATCTATGGAATTTTTATATGCATATTATAATCACAGAATCGCAGAATGGCTTAGGTTGGAAGGGACCTTAAAACTCATCTCATTCCACCCCACTGCCCAGGGGCACCTTCCACTAGCCCAGGCTGCTGCAAGACCCATTCAACCTGGCCTTGGTCATTTCCAGGGATGGGGCAGCCACAGCTTCTCCCCAACCTCACAGGAAAAAAATCTCTTCCTAGTGTCTCATCTAAACTATCTCTGTCAGTTTGAAGCCACTCCCCTTGTCCTGTCACTATACCCTGGTTCTGATGACTCCCCATAGCCCCATCAGTGTCTCCCCTGCCCTTTATTACTAAACCCATACAACTGCAGAAGAGCAAGTGCATTAAATGATGTATCATGATACACTAACACCTCTCCTGTGCACTGCACTTACAAAACCTCCACAGTTACTCTGATTTCTGAACAAATTAGCAGGCCTGGATTCAGCCCAAAAGCTGTAGTTTTCACCCCTGTGAAAACTAGCTCAAAGGTAAGGCAGGAAAGTGGACAGGAGGTATGGGGGAGAGAAAGGAATTTCACATTTCTTATAACTTCACAGAAGAGAGAGATGCCAGTTAAGAGTGAGAAGCAGCAGTATTACATCAAATACATACAAAGAGGCTTCGTCCAGGAAGAGAGGCGAGAGGCCCCAGCAGAGCTGGGTAAAGATCAGGAGGATTAGAGAAAATCAGCTCTTCCTCCTCCTCCAAGGCAGCCAGACTCTTTAACAGGTCCGGAGGAAGCAGAGGGGAGCTCTTGGGGTCCTAGTGACAGAAATGAGCACAGTGAGACAACAGAAGGCAGAAAGAACAGCCAGAGCAAGAGAGAGAACAGCAAGAGGAAGGCAGAAGGCAGCATGCAGAGGGCGAGGTGAGAATGGTGCTGAGGCACACACTGAGAGAACTCTGAGCAGACACAACCACGCGTTGTGCCAAATGCACACGGGGAGAGGACCACGCATCAAAGTGACAGCAGGGAGCTTTAATCAGCAGAGTGTGTGCTTCCCCTTGCATCCATGCCACATACTGAACCTGCTTCCACGTGCACAGACAACAGACAAAATCTTATAGCCATTCTTCTACAGCTGACCTGTGAGTAATTTAGGTTTCAAGTAGAATTATGTTCTTATCATCTTTTCTCTGGTCGTGGAGTTTAAATCCCATGAGATTTATTTCCACTGGTGATAGCTGCTATGCCAACCCACAGCTGACCAGCCCCCATGGCCAGTAAAATCTGCTCAGTGCTGGTCAGACTGCACATCTTCACTTTTGTGAGGGATGCTTAAAGCACAAGCAGCACAGGCATAGCTTCTCTCTGCAGCACAACATGCTGGCACCTTGGCAAGGTTTCCCTTTTAGGAATGAAGACCAGGCTCTGACCCTGTCTCCATCTAAAAACTACAACCTGACATCAGCATAGTACTGTACATGGTCTGTACATTGTACTCCTGCACATTGTCTGGCTTTTCTCTCAGAAGGATGAGCCAAGTGATATCAGTTGACCATCTCCATGTCCTGAGTGCATTCACAGAGGCACACCCAACCAAAGGTTTAAAAGCCCTCTGTTTAAACCTCCTTATAAACATCACCAAAAGCACTCACAGACAACTCCAGGGCTGTTAATAAATAACAGAGATTGGTGGATTTATAAACACCAACATAAAAGCACGATTACACTAACAGAAGTATTCCATTTACTGCAACCAGAAGTTAAGGAAGACATTTAGCTCTCTCAGTGTGGTGGGACTTTCAGGAAGAACAAACAAACAAAAAAATCCAAGACAAGACCACTGCTACCATCCTTGGTTGCTCAACCTATTGCAGCCTCAGCCATTCAATTCACTATAGCAGTGTTAGGAGTTCACTTAAAGTGAAATAATTCAACTGCAATTATTTGGGGGGCTTTTATGGTTTTCATCAGTTGCCAGACAATAATCTTCCCCAAAACTATCAGCTGCCATGTTTCTCGACCTGGCAGACACAGCACAGAGATGGATGTCACACCCACACTGAACAAGACTTACATCTACTTGAAACCAAATCTTCAAGAGACTGATACTTCACACAGCCTACTAAAATGGGGAATTCATTACTTTGTGCTGGTACCCCTGGTACTGACGCTCAGGTCTCTTCCAAATAAGTTTACATTGACCTACTTGGGACCACAGGGCATTCCTGAAACAGGGAAACACCAAGAGCTGCCAGGAATACCAGAGCCTTAGTTCTCCCCACTTGTAGCATGGGTCTTACCTCAAAGGTCATCCTGGAGACAGCATCCTGCTCGGAGCGGAAAACTCCCTGCCGCTTCCCCCTGCGGTCCATGTTCGACTGCTGGGTCATCACCCTGTTGTCCGTCATGCCATAGGAAGAGTCCCAGTAATATTCTGGCACCTTGACTTCTGAGGGGTTCTGGTTATATGGCTCCATTGGGAAAGGCTTCATTTTTTTCTCCAGAGGTTGCTGTTGCATCACAGGAGGCTGTAATGACTGTTCAAAAAGTTTGAGAGGGTCCTGGGCCTGCAGGTAATAGGGCTGCTTTACAGACATGATCTTCCCCAGGGAGCCTTGGACTTGAGGGGGGTTCCAGAGCTGCTTCGACGAGTCTGTCTGTGGATACTGAGGCAGAGACACAGGATTTCACCAGCAGGGAGGAACAATTCCTGTTACCTGAATGCTTAACTCATCCAAGCTGTCAGCCTGGCTCATGCGTGATAGCAAATCAGAATGTTTGTGGAATGTCTGTGTTCATCAAAAGCAATTTCCATAGGCATCTAATGCTCTCTAGCCAAGCTTTAAACCAACAGCCAAATAGAATCCTTACTCTATCCAGTACCTTTTAACCCAAAAGCCTACAAACTAAACCTTTAGTAAGGTACTGAGCCAGCATTTTGCTGCCCAGAACACAAGCAGGGTCTCACCATTGGGTCCAGATTTGCCAGAAGGGAGATTTTCTCCAGCACAAGGTGAGGAATGGTACTAAGAGCTGTAAGGGAACTGACACTGCAACCAGTTAGCCAAAAGGAGAGTGCAGGTGGAGGTTCACACACTCCTCATCACTCACACAAGAAAACCAGAAAGGCGTGAGACAGACATACCATCTCCATACCTTGTCTATATCAGAAACACACAGCAAATAGAAGACAGAAAAGATATTCCATTCCAGTACATACCTTCCTTTCAGTTACAGCATCATATGCTCACACCCACCAAACTTCAGCTCATTTTCAAATTTGCCCAGAAGTTCACAATCAAAAAATTCTTTAATGACAATTTTGAAAGGTAATCCAGGAAGACAAGTCTTGAACATTGCCACTTATTTTTCAATAAAGCCCAGCATATAGCACAGGCCAAGTTTACCTGCTGGAATCCAGAGTGGTGTGGCGGGCTCTTCCCCAAGCCCTGCACAGCTTTCGTGGGGGACTGCTGCTGCTGCTGGGCCAGCGCTTGGACCTGTAACTGGCTTGCGGACTGTGCTGTTGCCTGAGCTGGTAAAGATGAGAGGGGTTGCTGGGAAGGAGGTGGTGTTTGCTGAGGTCCCTGGGTCATTGGCCCTGGTCCAGAGGGCCGTTGCTGGCTGTAAGGAATGTGGGACTGTTTCCCACCTTGCACCTGGTTTCCTGCAGGCGAGTGAGGTGTGGGCTGGAGGAAGGTTCCTGGGACAGAAACACCACCTGGGAAGGTGTACCCCGTGCTCATGGAGAAAGCCACAGAAGGGGGGACAACATAGGTTGGAGGAGGAAATCCTGGAAAAGATAAAAAATGCACCTTTAATCACAATTTGGCAGAACATACAACTCCCTCCAGAAAACTTTTAGTGGGGGTTTCTCTTCCTATGCTGTTCATTTAGGAAAGGTGGCACCACTCTGCATACATGCACTACAATGTCGTTCCTCACCTTGGCACGTGCATGGCTGTGATCACACAAGAATTACAAGTTTGTTTTGGAGTTTTCTTGGAATATTCCAGGCACTGATAGTGGTCAGCATGGCAATATCTGAGGATCATATGTTTCCACATCCCTGCAGTCCCTGCCTCCCAATCTCCCTGCTTTTTTTTGACCCCCACTACCTTTTTCCTTCATTGCTCTTGGGTTTTTGATGCTTTACCTCCAGAGTTTTCTCCCCTTCAAACACATTTTCAGGAACTAAACTTCTGCAGGAACAAACAGAAGCAATCAGTACAGTATGTGTACTGCTTCCTCTCAGAGGACCACCAGTCTCTGGATCAATTTAGAGACAAATCCTCATATCTGTAAGATCAATTCCTTCCCTGTAGTTCACCCTGAAAAGCCAGGTTTGGAAGGCAAGCTTTAATTCTGTGTCTCACAGGTCAGATTTTATGCTGACTTTGGGACAGGGAAGATGCCCATCTGCCTTATATTGAGGAGCTCCATGCAACACGTGCAGGGAAGACACAGCTTCCAGTTATTCCATGAGCAAACATGGATAGTAAGGTATGACAGGCAGACTCCACAGCAAAATGGGACACGCAACGCAGCAACAAGTAAGACCACACAAATTACAGCTTCAAACCTGAGCGCCACTACAAAAGAAAGTGAGTTTTAAAGCAAGCAGTGTGATTGATCTTTTGCAAGGGAGTCTGAAGCATAGGGAATGCTTCAGAAGCAGTGCTAGCAGAAAGCTTTGTCATGTTCAGACTAACTACAGGAAGAGCCTAGGCATGAAGTTCCTTGATCTCACACCCACTAAACCAGAAGGCAGGTGGCAGATTTCATGACAAACCTTGATTCCAAAGCATATGGAATCTTATTTATCTTGTTTCAGTTCTGCTATGCCCCTTTATACTACTTGATAAGATGTTCAACAAGAAAATTCATGTTCATTAACAGAGCCCCTACCTTCTAGAGGCTGTATCAACCACTATTACAGGATTTTCTTCAGTCAACAATAAATGACACTTCAAAACAATGATGCAAATTACCTGGCCGGCTAGGAAGGGGAGGGAAGGCTCCTGGGTGATGAATAGGGATGAACTGGGAACTGCTGGCCTGGCTTGGAGTCTGAGTTACAGGTGTTTTCCTGGCTTCAGATACTGGAGTCTTCCTCATCTCCGTTTGGGATTTTACCTGATACAAGAGAAAGTATGAAGAAATTAAATCACTTATCCCAAATTTCCACATTAACCATATCATGTTTCAAGGCAAAAATTAAACTCTCAGGTTGTCTGAGCAATTATTTTCTTTTCCCTACACAGAGCCCTCCTCACTGACCTCAGGCAGATTACCCTGCATGTCCTCGGGCACTTCTTGCCTCAAAAAAGCACTCAAAGATATTCACTCGGAAGATACAAAAGGCTCCTTCTCTAGCATGAGAGTGAGAAGCAGACATAGTATCTCACACCATCCAATGAACTTACCACGCTGCTCACCTGCAGTGTTTAAAAACAAGAAGGGCAGATGCTACTATGCTTCTCCTAGGGCACTGCTTCAACCTAAATTATGTTACTTACCTGCAGCACCTTAAAAAACAAACACTGCCACATTCTTCCTGGGGAGTTCTCTCAGCCTAATCCATACGGTCATGTATATGCACAAACTCCTCCACACCATGGAATTCTTTTGACCCAGAGCATACAAGACAAATGGCAGAAGTGCTTCACCTCATTCAGTTTACTGTGTAACTGTGGGGTGTTATGTTAAAAGAGCTGCACCAGTTAAAGGCAGAGAGAAGAATGTAATGTAATGTTTACCTTATTCTGAGTCTCCCGCGGTCTGGGTCTTCCTGGGGAGGAAGACAGAGGGGAAGACTACTTTCCCTTTCTGTTCAGCTCGGCAGAACTGCCTGGAATGCAAGATGGAGCAGGCAGGAAAAAGACAGCAAGCAAGGAACCCGGGCAATACAGAAAGGGCCCAGGAGCAGACCTGACACCAAGCCTCAAAGGTGAGTGAAAAGAAGGGTTCTATCAGAGATCAAATTAAAAAAAATCCAAACCAAACAACAATAACCCCCACACCATAACTGTGGGGTTTATTTAGACATTTAGTGCTGCTGAGTTGAAAGGAGTTACAGGACAGTTGTTTTCTGCCAAATTACAGTAGTAAAGGGATAGATGCATTCATATTCCTTCTTAAGTTCTTTTTAAAATTGAATTTCCCCATTTAGAAATTATGGGAGTGTAGGGTTCTTTCTGCATTTGTAAAATTGGGAGGTTTGGGTGGATTTTTCATTTCCCACTAGAAAAAGTCTGGAGGGAGCTCCACCTCAAGGTTCTGGCTGATGTGAAACACCACAAACTATGCAGGCCCTTGCTCATGTTGCATCTCTTCACCCTCCATCACATTCAGCATATTTAACTTACATTGTGCTGTTCCTTTTCCTTCCACAATAAGCCAAATATTTTTATAACCCATATATGCATTCTTTTACAGAAATGCTGGAGAATTCAAAGACACTCTTCCTGCCATGGCATTTTAAAACTCAAGCTCTATCCATCCAAAAACTCAAGTATGCTATAACACATTTCCAGAGGATGGCTTCCAAAAGGCCGCCTGCATGATTTACAGTTAACTTCATAAAAACATAAATTACTAAAATCAATTAATCAAGACAAATTTCAGTTCCTTCCTTGCTTTTTTTTGATGTCACCTCAGAAGTGTCAATGCTACCAAATATTTACCCCCACAATAGCCCTAATGTTCCTACACAGTGCTTGAGAGGCACCACTTTATCACAGGGACCTCCTTAAGAGTATGCTACACTTTGAGTTAGTCTGCACTGAACTTCCTTGGCTCCTAACATTATCTTCCCTAAAGAGCAGAGATTCAACCCAGATCACATCCTGCCTGAGCATGCAAGTTTCCCATGTATCTGCAAAGCAGGACTGATCACTTCTGTACCACATTCTTCACATTTTTGCACAGTAGGAACTGCAGCATTTAAGCTTTTGAAGGCAATGAACTACGTAGGAAATAAAGCATGAAATTGTCAGGAGTGCCAAAGCAGAACACAAACAGTCCACCAACTTGGTGGACTGGTTTCTCAGTGTGGGGGAAGCAAGCCCTCCCTCTATTCTGGAGCAGGTCTGGATAAGCAAGCCCACCAAATTATACAAAACAAAAGGCATTTCACTGGACTTGTTGCCCTAAATACAGCTGATGGAGTTAAAAAGCCAAAATTTCTATTCAAGAAGAGACAAACAATAACAGACAACATCAGAGCAGATTCTACTACAGCTGGGTTTGTTGTATCTTAAAACTAAATCAAACAAATTTCTGATAAATAAGCTATCATCCCTATCCAGAAAGCTACACATAGTCCTCAGATCTGGTAGGCTTTTATCCACCTGAAGTCCTTACTTTGCAAGACAGGGGCACAAAGATCAAAACTGGAAGTTATGCTCAGACCTGCAATGACATTCCAGATCCATTTGACAAATAAATAAGAAACTTGCTATTCTAACTCACCTATGTTGGCTTTCAGATACCAGAATCATGTTCCATGACTCACAAACTATTGCCCCTGCTTTCTGTAGCCTTTACAGAAACCCTTTGTACCCCGAGGTATGGCTCCCCTGCAAAACCAACTGAATAATGCTGCCAGTTCAGACATTCCATTTCAGAACCATGATGTTTAACAGCAAATCATCAGGAGGAAAACAGGGAGAATAATCCAAGGCTCCTAAACAACAAAAGCTGGGAAAACTGAAAGAGATGGTTTGTCTAGCCTGGGGAAAAGACCTCAACTGCACAGGCCTTTGGAGCAGCTGCAAAGAGGAAGAGTTATTCTGCAGACCTGTCCTGGGCAGCAGTAATGGGCTTTACAGAGGCAAGGGACATAAGTTCCACTTGCAAGAACAGTGAAGAACTAACACAGTTTCTCTAGGGAAATAACAGAAATCTCCATCACTATCACTGAATGGTTCCAGTCATCATCAGGGAATGACTGAGATACAGCCAAATTGTCCAGGTACAGATCAGATCAGCCCTGACACTCTCTACCCTCATTTACTATGAGTCAGTGGAAGGCAGACCAGCGAATTCACTGTTTACTTGATATATTTCATAAGTGATGCTCAAAGAAATAGATAAAAAAAGCATGCCCCTAAAAAATATAACCAGTAAAAGAGCAGCTGATGTGAAAATAAACCATTTTGACCAAGTGCTTGAGCACAGATTGACAATTTAAGAGCATAGTGGCTTTCCTTACTTTGACAGAGAGACACTTGATTGCACCCACACTACAGAGGGTCTTACTCCACATATATACAATTTAGTGCTTTTGTGACATGTTCAGTTTGTTGAATGCACACCAGTCAACTGAAGTGAAAATACAGAGTACCCAGTTCCTTCACAATAGGCCCCAGAATGGCAAGAGCATGACTACAACCTGGCCACATGAACTGCCTTGGTGGCCTAAATAATTTGTGGAATGGGTAGAAATCTGTTTTTTAGGACAGTTATAGCACCTCTCATTGCACTATTTTTCCCTCTCTCCCTCCTTTTTTGAGCTAGCATCAAGGAAATACAAAGAGATGCTAAGATCACCATCACCTGGTCTTTGAGGTAGAAATATTTTACATTACTGAGCATTAGCTGTAGCTGCAGGGCCCACAGCAAGACCTCAGCTCTACCATACTCTACACAAGCAGTGACTGCTGTGACACAACATCACACTGTCTCAGGCACAGTATTCCTCTGAGCTAAAGGCTTACCTGAACTGCCACATTCTGCTTTCCTGCTTCCTGCATCTTATCCAAGCCGCATTTCTTGGTCTCATTCTTCCTTTTATTGTTATCCTTCTTCCCATCAATCTTATTTGCTACTATTCCTTTGCTAAAGTCCCTTCTCTCCCTCACTATGTCCTTTGGGGGGTAGATGCGCCCTTGTTCTCTGTTCATCTCCCGGGGCTTGATATTCTCTTTGAAGGTGACCATGGGTTTTTCTCCTGCATCACAGCTGTTGCTCAGGCTTCTGCCAGAGGACAGCACTGATTTGAGTCCAGGGCTCCCATCAGCACACAGCGGCTCTGCCATGGACGTCTCCTGCAAGGCGAGACTCTCTTTGGCTTCACTAGGGTCCTCCAGTAAGAGCTCCGGGATTTCTGTCACAAACAAGAGCTTTCCTACCTCGTTTTCACATTGAATCAACCTGAAAAAGACAGCAAGGAATTAAAAAGCAACTATATACACTACATTACTTATCATAATCAGTCTGTGAAAGAATAGCATGCTGACCCACAGAACATATTGTTAGTGCTGTCAGCATCTTGTGCTCACATTACAGCTAACTGCTGCGTTGAACAGAGAGAAAAATAACACTCCACACTGGCTCCTCTGTCACCTCACCTTCCAGTAGCATGGGAAACACAAAGCACTTGCAATTACCTTGGCTGGTTATCAGCAATCCATTTGCCTGTGAAGATCAGGCGCTGCTGCCGTATCCGACGCTGCTGCCCTTCTTTATCCCCTGTGATTGCCTGGTGGCCTTTGGAAAAATCCAAGTTCCTAGTATTGATGCAGAAGAGGGAATAATAATTACACAATTACCCTCTGCAATATGCTATTTTTCTAGAAATATGTGTCAACATTGCTCTATCAAAAGCTCTGAACTTTCACCAGATATTATTCAAAACATGTCTGATTTACACATGTAATTCTCATCTGGTAAGATGCATCTACATTAAAGAGGTTCAGCAGGGTCATGAGCAATATTATAACCTCAAGAATTTCTTAGGGCTACACCATCCATTGCAGTTGTTTTGAAGAGAACAACACCAATCTATACAGCAGTAAACATACATAAATAAGATATTGTAAGGAACAGCCAGTGTCTGTAGAAGTCATGACATCAACAAGGGTGCTTCAGCTGTCACCCACCTGAATGAGGGCCTCAGGGCCAGGAACCCTTGCAACTCAAATTCTTCTGGAAGGGGGGTTGCTGGCAAATAGACAATAAACAGCATAAGGAAAGCATGAAAGCATTGAGCACAGTATCACAGCAGATACCTCAGCATGGTCTCTATACATACTAAAGCCTTCTATTAAATTGGTCCACCCCGCAATTTGAGGAATTCAGGAACGATAAAGCAGAGCAGTTTGCTCAGAACAAGAAAAAGCATTTGCAAAGTATTCACATGAATACAAGAAGACAACTTGTTTCCTTATTTGCTCTTCAACTGTAACTCCCACATCAGCAGGAAAAATATTGGTTTTCCCAGCTCTTTACAGGACAGACTACAAGTGTCCTTACCATTATTACTGGATAAATCTTCTTCATGAGGCTGGAAACTATTTAGAAGAGAGATCAGCCAGGGCCATATGCTAAAAATTAGAAAACAGGCAAACCCTGAGTGAAAACTGCATAACATGGGATGTGTTTGCTTTACCAAAAAAACACTGAATGCTGTTACCATCACAGTTTACATTAATCCTCTGTTTCCCAAGAAAAGTTTCTTGCAAAGTGTCAGTGAAAAGACCACTTTCTTGAAAGAATTACTATTACTAAAAAGCCAACCTGAAGTTCCCAAGGAAGCCAGGTTCTCACAGCACAGTGTTCATTATCCAGCAGGCCAGAGAGCCTGTTGTGAATTTAACCAGATAAACCTAGAGCATGAGCAAGTGCTGCAAGAACCTGTCTGCATTTCATGCTTTGCAGTCCAAAGCTGATGGCTCTCAAGGCATAGTCAATGAATCAGTTTAGGCAGCAAAAGAATTTATCAAGACACAGCTGTGCAGAAGTACTTCTGCTCCGTGAACAAGAACACTGTACTGTAGTGCTGGAGCATTTACCACCAAGAGAAGAGACTCTAAGTAAGGGCTGCACCAAGAAAGATCATTAAACCAGAGGTGAACTTGCAGTCCCCTGCCTTGCCCTCACAATACAGTAAAACAAGCAATGACTGGAAATTCTTCCCAAAGGCCCTGGAGCAAACAAATTTAAAATCACACTGATCACTGTGTTAACATTTAACTGCTACCACCAGGCTGCTTGCTCCTGTTTGCTAGAAGCTCCCACCCAAAAGTCCAAAAACCCTTCTGCTTTACTGATGGGTACCACAGAAACAACAGAAAATTATTTCAGGATGCCCGCTGTGCTCAGTCTAGGAGAAATGAGTGTGTCCTCCTCAGCAAGGCTTTCAGACATCATGCAGCACACAGCCTGGAGAATGCACCGTGCCCCCAACAGCACTGTACACCCTCAGCTGCTTTCCTGCACGGCTGCAGGCACAGACAGCATGATCTTCATGATTACTCTCTACACTACACTGAGCAACAGCTCCTTCCCATGACTGACAAGGAACAAAAGAAGGAAAAAACACCCCACAGGTCTTCAGTAAGGCAAGTAAAGTCCATATGTTGTTCAGAAAATGGGTTCCTTCAGAGAATCCCAGAATGGTTTGGGCTGGAAGGGCCCTCCCACCCTGTGCCATGGGCAGGGATATCTTCCACTCCCCCAAGGTTGCTCCAAGCCCCATCCAACCTGGCTTTGGACACTTCTAGGGATGAGACAGCCACAGCTTCTCTGAGCAAGCTGGGCCAGGGCCTCACTGCCTGACAGGAAAGGATTTCTTTCTAACCAATCCACATCTACTCTCTTTCAGCTTAAAGCCATTTACTCCATGAATTACTACCTGCATGTCCTCTCTGCAGGGACTACTTGATATCAACTAGGTATCTTGCCTATTAAAATACAGGCATAAGTCTTCCTTGAGGATGTGCAAATGGCAGAAGTTATCACCATCTCCAAACCACATCTGAACTCTTCTCCTTAATCTTGCCTTTAGGAATTCTGTGGTTTAAGCTCCCAAAACTCCAGAGGGTTTTTTGTTTTTTATTTAACAAAGCAAAGTTATAGGCACCCCTGTTCTCCATGCATCATACTGCTTTCCTTGAGAGCCCATCTTAGGAACAATACTCATCCAGCTGCATCAGTAACAGTCACTACAATCCTAAGAATCACTGTACAGAAATACTTTATTGAATCACAGTAATTCATGAAAATTTAACAGACTATTAAAAAAAAAAAAAGTGAGTTTTGAGCAATTTAAGCCTTAATTTATGAGATTAGTTGCAAAAGTGAAAAATCAGAGCAACAGTCCAGAACAGTTATGCCTGCATTGACACTTAAAGAGCCCCTCTACTAAACTGAATTTAACTCCTAGATGAATACATTCCAGCACTGCCCAAGTGATGGTTTATTGCACAAAATTAAGGCATGTATTCTCCTGCCACTTCCCCCAGTAATCTGAGAAATCATTATACTAGATAAGACTACAGGAACACTCAGTAGTTATGCTCAATCTGGACATTTTAAAATAGATCCCCTGATTGCAAAAAACTTACAGCAAACCTAAAGACAATTAAAAGAATCAATTTGCTCATGTAACCGACAAGTCTCATGTTTTGCTTTATGAACTTTCTGTCATTTTGGTATCTGTAATGATGAGTTGTATGATCACTTTTCCCATGACTAATTTGTGGATCAAAAGTAATTAGGACCTTCATGCAACAAAATGTAACAAGAGAAAGATTAACACTCACTACCGTCTTTCATCAACCACTGCCTCCTGGAAAACACTGGGCCTAAGCTTCAGCCAGTCCATCGAAACCTTCACAGCTGGAAGAGGATATGCAGCCCCAGAGTCCTCCTGGTAGTCATTTTGTAAAGGACACTTGCACAGGACCCCAAGAAATGACACTAGAAAGAAAGTAAGAGGAAAAAGCAAAAGAAAAAAACTCCATTATGTGGGAATGATACTTCAAAGTTGACCAAATAACCTAATCAAATATATCCACCCCATAAACCCCTATTCTAAGAGCTAGTTCTTTACAACAAGGCAGCCCAGCTACCTCATCTTAAACAATCCACCAACAGATCACAACACAGGGCTTTTTAATAGTTTTCTACTATGCATCAGAATCTTGATGTTTATATCTCTTCAACTGTCATGGCAAGTCATTTTGGTAAGTTAAAAAAAATCAGCTGAGACAAGCCCAGTGCAAAAACAGTCACTCACCTATTTATCAGAAATCATCAACTCAACTACCTACCTGCACTTTATTCACTTCAACCAGCAGGCACACAAATGCACTGGAGCTCTGCAGGCAGGCACCCAGCCCAGACCCCTTAGAGCACAGAAGGTGAGAAAGAGTAACCACACCCGTGTGACCATGGTGCCTTCAGAATCAGCTCCAGGCTGGAATTTGGAGAAATCCAGCTATTCAGAAATTTAGTTGTTGACAAACAAGGCCAAGCTGACAACAGCCTCAATCAAGTTAAGCAAATCAGCATTATGTGGCTAGAATCTAAAATGCTCTGCACTTTCACTTATCTCCTGGTTGATATTACCAAGGGTAAAGAAGTATCTGAGGTCCTGGTTGACTCAACTTCAGTCCTGTTGAATCAGAACCAGTTCCATTCAAAGCAACTCCAACTGTATGCAGCCAACTGGGGAGCAGCCCCCAAGAGGGGTACTACTCACCGCCAAGCTGGATCCAGTTTTGCACCCAAGTTAAAATGCTCTTTCAGAACCAGGAAAATGATGCAGAGTTCTGTAAAGCTTCAAACAGAGTAAGTCCGGACACAGAAATCCAGTATTAGTCAGCACTGCTGACATCAATGATCCTGTGTGACCATCATCTCTCACAACTTTCTCCCTGATGTCTATTCTCAGCACTTACCTCAGACAGCCATTAAGCTAGATCCTGACAGGAAATTACTAATGGATTCCACATTAAAATCAAGAGAACTACAAAAATCAATTAGCTCCCACACTTACTGAAGAGAGCCAGGAGCTGTGTCCAGCAGAGCTGCTCATCCTGGCTGTAGCTGTGCTGCTCTGTTTCGTTGCTGAAGTCTCGCAGGTGGTGCAGCTGGAACAGGTTGATCACAGTAATATGGACTAACTGCTGAGAGTTGAAGGCCTTCTGGAACAACAACCTCTGCAACAAAGACACAGGGTGCATATATTTTTAGATGGCAAAACACATGCTTGAAAGGATTGGTAGTTGCTCCTTCACTGCTTGACTAAGGTTTCTGCTCTTACACAACATTCATTCTGGATTTTATTTTCAAGTCATTCCTCCCAGCACAGCACTGGGCTTTCCAGGAAGAACCCACTATTAAGCACAAGGTTTTTGCTTGTACACCAGCTCAGGCACACAACAAATCAACATCCCCTTTGCAGATGGTTCTCTTCCAGAGCAAGTGCAACTTGGAATGTGCACTGACAGCACTGCAAAGGCCCATAGATCCACTGGGTTTGTCTGCCTTTCAAAGAACCAGCATGGAGAAGGTGACATTAAAAAAAAAAAATCCCAGGAAAATTTAACTACTGCATGGTTATGCATTAAAGACTAATTCCACACCTGATTTCATGGGTCACAGAATGCCTTGGCAGACTAAAATAGAGAGAGCTATCTACAAATGTCTTTCAGTAACTATGCTAGAAAAGACACCTTTCTCAGGACAGGAAAAGAGACTTCAAGGCTTTTTGTGGGAAAAAAGGAGCTATCCTAAATCTCAGCCAACAAATCTTCAGACACATAGGAATCAGTTGGATTAACTAGTATAAGCATCAGGAAAAGGTTTAAGCTCCACGTTCACCCTTGACTCTCTCATTTAGGGCATGAAGCACAGTACAGCTGACAACTGAGACTGGCAGAGCTGCCAGCAGCAGCACCCAGGGCCTGACTGAAATGCTCCCAACCCTGCAACTGCTCTCCTCAGAGTTAAAATGAGCCACAAAGCTAAAGTGATTCACTACCATACAGCCAACTTCACATCCACGTCCAACTTGAAGCCAGAAGAGTTGCTCTTTGATAAATTGGGCCTTATGTTGCATAATACAAACAACAAAAAAGGTAATCTAAGCAACAAAGCAGGGCTCAATTAGCTGTTTCAACACTCTAGATCAGTCCAGAAAATAAAGACTGTTCCACTTCTGAGCAATGCTCATAATTATTGATTAAAAGCACTCTGAAACAACATAAACTGCCAGGGTTGGAGCAGCCAATTCATAGGAAGTGCTGTGGATTTTTAAATTTATTTTAAAGACAGTGTGAACCTAGCTGTAGCAGCACAATTCAAGACAAAAAAGTGTAAAAGGACTGTAAAGAACATTTGTGATTTTTTATATTGCTCAGACCACATTCCCCTTCCCTATTTTTGAAAAGCATCCACTGGTCTGCTGAACATATCCATCCTCCCTGATGCTTTTCCACAAATTAGGACGCTGAAGCAGAGCAGTTTCCAAAAGGCATTTACCAGTTAACATAATGTGCTATCTGAAACTGTACTACTTTGCATAAATACCATACAAAACTCTTTTGTTTTGATCTTGGCTGTACTGTCCAACATAATGAGCTGGGTATGTAATCAGTGGGACTCCTGGATTTTCCATGGAAAACACGTTCAGCATAGTTCTAGTCTGCACAAAGTAAGGTTGTATGGGACACTTTTCAAGGGCAAACTGTTAACAGGAGAGGCAAGTTTTCCAAGGCAGATTAAAAGCGGCCTTAATAACCACTGGGAGTGAATGAAAGCCACCCAAAAAATGAAGCCCTCTAAATTCCTCAGGCCACTAAGCCAAGACTTCACAGATTAATCAAGTCCTTTTCACAGGTATCCAAGAATTATCCAGGTTAAAGAGCAGAGAATCAACAGTGGTCTCTGATTTCTCCTGTATCTCCACCAACAGACCATGTGTCAAATGGGAAAAATCCCTAATCTTGGCAGAAATTACCAGAACTATCCAATGTTAGCAATGCAAACCTTCCCTAACTGGCTACTTGACCTTCCTGTATTTTATCATGTGAAAGAATGATTACTGGACTGTAATTTCTGAACTCAGCTGCTAAAAATATTCTCATTATACTAATTAATATGTTGTTAGAACTAACCTTGAACTGTTCTTCCAGCTTTTCTCGAAGAGGGCTCAGCTTCTCCAAGCTCTTACTCAGGTACACATGGCCATGAAATTTAATAAATGCCTTGATGAAGTCAGACACACTCCATCGAGTCTTCACCTCATCACGACTGCATTTAGAATAGAAATACCTGATTCAGTCTTTGGAATCACACACAGCTGCACATAACACTACAGAATTACTCCAAAATGAGGGAGGAATGTCCTGCAAAACTACTTTTTGTGTTGGCACAATATGCTTATTTCCTGCATTCACTAATCAAAGTCAGGAACATCACAAACTATTCTTCGTTCCATGCACCTGTGAGGATGCTTTGACTGGACAAAGCTTGAGCGATTTCTGTTTCCACTGCCAAATATGAATAATTTCTAGCAAGGCAGGTACTTTTAGAAGAAATATCTTCCAACTTACCTGAGTGGCAACAATTTACTTAGTCTCACCTTTCCAGTGCTTTAGAAAGTGCTTTTTGTAGGTTAGTGGAGGCAGCTGGGAAAGGAAACTTCACAGCAATGCTTCTGCAGTAGTAGAAAATTGTGGTCAAGTGGTCTCCTTTGGAGGAAGCTAGGATAGCCAACTGATTATAAGGCTGACCTAAGGGAGAAAAAAGCAAGCTGTCCAACAAGTTGTCCTGGGGGGAAACATGCTAGATTTCAGAGTACATGTGGTCACTTGGAAAGGGAGCATAAAGTCCTCGGTTCTTCAACAGACTGAAGTGGCTCAGATGCACCTGCTGACCCTTCCACCCCAGCCTTGGATCTGTACCACTTCAGTGAAAAAGCTTCTAAACTTCTACATTTGTGGTGCATCAGCTGTCTGGGGTTTTTTTGTGGTTTTGTTTGTTTGTTTTGTTTGCCTGTGTTGCGTTTCTGTTGTTGTTGTTGGTTTGGTTTTTGTTTTGTTTTGGGTTTTGGTCTTTTTTGTTTTTGTTTGGTTGTGGTTTTTTGTTGCCCTTTTTTTTTTTTACTCTGGATGGAGAAGGAGTGGGTATGGGGGTCTCTGATTTTGTTTGCTTGTTTGTTTCAGGGGGTTGAGTTTTTGTTTTGTTTAGTTAGAATGCAACTGGCTAAAAAATTGAATTACTCGTTTCATCAGCCCAGCTCAAAAGTGACTTATCCTTCTATCACCATCCCAACATTTTGGGCCACTGGAAGACAATAACTAAAAAGCTAGCTCCCTGAACTAAAGAACACATGAACTGCCATCAGAAACTTTATATAAACTTTTTATAAATTGGCATGGGAATAAACAACAGAAGAAAAAAAACAATGCTGGTATAAAGCAAGTTTTCATTAATTGTCCTTTATAATGTATGAATGTAACAAAGTATAGCAGTAGTGAAGCCTTGGAGTAAAGCTGTGTATTACCATCCTTGTTTCTAAACCTGCACAAAAGGAAGCAACACAGATCATGCAAATAACCATTATCTAAATGATTTACTGACATGTGAGGCTTTGTTGTATGGCTTTGCAGAGAATTTGGAGAGGGATATTTATATAAAAGCCCATGTTTTCAACTGCCACAGAAGAAAACAATACCCCAAATCTTCCTTTGGAATTATGAACTGAAAAGGTATCCCAGACTCACCATTAGAAGGGACAAGCTGAGCTGCATGTCTATAGTAAGACTCTGCCTGGCTGGTCTGATTCCTATAGCGAGCTAAAAAAACAGCAAAAATCCCAAGTTGAGGCACAAAATTCCAGTCTCCTGCAGTTATTTTCATAAAATGCAACTTACCTGAAGAGCATTTCACTAGTATTTCAGAAATAAGCATCAGAAGAACGTGCAATTACACCAAACAGCACCAAGATGTCACACATTCAATTCTGAGGTGGCTGTTTTGCCTCAGACCTAAGACTGTCTTATGGACAACAGTGCCAAGAACACAATATACAGAGAGCTAAAAATTTTTTTCATCCCTCTTTGCACAATCACCAACTAGATCTATTTTTAGATTGTTCAAAAAGCAACTGCATATTCCTGTGAAAAGAGAACTTTCTACACCACAAAGATTTACTCAAATCAAGAAAGAAATAATCCTGTTGAACTTAATCTGAAAAAGATACCTCATTTATGAAAAACTGGATTTCTAACTGGTGCCCTTGTGCATAAGATGTCTTCTGGAATGGAGAAGTGTGGTAGCCTGCTGCAACAAGCTTTTGTAATAGTTACCAGTTTCAGCACTTCCCTGTGCCTACCAGCTAGAACATGATTAAAATGCTAGGAGACAGAGTCTAGCAGATCACTAGCAAGCCAGTGATTAACTGTCTCAGTGTGTTAATGTGTACACACACTAGGTAAGTCGGAACAGAGTTTCTTTCCAGGTCTTTCCCCCACTGCAATGACCACAGGCACAATCAGCAAGGAGCTACTAAAGTGGAGCACACTTGCTCCAGCAGTTGCTGTGGTACATGGAGATCCCTCTCTAGAAGCTGAACACAGACAGAACTCCACGTCCCAGCCCTTTCCCTCTGAAACTCACCAATATCTCCCAGGTGGACAAGGCAGTGCTGGCAAATGTAGGAGCAGGAGCTGGACTGCGGCTTCACAATGGCGCTGGTGTGCGTCTGTTTATTGCTAATGATCCCCAGCTGGGAAGACTTCACACGGCACGGCAGGTCTACATTAAAAACTGTGCACAATTCCTGTAGTAACTGCAAAAATGGGCTGGGTCAGTAGCAGCTCCAGACAGGCACTGGACAGGCAGTAAAACAAGTCACAAAACTAACAGTGCCACTCACAAGTGTGTGCCCGCCACAGATGAGCCAAACGTATTTGAGGTGAACAAACTCAAGTTACTGAAAGTGAGACTTGAAAATACATTCTCCATATGGAATTCATTGAGTTCCATTGTGTCCACTGTGTTCGTCTGCCCAGTAAGAAAAAAAGCTCTTCATCCCAAACCAGTAAGCAACTCGATCCTCATGATATTTAAATCACCAAGGATTTATCAGTGGAGATTGACTATGGGAGGTCTACAGATATTGTTGGAGTTATGGTTTTGCTTTGTCTTTTGGTTTTGTTTTTTCAGTAGGACACTCAAGAGGAACACAGTGGGTTTTAAACCTTCAAGAAGTGACACTGTTCTCAGAAAATATTAGAAAGGAACATCCCTCACTCTCCAAAGCAGCTTGTTCCAACATAAGAAACCACACTATCCCAACTTAAACTTTAGAAATAAGCTGGAACATAACCAAGTTTGTAAGCAACACAAGGCAATATTAACAGTTCAGTGGCTGAGGTGTCAGCAAATATTTGTGCTAAGCCAACACAGACTCTTTCAAGGAACAAGGCACCAGCTACTTGATCAAATATTTCAAAAGCTGATTGAAAGAAAGCCTCAACTCTGCCATTCTCATTAGTACTTTTGAAGTTTCTCCTAATGGACTCCAGCAAATACTCTGCAAAGTAACTGCAACCAGAGAGTGAAGAGTGTTTGTTGGACTGAGTTCTAGGGTAAAAAATGCAGGTAAGAAGTGACAGACTTTCTCCCAGCTGGGAACATGCTCAGCCTCCAAATAAAACAGACCTGCAGGAGGGTTGCACTTCCAGATAAAGGCACAGAGAAAGCCCATGGCTGACAGAGACACATACACTGTCAGCAGGATGTGACATGATGCTTTTGCTTGCTGCAGAAAGAGGTTTGTGTTACACCTCACACCCCTTTGGCTCTGTCTTTAGACAGTAAACAAAAAATCATCAAACGAGAGAGATCTCACAGATGAAAGCTGGATAAAAGAGAGCATCTTGACATCTTCAAAGATGCCAAATTAAGAAAATTCATGCTCTTGTTCAAAGATGTCACTTGTGGAGGCCTCACAGCTGGAGAACAGGTACCTTAGCTGAGCCAAAGCTTTAGACTGTAAATGTAATTAACATCACAGCAAACAGAGAAAGATGACCCAGTCTGTAGTGTCAAACTCAGAAAGAATAAAATTCCACGATCCACTGCAGGAAAGAATAAGGCTTTTGCAAGACAAACAGTGTAGAGGTAGAACACCCTTGGCAACCATGACAGCCTGTGAAACTGGCTACCTCCACAAGCAGCTTTACCAAAAAACAATGCTGAAAGGGAAAAAAGGGAAGCCACAAGGTTACTCTGGGGTTGGCGTTGCAGATATCTGGAATCCAACTAGGAAATTATACAGTATGAATGACCTACTGTGAGTGCTGTAAGCTGAAGACAGTGTAAATTAGCCATGACAAAGTTTACTCTGAACACTGAGAGAGGATTCAGCAACCATAATGTTGTTGAAGCAGACACCAAATGAGGGGAAAAAAGGAAAGAAATGCAAGTTATCTTTACTAAGGCCATCATCATACACTGACTCTTATTCTCCATAATTTAAATCTAATGAAATCTAATGAAGTCTAACATAGGAGAGAGTGTAGGCAAAAATATGTCAGTAAGAAATAAGTATATGAATAGGAATCACACTCCTTTGGCAATTAACTGAAAACCTTGCAAAAAATTCTTGGTCCAAGAGCACTCAGTAATACAATTTTGCTTCAGGGGAAGAGAAGTTCCTAGAAGTGAACTAATTGTTCTAATTGTTGTCAAAAATAAAGACTTACACCTCAATGCTCATCATCAGTGTTAGGAGTCACAAGGAAGGGGCAAAGAACGAAACATCAGGCCATCACACACATCCTGCGCATCTGCGTTTGCCGCACTTATTTCTGTTCCTGAGTAACTTAATCCAAGAACAAACTGATTATCCTTGCTTATCCTTCACTATACAGCAAATGAAAAGGAATGAAGGCAATGGCCCACAAACACATACATAGGAATGAGAAGCCAAATGGGAATTTTTAGAGAAAGAGTACAAAAAAAGTACTAAGAGTATATCAACTAACTCATCTGCTGGGCTTGAGGTTTTTTTGTGTCATCATTTCTGTAAGACATTACAATTAAAAGACAAAATTCCTCACCACAGGTCACTGCAGAGACAGAGTAAATGGCTTTAAGAAGGGACTGGAGAGCCACTGAAGGCTACACCTTCTAACAGTTAGAGGATTCACACAGGTGGTAGCTCAAGAAGGCAACAGATGCACAGTGAGAAGGTGCAAAGAAGTATCATTCTACCCTTTCCTGCTGCTTTATGATTGCTCTGAGCAGGCACGGCAGAGCACAGTCAAAATGGACCTTGACCTTACCCAAAACAGTGGGGTTTAGGCATTGAAGCAGATTCTGTTAGAAAGGAACCTAAATTGCACCAAAACAACTACCAGATGCACAAAAGTTTCAGCTCAAGACCGATCAAAAGAAAGCCCATCACCAGATGTCTGTCTCTCAGCAGACATCTCCTGCTGAGAGCACCACAGTTAGCAAGGTGCACTGCTCAATCCAATACAGCAGCAGTTTCCTAAGCTAAGGGCAAAGACCAGATTTTACCTACCTAAAACTGATCCTCCACCCATCCCCTCTACTTTGTGCAACTCACCTGTGTGTAGAAGCCACTAGCTGCCTCTAAAAACAGAGAAAGGTTCGCCTGAACTTCGCTCCGATTCGGATTTGCTCTGTTTTTCGCCTGACCCTGGAGTGTTGTGATCTGATTTTTAAAGGCATGATTCCAACTGAAAATAAAAGAAGCATTTATATTTTTACTTTGGAAGTGTCTTATGCAGATGGCATAAATAACAGGAAAGAACTGTTTAATTACATAGCATCAGACATGAAGAATATTCAAATTCAGGCAACATTCAGATGAGAACAAATGTTAAATATGGAATAACCATCTTTCCTCACGTCTCATATCTAGGGAAAACAGATCCTGATATATATATATAGCTAAGATATATGTGTATATGGCTAACGCTAATGTCATTAATATTTGCTTGCAATTGTTCTATTTTAGGCAGCCTAGAAGTCCCTCCCTAAAACAAGATGTGGGGAACAGAAATGAGGGTTAAAAATCATTCAGTAACTGGAACCACAGAGAGGAGAACTCAGCCAGCCTACTCATCTGGTTTCCCTCAATGCTGAAAGAACCACATGCTTCTGTTAACTAAACTTATTACAACCCATGTCCACACCATAAATAACAGGGAATGGATTCAGGGCATGGAGAAAACCCAGCTGGATCTTCCCCTGATTTGTAAGGTGTCATGAGCAACCCAGTAATTAACTCCATGAGCAACCCTGATTATTCCTCCCTCTGCCCAGCTCTACCTCACAGGGCTTAAACACTGGTCTTCAGCAGCTACTCAGCTCCTGTTAGACCTTGCTCAAAGCTCCAGGCGGTTACATCAGGCAAATTTCCTCCTTTCAGGAAAATGCAGACTTCAGCCCTTCCCTGAGAGTAGAGCAGACTGGTGCTCCTTAGCTTCTCCACCTCCATCTGGCTCTACAAAACCCAGTCCTGCATGACATGGCTGCCTCTGAACTGCCAGAGGTAAAGCACTAACCTACTGCATGTTCTTTATCAGCTCTGCAGTGCCTTCTCATGTTTCACCCATAGCACAGCTCTCATTTTAAAGGAAAAAAGATAACCATTCCATAGGATACAATTGCTTTTCTGGAAGTCTCAGGCTTTCCTGTTCCCCAGCCCAGATCACATACATACACACAAATTCAATGAGGTACTTACAGGTCCTGCTCCACTTTTTTATCCAAAGCATATTCCAAATCAGTCACTAGCATTTTTTGATATAAGTCCTGTAGAGCCTGTCTGGATGTCCAGACTTCTGCTGGACCCAGCTTTGAATCTGAGCAACAAGAAAGAAAAAAAAAAAAAAACAAAAAACACAAAGTCACAAATTTATGGAGTTAATCTGATTTTTCACTCATTTACCAAATGAAAGAATAGAGCTCAGTATAAGATACACACCACCAAACACCTGCTTTTATCAGTTTCCTCAGAATAGTGAAATACAAGAACTACAGAGGGGTTGAGGATTGAATGCTCATTGCTTAACTGATGAGTCTTCTACAACACCAGAACTAAATGTGAACAAAGTTAGCAGCTGGCAAGTTAAAAAACAAAACGGGTAGGAGGATGTGGTTTTCCGTAAGTTCTTAAACAGCAGAATTTCTTACCACTGGATGAATTTAGAAAAATTTCCAGTGTAGCCAAAAAATAATTAGCAGACAATAAATCTATAGAGGGATGCTAAATAGGACAGTGCATGGACACATGCTGTTGGTGTTTAAAGAACACTGTGGGCAAGTACTGCTGCGTGCTTGCCATTTCCTAACTCTTCAGTAGCTATCTGCTCTCCATCCCAGAGGGCGAGTGCAAACACCGCTCCCTGCTATTGAGGTACAGAGTCCAACTTGCCATGGCTTCTACCACCACCTGGGCTGGGGCTGCAGGAGCACAAGGGATGGGCCTCACCCCAGGGAAACCATCCTGATGCTGATGGTGGAGCCACTCCTGTTGGGTTAGGTGGCTCCAGGTGGTTTTAATAGTCCTATGGGGATTACACCAGCCTGCTACTTTCACTACACCCAGGTGGCAAGAACAGCTGGGCAAAGTTCATGAGGGAAGCTACTTTTACTGCAGGGCTGATTCATTAATATAAATAATTTCCATTTCCCATTAATATATAAAGCTTAAATCACAGCTCACAGCATTTCACTGCATCAAGGGCTGCACTTTCACAACACATGGTAGTGCTCAGATCAGCATTTCCTCACCCAGGTTCTTTAAAACCACCCAAATCCTGGCTAATCCCAAATACAGCAGTTCCCAAGCTAGTCTGGGCAGGAGTCACAGAGTGAAGCAGAGACATGACCTTCATCTCCAAATGTTTAGAACATCCAAAGTCAACTTCAAAAATATGTATTAGGTACAGGCAAAAGGGGCACAGTTGTTAAAATACTATTTATATATTTCTATATTTATATACAGAAGACAAGCCTTTAATGTAAGGTCACACACTTTACAGAAAATTCTTATGAATGATAAGCAAAAGGAAAACACCACCAGGAATCAAATATTAAGAAGTTAGATCAACTGTATAATAAAGGCAATTACCTGTCATGTCAGCCTTCAGGACTTCTGCCTGCCTGTAAGAAAGCAATATGACAATAAATTAGAAACAGAAAGATCAAAGTAACTGAATTATGCCAAAGTACATTCATGCAATGGTGAATCTGCTTACAACTCACTCTGCTCTAGTTCACCCCATGCAGGATTTGAGCTACTGTTGGCTCAACAGCATGACTGCTTTTAGTCCATCCCATAACAGTAGTCAACTGTTCACTTTTCCCTGCTTATGCCTCTTTCTGAACAAATAAAAACGAATAATGCTTACATTACAGTTTGTATTTTATGTGGCAGCAGTGTCCTGCCAACATTAGTGATAATTGCCTGGGAACTTGATATCAACTCCAAGTTGTCACAAGTGAAATGCAGGAGCCAATGGAGTCAGAGAAACAAACTCCCATCAGTGTCAGCACCTCAGTACAGCCCTCCTGCCCCCCATACTGCACAAGTTTTTGTAGGGAGAAGAGATAAGACTATGGCTTCCCCAACTGCCTCTCATCTTTGAACTGCATCCCTAAAGTAATGCTTTGCTCAGGTTTCCAAGGGAAAAAAAACACACAGTACACACAGAAAGAACGGCAACCACATACAACTCCTGCACTGAGCATCCTCTGCAAATCCCCACTGCTGGTGGAGTTTGGCAAACAGCTTCCCAAAAAGAGGAACACTGGGGCAGTCCTCAATAAATAAATATTTCTGAATGGCCAGTGTCTGGCTGAAGCAGGCAATGGAGGTGCTACAGTTAAGCACTGTGTCAGCAGTACATAAAGCTTCAAGGAGCAGCCCTTGACTGTCTGATGGACACAATTAACCCAGGGCTGGCAGAGGAGACACGAGGCTGCCTGGTTTGGCTGGGTTTGGTTGAGACAAGTCCCTCTGCTCTTGATGCATTCAGGTGGTGAAGTAGATTTGGAGAGTGTAAGCTTTCCACACCAGACATGGAATCTTCCCAGCATATGAAATGCTCCCTTCACCTGCCTCAGAAAAAAACTAAAAACAAACACAGTTGGAAGACACACTGTGCCTAACATGAGTGTCAGATGCCAACTTGGAAAAGAATGGAGAGCCAGGAGAAAGCATCACCTAATCCCTAAAGGGGCTGCGGAAATCAGCCCCTGAGAATTTACTTTCTCTTGCCAATGTGAAGTTGTGGTGACTGTAAACAGTTTTTCAGTTTGTTCTGGGATCTACCTACTGGCCACAAATTATAGGGAAGGTTTTGAGATACACATGACAATTAAAAATGTATCAGAACAGGATATATATTAGGAACATGTAAATTGCCAAGTCCCTTTGCAAAATTTCTGTTTATTAAATGCAAGCATTATCTATAACAGCTCACCATAGCCACTTCCATCCAAGAAGCAATGGGATGCCCCAAGAGTTTTAATTGTCAAGAACAAAAGTCAAGAACATCTTAACTGATATCAAAAGTGAACCTGTATGTTCTTCACCTGATCCAAATCTAATCTAATCTAAAAGCCTTTAAGACAATTTCTTTCAGTTTATTTATTTCAAGAAGGTGTTAATATGTTGGGGTTTTTTTTAACTCCTAAAAGCAGGGGACACTGAAAGAAGATATAAAGACAAGCAATGCAAATTTTAGCTACTGTATCAGGAGAAAGCTGAAAGCCCAAGAAACAGTTCTTCCTCATCCACACATAGGTAACAAAAGGCACCTAAGTGAAGGCTCACCTAAGTGATGGCTGTGTGTGGCTGCAGCCAGCAGGATGGGAATGAGCAGATCCTGCCCCCACGGAGCCAAGAAGAGACGAGGAGGGACAGCCTGTGCAGGCTGTGCCTCGGCAGCCCCTGCGCTGCTGACCTGCAAATCCGGTCAGGCACAGAGCTGAGCCAGGGCTGTGGTGCTGGACTTGGCAGCCAGCGATGCCGCTGCTCCCAAGGAAAAGCTGACTTGCTCGGGTGCGGGAATCTCGCTTTTCTGAACAGCCAGCCAAGTTCCTACAGTCTGGCTCACGCTTCAAACATCTTCCAGTGCTGTGAAGGTCTCCTCTGAGCTGAGAACACAATCTGTGCTGCCAAAGCCACGAATGCTGAGAGGCTCAGCCCCAGCAGGACACGCAGGACTGCGCCCACAGACATGAGCCCAGAATTCTCTTCTAGGCACAAAGGCTCTGCCCTTTAAAAGCCAAGAACTGCTCCTCTGGAAATTACTTGTGCACAACTACATTCCACTAAGTGTAATCTTTAAAAGGCGAAATGCAAAAGCACTTTTTCCCCCCAGAAGCTTGCCCTCACTGCTGCCTAGAGAATTCTGGTGCAGAGCCTCAGTCTCTACATCAGCACAACTGCTGACAGACTCTCTGTAAATGCACAGACCTAATCATATGGCTAGCTCCGAGCTTTTACCAAAAAGACTGATTTAAAAACACTTTATTTTGGAAGAGAAGACTCATGGTCTCACAGAACAAGAGACTTTAGCACCAATCGCTTTACCGGCCGTAACACAGACTGCCTTGTATACTTTATAAAATTGCAACAAGCAATACTGAACAGATTGTCACTGTAATTTTTAATAAAATGTATAGAAATTATTTCAGTACTCCCTAGATGCCAAAAAAATTAGAAGAATTGACCTAACATTAGTATGCTGCTTCTCATTTCTACCTAAAAACGATTTGTTTCAAATAGCTGCATTCTAAGCCAGGATAAAAGGGGGCAGCCTGGGTACAAAACTTGTTCTGCATCAGTGGCAAAATATTAGCAGTGCTAGAGAGAGAGAGGACAGAGACAAGATGCACTGCCTGCTCATTAAACAAACTTTACAATGGGCCTTTGCTGGTGCTCAGGGACTCCTAGTGGGCACCCACTGGAGTTCACTAGTAATGACTGATAGGAGTTTCTCACAGCGCCAATGGCTCCTTCTAACACCCAGCATTTTTAACAAGCTTTTCTGGCCATATATTTTATTGCACCACCTCATACTGAATTTACATTAGAATGATTCATTCTGGGGCAAAAAAGGTTGCCTTCTAGAAAACCTGGTAGGGCTTGTTTACACATTGTATCATTTCAAGAGTATTTCAGTTGGACCCAGCAGTTCACTCAAGCTTCCCTACGTTTTTTTTTTTGATCCAAACCATCGTTCAAAAAATTATATATTTCAAGTATTTCCATATACCACCTTGATATATCATAATAGCTACTCTTTATCCTTTCCTAACAAAATATGTAGATTCAGCTCTGTGCTTTAGTCAAACTTTAAACTGAAATATGACAGCCTCCCATACAATTCAGTAAAAATGTTTGATAGCTAAAGGAATTTTCATTTTTTTCATAAAATTGAAAAGCTTCAAAACTTTAAAAAACAGTAGTCAGGACTGTCTCTCAAGGTTCTAAAGGTATAAGATAAATAAAAATTTAAGTCTCCACAGGAGAAAAAAAAAAAACTTTTCTTCTCTTAAGAACCTAAGAGTATATCAAGTTCCATTTTGCTGGAACTCCGAGGCTACATTTAATCTGGACTTAACCACTGGACTTGGTAAAGGAAGACAAGAAAGACAAATTTCATTTTCCCTCTTCCAAGTTTTTACCATTCTTGATCAATTAAGTTTTCCCAAAGCAGAATAAGAAAACAAGTTGTTTCCCTTAAGCTGGTAAGCACTACAGAAAGAAAATCCCACAAATATTGGGATGTCTCTCCCATATATATTTTGAAGTGTTTACCCCATCACACTGAAAGATACATCAAAAGATCATGCAGTCGCACCTACTCCTTAACACTAGAGCAAGTTTGCTTAATTTGATGTTAAAATCATGTAAGAAAAGATCATACAGCCTCTTTAGTTAACTATTCTATTCAAGTTTTCCTCTTGCCATCTGACTTCCAACTCTATTTGCATATCACTGAACAAATGGATCTATTTTACCATTGTCCCCAAAAAAACTCATTTCTGTTCCAATATCTGTCTTCAGTTCTGCTATAATTCAAAGCACTCAATCACAAATTTTCAGTTCTGCATACACCACCCTGCATCTCTAATAGGGCCATATCTGTTCTACAGAAGAAGGGGTCTGCTAACAAGCTTTATTATCAAGCACAGATAAGCCAATGAAATTAAGCCCAACTTCTAAAAGCAGCAGTTTTGTGTTACCCAGCTAACATCTTCTATTTCTGGAAGTCAAGCCTCACTTACACCACACCTCTCTCATTTTCAGTGAGGATCTGCCAGGCATGATGTGCTGTGGCATGACAAGTTCTACAGAAAACATGGAAAACCCCAGACCTCACAAAGCCAACACTGCTTTCACCCTTCCTGAAGGGGAACTCCACCCGGTTTTCCCCTGACAGCCCTAAGCATCAGCAGCTGTATCAGTTCCCTCATCAAATCTCAGTAACACAACCCCCGATAAGGAATTGAGGATTTACATGACTAAAATGGGCAATGAATCCAGACAGCTGGGCTTATAAAAGCCATCAGAATCCAATCACATTACTAAAAGCTAAAAAACATTAAGTGGTCAGGAGTTTCACTCCAAGCAGAAATTCATACTCCTGCAGTTCTCTTTCCTGGAGGTGTGTGCAAAAACTGTACCACAATGAAAAGCACCTGCACCCTAATGTGCCTTAGCAGGAGGTGGCTGATCTCAAGGCTTATCAAGGGCACTGCTAGAAAGCTTTCATTCTTCTGAAAGGCAATAGAAAAATACAGAAAATATATAGAATAAATGTGGGAAATGTTTCATTTTGGGTAGAAAAGGTAAATTTTCTATACTAGCATACTAAAAGTCAAACAAACTTAATGTTTTAATTTCATAATTTCAATATTTGGCAAGGCTCACACCCGAAGGAACTTCAAAGCAACAACCTGCCATTTTAGATTTTCCTCAAAATAACAGTTATCTTCAGCAAAAATTTATAATGATTTTAATACTCAGTGGTTTTTTTTTCTTTAGCATCCGCACACACCTTTTCCTGAAAGGGCAAATGGATGGAATCAGGATTTTGCAGGGCTATACAGCATCCAGCGAAGATTTTACTTATTCATTTGTGTACAGACTCTACTTGTACATCAAGCATGTACTGTTAAACAACTTTAACAGCTTTACCTCTATTGAACAAGTTCTTAGTGTTCCAAACTTTCAAGTGTTGCCACCTAATTTAAATGACCATAGCTTGCACAAAGTTCTGGAATCACTTGCTTTGGGAGCTGGCAGGTTTGGGTGATGTCAGCTCTTACTGAGGAAGCAAGAGATCTTCAACCTGTGGGTCATGGAATTAAATGTTCCATGTGCCTTGGAAGGACACTGCTAAGACATGCCAACAATAAACACCTTTAACAGAACCATCTTATTGTCAATTCTATGTGCTAAGTAGTTTAAATCTTATTATTCCCCTTATAGGCAGCTGAAGCCAGGGTTCAGCTAACTTCCTTGACCTGCAGTTTAATCAGATTATAGCTGTAGATCAAAGCCACAGAAACAAGTATTTCATCACCAGTAAAAAACCCCTACACTTGTGCAAGCAGATATTAAAGCAAAGCAATCACCACTTGAATACAAACCACAGGGAATCCTGCTCTATTCCTTTTGTGTTCTCACCATAGCTGAGGATGATGTTGAGAAATGGAGACACAGAGCACGATTTTTCTTAAGCCCATCTTCCCTGTTTCTCCTCTATTAGAAGCAAGTCATAATAATCATCCTCAAAACACATCCACCAAAAGCAACTCTTTCCAAGCTTGATCAGAGCTGACAATCCTCCTCCCTGGATAAGGACAGAAGTACCCTTGCAGTCAGCTTCATTCAAACTCATTTTTTTTCCCTCCAGTTTCATGGAAGTCAGTTTCTTTGTCCCAAGACTTTAAAATGATGTGCCCCAAAGGTAAAAGCACTCCTAAGGGAAGTTAATGTGTTCTTATGCTCTGATTTAATCTACAGAGAGGGAAACACAAATCTCCTCAGGCTTCCGGCATTGCACTGCCTCCACCAGACTGCCCGCTCTCCCTCTCCTTACACAACCTGAGTCAGAGCGTGAGCTAAATGCCCCAGAAATGGGGGCCAGCTGTTCAGGATCAGCAATATGCCTCGATGTGTTCCATAGAATTCCTGCATTTAAGCCAGGAGAGTAACCTAAAAACTATATACCCAACAAGCTGTATTTTCCAATTCAAGCAAGAACAGCTGGCAATAAATATAATGTTAGGAATAGCTCAGGAAAGCTCAGCTGCGTTTCCATAGTAATTTTTTAAAAATACTGACTATGCTGTTCTTTAACCCATCATCTTGACCTACTAGCTATGTGGAATTTTATTAAAGACAGCAGGGATAAAAATATCCTCTAAATGGATGCTGCCCAACAAGGAAAAGTACAAAAACTCCAGTCACTTTTATCTTCCAGAAGGTGACAGGGTAGCTCCATAGGTAACCCTGACACTATTTTCACTATAGAAAAATTCTGGTTTAGTAACAGTAATGAGAATTCATTAGCTATAAAAAAGGCATGATCAGGTAATAATAAATGGATATTTAATATGTGTGGCAATTCAAGACATTAATATATTTTCATGTTAAGGAATACCTTCAAAAGAAAACTTTTAATAGCAAACAGTAAAAAAGTAATATTTTTATGGAAAATCCTGCCACATCCATACAGTACTGCATTTACTACACTGGCTGACAATATGTCAGCTTTGCAGCTGACCTAAGTGAAAGGCAAACATTTAAGATCAGATACATAATCCATCTGTATAATCTCCTCCAATCATTACAACATTCCTTGGAAAAAGAGATTTTTCAAAACGAAGGCAATCTTAAAGGTACAAGTGCACAAAATTTTCAAGACTGCCCTCCAATCCTCTCAGTCATTGACAGCCCTCTCCCTTAAAGGAAGACAGACACCAAAACAAAGTTCTGCTCCCTCACTACCCACAATAAGGAACTTTGGGGAAGCACAAAGAAAGGTTACCAGTTCTCAGGACTACAGCCCTAAGAGGGATGTGAGAGGTTTACAACTGAACTTGCCATGATAATTCCCACAAGGTTTTGAGACTGAGCAAGGAGAAGCAACAGAATTATTTTCTGAACAACAACAAAACCCTCCTGTACTATGCCCTTGTAATAAATGTATAGTGTGATGTTGGCTCTTGCAAATGTTAAATGTAAGTTATAAGGTTAAAAGAAGTTCTGTTAAGATCTGGTGAGTTTTTTATGTAAATTTTGTAATGTAGAAAGTTGATCTCTGACCATTGGGAAAGTCAAAGCAAGAAGGACTGCACAGACTCCAAGAGGCAGGATGAAGGAAGAGCTGGGTTGGAAGAGTGACACATGCATGAGTGTGGGGAGGGTTGGCTTACCAGGGGCTTGGCTTGTCAATAGCATAAATAAGGATTGCTATGGGTGTGGGCAGTGTGCCTCTGGCTGCAGCTAAGCACCCAGCACTGTCTCATTTTCCTTATTCAGTCCCTTGTTGTGGTTCAGTAAACCTTTTAAAATTTTAAGAAGCGAGGCGTCGTTTCTCACACCCTTTTTTTTTCCTCTTTCAAACCCTGATGAGAGCATGCACTATCAGGTTTCAGTGGTGATAAATGTATAGTAACACCAGCAGTAATTTGCTACATTACAGTTCCTGACTTGGTAAAACCACTTGTGTTAAGGGGCTGGAAACTGCAGACAACAGATGTTAGAACAGGTGAACATTATTTCTTTTAACAGCTTTTGCAATGAAAACAATTTCCAGAATTATGGAAAGTGCAGATATCTGAGCATTAAGATCAGCTTCAGATGGGTATAATCAAATCAGTTTCAGGAAGTTCTAATCTTCAAGTCAGCCCTGCAGAAGCTTGATCAGGTTAGGCAGCAGATATCAGCCCTCCCTGGACACTGCACGGGATCTCCCAGACAAGTGCAGAGAATCCAGTTCAAAGGAAGGCCATGCAGATAAAATGTGCCCTCTCACCTGCCCACAGAGCTGGAGAGCAGTGACACATTTCCCTCTAGAAAGGCCACTCCACTTTGCATCAAGAGGGCAACAACTGCAGCATCTAAATTCTGACTTTCAGCTCTACAAGTTTCCTGCTGCCTCCAACCTCCACTAACAGCTTGGAATATAAAACTCAGATCTCTTGCTCATTTTTGGTGTTCCCTACAGAACCCCTTCCTCTCAATCTCTGCCTCAAATTGCCCCTTGCACAGAGGCAAATGCTGACTTTTATGCTCAGTAAGGCTGGAATGACTCCAACACAGAGGAAATGATCATTTAAGAGGAGTCAGTTACTGGGAATTTGAGATACTGTCTTCACTGCTAAGCAGCAGATGGATAAAGAGCAAATCCATTAGACAGTACCATCAGAGGTGGCAGAAATAAAGCACAAACACTGTGTTTGTAGCAAGTTAGCTATGACAGGTACAGTGGAGTTCCAAGTTTTCAAGTCCTAATACTAAGATCTATGCCCAGATAGTCAAGGCCTTCCAAAACATAAGCCTTAAAGCAAAATTGATATTTAAATATTGTGGTCATTCAGTAACTGTAAACTGTTTTTAAACTCCCAATCACATCAACATCACACAAAGCACACATCTATGCACAAACATGATATACCCAAAAGTTTTAAAAAGCTTCTCATTATTAAAAGGTTTGAAAGGATACCACATGGTACACATAAGCCTTGACAAAAACATACCCTGATTACATCTGGATATGATCCTAATTGCAAGCTGCGTCTTAGAAATTATTTTTAATTCTCCATCTTGAAATTACATGCAAACCATACTCTGAAAGCACAGTAACAGCAGAAGGGTGAACACCAGTCAGGGAGAATTATATCCTCCATTTATGATAATTAAATGGGTGCTCAGTACATCACTGCCAATCATTTACAGGAGTCTCATTAGCTGCTCCCCATTCTCTATCAGAAACACATAGGCAATGCTGTTCTGAGATAAACTCACTTTCCAACTAGGGAGTATTCAAATAATTTCTGGCTTAGTAACACACGACTCACCCGCAGTCCTCTGCTGTTGGTTCTCCTCAGTTCAAGAGTGGCTCATCCAGAAGGCCTGTTGGCTACAATACCCAAGTCCATCACCAAAACACATGGTACTCCTGGAATATGGGAAGTTACTCTCTTCTGTATTCAGGGAACTCTATGACCAATCCATCCACCTCAGACCTAGCAAATGTTATCAGCACAGAAGAAGGGAAGCAGATGGATACACTACTATAAGAACTGTCCTCTCCAGGAAAGGTGCAGCTTGAAGCTTTTGAGGCCCATCAAACACCAACAGGTCTGGAGGAAATCCAGCCTGGTTGAAGAGATGCAGCTCCTTGGCCCAAGTCCAGCTGACCTGTGCAGCTCTGCTCCAGCAGGCCCAAACTGCCTCCAAACAGATCTGCTGCCACCATTGCCCCACTGAGTACTGCCAGGTACTCCCAGTTAACCAGTAACCTCCTTTCCTGTTTTGAAAACTAATGGATTGGTTAGGAACAAGCATCTGAGTAAATTTATAACTCCCAAGGTTAAATCTACTTGTGAGGCTTAACTATTTTTATTAAAAAAAAATTTCAAATTTAAATCTCAAGACTAAAGACACAGTCCTTTCTAGTTCTACATCAGAAAAGTTCACATCATGTTCAGCTGACTACAAATCAGTATCTCCTTTATGAATCATGTATGGAAAAACGTGGGGGTTTAGCAGACCTTTACCAAACATAAACTGTAGAAAAGAATAACGTGAATGCAGTGTTCCAGACTGCAGTCTCCCTTTCAGCAGTCAGACCAGACCTCATTATCTTCTGCAAAGGCTGAGGAAAAGGCTCCATAGCAATGGATTAACACATCCCACCTGAAAATCAAATCGTAAGCCTAGAAAGGCCCTCAAAAGGTTATATAGCCCATTCCATCACCCTGATGTTATTTGTGACAAACATTTAGCTGCTTGTTTTTAAAGTCCTCCCGAGTCACCTCCTTAGCACAAAGCAGCACCCTGCACACTCTGCCAAACCATTCCCACATGGCATTATGTCTTGCCTTCAGGAATTGCTGTGTGCCTCGGGTTCACCCACTCAAGCTCCTTCCTACCACCAAATCCCGCAGCAAATATCACCAGCCTTGCTCAACCCACTGCTACTTTTGCAACATGGGGAAGTGTAGTGACTGTCCTCACTCAGAGGAGACATTCCCTGAATCTTTGAGGCATATTAAGCAAGAAGAGACAATGCCATCAAAAGATTCAACATGTGACTACATAGTTACCAGTTATTAACTCAACATTTGTGTGTTACTCAGGCTGCACAAGCCAATGCAGCCCTTACATTCCACTTTGCAATCAACTATAGACTGAATTTCATAGTCACTTGTTTTGCGTAGTATACCAGTATGTCCAAAAGAAGTTTGAAAATAGAATCATTTTGGCACTGTGCTTCAGCATTTGACAATAAAGCAGGGAAATGAGGTGAATCATGCTGCTTTAATACCAAAATCTGAAATCTATATGTTCAACAGCATTTCCCATTATACAAAAAATTTCCTGCACCCGAGTCCTTAAAAGCCCAAAGATCTTCATGTCTTTTGGATCTGTCCTTCCTGAAGGCAAAACACTCTTGACACACATCACCTAATGCTCTACCATGGCAGTTCTCAAATAATTATTTCAGGAATTAACACAATCAGTTATGCAGGACAGAAGATACTTTTTTGTAATCATCTTTAATGAAAGAGTACAGAATTTTAACTGATCTTGAATGACTATCCCCAAATTCTTAGCATGTAACGTAATGTTACAGGCAGACGCAGCACTTTTTTTAGAGCTGACTTCTGACTGGCCACCTATGATGCAAGGGACCAAAACAGTCTGAAGTTGCACAAGCAGCATCAGCAAGCACTTGACATCTTCATTAGAAACACACTGGAAATATTTTTCTGGGTACTTTCAAGCGTTAAAGATTGTTTTAGCCCTTGGTATCAAAACCAGAAAACAAGTACTCCAGCTGAAGTCAGAGCAAGCCACAATCCCCTACAGGTGTCTTTGCCCCAAGCCCCATATCTCTTCCATTTACCACAAAACAAAATAAATCTCTAAATTAAATAGTCATGGTATGTTCAAGCTGGGTGGAATACCTGCCAGACGTTCATGCCCTGGCATAATCTATGTGACATGCTCATAAATTAAGGCCTGCTGTAATAATTCAGATGCATGTCAACAATGCATATTAATGATTTTATCACTTCTTTTCTAGTTAAAGATTTCACATCTATGTTCAACATTACACCTATCAATGGTATTAAGACAAATGAAAATCCTTCTAGATTTTTAATGCAAGTTTACTCTGCATATTTTAATAACTGAATTTACAGTCATGGAGCAATATAGAAATCTCAACTTTTTTAAAAAAATGAGATAATATTTCCTTTATTTTTCTAGTAACTGAAGCAGCATGTTTGAGCTCTAAGAGCTGCTTCATGTTTTTATACCCTTTTGTTTGGTCTGGGTCTTTCTTTAATACTTATAAATGTGGCTTAAATCCTTTGAACACAATTCTTACCAACAGATTGGCTTTTTCCTGGGAATATCTGGCTGGATCAAGTCTTTCTACTCACAAGTGTTGTTATGGCAATGTCATCGACAAGTATTTACACTACTTCAAGACAGACATAAATACTTTACAGTAGTATTTACACTACTTCAAGACAGACAACTTCAACAGCCAGAAGTCTTGTCCCATTCTTCCTCCTCCATAGCTATAGAGGATTAGCATTTCCATTTTCAGTTATTATTAGGCTAGTTTGGAAAATCTGCCTTAAAGATCCCTCATAACAGCTCAAGTGTACCTTGAATTAAGAGCAGGAATGCCCAAAGGCCAAAACCAATACTGTCTGCAGAAGGAACCAAAGCTGTCAAAGGTTGTTTGGGTTAAAAAAAGATTATCACACAGATGCTTTCTCCACATCATGGTGAGACCAACACAGGACATGGCAAATCAAGACCAGGAGAATTTCACTGCAACAGACAGTAGCACAATTTACAGGACAATCATAAAATAAAGGGAGAAAATGGTCCTCCCAAGAGATTTATCAAAAATTCATTTATTCTTCACGTGTAGGGAAGTTCAAGATGTGGTAAATAACACAGCACAGACTACGGGGGGGGGGTCTAGGGGGCCCAAAACAGGTGAGTCCAAACAAACTGCCCTGTGCCATAGCCTGACCAAATAGGAACAACTCTCAAGGTCTCATTAAATCAAGGCATCATGAAAGACCAAAATCTGAAATAAAGATGCTTAATACTCAAAAGGTCTATTTTTCTGTTTTCCAAAGAAAAAAGTATTTTCCTTTAAGTAGTTCAAGAAATGTTCCCCACACTGTTTTGGCAGAATCAGTCTTAAAG
The DNA here is from genome assembly GCF_024509145.1 of Vidua macroura. Lineage (NCBI taxonomy): Eukaryota > Metazoa > Chordata > Aves > Passeriformes > Viduidae > Vidua > Vidua macroura. Next base: position 8,804,686 of record NC_071579.1, read on the forward strand.
GTTCCACACTCAGAATGAATTTCTCATTTTCTAACAGCTAGAGAGTAGCTCTCAGATAATTCAGCTGTACAACAAGCAGGGCCTGCAGACTCAAAACAGACAATGCTTCAGAGGAGAGAAGGGGGAGAAATAAAATAAAAATCAGCTTTACCTATACCACCATTAGAGAAAGCAGAAAACTGTTCAATGAGGCTGAGCACTAGAGGACACTTTCAGCACCAAAACCAATGAAATAAAAAAAACAAGAAATAGACTGCTGATGTATTCAGGACATCGTAAGTACTTTCAGAAATATTATCTTTCTTTTCCCTGAAGATGGAAGATAATATTAATTCTAGCAGGACTCCTAAGTACCTCAAGGGTATCTCTGATTTGAGTCCCATCAGTGAAATTCAGTCTGTCACCCACAGCTCTGTAACAATCCCAAGAGATTCAGAGACTCCTGAGCCTTCTGGTTCCTTATGATAATCCCTTGAGTGTAGAAGCCAGTGTGAATAATCCAAGAGAAGTCCAACTGGAATACAGAAAGAAGAGAAAGCACACCTAATGTCACTCCAAAAAGTTTATTCCACCCCAACTCACAAGATTACATTGATCTGAACAAGTACCTGCTGATTTAACTCAGAGGAGTTTAAACACCCAGCTTCAGAACACTGTTTAAGTCATTCCCCCCTCATTTGGTCATCTGGGAAGTCCCCAAGTTTACAATTAAAAATTCATCTTAAATTCAAATGGGAAGAGTGGCAGTGGGCAGACAAGTCTAGAAACGTGGCCCAAAGGCAGGACTTGGAGCAGGGCTGCACAAGTGGCAGCTGGTGATGACTCCAGTACAGCTGTAATGATTCCAGCAATACCCTGCCCAGTGCAACGACTCAAGTGCTCAGCAGGCACACACAAACAAAGCCACCAGCCCTCCACCCTGGAATCATGAGAAATGATGACCCAGAGTCCTCACGTCACTTCACAACAAACAATTTGTTTTTGCTCTATTCTGTCCACAGCAGTAAGAAGGAGAAATAAGATACCATATCCCTCCCTGAGCACAGGAAAACCTGTGTTTTCCCAAACACCACTGAAATCTATGACCTCCCTCATAATACATTAAAAAGTACAGAATCAAAGTATGCATCTCTGCTAATGATTTTAAGGAAAAAAAATTGTGGGTTTATTCCCCTCCTGCCTGACAGCAGCTGTGTAGTTTTTCCAGTAAGATGAGGACAATCCTCAAGTTCAAAGTAATGAAAGCAACAACTAGTGTCCTCCCACATATATTCCTTACAAATTATAGCTTCATTCTTTAACTGCTCTTCTACCAGCCCACTGCTATGAGTGAATCTCTGCTACTGTTGTGAAGATGAAGAACCCTTAAACCTCTACAATCCCCAGCAGCTCCTCATCCAACAAAACCAGATCCTACAGCAAATTATCCTCTCTTCCCTCCCCAGCCACCATGCACTTGGACTGCAATTACTCCTCTTCTATACTCATTTTTGCTGGCTGAGCAGGGCAGGAAACATGCCAAGGCATTTATCCATCAAGTCACTGTGCTCTCCCATCAACCCAACCTTTCTTTCTCCAATAGGAAATGCCCACAACAGCAATGTGGCAAACTAAAAAAAAGCAGGGAAGCTTCAGTTTCCAGACACAGTGATTTAAACAGATTTAAGTTGCTTAACTTAAAAGTTTGTGATACCATTCAGTACCCAGATCAGCTTATTTAGAGGCCAAAATCATCTCACTGGATCAAGCTATGGTTACTTGTAACGACTTCTTAGGCTATAAGAAACAGTTTTTACAAGTACCCAGAATATCACAGCATACTTTACACCGAATACCTAAATAAAACAGCCAATTCACCAATAAAATGTATCTTCTTACCATGCACTGAAATGAAGAAACTGAGAAAAAAAACCCTCCAACCTTCATACTCAGGTATGGGGGCAGCCTTCTCAAAATGCTTTGGTGCCCTCCCTCATTAACATGTCAGACAAGCATCACCTGGTTTTACTGCCACAACAGAACTTTCTCTTTTCCAATAAAGATCAAACTACATAGGAATATGCAGGTTAGAACAAGAACTAATTGCTACAGGAATAATTCCTGCCATAAATAAATAAATAAATAAATAAATAAATGAAGCTGTAACTTTACTTACACCAACCTGCACTTCTAGGTCACTGGAACACTGTGGTGCAAGTAACCTCATAGCAGAGCACAAAGAAAGTGCAGTAAGAGCACACACTGTGTTCTGCAGCAAGGGGAATCTCTCAGTCCAGACTGGAAAGAGGGGTATGGTTTGTTGACAGTGATACCAGGTACATTTTGTAAGGATGATATTCCATACATAGCTACATCCATATTCTAGGAAACAGGACACTAGTTACTAGGGTTGTGAGTCAGTGAGCACTTTACTGAAAATGAGCACTATCACTCCAAGCAGCAGTCCCACCCCACTCTTAACCATTAGTACTTCAATCCTGTTGTACACAACTTCACCCTTTTTGTCAGCACATCTATAGTAACATGATGAATGGGATCAGGAAACCTATTTGGACCAAACCCCATAGGTAAAAAACACAACTAAAGCAGTTTTAACCTAGTGTGGTTCCCTAGTTCAGCTTACTTTAGACTTGGCCATAAACTTAAAAACTTATGCCATCATATCAGGGGTGAGGGTGAGGGAGAGTGAGAAACTTCCATCAAGAGCTGTTCAAGTTTAAAACCCACCCTTGGTCTGTATGGCCAAGCTTTTGCCAGGTGCTAAGCAAGTCACGTTCTCTGGTTACTGCAGCCCTCTTCTCTCTGGCACATGTTCACCTTCCTGCCAGTCACTCCAACAGGAAAATATGCCCAGCACCTGCTAACCTGCACAAGCACTCCCATCCCTGCTGTCACCTCCCTACGGAGGAGCATGCTCAAACCCCAGCACAAAACGAGCACACCACAGCTGAGGGGAAGTTCTGGAAGTGCTGCTTTACCCCAGCTGGGCTCTGCCTGCTTCTCTCTCACCAGGCACACTCATTTGGATCACCCAGACATGATCACCTAACCAGCTAACTTTCACAAAGTTATAATGGCAGCAACCAACTTCAGCACACTTGAACAAGCCTTGCTTCCTTAGGAATCTAGGTTTGAAAACCAAAAAATGATCACAGATGTGACAGCGACTTTAGAACAAGTTGTCCCTGGGTGATTGGAGGATGCTCAATAATTTGGATGCCCATGATAGGAAAAAGGGAACGAGTAATTGCTGCCCAGACACCTGAGGAGTATAGTGTGTGTCTTCGGGCTCTCAGCAAGATGCATTTCCTTCAGCAGAAAGCTCAGTGGGGAATTGCTTGACACTTTTTTGATTGTGAGTCTTTTTAATTCATAGGTCACCACAAAAAGCTTTTTGATCCTAAGTAAATAGCCATCATCAATCTTTAACTTTTTAAATCATTACTCTCACCCTCAAAGAAGAATAAGAAGTGTTGCACATATTAAATACTGGCAGAAATTCTAGTTATCAAATGGTGGAGACATCTTGTATAGAGGAAAAAAAGAGATGAAACTAGAAGGGAGACTTTATGTTCCCCCAAAGAAAACATCGCGCTATGAGGTGTCTCCTGGAAGGCCAAAGCAGGCCCCACTACGTCTCCCCTGCTTAAAATACAAGAGTGAACACTGTATGAAAGTAGCAATTATCATTCCCTCCATTTCTGGAGGGAATACCTTCCAAGACTGATGTGGTCTAGTTCAGATACCAAGACAAATCAAGAAAGCTGTGGAACAACTGGAGCAAGGCCTCCAGAGCAGTCAGGGCTGGAGCACTTGCATTTGGGAGTGGAGGAGAGGCTGTGGGAGCCAAGCTAGGTCAGTCTGAGGTAGGGAAGGCTCCAGGGCACCCACAGCTGCCACATGCCTCCAGGGAGGGGATTGAAAAGATAGATCCAGGCTCTTTGTGTGGGAGCACAAGAAACAATGGGCATAAGATAAAACAGGAGAGGTTCAGACTGGATGTACAGAAAATCTTTTCCACCACAAGGATATACAAGCTTCCCCAAAAGGCTAAAATGTCTCCATCCCTGGAGGTTTTCAAGCCCTGGGCACTTGGTCTGAGCCCAGAGCTGTCCCTGCTGTGAGCAGGAGGCTGGACAGGAGCCTCATGAGGCCTCTCCTCAAGCCTTGTGATCCTGCCAACTCCAAGAAGTCCACTGCAGGGACACAGGGTTCTCTATTAAGAGGTTACATTTACTAACTTTTTCCTTCGTACACTCCCAAGATAATTAAATAACTGACTTAGTCTTGCCGAGACTCATTCAAACAGTACTCTGGTTGGTACCTTTCCATCACCTCTACATCACCCTGACCAGGAATCATCACCAGAACATGCTCACACACAGACTGCAATTACCTCTTCTCTACCCTTCTCCTTTAAGGGTGAAGAAACACTGCAAAGAGGTGTGTCACAGGCTGGCAGACAGCAAAGGAGTAACCATGAAGAGACACAGCAGATGCAGAAGTTAATGGAGCTACTGGTGAGTCTTTGAAAAAGAGACCCACAATTTGAATTATTAAAGCAGTCAAACCTTTAATGAATTTGCTTACAGCCTCATCATAAGGCTACAGGAAACTACTGACTGGTTCATCAGCACTGGAATTTCTAAGCAGTGTTCAAGCCCTGTAATTCAAGCACTTTTTATTCTACATTTGTGCTTGTGCTAAAAGCCACAGTTTACCAGAGCAACGCCACATTTAACTGGTAACTGAGCTCACATCTTTTTGAAATGCAAATGAGACAATCATATGTCAAACTGCTAAACTTCTGTTAACTCCTTTTTAAACATTAACATATAAAATTGGCACTGAAGATCATTTCTCTAAAGTGAATAAACATGGACTAAAGCTCAGCACTGGCTTATAAAATGGATGTGCTCAGAAGTTTCTGTGCTATTGTGTCAGAAATCCTATCAGTGATATTTTGCTTAAAAGTGACTTCTTTATATATAACAGGACACATGAAATGTCTACTTTAAGACAAGTGCCCCGTGAGATTAATTTGCTTTCTGGGGAGTACTTGTAGATTTCCCAAGCAGCACAAATAGCATAGATACAAAATTTCAGGCAGTTGTGATTAACAGATTCACCTGAACAGGGAGACTTGAACAGTGCCCCTGTTTCCTAAAGTATCTTTTAGGTTCTTGTCTCCTAAAAGAACCCTCTGAAAGGTCTACTCACCTAACCACATGCAGTGCAAGTCTTTGAGAAGTGATTCAAACAATGACTCCAGAGAAGTATGTAGGAAACTAGATGGGAGAGCATGCACTCTAATACTCCTGACAGGTGACTGTGAAAAGGATAAAACTAGGAAAGCAAAATTCCCAAAAATCTATTACAACATAGGAAGATGACTTAAAAACAGACTCTCCTGCAACTTTTCAAAGACTCAGTACATGAAGCCTGACCTTATTTGCTCTTCCTGGAAGACTTCTGTAGGGGGCTCATGTGCTCCTCAGTTCTCACAGGTTGACTGAAGGGGCACAGTCCTTCAAGGACAGCATTTTAAAATAGCTGATTCACACACATACAGAAAGCAAGAACCCAGAAGTGGAAGAGTTAAGGCAGTCCACCTAAAAGTCCATTCTTCATGTTCATCTTTTCAACAGCGTGATTCTTGCAGAGTCATTATTTCACTAGATATTCAGTCATTACATGTTCACCTTAGAAACCTATCTCATTTCTGTCTAAAATCCAAATACAGAAAAATGACTTCTTGCAGGAACTTTTCTGTCCCTCCTTAGTGTTAAGACAATGCAGACAGCAGAGACTACTTGCCTCATGTCTTCATTTGGCACAATGTTTTGTTATGCTGCCCTCTCACATTGTTACACTTTGGTCTATTCCTTCTTTATTACAGTTGGATGGAGCCTGTCCTGCCACAGTAAAAAGGAGGGTGCCCTCCTCCTTAAGACAGAGGACTAACAGAACTGGCTCTGAGAGTCTAAGGCTTAATTCCCAGTTCCCTTTATGAGCTTGGGCTGCAGTAATCTGCAGCTGCATTTCTGCCCTATGCAAATCAAACAATTTAAATGTACGTTCTGTGGATGCAAAAAGCATTTCACAGATTTTCAAGGAAACCTTTCCCAAGCATATTTTCTACACAGAGAACAAATCCAAATGGTCTTTAGAGGCAGAAGGAAGATGATGGACTACAGAATGCTTGAAAAGTTTAGAAGGGGGACTGGCCTGTTGCTTTAGGAAGAGATAAGGTTCTTGGTGATAGAGACACTGACTGTGACACATTAGTTATGTGCACACACGCTTCAGTCCTGTTGCTTTGGCACAATATAAACAAAGCAGTCAGGATAAAGCAGGAACAACCCAGGATGAGCTGAAGTGTGGGAGGAACAAAGAGAGGAGAAACTGGTGATTCCTGCCCACAGCTTGCAGGAAGGATTTCCAGCTTGGCAAAGCAAAATCCTAAGGAAGAGCCTGGTGGTGCAGGAAGGTGACAGGAGCAGGGACATGTGTGACATGGTACAGCCTTCCAGAACCCAAAGTAGCCAAAGGACAGTGCAGCCACAAAAAGGAGCAGGAAGCCAGATGTTACAATATTATTAAGACACGTCCTACAATAAAAAAAAAACAAGTCTTTTGCTGGTAGAAGATTGCTAATAATAAAGCATTCAAAAGTTTTGTCATAACGTAAGAGGAAAGAAAGAATGAAAAAGCTTCATGACAGCATAGGTGTACTCACCTGGAAGAGCAAAAGGTCATAAACCCACTATTAAGATAAAAAAGATTAATTTTTTTTCTTTTTTGAAGAAATCAACTTAAGGTAGAATCTGGGATAATAGGAGGGAGCAGAGGTAAAAGACAAGATGAGGAGGAAGGGAGGAATCTGGAGAACCAGCAAGGAGAGACTGCTGAAGTGTTTCAGAACTTTGTCTAGAAAGTGCTTTTGAAATGTAAAATCCTCATTGAATTCACTCCTTCTAAATCCTTCCCAAGGCCTGAACTCCTCAGAAGGAATATGCATGCCCTTTTGGCATACCTCCTCCTTCTCCATGAGGTGTTCTGGAAGCATCAGGGATGACACAACACGATCAACCTGGACAGTGAGTACTTTACAGCTACTGAAAAGCCATTTGTAGTGCACGACGCTGCTTTCCTAAACCACTAGAGAACGAGCATTTGTGTGTAAGTTCAGGCAAACGGTAAGTTCACCCCAAAGCCGATCAAAGTGCTGCTCGTATCAACGTGAGCTACCTCGTGCTCTCGACTGAGGGACTCAGGAACGGCTCTGTTTCAAAGCACAGCCCTGGCAGCCTCACTCCTCTCCCAAGCCCTGAGCTGACCGTCCCCGGCACCGAGCGGCTGTGTCAGCCGTGACTGAGGACTTCCAGCTGATGGCGAGGGCTGAGACACGACTCCTGCTACTCCCGTTCTCCCAGAGCACCTCCCGGCGCTGCGAGCGCTGCTCCCGCTCCACAGCCGGGGTCAAACTTCGCGGTCGCTCCGCAGCGCTGGGTTGCCCTGCCCTGGGAAGCGATGGAGAATTCCGGCAAGGAAGCCGGCGGACTCTCCTACGCTCCCCGCGGCTCCAAGGCACCGGCGTGACCTTGCTGGGGAGCCCTGGGCCATGCGGCAGCCAAGCCCGGCCGCCCGCGGGGCTCGGGAGCGCGGCGGCCGGGTCCCGCACACCGGCCCGGGCACGGCCCAGCGCCCCTCGCTGCCGCTGCGAGGCCCGAGGGCTCCAAGTCCGCCCGCTGCCCGCCGCTCCTGGGCCGCCCGGCCGCGGCCTCGCCCGCCCGCCGCGCTCCGGAGATACTCACCGGAGATACTGCGCGCACAGCAGGCTCATCCTCCGCCGCTCGCCGCCCGTCCCGCCGCGGCTCTCACAGCCCGGGCCGGCCCGCCGCCCCCGCGCCACCGCCGCCGCCGCCTCCCGCCGCCGCCATCTTCCCGTGCAGGGCCCGCGGGGAGGAAGGGGCGGGGTGTCCCCGCTCTGCGCTCCGGTCGGGCAGGACCGCCCGCGCCCCGCCGGCCCCGCCGCTCCGGCCCCTCGGCGGCCCGGGCAGCCCCGGCTTCGCCGCTCCGGCACCGGCGGCGTCCGCTCGCCGCTCTCCCGCGCCGCTGAGCCGCTGCGGCCCTCCCGCCGCGCCGGCCGCGCTTCCGGGCCGGACCCCGCCCCCGCTGGCACTTCCGGCGGCGCCACCGGCAAACCCTTCCCCCGCCCACTGCCATGGCAACCGAGGGGGCGGTGGGGCGTCGCCATGGCAACCGCGGCGCATCCCGGGGCCTGCATCCGCGGCCCGAGCCGCGCCGCCACAGCCGGCTTTGTCACACCTGCCCTGTCGGCCCTCGGAGGGGCGGCTTGCCGAGAGGCCCATGGCGCTGGCAATGCCCAGTCACAGAATTACAGAAACACACAATGGGGCAGGTTGGAAGGGACCACAGCGGGTCACCGGGTCCCACCTCTCTGCTCAAGCAGGGTCATCCCAGAGCACGTGGCACAGGATTGTGTCCTGACAGGTCTGGAATACCTCCAAGTAAGAGACTCCACACCCTCTCTGGTCTCTGTTCCAGTGCTTGGTCACTGCACAGGAAAGAAGTTCTTCGTCATGCTCAGGTGGAACTTCTTGGGCATCCATTTCTGCCCATGGTCTCTTGTCCCATTGCTGGGCCCCAGGGAGCAGAGCCTGGTCCTTGCTCTGAGCCCTCCCTGCAGACGGGGACAGGGATGAGGGCCCCTCTCAGCTGGGTCTGCTCCTGAGGCTGAACAGCCACAGGTCCCTCGAGAGAGCTGCTCCACGCCCTTCCTCATCTCCTCAGCCTCCGCTGGACCTGCTCCAGGAGCTCCAGGTCTCTCCTGTCCTGAAACAATTAGGTCACACTGAAGTTTATTTTCTTCAGGCTGAACAACCCCAATTCTCCCAGCCTTTCCTCACAACAAAGCTGCTCCATCCCTCTGATCATCTTGGTAGCCTTGTCTGGACTCGCTCCAACAGCTCCATGTTCTTCCTGTGCTGGGGACTCTGGAGATGGACATCGTGCTCCAGGTAGGGTCACCTCAGCGTGGAGCCCATCAGGCTCCATGGGCACATCAGGCAGTAACCTTGCACCTGGGTGCAACATTCTATCACAGCTCAATATTTACAATATTTCCACTATTTATCCCATGTGGTCCCACCTCCCATGCTGACTTGGTGACTTGATTTGTGCTCCAATTTGGTTTTTTATGGCAGAAAAAATTCTCACTGAGTTCAGTGTCCATTTGAACAAATGAGCCAGCCTGAAGAAATGAGGCAGAGGAAAATCTGGGATCAGATGAGCACGAGGTAGCTGGCTAATACAAGCTGTGTCATTTGAGTCTGTAAGTGACCTGAGGACAAAATGAAAGATCATGTTTTGAAAATAAATCCCCCACATTTTTCAGGCTGAAAAAGGAATGTGTTTAAGGAAATTATGTTCAGGGCCCCACGAGTTCAAACAGGAGCCTTGCAAGGCTGCAGAATGGTTTTCCTGGTTTCAGTGCAACCAGGGCTGGGCAGCGAGCCATGGGAAACCTCCCATGGAATCCCGTGCAGCCCCTCAGGCAGGTGCTGCAGCAGGCACCAGGGCTCAGCTCCATCCCTCCAGCCTCTCAGCTGCAGAGCAGGAGCAAACTGGTGCAGCACTGGGCAGCAGGGGCTGCTCCTGCCTGCCTGGAGCCTGTCCTGTGCTGGCTGGGCTGAGTTTGTACTCTGAGGTTTTATGTCCTGGATCAATGCACAAATGCCACTCTTGGAAGCTGCATCTCTCAGGGCACATTGTCCAGGACCCTCCCCAGACCCTTCATGCTGTGTGAAGGGTCTGGGGACCCCTTCCCTGGGGAATCTGTATGACTGGGGGCCTTATCCTTCTGCTCCTCAGCCAGCATGCTCCACCAGGGCATCTTGCACCTGACTGTGGCCTTCCAGTACCTGAAGGGGCCAGCAGGAAAGATGGAGAGGGGCTCTGGACAAGGGCCTGGAGTGACAGGACAAGGGGGAATGGCTTCAAACTGCTAGAACTCACCTCATTCCAACCCCTCTGCCATGGGCAGGGACACCTCCCATTATCCCAGTTTGCTCCAAACCCCATCCAACATAGCCGGGAACAGTTCCAGGGATGGGGCAGCCACAACCTCTCTGAGAACCTGTGGCAGTGTCACACCACCCTCACAGGAAAGAATTTCTTCCTGATATCCCATCTAACCCTGTCCTCTGTCAGCATGAATAAAGGCATTCCCCTTTGTCCTGTTGCTCCAGGCCCCTGTCCAAAGTCCCTCTCCATCTTTCCAGTCAGTTCCTTTCAGCTACTTGGAGGTCACAATTAGGTCACCTCAAAACCTTCTCTTCTCCAGGCGAACAATCCCAATTCTTGTATCCATTCTTGATGAGCACAGTTCTCATCCAGGAGACCACAAAGTGCTCCCTGGAGGCATCACACTCGTGCTGGGTCAGGCACAAAGAAAGAGCAGCAGCATCAATTCAGAGGCTGTCTTGTTTAGTCTTGTCTGGGTCCAAACCACTTTCAGAGCCACTCCAAAAGACCAGAGAGGTTCCCATGGGGCAGAACTGACTTCTGAATCTTGGGCAGTAGGGAACAGGCAGCCCTGGATATTTTCAAGAGAATCTGTTGGGTGTCATTGCCAGTGTTATTTTACTTCCTTAATGCCAATATAAATTGCCAAGCAGAGCTACACCTAAGGGCAGCTGCATGGAGAAACCTGTGGTCCATCAGGACAACCTGTCCAGTCACAAAGTCTCCCTTCACCTTTTCTCACTCCTCTTTAATATCTTCCAGACAAAGAAGCAAAGGATGTCACAATCTTTGCAGACTTTTCCTTGTTTTTTTCAGGGCTTTTTCTCTGAATTGTGGGGTCTTTTGCTTTCCTCTGAGTTTCTGCACTGTTGAAATAGATCTGCCCATTAAGACAGCATGTATATGAGTTTCTCTCCCACACCATCTCTTCTTGACTCTTAGAAGGCTCTTTCACAACTCCAGATTTGCCATCGGATTGTCCCACATAACATTTTTGACAGCTTGATATTGCTGCTGATTGCTTTGCTCTATTTCTTATGAAATTCTAATTCATACCTCTTGTTGCACACAGCAAGGGGATAATTTCCTTCTGTTTAAGGGGGACCCCCAAGTCAATCTCCCCTTACTTTTGTTCCAAGAGATTTGTGATAAAAGAAGCAGATTTCTCATAGAGGTCTTGTATTCTTTGTTATTTATGGGTCAATAACTGTAGTCTATCATTTTATTAATATCAGAGCATGGGAAAGGATTTGGTCCCCAGAGAAGGAGGGTAGACTAGAGACACTGTGAAGCCATTGAATAATCCCAGCCCTCAGCCATAATGCAGCCAAAATGCCAAGCAGTGAAGTTGCTCTGTTCTCCAGAGGGAAGGTCTTGTAATCCCAAGCGTGAATCCATTTTACATCCTTTGATTACCTTTGTCACCGTACTAGCTCAGCATTTCACAGACCTTGGATGTGTTTATCCTCAAAACACCTCTAAGATGTAAGCAAGGACCATCCCCAGATGGCCCTTAACAGATAGTCAGGGCAACAGAAGAGATTGCTTCAAGGTCATTTAAGACAACAATGGAGAGGTGGACCATGGGAGCCTGCTTCCATCTTTCTTCATTAACACTGACATCTTTAATTGTCCTGTGAGGCTCACTGAGTCCAAGGTCTCGCCTTTGTGTGCTGATATTCTGCCCCTGTTTTCACACACAGAGGTGGCACTGGACTGCCCTCTGTGCCAAACTTTGGCTTTTATGTTTTTGAGACAGCACGTTCTCCTGCTGCTCGGCATGAAAACCTGGGATCAAGGAAAGATGGGTGAACAGCTCAACAGCTGAATGATAAAACATCAAATTCTCTGCAGGTTTGGTGATTATTTCAATCTAAATGTTGTGATATGGGGAATTAGCACTCAACAGCATTTGCAGGAAGAAATAAAGCATGAAGATACCTAAAAAAATCCTAATTTTGTCCTCTATTCTTCCTGATCGGTCATTATGTTATCATGAGTAAAGTGTATTTGTTGTCATCCCAGATTATCCTACTCAGATTTTGAATTGTTAGTGACAAAAGCATCATCTTACCCTAATAATAACATCTTTTCCCCAAATATAACCTGTATGTAAAACTTCAGGAATTTCAACTGCATAGAGGTTTGTTAAGCCTTCATTATTCCCTTGCAAATATCACCCAGAAGAAAGAAAAAAATAATAAAACAGGCCTCATTTCTTAGAGATATTTCTTCCAATCCTTATAATTCATAAAGTAACAAATTTTCCTTTTAATTTTTTGACAATAAGTGCTGCACGTTGTGGGCAGAAGTACCCTTTCATACTAACTAAAAGCTAGCTCACTTTTGGAAGGGAGAGAGCAAGCAGCCATTCCCAGGAATCCATGCTAAGTGCCTCGCCTCACTCCCCATCCCAGGAACCCAGCTGCAATCCCACCTGCACAGATTGATCTGAGCTGTAACCTCAGAAACATTGAAAGGGCTGCCAAGCTAATGCCATCTGTGGCCAGTGTTCAGCTGGTGTTGCTGAGTGTGTGCAAGAGAGCAATGGGTTCCCAGGCTGACCTTCCCCAGGAGATTGCCTCGAATGTCAGTCCAGTGTCCCAGAAACACTGCACAGCACTGGGGATCAGTTCACAGAGGCCACAACCAGAGTGTTAAGTCCTCAACCTCAATAGATCTCCAGCTTTATCTCATGGCACCCTTTGGCATCTTCTTCCAGTGCATGAGGAACCAAGCCCTGAGAAGAGCTCCCCAGGCTGCTCATAAGTTTTCTAACCTCAGTTATAAGCCATGTCTGTCACTGGCTGCTTTTCAGCCTTGCTTACTCCCTCCTTGTTTGAATGTCTGCTCCTACAGAGGGTCATCCAAAATGGAAGATTTCTCCGTTTGGGCCAGGCTGCCCCACCCCATTTGACCACAGACCTGGGTTTGGCAGCTCCCCCCATCTCAACTCCCACCATAGCAGCTATTCCCAAGTGCTTCCATTTATTGTTCTATGCCATTGTTCCATGAGCAACTGGGTCAGCTTGGCCTGTCTGGCCTGGCCCAATCTGTCAGTTCAGTCTGGCTTCCTTATATTTGCAAATCTTTTCACTCCCATGGGCTGGGTTTGCAAGCCTGAGTTTTGGCTAGATACATTCAGATTATATCTCAAAAATGGGTATAAATTAAAAACCTGCTTTTATGGGAACCAGGGGTTTTATTCCAACTGGGCCACCAGGTGAGCCCTTATTCAAGATTTTTTGCTCATTAAATCTCCAGGAAAGGCTCCTTTCTTCTTTTTCTTTTGAAGTGTATTGTTGCATTACAAAAATTTCTTAGAGTCATAGGGCTGGCATGTGGGGAGCAGAACTGAATCTGCTTCTTGGTCCTTATCAGAAAAGACTCCCAAATGTGCCAGGATGGGTTCACAAATGGTTTAAGCCCCCCTCTGTGTCCTTTTCTCTGATAGATTTGAGTTCTTTTGAAGAGTTTGCACACTGTCAGTTTAAAAGCCTTAAGCTGGAAGGTTTCTCTTTCTGCTTCCAAGAGGAGGGACAAGGTGAGAGGCAGTGCTGGGAGAACTGAGGGGTCCCCATCCCTCACCCCAGTGAACACAGCCATGATCTTCCTGCCTTCTCCTGTACAGCCCCCTGCTCTTGAGGCCTGGCTGTGCAGATGGTGAAGAGTTGGACAAATCCATGTGCAGAAATACCCCTGGTGTGAGCCACAGGCCTCAAGTCCCATTGGCAATGATTTTGCAGTGCTGATATGAGCTCCCTGTGTTTCTCCACGCTGTTTTCTTCCTCAGGGAATAAACCCCAGCTAATCATCCTTCTGCCCTGTGTCCTGCTTGCCACCATGGGCTGCGTTGGAGCTCAAATCCACTGGGGCTCTCAGGGTGCTCCAGCACAACAATCCCTGGCAGGGAACATCTGGCTCCTGCAGCTGAGGCTGTTGTCTTCAGCCATGAGAAACCTGCACCCACATGTCCAGGAAAAGCAGCAAGTAAAAGAAAATACATGCTGAGCTGGAAAACACTGAGAGGGAAGAAGGTGAAATAACCACAGCACAGCCTTGCAGGCATTGCTCCCACACCAAAACCTGCCGCTGCTCCCAGCCGGCTGCGTTGCTAAGTGACAGCTGATTCACCACATCACTCACCATCCAGCAGGCAGCAGGAAAGCCAGGGAAGAGCTACAGACAGGGCTGCCCAGACCTCATCCTCACCATGGCCAGGCAGTGTGTAACCTGCATCTGGACAGGTGATCTTGATCTTTCACTGGTGTTTAAGGTCAAACCCCGGTGTGAAACAAAGTAGGCAGAGATTCAGCTGCATGGCAGGAGCTGTCAGGACCAGTGGGATGTGTTTGGCATCACCAGGCAGTGGGAGAACTTGACCACCAGCAGTTTTGTCCACTTGTGCCTTCTGCAACAGCAGCACTTGAGGCTCCTACAGCTGCAGGTTGTATAAGCTACAGAAGGGAAAACATGCTCTCCTGCAAAATTTCCTATGCAAAATTACCAGGGAATGGGGTCAGGATTAACAAAAAATTCAGCTGTCTCACCTCAACTTCAGCCTCTTCTGTATAAAAGGAATCAGTGAAAAATTTTCTCATAAAGGGCACATCCCCATATTTCATATCAGGGCAGTTGTACCACCTCCAAGGGAAGGGGGTAGGACACCATCCTTAGTAGGAATGTGCAGGAGAGGAGCACTCATTTCCCTGCTGGCAAGACCTGTGATTTTAAAGGCAGAGTTATGCTGTGCACAGTACCAGTGGTAAACTGCAGAGACACTTCTTTTTCCTAATGTCATGAGTCTCTCCTTTTCAGGGTAAGCTTGGAGGAGCAGCAGAGGAAAATGCCCAACACAACCCCAAAATCTAATCCCATTGAATCATTATATGTCCACACAGAGCCAGTAAGAAGATAGAGCAGGGAACAAGGCACAGAGCACACCACCTGTCTCAGCATCTCTCTTCCTCAACACCAGCTTCAGCTTAGTCTGAAATAAAAATCAGGATTGAAATATAACCCCAGAGTGAGACAGACCACCCCTTGCTATCAGTGTGTGCTCCTGAGAGTGTGAGTGCAGCCAGGGCCTCCACAACAAGGATTTAAGGTTTCCCTGAACAAACAGATTCAGCATCATCTTGGGTTCATTCCCTAGTGGTCTTGCTCCATCATATCACTCCAAGCTGATGAGTATCCCAGCACCTGGCTGAGCTGAGGGGGAAAAAAGTTTTTGAGTAAAAGGCTGTAAATAATTAATCTTAGCAGGACAAGGAGAAACATAGCACAGTGCTGTGAGTAGGCTTAAAAGCCTCTGCCATGAGAAGGCAGAAATTAACGTTTGGGGAGCATCCTCTTAAGGACAGTGGAGGAAGACAGATGAAGGTAGCAAGGGAGACCTACTGGTGGCAAAAAACTCCCTGCTGAGAGGAAAATCTGTGTATAGGAGCCAGAGATAAGGCCAGGACAGCCTTTGGGATGGGGCTGAAGGCAGTTGAATGCAGCTCTTCTTAGTGGCTGTAGGCAGAGGGGGCTCTGCTGGCCCTTGCTCAGGGCAAGGAGCTTCTTTAGTGGAGAACAGCAATGCTGCAGTCCTTAAAATGAGACATTTAGAGAATTAGACAGTTGGGTAGTCTGCTACTAGTTTACCTTGCAGTAAAGACTGGTTTTTGGTGAATGCATCTATTTAACGTTGGTCTCTTTCAGGCAATGCAGTGGGTGTGTTGGGTGAAGCTGAAGCCCCACAAGTTATTTTCCTTGTAGAACCCCAGAAAAGGGTGCTGCAGCAATGGTGTGCTGGGGCTGGAGCAGCTCAGAGATTTATGCAGGTCCCAGGCTGGGACCACCTAAGCAGCAGGGGGAACACACGTAGTTGCTCATGAGCACTGAGTTGTGCAGATCACAGAATCAGTTAGGGCTGGAAAAGACCTCTGAGGTCATCAAGTCCAATCTATGACTGATTATCACTTTGTCAGCTACGTCATGGCATTAAGTGCCACATCCAGCCTTTCCTTAAACACTTCCAGGGACAGTGACTCCACTACCTCTCTGGGCAGCCCATTCCAATGTCTAATCACCCTTTTGGTGAAGAAATTCCTCCTGATGTCTGTCGGCCTAGGACTATACCTCCTTGCCTGTCGCTGGTTGCCTGGAGAAAATACTGACCCTCCCACCTGGTTACAGCCTCCTTTCAGGGAGTTGTAGGGCGTGATAAGGTCACCCTTAGCCTCCTCATCCGCAGGCTAAACCTCCCGTTACATCTCCTCAGTCCTGGGGATGCCGGCGTGTCCCTGCTGCGCCTCTGTGAGTGTGAGTGTACATAGAGTGGACGCGGATGTGTGCCCATCTCTGTGTGCGTGCATGGGCGCATCTGTGCCGGGGCGTGTGCCCCTCTCCACGCCGCGGGGATGGATGTGTGCCCGTGGGGTGTGCCCATGAGTGTACACGCACACACGCGTGTGCAGGACCCCGCGGGGGGCGCGCCCCGGGCCGTGCTGGCGAGGGGCGGCCCCGGCCCGGCTCCCGCAGCCGCGGCGCCGCCCCCGCTCCCGCCCGGCCCCGCTCCATCCCTCCGCCCTCCTCCCTCCCGCAGCCGCACCGAGCCACAGACCGCGGCGGGGCCGGGCAGGGCCGCACCATGACCGAGACCACCAAGACCCACGTTATCCTGCTGGCCTGCGGCAGCTTCAACCCCATCACCAAGGGGCACATCCAGATGTTCGGTCAGTGTCCGCGGCGGCGGGGCGGGCCGGGGGAGGCGGGGGGGGGAGGCCTGGGAGAGCGCCAGGGGCTGCACCCCGGGCTGGGATGGGCGCGTTGCGGGGTTCGGGGCGCGTTTGGAGGCGCAGCTCCGCTCCCGGGGACGGCGGCGGCGCCGGGCGCTGTCCGCGGCCGGTGGTGCTGAAGGCGCCGCGGGCGGGGACCACCGGGGCTTCCCGAACCTGTTCCCCATCCCTGGCAGCTGTCCCCAGCCCTTTGGGGCTGTCCCCCTCGGATGGCCGGGTTCCCCTCTCTGCACTCACATTCTCACGCTCCCGCCCCCGCAGCCCCCGGGGTCGGTCCTGGCGCCGTTTGTCCGCTGCTATTCGTCCTCGGGTCTGTGAGACTGCAGCCGCTGCAGCACTTCCATTTCCTCTGACCAGGGAGGAGATAGAACCAAGCAACCACAGCCAGGTACAAAAGTCAACAAAAATACAGGCACTTAATGGAGATATTGGAGTACTCAACCATTAGACTGATACTAGGTGGAAAGAACGGGAAACGGTGGTGTGAGATGATGGATATTACCGAGCATCCCTGTGATGATACAGATGATGGGGATGCTGGAATCACTGCTACAGCCTGGCAAGACAAGAGGGAGGGAAGGAGGGAGAGAGGAAGGGCAGTCTCCATCAAAGGCAGTCTGACATGCCATAGATAGTGTTTGGGTAAAGCTCAAAATGCCTGGAAATCTCAATGCAAACAGTGGCTCGCTTGACTGGGGAGGAGTCCTGGGAGGGTGAAGTGTCCACTGCAGACCACCTTGGACAGGATTCATCCTTTATGTCTGCTAGGAGATTTAATGCTGGGAAGCAGATACTGAAGGTTGTGTGCTACCAGTGGAGAAGTATCCCTGGGGTTTCTAAAAGCTGTATATAAGTTTCTAAATATATAAACTATATAAAAATAGTTGAAATCAGCTTGGAGTATTTCTGCATCAGACCTTGTTTTTGTAGAACATAATGAGCTGCACCTCAGGTTAGAAAATGATGGTTTTCTAGATGCAAAGGATCACATTGTTATTCCATTTTGGAAGTGCCAGCAAAATGTAGGCCTGGACACCAATATGCTTGAAATTAAAACAACAACAACAACAAAAAAATCTTATCCCCTAAGCAAAAAAGAAATTGACAACAAGAATCAAGAGGAACTATTTAAAAATAAAAACAATTATTAAATTAAATTACAAAGACTTGGTTGATGGAAGCAACCACTGATGAAAAAGATTTCTGTAATTCACATTTAGTCTTATTTTGATTAAGTAACACTAAAGATATCCATGTGGCCCTTATTCAATGGACTAACAACAAGTAACAAAATGTATTTTAGAAAATAAGGATCAGTGAGATATTAGTATGCAGTGCATGTTCTCATAGACTCGCAGTAAGATTTTCTTTTTGCTCAGTACTCTTCAGTATCTTTATCAAAGATGTGAAAGAAAATATATAATCCCTGATGGTAAAAAGTGTCCGTGAGCCCAAAGTGGGCAGAATAGCAATTCCTGCTGGTAATGAGTCAGTTGTGCTGCCTGATTCTGGTTGTTTGATAAAAAGAGCTTATTCAACAGCAAAGTCAAAGGCAAAGTCATATGGCCAGCGAGGAAGAACACATGTCAAATATAAACAAAAGGCAAATGTCTTCTGCCAAACAGTGGTGTCAAGGACTGAGGGGGGATTGTTCACAGCCCACTGAATGCAAACTCTGTGTGGTGCTGTAAATAAAGCAGCAAATGTGATCCTTGTAGATATGAGCAGGGGAATATCAAGCAGAAAAAGAAAGGTTGTACTATTTTCATGTGCAGCATTAGCAAAACCCTTCTCTGAGGAACAGTGAGAAGAATTACATTAGTTTTGGAAGCCAGGCTTTGTGGCAGGAGACTGGGGAGGCTCAGTCTAGATCCATCCTTAAATATGTTAAGGGGTATCCTGATCTGCTTGGGGGAGGGATATGTGATATGTGATTAAAGTGGGCAACTTTGCTCAGCAGAATAAGTACGGGTGAGATGCCAAGAGTGGATCACTCAACCACTTCAAACCACAACAAAATCTGTTGTGTGGGTTTGAGTGACCTTAATCAAGTAATATGAGAAAGTACCTGGGTACCTGGTGGATTCTCTGTCACATGAAGGCCGCAAATGAATACTCAGACATCTTTCAGGAAAACAGGTTTTAGCTCAAATAGGGTGTTTTGATGTGGAAATTTGCTATGCATGCATCTGTAGAGCTCCTGGAATACAATACTTGAGATACCTGATAGGGACAAATGAGACTTCCATGAGGAAAGGACACAGAATTCAGCTTTTAAATCCATCATCATTTTTGTTTGAGGAATACTTCTCCCCAGAAAAAGTGTAATCCCGTAAAATCATAGGAATCTCAACCAAAGTCTGTGTTACTCTTCTAGCTCTGCACTATAGAGTCCAACCAAAACAGTGCTCTATCCTGTAAATGATGCATTTCAAACAGCTGAATTTGGGCAAAAATGTTGTCTTCATCATTCAGACAAATATTTGGGCTTTGAGAACCTAATAGGAGGATTTTTTTTTGCTTAGCCTAGTGAAAGACAATTTATCTTTTTAACGGCACTAATTAAGCCAAAAGGAAGTACAATATTTGCTCAAGTATGTCACTGTAAACACACTATTGTATGTCAACCATCATTTTTCTCAGTGTGGATTTTACCATGTTTTATTCAGACCAAAACTCAACCTTTTCCCATAGGATTTTTGCCTGAATAGGAGATTAGTTAATTATGTGGAAGTCTCTTCTAGTGGGGGAAAAATTTCCATTGAGTTATTCTTTCCATCAGTCATATGAATTTAAGACTCATCACTGGGATTCCAGAAAGCCAGGATTCTTCTTACAACACCAAATCTGCAACTGCATCCCACCACTGAACCTTGTGAGGAGCTGAACTTGCTGCAACAGAGCTCCCTGCTTCATCTGCCAGTTAAAATTCTGGATCACTGGGGCTCCCCAAATGAGGCTGAATCATGTCTGTGTATCAAAAATGAACATAATACATATTAATTAATACTTGGCCTAAGATATATAATGTATAACAAAAAAGTAGGTGAGACACAGTCATGTACAGCCATCCCTACCAAGGGGTTGAGACAAACACCCACATAGTCCTTAAAAACACTCCAAGTTATTTGTGGTATCAGCTGCACTTTAAGAGGTGTTCTGAATCACAAATTTCAGTTGTATTTTCTAGCGTTTTGTGGCTATGAGAAAAAGTTTGGGATCTTACTGTGGTGGGGAGAAAAGACAGAAGGACAGAGAGGGCAAAGGTTGTTTCCAAAGCTTGACACAAACATTGGTGACCTTTAATCCAAAATTAAACTCCATTTATAGCTTAAGGAGGTATGGAGAGGAAAAAGCAGAGCCAAATCAGAAAGTCTTAATAATTGAAGAAAAATAAGATTCAGAACAAAGTCCTGCATTAAAGCCACATGAAACCCCCACCACTGCTGGATGCAGGGAGCTCAGCTGCTCACCTCAGCCAGCACACACCAAACCCCAGGATGTTCACTTTCATTTCTAGCTGCCACTCAGAGGAGCACAGAGCACGGGCTGCTGCTTATCCCTCCTGCCCTGCAGCCAGCTCAGGAGGGGAACCTCTGAGACATCCCCGCGCTGGCTTTGGGTCTCAGCATGAAGCACTGGGACATGCACAGACACCCAGCAGCGGGATCTGCTGTCTAAAGAGTATCTTCTCCATCCTGGCCTCCTCAGTTTGCCTCCTTCTCCCTTCCCATGCAAGCAATGCCACTCAAAGGACAAAAGCCAAGGCACCAACGTCAAAAGCAAAACCTAATCCATGCAGCTCTCCTAACATGCCACAGCCCATGCTGGCACTCTGCCAGACAATGAGCTCGTGCTTGCTTTGACAATTAAATCACTTCCTCATGTGGCCCCAGCTCAGGGAGCCCTAATACAACTGTATCCAGAGCATGAAAACCAAAATGCAGTTCTGTAGAGCAAGGTAGAAAGCAAATTTTTCAATCAAAAAAATATAGTTCAGTTGGAAAATGGTCTTAGGTAAAATAATGGGATTAAAGGCATCACCAGACAAGGTCAGAGACTCCAGGTTCTCTGTCATGGTGTTTCAGAGTTGGAGACAGAGCCAAAAAATAGCTAGATTTGGAAGGAAGATGATGAGAGTAGTTTCTTTGTAGGTTCTGAAGTGGAAAGGTCTTGTACTATCCTGTGGATATGTGGGAATTGGAGGATTGTTCTGATGATTTCTTCAAACTGAGATGAGGGTTTTGGTGGAGTGAAATGGTATCTGGTTGATCAACGGTTTTTTTGATACTGATTTTTTCCCCCTCTATTTTCTTTAATTCATTTTTCTTCAATTGAAGAAAAGGCCCCTCTGGAATTGCCCACACTCCCTATTTTGGCACTTTAGACTTTTTTTTCTCTTGCCTTTTTAAAGTTCTGAAATTCTTCACAATCTATTCTTTTCGTGTGCAAATTTCTGGCTTCATTCACAAAGCCTTGCTCATCGACCACAGTTTTCTTTCCCAGCTCTAAGAACAGCCCAGCTCTATTTATGCCCAGCTCTAAGAACAGCTTTATCTCCAGGGATTTGATGACCCCTCAATTCCCCTTTCCACCTCTGCTTATCAGCCTGCAAGTAGCAGAGCTTCACTGAGGCATCCCTGCTCTTGCAGAGGAAGATTTCAGCCTTCCTTCCTCCCTTCTGGATGCACAGTGCCCACCAAGTCCAGCAATGTAGAGTCTGGGGTCCATGGGGATGTTCAGAGCTGGTCTCAGAGGCAGCTGGTTGGGTAACCCCCCCAAAAAATGGGACATTATCTGACTTGGCTATTTCACAGCTAGTTTTTGGGTACTATGAAGCACTTGATGGCAAATAGAGAATTCTAATCAAGTCTGTATCATCTGCCTGTATCCATACTGCCTTGTCTCCTGCATGTGGATTTACAGGGTGATGGGTTGCTCCAGGTCAGCTTCTTTGCAAGGAAGAAATTCATTCTGATGTGGCCTTCTGATAGGCAGTTTTAGTACCTCAGATATTTTAAACTTGTTCAACTATGGAGTTTCCCCACCTACTTAATTTCAAAAAAGTGCCCAGAACCTGGACTTGCACAGAAAAACACTGCCAGTAAATAGCCTGAATCCTGAAAGTCAGCAAATCCCCACTATTCTTTCCTTTTTGTCTAATTAAATTTTCCTTAAGTTGTGTGTGCATCTGTTATTGAAGAGAGTTAATATCCCAACCAACAGCTGGGTAAAAAACATCTCTGATGGAAAACAATGAAAAAGGACTCTTCTATTAAACATAAAACCCTCTTGCTTGGTTCTTAAGAAACTTGAGCAATTAAAAATCTCAGCAGGCTGCTCTTTGATTATCCACTGCAATCCTTGTGGAGGAGCAGCACTGAGGGCTGCTGCATCCCATAGCAAGGGATTTGAGATGAAAGGATGGAGTCTCTAAGTAAAGAGGGATGAAGAGGCAGGAGCTGAGGCTTTTGCTAATGATATATTGTCTTAATATCCTGAATTTCAAGAATCACTTTTTCTTATTTGATTGAGATGACTGAACTGCAGAGCAGTTTAATGAGAGTGTCGCTGCCTGGGACAGAGCTAGGAGAAATGCCTGAGCGGCATGACAGCTTCACCCTTTCCCCTTTGCTTAAATAAGAATACATCGGCAAATGTCCAGAAGCAAAATTCCTTCCCCCTCCACCTAACAAAAGCTTGTCAGGAGCTTGAGAGAGACTTTGCTCTGCTGTCTGCAGCATGAGTAAGAAGTGCGGGCCCCTGTGAGGCTGCCTCGTGGTTCCATTCCACCCTCGGCTGCCATCGGAACGCGTAGTTGGCTGGAGGGATCGATCCATGGAGCGGGAGGTGTCGTGGGGCTCTGGGAGGACGTGACGGACACGGAGAGGCTGCCTGAGCTCCGCCCGGGCTCCACGGAGCTCAGCAGCATCGGCAGAGCGCAGTGGGGATGACTTGACCAGGGCAGAGCCAGGACAGATCTCACTTAAAACACCCGGGGGGATGTATCGGACACGGGGAGCTGCGGCACCCCTGCTCATCCCTCTGTAACACAGCGGAGGAGCTTCCACTGACACCCGAGCCGCTGAAATCACAGCAAACAGCCGAAACACCCCTCGGTACAAGGGGTCTGGGAAGGTGAGCTGTGCCTAGCGCCAAGTGCCCCTGGCTCAGCGGGACAGTGACACCCGGCAGCCCGGCCCTGGTGCCGCGGTGGCTGGGACACCAGCACACCTCCACGCCCAGCACTTGCCCCGAACACACTGAAACTGCAGATACTTAGGTGCTGTGCTGGGGGGACAAAGCAGCACCGGCAGGACTGCAGCACCCGTGGCTCTTCTGGGGACAGTTTTATCAGTTGATGTCACATTCCTATCACTGCACCCCATACAGACTCATTTTTCACAGCCTTTATCATCAGCTTCCTGCATCTCAAGCATCTCCTCTTCATGACCCAGAGTGAGGAGTTTTCCTGAGCACGAGACTAAACTCCATCAATAACTATTCAGGGATTCTTTTAAAATATTTATAAGCTCTTAAATATTTAGCAGTATTTATTACAGTCTCTGAGACATCACATTGACTCTGTGATAATGCCACCTCCCAAAATGTGCCACATACCTTCTTCTACTTCCACCGACTATAAACAACCTGGCAGTGAGAAATCCAGTCCTACAACCTCATTCAAGAAGGAATCAGGGGCTCTGCTTCTATTTAAAAACCATTTGCACTCACTGTGATGCTCTCACCTCCTGCACTGTCTTCTCTGATGCTTTTTAACATCAGCCTGAGCAATGTCAAGGGTATCAATTAGCTGCATGCTAAACACCAGCAGCTCACATCTCTCATGTAACCTTGGGCAGCTCATTTAACTGCTTGGGTGGTGCAGGGCGGGAGCCACATCCTTCTGCTGCCAGGCTGCTCTGGGTCAGCTACCCCAGTGATGGGGGCCAGGGATAGGAGTGGGTCATGACTGTGCTGATCTTCGTGCATCTGAGTGGCAACAGACCCAAAATGGACCTCTGCACTGTTTGGCTTCCAAAATCCCTTCTGGCAGCAAGGCTGGAGGTCTGCAAGAGATTCTCTGAGCCAAGGAAGTCCACCTGTGTTGAAATGTAGCACAAGTACCTCCAACCTTAATCCTAACCCAAACTTCAACCTCCACCTGGGACCAGGGAGTGCAGGGCAGCCCTGGGAAGACCCAACAACCTCTGAAGACTGAACAATCAGCATAAGATAGAGACAAAGCCAGGGCACCTCTGGATTTTGACATGAGCATACCCTCTCTGGTATTTATAAACCCTCAGTCCAAACACTTCCATGATGCCACCAGCACCCAGCCAAGCAGGGACAGATTTTCGGATGCCCTGCGCGGAGAAAGTCAATAGTGCCCATCACAACCCTGAAAATAAACCAGGGCCAAGGCACAAGCTCTCATTCCACTGAAACACTATTGTTGCTGGAAAAGGCAACCTGGTTCAGAAACACTTTTTTCTTCCCCCTTTTCAGCATCAACTAATTTTCTTCAGTAAGCCTGAGCCACTGGATGTATCTTGGTCATAACAGCAGAAATTTGCTAAATCAATATTTGGGAACAGAAAAGCCCAGATTCTTCAGAAATATGCATTTTCAAAAGCCACTGTAGAGCTTACCCCAGGAGAAGATTAACTGATATAAGCCTGTTTCAGGGCTGGAATAGGAGGCACAGGCAATCCCCGTGGGATGGGTGGAGAACCCATCTCCGAGCCAGGCAAGGAAGAACTTGCACAGCCCCTGCTACACAAAGGTTTCTATTTTCACTGAAAATCCAACAGCCCCTAATTGAGCTTAAGCCTTCCCTGAGGAGATGGTGTTTCTCTGTGGTTCGTTGGCAAGGGAAAGCAGAAAATCCACTTTTTCCAGGACAAGCCAGGTTGGGGATGCTTAAACATGTAACTCTGCTTCTGGCACCTTTGCTTTGTGCAAAAACATGGTTGATGTTTCTGCTTGGGGAAAATGGGGTCTTGGGAATGGGTCTGCAAAGAGACAGGGTTTCACTGCTACACAGCTGCAGTAATGGGAATGTGACATCCCTCTGGTGTCACCTGGAGCCTGAAATCCTACCATGGCTCTGTCACCCCACAGCCTCACCAGCATCCCCCCAGCCTTTCTGCCTCTCTGTAGGTGAGATGTTTTCTGCCTGCACAGTCCTGGTTCAGCTAACACAGGTCCCAGACAAGGTCAGCATCTTCAGATACTTTGCCAGCAAAGGCAAGCTGTGGGTCAGACACGGGTCAGCTCCATGTGGAGGCAGCCCAAGACCAGCAAAGAGCTGCTGGACAAAGGCTCCTCGTCCCTGCTACGTGGGGAATTGAGAACCATAAATCCTCTGCTCCCGGTAGGATTGTGATCTTGCCACGTGTCAGCCTGAAGGAGCAGCACCACACATGCCAGAACATAAAAAGCACTGCCTTTGATGTGCTACAACAGCTTGGAAATGAAAACAAACAGAGTGCTTCCACAGGGAAATTAGGGCACTGGAAAACAAGTGTGAAAATCTGTTGGGGTTTTATTTCCCCTTCATTTTTTTTAAAGGCACTGTGTGACACCAATTTCCCTGAGTGAGAGGGGGACTGGGACCTCTCCAGGGAAGTACATGAAGGTGCCTGTCCTATTTTATATGTTCTATCCACATTTTGACTAAAATGACATATAAAACCATGGCAGAATACTGAAAACCTTGCCTTTTGCTGGGAGGGGTGACAGCTGATGCACCAGACAGGGAAAGGTACATGACCTTTCACTTTCCACTTCAATACCACACATACAAAAAATCATCTTACCTAGAAATGCTTAATCCTTCTTCAAGGGCTTCTAAGCAAGTTGTTTCATTGCTGTCCTGCAGAAGACAGTTCAAAAAACCTTCTTTAGGTGAAGGCCTCTTCTTCACCCATTTTTAGAATCACTGAATGGTTTGGAAGAGACCTTAAAGATCATCTTGTTACAACACCATTCCCTAGACCAGGTTGCTCCAAGCCCCATCCAACTATCTAAGAGTTGCTTTTACCTCATCAGATGCTTCCCCTTACCTCTTTAGCCCCAAAGACCTCTAAGATACCCAGATAGTAGCCCTGGGTGTTGAACACCTCGTGGAGGTATTTAACATGTCCACCCACTCAGCTGCCCACACCTCAGGTGAGATCCAGCATGGTGATGAGAACATTCCTGCTCTCCCTGTGATACCAGAGTGGAGATCTCCAAGCAATAAGTTATATTGCTTCTCTGTAGAACTGGAGAGAGTGGCAGCACTGTGCTGATCACAGAAAAGTAGGTTCAGTCCCTGCCTGGAGGAGCTGGTGGCACTTCAAGTCAAGAAACAGCTCCTTGTAGTTCTTCTTATGTTGCTCACCTGATGGGCATTGCCTGCCCCTTCCCACTCCATAGCAGCAGGAGTAGCAGCTACAGGAGGGAAAAGCATCTTAGCCTGGGTTGCTCTGCCATGCTTTTCCTCAGATGCTCCTTTTCAAGTTCTAAACCTGAGAGCTCTTCTTCCTGGACTCCTGTGTAACTTCTCAGACCCACTGATCCTTGCAATACTTCACTTCTAATAAAAGAGGGAAAATAGGATGTCTTCACTTTCAATTATGTCAAATAGGTTATCCCTCTACAGCTTCATAGAGGAAACCCAGATTCTCTGGGACCAGCCAGGTCCCTACCCAGGCCCCATCTACTTGGGTCTCCAGGAAATGCTCTCCTATTTCTAGGTCAGCTTACTATGACTCAGTCTCCTACTTTTATTATTTTTAGTTAGTTTGTTGGTTTGTTTTAAACACCTAGTTTCACCCTTCTGCTTGAAGCCAGGAGTGGTCAACAGATGGTGATACCATGAGTCTCATTAGTCATCACTTGTGTGGCTTTGAGTTGGACACTGATGGGGACCTGGGTGGGCTGGCAGGGTCAGGTCTTGCAGCATCACCTCTCAGGGCCTTTCACAGCCTCCACTTCCACCACAAATCTTGAGGCATTTGGTGGCCAGTGCTTTTTTTGTGCTTATGAAAAGCTGATAAAACTAATGTACACAACACCTGAAGCACAGCCACAGCACACAGAGTATCATCATACAATTTCAGAAAGCTGCAACCCACACACAGCAACACCACACCACTTCAGAAAGCTGCAAGCCTCTGCCCTTCTTGTCCTTTAGCCCAACCTTTTATACCCCCATGTTCCCACATTGCACCTGTGTGCCTCTGTTCCCTTTGGGATTGCTCAGTGCCCCTGGGCACTCCATGGCTCATTGCTGTCAGTGCTGCTCACCTGCTTCTCACAGCTGAACCCACTGGGGATGAGGCTCAGCCACAGCCCCACTCCCAGTTGCCACACACTGTGTACCTACAAAGCCCTTCCCATATTTGTTATTTCCACAGTGCCTGAGTACAGCTATGGACTAATGGAGTGGGAGAAAGTATAACAGAGCAATTAGCTCAGAGATTAAAATCTTTTAAAAAATCATTAGGGGGCTTAATGGGATTTTTCTACCAACTAGAAGTCTCCTGAGAATCTGACTGAAATTATCTAAGAGGCACTAAGCACGAGGTAGGACAGGTTATTTGGGTCAGTGGGACACTAGGATCTCCCCAGGCTTGCCTTGGGAAGGGCCAACCCCACAGTGAAGAATCAGTCCCCTGCTTCTTCCCAAAGGAGGGACCTCTCTTGAAGAGCAGCCAGGGCTTGCTCTAGTAGAAATGTCTCTTTTGGGAGCCCAGGGAAGGGAGATGTCAGTAGTTTGGAGATACCAATAGTTTCCCCAGTTCTAACCAAGATCTGACAGTGGGTGAAGACACTGGTTGGGACCCAGAACAAGGCTCTGGGGTAGGCAGGAGAACTGGGCTCTGAGAGAAGGACACCTCTAATGAAAACATCCCTGATTTGGCATGCAGAGGTGGTTTTTTTTTTGGTTGTTTTTTTTTTTTTTTAATATCTATCTATATCTATATCTATATACATACACATCATTCAATTAGACTGAGAGTAACTGCTGGCTCCTTGCCCACACTGAGCTCTGGAAGCACCGTTTAAGTCCTGCAAGTGCTGCTAGCTTGAGAATAAAACAAAGTGTGCTGGCATATCTGGGTCACTCTCCTGCAGAAGAAGGGATTTTAATGGCCATGTCCCACCTCCTGTCCAAGGCTGTCAGAGGCCAAATTGCTCAAAATAAAAATGAGACACTTGGGAAATGGTTTTGCCTTCTCCATCACCTGTAGCTGTGCAACTTCTCAGTCCCAGCTCTCGGGGCTGTGCAATGAAGGCTGTGCAGAGCTTTCTTGCCTCCCTACTACCTCGTGTGTGTTTTCAGAGAGCTGGCACGGTGTGAGCAAGCTGCAGCTTCAATCCCCTGTGGGGGAAGGGCATAAATCAGAGCTGGCCTGTGGCTTTACTCTGTAAGAAAAAAAAAAAACATAGAAAAAAGGAAATCTTAGGGGTGCAGGTACAAAGGCAAAGCAAATACAATTTGAAATTACACCTTGAAAAATTGAACATGAGGAATATTTGATTTCAGTAACATCAGTTTAGGTGATGGGGCACTGCCAGAGGAGCCCAAACATTGTGATTAAATATACTCAGTGAGAACCTCCAAAAAGAAACATCTCTTAAATAAGGACTGATTTCCTACTGGGGAAGTGGGATGCTATTTTTTCATTCAAACTGGACAAAACCATCACTTTTCAGTTTTGTAGCCCTGGAGCATATCCTCTGATTGGTCTTTCCCTATCATCATTTCTCAGGAAAGCAGCAGAGATGAAAATACTTGAAGTGCACTTGCAGGGCAGGCAAGCAAAGCTGGTCTGGGAAAGCAGGAAAGTGTCACCAGTGCCTGGGATGGGTCCAGGTGCCACCCCTGTCCCTTCCCTCCCCAACACAGCAAGGCTGTGGTCATCCAGCAGCTGCCAGGCACAGAGCCATGGCTGAAAGCTTCCCATCCCACAAGTAGGCTGCCAGGGGGCTAATGCATGTCTTGGCAGAGCCATCGCCACGAGTTTATTTATGTCAACAATGTTTAAAAGCCATCAAGGCTGCCTGAAGCATTATGGACTATTTACTCCAGAAAAGGAATGAGCTGTTCATTTACAAGCTGACATCCTTGCATTGCTGTGGCAGGATGTAAAGTGCTCATAGAAAATGAAAATACTGGAGGGGGTTTTCTGTGGTCTGGTGTAATCTCTGGACATCACAGGTATTCAACAGGCAAGAAATGGGCTGGGAAGCTGTGAGAGAAGGCTGAGATCAAGGACAACAAATGGGCCAGACACCCAACTAATTGTCAGAGAAGTGGAATTGAGAGGCCAAAGACTTAGGACTCTTCAAGCCAAAATCTACTTTTCTCCAGGCAAAAATCTTTGCACAAGCAGGGAAGGAAGGTTAGGAGTTGCAGACAGCTGACCATAAGGAATACAGCTGAGAAGAGAATTGGCTACTGCAGTGTCTTTGGCACTAGCTATGTCTACAAGGAGACCACGAACCTGATCCCCACAAGCAGAATATTTTGCAAGAAAGGCGTAACAAATTTTGTGAAAGAAAAAGGTCTTTTCTGAGAACATGGACTTGAGGACTTGGAGCAAGCACTGCAAGATCAAAGCAGCCACAGCATTTGAAGCAATGACCCATGAAATCCAGCCTCCTGTTTCTAGAAACCCAGAGCAATGACTGCTGATGGGATCCACTCCTCCAGCTTGTGCCAGGGGCACACACCATGGCAGGAGGCACTGCACCCTCAGCCCAGGGTGGGCCATGAGCCACCAACATCCCTGAGGCCTCTTATAAGAAATAAAGCAGTTTTGCCTGGCCTTGTGCAGAGGGGAGGACTCAAAGCCTCTGCTTTGAAGCAGAGAACTAACATGTTAGGACAGGCTTAGCTACCATGGCCTATTGCCCTCTCCATTTAGCCACTGAATGGTGCATCAGTCTAAGGAGATTCAAACTGTAAAAAAATAAAAATAAGCTTTATTTTTATTTTATAAGTTTTATTTTAACACAGCAGCATGACTGCAGTGAGGACACACGCATATGCTGCAAACTAACACTGCAATTTTAGAATCACAAAATCATGGATCATCTAGGTTGGAAAATACCCTTTAGACTGAGTACAGCTCTTAACTCAGCACTGCCAAGGCCACCACTAACCCATATCCCCAGGTGCCATCTCCACATGGCTTTTAAATCCCTCCAGGGGTGAGGACTCCACCACTGCCCTGGGCAGCTGTGCCAGGGCTTAACAACCATTTACATGAAGATTTTTTTCCCCAATATCCCATCTAAACCCATTTCCTCTTGTCCTGTTCCTTGTTCCCTGGGAGCAGAACCTGACCCTCACCTGGCTCCACCACCAGGGAATTGTGGAGAGGCAGAAGGTCCCCCTTGAGCCTTCTTTTCTCCAGGTTGAGCCCCCACCCAGCTCTCTCAGCCACTCCTGGTGCTCCAGACCCTTCCCCAGCTGTTCCCTTCTCTGGACATGCTACAGCACCTCTGAGTCTTTCTTGTGCCACCCTGAAGCCACAGTGCTCCCTGCCACCGTCCCAGCAGTTAGGGCATCTGCTCCTGTCACTACACCAGCCCTACCAGTGACACAACTCCTCTCCAAACAGGATTTTATTTAAGAAAATGCAATCTTTTCAAAGGCTTTTTTTTTAAAGTGGATAGCTGTGAAGGACTGGCTTAGCTGACAGTTGTATGAACAAGCGAGTCTGCAGAGTTTCCTACAGGACACAGCCCTGCAAGCAAACAACGTGCTCTGCCCCAAAACCAAGTGAGAACAGACCCGTTTGGGATGTGAAAGTGTCTTCTGCAAGTTGTGGGCAAGACAGAGCCAGAAGGCAGGTCTTCCCATTCCCTACACCGTACTGCTGCTTCTTAGCCCACATTTGTCCAAATACTTCCCTTGCAGGGATCTAATTGTCAATAAATGTGTTCCTGTTTCCATGCATATTTAAATTATATGAGGTGCTTCTGAGGTAGACAACAAGGTCTTGGAAATGCAGATCCCAACTCAGAAAGCAGCCTCATTTTTACAGGTGTCTCTAAAGATTGTGCAAGTTAAAACCCAAATGAGCAGTTTTGATGGCAATACAGCAGCAGCAGCCCTCTCCTGCCAGCAGCAGAGCCCTCCCTGAGTGCTGCAAGGCCATCAACAACCTCTCAGATCCATGCCACGGTCAGTGACACCTTTCAGTAGAGCAGGTTGCTCCAAGCCCCAGCCTGCCTGGCCTTGGACACTTCCAAGGATGAGGTATCCAAAACTTCTCTGGGCATCCTGTGCCAGTTTTCTGCAGAAGAAATGTTTTGTTAAGGCAGAAGGTGGTGGTGGATATTTGGTGTAAGCTGGAAGCTGGAGCTGAGATGACATGCCAGCAGCATGGGTCACATTGCCTGAAGATGTGGAGACGGTGCCAGGCTGTTTAAATATAGACCTTGAGATATTGGTAGCCAGGAAAAAACCTTTGGCTTTTGCCAACAAGAACTCAAGGCAAATTAATACCACCAGTCACCCTTGAGAGCTTGAAGCAGAGTTTGCATACAAAGAGTTCAGCTCCTCTGAAGGATGAACTTTATAAAGGGGTCATACATGAAGATGGACAGATCAGTGTTTTTAATCTTCTTTTGGCAAGGAAAATCGAGTCAGGGCAAGTCAGGAAATAATGAAAAGATGCTTTAATTTAAAACACAACATTATCTTTTTTGTTAGGGAATTTCCTTTTTTTTAATTTGCATTTTAATTTGCATTATGATAAAAAGGTAAATGCTGATCCATCAATCTTCACTTCTCCCTCCCAAAAAAACCAAACCCAAGCATACTGTGTTTTGCTGCATGTGCTCTCATGGGATTTTGAGGGCAGGAAGGATAATTTTGGTGCATCCAATTCAGGCAATCAAATTTTACTCCCTTGCACCTATCAAATAATTTAAGCCCACTTTGCCCTCTCTGGAGGCTGGCGTGTCCAAGGCACAAGAGCTGGGAAGGCAGCCAGAGTGAGGATTTCAGGTGAGTCTGAGGAAGAGGCTATATTAAGGCTGGCAAATTTCCCACAGGCTGTCACAGAGGCCTGAGGCTGCTCAATGCCCTCGAGGAGGAAAAAAGGTCCATAGCAATTATATTTCCTTAATTTACTTTTAACTGACAGTAACTGAATAATATTCCCTAGCAGAAATTTCAACATTATCGGAAAAAAAATTTTGCCCAAGTGACTTAGAATCCTGGAATGGTTTGGGTTGAAAGGGACCTTAAAGCTCACCCTGTTCCAGCCCCTGCTATGGACAGGGACATGTTCCACTAACCCAGGTTGCTTTAAGCCCCATCTAACCTGGCCTTGGACACTTCCAGGGATGTGGCAGCCACTGCCCCACTGGGAACACCCACCCTTCAGGAAGGACCTCTCATCATCCCCCAGGGCAGTGCCAGACACCGAGTTCAGTGTCTGAAGGATGTGATGCACAGTGATATCTTGGGATGGCTGATGGATCCTGAAATCATCACCTCCATTTCAGAAATGCTCCTTTTATTTGCAAATCCAAAATATTTTATAGATCTTGAAGAAAAAAATTAACTTTCTAATGCCTCATCAATCTTATCTGCCTTTTTGCTCTTACCTTCCTTATCTTCTTTTCCTTTGCTATTGTCTCAATAGCTGGGGTAGATATGCAGGAGACCAGGTGCGTTTGGCAATTTGTCACCAGCATTTTTATCCTCAAATGCCACCTTTAGGAAATACGAGCCTGAAACCGAACATCTCTTAGCATAGTTGGGACATGGGTGGCACATGGTGCTGACACAGGCCAGGGAGGGGTGTAACAGCTGTAGAGCTGTGGAGAAACTGGCTGGCCATGGCTGGTGGCTGCCATGGCATTGCAGGGCTCAGTGGGTCCTGCTAAATCCCCCTCCACCCTTTTCCTTGTCCCCCCTCCAGAGCGAGCCCGGGATTACCTGCACAAGACCGGACGCTTCATCGTCATTGGCGGCATCGTCTCGCCCGTGCACGACTCCTATGGGAAAACGGTGCGTCGGCCCCATTTCCTTTCTGCCTCCCGTGGGAGATGGCATCTCCAGAATTAGGGCTGAGCACTGGGCAGCACTGCCTGACCTATGGCCCCTTCACGGCCCTCTTCTGCCAGGGGCAGCTCCTGACCTTGGGAAAGTGTCAGAGAGAAGGGAGAGGATGAAACTGTTTAGATAAAAATTGCAGTGAGACACTAAAATGAGCCAAAGTACTAGACAGCAAAGAGAAACATTCCCATCCAAAACAGTAGTGGTGGTGATGCCTTAAGTGGAGGTTGGTGGGGTTTTTTTAAGTTTGAATTATTTCAAAGCAAATTGGGGAGGGGGGGCAGTTTGAGGGAGGATATCAAAATTATGCAAATGAGTGACATTTAGAAGCACTTGTCAAATAAGGAGTAGCGAGCTCACTTGTCTCCTGAAAGCTGGAGGAATTTCATCAAGAAACCACCCCCTCAGGCTGGCCCAGTTGGAGCACAGGTCTGGGAGTGGTAGTGCTGAGCAAATATCACCACCCAAGCATATAGCCAGGGTTGAGCCCAACAGAGACTCCTCCCCTCCAGCAAACAGGAGCTTAAATAAACTTCTGTGGGCAGGAAGGAATCCTTCTGGGCTGTCTCACATGAGTGAGCCTGATGTTCTGCTAGGAAATGTTTTCAAGCCCAGGCTGGCCAAAGCATAAGGCTTCATAACTGTTCTTCCTTCACCTCCTTGTGCAGGGGCTAGTCTCTAGCCGGCACCGCTTGACCATGTGCCAGCTGGCCGTGCAGTCCTCCGACTGGATCAGGTGGGTGGCACAGCTGGCACCTGCCATGGCACCAGCAGCCCCTGCCCCTTCCTGCACCGTGGGGGCAAAGTCCTGCATGCAAAGTGGAGATGCCACCAGCTGGTAGAGCTCCAGCATGAATTTTCTTCCAGCCCAAGCTTGACTAAAAATCAAAGACCCTCCCCTCCCAGTCCAGCAGAGAACAGACGAGGAGGGTTACACCTCCCTTCAAGGGAGGCCTCAGGACTCAGGGAGCCATTCAAGCCCCTCACTGAGCTTGTGGTGTCTGGGTGATACCCAAAGTCACTCGGCTCACTCCAGCCTTGTGCTGTGGCACCTCCCCTGTCCAGACATGTAGCACCAGCCTGCAGCTTCCGCCTTCCCAGAGCTGCCATGTGGCATCTGGTGGTTGAAGTGACACCAGAAGCATCTTGGGCTGCCCTCAGAAAGAGGTTTATGACACATACAGTCACATCCAAGGCAAAAAAAAGCTGGTTGGTTGGGTGCCAAGCATGGAAAGATGACCAGGCTCACATTCGGGTCTCCAGAGCTGTTAGGGCTCACTATGGAGAAGGGCTGGAGGAAGGACATGGTCTATGCCAGGGCTGAGGGATCGATGATGGCTGCTCATGGCACTGCTGGCCAGCCCAGTGGGGAGGAGGTGGCATGGGCAGGAGGTCCAGGCAGTGGCCATAAGTGACACTGTTGCTCTGCTGTGCTTCTGGCAGGGTGGACCCCTGGGAGTGCTACCAGGACACCTGGCAGACCACCTGCAGTGTGCTGGAGCACCACCGTGACCTGATGAAGGTGAGGCAGCCCCTACACCATGGGTGCATCAGGGTGAGGGCATGGGGAGAGTGCAGGGGTGGGGGTGCTCTTCCACCAGCTCATGGCCATCAACAATCAAAACACATCAGAGACTGGCAGCAAGAAGAAGTGCATCAGAGACTGACAGTGAGAAGACCTGCAGGAACACAGTGAGATCCTGACCTCAAAGGGGTGAGACCTTGTCACAGCTGCTTTGAGGTCTGGGCCCTGATGGCAGAAGGAAATGGGGCCCTCCAGCTGGAGCCAGCAGCCATCCTGGACCCAGCAACACCAGGAGGGCAGCAGGGCTTCAGGCAGACTCAAAGCAGGGGTGGGCATAAAGCACATCATTAGTGATGCCCTGCTTCCTCCTCCCTGAGGGAGGGAGGTGTGGAGGGGTCTCCCTGCTCACCAGCTGAGCCAGAACTACTGTATGAACCTGACAGAGAGATTTGACAGGAAAATTCCGCATCTGGGAAGTCCCCAGGGAGAACAGCCCCAGGAGGAAAAGTTCCAGGCAGTCCTGAAAGCCAACCAGGAAGGTGACTGCCTTTGGGTGACAGGGGTAGCAGAGCTGCTGGTTCACTCAGATACAGGAAGAAAACCAAAGACAGGAAATGGATGAAAGAGCATTGTACAAGCTCATGGACAGCGCAGACAGGAGGCGCAGGAGTAGCATTAGCCAGCCCAGCAGGATGTCCAGTGCATCCAGGGACTGTGGTGCTGAAGCCAGGTAGTTGCAGGTGATACCTTCCTTTTCCTGTAGGGATGGGTGGAGGAGAGGACATGAATGCTCCTTGCTAACCCACACAAAAAAGTTGATACCACCTTAAACATGAGTCATTATCCACAGGGTCCTGATAGCCCCAGGCCCATTTGGTGAGGTCAGATGGGACTGGAGACCCTAAAGTGAGCTGGGATGTACCTGTCACAAACCTTGAAGCAGGGGTGCAGAGGCTTGTTACAGGTTCAGAAAGGTTTTGCAAGGGTGGTGGGGTGAAGACACTGTTCCAACTGCATCCCTCCCTGATTGCAGAGAGTGACTGGCTGCATCCTCTCCAACGTCAACACACCCTCCATCACCCCTGTGATCGGCCAGCCCCAGAACGAGTCCTCGCAGAGCATCTACCAGAACAACAACAGCGTCTCCAGCAAGCCCACCGCGGGTAGGTGGCAGCGGCGTAGGGAAGAGAGGGTTGGCTACTTACATCCTACCTCCCAGCCAGGGCTGCTGAATATCAGAACAGTGCTCCATCACCTTGTTTTTGGACAGGTGTCTCATCAGTCTTGGTGCACCAAGTCCGGGGTGGGGCAGGGGTGTGATGCAGGAGTCAGCATCCAGCACAGCAAGGGCAGAAGCCAAAAAACAGCTAAAAATGGCTGTGAAATCACCGTGGACTTCAGCTGGATGATGTCTAGGCAGTGAGACCAACAAAAGGAAAGGCTACCTGGTACCAAGGGATGAAGTGGCAGGAGAGATGATGTAGTGGGATTCCCTACAAGACAGAGGGATGTGCACCATAAAGGTATTAGCTGAGAAGAGGGAACATTACTTAAATCCCATTAAAATTGATATCTTATGATTTTTCTTCATGATTCTAGCTGCCTAGCTGGTCCCTTTATGGGACAGTGGAGCACTCTTGGGAGTTAAGACCATGAGAGGAGGTGTTGGGAGACCTGGGAGTAGTTGCACACCCAGACACAGGAACATTTTGCAGAATCAAGGTGGCTGAAGTGCATGGATGGGTTAATTGCACAGCCTCTCTCCCATTAATTTTCCTTCTTCCCCTTTAGCAAAGATCTTGGGGAAGGTGGGAGAAAGCCTGAGCCGGATTTGCTGTGTTCGCCCGCCCATGGAGCGCTTCACCTTTGTGGGTATGTAGAGGAAAGGGTCAGCATCACCTCTAGAGACCCACTCCCCACCCTTCCACCCAACCCCTCTTCGAAGCTGGGCACTAGCCCCTCTCTTTTGCTGCCCTTTCTCAGATGAAAATGCCAACCTGGGGACAGTGATGAGATATGAGGAGATTGGTAAGTACACAGCCCCTCTCCACATTGCTCCCATTCCTCTGGGCGAGCGCTGCATGGCTTGGGAGCATCTGCATGACAGCTCTGGCACACACAGGATCATCTCACCTTGGTGCCAGCTACTGGGGCTCAGGAATGCAACAGAAACAGCTCTAACTGGGCTGAGCCTAGTCCCATTGACAGATAACAGCATGAGTGCAATGAGGACACAGCTCCCAGCACTGGCACAGACCTGCCATGGCACCCTGTCCTGAGAGTCCCCTCAAGTGCCATCAAACTTGGCCTCCCATGGTGGTGTCACGCCATGCCTGCAGCCCTGCAGAGCCTCACACAGCAGCAGGAGAGATTTTGGCTGCCTGACCCAGCCATGGTGCCCCTTGCTCTAAAGATTTTTAGGGGTTTTAGCCCCACCAGACATCACCCAGAGGTCTGCATGGGGAGTTTGCTGGTGGTTTTGAGACCCTTTTCACACACACAGCCTGCGACTACAGCCATCCTAGCACTAGCACCATGCTGA
The DNA here is from genome assembly GCF_024509145.1 of Vidua macroura. Classification (NCBI taxonomy): domain Eukaryota; kingdom Metazoa; phylum Chordata; class Aves; order Passeriformes; family Viduidae; genus Vidua; species Vidua macroura. The sequence goes on from NC_071579.1 coordinate 8,841,660, forward strand.
GCCTTAAGGCTTTGGCCACCTGGGAATGGCAAATAGTGAGGCATTTTCCCATGTAGCCACCTCTTCTCACCCCTCGAGGTGGGGGGGGGGGGGCGGTTATGGCTTTTATAGGGCAGTTGTGCAAATAAATTAATCTTTATGGGCCTGTCAGAGCAGAAAACTCCTTCCCACAGCACGATTTTCTTGCTGAGCTGTAAAGCCAACCCTCAGAGTTGGGGGGGGGGGGGGAGGGCAGGGGTGGGGTGTCCTTCTCAGCCCCCTGTGTTCTTACCTCTGGGCTTCTCTCTTTTCCAGAGCTTCGCATCTTGCTGCTCTGTGGCAGTGACCTACTGGAGTCCTTCTGTATTCCTGGCCTCTGGAATGAGGCAGATGTGAGTTACCACTGCCGGGCACCCCTCCATTCTCCTCCTCCTCTGCTTCCCACAGCCAGTGCTCCTGGGAGCCTCCAAGTCCCTTGGGATGACAGGAGCTGTGCCCACCATCTCCACTGCCTCCTCCATCCCAACCCTGGCTGTCATCTCCCCTACACATTTCCACAGGGCTTCCATGGTCCCAAGCCCTGTTCACTGTTAATGCAGAGGATGTCACCTGGGGTGGAGAGTAAACCCACCCCAAGGCTGCCCTCCCACTCCTTGTCCCTTAGAAGGAGCCAGTATCAAGTAGATACCAATCCCAGCAGAGTGAGGTATGCAGGTAGGAAATAAAATATTTACAGGAGAGGTCCAGATGTTAGGAATTGAACATATTTAGAGCCAAATCAACAGCTTTCACTGTTGGTCCTTGCTGGAAGAAGACATATTTTCATGGGAAAACACCAGCCCTGGAGAGGGGCCAGGCTGCTGACCCACCAGCTGCTCCTGGTTGGAGCCATGCTGGCTATGAGGGCTCCCCCAGCTCTGCCCTGAAATCAGTCAGTCAACACAAACCTCCCTCCTTGAACTTCTCAGCCTTCAAAAAATCAGTTACCACGTCTTCAATCCTTAACTTTTTAAAGCATTTAGGCAGCAGGCATCTCCTTTGAAGGGCTGGAAAAACTGAAACGAGCCAAGCCTTGAGCCCAGCAAAAAGGATGCAGCAATTACATCAAAGCACAGGCAGAAGATGCATTCTGCAGCAGCACCTCCCCACAGACTCCTGCTGCCTGAATTTGCTGACCCAAAGCTCTTTTGGATGAGCCTGATTTGCCTCATCTGAGATAGGCGTGAGCACTATGAGTGGTCCCCATACAGCAGCAAATTTGGCCAAACAAGCTTGGAAGAACAATCCTCCCAGACCTCTGTCAGGACCAATACATCCAGCCTGCTCACGAACCCTTCCAGCAAGGCAGCAAACTCATTCACCTTGGGCAACCTCTTCTGCTGTCACCTCCTTCTGCCACAAGTTCTCCTCAAAGCCTGACCTCAACATCCACTAATAGGATTTAACCCTGTGCCTTTTATTTGATCTACTGCCGACCACTTGCCTGCATAATTCCATATTTCTGCCAAAGGCTGTTGACATAGCCCCAAAGTCACTCACCATCTCCCTCCAGACCATGGTCCAGCTTTCACGGGGCAGGGTGGGGCCAGCAGACAATGGCAGGTTTTGTGTGGGGCGGCTATAAAGCTCTCCACACTTTGTGTTGCTCCCAGATGGAGGTGATCGTCGGGGAGTTTGGGATCGTGGTGGTGCCCCGGGACGGAGCAGACCCCGAGCGGATCATGAACCACTCCTCCATACTCCGCAAGTACAAAGTGAGTGAGTGGGTGCACGTGTGGCCAGGGAAGGCTGTGAGAGGGCTCGCAGTCTCTCTTCGTCTGGGGGACACTTTTGTCATGGGACACAAAGCATCTCAGGGTCAGGTGCTCTCAGCTGATGGAGGGGATGAGCAGTGGATCACCACACATCAGGGTGGGGAGGCTAGAGTGGCAGATATCTGCTTTCAAGCCATCCCTTCACTCCCGTTTTCCTCTTTCCCCTGCAGAACAACATCCTGGTGGTGAAGGATGACTCAAATCACCCCATGTCAGTTGTCAGCTCCACCAAAAGCAGGTGGGTGAAGCAGGGCTGCTCTCACTACAGAGTGGGAAGCAGGGTGCCCCCAGCCAGTCTCTCCATTTGCAGGGGCACCTGAGCCACCCAAGTGGGCTCTGACACCTTTCTCTCTCCCCATGCCCCCAGACTGGCCCTGCAGCACGGGGATGGACACGTCGTGGATTACCTCTGCCAGCCAGTCATTGACTACATCCTCAAGAGCCAGCTCTACATCAACGCCTCTGGCTAAGTGCCCGAGACCTTGCAGCGAGACAGCCCTCGTGTCCCGCCTGCCTACAGCTCTGCATCACTCTTTTCTCTCTCTCAGTCCGTGTCTCCATCTCTCTCCCCGTGCCATGGCTTCCTGCCCATGTCTGCCTCTCACCCCCAGCACCAACACTGTTGTGCAGCCATGTCCAGGGAATGGTTTGGTCTCTTTTTCTGGGGTACTGCCCTGCCCTGCGTGCATGGGGAGGGAAGAGGGGCTGGTCAGGGAGCAACATGCTCCATGTGCTCCCAGCATGTCCCTGGGAAATGGTCCCCTCAGTCCATCTTCCCAGCATGCTCAGAGCAGGGGCTGCCTATTCTGCATCATCTTACACAACCTACGCTCAATAAATCTGGGTGATTTTTTTTTTATTAAGTAGCTTTAGTGTGCGCCCTTTGGGCCTCTCAGCCCAGTGACCAACCAAACCCTGGTTGGCAGCTGACAGTTGTAACACAATCTGCTCAGTGCCCCGCGGCAGGGGAACTTCCTCAGGCCAGCCATGAGACAGCCCAGCTAACAAAATCCTCCTCCTGCCCCTGAAAAGTCATGGAGAGGGCATTTCTAAAAGGCAGCAGAGGCCTTGGTAGAACGACATCCTGGTGGTGAAGGATGTAATGAAGCATTACAGAGATAATGTCACATCTCACACTCCTTAGCTGCAAGAACTGAAGCTGCTCCCTAGGCAAGTGAAGTTGGGGTGATGTTCTACTCTTACCCAGTGTCAGAGGGGGCATCCCACAGCACCTAGAAAGGGATCTGCCTTTTATGGGTAGAAAGAAGCAGGTGGTGAGCCAAAGCCTCTGGTGAGAATTTGCCCCAAACCTGGCCATGTCCATCCTCATCCTCTACTCTCCAGATCTCCATTTCTGCTCCAACCATCTTCTCCCGCCACTCCTATTCTCTCCCTCTCCTTGAAGAGTTCATTAAATGCATGATAACCTCCCCCTCCCAAACCAGCCATGGCAACTTTGCACATTCCTTGGGACAAGCCAGGCTCCTGCTCCTGCCTGTGATACACCTCCTGATGCCAGGGATGGATCCTGGTGGAGATGCTCACAGTAAAAGCAGGACAGGTAATGCAGAGCAGTTACTGAAGTCTTGTGGGGAGGAGGATTGCTGGAGCAGGGCCTTGTCCTCCTGATCATCCCTAGGGCACAAGGACCCTGAACAGCTCCTGGGGAAGGTCACAGCCATGAAGAAGGTTTAGCCCTCACCTTCTCCTCTCCCTTTGCTCCCTGTAACCTTGTATCACTTTGGGTACAGTCCTTCTGCCTGCGGCTGAGAGCCCTCCAGGGTCTTTCAAGAAAAGATGTGAAAATTCTTTTATTTTGTCCCTTAAAAGTCCATAAAGGGTCACAAGTAGCTCTCAGGCAAGCTCCAAAGGTGGGACTTTGTGCTAAATTTGGTGACCTGCTGGGTGCTGCTGGTATCCTTGGAACAGCAAGCCACTTTGGACAAACAAGGAAACCCACAGCCACTGAGTCCTTGCAGCAGACAGGATTTTAGGAACAGTAGTTGACAACTTCTCAGGAAGGCACAACCCTTCCCAGAAAGGCAGAAGTGATGTGACCCACCCAAAGGCCAGAAGAGGTCTTTCCTAGTCAGGGATTTCCCTCTGCATGGCGAGATTTGTTTGGAAACTGTTCTAAATTTGGCAGCTAAGTCCCTCACTCTGTTGAGTGTAGATACCACCAGCTCTGGTATCTACAGGTGGTTGAGTACGTATCCCATAGGACAAGGAGATATGGAAATGCCAAAGCAGAGAAGGTGGTGAGTGTGTGGAGGACTCTGCTCCAGGGAGGCCTTCAGCCAGCCTGAGCTGGTCACCACCACCATCCCACTGAGCTCCCCTAACAGTGACACCTCTGAGTGCCCTGAGACACCAAGTGTACGTCAACCACTCGCTGGACCACTCTCCTATGTTCTGTTTGTCAGCCTCCCTTCCCTCTCCACCCCAACACACAAGTTGTCCCAGACAGCAGCCTCCCCTCCTTTCCAGACGTCCCCTGTGTTTCTTAGCTCCAAGCCAGAGAAACAGCAATGGTGGCAACCAGCCCCCAAAACATACAGAGGGACTGAACCTCCTGGGGAGCAACGAGAGCAGGTTTTCCTCAAGGAAAGACAGAAAACTAAACAATGGAGAGAGGGAAAGAAATAAAGAGTCATGTCCAAAGGCCATCTCTGATCCTCCCTCTGGTACACAGAAGGGGATCTGGGAATGCCATGGCCTCCTGACCCACGTGGTTGGCATGGTGAAGCTTAGCTGTGGTGAGGATGATGAGTTTGTTCTGCCCTACTGCTCTTACCTTTCGTGTACCCACTCAGTAAAACTCACAGGATGGGGGGAGGGACCGGGGTTTGTAATGGGGCCTTCAGCTCTGGGACTGGTTTGGAAAAATGTCTTTGGGTGGGCACGGGAAGAAAATAATCATCTGTGATGATCCATGTGACCGCTGGGGAGGTGAGGATGGGGGTTTCCAGGGTGCAGGAGAGGTGTGGGAAGAAGCTTGTGGGTTTTGGTCTTTGAACCACCACTTTTTAACAGTCAATTTGCTGAAAGTGAAATGAACTTCAAACATCTTTTGGGGAAAGAAAATAAATAAAGGGGGGAGGGAAAGGGGTTGAAGTTGCCATGCCACCAATTTCACCTTTGTCAAAAGTTTTGGAGCCTTTTTTTTTTTCTTTTTTTTCTGTTGCTATATGAAAAAAGTCATTGACAAAAAAGACTTTATCAGCAAAATGTTTAAATTATGTAATAAACAAAACAAAACAGAGATGTTACTAGTGTGATTTTAAAACAGCCCCAAGACTGAGTCAGAACAGGAGAGCAAATGCCTGCACTGCTGAGATAACCCATGGCCAAATTCCCTCAGTTGAGGAAGCCTGAAAAAATAAAGTGATAGGCAAGATCTAGCCAAGAGTATTCATCATTCATCGACCTCTTATCTGTCACAGCTGAAACAGCCACACCACACAGAGCATCACTATACAATTTCAAAAAGCTTCAACCCATACACAGTAACTCCACACCACTTAGAAGGCTGCAATCATCTGCCCTTCCTGTTCTTTAGCCCAACCTTTTATACCCCCATGTTCCCACATTGCACCTGTGTGCCCTCTGTTCCCTTTGGGATTGCTCAGTGCCCCTGGGCACTCCATGGCTCATTGCTGTCAGTGCTGCTCACCTGCTTCTCACAGCTGTAGCTCATTAGGGGTGAGGCTGGGCTGCAGCCCCACTCCCAATTACCACAAACTCTGTGCCTACACCTACCTTTCAAAAAAGCCAACTCATGGAAAAACAGGTTCCCTCATAGCTGTCCCTACTTTGTACAACAGGAGAAGGGACACATGCCAGGAGCTAAAATACATCTCACTTAAATAAAAGTGTAAAGGAGACATAATACTTGGTATATCATGAAGCAAAAGCACAGATGCTGCTTTATCAGAGACTCAAGAGACAAGGAGGGGTGAGTGAGTCCCCAGTGTCCTTCTCCATCTAGGACCTCCTCTTTTACCACCACGCAGGGCAGGGGCTTCAGCAGAGCTTCAGCTTCCAGCATCTGGTGGCACTTCTTTCCCCTGAAACTTTTTTCCCTCTGCATGGCATCTGAAGGAAGGTGGGAGCAGTGTGCAGTGTCCCGGAATGCAGCTGGACCCACATGAGAGCTGCAGTGAAGGGTGAAGGGAGCACTGTGGTCTTTAGCTCATCCAAGCTCTGTTAACATGAACAGTGGGAAACCCCTGTGGAGAGCTACCTTAGTGGTGATGGTGGCCTCTGAGAAACATACAGCACCACGAGGGAGGGAGGGAGGACAGGCAGCACCAAACCAGAGGTGGAGACACATTCAAGACATCTTCAATATTTTTAAACTAATGAAATCAGCTTACAGGCACTGCAGCAGAATGGGACGGGGTTCTCAGGTACAAGAGCCACAGCACCACTCCCAGCAAGGGGAGGATGCCAGCCTGGGAGGAGACATCACATGAAGCATCACCAGTGCCTCAACTCAGAACTCATCTCCCCCAGCAGCCTCTCATGCTGCTTGCTCCCTGTTGCTGCTGAAGGTGAGGAAAACCCCATGGAGAACAGGAGGGGAAGCTGGTGGTGGCAGTGTCAAAAGTATGGACAGAGGCCCTAGTCCTTCTGTGTGTGCCAGACCAGGACAGGGTATCCACAGGTGATGGGAACCTGTCGGTTTATGAGCTTCAGGGTCCAAACTGTGCAAACTCACAAGGCTGACACCTAACCCTGCACTTCAGAGATATATTGTAGGAATGGGCTGTTCTTCAGACAGTAGCACCTTCACAAACCAAGAGTCTCCTTCCTCCCACGAGCAAGGGACGGAGCACTTTGAAAAATTAGGGACTTTCCAGGGCCAGTGGAACATTGTGAACTTCTTCTGCCACACTGATCTTGAGGGTAAGGATCAGTTTAACACAACCAAACACAGCCAGTTCTGCCAGATTTGGGGAGGCCCTCCTGCCTTCAGCCTGGCAGGTGCTGCAGCCTTTCCAGAGCTGGCTTATGGCAATTCAATGGCTTTTGTGTTGTAGCAGCCTGGAGGAAGACTCTTCTGGATGTCCTCCAGGTTCTTAATATCAGCCAGGATGTCATCGATGCTGCTCTCCAGCACGCGCACCCGGGCCTTCTGCAGCGCAGCCGTCTGCTCCAGCTCCGACATCTCCGCCTTCAGCTGCTTGCTTCTGCTTTTGGCTTTGCTGAAGTTCGCCTCAAGCTGCCTCAGGCCATCCTCATCCACAGCGCCAGGCTGGTCTTTTGCACAGAAGGAAAACAAGGAACAGGAAAGCATGCATGGAGGCTGAGGACTAGATCTTTCTAGACACTTCATCTCCACCCTGCTGCCCAGACTGTTCACAGGCATCACGTAATTTAGCTTCCCACTAAACTCCCAGAAGCCCTAGGACCCAGTGGGGACCTGTCTCCATCCATACCCCACAGTGGCATCGCAAAACCTACTCATGAGACGCAGCAGCTCTTCCAGGGCACTCAGCATCTGCTGCACAGCTGCCCCTGCCTGGCCAGCCTTGTCGTGGACCCTCTGAGCTTCCTGAGCTGTCTGAAGGAGGAAAGGCAGGAGCTGTAAGGTGAAATCAAGCTCACAAGTCAACAGGGAAGGAGACAAGGCAAGGGAGATGGGGACCCACCTTCTCTATCACAGCAGCATCCGCCTCAACCTCCGAGAGTTTCCTCTCAAATGCATCATCCACATCCTTGGCCTCATGCCGCAGGGTGGCCACTGCCTTCTCCAGGGCGAGGACGCCGTCAGCCGTCTTGTTGGCTTCCTCCTTCAGCCGGGCAATCTCCTGGGTGTTGTGTATAGGAAAAGGCACTTTTGGAGGGCAGAACACAACCAAAATCATTCTGGGTGCACTGTAATAGGGAGCTGGTAGAAACTGGTTCCTTCTGCAAGGGATCCAAAAGATCACAAGCCGTCCTCATGTTCTCCCACCAATTGCTCCAGAGAGATGTTTCTATGCTCACGGCTCAATCCCTCCCTCACAGATCAGTAAACCCCTGGGGAATTACAACACACATTTGAGAGGTGAACCCACAAACACCAGTTTTGGGACCTCACAAGCCTGCCAGTGACTCTGGCTGCAGGAGTAAAAAACTCCCCTTGGTCACTGAAATGTGGCTACAGTGAGATGCCACAGAGATCCTCATGGAAGAGATGTGCCTGCAGAGATCATCTACAGCCAAACTGGTATCTGCAGGACCCACTGTAGAGAAACTTCAGCTCAAAAATCAACCCGTCAGGTCCACCAAGAGGTTGCTAACCATCTCCTCTTCTTCCATGTTTTTCCCCTTCCAAATCCTTTTCTCACAGCAATAGCACCAGAATCTGTCCTCACCTCTTGGATCCCTGTGGTGATTTCCTTCACCTCCTCTGCCATGCTGCTGCCTGCCTTTGACTCAGAAGCGGCGCTGCCCACGATCCCTTTGGCTCGGTCTGTCTTCTCCCTGGCAGTGGTGACCATGCTGCTGATAATGGGCAGCCTCCTCATGGCATCTTTGGCTTCCCTCCTCTTGTCATCCGCTTGCAGGTTGAACTCTGGAAGAAACACATGTGGAAATGAAGCCATACTACCTTTGTGAGATCCCATAAGGAAAGGAAAACAAAGGGTTTCTAGGATGCTACCCTTGAGGCTCTTGAGGATCTGTTCCACCTCGTAGAAGGTGGCATTGCCAGCGCTCACGGCTTGCAGGGCTGTGCTCCTGGCAAGGGTGGCTCGGGACAGCAGCTGAGTCAGCTTCTGCAATGTATCAAGGGACACAAAGGGCAGGTGAAGGACATGGTATGGGAGCATCACACGGTCCCAGAGCTGGGAGGAGCTGGGCTGGAAGAGACCCATCAGTCTGTTCCCAAATGCTTGCTCTTGCCCCTTAATCAAGACTACCACAGGCTGATCTGCCATCAGAAGCTTCTGCCGGTGCTCCTCAACCAGCTCCAGCCATATCCCGAGTCATCTTAGCTCTAATCTTTGTCGGAGCAGGTCTTTATCCTGCCTTACATGGAGGAGATGTGCAGGTGAGACCCTGCACCAGCAGCTCCCTGCACACGCTGAGGTCTGAAGACCAGCCCCAAGGAAGGGTCCAATCCTGCACCAGGCAGGCAGAGCTGCCTTTGACAGCCAGGCAAGGACAGTGGTGGGGCCACAGGCACCCCCCAAGGCTGCAGCTCCTGCTGGGGATGACCCCTCGCCAGCCAACCTCTTACCGCTCTCTCGCCCTCTTGCCCTTGTAGCAGCTGCTTGGCTTCCTCCTCCCACTGCCCCACGCGGCTCCGCAGGCCCCGGTACTGGGCCAGGGAGGTGTCCACCAGGCCCAGCAGGGCACTTGAGTCCTGCTTCAGCCTCGAGGCTTCCTCCTGAAACAGAGACACAGTGTTCTCCTCAGCATCTCCCCAGAGCCCACCAGGAACCAGAGGCAAAAGGGGAAAAAGGGTAGGAAGATACCTATCTAGTGGCTCTCCAACAGGGATGGAGCCCTGGGAAGAGCAGAGCTGGTGGTAGGATAAGCAGGGAGGGCATCAGGAACATCAAAAGGGGATCCCCTGGTCTGACAGGCATAAAGCCCTCACCTGAAAGGAGCTGATGTCCATCTCTGTCAGGCGGGACAGGGAGCTGAGGAGCACCAGGCTGCCTTGATAAGCCATGTCTGCCCTGGAGGCCATTCCATCAGCATCAGCCTTCAGGCCTCCAACCAGTGACTTGAGCTCCTCGTACCTGTACAGATGTGAACTTGGAGAGCCTGGTACCAACCAGGCTGCCAGCCTCCCACCCCAGCATTAATGCCACCATCTGCATTGACTCGTTCACATTCTCCAAGGCTCCATGCAGATTTATCACATGTAAAAAGTCAATTACAAACATTCCCTGCATCCCAGTCCCTCCAGTGAGCAGGGCATCTGCTGGCTCCTTACTCCTGCTCCAAAATCAGAGGTTTTCATACAGCTGAACCCTCACAGGCTCCATGGTGGCTCTGCTAATCCCTGCCCTACCACTGTATGTTTTCTCCTGCACATCCCTGTTTAACCTCTTAACTTCCTTCAAGGCTGCTGCGCATCCCACTCAGGGTGTGCAAAGTCCCAGCACCACCGTGGTGAGCTCTGGAGAGGCCAAGTCTGACCAAAGGAGACACCGTGGGCTTAAATTCACCCTTGGGCTAAACCCAGCCCAGATTTTCAACCACATGTGGAAATCATCCCCGGAAGCCTGTTCACACATGCGGTGTTAAACCCCTTCACCCAGCTGCAGGCAGGACCCCAGGAGCATTGAGGTCTGGGAGGTGAGAAGCAAACCCTCCAGAGAGCTGCTGACCCTCCATCTGCACCCCTCAGACATGCCAGCGAATTCCCTGCCTCCAACCGCCCATTTCTGCAGCTCCGATGGGGAGGCAGGGAAGGGGGCCCGGATTCTTGTCCATCCCCCTGCTCCCTCCCAGGTGCACACAGACACTCAGGCCAAGGCAGGCTGGGCTCACCTCCCGGGCAGCCCTGGCAGGGAGCCCACGGCGGCCTCTCCGCCAGCGGCCGCGCGCAGCAGCTCCAGCGCCTGCCGCGCGTCCTCCCGCGCCGCCTGCGCCGCTTGGTCAATGGCATTGGCTGCCTGTGTGTGCCTGCAGAGCACAGAGGGGCCTCGTCAAAAAGGGTTCCCACCAGCTTCCTTTACTGCTGCATTCACTGCTGCTGGATCACACCCCCTTGGGAATCACAGCATGTCTGCGAAGGCCACCTGTATTTTGCTTGCTCCTCCTGCATCTCCCAAGGATAGAGGAGCACTGGGGAGGCCACAAGCTCTCTGTTCCAACTGGACATCCGAGGGCAAAACTCTGATCCCAAAGAGGCTTCTAAATCACATCCAATTACATCATCAAAGACAGCTGAGGACAAGTCTATAGGGCAGCAAAGACAGCCCAGCAGGTGTATCTCCCCCTGCTGCAGGGCTGGCAAATGTCAACCAGAACCCTCCAAAAAGGACCTTCTGTGCACCTAGCAGGATCTCAGTCCTCCTCCCCTCTCTCTTGGCTAACAGTGGCAGCAACTCACCTGTTGGCCAGTCTCAGAGCCTCCTGGGCCAGCAGCAAGAACTGATTTGAACCCCCAGGAAAGCTTGAAACAGGAATGGTCTGAGGAAGGAGGAAGGAGGAGAGGTATGAGTGCTCTTCCCTGCTCTCCATCCAATTTGGCAGTGAAAGAAGCAACTATAGCATGTTAAACCTCCACTGCCGCCAAAGACCCCTGCCAGTTCCTCTCAAGGTCCTGACCCCAAAGAAAAGACCACCAGAACACCTACATTCACAAAACAACATCTGTAATTCTTTAAATCCTTGCTTTCTCTGTTGATTTTTTTCCAGCCCTGAGCTGAACTAGGAGTGTGTCACACGGGATGCTCTTACCACCCGAAGGAGAGCGGCGCCGCTGCGATCCAGGTCCAGCCTGGCTCTCTGCAGCAGCTGACGGGTCTCCTGCACCTGCCTCTCATACTGGCTCCCCAGAGACCTCAGTCTCTCCACTGTTGCCTTGATCTCATCCAAGCGACTCTGGGAGCTGGACCCTTGCCCCTTCATCCTGGCCACATGGCCTTCCAGAGACCTGTCGGAGGCTGGTGAGAAGGAAAGAGAAAGGCTGAAGAAAAACTCGTTGCTGTGCAAAAAGGCCCAGGCAGAAAAACCCTCCCTGATACAGCCCAGATGGCCCCATCCAAGGGCGGTAAGCAGGTGGTACCTTGAAGGCTCAGGGCTTCCCTGAGGATGGTCCGCAGCATCTCCTCAGCCACCAGCATCCTCCCCTCCAGCTCCTGGCTCTCGGTCCCACCGCCAGCTCGCACCTCTGACAAGAGCAGCTCCAGCTCTGCCAGCTGCTGCAGGTACAGCTCCACCTGCAACCACAGACCATCAGCCAGCAGCACACTAAACCCATGGGGGAAAGACCAGGGGGGAGCCAGGGCCACAGGCCCGAGGACAGAGACCAAAATGAAAGCTCATTTTAGGACGGGACACAAAGACAAAGGATCAGTTGAATCAGGTACAAAGCCAAGGTTTGAATTCACATTTCACCTGCACCAGGAGTAGATGCTTGAGGAGAACAGGAGGAGACCCTGAGGGTGAGCAAATCACTGCACTCCTTGCTGCTCAGTGGTCCTGGGGCTGGCACAGATGCTCACCTGCACTTTCACCTGGCCATAGCAAGCTGGGCACTCACTCTCTTCACAGCGGGGACCCTCAAAGCCAGGTTTGCAGATGCAGCTCCCGTCACTCCTGCACTTCAGGGGCTCGGCACCGACTGAGTCGCAGTTACAGGCTGCAGGTCAGAGTGACACAGGTTCAGGGGGGCCTGGCCCCACCTCAAGCCACAGCACATCTCTCCCTGCTTTCTTCCCCCCATTTAGCCCTGTGCTTTGGTTCCTGCTCACCATTCCCACTTTCCAGCATCCTCCTTCCCATCAAACCACTCCAAAGTCAGTCATGGGTTTTCTTACTCATCCCCAGCTCAGAGAGCACCTGGGTCTCACCTCTGCACTTGTCAGCGGGGTCAGGGGCCAGGGGGTTCCCGAAGAAGCCATCCTTGCAGCGGTCACAGTAGAAGCCGGCGGTGTTGTAGATGCACTTGAGGCACTCGCCGGTCCGGCGGTCGCAGTTGCCCACGGCATTGGGCTCCACGTTGCCATTGCACCGGCACAGCTGGCAGGGCTGGGAAGCTGCTGGATCTCCAAAATAGCCATCGGCACAGTACTCACAACTGGCACCTGGGGAAGGAGAGATGAGCAGAAGGTAATGCTTGTGCCGGGGAGGCAGAGGCTGACTCACTGCTTGTGTCCCACAGAAATGGGGGTGTTCAGGCCCTTCAGGGTTGGCACAACAGCTGCTCTGCTGTCATCACCACCACAGCCAATACACAATGCCCCACACACGCTCTTGAAAACTGGGTGCCACAACTGACCTTCTACAAGTCATTTCTTATTTGTTTTTTTCCTTATTTTTTGCTCCCTTCCCCCTCCTACCCATCCTTTCTCCACCCATGTTACATTTAGATGAGAAATTTTCCCAGAGGTCTTGGTGTGTTTACCCAACCCTTGGGGCTCAAACACCCCACCACAGGCAGGGGTGGCAGTGTCACAGGCAAGCTGGGCTGAGAGGATGGTGTGGATCTGCCCAGCCCCAAGCGCACCTGTATGAAAAGGCAGAGCAGAAGCAAGAAGGGAATTACCAGCAGCTCCAGGAGGGCAGTGGTCACAGATGACCTCCTCACCACCCGGCCCCACGGAGCAGCCCTGGCCGGGCCCGCAGGGGCAGGTCCTGCAGCTGTGTGGCTGCCGGGGGTCTCGGTAGGAGCCGAAGGGGCAGCTGGCAGCATTGCCCACGTTTTCATCTCCTGAGTAACATTCACCTGGAGGAACAAGGAAAGGGCTTAGGGCAGTTTACTCACATTCCCGATGGGACATCCTCCACCACTCCAGCCACAGCAACACAAGCACCCATGGTCCAGCAACCTCCATGAGATCTCCTCAGATCCCCAGCATGCCCACGTCATGCACCACATAAAATCATGAAGTGGTTAGCGTTGGAAGGGACCTTTAAAGGTCATCTGGTCCAACTCCCCTGCAATAGGCAAGGACTTCAACTAAACCGGGTTGCTCAAGCTCTGTCCAACCTGAGGCATTGCCATGCTTAACTTTCAAATAAGAAGTCAGAAGTGAAGAAATATTGCTATCTGGGCAGCAGATGTTGTTTCTCTCTCCAACATGCATTCAATTTGTTCCATATGCATCTGACTGCAGTGCTTCTAGGCTCTGGGGAGTTTTGTCTTGAATGGTCCCCACATTTCAGACCCAAGTCACAGAATCATGACCACAGACAGAATCTCAGAATCACAGGCGACCCACAGAATCTCAGACTCATTAAGGCTGGAAAAGCCCTCCAACACTGTTGAGTCCAACCTGTGGCAGATCCCCACCTTGTCAACCAGCCCAGAGCACTGAGTGACACATCCAGTCCTTCCCTGCACACCTCCAGGGATGCTGACTCCACCACCTCCCTGGGCAGCCCCTTACACTATCTAATGAGCACTTCTGTGAAGAAATTCCTGTGAAGCCAGCGGTCTCGACTCCCCACAGCTCTGTTCTCGGGACACAGGCAGCTTCCCTGCACTCCCATACAGCCCAAGGCACAGCGTGGTGGTGGCTTCTCTTACCGGTGTCCGGATCACAAATTCCTCCCCCCTGGCAATTGCAGGGCACGCAGGTGCTGAAGGGCCCCTGGCCGGGGGCGTCTCTGCGGTAGCCAGGGGCACAGCTCTCGCAGAACTGCCCCCGGTACTCCGCCGGGCACTGGCAGCGCTCCACCCACGGCGCGGGGACGCCGGGGACGGGCTGTGCTGACACCAGGGTGACGTTGTCGAGGTAGCCGGTGCCTGCAGGGAAGGACAGCCAGTCACCCGCAGGGACAGCAGCTCCACCTGCCCGGCCCCCACAGCCAGCACCTGCACAGGTCGCAAATTCTATTGCAATGCCCACGGGCAAATGGAGCAGCCAAATCGGTTGCTATCCTGCTCAATCTCTTTGCTATTTAATTTTGCCCCCTTGGAGCACTTACTGTTTTTATCTTTTAATAAATTTTAGCAAAGGTGTACCCATCCAGAGATTTGTTGTCTCCAACAACTAGGAGAAGCCAACCTTGTAAGCGCTCTCTGCACTTACTGTACTCCCCAAAGGTGGCTCGGATCCAGAGGGCTGTCAGGTTTCCCAGCAGCCTGCGAAATTCAAAGTGATTCAGCCTTGGGCTCCACTTGCTGCTTGGGTGCTCATCCAGCCTGCCGTGGAAGAGGGAGAAGTGAAACTGGTTTCAAAAAACCAAGATGCCTCTTCCGAAAAGCACAACAGCCCCCGCCCATCTCCCTCCTGGGAGCTCAAGGCTTTGGGCAACGACGTCCATGCATGCAACTGATCCAGAGCCGAGAACCCAACCCAACCTCAAGCCACATTTTCTGCTGCCCCTCTCACAAAGTAACCTCCTTATCCAGGACAGAAGCACCCGAGATGCACCCAGCCCAAACCAGGCAGCCATTTGCCACCGCCAAGGGACCGCAGATGAACCCGAGACCTCCTTGAAGCTGCAACCATTCCTGTTCCCCCTGCCCCAAACACCCCAGCTTCCCACTTTACCTGAACGTGTACATCTGGCTGATGCCGCAGGGCAGGACCTCTCCCTGGGGCAAGAAGGGGGCAGTGACTCTCAGGCCATGCCCTTCCAGGACCACATCATGTGGAGATGGCTGGCGTCCCCCTCGGTCCAGGCGGTAATCAAAGGAGAGTGTCTGACCGTAGCTCAGCTCCTGGTTCCCAAGGAATTTTGCTGCAAAGGGAAAATCAAAGGCTTAAAATCTTTCCTTCCTCCTAAGGGCTCAGTTCATGGGATCAGACCAAACAAAGGGTTCACTCTGGCCACCACTGGTCCCACACATACCAGGTGCCACGAAGTATATTGGCTCTGAGGTCCTTGCTGCTATGAAGGCATCCTGGTGGCGTGGGGACCACTGGAGCTGGGCTGGGGAGCCGTTTTCATGGACACCTTGCCAGCCCTCAGAACCTGGAGCACAAACAAGGAGCAGTCAGCATGGACAGGGAAGGTGTTTCTAGGATTCCAGCATCTTTCTTGAGCTGTGTCTTATCAAAAGTCTCCAGCTTCCCACCCCGACCTCTGAGGGCACAGCACAGTTATCCCTGTGTCCATACATCTGTAAATCAGCCTGGCTGGGCACAGAGGCCTCCTTCCAAGAGGCAGGGAAGACATAATGAAGAAATCCTCTGCTCCCCTCAACTCTTCTGCCTATGACCAAGCCATCCCATCAAAGCAAGGTTGCTGCAGCCACAGGCAGGTTGGATGAGCACCCAAGGAGCAAGCACAGCCCAAGGCTGACTTCCAGCAGGGCTGTGAAACACATGGTTCCTCCAACCCACTGAAGAGAAGGGATGGCAAACACGCAGGAGCCATGGGGATGTCCTGTTTGGGCTTCACCTTGCTGGAAGGTAGAGGTGATGTTGTGGACACTGTAGTTGTCTGCACTGATACACGTGACCGAGTGCCCGTAGCAGAAGCAGGGGGAGCATCCTGTAGGGTTTCTGGCATCCAGGTTATAGAAGTGTCGCTTGCACCTGGGAAATGCAAGAAGGTGACAATGTTCAAGTAGTTTTCTCCTTTTACTGGCCCACACAACCATCCCTCAGATCCAATACAGCCATCAGCAGGGTTTAAGGCCATCAGCCGGCTGGGATGGCGAGATGGGCGTGTGCAATGGCTCTCACCTGACAGAGGGCAGGGCTAGATTGGATACTGGGAAGAAATTATCCTGTGAGGGTGGTGAGGGACTGGCCCAGGTTGCCCAGAGAAGCTGTGGCTGCCCCATCCCTGGAAGTGTCCAAGGCCAGTTGGATGGGGCTTGGAGCAACCCGGGGTAGTGGAAGGTGTCCCTGCCCATGGCAGGGTTGGAATGAGATGAGCTCCAACATCCTTTCCAACCCAAACCATTCTAAGACTTGGTGAACAGCCAGGGAAGCGACTGCAGAGAGAAGAAGGCTGTGCCAAGCAGTGTCCAGCACGTCCTCCTGACACTCACCTCTGGCACTGCTCTCCAGTGACGCTCTCCTTGCAGACGCAGCGGCCAGAGTGACAGTCTCCCGTGCTGCCCGCTGGGTCACACTCACACTGCACGCTCCTGCAAAGGCACACCAGGAACCTCTACCTGGGTTTCCAGTTTGGCCTGGGAGCTCAGTGCTTCCTGCTACTACACAAGACAGCAGAGAACCCTCCCAGCTACCATTCCCATGCAAGAAGTGGGGAAATAAGCTGCACAGCCACCTCTTTCCAGAATCTGCTGCTCTGTGGGTGCCAGGTTGAGCCAGTGCCCATTGCTACTGCTCCAGGGCATCCCAGAGCATCAGACCCGCCCACAAGTTCAAAGTGAAGCTCCACTGAGCTTAATAAACCCTGGCTGAGTTTAATAGACCTTGGCTGAGCTCCACCAAGCAGCAGCACCCCTGGGAGGCTTGGGCAGGAGGCCAGGCCCAGCAGCAGGACTGCAGGCAGCTGTCTCTTGCTAACACCTTTGCCTGCCAGCAGCCCCAGAGGAGCAATGGCAGGGTGAGGTGAGGAAGAAGAAGACATAGCTGAGGAAGTCAGATCAGAAACATTTCTAAAGGTGTTTAAACAGGGCTTTGTGAAAAGGAAAGGGTTGATCTTTGCATGTGCATCTCCTTGTGAGTGGCACCAACATGAGGCAGCCCCACAATGGGCAGGTTTTGTTTTACAGGGCTGTAGCTTGTTGGGTGTTATCTGGGTAATGAAACCATCACTTCAGAGAGTGGCTAAGTTCAGGTTTTGATGGTGTTGCAGGACACCAAGCCCTGCAGGTTGGCACGGAGGTCCAGCCTCACTCAAGCCCACTCTCCTAACATGGTTTGCTTAAGGTTGTCCATGAGCTGCCATGAAACCAGCACTGCCTTTGCAGGGGATGTTTTCAGCCAGCATAGGCCCCAGGAGAGCTTTGGAGGCTGGCCCTCCCGCTGGCCTCACGCCACCAATCGTGGCCAGCACTCACTGCCCGCTCCTCCTGCAGCCTGCCTCGGACAAGGACTCGAAGCCCAGCTGGCACTGGTCACACTTGTCCCCCATCACTCCTGGTTTGCAGCTGCACCGGCCATCGCTGTCACACTGTGGGCCGAGGGAACCTGCAGAAAGACAGGAGGGAGTGCTTGGGATGGGCACCTTCCAACCCAAATCATTCTATGAGTTTGTGATTATTTCAGAGGGCAGGTGGGTCTTGAAACCTGTGGTCAGGCACGTAGGGGCTCAGAGCCTGACCTGCCCGGGTGCTCAGCAGGTGCCTTAAGGCCGCTGACCCCAGGCAGCAGCTGTGCACGTACCCCAGGGGTGGCAGAGGCAGGGCAGGCAGCACTGCTCCCCGCGCCGGCGGAAGAAGCCCTCCTTGCAGCGCTCGCAGTGGGTGCCCTCCGTGTTGCCCAGGCAGCCGAGGCAGCGGTACCCGTTTCCCGTCTCCCTCAGGAGCTGCCAGTCGAAGACGCACTGCCTGGACATCCCGTTGCAGTCACAGACTGGGGAGAGGAGAGCAGAGAGACGTCTCAGATGATGCAGCAATCCCACCCTGAGGGGCAAGGAGCAGGGTGCAGGTGCTGCAAACCTCCCCTTCCTGCTCTGCCAACAGTGAGCTGCTTCCCCACATCTCTGTGTTTGTCCCCACGTCTGTGTCCATCAGCCACCCCAGTGCCACCGGTGTCCACACCGTGCTCTGCATCCCCACACTGGGAGGAATGCCCCATTTCACTGCTGAGGATGGACAAACCCAAGCCAAGCTGCCACAATCCACACAACAGCATTGCCAGGGCTGTTCTCCATTCTTTCACAGGCCTTGCAACACAACCAGGACATGGAATAAGCAGAGATGGTTAAAAAAAAAAACAAAAAAACAAAAAAACAAAAAAAACAAAACAAAACAAAAAAAAAACACCCCAGTCTTGTCCTGAGAAAAACATGGGTAATCTTACTGGAGACTTTGGGAAAAAGGGAAAGTTTCCTGAGGTTATCCTTTGTGTCACCCAGCCAGGAATGACTTGAGTAGGAAAAGCTCAACAACCTTCCACCAGGTCCCCCCACCCAGGGGGCAGGGCAGAGTGATGAGGAGTGGTCTGTGGTCCAAGGAGTTTGGTGGAAGTGTGCCACCCACGAGGGAGATTAACAAAAAAGGTTTGGGCAGGATTGGACCCCACCCTCCCTCATTGTGAAGAAAAGGTGCAGCTGCCCACACTGCTGCATGAGGGATGGCAGGAAGAACAGGCATGAGATTCTGCATTCCTCTGTAGCCAAGACAGATCATCCCTCTGGACATCAGACTCAGGCATCTCACCAGATGTGTTTGCCCCAGCACTCCACTGCCTTGTCCAGGTGCTCTCTTGAAGCCACCTCGCACCTACTTGGCAATCCCTCAAGTACTGGTGCATTTAATCCTGAGGACCTTCACTCCAGACATGCTCCTCAGGATCTCTGGGGAGAGCAGGCACAGCCAAGAGAATGGTTGGCAAAGACAGGCAGGAGAAAGAAAGATCCCAAGGGAAAAAGCCAGGTCCCCAGGGTCACAGAGCCTGCTGGAGAACTGCTCCAAACCACCCTGAGCCTGCCATGGGAGCCTCGACCTCCCTCTAAGGAGCTCTGCTTACTGCTGACCTCCTCGGGACAGGAAAGGCCACCCCCAGCTACCCAACTCCTGCCCAGGTCACCTCTGAGAGCACAGGAGGCGGAGGGAGTCCAAAAATGGCCAGAAACCTGCCCATGGATGCAGACAGTGCCTGTACTCGTGCACACTAAGCCTCCTCCTTCCCAGCTCTCTTCTGGCACAGCTCAGCCCCAGGGTACAACGTCCCCGTCCTTTGCATCTGTGATTCCTGGGACAGGGCAAAGCCTCCTGCTCTCAGTGCTCACACCTGGGCGCCGCCCTCCCACACACCCATCGGCACCCGCATTCCAGAGGGAGGCACTCAGTAGCGCCTCTGCCAAGAGGAGAGATGACCTCATGCGCCTGCAAACAGGGAGAGAGGTTTTTCCAACTTCAGCAAGCACAGCTCTTCCCTCGCAATCTGGCTGCCAGGAGTCCAAGACCGAGCGCAGGAGATCTTCTGCCACCCTGGCCTGCTGGGAGGAGACTGGTGGGTACAGAATTCCTGCCTCTTGGGTCTGGGAAAGCCTCAGAGAGCATTACCAGTGACCAAAGGGCATGGACAACACAAAGGATCAAGGGAGAGCAGCAGTGTGGACTTTCTTCAAGTATTTGTGCTCACCTTCACAGTAGAAAGATCTCACTTGGGTTGATCCCACTCCCCATCCCTCTACACTCCAGCTAGATCTCAAGTTGGAAGGGATCCACAAGGATCTTTGAGTTGAACTCCACCCATGCATCACCCTACGTCTACGCAATCCAGAGGATTTACTGGGTTGCTAAATTACAGGCATGAGCACCATTCCCCCAGGGAATGAAAACCTTTCTTTGAGTGTTTCTCTACTGCTGCAGCATGTTAGGAACCAGCTCTCCAGCCCTGGAACAAATTCCTGTCTCGCTGATTCAAAGCCATTTAAGATGCTGTGGCAGGTTAGTGCCACCACTGCACTGGTGTGTCTGCTCCTGGTCATCTCCCAGAAACCCAGGAGCTCAGGCGGGCTGATCCTTATCAAGAGCAAGGCACTGGAACTGATAACGAGATGGAGCAGGAAGGAGCTGCTGGAGGATGAGGACCAACTGAGGACAGTGTCACTTCTGTATCCAGATGCCCTGAGGCTCTGCTCTGAGATCATCCATGGAAAACAGCAGGTTCCATTGGAGGAAAAGTTTTCGGCACTACGTCAGGGTGCAGGAGATCCATGGCACACATCCAGCAGGATGTCATTCCCCCAGCTCCCACCCAAGAATAAAGCATAAAAAATGCTTGATGGCTGTGCTCAGATGAATTCTCACATCAGAAAGGCTTGGAGAAGAAGACAGGCAGCTTCAGGCTTCTTAAACTGTCTCCTTAAATTCACAAGACCAGACAATGAGGGTGGCTCTGGGTCTGTGAGGCTCCGACAGCCCTGTAGACATGAGCCAGCCTGCAAAGATCCCTCCTTCCATCAGGAGAACGACAGAGCTTTGCGTGCAGTGAAGGCTCCACGTCAATACAGCCATTGCCTGCTCTGCGCTCCTGGGACAGTGACCCACAAGGCTGTCCCATCTGCTGCTCCGAGGCTGGGTGTCCCCATTGCCCACCTTCACAGTTTCTCACTGCAGGAAGACCTGCCTGGGGCTTCCAGGGCTCCATCAGTGGACTCAGTTACACCCCCAAACCCACTCGAATTTTTATGCTGCGGCATAAAATCACAGCTGTTACCAACTGCTGGCTTTACATACACACAGAAATGGGTTCAAGAGTCCCTGGGAAAGCAGCAGTTTCCCACACACTGCCAGGAAGGAGCAGAGGAAGAACTGATATCAGTATTTTAAAACTTGGATGTAATTAAGCTGATGTAATAATTAACCCAAGTAGCATGTACAGCAAAGAATATATTTTTTTTCTTTTGAAAAAAACCCAAACCAAAACACTTATTCAGCACTTACTTCCCATTGCACCAAACTTAAAACTGATAAAATTCAACTTCAAGCCCAGAAAGCTTATTTCAGGTCATCAGTACTGGAGACAAAGTAAAAATTTAAATCACTCAGTAGTTACAAAATATGTGCAAAAACCTGGTTTTGGCCAAACATACCCATCTCCAGACTATAGGCCAATGAAACAGAAATTCAGATAGCCGAGTTACCACTGGGCTGAACATGTTTAAATCTCCCTCCACGACACTCTGCACTACATGAGTTTTGCCAAGTGCAAGAGGATCTGCTGGACCTTTAAAGCTGTGGACCACAGGAGACTCCTGTCTCCCATAGGATGCGGCAGGGCTGTGGCACTTTGTGAGCCCCACAGACTCACACAAAATCCAAACACTGCCGTGTTATTACAGCAAACTGGATCCTGGATGCTTCCAGCTCTTCTTCAGGCTCAGGGAAGGTTTTGGTTCCAGCGGTGATGGGCAGATCAGCCACTGCCTGGGCGATGCTTGGGCTCACACCCTCATCCCACCCTGCGAGCAAAGCTCTCTACCGACAGCAGGAAGGTAATTGCACACACATAAGTTATTGAAAGGGGATGCCAGTGACAAAACGAGACCAACAGCTCACGGGATATTTAACCTCGGAGGAAAACTAAGAAGCACCTACGGATCCAGTATCAATCCCGAAGGCGGGAGGGGAAGAGTGCCCGAGCAGGGTGCGGCGCACCCCAGCCAGCTCCCAGCTCCGGCCCTCTCCGGCGCGGGCAGAGGGGCGATGTGCCGGGGATGTGCCGGGGATGTGCCGGGGATGTGCCGGGGATGTGCCGGCGGGAGCCGAGCGGGAGCAGCCGCCGCCGCCCAAGCCTCACCTTCTCCGCTGCGTGTGCTCCGGGCTGCGGGCAGGAGGGACGCGGCGAGGCAGGCGAGGGGCAGGAGCCAGCGCTCGGCCATCTCTTGTGCCGGGGAGCAGCAGGCGCCCGTGCCGGCTCCACAGCGGCTGCCTGGTGCCTTTTTTGGTGCGTGTTTTATCGGCTGCTCCACCTGAGTCACTCCCAACAGGAAGAGCGCGTGTGCCGCGGGCTGACTCACGGGAGAGCCCGGCCCAGGGAGCGCGCACAGGCGCCTGCCCCGTGGGGAGAGAGGCACTGACGGGGCACAGCACCCCAGGGACCTCCTGCGTGCACCCGCTTAGGGAAATAAAACCCGGCTGCGGCTCCTGAGCACCCCTGCCGCCCGTCCCGCTCGCACAGCCCCATCCGCCCCGCCGCCGCTGCCCCCACCGCGGGGCTGCCTGGGGACAGCCGGGCTGTCCGGGCACGCCGCAGGCTTGCAGGGAACAACACTGGACAGGATGAGCTCACGGGAAGCCTGGGGAGGGTGGATGGGGGCTGCCTGCTCGCAAGCCAGGTCCAGCCAGCCAACCTACAAGAGCAGGGCTCATTTCAGGTGACTAGCAGAACTGGGGATGCAAAGAGACCCGAGATCAGCTTGAATAAATGCCCAGAAAGCAAGACATCAAGTTCAGGAAATCCCCAGACCTAGAAATGAGGTGGAGGTGGAAATCATCACACATATTCGTCTGCTTTTTCCCCTGAGATGGAAAAATGAGCTTAGATGGGTCCTCGGCCTCACCCACTACATCATTTTTATGCTTAGAAGGATGAGGAGTGGAGACAGAGAGGGGAGGAACGCTTGTCTGAGGCTGCTGACAGAGCCAGGAGGATGCCAAGCTCCACAGCCCCAGGTCCATTAGCTTTGTTCTCAAAGGTAGCTGACAAGCCACACAAGGCACGAAGGCCAGTTCCACCTCACTCCTTGCCTTTGCCTTGCAGGAGGACATGTCCACTTCTATAAGGGAATAGAGAAATTTGGAGGCAGGGGTTCCCCACAGCCTGCACACGTCAGGACAAGCAGGACTCCAACATATCCACCTGCCCTGCGAGAGCAGCCCATCAGAGGGGCACAGTGAGGGATGGGCCCTCATGCTGCATCACAGCAGCTCCCCTGCCTAATGCCATGAGACTCCTGATGTCACAAGTGACCGTGAGTGGTCCAGGAGCACCTTTAAACAGAATGAAAACACCTAACAAGTTCACCCCCAGAGACACAAGTTGCCTTTTAGGTCCCCTTCTGCATTAGGGATTCAAGCTCAATCCAAGGCGTGCCATGCTGCTCACTTCAGGCCTGACAGACCAGAGTGATTAACACTGAGCTCCTTGTCTGAGCCTCTTACACTGCCCCACAGCCTCCAGACACTCCAGACACCTGGAGCTGACTCACAGGGCTTTCCTCTGTGGCTCCTGGTGATCTCATGGGCGCAGCCAGCCCAAACACACCACATCTCTGCACCTCCCTTTGCCAACTGTACCTGCCTCTGCTGATTGAGTCAACTCGCTTTTATAAACAGGAGCTTTCCTTTTCATTTCACTTGCTGGATCTTTATACGGCTCACAGCAAGGAACACGGCTTCCCAGGCGCAATAGCGGCGTGGTGGGTTTTGGCATCTGAAGGTCTTTTATCTGGTTTTCATTACTAGTTTTTAAGTGAGATAAAATTATTTATGGTGTTCCCACCAATTCAGCAGTTCTTAGGATCCACTCATACCTCTAAGGAGACACAATCCCTTCTGCTCTTAAGTACACCACTTCTGCTGTGTCCTTCCTCCCTGCTGACACCCCTCTGCTTGGGAAGGTCATCTCCAGCAGCGTGGTCCACCCTTAGACCTCACCCAGACCACATCCTTGGCTGACTTCTCTCCTGGAAAACCAGCCCTCCCCAGCAGGAAGCTTTGTCTGTCTCCTCCGTGTTATCCCATTTATCTCACCGTTGCCACCCCACCTCTCATTCTGCTTGTGCAAACAAGGCCGTGACAGCTCGCTCCTCAGTCACCTCTGCTTCTTGACTCAGACTACTCTCACCTTGCCATCTGCCACTACGCTTCAAGAGGACCTCTGAAAGCCACATGCCATGAGACTACCAGGAATGTATTTCCTGGGGCCCTGATTTTCTAAACACACCCAATCTGGAATGAGCAGCTGCCCACCAGCCTCCACAGAGCAAAAGTCCCACTGCAACGTGTCGCTATGGCAGCACACTTTAGAAAAGGTCTCACACCAACATGATTTCCAGAGATGTTTTACCTTTTAGAGCAAGCAAAAGTGTAAGCAAAGGGAGGCATAAAGAACAGCTGTGCCCATCAGACACTGCAATGAAGCAGTTCTGTTTCACTGGAAAACCTGTCTTTTAATCTGCAACACAAGAAAAGTCCTTCTTGAAGATGTTTTATGTTCATTCCCAACAGAGCCAAAAGAGCTGCTCCTGCAGGCAGACCACGGTGGCTTGCAAGTTCATCAGTCCTTGACGATATGGCTGTGGCAGAATTAGCCACTCCAAAACCAGTCTGAAACAACATAATAATCTAAATTTTGCTGATGGCTGCTGGTGAAAAGTGACAGATGTGTAAAAATTGTGGAGTGATGGTTTCATTAATGTAAGCAAGGGAGAAAACCCATTTTGGTGACTTATGCCAGATGAACACCATGATGCTGCGAGCCCTCGCAGCCCAGGTCAACCCTTGCATCCCCAAGCCTCCTCCTGCAAGGGCCTATCCGACCTGCCACATCGTCCAGGAGGAAATCCTCTGGGATTTCCTCACAGTGTGGAAAATCAGTGACCATGATGTGCTGGTATCACCAAACACCAGAGCAGCGATGGAGCCTGGACTTCAGTCTCTCCTCTGACATTTGGGTGCCCCGGGAAAAAGTCCTCGTGACAGCCAGAGCCACCTGGAGCAGAGATCATTCAGGCAGCAGCTGCAGCGGGACGGGCAGAGGCAGGCAGGGATCACGCCGGCTGTGAGCAAGCGGGGCAGGGCAGGGCAGCAGCAGGGGCACGGCAAGGAAGTGCTGTCATGTCTGGCCTTGCCTTGCCTGTGCCCGGCCCAGCGAGGGCTGAGACAAACAGGGATGAAGGAAGAAGGCATTGCCATCCAACTGTATTCCCCTCTCTGTCCCCATGCCTAGCCTCTGTGGGATAACTTTTTCATGGCATTCCTGATGTTTCTGAGATGGGGGCACACTGAAGGTATCAAGCCAGCAGCCAACTACAAAAAATAACTAACCAGAACGTGGGCCAACATGTCACAGCTGTAGATGGGGTGCACAGGACACTGCCAGCTTGATGTGACAGCTGTATGACCTCCTCCACTTCCTCAGATCCACACAAACACACCAGAGACATCTCCCTCCAGGCAGTTCCCAGCATTTTATAACCTGTAACAATATCTTGTCCTCCCCAGAAATGAGAGGGAAGCCAGCTCAGGTCTGTGCAAGCCCTCCCCACTGCCACCTTCTCACCAGGCCCCTTGCCCCCTGCCAGCCTCCTGCTTCTCCAGAGAGCACATGAGAGAAGATGGAGCTTGAACCTGTGCAGTGAGAAGAGACCAACAGGGAACAGGGAACAGAAGGAGAATAAAGGCTACCAGCTTGGTCACTGCTCAGCAAGGTGCCTCCTCACCCACCGTGATGTCGGGCACTGGCTGCACTGAGCAGAGAGTATCCAAGGAGGGCATCTCTACTTGGCCTTCAAAATATTGGTAGAACAGTTTGGCAACCTGTAAGCCATTATCATGGTCCCTTGGAGCTGGGCCTGCTCCTCCTCAGGACAGATTCCTGAGTATCTCCTCAGGTTACTCTTACCTTGTCATCCTCCACACGAATGAGAGGCTCATCCTCCTTCAACATCACCTCTGAGACACATTTGCACAATGCCCACAAGAAACTTCTGGAGATAAAAATCCTGAAGATAAAATAAAGGACACAGACTTGCTTCCTAATCAAAGCATTTTCACCTCAAAATGGTAAGAGGCTCCATGTCAACCTACAGCCCCTGCAAGGTCAGAACTGTCCCACCACCCAACTGTCTGCTCCCTGACTGCTCCCCACAGTCCAGCTGAAACCTCAGCCAGATTTTACCAGCTGGGATTTGCTTCACAAAAACATTGGCAAGAAAAAAAAAAAAAAAAAAAGACGTATTTTAGAAAACAAATTCATTAGTGACAACTGAAGAATGAAAGGTCGAAAGTACACAAACTGACATGCAAAAATAATAAGAATTTACCAGCTGAGATGGGATTAGCTCTGATGCAAGTTAATGAGACCTGTGTGTTTTCCTCTGCTGAGAAAAATAACAGAAATCCAGCTGGAGCTGTAAGAGAAGTGCAAATGCAGAACAGCCTAGTCTCTTATCACTGCAATCTGTCCTTAAAAGTTTGCTTCATTCAGGCCAGGCTCTGGGAGACAGGAGCCAGGAACAACACAGAGCACCCAGATTTGGGGCAGTTCCCAGTAATTTCAGCTTCTTTATTCAGGTTTTTTTCTTTTCCCAGGAGCCCTATCATTTTCTACCTGTTTAATAAAAAGGATTTTTCCCTTACAGCATAAATAAACTCCCCCCAGTTCCTCAGGGCTTTCCAGGAAGACAGTGCCACTCCAACAGCATCAGCACCAACAACATAGTATGTTTTTAAGCCCTGGAAAACCAGCAGCTTAAAATCCATCACAGCCATGGCAGTGGAGCAGTGGACACAAGGAAAAACCATCATCCCTGTCATCTGTACCCCACCACATACATTTCCAAGTTTCTTCTCCCTTTTTCCCATACCAAACCAGGATGTTTAAGGAGCAAGAGGTAGAACAGTTGTCTCTTGCAACTTAGACACGTGACCATCAATATTCTACCATGAAAAATAAAGTAATACTCAACAGAATTCCCAGGTATAAGGGGTTACAAATATTCAGACTTTATTATAAATAAGAAATACTGTTTTATACATAAAAACTGCAAGTGTTGCATTTTGTTCACCGCCCCAGACAGCAAGACCACAGATTAAGGCAAAAAAAGCTGGAGTGAAGGCACATATTGAGAGGGCCAGAGTCAAGAATAAGGTGATGAAGGGATGTCACGTGTCACCCATGACACCCAGCACTCCACCAGCAGCCGTCACATCATCACATTATGTAAAGAAATAACTGGACTTATACAATGAATAATGGCTGTAATGCAGTACTGATTAACAGATCGCTTATAAAGATTTTTTTTTTATTTAAAAATAAAATTCTGTTAAAAACGGCTTAAGGAAAAAAAAAAAAAAAACAAAAACACAAGAGAGCAGGAAACCTTAGGCCTGAGGTTAGCCAGGGCATGCACACATCTGCTCTTCTCACAGCCTTGGCAGAGGTGATGTGGTTACAGCTATCTTCCCAGAGCGACCCAATGTCCCTGTGTGTGCAGGCACAGGGAGCTCTCCTCCAGAGGTGTTTCCAGGCAGGAGGGAAATCCCACAATCGTTAAAGGAAGGGATACAAGAGCCATGCAGGGTTTGCTGGGAACACCCCCTGCCCAGCAGCACTGTCTGCACCAAGCCTCCTGCCTTGCACAGTGGTATCAAGATGCCCCCAAATGCAGCTCTCTGACCGCCTCA
This sequence comes from Vidua macroura, assembly GCF_024509145.1. NCBI lineage: Eukaryota > Metazoa > Chordata > Aves > Passeriformes > Viduidae > Vidua > Vidua macroura. The sequence goes on from NC_071579.1 coordinate 8,869,083, forward strand.
GCGCTGCTCCCATCTCCCAACAGCGCTACAGCTCCTCACAGCTCAAAGCCACAGCCCCTGCTCCACTCCTGGCACGGCATCCCAGGGGACAAGGGACACAGAATTGGGTGCTGCAGGCACCATGTGGAGCAGGGCTGGCTTTGGAGACAGGGCTGGAAAGCATCCACCCGACAGGCAAAGTGGTTATGGATGGGTGCTGGGGATACAGTAGAGGGAAACAAGCAGGAGCCCAGCTAGGAGAAATCCCAAGTTTTAAGGGAATGATACAGAGAGAAGCAATACATGGTGCACCTGCCCCAATGGCTACAGGGGAAAGCACATAGAGGAGGCCAGGCTGTGCCACTCTGGAAATCTGGCTGAGTATATTTACACACACATACACACATACGAGAGACTTCCTCACACTATAATCATGATAAAAAAATGGAAAAAAAAATAATCACATTCACACAAAAAACATAAATTTGAAATAATTAATAGCACCAGTGTGTGTCAGATAATAATTTCTTCCCCGCTACGCAAACGTACAAAGTTGCATAGTGTTTCAGGATAGATATATACTGGATCTCAGGGGAAGGGGGGAGGGATGCCAGGCTGGAGGCAAGGAGGAAGCTGCAGAGGATGCTCTTGTCTGGGAGCGAGGGGCTCCCCGCCACTCCCACCCAGCACCAGCGAGCACTGCCTGGGGAGGGAGCTTGCAGGGAAGCCGTGGGAGTGGTGTAAAAGGCAGAGCTGCCACCTGAGCCTGGCCTGAGGTCCCTGTGCTGTGGCAGCTTTACAGTGACTGGGAGATCTGGAGGCAAAAAGAAAGGAGGGCACCAGGAAATTCCAGCTCTTCCTCCCGTCTTTAAAACAGGCAAAATGCCAGAGCAATGGCAGGAGAGAGAAAAATCCCACTGTCCTCCTTCAGGAAAAAGATGGGAAATAAAAAAAGACCTTTCCATTTCCACTGATGTGCCCCCTTCCTTCCCCACCCAAAGACATTCAGCATGGAGGCCAGTGCAGCTGTCAGAACTCTCTGGATGGCAGCTCTTCTCTTCAGCAAGACTCGTCCTGCTTCAACAAACTCATTTGTCAGTCTGACATTCCAAGCCCAGAAAACCAGATCCTCTGGAAATTCAGTAGCAACAGATGGGAATGCAGCTCGTGGCTTCCACACTCTGGCAGTCTGGACTAGCCAGCAGGTAGCAGCTTTCAGATCAGACCCAAATCTTCTCTACAGACCAGAAGTGGGGCTGGCAAGAGTCACCACTCTAGCAGTATCCCATCTTCCCAGAGCCCTAATCAGAGGCTACCTTTTTCTCATAGCAATGCATCCTCACAGAAAGCATTTCAGAAAGAGGCTTCAGCTATTTTGCCAAAGGCTACCAACACTGTTGTATTGGCCACTATGTAATGATGAAAAAAAAAAATTCACAGGGTTAGAAGTTGGGAAGAAGGATCTGAATTGAGTGCAGCTATACTGGCCATTACAGTAATACTTTGGTAGCCATCCCCTTCCTTCATAGGGACAAAGAGCTCCAGGACTGAGGATTTTACAGTCAAAGGGAGAAGACAGGAGAGAAAGTTGTGTTAGTTTTGCCTTGCTGTATACAGCTCACATGGTTATTTCTGAACCACAGTATAAAGAGTCCAGAGCATCTCTCATCCTTGCATTAATCAAAGGGAAACTGTGTCTGAGGAAGGGGCAAATGTGGAGTGCTCAGGAAAACAATCTATATTAAAAAAACCCTTTGATGCCCGAAGACGGATATTTAATTTGCTTCTCAAAAAAACCCCAAACAAACAAATTAAAAAAAAAAAAACACCCTACAAAAAAACCCAAACAAAACAAAACAAAAAACCAAGGGAAAAAAAAAAACAAACAAACCAACAAAAACAAAAAAACAAAAAAAAAAACAAAAAAAAAAAAAAGAAAAAAACTTTCAACTTATCCTGATTTGAAAGGAAACAGTGGCTGCGAGCAGCGAAGAGTTGGGGATTTGGAGAAGGTAATGTGTGTTAAGGCACTCCATGGCTGAACCACCACTCACCAGGGCGATTCCCCCCACCCCCAGCACACCCTTAGGGTTTCTCAATGGACGGGGTGTTGAAACAGCCAGATGGCAAAGTCTTCCTGATGTCTTCCAGGTTGCTAATGTCCTTCAGGATCTCTTCAATGTCCCTGTTGTAGGCCTGTATCGCATCATCTTGCTTCTTGGCTTCTCTCTCAAGGAAAGACACTTTCTGGTCCAGGTCACTATCTTTCATCTGGTCTTTGGCACTGTTCAGGGTACCTTCAATTTCATTCAGTTTGTTCAAGTCCACTGTCTCCAGTTGCCCTGAAAAGCCAGAAGCAAACAGGGAAGTGCATTAAAACCCCTTTAACACCGTGGATGCTCACACAGCTGAGCCCACAGCAGACCTCCATCAGGCCATCTCTAGCATCTGAAACAGGACCAACCATATGGGAGACATCTCCACTGCTTCAAGAAGTCTTCAGTTTGCTGAAAACCAACACAGAGCATTGCTGAACAAGCTCTGAGGCTACTCCAGAAAAAAAAAAAAACCAAAGTCCTTGCCAAAACCACACAAATCCTATTTCAAGAGATAACAGATCCATCTGGTTCCTCAAACAACATTGGCAGGAAAGCCAGCACACATCAGGAAAACACTCAAAGGCATAGAGTTAAAGACAGTCCTACCTAGCTGATCCAACAGGTCATTAATGACAGTGAGCAGGCTGTTCACAGAGTTCTTAGCTTTTCTTGCATTGTCTTCTGCCTCCTGGGCAGCCTGTGAGGCCTGTAGGATATAAAAAAAATGAAAACACAAAAAAGGTGTAGGGATTACAAAACTGTTGCTTCTCTTCTGCACTTAGTCACCACATCACTGCCTTCTCACCCCAGGACAACAATCCTGCACAAAGATCTTTATCACAGGGCTGGGGAGAAGACTGACAATCTTCAAGTAATCAGTTTTCTGAGTATTTCAGGATGGGGAGCCCTGAAAACTGAGCAGGATTTTGCAGTAAAGGGCAGGATGGAATCAATAGGGCTATACAGTCAGGTTTTAGCTATAATAAAAGGAAAAGCAGCTCTCAAATTCCAGCAGGGAGCCTATGCTAACACACCAGAACTTGTCTTCTTTTCAGTCCCACTTAAAGCTTGGAAGAGTCAGAATACTGGCTGGACCCAGCACTGTCTTTGCAAGAGGAAAGCCTCATTGCCAGGACAGCAGGGAGAAGACAGCTCCTAGCCACTGCTGTCACCTGCCTGCAGTGCTTACCTCATTTGCCATCTTCATATCCTGCTCAGCATCGGCCTGCTTCCGCTTCAGCTCCTTTTCTGCATCCTGCAGCTGCTTCATCATGTCATCCACTTCCCTGGCCAGTCCTGTCACATCAGCAAAGGTCTTGTCGGCTTCGGCTCTGGTAGCAGCAGCACTCTGCAGCCAACAGGTGGGAGAGGATGGAAAAAGGTGGTGAAGGTGCAGAACTTCCTTCAATCCTTCTCATCAAAATGCACTGATTTCCTATCTTGCCATATTTTGCATTTGCAGTGGGGAATACAGCAGAGAGCACACGGGGCTCACCAGGAACCACTGAAACAGGAGATCATGCAATCACACAGCAGGATCTCAGCAGGGGTGAGCTGCAGCAGACCCACCTTCTGAACAGAGCTGGCAATCTTCTCAGCATCATCTGCTCTGGCCTTGGCCTCACGGGCATCAGCAGCAGCGTTGCCCAGTGCCAGCTCTGCCTGGTGAGTCTTGTTGTTGGCCTCTGCAATGGTCCGGCTGATGGCAGGGATCTTCTTCAGTGCCTCCTCGGCCGCCGTCTTGTTATCGTTCACCCGCCTGTCGAAGTCTAAGGGGGGCAAAGCACATCCTTACCACAAGCTCCAGAAGAGCCCTGGGATGCTCCTTTGACCAAGCTACCCAAGGCTTTGCTGCCCTGACATTGGAGGGATGTAGAGCAAACTGGGATCAGCTCTCCCTATTGCACATCTTCTGATGCTAAATAAGAAAGTTAAAAGGAAATCTCTGGTCCCTGAAAACGCTTATACTTTTTCTTTAAAGAAAAACAAGCCAAAAGAACACACCCAACACTCAGATAAAAGCAATAGTAGGGCCTCTTTAACCAGAATATCCTACAGCCAAGTGACTTGTCACACTGCAATTAAAGGATTCATGCCAAGTGCTTCCTCTTTACCTTTCAGGTTCCTGAGAATGGTATTGGCCTCCTGTAGTGTGCCACTGCTCTTCCGAGCAGCTTCTTCAGCCAGGGCTTTTGCTGCATCTGCTCGAGCCAAGAGCTGGTCTGCAGTCTGAGGAGACATGACATGTATCAATGTATTCCCACTTTCTGAAGGACAATTGTGTACGTGCATGAAAAAGCACTGTTAAGCCTCAAAGAGGCCATCCAGAACAGCCGTGCTTCCTCCGAGACCAGGTGAGTGTATGTACTTAGGGAATACTGTTCTGAGTACAAAGTTGACACCACATCAGGCAAATATCTCCTATTGTCCCACACAGCCTCAAAGCCATTGCTTTTAACCTCTTTCTGCATCTCCTTTTTGGGGCCACTCTTCAGCATTCTTATAATCAATAAATAACACTAAGACTAAGACGAAATCATTTGCATCTGGCCAGTTACTTGTCTTCCTTGTTTTTTTTTCCCCACGGAACAAAAGCCTGCACAAAGTGGAACTGACCTGTTGCTCTGTTTTCCCTTTCTCCAAGAGGTTCTTTACTTCTAGCTCCTTTCCTTTCATATCTTCTCTCAAGTCTTCGTAATCCTTTAGCTTCCTGGCAATTAGTTGATCCAGCTCCTCTGCTTCCTTCTTGATCTTATTTGCTTTATTCTGCAGGTGGAAATCACACACAGAGATTCCTGAATGTTAAAGAATTCCTGAACAGGTGGTAAATTTTTCCACTTCTACATTCAAGCCAAGACATCTGGCAAACATTTCACTCAGATTTGTGTCCTTCAGAAATGGGGGAGGTGGGGTTTATGTAGGTAGTTTTCTGCATTTACATCTCCTGCATAAATGTTGCAATTGCATAAAAGCTGGATTAAGCCCAGATGGACAAAAAACCCACAGAGCGTTCTTATGCAGAGAACATTAGCAGAGCACATGAAAGGTATGCCAGCAACCTAGCAATCTTCAGGAAATACTGCACACGATGGTGCCCACATGTACCTCTAGCCCCGTGGAATCCACAGTAGGCAGGCTGGTGAGATTAGCATATATCTGCAGGGCTCTGTTTCCAGCTTCCTCTGCCTCTGCAAGCACCTTGTTGGCCTGTTTCTCCAGGTCTCGAGAAATATTCCTTGCTTGATTGTACCTAAAAAATTCCCAAGGATCCAGTTATGTAACAGTATTTTTTGTAGAACTGAACTTTAGTAAGAGAGTGGAGAGGCTAAGAAATCAAAAATCACCTCCCACAAAATCCAAAGCATACAGGGGGCTGTCTTAGCTTTAAGCACTGCTCTAAAGTCAGGAAATAAATACAATTTTCTATTACTGACTCACTTCTGGTTGAGCTCATCAATATCAATTGCAGTTTGGTTTTCTCCAGCCAGTGTCTTCAGCAGCAGTTGATACGCTTCCGTGGAAGTATCATTTGCAGCCTTGGCTGTGCGAACAATCTCATCAGCTTCCTTTTTATGCCTGATGGCAAAGAAAAGTAATGCCATTAGATTTGTCAGCCAATAGTTTTTATCCTTAGTTCTTGATTATATTCTCTCTTACTTCTCCTTCTTTCCTTCCCCCAGCTGTACGTATGGGAGATGCTGAAACATTTGTAATGGAAGATGGTTGCCACGTCTGTCATCCACATGAGAATGTTTGCCCTCAGTGCTACACAGCCATCATCCCACAGCACCAGTCCCTTAAGCAGCAAAGGGTGTGTGTTTCCTAGCCTGCAAATGAAATTCTACTTCCCCCTTGTAGAGAAGAGCAGGGCCCTAACATAGGCCACGATGAGTGTGTCTTGCCACAGCCTACCTTTCTGCCAGCTTACGGGCCTCTTCTGCCAACAGAGTCATGTTGTTGGGGTCCCCGCTTTGCTCTGGAGGTGTAATGGACTGGAAAAGAAAAAGAAAGGAAAAAAAACCTTTAAAGCTCTTTTTTCATCTTTTATTCATATTTGCTTTAAATATTTATTGTCATTATCTTAATGCTTAGAGATGTGTCTAACCTACTTCCCACTTCTCTGTATGTTTTTCTTAAGTCCATGCAGTTTCCACCACTGGTTATCCCTTGAAAAACAACTGTGCTAATATTTATTTTAGACTTTTGTGTTGGTTTGGGCTAAGATACTATATGTGACTGGCAGTGGTGAACTTCATTGATTTCCCATGATCTTGATGCAAATTTGCTGTTTGAGGGAGAGAGCAAGTGGAGAAGCACACCAGAGGCACAGAAGGAAAGGCCCTCAGCCTCTCGCAGCTGTGTGGGATCTCAGCAGCACACTCACCACGTTGTCAGCTGCCATCCTGGCCCTCTCCAACATATCAGAAGCCATGCTGATCAGGTCCTCAGTGTCCTCCACCCGCACCCGGGCCTGCTCCGCCAGGTTCTCCGTGTCCTGCACTGTGCCCTGGATGTTCCTCAGCCTGTTGAGCTGACTCACTAAGGTGCTGTTGATGTCTTTGAGACGATCCATGAGTCCCTGATCTACGTCTGAAATACAGGACAAAAAAGAGAGGAAGCAAAATTAATTAGAGCAGGAAGAGAGGCTGGAGCAGCAGCTTACCACGGCAGGCACCATGTTGGTAGGTTAATCCCCTACTGGAAGGGAAGCGGGCAAAGGCATTTCACAAGTCACTTAGCTTGAGATCAAAGCCATAATCAGAATGTGCACCAAACAGGAGAAATGAAAAGCCATGAACTGCTAATAAGACAATCCCGCTGGGTGTTGGAACTGACTCTGATGGGCGATTTTGTGTTCAGAATCATCAATATTTTACTTAAAATAACTAACAATTTTAGGTCAACTCTCTCATTGACTTAAAATGACAACAGAGCTGCTCCTCAATAGGTACAAAATGTCTGTTTTGTGAATTCTCTTTAGCTTATCTCCTAGAAATTAAGCAGAGATGAACGAATAGTGCAGATGTACATTTTTCCACACTCAGGGAACAATGGCTACTCCGAAGAAAGACCTAAGGAGCTCCATATGGAGCAGCCAGGAGCTGTGTGGAATAGCAAACCTACTCCAAACTCTCCCCAAACCAAAGGGCTGACAAAAGCTGGCAGGATAAAGCCTTGGTTCTCACATATGCAGGACTTGAAAGGCACCCACATGTCACCAAATTTTTGGACCATCAGGTAACTCCCCACAATAGCATCTTAATAATGGAGGCATCACAGCACAGGTATGTGCCTCACAACCAAGGCAGTTATTTCTGAAAAGCTGAGAGTGTTATCAAGAATTAAAGTGCAAGAAGAAGCCCACAGAACTTCAAAATTAAGATTGGCCAAATTGATGTATTGGTTGAACATGAATGTTTTGACACATTTAAAAAACATACTACCACAGAAAAACAGAAATAACTTCTTTAGGTGTGCAAAGACTTTTGCAAGGGTAGTTTTTCTTGCATTTACTTTGCCCTCTTAGTAAGAGAAGAACCTGGAGCTGGGGAAGGGTTTGGAGTACAAACTTCACGAGGAGCAGCTGAAGGAGCTGGAAAGGGGCTCAGCCTGCAGAAAAGGAGGCCCAGGGGAGACCTTCTGTCTATCCACAACTCCTGACAGGAGGGTGCACCCAGGGGGGTCAGACTCTGCTTCCAAGGAACAGGGACAGGATGAGAGGAAACAGCTTCAAGCTGTGCCTGGGGAGGTTTTGGTTGGATAGCAAGAAAAATTTCTTCATTTAAAGGGCTGTCCAGGGAAACGCTGGAATCACCATCCCTGGAGGGATTTAAAAGCTGGGTGGATGTGGCAATTGGGAACATGGGTTAGTGGTGGCCTTGGCAGTGCTGGGGGGCAGGGAACAGTTGGACTTGATCTTAAGGGTCTTTCCAAATAAATTATTCTATGATTCCAAGACAGAAAGACCGATCAAAAATTCCACCACAAAACCAAATCCATTCCCTCATCTTTCTCCAATCCCCACCCTGCTACCCCCTTATGTGGGACTATTATCTAGGCATGGATGCCAAGCAGGCAGTATAAATCTACCTCAGCTAAAGCTGAGAAAAGCTTAAGCAACCATTCTCACTGGCAGGAATCTTCCCAAGCAAATGCCAGCATTGGATGCGTGTTAGCTTTTTCCCAGCTTCACACAAAGGGGACAAATTTTCCCAAAATGGTCTGAAATCACGGAACCAGCTCCCAGGGGAACATCTTTTACTGCAAAGTCAATAGTCTTCTTCAGGGCTCTCTTTTCCAAAACACACATCATCTTATATATTAAAGAGACCCTAAGGACAAACCACTGTCACAAACATGACAAACATCCTGCTCACAGACATCCCATGGTAGTGGCGACAACACAAGAATCAACTTGAAACAGAGTTTAACAGGAAAAACAGCATTCTTCAGAATATTCTACACTTTATGGTGGGAGAATTAAGTTTGCCATCAGAATTTTGAAGCCTTCGTTCTGATTGCTGATGATCAGAACAAGAACTACTTGATCCAAGATGTTGGAGCAAATTTAAAGCATAATAAGTATACTTCAAAGTTTTCTGCTTGTGTTAGAAATAAAACCCTCCTTTGCATCGAAAGAGGGTAACACATAAAACACTTCCATCCATACAGAGCTAGAGGCAGATCTTTACTTCCATGTACAATGAAGACCACTGTCAAACAGCATGGATAAAGCACAGCCACTGTTGTTATGATAATAACATTCACTGACTCAGTGCTGCCTTAAATTGCTGTCAATCCTGGAGCACAGAACTGGCTTGAAATAAAACATGCTGTCTCCAAAGAACTCATTTAGTTGGTCCATGTCTGATCAGGTCAACTCACCTTTGCTCTTTTGTGCTTCATGGAGCAGCTCCGTAACTTCTCTTTCTGCCTGCTTCAACCGCTCTTCGAAGGCTTCATCAGTTACAGTTTCTTCTCTGGTACCCAGATTTGCTATAAGATTTTCCAACTCCTGCAGCCTTTGACGTTGCTCTGCCACCTATATAAGAGAGACAGAGCACAGCTGTGACACATCAAAGCACCTTGAGCCACTCTGCTTTCAGCAACCACCAACAGTCATGGGCCGGAACGCTGCACAAGTGGACACGTGCCACCATCTCCAGTGGTACCAATAGTAATCAGTGTCTGTGGCCTTACCTTATCTTTCACTAGTCTGTAACAGGCTGGACACTCCTGGCAGCCTGGCCACGAGCGGTTGTAGAAATAATTCTCCTCACACTGGTTGCAGCGGCTCCCCACGAAGCCTTCCTTGCACTCACAGTGACCGTTCTCCCGGCACTGCAGGGACCGCGAGCCCTCAGGATCACAGTCGCAGGCTGCAGGGGAGTTAAACCTCAGTCAGACTGCAGAAGAGGCAGAAATACCCTAACACCCACAGGATGAGAGGAAAGGCTTAATACCCTAAAAAAATCTGCAAGAGCTATGGGGCACAAACCCACAGCTGGACTTCCCAGTGATCACAGTGCTTCTACTCACAAGCAGGATCCAACATTCACTGTGTGTTCAGTGTTGCTATTACCTCTCCCACAAAGCATCATTCTACCCCACTGCATTGTAAACAACTGCTGGTTGTAGTTTTGCTGCTCTTTACAGGCAGGGATATCAATGAGGAAAGTTTGGATCAACCTGCTTTGCAATCGTGTTTACAAGATCAGCTGCTCCTCAAGGCAGAACCTGGATACTGAGGCCACCTGCAGAGTAACTGTGCAGGGACACATAAGGAAACAGGGCTGTTGGAGGCCAAGATGCAGAGAATACATTTACACCAAGGAGAAGTAGATATCTACTAAGTTGGGTATCTAGTAAGTAGGACAAGAAAAAGGTAACAAAAGAAGAAGGGGATAAGCTGTAGTACAGAAAACAAATTTTTGTCAAGCACAGTGTGGACATAAAAGTGCCAACTTCTGCTGTGATGAGGAGCGAGGTGACAAAATAGCTTCCCAGAGGCAGAAGGAAAGCAAAGGCAGGGCTGGGTGTGCAACATCCTTCCCATCTGTCTCGCTCTGGCCCCTCAGACTTACGTTTACAGCCTTCAGAGCCAAAGCCGAAGTGGTTGCCCTCACATCTGTCACAGTGCTGGCCGGTGACGCCTGGCTGGCACTCGCACTGCCCCGTCCGGATGTCACACTGCCCGCTGGTGGAGCCCAGCGCGTGGCAGTTGCACCTGGGGGAGGCAGGCACACGTCAGATGTGACACAGAAGGGACATGCGGGGCCAAGTGCCCCCCTGAAGTGCACAGCTCAACATTTGCATTTGCCAAAAGCCGCTTTTCTTGCTGTGAAGATGCAGCAGGCGAGGCACGGAGCTTTTGAACTATGCAAGGTCACTTGCTGCCCGCACTAAAAAAAGAACCCAAGAGCCCCTGCTACAATCATGAAGTCATGTGGCAGTTTTCTATTTAAGATTTAGAGCTCTTTATAAAGCTATTTATAAGTCAGGCTTTTTGTACAGCCTCAGTAGCTGCTCCTTGACCACTGCTCTTCCCCACCCAGAGCGGCAGAGGCACACCTGTTACTTGTGACAAACATCACATTCCTGCACAATGTAAGCACAGACCCTCCAAAACCGGAGTCTCTGCCCCAAGCCAAGCCAAACCTCACCTCTCACAGCCACGTCCACTCTGGAGGTTGAAGAATCCAGGCTCACAGGCACTGCAGTCCCTCCCAGTGACGTGAGACAAGCACTCACACTGCCCAGTCACTTGATTGCAGATCGTCTGCTGATTCACTGTGCCGTAGGGATTGCAGTGACAAGCTGCAAAAATAAAAAGGTATGGAGAAACATGCACAAAGTTAGAAAACCCTTGTGGTGTTGGTACTTAGCCTAATGGGCCTGAATCCAAAGCACATGGCCACCCAGCCCCTGCATCACACAATGCTTTTGCTTTGATAGCACTAAGTGCCCACAAACACAAGGACTTTCGCAAGCTCAAACCACCAAATCAGGGTAAAGCCACACATTGCTGCTGACGGGCACAAGTGACAGCCTGACAGCAGCTCCTGGGGACAAAACCATTTTTAAATGCAACAAGAAGCAAGTCTCACCTCTGCACTTGTCAGCGGGGTCAGGGGCCAGGGGGTTCCCGAAGAAGCCATCCTTGCAGCGGTCACAGTAGAAGCCGGCGGTGTTGTAGATGCACTTGAGGCACTCGCCGGTCTGGCGGTCGCAGTTGCCCACGGCATTGGGGTCGATGTTGTTGTTGCACTGGCACAGGCGGCAGGGCCTCACGGCACCGTTTCTGCCCAGCGGGTCTCCGAAATAGGCATCATCACACAGCTCACACCTCTTGCCTGGGACACAACACAGACACGGGTGCTGCAGCAGAAAGCTCTTTGCTGCCATCTCACATGGATCCCCTTTGCAGTCCCTTCTGAAAAGTAAACTCTTCAGCTTCTTCCCTTTCATCCTTCTGTTGGGGCCAGACACAAATCCCTCCTCATCTCTAAATTCAAGTGGATTTTTCACTGGAACTTTGCAGTATGAATTATTTCTCTTCTTCCTTCCCCTCCTATCCCTTTACGGCAAACCTGCAAGTTGTTGTTAATTTAAGAATCCCAAGAGGTAGAGTTCCATGTGGCATCACTGCTCCAGGAAGCTCCTCTGCCAATGAGACCTGCCAAACCTCCACAGGCAGCCACTGAAGTATTTGATTCAGCAGCTTCCTACACTTACTGCAGATCTGACCTCCCCAGCCAATTATGAGTTCCATTTCTTAGGCAGCTCTTGCACAAACAAACCCCCTTTTTCCTCACAACCCAAAAAGGTGGCATGAGACAGGAGAAACTCTTCTGCAATCACATTGCTACAAGAAAGATCAGCTGCTACAGACACCTGAGCTGAAGGGCACCTGGGGCCTGGACTCTGCTTTGGTTCACAATGCAGTGGCAACCCACAGGAACCCCCATGAGCTGCTTATGTGCCTGGTCAGAGACATTCCTAAGCACTCAAGAATTTACAGGTATTCTGTACTTTGGACTCTGCCATGCCAAGCATGAAATCAGCAGAGAAGCATGAAGGCTCCCAGTCATCCTAGGGCTTCCTTGCTGCTTGCAGGCAGAACAAAAGTTTCTGCTTAACAACTCAGCTACATGCTTGGACTTCACAGCTTATTGCTAAGAAAAAAATATCAGTATCTGTTCACATATTTCTCCTTAAAATTACTGAGCACTAGTTTGATCTTCTGTTTTTTTGGGCAGCATTCATGAGTCACTGCAGCCCTCCTGCTCTTCCTAGGAAGCATCCTGTAGTGCATCGCTGGCTGGCAAACTGCACCTTCTAATTTTATTTCAGTCTGACCTGCCTTCCTGGCTCTTTTAAATCTATTTTCTGCCCAACACCATGCCATCATCAGAGCTCTACTGGAAGGCAGCACGGCTCTCCTATACAGCACAGAAATGGTCAGTCTTTGCAGATAAAGCTTTTTGTTCTCAAGAAATAGGCATGAAAAACATGTGAAGCCCCAAGCCTCACACAGGACAGAAAATAGGGCTGAGGAAGGAAGAAGGATTTGAACCAGAAGAGGCAGCAGCTTTCAGAGCTACTCACTGTGGATCAGAGAACAAGAACTAGCAGGAGACACATTTCCACAAGCGTGTGGATGTAGAAGAAGATGTTTTGTGTAGGAACACACCTGTAGTGCCAGCCTGGCAGCTGGTGCACACGACCTCCTTGGTGCGGGGCACAATGGCGCAGCTCGAGGTGCCTGGGCACGGGCAGGGCTGGCAGTCGGAGGCCGTGCCGGCCGTGGCATCGCCGTAATACCCATCGCTGCACTTCTCACAGTGAGTCCCCGCCGTGTTATCCCTGCAATTGCACGCGCCTGCAATAGAGAGGGACGCGAGTTTTGCTTCACTGTCCAATCCAGAAAAGAAGAACCACGCTCTTGCCGCTCCTGTTTGCTCTCTTACCCGTCTCGGGATCACACGTCTCGCTGTGCCCGTTGCACGTGCAGGGCACGCAGGGGCTGTAGGGCCCGAGGCTTGGGGTCTCTCGGCGGTACCCAGCGGTGCAGCGCTCACAGAACTGCCCCTCGTATCCCACTGGACATGAGCAGCTCTCCACCCAGGCCACAGGCACACCTGCTCCGGGGCGAGCACTCGTGATGGTGACGTCATCCAGGTGACCGGCACCTAGAAAGCACCAAGGGGCAAACCCTTTGTAACCACAAAGGCTATCATCACCGCTCCCCCAAACACAGCTGAACGGTACGAGGGGCACACAGGGGGGTGCTTGCAGTTGGTAAGATGAATCGAGATGCAAAACGCTCCAGGAAGCTTTAGAGAGATGAGCAAAGATGCACTAGAGCCCACCAAGAGAACATGCAGGGTAGGAAAGATGAGAATGACAATATAGAGGAGAATCTGAGAACAGCAGCTGAGCAAGCACAGCCAATTAAAATTAAGTTATATTTCACATGTGTATGGTTCCATTTCCAAATCAAATACCAAAACCAATTCCTGGCTTTCAAGGCAGAACAGACCATGTCTCCAGCAATCTTAATACACCATCTGCAAACCACGCCTCAGGACAAACTCTTCAACTATTCCTCTCAAGCCATTCCTTCCTCTGGCATTTCAGCACTTCCCTCCTCTAGTCCCAGCCCCTTCCCTGGAGCAAAACAGAGCTCAGACACAACACAGCTGACTTTTAACTTATACCACTGTGTCTGTACCACTGCAGCAGCTCCAGTGCACTGAGCAGAGCCTCAGCTCCTACATATTAGCAGTGGCTACAGCACTCAGGGATAGTTTGCTCCCCACCATTTCACAACCCCACATTCCTCATTATGGGCCACCCCTCTGAAAACATTTGCTGTTTTCCCACCTTTACCAAATGCAAATTCATCCTTTGCATCTTCCTGCAAATTTTTTTTCACCACACAGCAATACCTAAGAACCTACTTTTGCTTCTAATTCATGCCCATTTTTATAAATCTTCATCATGAGGAACTTTCACTCAGGTCTTGCACAGGCAGCACTTTAGACCTTGTCCTTCCCAGTTGCCATGTCAAGGCAAGACCCAGAAAGAGGAGGGATGTAACCATTTCCAGTGTAGCAAAACCTAAAGCCAAGTGCTGTAAACTTCCTATGTCCTCCTTCAATACTATGTATTTTTACCAATTGGAGGATAGCGGCTATTAAACAAAGAAAAATTCCCATGTCTAGAGCAAGGAATCAGCAGTTGGTATGTGTTCAGCTTTCAGACATTCAAAGACAACACTTTTCTTTCCCACATCCTCTTCAGGAGGCCTGGGAGAAGATGCTACACAGGAAAGCTAGGTGAAAAGCCACTGGCACAAGCTTTGCCAAATAAACTGCCACAGCTGTTTATGGCTGGGCCCTACAATGAAGCAACCCAAGCACTAAACAAATGAGTTTGCCCCCTCTTCTGCGACGTTCTGCTCAGCGACTTACTTCTCTCACTGTATGTCCCACGGATCTTGATGGAAGTCAAGTTGTGGAGAAGCTTTTGGAATTCAAATGCTGTAAGAGCAGGCCTCCACGGGTAATCTGCAGCCTCATGGAGCCTGGGGAGAAGAGGCAAGCATCATCAGCACAGCTTTCAGCTGCTAACAGCTGCACCCTCTCAAAAACTCCCTTTGCAACAGTGCTGTGCTATTGCAACATCACCCACACAAGTTTAAACCTAATGAGCTCTGTTTCCTCAAGAGCTCAGAGGCCAAAGGCAGCCCAGGCCAGGTGACAGCTGCTCCCACTGTACCTGAAGGTGTAGGTCTGCACATTCTCACTGGGGTAGGAGTTGCCCTGGGCAATGAGAGGCACCGACACTCTCAGCCCAGCCCCCTCCAGCACCAGGTCCTCTGCAGAGAGGCGCGTGTCCCGCCTGTCCACACGGAAGGAGAAGGTCAGGTTTTGCCCGTAACTCAAAACCTGGTTGCCCAAGAACTTGCCTGAAAGGGGAAGAAATCCTTACAGTTAGGGGACAGAACACAAAGGGCACAAGCAGCACAGAAAGCCATGCCTTTAGAATGACCTACGTGGTGCAACGAAGTATATGGGGAAGTAGGTGTCTGAGATAACAGAGATATCCTGGGTCTCGGCACTCCACTGCAGCAAGACTTCTGAGCCATCACGCTGCTCAGCACGCCACTCATCCTCTCCTGAAGAATCAGATGGGCAAGAATGAACAGCCTTGGAAGACACAGATTTGCACGCACTTCTCACATCACGTAGTTAATCTAACGTGCCTGCATAGGCACTGACAGGCTGCAGAAAGCAGCTGTGCAGAAGAATTTAAACAGTAAACACTATCTTTACAGTTTAAGCCCCTGACTCAAGTGCTGACTTGAAACCTCTGGACTCTGAACCCTCTTGACGACTACTTGTCCAAAACCTTCTTTTCTAAAGAGCTTAAGCAGAGCTAGAAAAACCTGCAGGCCCCTACGATTTGTTGAGAGCTGCAGCCTTTGTATGAACCGTTCTCCAGTGGAATTTTCATTAAAAAGATGTTCTTTTCAGACTACGCAGCATGAAAACATGCATACACATGAAACTGACTGCATGAAAGAAACTGATTTTTCCTGGGCTTACAGACTCATTGGAAACACAAGTGCGTTTTATTCAGAGCCGTTTAAACCCTGAATCTAAAGTGATTTTGATCCTCTCAATCACAAAGTCTTGACTTGGTTCTAGAACTGAGGAAACTCTGCTTTGTCAGCACACCTCTCAGGACAGAAGAAGTTTCTATTTGCAATTCCCACTTGCACCTGCACGGTGTACAATAACTGTGTGCCTGAGGCCAGGGCTGTGAATTCCTGCCTCCCTATCTGAACAAACAAGCTGCAGACATGGAAGCTCCAGGTAGCTTCAGCACTTCCAAAAGAGGGATCCTAGACCTGCCTGCCCAAGGTTTGTGGTCTTGCACAGAAAGGAAGGAGTTGGGGTTTTTTAATAGCTTCTGACTTGAGTCTACCGCCCAACCTGAGATACAAAGGAAAGCTTAATTTTACCAAACTCAAAGTTGGAGGTGATGCTATAGATACTGTAGCCCACAGCACTGGTGCAGACTGAAGAGTGTCCAAAACAGAAGCAGGGAGTACAGCCTCTTGGATTGGAGGAGTCCAGATGGAAAAATCCAGGTTTGCATCTGAAGATGCGAAAGAAAGAAAATTAATTTCCCTGATGCTTAACCCCAGGTCCTTGCTCAAATGTTTTTCATTCTTGAAACAAAGCCATGGGAAGAAAAACTCACCTCTCACAGTGGAATCCTTCCACATTGTCCTTGCACGCACACCGCCCTGTCTCAACGTTGCACTCCCCTGTGCTGCCAGCAGCATTGCAAGAACAGGGCCTGGGGGAGTCAGGAGAGAGGTTAGTTCAGTAAGAGCCACATAGAGAAAGCTTTAAAAAAGCCTAGCTTTCCTTTTAGAGAGCTGCAATCCTCCTTACCTGCACCCAGCTTCGGAGAGGGAGTGGAACCCTGGCTGGCACCGGTCACACTTGTCCCCCATCACACCGGGCTTGCAGCTGCACTGGCCGTAGCTGTCACACTGTGTGCTGAGGGAGCCTGTGGGGACAGCAGGGACAGGTACCTCAGCACACACATATGGCTCCATCAGCTACTCAAACTCGACACAACGGCCAAGAAATACGGAAGCAGAAAGCGGGAAGCACAGCCTCAAGCCGATGAGCGACAGCTTACCTAAAGACTGCCTCTACTTCACAGGGATTCTTTCCCTGGCAGCTCTAGACAGATGAACTGTTATCTAGTCTTCCCAAACTATATTCAGCCTTTTACTCCTACTAACCAACCTTTTTATATATAAAATATAATTTTAACTTCAAATTGCTTTCTTCTGCTTCATCCTCAGTGCTACATTTGCATGCCTCCAATTCCACATCTGTTTTACTCTGCAATATGTAATTTCCAAGATTTTATTCCCTGAATCCCTTGTGCTCCCCCTAATCAGCATCTCTCCTTTCCCTGACCTCTCCCTTTCACACTCCAATTTCCT
The DNA here is from genome assembly GCF_024509145.1 of Vidua macroura. Classification (NCBI taxonomy): domain Eukaryota; kingdom Metazoa; phylum Chordata; class Aves; order Passeriformes; family Viduidae; genus Vidua; species Vidua macroura. Next base: position 8,886,198 of record NC_071579.1, read on the forward strand.
TCCTTGATTCCTAAGTTGCATTTAAAGACTAAACTGCCTCTTTGGAAAAAGGCTGCATGTGCCACTATGAATCCTAGTAAACTCATGAGCAAAACCCTCATTTTTGGAAGGATGCCTTCCTCAGTACTGCTCCATTCAAGCAGTCTTGCACAAAAAGCAGTAGCAGGGTTCTTTAATCCATAGTGGACAAAATGCTTTCTCCCAAGCATCCATGTAGCTGCCAGCCTCAGAGCTGTCAGCACTGTAAGAGTTAACTAGCAGGAGAAAAATATTTTAATATACAGAAATAGTTGCTTGTTTCCACTTCAATCCACACCAGAAGATTATAGCAAAGTGAAGAGTTATAAGATGATTAGGCTGGACGGGACAGAAGAACTCACAAAACCTTTACCATATACAGCCAAAGTTCAAATCTCCTTTGCAGTCCCACTTAGGATTATTTAGGAAAAAAGAGTACTTGACAAAAAATACCAGTCCAAACATATCCAGGGGATTCAAATACACCCTGGGTGTCAGTGAGTCATTGCATACAAGCTAATGGCTAAGTTATAAACCCTTTGGAAGCTGTCCTTAAAGACCCAAGAAGTCACTTCCCTGCATCTTTTCAACCATCTCAGCTCACACCAACCCACATCCCTCTTAAAATAGGGTCTAACAAAAGGATCCAGGAAAGCAGTCAGAAGAAGAAAGGGCCTTTATTGGTCAAAAATGTCACAACTGAATGACTCCTTGACAAAATTAGATAGGAGATGCACCCTGGCAGACCTCTCCCTGGCTGCTTTTAGGGCTTGCTGCAAGCAATGACTTATGCCAGCTACTCTTTTGAAACATCACATCATATCTTACTGTGTGTTACCCTTTTCCCTCCTTCCACCTTACTTGCTGTGGGCTGGTGTAGTTATAGGATCACTCCTTACAGGTTAAGTGGTTCTCTATACAACAAAAGATTTATTCTCCTGCCAGAATTACCCGTCTCCGTTTATTTTAAAAGAGTTCCATTACATATTTTGAGTTTACTTTGTTTTATCTCACCCCACCCCCTTTTGTGTTTAATGTTTCACTGGTTTGTATTTATAGTGCTTGGATACTCAGTAGGAGAAACTGATGCAGCAGCTAAAGTTCACTACAATTTCACAGCATGAACAACTTCCAGAAATACCCACTCACATCATCTTGGTTATTAAGAATTTAAATGAGTTCTTTTGTACTGGGAGCATCCAGGGTAACACATACACAGTGGAAAAAAAAAATCTATTTCAGAATACATTCAAAGGACTAAGTGCTGCAGAGGCGACCTATCTGCCCCTGCCACCCTAACTCCATTTAGATCCAAGGAAAACTTAAACCAAAATACAACCCAATAAACATTTCCTATATGGAAAAAAAAAAAAAAAGAAAAGAAACCTAAACAACCCCTCCCTCTTTCTACCCCGGAGTTTGCAATGAGCTGCATGACCGAAAGCAGAGGTGGGTTCTGTGCGGAAGTTTGCAAGCAGCCGTGCTGCAGCAGTGCTCACCGACTGGGTTGCAGCTGCAGGGCAGACAGCCCTCGTCGCTGGCCAGGCGGTAGAAGCTGTCGCGGCAGCGCTCGCAGCGGGGCCCGTCGGTGTTGCCGGCACAGGCAGTGCAGTGGCCGCCGTGGCCCGTGGCGCGGTACAGCTCGGGGTCAAAGTAGCACTCCTGGGACCGCCCGTTGCAGTCGCACGCTGCAAAGACAGGGCACTATCAGTGACCAGCCCGGCCCCACAGCACAAAACCCAACCCTGCACAGTTCAGCTGTAGATGAGTTGGGGTAGGAGCTTTTAACCACTCCGAGACCTGAAACAAACTTGAGACCATTCTCATCAATGCCCAAAAGAAAACCACTTCTACCCCACCACTTCTTTTGACATCAGGCTGCCACTTGCAGCCAAAATGTTGTCCTCCCACACAGCACCACTGATCCCTGTCATCCAAACAAGCATGAAAAGGTAACATGAGGTTACTCCATGCTGCAATGAGAGCTTCTCCCCTGGATTGCAAATCCCTAGACAGCAGGACATCCCAACTTCACCAGCTCGTTGAGGGAAGCCAAAGACAGCTGGGACCCATCTAGACATACAGAGGTCAGACAGGAAGAAAACTTTTCTGTCTGAAAAAGCTTCCCTGTAAAGTAAACTACCAGGACCTGTGGTCTGAGACAAAACACCAAGCAAATTGGTGTTTTGTGACAGAGACCTGCATTTGCGGTCCAGAAATTAGATTAAATAATCAACAAGTAACTGTAAAAACCAATAACCCAAACACAAAAATTAGCTGATGCTAAATGAAGAACTTTTGAAAGGCCAATTATACTCCAGCATAGTAAGCATATTTTTTTGCCCTAGATCTCATAAAGTACAAGCCTGTATATTTCTGCAGGCCACCTCTTTCTTTAGGAAAGATGGGTGGTTCCCATCCTTCTCCAGAAAGGAGATGCCCATTCCTACGGATCTACCAGAAAGCTCCCACAGGGCAGGAGTGGAATGACCAACAGTCCCACCCACTGTGCTTAATGCTGGCTAACTGTGACTGAGACAAGTTAAAAGAAGGCAGGGCCAGCTTGTGGCTCCAGCAGAGGCAGGGGCCCAGCCCCAGCCAGGCTGTCCCCCGTCAGCCGCACATACGCAGGCACTCGTTGGCGCTCTCCGCGGTCGCTCTCCTCCACGGGCGGTCGTTGAAGAAAGGAAGGCACTTTTCACAGTCCACCCCGAAGGTGTTGTGCTTGCAGTTGCAGACCAGCTTCCCAAGCTCATTCTTCACACACTCACTCGCGTGCCCGTTGCATTTGCACCTGGTTCAGGAGAGGTAAGGAGCAGGTATTAAAACTCCAGGGCTCCAGGTCATTCGCAAAGCAACACCAAAAAACAGGGCCCAGTTCTCAAAATCTGAGATGAGAGAAATTTGAAGGTAAATGATTACAACAAAATCAAGAACAAAACTGCCGTCGTTCAGCCTGGAGCTGAGGGAGCTTCATGGATATCTTATGGAGACATTCTAATATCTAAAAGGGGTTTACAAGACAAAGAGAAACTTTTTATCAGGGCCTGTAGTGATGGGACAAGGTGTAGTAATTTTAAACATCTTTCAAATTTTAATTTAGATTGGACATAAGGAATCAATGAGGGTGGTGAGACACTGGCACAGGTTGACCAAGGAAGCTGTGGCTGTCCCATCCCAGAAGTGTCCAAAGCCAGGCTGGCCAGGGCTTGAAGCAACCCGGGATAGTGGAAGGTGTCCCTGCCCACGATAGGGACTGGATGATCTCTGAAAGTCCCTTCCAAACCAAACCATTCTATGAAACAAAGAGGTGCAGCCTGCTCTAGGTAGGCATTTAGAAAGGGAAGAAAAGTTAACTAACTCCTTTGCAGTCTTCAGACTAACCTGAGTAGGAGAAGCAAAGATTTAGCTGGATTTATGTTAGTAAATTTTCCACAACTTCTCTCCTGTGAGAGCCCAGAACACAGTATGTTCACTGGGTGTGGGCTACTGTGGTATCAGTAGGAAATTAAATAGCACAAAGGTGACTAATACAGAAACCCAGGGACCTCCAGACTGGTGGTGCAGCCAATACAAATCCACATGTGGCCAAATCCCTGTCTCAGGACCACCATATGAAAGCAGGCCAAAACCCTGCAGTGGTTTCATCTCTGTTTAGTAAAACATTTTATCATCAACTACCAAAGGTTAAAACATTCTACAATAGACTTTGGCAAAAGGAATGGACAACCACAAACATGTTGTACCATGTTCCAGACCTCCAAAGAGATAGTTTCTTCAATATATGTGAAGTAGAGACACAGAGATTTTCTGCTTACTGTTATTCAAGTACAGACACAGGAGAGAATAATTTAAAAACACATTAAAAACCACACAAACCACACAGCAGAAAAGATTTTCTTCTTTTGTTTTTCATTTTAGTTAATTCTTTTTACCATTTACCTTCTCAAATCACTTAATATTTCATCTAATCAAGGAAAAAAAATTGATCTCTGCCAGCCCTGAAGTTATAGCCACAAAAGCTTATACATAATATTTGCAAATTACCTAAATTCATTCTAATGCGTTCTTGATTTAGGACAGTCAGTAAAGACCAGAGCCTATTGTTATGATGTGAATACAATCAGTATCTTTAAAGCAGTCTAGTAAAACTAACCAAAAACTTTAGTAAGTACAGAGTTTTATTGTCTACTCACCTACCACCCACAGCAAAATCAGAAATTGCATAGTAGTAAGACTTGAGAACTTTTGGGTCATTGAAAACTTCATCTCCAAATGTGTTCAGACGGTTGAGGGTCACTCTAATATCTGTAGCTGTCACCCATTCCTAGAGCAGACAGAAATCCCATTAGATGAAACATCCTTTCCCTTGAGTCATTAGCAGTTCTATTAGCAAAGTCATTCCTCAGCAGCTGGTTCCTTCTTCCTTGTTTTCCCCTCTGCACCTCGGGAGCTCACACGCTCCTGCCCCAGAAGCCTTATTCCACATCCTCTTGGTTCAAATGGGTTTTCCTGACCCTTTCTCCTCTCTGGAGACCCTTTCCAATGCCTCTTCACATCCTGACTGCTTTCAGCTGGGAAGCACTGAATAACCTCTCCAGCAAAAAGTGCAGGGCAGGCAATTATGCCAGCTGGCTAATTGTACATATCTGTCTGGCTGTAGTTTTTCTGCAAAGCTATGCAGCACCAATGGGAAAAGCTTTAGGGTACATTTGTCTGCAGGCATATTGCACTAGACTAAGAGATACACAGAGACAAATGAGTGAGGCTGGGGGAGGCTGAGGAAGACAGACAGACAGATGTGACTTGCAACACAAGAGTTTTTCATAATATTTACACAGTGTCTGTAACACACTGCCCTGCCCTCGTGCAGCAGCAGCCAGCACACACAGCCTGTTGCCAAATTTCATATCACATTCTGCTAGCCACTGACATTGGCACCTCCTTGGTTTTATTATACCCTTTACAAAGCTGTTTTCCTTCAAACACCATAAAAAAGAACACAAAGAAACATTCCTGTATGTACAACTGTGCAGCCCCTGTGTCATTGCTCAGCCAGTAATACAGTATTTATTTACTGAATTACAAACACTGATGTAAACACATGGAAATACCAATCACAATGTACACATTTACTTCAGTTCTAAAAAGCAACACCAGCAGTTGGTATGTATTTTAGGAAACTGGTGGTCAGATCTCTATTCCTTACATAGAGAAGCTTATCAGAAAATTATACAATTGCTAACTTGAAATCTCCTTATTCACCTTAACGATAAGACATGGTTTTCTGCAGGGGTTGGCTACACCAATGAGGTGGCCAAACTGGTTCTTTTCCACTTCAAAAGGTCTTTGTCCTTTCCCATTAGTCTTATTTTTTCATTTCACTTTAGTATGCAGAAGCAACCCCACCAGGTTCTGCTCTCCTGCCTGGGAATTGAAAACAGGCAAGCCCTGAGCCTGCTGGGAGCCTGTCTCAGACTACTCCTGCTACTCTAAGAGCAAAGGGAAGTGATGGTAATTACAGCTCTGAAAGGAAGATAACGAGCCCCACTGAGGCAAACCCCACAGCTTTAGCTCCTTGCTGCAATATAAACTGGAGAAGTCATCAAGCAGAACACAAAAACTGGCACGTAAATCAGATAAACTGGTGTTCTAGTATGCTCCTGACCACTGCCCAACCACTCCCATGAATGCAAAAGAAGCATTCAAGAATGTTCAACAACAAAAAACTCTTGCCAAAACCCCCTTGCCAAGCCACCTGTAAGAGAAAAACACCAAGGATAAAATCAAATTTCTCTGCTTCAAAACACACGTAAGAGAAAATGGTAGGGATTCCTGTAATGCTTCATGTATTTAGAAGAATCGTCTATTTCTTACTTTTTTCTGCTTGAAATGTACATGCAGATGCCTCAAATATTAACTGGACTGAGACTTTACCTTCCTCTGTCCTTGTATCTGAAACAACAGCAGAATGTCCACAGCTGCTGTCTAAGCTGGCAGAGATTTACATTCATCCTCTGAAGACTTCCATGATCCCTAGTGACAGATCACCCTTAAAGCCAGTGGGTTTGCTTTTTTGCACCATAAACTTACTATCAATAGACTCAAGAGTTCAACTTTTCCTTCAAAAGCACCTCTGTGGATTGTCCATCCCAACTTAGCTGTGCAAGGGCCTTTCACTATGAGTGAGGGCTGTAGTGCAGCCCAGTGGGCACAAAGCCACCACGCAGAGTGACTCAACAGGAAGACTCAACTCAGACCACCTGACTGACACAGTCCTGCTCACATACCTGCAGCACAGGGCTGTTGTCGAAGTTGTAGGCACTGGGACGCCCCTCGAGCGTTGAGAAGGCCACATTGCCTCCGGTGAGAGGGGAGATGTCGCTGAACTCATCGGTGCAGAGCGCCTGCTGCTCGTCCTCCCCGGTGCGGATGAAGCCACGGTTGATTTTGTGGTAGGTGCTCTCACAGGACCCGCTGTAGTACTGGTAGGGCACCCACGGGCCGTCCTCCTTCGTGCGCTTGTAGATGGCAAAGCTCTCGGGCCGGCTCGTGTGGAACTTGAGGCGCACGTACGTGATGTCAAAGGCTTTTCCTGTGGGGGAGAGGAGACATGTGAGAAAGACTCAAAACTGACAAAGAATGGAAAGAGCTGCACTGCATTTCTCTCTCTGGAGAAACATCTCCCAGCATTATCCACAAGAATAAGCATGTCCAGCAACACCAGAAGCGTCTCTTCCAGGCCAGTATAGTATCTCCAAGCAATGACAAGGTGAAGGAACTGAAACAGAAGTTGAGGGCAGGCTGAATAGATAGATAAAGAGACCTATAAACTTCTGTGCAACCAAACACATTTCAGAAGCTGCAATTCTCTTCTGCATACATCCCTAACAGATGACAGACTACATCAGACCCATGAGTAGTTTGTGTGTATTTAAGGCCAGGCCCAAGTTAATAATGACATTTGATGATATTTCTCCCAAACATATGCATGGGAGAAACAGTATTAACCAGAGAGGAACAAGTCACACTGTAGAGCCTGGTTTGCACCTCTGCTTCTTCCCTACATAGACAACACTTCAATATCTTTTTACAGCTCACAAAGCTTTTCCTCCAGCATTGAACCTACCAACTACAGCCCTCTTCTACTCATTCCCTGGGAAAAACAAAATGAGGTTTAAGTTTCCCACATCATTTGACTAAAGTCACCAAGGCATTTTTCAGATCAGAGTGCAATGATTTCCAAGCTACCCATGTTCTCCATCGCCTAGAAACATGAAAGAAAATCCACCTCCTTGCCCTCTGTTCCCCTCTTAACCGGTCTGTGGCAGTCAGCACATCATCCTCCCTCATGACTCTTCTCCAGTGGCTTGAGCATTACCCCCAGGCACATAAACCAACGGCCCAGGGGAGTCACATCCCTGAGAGAACCCATTAGGAGAAAAGGGCCACAACACTCTTCAGCCACCTTCGTGTGCTAACCACACTGGCCAAGGGTTCCCAGGAGCAGGCATACAGCTGTATACCAGCTGTTCTTGCTCCACTTCAGCAAGCAGACTGTGTACAATTAGGACATCCTGGAGCATGTTGGGAGCTTGCTAAAACAACATTGAATTTGTCTGGAATAAAACCTCGGGTGTTTAGTCCCTGCCATGCTCTTTTATGCTCCCACCATTTCCAAGAAAAACAGTGCTCTAAGCAGAACTTGCAGCCATCACCGGTTCTTTCGTTGATCCAAAAAAAAAGCTACTAGAAGAGTTTCAGCTGATTGAGAAACAGGTTTTTTCCAACCCGCGAAAGTAACACAGATTTAACCCCAACTTGTAAAATGAATGAATTGTACCATGTTAAATTTTAACATGAGGCTTGGCACTTGCTGAAGTGTTCACCTCCTTCACACGTGAGAGCAGACCAGAGGCACCATGCACCAAGAACAGAGTGTCCTCATAGAACACACGCACACACCGACAGCCGTGAATTCGGTCACGAACCACGGAGCTGCCCTGAATGCCCCCCAGTGATTAGGCCAGGGGCCAGCCTGCATTAGGCATGCCACACCCAAAGCCTGTATGGCACAAGGCAGGAGCCAAAGTAGCAGGAGAAGCACAGCAAAGGGTCCAGAAACCAACATACCTGAAAAAAATAAAGTAAAAATCAATATATACAGCGCCTGAAAAATTATATCCTCCAATGTGTTAGCTTGGCACAGCCTGGTTTTTGGTAGCGGGGGGCCCATAGGGGTGGCTTCTTTGAGAAGCTGCTAGAAGCTTCCACTACGTCCAACAGAGAGCCAATCTCTGATGGCTCTGGAGATGGACATGCTGCTGGCCCAGTTAGAGAGGTTGGTAACGCCTCTGCGATGACAGATTTAAGAAGAAAATCAAAACAGCACACATACAGTTTCGCACAGTTTTTTTTTCCCCAGGGCTGGCGAACCGCTGCTGCTGGGGCCAACCCCGGCGTGGTGCACGGCAATGCGCTGCGGCTGCCCCCACCACCTTGGGGCGGCCCACACCAGCCTTGCCTGCCTGGCCGCCCCAGCCAGCCGTGCTGCAGGCAGAAGGGCAGGGGTGGCAGCTTCTCCTGCCGGCACCCGCATGAAGAGAGGCGTTAAACAGCACCAGCACCGCGGCGGCCGCCGCTGCCCACACGGCCGGGCTGCTTGGCCGGCAGTGGAAGCACGACGAGCAATTTCCGCAACATGGAACCTGGAGGAGATCGACTTCTCGGCACTGCGGGATCTCACAAGAATCTTGGAATCAGTGGAACTCGTTGGCAATGGTACCTACAAACAGCAGGTTTTGATCTAGTCAGAGAAGAGGAGGAAGTGAGGACGTGTGAGGGAAAACAACACAGCGACACCGAGGTCAGTGGAAAAGAAAGAGAGGGAGGAGATGCTTCAAGCATCAGAGCCGAGATTCCTCTGCAGGCCATGGTGAGGCTATGGTGAAACAAACTGTCCCCTTGTCATGCACGAAGTCCACAGGGGATGCAGAGATCCACTCGCAGCCCATGGGAAAAGTGCTCACACTGGAGTGGGTGGATGGCAGGGAAAGCTGTGATCTAATGGGAGACCAGAATGGAGAGAGGGCCCATGATTCCAGAGATAGAGAGAAAAAGCCCTTGCTTCCAAACCAGAGCAGCCTACCCTTAAAAGACTGCACGCTGTGGACAAGTGACCCACACCACAACAGTTTTGGGATGACTGTTTGCCCATGGGAGGGACCCCATGGCGTAACAGAAAAAAGGCTCCTCTCCCTGAGTGAAAAGATCTTGAATTACAAATGGACTAAAACCCCCATGCCCTGTCTTCCTGCACTGTCGGTGGGAAAGAGGGAGGGGCTGGGGGAAAACAGGTGTTTTAAAGGCTTATTTTATTTCTCATCATCCTCCTCTGACTGTTAATACTAAATTTACTTTATAACTTTAAAATTGAACCTGTATTGCCCTTAAAGTGTTTTCTCCCAGTCCTTATCTCAACTCATGAGCCCTTTGTTAATTTTTTCCGCTCTCCTCTGCTCAGCTGCAACAAAAGTAAGTGAACTTTGTGGATATCTGGCATTTGGCCAGTGTCAAACCATGACACCCAAGAATAGAAAAAGACCAATCTGATGTTTAAAGTACCCACCAAATAGTATTGTCTGTGTGTGACATGCAGGACAGCTGGGACATCACACAGATACAAACCCCCTAATACTTCTACAAAACACCCTTTCCTATTTATATCACGTGTGCATGGATCATGTATTATGGAAGACCCAAGCACAAGACTGGAAGCCAGACATTCACAGTTGTGGCTCTTGCTCAGTACCAGCTCACTGATGGTTTGGGGTTGATTATTTAATGAGATTTTCTTACATACAAAAGACAAATGAGAAGCAAGCGCCACCATTAAGCCAATCTGCTTTCTTCCAAAGGATCAACACTCAGCACTAACTTAGCTTAGGCATTCCCTCCCCTTCCTGCCCAATACAAGAGATGAATCCTGTTCCTGTGTATTTGGAGTGTTTTTCTCATGAATTGCAATAAAGGTAAGAAGCAGGCATCCTGTGTACAGATCAGACCCTCCCAGCTTTCCTGCTTCTCTTACTACGTGGGCTCTTCTCTCAAAGAGAGCTCTGCACTTGAAGGCAAAATATACTTGAGGTAGGAACAAAGCGCACACGCAGAAACTGAAGACAGACACAAGACAATAGGCTGGAGACACACAAACATCTTTTTCAGCTCCATGGTAAACAAACCCAGGATACACTTCACACCTTTTCCAGGTAACGGGCAAGGGGCCCAGGAAGCAAATACTTCCTCCTTTTGCATGAATACCCCAGTGTGCTGATCTGCAACTTGACAGCCTATCCCAGAATTTCACCAACATCTTGGATAGAGAGCAACTAAAAATCACAACTACTATCATAGTTCTATTACTAGTAAAAGTGTCATCAGCTTAATGAGAGAGCTTGACATGGTAAGAGAAAACAAAATCTAACACTGAAAGTCAGCCCTGGTGGGATTTCTTTGGGCAACTTTAATGACAAGTGAAAATGGGAAAACATCAGGCAAGAGCAGCCATTCCCTAAGTCAAGAGGAGATAAAAAGTAAGCCAGAGACAACAAAGAAGGTCACTTCATTAAACGGTGTCAGCTGAATTGTCAGGAATACCCAGCTCTTTTGAATTGGGGTGGTTAGTTTTCTACTAGTACTGCATTCCTCTGGTGTGAAGCAAAACCCCTGTGTTCAGGCTTCATCAAGATGGGGAGGAAATGCTTCAAAAGAATCCTGGGAATGATGAGGGGGCTGAGCATGTGCTTTCACTCACACACACAACTTTCTGCCCTAGATGAAAGCCCGGGTCACAGGCTGCTTGCCCCAGAAAATAACTACTTTTTTTGCTCTCCACTATAACTGAATTAGGATCCTTGTTTCCTGACAAGGTCTCCTACTGCTCCCTGAAAGGCCCGGCTCAGCTAAAGGCACAGCACATGCCAACTGCGCTCTGGGCAGCATGAAAACATTATCCCTGGGAACCCCTTCTGCTAAACGGCAAGGACCCTCCCTTTTTCATCTCCAGTTTTACATGTCAGGCCAAGAAAATACATTCAAACCCCTCCCAAATGAGCAACCCACGTGAAAAAGACATTTATGGCAGCTGGCAGCATAACTCCTTGAGCAGGGCAGTTAATGGCATTAAAGAGGAATGCAGTTAATGCACAGAGAGAGGCTGTGCAGTGCCTTGCCGGGTAAATACAGCAGGAACAATGGAGTTTACCCAAGACCAGCTGACACAGTGTGGAAATACGTTTCCCCACTGTTCACACTGAACATAAATACTGTGCTTAACAGCCTGGCAGTTCTTTGAGGCTGCAGAGCCTTTTTCCAGCAAAGATAAGCAGCCTAGGTTGCTTTCATGTCTTGTTGGACTGAATAAACATATACAGCTATTACACTAAGAAATGGTGACAGCAATAACCAGGTGAAAGGCAGTTTTAAACATTACATTTAGAAGACAAAAAGACATTGTTCTCCTCTTCCTAGAAGCCAGTACTGACTTGGAGTTCAGTTTGGCTTAGAACTGTCTGATAGTGTCAAGCTTCAGGTAGTATTTCCTTGTGTGTATTGAGAAGTGACAGATCCGTTTTGCAGGAGGAACTCCATGTGCTGGAATCAGTGACCATGAGCTTAGCGCTTCACAAGTGCAACCTGATGTGTGTTTTAAAGTATCCAGAGCTCAAAATCATGAGCCACACATTTTAAAACTGCATCTTTTCTGAGGCATGGAGCTGTTCACCAGCAAGTGACAAGGTGACACAATAACCAGCCCCCTCTTACAATTCAGGATCACAAAAAAAAAAAATCTTTAATCCCTTTCTCTACTGTAAGCAAGCACACATACAAGCCTTCAAGACAATATTGCAATTACAGATTCAAAGGAACGAGCAAGTTCTGTGCCTGGAGAGGCAGCAGAAGTGGCATTGAAAATGTTCAGCACTGTTTGGTTCAGGGGATGCTGCTCCAAACAACCTGCTCACAACCTGCTCACATTGCTGGGCTTGGCCAGATGTCATCAGCAATCACAGCCCTCCCTCAGCTGGGTCATCTCCAAATTCAGTATCCCAAGGTCCACCAGGAAATGTGCCATGCTAAAACCCATATAAGCCAATGCCATTCAGATCTTCAGAAACTCCTCCCTTTTCCCTGAAGTTAGGAATTCATTCTACACACAAAAGACCTCCTTGTATTCAGGCCCCTCAGAACGGATGGATAATTTACATCAGGAAAACTGTCCCGCCAGCTGGCATGGTGACTACAAGTGCTGAATTGTGAGCAGATGCCTGGGTGAGATAAGCCCAGAGGACACTCAGGCTCCTTCATTATCAGTCCACTGGAATCCCCTGCACATGGGACTGGCACATGGAAAGAATCGATGCTACCTCTCCTGCATACAGCCACTGAGTTTTGCCAAGGGAAAAAATAATCCACCTGAGAAGACTGCATTGGGCAAAGAACCAAACCTTTGCAGAGTTGCTTTTCACAAAATCCACTGGGCAGTAATGAAATGGTTAAACTTTACTGTTTCTCTTTTGGTTGGCTCCTGTTTCAAGGCAGCTTTTCTCACACAGGTACTTGCTGACAACCTATGTCTCAGTAAAGGTTAAAAGAATTGAAAGCAAACCCAGTAACAAATAGAGCCTACTTAGTACTTTTTGACTGGATTTCATTTCCATTTTGCAGTGAAGGGCAGAGAGCAATCAGATACAACTGGCATTTCACTTTGTCTTTTTCTTCTGACCTGTTTCCCCATCATTCCCAGGAAAACATGCCAGCTTTCCCAGCTACTAGACTGCAATGTGCTCCATGCCATTCACCCTTATTCCTGCCTCAACTCTGCCCTTCTTGAACCATCAGCTCTCCCAGCACCCAGCACAATGCTGGACCAGCCATGAGCAAAACAGACTGGCTCTGATTCTTCCAGACACACAGATCCCAGAACCTCACACAAGCAGTGTGTTCCTAGCAGGGGACAGAAACCTGGATGTCAGCAGACAGAAGCCATCAAGCTCACAAGGTTTTCCTCAAGACCAATCACTGTCTCTTGAGTCAGCCAACCACTCCAAATTCTCAGCTACCACAGTATTTTACAGAGTTTATAAGGAGGGGAGGAGAGTGATAAACACCTGGAGACACTTGTTCTTTCGGAATAAAGTACATTCATTAAACAACAACAGCCCAACACCTGCAGGACACATAAGTGTTAAGTTGTATCACTTGCATCACGTGTGCATGAAAAAGCCACACTTATGACCAAAATCAAGAAATTTCTGAAGTTCTAGAACAAATGTCCTTTAACAACTACATCCTAGCCTTCTGAGAAAATTTGTAGAGGAGGAGGAAGATAAGAGCCCTAGTACTGCCCAAGCAAATGGAATATCCAGTATCTGAAAAAGGAAAGCAAAGGATTTCTTTCTGAGGAATTCCACTAGTGAAATAATTCCATGCATAAGCACAGACAACAGTTCTCACATTCCAAGCTGTGGCCTTTACAGGAACACAAACTAGTAATAATAAATCTTAGGTTTATTTCTTGTCCTCACCTGAAGAGCCTCAAGATGTATGTGCATATCAAGAAAGGCCTGAAGGATTTTAACAATCTTTTCTTAAACCATGCCCCACCAAACCAAAGATTCTGGCATGTGGAGCTCCACCACAGATGGGTGCTGGGGTTTTAAAAGAGCCTGACAGAGACACAAACATGGATTGTTTTTTCTGGGAGCCCGTTCTAAGATGGGGACAGAGGAAGGAAATGTGTTTGGGACACTGGGGGAATGAGCACAGCCTGGAGCACGCTGGAACGAAGGCAAACTCCCACCACCCCATTAGATCATGCATTCTTCCAGCACTCCCAAACAAAGGCACCATTGACTCCTGTGCGTGGGCGGCTCCGGACAGCAAAAGGCTGCCCAGTAAATTATTGCATGATAATCCAACATTGATAGGTCATTGAGGCTGCTTGTTTTAGTCATGTATCCAAGGGGAGGGGGCTTATTTCCCCCTGCTCTGGGCTGAAGGCAGCCTTGTGAAAAATGCAGTTTTTTATTTGATCACTTTTAAGTCAGTGTAAAAGTCAGAAAACCTTATCCATTAATTCAGTACAGCTTGATGTCTTATTTGTACAGCTTTGATGCAAAGATGTTAAGTCCATTTCCCAAAACAGCCAGCTGTGTTTATTCACTGGGGACTGGGAAGATCCCATGTCCAACACAAAAATCCTAGCTGCACAGGAAGCCTCAAAGTCCTTTTTCAGCACAAATGATAAAAGCTCATTTTTAAAAGGCCCTTTATGCTTGGCAAGCACAGCAGATCACAGATGATCAAGGATGCCACGGGCCATTTTGGGGAGGGCTCCATCTCATTCACATATTGGGACTGCAAAGCTACCTCCTGCCACCAGTATCAGCACCAAAACAAGCCAGATTGGTGTTACCATGGGTTGGGATCTTTGGAAAGTTCATTTGCTTGTATCAAAGGTCCAGAAGCCCCTCCACAACCCATACACAATAGGTATGAGTGAAAACAGGTCTCTCCCACAACTGAAGGAACACAGGAAAGTGGGAGTTTACTCTCACAAAACAGGAGTTTTACCCAAGAAGCAAAAGGAAAAAAAATAAAAAAACAACTGTACCTTTTCACAGGTGGAGATGTGGGGATGGAAGAATGGCTGAGAAAGAGACTACAAACTATTTTCAAACTCCAAAAGTTTAAATAGCTACAGAAAACTGAGGTCACAGCTTCTTTAAATATTTGGCCAATTGGTAAAAACATGATTTCCTGTTAAAAGAAAAAAGTCTACTGGACTGTAGTGCAGTACCTTGCAAGAAATGTAGTATCAGATAATCTGGTGAGAATTGTGAAACCATTTCCTCAAAGGACAACTAGATTTTACTGACTTCTGAGGGGGGAAAATGAAATAAAAAGCATTTTGTGAATGTTGTTAGTGCTGGAACGTCAGCAGGTTTTCCTGAGACCTGTTTTCCTTCTGCATACCCCCCCAGCAGCCTCACCCTTCAGCAGCTCAATGTCCTCCCCCTGCTCTTTCAATCAGCACACCTTAAGTCAAAGCATGTGATGCTTCAGTTTCAGAAGTTTAACAAACCCAGATGATCAGAGCCAAAGGTGTCCTGACCAAAGGCAGCATGAAAATTATTCAGTATGGTGCCCATATGTGTAGGTGAGTGAGATGCCCCCTGCTCCAGGCCCAGCACTCCTGAAGTGTCCCTGCTCCAGGTCCCACTGGAGCACTGCTGCTCCACCCACTTCAATGGCTCCATCACTTATGATAATCAGCTAATTTCTATTAAATAACATCTTGAAGCCTTTTCCCCTGTCAAAAGGCAGCACTTTACCCGCTCACCCCTGACCCACATGTGCTGACAGCCTGCAACAGCTCTAACACCTGGCTTTGCTCCTATCTGAATTAGATATCAAAAGCACACAGCTCGTATTGTTGAGCTTAATTAAGAACAAATTAAGTGATATGTCTATATACAATGAGTGCTCTAGCAGCAGCAAGTTCAGCAGCTCTGGGAGTAACATGACCCTCCAGACTGACTCACGCACTGCTGGCTGTACAGCCACGGAGAGGCCAGAAATGTTCTTCACACAGAACGTTGAATTCCCTGGAATTTTGATGTTTTACTCTCCCTTCAGCTTTTCCAACTCCCACTCACCAGCCCCAGATTTTTTTCAGACACAGGCCATAATTAACAGCACTGTTATTTGGGAATAATACTGTTGCTGTGAGCATCCATCACCTGGCCTGATGCAGAATCAACAGCTTTCTTTTCTCAAGTATTTTAAGTTTTGCTCTTTTCAGCAAACACTTAAGAAGACTAACTTTGAGCACATTTGCATAGCACTGTTAACGCTGCACAGTTTGTATATCTCCTGCCTCTCCATCTTCCCTCCTCCCAAGAGACTCCAGCAATGGATTTTAAGCAGCAGCTGACCTGCCTTCATACTAACTTTTCATGCATTTTCAGTCAATTGCAGGCTTATGCACAAGCTACCATTATTTATGAAACCCAAATTGCAGCAATATCCATAGAGCCCATTTTCAACCACCCACACACACAATGGTTTTTACTTTCTCACACAATTAAGCTGGGGAAGAAATTGGGATAAACAGACTTGACAAAACCATTGCTGGAGCGAGGTCATTTCCAAAACAAAGCTTGCCACTGAGTTATGTTTCAACTATGTTTTGGGAATTTATAAGCAAAGCTCTTCCAAATTTTTCCTGAAGCAGAGAAGGAACTGCACTCCAGTTCCTGATTCACACGTAACAGCCAGAATATGCCTTCTACTTTGCCTCTGGAGAATAATCTGTACACACTGCCAGAGCTTGTGGAAGTCACACGGTGTGTTCAACACACAAGTGTGTGAGTTCATGTTCACCCACACGTCCCATCTGGAGACACATGAAGGACAAAGTACTACTTAATGCAGTGGCTAGTTCTAAGAAAAGAGTTTAGCCAAAAAACACAAGTACTTAAGAAGGTAGCACGGCTTAGCATGAAGGGACAGAAGCAATTCTGTAAGATTATTTTGGAATACCATGAACAAAGATAATAAAATTGGATGCTTCCCTGCTGACCCTTCAAAGGTAAGGCTAAGTCCAGACTTCCTGATATGTCCAGCTGCAAAATCTGCAGCTCTTGATTTAACCGACAGATTAGAAGAGTCAGATCTGCTTCACATCAGGCTCCAAAACACCTCAATGTATCCACACCAGACCTCAATTTGGAAAGCTACCTATAGATCAAAATTCCTTCTACAGGCTAAAGGCTACCAATCCAGGAACAGAGAAAATTGTGAAAAAGAATGGATACATGAACAGTCTTTCCTTACTGTCTTGTATGAGGGAGGTTTCCAGACTGAGCTATTACTTTGCTGCTTTGTAAAGGAAGGATTGAGAAGATACCAACAGAGTTGCTGAAGTGGGGATACTGCTGAGACAGTATCATGTCAAATGAGTATCCTGGAAAAAGTGCTTTCCTACATCAGCCCCAGCAGATACAAGAAAATTAAACATTAATGTATTTATAAGACCTTCTGCAGGAACTTCTAACTTTCTGAGCTTATGTGGTGGTGTTGAAACTTGGACCATACAGTGTGGTGGGAAGCTAAATATTAGCGCCTGGTTCCCAGTGGCAGGAATGCAATGCAACCCTGGGAATTCCAGATGTGCAATTAATTCACCTTGTTAGCAGCAGAGCAGTGAGGCAGCTGTGCTGCCAAGAACAGGTTGAGCAGCCTGGTGGGAGCTATGTAGAGAAATGCATTTCATGCCCAGATGGTTCAGAGCCTCCCAACACACACCAAGGACCATCGTGCACACGGGAGGACAAAATCCATGTCCCTGAGCCCTGTGTTAGTCACATGCCACAGCTTGTTGGACCACACCACACCCTGCCCAGTCCTGCACGTGTTCTTCAAGCAGAACATCAAGCAGGGATTTCCTCAGGTAACAGCACTGCCCAAAAGAGGGTCATTGCACAGAAAGTGAGTTTAACCATCTGCACCGAATGCCAAGTGATGAGATTTTCTTTAGGCACACTACACTGCTGTGAAGCCTAAAGGAACTCTACCAGAGGGAAGATATTTTTCTCAGGAGACAAACTTTAAAATTAATTTTCTTATTAGTACTGCTAAGTACATTCATTTAAAAAATGCTGAATTCCTAGGTAATGAAAAAGCTTTATTTGAAGTTAGATGACAACTCTCATAACTCAGTTAGTAATGTAAAATACCATGCATTAAAGCTTAAAGTAATTTGTTGCCCATCAGTAGAAGTCCACAAAATAGGGGTCAAAAGAATTCTTTTTCCCTCTCCTTTCAGGGTCCTTATTTTGCATCCTGACACTTTTGATAGTATTTTTTAGGGAAAGAAACAGCCACTTAGATAAAGCCTCTGCCTTTGTGAAGTCTCAAACAATACAATGCTCTCAAGGCTTTGTTTTCGCTAAATTCTTAAATTTACTGACAAGTCAAACCCAAACCAACCTACCTGTGGTCCTTCAATCTACAGACATCCCAAGAAAGATGAAGATCATCACGCTCTTCAATCTACTGCTGAGGCTCAGCAATGAGGGTTTGGCTTCTCCAAAAGCTCAGACTTCCAAGGCTCCACAGTATTCCATGTCTCTGTTCCTCTACACCTGTCTAGACAGGTACCTCACTCAGGAGTCACAGAAAGCTACTATCACACAACCCCAATGTTAATCTTCATAGTATCACTTAAAAAAAAAAAGATCTGTACAACAGTGCAACAGGAATGGAGGAAATTCCAAAAGATATCAAACAGTACAAATCCTAGAGGTTTGCTTCCTTGGTAGTCTGATCAGATAATTATTTTTTAAAGTTTATCACTTCCCAATAAACTTCTGATTTCAACTGAATATCAATCCTTATCCTTAAAGCAATTAATAGGGCAAAATTTGCACTCACAGGTAAAAAAACCCTAAAAGCTAATTTTAAACCCTTGAGAGCAGCATACATTAGCCATAGTAGACAGCTGTCTTCTTTTGGCACAACACATTTCATGTTTGGTCTCTACTTCAATGACAAAACTTAGAGCCAAAACAGGAGATTCATCAGTTGCAAGAACCTCTGAAAGGAGAAAATGAGTCAAACTCAGGATCTGTCCATGTAAAGGCAATGTTGCAAATGCAGTGGACCAGTGGTGAAGGGATCTTGGTTCACCACAAACACATGCAACACTGACTCTGCATTCTACCCTCCAACTTCTTACAGAACTCCACACTGAATTAAAAGTGAAAAGCCTTGCTCTACTTCAGTTTGAAAAGAAGACTTGCTAGAGATTAAAATCTAATTAAGGACTCCTTAAATGCAAGGCAGCAGATAGACACAAGACAAGCAGAAGAAATACTAATGACTGCCAAGATCCAAGTGGGTAATGTGAGACATTTGCAGCCACTCACCCAAAATAACATTGAATTCCCAGTTTTGCTAAAGCAGGAGGAGTGGGTAAGAAGGAGCCCTGGGAGCAGAGGAACTAGGAACACAGTGCTTCCCATGTGTCAGCTTCTTGGACAAGTTTTAGGAGGCAAGTCTTGCATCTTTCTCCACTCCACAACAAGGATATCTTCAGAGTCATATCTGACTGCAGAAGCCAAAAGCTGTGAGAGATGATGTTTGAACCCCAGTTCCCTCTTTGGCTACCTTTTTCCCTAACACTAAAAATAACTGTCATTATTGTGGAGAGCTTCTTCCTTCTACCCAGTCAAGCAGAAGAGCAAAGGGTTCAGAAACTATGTAAGACATGACAGGGCACAGACCAAATTCTTAGGTGAGCATTACTTCCATAGTGTAATGCATTCCAGCAGGAGGAACACAACTGCCTCCTGTTTGTAAAGGCTAACAGCCATGCCTGCCTGAGACACTGCAAATAATTCCATGAGCCTTTCATGGGCACTGCCAGGAAAAAAGCTTTAACATACAAAGTTATGCAGCAATATCACACAGAACAGCCTCCCTCTGGATGAGTAAATGGACAGTGATAACCTTCTTGGATGTCTCACTCCTGCAAAGACTCGGAGAGCAGTTTTAGTGAATGGATTTCTTTCCAAAAAAGTTGCCAAGAAAGAACGCTTCAAGTACTTCAAATGCGTGGACAAGTTGCATGCTCAGATTTCCCTTCACCAAGGTGTGATGACCCTATATTTGCTGTAGATTATTTGTATTACTACCAAAAAAAAAAAGTAGTATTTTACCTCAAAAAGCCTTTTTATAAAATAAATATTCTATTTTCTTTTACAAGTCAGAAAAAAAAGTAATTTTTAAGCTCATTCAACGTTTCCACTACCAGAACATAGCACCACCCAATACTTGCTGAATTTTCTTAACACACAAAAAAAGACTCAAGTACAGTCTAGTTTATTTTCAGGTTTCCCTATACAAGCCAATGCAAAGAAAAGCACTGCTATTAAAAAAAAAAAATAAGCTCTGGGCCCATGATTAGATACACTAGATTTCACACAAATTACAAAAAGCCTTAGATCAATACCAGCAATGATCTAATCACTTCCAGATCACACTGCTATACTTTTACAAGAAATTATTTTAACTTTTATCATAATTATTTTTTGCCAATCTAAGGATAGCAGTAAAAAGTTAATTTTCAGCCCATTAAAACTAAGCCATTAACATTTCTTTTAACAAGCATATAAAGAGATCCAGATCTGCACTGCTGATTTCTGAAGGACAGTGATGATGGTGGAGATGAAGGACAAGAAGTTGACAGTGTTGACAATTTAGCAGGGGGCATTTTCCTGGAATAGCTGATTTTGCTGAGGATAAGGAAACAGCTTTCCATATATTTCACCGAGCAGTATCACTCTGGTAAAAAACTGCTAGACTAAGCAGAGCTTTCTCTGGCAAACATGACAAGAGACCTCCAGGGAGTTTTAGGATGCATTCATGCTTAGCCTCCTACCCCTCACTTCAGCTCCAAGAGTGGAATTTCCTTCCTCCTTTTATCTAGACTTCTAAGTACTGAAGGTAAGTAAATATGGGGGGGGGGGGGGGAGGGCAGAAAGAATCATAAAAAAACCCAAAAATACAGAAGTCAGAGAGTGCAGCTAAAAATTTGTACACAGTATTTTTCATCCATGTCAAGGTCACTGATAAAGAAATCTAAAGTCACTATGCTGATCACACACTGCTTCATTTCCTCAGGTATTACTGAGCTGGTCACCTAACCAGGTCTGTTTACTTTTTATGCTAAGTTCTGTTGCAGAAAGACAAGGCAGCTGGACAGATTGGCTTTTTAAGTACATTTCAATCTCCCAGGAACATTAAGTACACAAATTATTCACTGCTTCATTAACCAAGTGACTAGATAGTAACAGCTTGCAAATTTAAACCACATTGCCCAACATGAGCATATCCTCCTCCAGACGTGCTGGTTGAAGAGTAATCCGTGTTCCCCCAGCTCAGTGTCCCACAGCTCCTGAGAAAACACAGCCAGGCTGTTCCCAGCCTTTTCATGGACACACCAATAAGCTCTGGAAATAAGATGAACTTCAACAGGTAAATCTGTGAGCATGAAGATGCAGAGGAAAATCATTGTGCTGTCTAGCTGCAGTCACATATTACAGTGCAATTCAGAAAATAATTGTAGTTGTTGGGTTTTTGTAATCAGCTCTTCTCAAGGTTCAACTCCTTCTCTCCAAAACACACGGAGCTTCCAAGGTCCCTCTGACACAGACATTTTTACAACTGAAAAAGGTGGATTTGCTAAGCAAAGTTTTCCTAAATATTTCTATCTCTATAGCAAACAAACATGGAGCTGTGCCAATTCTATTTGCACAGGATAGTTTCCACATAGTGTTTAAATTAGCATTAAACTAAAAAAAAAAAAAAAAAAAAAATAAAAAAAAAAAAAAAAAAAAATCAGTAAGTCCTGGTTATGAGATCTCCTGTTCTCCAGGACTGAGTGGATGCTGAGTGCCAGCACAGAGAGGAAACTCACAGCTCCCCCTTTTCTCACACTGCTATTAAATCCTTTTATAAGCAACTAATTCTCCAGTTCCCACTTCTGAGTCTAACAAAGAAGTGCTCCAACAGCTCTTTGGATAATCCCTCAAGCCTAATATCCACCACTAGCCACAGATCTTAAAAGTGTACTCAAATGAAACATCATTCAGGAGGGGGATAAAAAGTACCTTCAAACCTATGTAAAAGGAAATTATAAAACAAAAAAAAAGCTTTATAAAGAAGTTGCAGGCAAAGAGCTGGTTTAATCTTTGATCTGCTCAGACAAATCACCACCACTCCTCAAGACAGTCACCATTCTCCCAAAGGGAAAGTATTAAAAAATTAGGAAGAAATGAATACAATTCAGGTTTGCAGTGTGGTTCAGAGGCAGAAGCTTAATGTCCTGCATCCAGATGAGTCTGCAAGCCCAAGAAGGGCTGTGCTCCACGACCAGGGCTTCCAAATCCACTCAGACACACCACATCTGCTCCCCTTTGATCACTCACAGTCTGGACAGCCCAATCCAGCACAAACTGTACTAACATTCTTGGTTTTCCTCCTGTTTACCCCTTAAACTTGCAGCTGCAGTGGGAAGTCTCTCCTCCTCACAGCAGCCCCACTGGGCCACAAGTTGCAGAACAGCACGTAGAGTAAATCCAGCATCTCTGCTCCCACGTGTCAGCTCCAAATCCACAGCTCATCCCACCCCACTGAGCACAAGATCCAAAGCTTCCCAGCCAAGGGTCCAGAGCCCATCCTGACAGCAGGACCACATTTCACAGGACAACTGCCAAGTGCCATGAGCAACAGATAAATCACTTGTGCTTCAAATCTGGAGACTGAATGAAAGAGGTGTCACCATAAAGGACATGCCCCAGCCCTCTTCTGCACATGAGTAGCACTTGCTTCTTCCCTTTTCCTCTTGCTTCATCTTGCAGGCCATTGCCAAACATGCAGGGAGCTGAAGCCAATTCCAGCTATGGATTAGGGACAGGAAAACAGCCAGTGCTGTAGTCAGAGTGTGCTCCAGACCTGCACATTCCCCACGAGGAGTGGCAGGACAGCCAAGAGAAATTTCTGTCTTTGACCACATGGCCATCTCCTTTGAGAAGTGTTTGTAGGGGGTAGTGGTGGTCACTTTTTTACTCCCAAAAAATATCAGCAGAAGACTTCGTGTTCATTCAAGCACTTTATGTTTAGCATTAGGGCATTATCTAGCAAATCACAGTATCATGCTGCTGGCTTAGCAGTTGGAGCACTTACATCTTAAGATGTTTTGCTCCTTTCAGTGAGTTACCATCCACTCCATCCCAATTTCAGATAAAGGCAGGAAGGAGTATTGAGACTGTATAGGCACATACAGTCTCAAAAAAAAAAAAAAAAAAAAAAAAAAAAAAAAAAAAAAAAAAAAAAAAAAAAAATCAGTCCCAAGAGCTTTACCTGATATTCCAAGTGAAGTCAGCAGAGTTTAAATGATCTACAGCAGGGGTCCGTGAGCAATAAGGTATTCTGCACCAGGTACTCTGCCAAACGCTACCAGAGCCCCATAACCTCAGAAGTGAGACTCCAGTGATATCCAACATCACTGTGGTATTCCCAAAAGCATCCAAGATGCCACTTCCTATACCAACTTTTCCATCTCAGGTCTTCCCCTTGTTCTATTCCCGCCCCCCCCCCCCTTTCTTCAACTTCTTTAAGTTTAATCCATGCTGTCAACCCCCTCACTTCCCCAAAAACCTTCTGAAACTCAATCACCAAATCCAACCAGCAGAGAGCTCTTTGGAGTTACAGATTCCACACAAAGCTTGTGGAACAGCCACAGTGGTACTGTGTTAGGAGCCACTGGACATTCCCATTATCACTTGGAATTTACTAAAATTAGAGCTGAGATGTCATTAATGCCACTTACTCTTGGAGTTACACCAAATAATGCATGGCTGAGTGTTTCTCCCAGAGTAAATTCAGATCTCATCAATAGAAGTGAATAACTCCAATGTTTCCTTTCCAGCATGCCATACAAAACACGTCCATGGGGTATTTTTATCTGCTGAGGTTCTACTGAACAATCTGATTTTGCTCCAGCCTTTTATGCTCCTCAGAAACCAAGTAACCAACATCATTAGCAGCAACTTCAGTAGCTATATTATCTGAAAATATTACCTCTTCACTTTCTAAAGAGATTAAAAACCACAGATGCCAACAGAGGTTCTTGAGAAACCTATTCCTAACCTCTAATGAAAAAGTGACTGCACCAGTTTTTCCCTCCTCACCACAAGCAAAACCTGGAGTGTAAAAGCTTTCCAAGCCTACCCCATGCTCTAGCAAATAATCTCATAATTTTTTTTTTATCCTAGAACAGCCTCTTGGTTTTTTAATTTCACTGAAAAGGGGCAAGTTAAGTTTAGAAGCATCACTGTACTGATCTGCCCTATACTGTACTCCCAGCACATGAGTCTCTTCCTTCTCTCTCCCAGAAAACCTGCTGCTTACCAAAATACCCTCCTGGCTGCAGATAAGGATTAGGAAGGAACTGGGCTTTTTTTTCTTTCATTTTAAAAATCCTTAAGATCACAGGAACAACAACTTTGAGGTGCTATTACTGCTGTCCCAGGATGGATAACTGTGCCCAAAACCTGTTAAACTCATTAGGACAGTGACTTGGTAACACTTGGCATCTGGCAGAATTTATCACCTGAGGCTCAGCAACAAAGAGCAGAAAACAGCTTCTGCATCACTTGCTCTACACCAAGTCAAGCCTCCAACTAGATGGTCATCAAAGTGACCCAATGTCTGCCCAGCAGGGCTCCTCCCAACACCTGCAGTGTTGAGTGGCACAAACCCATTTATCTGCTGACATCCACTCTTCAAGAGCTCAACATCACCAGCTATAATCAAAACATCAGCAAAAACAAGGATGGTGACTTGGAAAGGGAGACTAACACACACTGATCCATCCTGAGGATGCTAAGAAGGCAGATGAAACCATGACCAAGGTTCATTCCCACTCCATCACAACAGACCATTTTTATTCCAAGCTTCAAAAAGGTGGATGGGCTTTAGGCTCCCAGCCCAGCTGAAACAGCTGGGGTGACCCTGCCCTGGGTAAAGGGCTGCCATACCAGACCAGCTCAGCGGGCTGCTTTAGAGGTGCACTTGAGCAAACATAAAAGGTGAATGCCTGAGCTCCTTCTCCCACTCCTCCTCCTCTGCCCCGAGGTTGGGAGCAAAGTTTTGTAGAACACTGCTCCTAGACATGCAAACCAGAGCAGATCAAATAGATGTTTATATATATTTACACATTCTGTTTACAAAAGTCTCTGGAATTAATAAAGTAAACCATTTCCTACGTCTGCAGGGGATGGGGACAGAGGAGGAAACACTGTAAATTCAGAAATGAGCACCATCTGTTCCTCTGGGCTGCTCAGCCCACCCTTCCAGCTTGGGTGAGCTCTTTGAACCAGGCTCCAGCGACCTGGAGTGGAGAGGCACCTTCTGCATCACCCTCACCTTCACACACACACACAGTATAGGCTTCTTCAGCCAACACTCCATACACACTTCCTACTTTTCCTGAGATGTTACTTCTGCTTCAGTTTCTGCTGTCCAAAACAGTAGAAAAACGCAAATTCAGAGATCAGCTTGCTACTAACAGTAGCAGAAATCAGCCCAGGGAGATGTGATGTGGAAAGGGCTTCGAAACTGCCTGAAGGGGAAATCTCCTTCCAGGTTTTTTTCTACCCACATCTTTTTACTTTCAAACATTTTAAAACTTCAAAGCTCTAAAGCCAAACTCAGAATTAAGGCTTTTTAGGCACCTCAAAACAGCTCAGGGCCTTCCTAAGCTCCAGTAACAGGATGCAACAGCTGCTCCACCACCCTCACCTATGAGACACGTCAACTCCATCTACTCTTTCTTAACACTCAGTTGTGCAACACTCACCTTGCAGTTTAGTCTCTGCCATGTCAGAAGCAGTCCCTAGCTCCAGGGCCCAAACACCACTGTTGCCTTTGGGGAGACCAGGACAATTCATAGCTTTCATTTACTGCTACAGTTACTGCAACTGAGGTTCAGGTTCAGGGAATATCTAAAGAGAAGAACATTTCTCATTTCTTAATGTGGCTTTGTAAACTCCTCAATTCGGTGTTTGCTCCTTGAAAGAATGCACAAAGCTCTGCAGAAAATATAAATTGACAAGAAAGTCTTCAAGTAGGAAAGCATAAAGTCCAGAGACCTTCAAAACAAGCACATCCCACAAAGGGGACCAGCAGGGGCAGCAAGCAATCCCTCAACCCTGCCCAGCACATGCTTTGCACAACCACTGAATGACATGTTCCCAAGCAGTCAGCTACAGAAATAAGTGACCCAGCAGAGAGGTCACCAATTCAACTTCTCCTTTTTCTTCTTTCAAGTCTCTTAAATGTTTTTTCTTAAGACAGTATCTCCATGTTAAACAGATGTAAGCACCCAAACCAACCTAATCTGAAAAGTCATCTTATAATTGATGCTTAACAAGCAGGGGCTCAGCAGTCTGCTTTGTGATTGCTATCTGGAAAATCATGATTGTCATGAACAAAAAATTATACAAATCCAAAGAGGCACAACTACACAGGGAGACACCCTTGGCATCACACTGATGTGAGTTACTGTATCACTTCATGAACAAACCTGACTTGGAAGTTTCCAGAATGATACTGGACAAATCCCTGGGTAACCTGGCCTGAATTCAACATTGCTCCTACTCTAAGTAGAAGTCTGGATTAGAAGTCCAGAAGGGTCTGTGGTCCCTTCTAAACTCACCTCTTCTATGAATAGAAGCAGAAAGGGCTTAAGATCCAGGCTGCAGACAGATAAACTGAAAACACACATAGCTGATCTCCAGTGAGGATCAGTGGCACCCAAGTTAAAGCAGCCAGGAGACTTTGGAGAGCAACCACACAAAGTCAGCTGAAGGGGTCTCGGGGTCCAAAAGCTACACCTAAGCTCCACATGGACACCCACCTCCCCCTGGGAGGGGATCCAGCCCAAGCAACAGAGCCAGAGCACATTACAGCTGCAGGCCCACACGCTTC
This sequence comes from Vidua macroura, assembly GCF_024509145.1. NCBI lineage: Eukaryota > Metazoa > Chordata > Aves > Passeriformes > Viduidae > Vidua > Vidua macroura. Next base: position 8,912,835 of record NC_071579.1, read on the forward strand.
ACTGCCACAGCCTTCCATGCAGAGGACAAACATTTGGGTACACAGGGCTCCAAAACGCCTTAGCAGCACACAGAGAGGTTTCCTCATTAGGGCTGTTGTCCTTCACAGAATAGATTGTTCTGATCTGATTTTTACACAAAATTATCCAAAATGAACAGGACTGCTGCTGTGCACTGCAGATGGAAACAGATGATGCATCCTGTGAGCTGGCTCCACGACCCTCAGCTCATCTCTGCTCTACAAACCCAAACCTGCCCCTGCAGGAAGTCAGCATGCAGCAGATGCAAAGGCAGTGCCAGCTACCTTGGGTCTTGCAGGGAAAACACAGAGTCTGGGGTAACATGGTCCTTCCTGCAAACTGCATCAAGCTTTCCATAGGCAAGTCACTAAGAAATCACAAACCCTTTTAGGGAAACCATGAAAGCCAGAGAGAAAAAAAAAATAACCATAAGTGTTATGTGCAGGACAGTTGTATTTTCTAAAATAAATATATTTTCAAATTTTTTTTAAGTATTAAAAGATTAAAATTATTTTCCTCCACCTGCACAAAACAGGAACAGAAAACCACCCTCCTCTGTACCAGTACCACAGGACAGGCAGCACACAGGACCCTAATCCTGCCTGAAGTAGTTCAGTGAATCCATAACCAAGGACATGTTTGGTGACAAGAGAAGATACATACCTACCAGCCACACATGACACTGTACCTCACCAGCAATGAAAGGGAACTCAGCATTGAGTATATTTAAAGGCTTTATTAATAGAGCCAAGGGGAAGACACTTCTGTTTCATAGCAACCTCCAAGGTTTTGAAGTTTGTTTCTGTTCTTTTTCTGAGACAGAAACATAATGTCCCTGACATTTTTCAGGAACAAAACTGTAATGAGTTATCACAGTTGTAGATCAGCACCTTGCTCCTTCCAGGGGCATCACCCCATGAGTAGGCTGGGTAGAGGTACAAAACATTTCTCACTCCAGAAAAATAATTTGGCATTTTCCCAACTGATTCACTTCAGATCAAGAACTTGAAACCCTGTCTCTGCAATCCAGGCTTGTGCTTTAAAAAATAAGTACATAAAATGTTATCCTGCTACATTGTCCAGACAACTCCTCTTCCTAAGGCTTTAAAGTCAGAGTCATTCCTGGTGATATACTGCTATCAAGCAGAAATGCTTATTTTGGCAAAACTTCATTTAGTTGAGAGTGCTCTGCTGAAGAGGTTAGGAAGGAAGCATCTAGCTGAGAGCCCCCAGCAATCTCAGCTTGCTGACAAAACCCTTAACTTCAGAGCTGCCTGCCACTCCCAGATCCCAAGAAATCACAACCTTCTCCTCACCCACACAGACCAAGTGGATCAGAGGGGCAAAGGCCATTTTGATGGTCAGTTACTAGACAACCCTAAAGAACATTCAATCTTGTCCATTTGATCTTCTACTTCCCCATTGCCCATTGAACGTTTTTAGAGCAGGGTCAGGCAATGAAGCTGTATGTCAATTCCCAATACATACATATAGAAGATCTTATAATTATATAATTAAAATTTTAAAACATTTTAATTCACCTCAAAGGCAGCAAGTCTCCAGCAGAAAAGCACAGTAACAATCAGCACCTGGCAATTTCTAGCTTTGCAAAGCCTCCTTTCAAGGGGCTGTGCTGTCCCTAGAATACAAAGAAAAATAGAAGGAACTAAATACTGGTTTGGGTTGCACTTTACTTCTAAGCAGAACAAAAATTTGAAAGCCCGGCTGAGTAAACAGGAAGGCTGCAGATCCCAGAAACGATAGGATCAGCCAGGTTCCTTTCCTAAGGTTTTACCCCTAATTGCTTCCCTGTGTTTTTGGAGAGAATTTTAATGCCTGTATGCTTAAGAAATCCTCAGGAAAAGCCTATTAGCTTCCTGCAGTGTGCTGGAGTACCACAGGGCAGCTGGGCAGGAGAACAGACCCTTGGAATATACCCTACAAGCCTCTGAGGGCCATGGTGAGCCTGGGAAGGGGTATTCCAGCTAACAGTGACAGCACTCATCTCACTATGGATAAAGTGAACCTAGCTTGGGAGGTTGTGTACTTTTTTGTTCAGGTGTCCAACCTGGTGCTGGCAGCAGCCAAACGATGACACCTTCGGAAAGGCCAGGAATAAGTAAAACATATAAAGGACTTTTTGCAGCACACTTGAATTCCAACACCATGCCCTTTGGGCACCAGAGATGGTGGTTTTCCACCCACCATCTACTTGTAGCATGGACCTGGCCTTGAGGTTTCAAGCTGGCCCAGTACCATTTCTACTCTTTTCACCAGAGCAGTACCCTTGAAAAGATTTCATGCTTCCCGGCTGCTTGTGCTTGGACCACATTTCACCTCCAACATGGCCCAGCTGGAAGCTGTATTTCGGCCAAACACTGGTCACTGAGTGTCCTGCACTGCCTCTGCCAGAAGGGCAGATAATCTACAGACCCGGTGGGACACATACTTCGATGTGTTGAGCAATCCCTTTCGTCAGCAGCATTTAATTTTGGGAAAATCACCAGTAAACAAAAGAGGAAGGCATGAAGAGCAGCTTGGCTTTTTAATGCACTTCTGCAAGAGAAACCAGATCATTTGCCATGGCTGTTGAAGTCCAGGCATTTACAGCCAGATGAAGACCATTGATCTCTGGGTCTGCTTTTCATAGTTTTATTTCTTTTAATAAAAATTTTACTAGCTATAATACTATAAGGGAAAAATAAAATAGCGTTATTTGTTGGTTTCTAAATGCAAAATAATCATATGCAAAAAGCTGGAAAGAAACACGGAAAACCCCTGGATCTCTTTCACAGATTTTCACTGCTTTCTACACTTTCACCTCCTGCACAGTTTTGCTTCTATCACACACTAAAAGCAAGGAACAATTATGTGGAGATTCCCAAGCTGGTACAAAGCCACAAGCAGGAAGCAGCTCTGAAATACAAGGGTTTGGCAAAACACAGTGAGAAACCACAGAGAAGAAAGGTGATCTTGGACACAAGAGGCAAGATAAACACTAAAACCGAGTGGCTACAACAGCTCTACCACTTTGAGTCTCCATGTCTTCCACAACTGTGGAAAAGGTGGTGAACAGAAATACAGTGGCAGCAAAAAAGAAAAATATTAAAAAGGAATGGAATGAAGAACCTCTTTCCCCTCAACAGCTAAGGAGCTAAAGCTTGCTGTACCAACCTGACAACCAAGTTCCCAGGGAAAATGCAAGCTGCCAGTTATATTCCCAAATTTAGCACAGAAATATTGTGACCTATGGCAGTGACTATTTCATATCTTATGACCACAAGGATAAATAGAAGCTTAAAAAAAAGGCTTACAGAAGCATGCTACTCATTTGAACTCCAAAAAAAGCCTCAGCGTAACAGCATTTTCTCGTAAAAAAATCGTAGTCCCCAAAGAAAGCTGAATGCTCTTCGACTAAAAATCTCCAGATATATTAAAATCATTTTACAATTAACTTCTGAAGATAGAAAGTACATGTATGCACTCACTCTGAACACATTTAGCTGTGCTCCATGTGAAGTCAGGGAGCCCTGCTTCCCACCAGCTCCAGCCTCAGCACTGCCACACACCAACCACGGCCAACAAAGCAATAAACTTTAGCACTTTTGGAACAAAGGCACAACCAGTAAGCAACAGGAAGTAACCCAGTTCTTTTTATCAAAATTAGATGATCCTACTAAATCAGAGGGAATCCTCATTGGACGAGGAGGCAAAAAAGACATCTGTGGAGTGCAATGGAAGGCAGAAGGGAACAATCATTATGCTGCCAAAACCTGAACTTCAGAAAACCTCCCCTTATTCCTACCATTTTAGGAAGGCTAACAAAAAAGGAAAACGAAAAAGCACAACCCCACAGCTTGTTACCTTTCCCTTATGTTTGTTCCACGTTCCAGTTTCCCACAGAATTGCAATTCCACACAAGTTACAGGTGACTTTCACAGCTGCACAAGAGACAGACAGATGGATACAGGACAATACCTGGCAAGTGCCCACATAAGCCTGTGTATCTGCTCACACCACCAGACACAGTGCAATAAAAGCTGTGTGGTCAATGTTGAGATTTCCACAATGACAAAATGCAGATACTAACAGCTGACAGCTGGTGTAAAAAAACCAGCTTGAGATGGGAGAATCAGGAAATCGCTCTCCATCATTCCATGCACTATTTACATCTGGAATCTTGTCTCTGCAACCACGACGGCCAGAGACACTTGTGGTTCAGATTTATGTTTGGGGACAGACATAGCTTCATAGTTAAAGAATCCCACCAAATAAAGGTCTTGCCTGCCTTTTACCTTCTCATCTGAAAGGCACAGCTTTGATTTGGGGCAAGCTTGGCAAAGTTAGGGGTCCTGAAAACAAAGAATTTGGTTTTTACAGCCATTTCAACTACTGGGGAAAGGGAAATTGCAAAAACCTATTTTCTGTATGTACAGAATCTCTACACTATCATTTTTTCCTCTGTATCTTCACTTGTGCCTTGTTCCCTTATATATGCCTACACAGCAATTGACAAGAAAAAAAACCCAATTCTTCAGAAATCCCGAGCTCACTTAATTACTTAAAATAATCCCACAACCTACTGAAACAGTATACAGCACACTAAACCCCAATTTATCCAAGAGACAGTCTCTTATCTCAGAAAAGCAGATCCTTAGTATGGGGTCAAGAGGACATCAGTGAGCACAACTCCTTCCAAAACCTGGTGCTTCTTAAAATACAAGACATGCTTCAGCTCTCAGTGAACCTGTCAGCACCAACACAATAGCCCCACCTTGACTGCTCTATTTTTAACATTTTCCAAAGACGCAAAAGACAACTATTTAATAAATCTAAAGGAAGTATAACTAAATGAGAGTTGAACAGAACTTTCCTCAGGGCCAGCCCAAATAACATGAGCACAAGCCACAACTGTAGGCAGCCCAAATGATTTGCAGGGATTACTGAATTACAAACATACACCGGCCTCAAAGACAGGAGAGATGCCAAAAACTGATGCCTGGTCACCTAGGGCACATGGCAGAGTTGAATCCAATGCAAAGGTCAGGGCCCTGTATGCTTATGTGATGCAGTGTCATCTGGTATGGCTGCCATTGAGAATAGGTGCTATAAAGGATAAAGCTGACCTTAAATGGTTCATTATTTTTTGGATGCATCTGGTTCCTTTAATTTTCCTGAGGATGTCTAGGATGACTGTAAATCAGAGTGCTTGCAGAGCTCTGTAACCCCCCTGGCCTGTGTACATGTGTGCACGCTATCTTTAGCTAACAAGCCCTTGCTTGCCTTGCTGGCAGGATTCAACTTGTGCTGGAGCTGGAGACACAACTGCTCCAGAGCAGTCACAAACTCATTGCCTTTGGAGGTAAGGATGTATTCAGCATCAAAAATAAGATCCAGAGGTTTTTCAGTCTCTCCCAGCAGGAAAGAAGGGCACAGCATTCCAAAAGCCCCAGCAAGACTCTGCAGCTTACATTTTCCAGGGACTTCACACTGCTTTTGAAAGCTAGCCCACTGGGGACAGCTTTCAGGCATTATCTGGGGAGGAGGAAGCTGACTCTTCACCACCTTTCCCCTAAATGTAAGTGAGAGGGAAAGATGAAGTTGCACTACAATGCTGTGCCTGGCCTTGCAAAGGAGATTTCACTGATCTGATGAAGAGCATCTCTCCACATGCTCTGCTTCCAACCAGGATTAAAACAGAAATGTTCTTGGTACACACTCTACACAAGCACCCCCACAACCTGAACACCCCATTGGTGATCTCAGTACCTCTTCCCAGCACATCAGAGGCAGCTCCAGGTCAGCAGATGGGCTGGATCTTTCCAGCAAGAGTAGACTGGGCAGGAACTGCTGCATACTCATGCAAAAATGCATTGCTCTGGGGGTTTTCTTGCTCATCTTTAGCTCTGTGTGGGCAGGACACGCACCAAAGGGAGACCTCAGTAAGAAAAGCCCTCAGGTATGCTAAACTTGTTTTCCATTCCTCCAGGCACCCGGAAGATTAAGCAAGTAGGTGAAAGTTGCATAAAAAACCCTCAATCTTCTCTCTAGAACCAATAAATACAATTTATTTGCAGGATCAAAGAACACTTTTTTTTTGTCCCCAAAACCAGAAGGCATTACCATTTTTATAACTATAAACTGCAAAGATTTATCACCATTCCTTGGCTGTCTCTGAAGAGCACCTCTGTACAGGTGGCAGGTGACTTGCTAGAAAACCTCCTCCGAGGAGACACATATGCCAACTTTTGTTGAAAAGCTTCCTAAGAGATGAAAAGAAAGAAATGCTGACGCAACAGCAAGAGCTGTTTTAGTAATTAACCAAATCACTTCAGCCTCCCTCTCTCCTTATGTTTAACTCTTAGATATGCAATGGGTGCACAACTCCTTCATGGGCTTTATCTCATCCATCACCATGAGAACTTAGAACTCACAAATTAATTCTAAAATGAATAAGCCTATAATTTTAATTGCACTGGAATGCACTAGCTCCATCTTCAGCATAATTTATGGGAAATTTTTACTTTCACATTTTTTTAAACAGCTCTTTGTGATGAAAAGCTTTAAAAAGACAAACAAGTGGACCATTTATCAAGTTATTTTTTTAGTCTAGATCTATCCATTGCCCTTGAATCTGCTTCTAGGCTAGTGAAGCAAATGCATAAATATCACTTGGCTCATTTAGTGGGTTATTAGTTTAAAAAAACATATCTCATTATTATTCCTTGTATAAGGAATAATAATGACTTTTATCTTTAAGTCAGATAAAACAAGCTAGGACAGCTCAATCTCCAAATAAAGAGGTTTTGCATAAAGTAAAACTGCAAGAATTCAGTTTTTTAACTTAAATACAGACACAAATGGCTTTTCTAAGAAAGTCCTCCCCCAGAAATGTTCTCTGATCTCTCTCAACCTTTTTCTCATTTCTTGCTTCACCTAACGAGCTGCTCCCACATGCAAGATATAGAAGTGGAAATTTCAAATTCCTTTTATGGAAGTCTGAGTTTTGAATGCTTACAGTAGCTTCTTATAATCCAAAATCCACGCTTTTGAGTTTGTCTTAGCATCAGAGAATCCCAGAACTGTTTGAGTTGGAAGGGACTTTGAAGCTCGTTCCACCCCCTGCCATGGGCAAGGACACTTTCCACTAGACCACGTTCCTCCAAGACTCATCCAACCTCACCCTTGGACACTTCCAGGGATGGAGCAGCCACAGGTTCCCTGGGCAGCTGTGCCAGGGCCTCACCACTGTCACAGGGAGGAATTTCTTCCTCAATTCTCATCACAGGATTTCTTCTAAAAAAAGTTTTAGGACGTTTTCAAAATTGTCTGTGACTAGTGTATGTCCCCTGTCCCTGGGCTGTGCATCCTGGTGCCTCTTTCCCACCAGCCAGCACTTACCTGGCCCCAGGCACACCTCAGTATCACCAAGACCACCAAATGTTATCTTTCCATCAAATTAACTGCTGGCACTTAAGCAAGCAAACTGATCCTACCAGCCTAGGGCTGCATGGTTCCTTGCCCCCAGCTGCAATAAGTGGGCAGGGCTGAGAGACACCAGTATACTTGAGAGGCTGTGAAGTCACACCTTCATTCCTTGCTGCCCAGATTTCAAGCACTCCACTGAGCCCCAGGACAGCTATTCTGCAAGGGCACTGCACGATTCATGAACACAAAATGCTTCTGCCTTGCACTCTGTTGTCACAGCAACTGAACACAAAGCACAACTGTCAGCATGAAAGCCTTGGGTGGTGGAAGAAGAGAGGGAAAGCAGCAGGTGTCCAGGACAAAAAATGGTCTGGCAATACAGTACAGAGTTACATGGCAAGTCTTGGAGCAGCTCCTGACAGAAAACCCAAGCTCCCACCAGGTCATCCTTATGGCTTTACTTCATTCTGGAGAATTACAGAATGGTTTGGATTGGAAGAGATCTTTAAAAGCCACCCAGTCCAACCCCCTGCAACAAGCAGGGACATCTGCAAGTAGAGCAGGTGGCTCAGATCCCCATCCAACCCGGCCCTGAATGCTTCCATCCACCACCTCTCTGGGTAACCTGTTCCACTGTTCTACCACCCTCCTTTCTTCCTTATATCTAAATTAATCAACCCTGTTTTAGTTTAAAAACATCACCCCTTGTCCTATCACTCTTAAAAGGTCTGTCCTCACCTTTCTTCTTAGTTCCTGTTAAGTACTGAAAGGAAGAAGTTTAATGATGATTTGATTGTTTTACCTTCATAACATACCTCAAAAAAACAGTGATGTGTATTCTTTAGGCACAGTAAAGGAAGATGTTTCAGGAATTCCTTACCATTTTTTTTATTAATCCTTTTAAAATTACTGATTCGGAATGACCAGCAATCTTTTCCAATAAGGATATGAATCTTCCCCTTTGGAATCTTTAAACATGCCTTTCTAAAGGATGCAAAGAAAGCACACAGACCCAGGAGTTACATGCTCTTTTAACTACTAATGCTTGTTTACACTTCAAAGCAAACCTCTGCTAGAACTAGAACTTAATTAATTAACCATTACCTCTATGATAAAAAGCATATGATGTTCCACTCTGCAAACCATGGTCACTTGGCCTAAAGGCTCTTTCTTCTCTGCAAGCAGATGCAAGAATAAAGAAGTGGCTTCAGCATCTACCTCAGGAAGCAGGACATGTGGAAAGCCACCACAGATTTTTTCCTTATTTGTTTTTGAGGCTATTCTTATTTTACACCTGACAAGACACCCTGTAGTACCACTGAAGCAACTGCCACTTCTTTCCCAAGGGTAGCCAAACATCATGTAACTTGATGAGGAACATAACAACACCCTTAACAGGCTCCATGCTTACTATCCAGCCAAAACCTTTTGCAATCCATTGCCATTTCTGGGGAGTTACCTCTGCTGAAAGTCAGCTTTAAGATGTCAGCAGGAGAAAAGCAAAAGTTGGTAGATTTCAGTTGTATGCTTTAAAATAAGCTTCCCTTGAGCACAGGTACATGAGCAAAGCAAGACCAGACACTGTTACAGGAGCACACACTTGATTTCTCCATTCACATTTATATTAGTTTAAAACAGTCTGGGTTTTTTTTGGTGGGTGGGGGAAGCCACAGAGGTGGCTTCTGAGAGAGAAGCTGCTCGAAGCTTCTACTGCGTCCAGCAGAGTCAATCTCTGAAGGCTCTGACGATGGACATGTTGCTGGCCCAATTAGAGAAGTTGGTAATGCCTCTGTGATTATGTATTTAAGAAGGAAAAATAACACATGCAGTTTTTTAGTTCTTTTTCCAAGGGTGGTGGGGTCCAGGCCCTGCTGGTACCAGGAGTGGCCACATGGCTGGGGCCATAGAGCCAGGAGCACACGGCTGCCGCCACCTTGGCACAGCTCACGGTGAACTTTGCCTGTTTAGCTGCTTTTAGCCAACCATGCTGCGAGCAGAGGGCAGAGGTGGCGGCAGCAGCTTCTTCTTTTCAGCACCCCACATGAAGAGAGGCGCTGAATGGTGCCAGCGGTGGGGACCGCAGCGAGCAATTCCCCAATAAGGAGCCCAGATGAGATCAACCTTTCAGCACTGCAAAACTCTGTAGGAACTTTTCAATTGACAGAGCTTGAGAACAAATAAACCGACAAACAACAATCTTTTCCTGAGTCAGAGAAAAGCTGAAGACACATGAGGAGAACAACATGGCGACACTAAGGTCAGTGAAAGAAAAGAAGGTGCTCTGCACATCAGAGCTGAGACTCTTCTGCAAGCTGTGGTGAGGACTATAATACTCTTCCTGTAATTTATGAAGTACATGGGGGATGCAGAGATCCACCTGGAGCCCATGAGAAAAGGTGCTCATGACGGAGCAAAGGGGTGCTAAAAAGCTCTAGAGACCCAAACAGAGAGAGAAAGGCCCTTGCTTCCAGACACAGAGGACCCTTGCTTCCCAACTAGAACAGCTCATCCTTAATAAACTACTCCCCATGAACTAAAAGGATGCATGCCATGTAGTTTGGGAAGACCATTTAGCCCATGGGAAGGACTCACAGCAGGTCAGGCGGGACTGTTACTCATGAAGGTTAGAACCATGTTGGAGAAGTCCACAGGAAATTCCTCTCCCATGGGAAGGACCCCATGGCATAGCAAAAGAGACTCCTCTCCCCGAGCAAACTGAAGAAATATTTTTAGAAGTGACAAACTGACTGAAGACCCCATGTTTTGTTTCCCTGTGCTGTCCATGGGAAGGAAGGAGGAGCTGGAAGGGGGAAAAAGGTATTCTAAAGGTTTATTTTAGTTCTCACTACCCACTTTTAATTCTGTTAATAATAAATTTTCTTTATACTGTTTAAGTTTGAACCTGTTTTGCCCTTAAAGTGTTTTTCTCCTAATCCTTATCATTTAGCCTTTCCGATTCTTTTCCCCCTCCTCTGCTCAGCTAAAGCAGAGGGAAAGAAGTGAATGATTTTCATGAGTGCCTGGCTTTTGGCCAGTGTCAAACCACAACAACAGTTCAGACTCTTACCAGCAAATTTCTTAAACAAGCCAGCACCCATGTCACTCCTCAGAGGGGTGCAACAGAGAACGTTTTACCCTGTTACGCAAATCACACACACAGAGCAGAGATGTGAACCAAACCCTTCATGCTTTCACGTCCTCCATGGGTCCAATGGCAACACCAACTCATTTCCTGGAGGTCTCTTCCCACTGGTCTCTTGTGGCTTCCCGGAAGCCAAGAGCAGCTTTGTGCAGGGGGCTGGAGGACACAGCAGGGTGCAGAGCACCGGGGATGCCTGGTCCAAGCAGCTGTGTGTTTGTTTGCAGGAAGGACAAACACCAGCAGGCTGCCAGCACCGCTGTGAATTTCAAAGCCTCACGCGATTTAGCCAGGCACAGTTCAAACTTTCCGGTACACAGCTCTAATGAAGCAGATTAACAACTCCAAATTCTATCCCTTTGGCTGAACCACCTCTCTTCCCACAATCCAGCTCTGTACCCCAGCATTCAATACCGCTCCCATCGATGGGATCATCCTTTCAAAACACTTCATTCCCTCCCACTGCTTTCAAGTCAACTTTGACTTTTTTCTGGGTAATAGCAATAAAGAAAATCAGGACCTGTAGGACAGAAAGGCTGGAAGACAGGGTCCCTCCCACCCACCAGAGCAGCATGTTAATGTTCTAACATGCAGTTCACAAAAGAACATACCACAGCCCTGAAGTTACAAAACAGACTGAATGGCTGATATGAAGAAGGTGATAAATTCACAGACAAATTAACAAGGAGACATATTCAGTACAAGGTTTCACAACAGGAAGAACTGAGATTCCTACGAAATTTTTAACCTTTTCTACACAATAGTTAGTATCACTGTCCAGGCAGAGATCAGTGTCAGACCACAGCACTGTTCTAACTGCATATCCAAATCCTTGATAAATTAACCATTAATTTGCTGAGTAACTACAACAAAACTCAGAGCCAAGTGCACCACAAAACTAGCCCAGTGCCTTCCCTGACACAAGAGTTTTTGAAAGGCCTGTACCCAGCTGGTAACTGTGGTGCTCATGAGCTGCCAAAGCCACAGCTGCACCAAGCAATTTTCAACAGCATGGAGCTATGAATTATGAGCAAAATATGACTTACCATCACAAAACCATGTTACTGCCATGTTTTTGCTTGAACTTGCAGAAAATCAGAGCACAGAAAGGCAACAAACCTGGCTTTGGGAATCTTGTAATATTCTTTCCCAGGGCTACCCTTGTACTTTCAGAGCCATAGAAAAATGCATTTTCCTAGAGAGTTCTAAATGTATCATTGGATATCAAATTAAAGATCTCCTAAGAGTGCCTCTTGGATTATTTTTTTAATGAAATTATGTGCTCTGTACTCAAAAACTGGTGGCAGTGTGCCAGGGAATTGAGAGAACCAATGTGGGGTGCAAAGGAGAGCCCCAAGTTCATGATTCACAGCCTTTCCAGAATCCCCGAAAAAAGTCAGGGGCTTCCCAAAAGAGAAGTGGGCTTCTCCTGACACAGCTCCTATCTCTTACAAGGAACAGAAGTATAGGAAAATAAGGCTACAAGGAAATATGTGGCAGAGAAAATACATCTTAAGTTGCTAACAGTAAAAAAGGCCCTTACTTCCTAAAAGTGCTACAAAGCTTTTGGAAAAGCTCACCTCTGTATCATTACTTCCAAAATAATCTGTACTTTGTTCCATAAGGAAACAGGGTTTAGCTGCCCCAGGACTGTCCTGCTGACCTCCCTGCAATGTGGGCTGGCCCCGGGGAGGGAGGGTGTGAGAAAGGGGCAGAGCACACGGGGATGTGTGCAGAGTCACTCTGCTTAGAAAGCACAAGGGCAGTGACTCGTGTAATGCCGGGCATTTGATCAGTAAACCCATGCCTGCAGAGCACGGATGGAGGGCACAAAAGAGCCCAGCAACCCTCCCAGCTCCACCTGCCACCCCAGAAGAACAAGGCAGGGAGGGCAAGTAGGGCAAAAATTAAGTTTCATATTGCACAATGATAGTGGGCTGTCGCTTTAATCAGAGTTCACATTTTGCTCTGGCAGTGGCACCAGCTCTGCAGCAGCTGCCCCATCCCTGCAGCCCCAACTCTCCTTACTCCAAGCTTTCAATAACTTCTTCACAACCCTGCTGGGAAGCAACAGACACAAACATTTGTTTTTATGACCAAAAAAAAATGGCTTTAATTGAGGAAAACATGTAACAGCCCTTTGATGAGGGGCTCCCATCCCCGCCCAGTCCCTAACACGTGCAAGATGAGAAACTATGGAATTCTGAGCATTTATGGATTTTGAACTTGCACTCTATTTCTCAGTCTAACCAAAATGAAACCACCAGCACCTTGTCTATACACATGCATAAAGCAGTGAGTGTAAAAGGGCAGCAGCAATGCTACCCAGGCAGGCCAAGGCTGCTGCCAGGACTAGAACTATGGGAAATCTCAGCTAAAAAACCTCATCCCAGGAAGGGAGTTGCCTTCCCAATCTGCCCAGGGACATCTCAGCACCAGGAAAACAGGAGTGGGAAGGAGGGGAAACCCAGGAAGACTGCAAGGAGCTTCAGGAAGGAGAAAAAAAGAAAGGGGACAGTAAACAGATCTGCAAGCTTTGAGCAACCACAGACTTCATCAACAGCTTCTTAACAAGTTCATCAAGTAGATTCAGTGTTGAGAAATCCCTTGTCCAATGTTTCTCCAGCGAGGACAGCAGGAACGGAAGGCAGCCAGCGAAAGCAGAGGAAGCAGCAGCTGGAAGGGAAGCATCAGCTGCTGTCACAGTAAAAGGAGGTTGTAGGCCAAGCCCAGCACCTAGACAGCCACAGCCAGGAGCAGGACAGAGGGAGACACATTGGATCCTCATAAATAACCCATGTTTTTGCAGAAGCTGAAAAGCAAGGGCAGCCTGACCAGGGCTGCTCCCCAGGGACCAGGCCTGCAAACTGCTGGGAAGAAAATCCCATTGCAATATCCCACCAGATGGGAGCATGCGAAGGACTGCAGATGAAGGGATTATAAATAATCATTGTAATCAGAGCTGACCCAGGACAAGAACATTTTCTTTTCTCTCAGTCAAACAGTCCCACACAAAACTGACATCAAGAAGCATTTTGATGGTACTTTTTCCAGAAGGGACTGATTTTTCATTCCACTAATCTCAATAAGAGATACACCCAAAACAAACTGAGCCTTTCAAAGTACATGACTTATACTGTATTTACAAGGTTGTGGAGTATAAGAAGGCACTAAGAAAACGGTCCCTTTATCCCTCTTGAAGAGGTTCCGTGCAACCATTTCCTTAAAAAGACTCCAAGACACATTATCTTTTAATTCAAAGATAAGAAAGATTCACCTTCCTGAAATAAAGTATACAGGGAAGGGAAAAGTTCTTAAAAAATTAAAAAACAACCTGTTAAGCAGCCCTGATATTTCCCCCCCACCAAAATAAACCAAACTGGACCAGGTGCAATATGCTGCACAAGCAGCTGCTCACTGTGGTAGGAACAAGGTCTTTTTTGATGCCAAGTAGGTTGAGCTATAAAGCATACTTTGAAAAAAAAAAAATTGTAAGAAGAAAGCAGAGTGCTCAGAGCTGGGCTGGTGCCAAGCTCCACAGTGCTCCCTCAGCCTTGGAGCACCAAAAGGAATGAACATTTCAGGCAACTCACTGGGAAACCAAGGGATACCATGTTCAGCCAGCCACTGCCCACTTGAACACACATGTAATGAACAATCTCTGTTATCAAGCAGGTTTTAATATTTGATAGGTTTAAGGGGGTTTGGGATGTGATCTTTCCATTACAGAGGGTTAAGAGCAATGGAAGGGTCAGGTCTGCCTGCTTTCCACTTCAGGCCTGGTGCCACTCCATTTAACTCTGGTTCTGCACCCTCGCCTTCCCACAGGAGCATCCCAAACCCCTGAGGATGAAATAGCCATTTACCTTGTCCTCCTGTAAAACACAGGACCTGCTACAAAGCCAAGACAGATAAACAGTTCTCCAAGCACAAAGTCTGTAGCAGAAATGAGAACATTGCAGAAAGCTGAGCCAAGAACCCACAAACCCTGGGTCTTTTCAAGTTCTCAATATACCATCTCTACAAACATCTTAAGTCTTCCCCTTCCCCCACAAAAACACCAAATCCACAAACAACTGTACAAATAAGGCCTCAAGCCCCCTGGAAATGCACCTCCCATGTACAAGATAGTACTAGTTTATCTACCAAAGGAGAAAAAAAAAGAATAAAATAAAAGTCCAATAATAGTTTTTGGACAGTTTTTGGAAAATATTTCTAGAAGAGGAAAATTTTTAATTCTCCATTGCTGAACACAGCTGTGTTGTGTCAGAACTGCAGGCATGATTACCACTGGAAACAGCTCTTTGATGACTATCACACTGGAATATCTAAAACAAGTAGAAGCATGGAAACAAAAAGTGCTTTGCCACCCAGTTTCAAATAGAATGCTGAAGACCACTGAATAATATATGAGGGGGTTGGTGGGAATTTGGGTATTTTTTTGCTGAAAGATCTCTCAAATAGGGTTGGGCTGGTAGAAAGGAAGACTGAGGCTTTCTTTAAATTTGAATTAAATTACCTTATTATTTCAGATCATCTTACAGTTGATGAGTTTTCACCATTTTCCAAGCTTCTACATGAGAATAATTCCTAGAAATTATGTTTTACCTCAAAAGTACCTGAAAGCCCACCAAGGCTGCCAGCAGCTTGTACCTTTGGTCTGGCAAGCTACAAAAGGCAGCTTCTCCTCTCAGTATTCCTGGTCCTGTTTGACAACTGCACATGTCTACTAGCAGCAGCTCTCTGATCTCTTGGAGCAGCTGGTTTGTTAGCAGCTGTCCTGAAACTCTCATCAATGCTGATGTGACAACCAACATCACCAGCACACTGCTAAAAACCCAACGTTAATCATGGAATGCTGTGGACAATGAGAGCAATCCCCAGCACACCCTTAGGATAATCTCTTAGCCATTTCCAAATTTTACAAAGAGTTTCAAACACAGCTAGTGATGTCCTCAACACAAGCAGCCACATTCATCCCTGACTTAAAGGCTGTAAAGCTTTGAGACACATGGGGCTTTGATGTATCTGGGGGAGAAAACATCTTCCTTTCTGTGTAGTGGGACAACAGACCCAGCAAGATTTGTGCAATTCATTATGAAACTATGAAACTCGTGTTATTTTCTGATCAAAGCACACCGTGGTAGCCACCAATAAGCAAGATCTCATGGTTAAGAGATGTGTAATAGCAGCCTAGAATGGTTCTTTGCATGCCAGAGCTTATGTGGGGGCAGCAGCCCAGGGTGAGTTTCCAAGGGTTATTACAGACCAGGGATGGTGACTTAAGATGTGATGTTTAACATGCTAGATCCCATATCCCAGTTAACTCACGGGAAGAACATGCAGCCAGAGGGAAAAATCACTCAGCATGGCCTCACCAGTGGCAGTGAGCATTGAATTAGGGCCCCAGGACACAAGCAGGAGGTCTTAGACAGACAAAGATGGTAAGCATAATGCTCACAGCCCTTCTTATGGTGAACCCAAGATCCAAGTTTCCCATCCCATCCATCTACACTGGAAATTCTTTTCTCTAAGTGTTGTTTGCAGAGCAATCCCGTTTTTCATTTCCGTGGGAAGCGGCAGCCTGGGATTTTCACTTGCAGACTCAGAGAGGCTGCAAGAGCCTCTCAAAGCCTCAGGCTACAAGAGAAACGGTACCTAATAAGCCAGAAGCTTTTCAGCACTCTAACAATTCTGAGCAGCAAACTGTTTTGAAGGTTTAAACCTACAAAAGGAACTGTCTGAGTGTGTGAAAACCTGTGACTATTTCTTCTACCAACTCAGGACAAGCACCACAAATAGCAGCTGGTTTTGCAGCAAAATGCCACACAGTTCCAGCTCTTTCCACCCCCCAAAGTAAGTGCTCTGCCATGTATAGTATTCCCAAAGGCATTGTGCAGCATCAGCATCCTGAGACAGAGCAGGAGAAAAACTTGGGGAATTTGAAGAGTATGCAGGAAGTGATACCTTTATATAACTGCACTGAATAACTGCTGGCCACTAAAAGCCCTGATCTCTTCAGTACTCGTGTTGAAACCTGCAAAATGTAAATCAAGCCTTTGCGAGACCAACTAAAATAGTGTCTCCCCGAGGGCTCCGCAAATACCACGGCAAAGCCCAGGCTCCCAACACGCCCTGAACACCGGCCTTGGAGCTGGAAATGCCCTCCCAACGCCTTAATTACCACTTTTTAAATTGCAGCTACACTAAGCAAAGCTTCACGTGCATACACCCTGCTTGCTTGCACTTGGTTTTACCACGGTGGTTCCCTAAGGAAAGCAGCAAACCACAGGCTCATAAAGTTTTAATGGGATAACTGGCAAACTGAGGGCATCACTGCACTTAGTAAAACAGAGCAACTGCATCCCAGTGCTATAAACTATCTATTTGATTTAAGTCACATTTTAAAGTTCTCCCTTCTGCAAAAAAAACCCCACTGGTTTTCTGTACTCAAAAAGACCTCGTCTGCTAAAAACAACAGGCAAATCAGGCCAGGCCTGAGCACAAGAACTGGCAACTCGCCTGGGTTTCCTTGTAAATGCCTTCAAATGGCAGTCATGCCTCAAACCATGCTTTGCCGGCAAAGTATATATAACCAAGCATCATCGCTCTCCTCAGAGCCAAATAAAGGACTGAGAAAAGGGTAGAAAAGGGGGAGGTGAAGGAGACGGGTAATTCATATCTTTAGCAACCAACAGCTTTCACAAGTTTTTCTTTATATATATAAGACACCATTCAGCTTGGTGACATAAGTTTCCAGGCTGGTCTATAGTAAGCATTTCAGGAGCCAACATGTTTTTAACCAAGGCAACCAGCAATTTCATTTTTCTTCTTGAAAGGCAGCCTACCAGAGGGCTGCTTCCAGCAGCAAACAATCTCCTCCTCTGGAGGCAATGACAGAAGAGGATGGAATTGATCTTTTCTGCCTTCCAGATAGTCCTGAATTCATAGCTGAGACCACAAGCATCATCAGTCAAGCACATCTGGACCCATCCCTGCTGAGATGCAGTGGACAGTCACCTGCCCCAGGAACTGGACTGCTCTGAGCTCACAGGCTGCTGATAAAAGCACAGCTGCTCACACTGGAGATGGAGTCACCCCACCATGGAACAGCCACCAGCATGCTGAGGAGGCTTCCTCTTAGTCTGAGGAACAAAACACCAGGGTAGTCACAAATCACAATAGCTGAAATCAAGCAAATCTGGCCAGAAAGTAAAAGTGGTGGGGAAAAATGAGAGGTGGCTCTAGCAGAGCTGGTTGGGAAGGGAACACAAAGGTATATGTAGAAGTGGATAAAAAAAACAGTGTAGAAACAACAGAAAGCACACAGAAATAAGAGCTGCAGAAGGAAAGAGTGAGAATCTGCTCTGAAAAATGGTATGACATCTGATAAAACACAAACCTTTGCCCCAACAAGAGCACCCAGTACCAAAAATACTCCATGTACCTCCATGCTGTCTCTTTTCCCCTTCTTCCAGTGTTCAAGGGAGCATCTTCAACACACGGTGTTGTTTCTGTGTGTCAGGAGTCTACAGCAATGCTGTGCTCAAGCACATGCATACACAGCACTGGGGAGATGCCAGAACTACCCCAGTGCTCCCAGGACAAGCAAACAGCACTGACAGTAAAAATAACGTGACACCCTGGCTTCAAAAACAGAGCAGACAACGCACTGTAAGGCCTTGGCTTCCATCTTCTATTTGAAAGCTGGCACCACTGCCTCAAAGTTCCTTTTTTTGGGAATATATGGGAACAGAGTGGGAGAGCAGTAAGGAAAAAAAAAAAAAGACTGGCTGGGTCAAGTCTAAATAAGTAATAAATTCTGAGGAAATGGAAAATAGGGAAGCCAAGGGATAGTTTTAAGAAATGTGGAAGAAAGGACACGGCAATGCTCTCCCCTCCTCTCACTCACTAACCTAATTATCCAGACACCACCCTGTGAACAGGTTCAGCTCCTCCTTCTCCCAAAATACAGCTGCAAATTCATGTCTCCAGGCCTCTTACTTACTCTTACTTAGGGGGTCTTAATACCCTCTCATACAAAGAGAAATAGCCTTTATAACTCCAGATGTTCCTGGTGCAGGGAGTGGTAATTACCCCAATTCCCCTCTCCTCAGGGAGCACCCTAACTTCTGGACACAGATGTCATCTCCAAACACCCCCAAGATCTGAGCCTTTAACTCACTAGTAGTGATCTGTGCTGTATTTTTCTGTATCAGGCTTTGTGCTGGCACCTAGTCCCAAAACCAAAGGGTTTTAAACTTGTTTTTAACTGCACATTGTAAGGAGATTCAAAGAAATTCACATGTTGGCAACAGACCTGCAGTTCTTGCTGACCTTTTGCAGGCCCCTCTGAAATGTTAATGCTGTTCTACATGGACTGAACATCACTGGATGTTAATCAAGACATCTCAAACTGCCAAAAAACTCAGCACAGGGCAGCATGTACATTAAACCTAGAGTCAATGCAGCTGGTCCTGACCAGGTGCAAAACAGCATTAACCATTCAGGACACCAACATTTTCAGAAATTAAGGCAATTGCAGCATCAAATAAGGATACGGGTCTGAGCACACAGCTTAATCCTCAAAGACCAGGCAGAACTAACTGCATGAAAGAGCTTTGTGCCCCAGAATGCCTTTATGTCCTGTCGAGTGCATAAATTCTTGTCAAGCTCTTTGCCTCTTAGTGATGTCAATAATTAAGTGTCCCACAGACCGCAGTGCCTGCAGGCACATAGAACCCAAAAGCAGGACCCAGCAGCTCACTCAAAGATGGTTTTAAGGTCTCACAAAAGTAGGGAAGAGCAATGATGCAGAGATGTTTGGGGCATTTTAGGCTAAAAAGGCACTGTCAGTACTCAACAGCTCTTCAACCTGCCACAAACTCAGCAACGCAGAGAATCACACAGCAGGTGTGCAGAGAGATAAATGCTTTGCTGCTGTCATCTTAAAACCAACTTCACCACCACTATGCCCACAACAAGCTTCTGATTCTTAAAAGGCTTTATACTAAAAATACCCCACCCAAAAACCTAACTAGGAAAAATCAGACCAAAAAAAACCCCTCAAATTTATCAAAGTCGGTCAAGCAGCTTGTGCTTTAAAGTTGTACTCTACTCAAAAAACATGGCAAAGCAAATTCCCAAAGCTCCAAGAGCCTGCAAACAAACCTGGAACACAAATGAAAGTGCTGCAGTGCTACAGTATTTTGAAGATGCAGATGTTTTCAGAAAAATGTGTGCATTTCTTCAAAGCCCAGGACACAGAACACTGCTCCCAGTACTGTTTTACAAGAACACCCATATATATATGGTTACACAAAACCGAGGACAGCAGGATTACAGATGGGTCTGTAAGTCGTGCCTTGATAATGATAATTACAATGTCTGTTATTAAAAAAGAAGTTGAGATCAAATCTTTGCTTTCCAGGAGTTTTGGAAAAAAAATTCCTAATGTACAAAGAAAAGAAAATAAAGAGGGACTATTAGATAAGCTTATGTAGTATATTTATGTTGAAGCTCCAAATACAAGGAAACACTTTAGGGCAGAGAGGCTTCTGGGGCACATGGATGTGCTCATCAGGTGACCCCTGGTACAGGACTCAGTGCCATCAACTACATCTCACCAATGCAGGTGCAAGCTCTCACAAGATCCAGCTCTACAAGCCCTAACACCATTTTCCCCCTGAATTAGACTGTTATTGATACTAAACGCTCAACAGCTGCTCTTGATTAGAAGCTGTGAATGGCTGCAGTGGGGCTTTCTTTAATATTTACTTGATTTAATGACATGAGGATAATAAGTTGTGGTTTCAACTTTCTCTTGGCTGGTTTGTCTTCCAGTTCTTAAATTATTACCCTTCCTCCATGTCATGATAGCTTGAATAACTGAATGAACAGAAAAGAAAAGCTTGTCCACAAACCAAAGTGAAAGCTAAAATACTTTATCCCAAAGAAACCTCTGGAATTGACAACCAATCAGAAAATTCACCTTCTTTTTCTGACTGGCTGTTAGAGTTCAGCAGCTGTTGACACGCCTAACACACGCCTAAGCACCCAGCAATTAAAGGACAATGCTGCCCCGGGGGTAAGAGGATACACAGCAGATGTGCCCTTGCATGTGATTTCCCACAGTGCCCACTTTTCAAACCAACATCTCCCACCTGCATCCTGAGCTCGGCTGCATTGGGTTACCAGTTGGACTTGATCTTAAAGGTCTTTTCACAGAATCATACAATGGCTTGAGTTGAAAGGGACTTTAGGCTCATCTCATTCCACTCCCTGCCATGGGCAGGGACACCCTGCACTAGACCGGGTCGCTCCAAGACCCATCCAGCCTGGCCTTGGACACTTCCAGGGATGGGGCATCCACAGCTTCTCTGTGCCAGTACCTCACCACCCTCACAGGGAACAATTTCTTTCTACTATTTTTCCAACCTAAAAATGGCTCTATGATCCCTGGTGCAAGGGGTGGGACATGATCACTCCAACATGCTCCACATCCAGTTGCCTGTGGCAGCATGGCCTCTCCTCTCACAAACCAACAGCACCTCCAATGCATACTGCAGTGGAGCAACCCGTGCAATATTCACTGGAAAATGCTGAAAATCAAGTTTACCAAGCACTGTTGAGCAGATGAGAGTAAGCTATCAGTTGAGGGGTGAAGAACCAACGCAGGGCCAGACCTCTGGCTGAGGGCATCCCAACACAACCATGGGGTGCAGCCAGCACTCTTTTAGACCTGGTGAACGTGGCTGAGGACCTGCAGAGCAGGGATTCGATGACACGCGCTGAACACCGGACCACCCAGGGCCTGGTTATTGGCACTCACCCAGGCAGGGCCCCGGCAGTGCCCGGTGTGCAGGTGGCCTTTCAGCACTGAACCACAGAATGGGGCAGGTTGGAAGGGACCACAGCGGGTCACCAGGTCCCACCTCTCTGCTCAAGCAGGGTCAATCCCAGAGCACATGGCACAGGATTGTGTCCCAACAGGTCTGGAATACCTCCAAGTAAGAGACTGCACAGCCTCTCTGGTCTCTGTTCCAGTGCTTGGTCACTGCACAGGAAAGAAGTTCTTCGTCATGTTCAGGTGGAACTTCTTGGGCATCCATTTCTGCCCATGGTCTCTTGTCCCATTGCTGGGTCCCAGGGAGCAGTATGCTGTGTCCCGCCTCTGAGCCCTCCCTGCAGACAGGGATAGACTCCTCTCAGCCATCTCCTCTCTAAGCTGAACACTCCCACCTCGTGAGAGAGATGCTCGAGTCCCTCCATCATCTCCACAGCCTCTGCTAGACCTGCTCCAGGTCCTAAGGAGCCCAGACCTGGATGTGCATTCCAGATGTGCCTCACTAGGTCTGAGGAGACAGAGGCGGGATCCGCCCTGGAAGAGCCGCCTGTGTCGGTCCTAACGCACCCGGGGACACCACCGCGCACAGGGCACGCTCGTGGACAGCTCGTTGTCCACCAGGACTCCCAGCTCTTCTTCGCAGAGCTGCTCTCCAGCAGGTCACCCGCAGCCTGCGCTGGTGCCCAGGCTAACTCTTCCCCGGTGCCCTCGCCCCCTCCCCGCTCCCCGTCCTTACCCAGGTGCAGGGTGAGGTTGACGGCGGTGGGGTGCTGCACGCCGGCCAGCATGGTGCGGCTCTGCCACCAGGTCGCGTCGGCCGGACTGTTGTAGTCGGTGAGGAAGGCGGCGCCATGGCTCAGGTGCGGCTGGGCGGCGTCGCAGAGGTGGCAGGACTGGGTGACGCCGGTGACCCCGGTCTGCACGCAGTACTCCTCCGCCGGCGTCCCGCACGTGTGCGTGGCCAGCACCGTAGCGTTGAACGCCGCGTTCACGAACTCGGGCATGCAGCGCTGCGCCCGCCCGCTCCGCTCCTCGGCGCACTCGTCCATGGCACCGCCGCACCGCGCGGGCACCCACAGCCACAGCACCCACAGCCACAGCGCCCAGCGCTCGCCGCCACCGCCCCCCATGGCGGGGCTGCGGGAGCCAGCGGGGGCACGGAGGGGGGTCGCTCGCTCGCTCGCCGGGTGCCACCGCTCCGCGCCGGCCGCGGGCTGAGACGGGCGAGGCCCGGCGGGGCGAGGCGAGGCGGGGCGGGGCGGGCGCGGAGCAGGCCGGGAGCGGAGTCCCGCAGCGCAGCAGGGCCGGAGCTGCCCCCGCCTCGCGGAATGTGCCGGCTTAAAGCGGCGATGGCGGCTGTGGGCCCGCTCCGACAGCAGCGGGAGGGTTCTTGCCCTCGCCCTCACCGCAGCGCGGAATGAGTGACCACGGCAGAGCGCCGGGCTGCGCCTTTTACACAATCACAGAATCGCTCAGGTTGGAAAACACCTCCAGGATCATCGAGTGCAACCTTTCACCGATCCCTGCCTTGTCAACCAGACCACAGCCGTGAATGCCACATCCATGCTACTTGGACACCTCCAGAGACGGGAACTCCAACACCTCCCTAGGCAGCCTCTTCCACCGTCTAATCACCCTTTCTATGAAGAAATTCTCTCTAATGTTCAACCTGAACCTCCCCTGCTCAGCTTAGGACTATGTCCTCTTGTCCTGTCACTTGTGTACTGGGACAAGATGCCGACCCCCACCCGGCCGTCCCCTCCTGTCAGGAGTTGTGCGGAGCCACAAGGTCCCCCCGAGCCTCCTTTTCTCCAGGCTGAGCCCCACCACCTCCCTGAACTGCTCCTGGTGCCCCAGACCCTTCCCCAGCTCTGCTCCCTTCTTTGGACTCACTCCAGCCCCTCAGTGTCCTTCCTGAACTGAGGGGCCCAAGAGTAGACACAGCTCTCACGGTACCTCAGCAGTGCCGTGTGTAGGGGAGGAATCACTTCCCTGGTTCTGCTGGTCACACTGGTTCTCATTCCAGGTGCCACTGCCCGCCTTGCCCACCTAGGCACGCACTGTCTCATGTTCAGCAGCTGTCGACCACCACCACCAGGTCCTTTTTTCATTTAAATGCTTTTCATAGGGAAAAAAAGAGTTTCTTGAGAAATGCGAGAAAAACGGTTGTGGGTTCCCAGCTAAGCTATGCCAAACCTGGATGGTTTGTGCCACCAAAGGACATGATCCTAAGCCACCCACCTCACCTACTGTAATTTTTAATGAACTTTTGGTTATTTCCCTACCATAACCCAGATCTCTCTGTTGCTTAGAGGCATCAGCTCTGTCAGATTTGGCCATAGACTGCATTACTGTTTTTAGCTATCCTAAGATCTCGCCGCAACTTTTCAGGTTGAGGAACTGTGTAAAGATTGTGTAAAATCCAGAAATCACGTAAAGCCAAAATGTCTCTGCCCATGGCAGGAAGTTAGACTTGATGACCCTTAAAAGGCCTCTTCCAACCCAAGCCATTCTGTGAATCTATAAAACTGCTTTTACAGGAGAAAGTCCCTCCAGAAGCCTTCTCAGTAAACAGGAAACTACTCCTTGAGAAAAAATTGATAGGGGAGTCAAGGAAAGGCCTTGTAAACTTGGTTATATCCCAAGAAAGCCTGAATGCAGCCCATGGCTGAAAGAACTGAAAAAAATACAGTCTGTTCTGGGAAAAAATGCACATTGTTGTTTTAAAGTAAACACATGTATCCTACAGAAGTCCTTGCATTAAGAGCCTGAGCCGGACTGTTCACAAGGTCTGCACAGCACACAGTGGTCAGCACGCCTGGAAATTATCCTGCTGCTGGGAGATACTGCTTTCACATGTGTGGCTGTTCTTACACATCAGTGTGGTGACTCCTCTTTCTGCCTCCCCACAGAGCCGTGGTGAGAATGTCTGCGCTGAGGGCTCCCCTGGCACCCCAGCACCCGCAGAAGGGACGCAGGGCAGCACAGAGTCGCCGCTGCCTCGCTATTGTTCACGCTGGGATGACACATCTCCAGTGGAAAGTTGGATTTCCGCTGCTTCCCCCACTTTTCCTCCTTTTCTGAAAACAAGCCGTCTGTTGTGAAAGCAGTGCTGAGCTGATGCCATCAGGGCAGAAGCTCTGAAAACAACGTGCTGATGGAGCTCCTCAGGTTCAGCAACAGCCTGGCTGGTGCCTGCAGCTGAGGGTGGACACAGAGGACAGGCAACAAGGAAGGCACATGGAACAGCAGATGTGAAGAAGGGAAGGATTAGGATAGAGGTGAGAAGGGGGCAGGGACTCCAAGCAGGATCAAAGGGTGTTGCCACAAATCCCTATCAGTGATGCAATGATCTGTCCATATGCGGAAGGTTCCCATAGATAAAGGAAAAAATTCAGCATCACACAACATTCTTGGGTTTAAAGATAGTCAGTCTTAGTACCTAAACCAAATAACTTGAGTTTTTTAACTATTTGGTTTCCAACATTTTAAAGTACCTATATAGGACCATGCTCCACAGTTTATTTGAAGTCCTCCCTGACATTTTAATGGTACTGATATAAATCTTCACAAAGAGATATTTGCTGATATTTACTATTTGACATCAAAATCCAGTTCATGCTTTTAATGCAATTTCACCTTAAAACACTCTGACAGATCAAGTGATGCAGTTATATATCATTCAGTAAACCTACACTCATTTAACTGAAACCAGAATTAAATCTCATATCCCTGTGAAGACATGATTTGTGCTTTCCTTTTCCTTTTTGACCTACTGAAATAATCCATCAAAGCATTGCAACATATTCCCCTTAAACCCATTTTCTTCCCAACACAGAAAAAAAGCATCCTCGTGCAAAATAACTGCACCTTAAAAGCACAGGACCTAGAGAACTTCTGTGACTTTGCAATGCTTACAGGGTGAATAATAATAAAAATACATTGGTAAATAAATTGTTACAGCTGGCAACATGCCTGATGCAGAGTGAGTCATCCTGTGTGGCAGAAGTTAACCAGCTGTAAAATAAAAGTATTTGTGGATAAGGTTCATGACTGTGCTGGGCTCTGACACACGTATTGACTGTAAGTTAATTATTAGTGTAAGTTAGCTGTTGAAATGGGTATGTTCTGACTTCAGTTCTTTTTTGACATACAGATTGGGTTAAATGATTGAGAAAAGTGGGAAGAGACTAAGAACAAAGAGAAGAATTACAAAAAAGGAAAAGCAACATAAAAAGCTGATAGGAAACAGCTTTTATAAAGGCAACTCCTACAGGAAATTGTGTCAGCTCTCAAAAGGCCAGAAATTTCAAGGCTGGCGGTCTCCCTCTTAGAATAGACCCCTTTTAGGAAAAAAAAAAAATCAAAAAAAAAAAATCAGTGCTTTCTTTCCTTTTGAAAAAAAAAAAAATGGAACAATATTATGTGTGCCCACAAGCAATTTGAAATAATTAATTAGGAGCACTGGTGGCTTCTGTCCTTCTACAGGAGCTCAAAACAAGCAGTAGCACACCTATGTACCAAGATATTTGACCCATTTGGGGCTTAGGAGGTTCAAAATGTTTTCCACAAGAGTTACCGTACAGCATTCATTTTAATTTTCAGTCTTCCCATACTGATTTAGCATCAGCATTTGTTCAAGGACAACATGCATGCATATAGGAAAGGAAAAACTCAGAAATTTCAGACTGTGATAGCAGACCTTGGTTGCTCCGTGTCTGTTAATTATTTAAACAGGTAAAAGTAATGTCCACAGAGAAAAAAAAAAAAACCCTGTTTTTGCTAATAAAAGTAAATAGATAGTTTTAGGATCCCCAAATTAAAATTGCTGTACACCCCAACATTTCATTACCAGTAGATGTCAGTTTACACTAAAAACTGAAGGACAGAAAAGCCCCATGCTCACCATCAGCCTCGTAGAGTCATCAGCCAGTGGAGGAGCCACCCAAGCAAGTTTAGGAAATGTCACTTGTCATAATCTGGCTGGTTTGGGCAATAGAAGGAGTTTCCAGCAGCTTCCTGCTTTGCTCTCTGTCATGCAGGGGGCTTCCTGCTGGCCCTAGCACTTTGCTTGGCAGACCCAATAAAAACAACAGTAATCACAACAGACATCCAGCCTCTGGCCACCAAACAGCCAAAAAGACTTAAAAGAAAGCAAAGTGAGTCAGCAGATCCACCAAAGAGTTGGTGAGGATGAGTCAAAATTCAGAAAGGCTGGGTGATAAAATTCAGTTGCTTTCACAGGTAGATGCAAAAAGAAACCCCTCTGCAGTCTCTAGTAGTGCCCTGGGGATTAACACAGCACAGGATTGATATCACAATATATGAGATACACAATTTTGTATTAAAATGGGGCTTAAAGCCATCCTGCTTAGAGAAATTCTTCCACAATCAAGGACTGGTGTGAAAGGAATGTGAATTTTTTGGTAAATGGCCCGAGGTATTCACAATCAGTACAAATACAGAATAAGTCAGACAACCATTCTAGTTACTAAATATTCGTATCTCATCATGATTTTATGGAAGCAGAAAGTTACTCTAAACTTATTAATAGAACTGAAAAACAGAGCTATTAGCCATGAAAGCAGAAGGTGTTTCATAAAATGGTTTGTTTATTTAGATTTGACTTTCTTAATCACTTTTTTGCAGAATGTCCTAAATAATCTTGTACAGCAACTGTGGGTAATTGCTGTAAAGGTGAATAAAAATATATCTCTGATTCTGTTGGTGTGAGGTAAGCTGCTTCTTTACAAGTTTCTGCAAACCCTGGAGATGTAAGTGGATAATTTTATCTATTTCATCAAGTGGGTCTGGGATGTAGCCTCATTTTCTCTTCTTAATACTGGTAATGTTGGGAAAAAATGTGTTAAAACAAAAATAAAACATGAAAAGCCTGTGCAGCTTTCCATCTTCCTATTGTGGATTCAAACACAGCCCATCCTTTCAACTATTTTCATGTTTATAAATTGAATTTGTAATATTTTATTCCTAGCAGATACGAGTTGTATATTTTATCTTTACTCCCTGCTTTTATTCTGCCGTGTACCCCTGTGTGGAATTTAATCAAACACATCTTGCAATCTACGTTAGACCGTGGCAGTAACATCAGGAGCCAACCCAAATTATTCTCCCATCGCCTCGCCGAGCTCTCCCCTTGCCTGTCCCATGCCTTTCTCATGGAGAAAGAGACATGCTTGGAGAGGTGTGTTCAGCCTTGAAACAGCCAATGGATCTCTTGGAGAAGAGCTGTTCCTCAGCATTTCCCTTCCCTTCCCTTCCCTTCCCTTCCCTTCCCTTCCCTTCCCTTCCCTTCCCTTCCCTTCCCTTCCCTTCCCTTCCCTTCCCTTCCCTTCCCTTCCCTTCCCTTCCCTTCCCTTCCCTTCCCTTCCCTTCCCTTCCCTTCCCTTCCCTTCCCTTCCCTTCCCTTCCCTTCCCTTCCCTTCCCTTCCCTCTCCATTCTTGGACAGTACACCAGCATTGCATGGCTGAAAGTGCACTAGGGGAATTGATTAGATTTATTTCTGTATGGTATTAAATTTACAGTATAGATACACTAAATTCTCTGAGAATTTAGCCACTATCATCTTTGCACTACAGGGTCTGCTGATGGATTCTCTGCCACCCAAAAATTCCAGCAATATTTATGTTTCCAACATGCTAATGAAGTTTGCTTTGTAAAGAGCAGGACTCATTTACCCTAATCCAGTTGGATAATGCCTCAATCCTGTTCTTCACCAACTTGCTTGGCTACACAAATCCTTTGAATTCATGAGCTGGGCCTGTTTACACTACACCAAAACATTCTCAGTGAAGCTATCTTCCAAGCCTGATAAAATGCATCCCAGAAAGTAGCATGTGTATTGGAGGTGGTCATGGGAATCTCACCATGTAGGGTGCATGACCACAATGAAGTTGTTTAACAACTCCCTGGCTTTCCAGCAGAATTCCCAAAATTGTTTCAACAGAAGGCTGGCTAACTTCTTTTGCTGAGTAACAACAGGGATTAAATTTTCGTCCCAGTCAGTTCTTTATCATTTATGGTCACAGCCTGTCTTTTCATGGCATCGTCTGCCAATCAGTCTTGCCATGACTATAATTTCATTACCAGTGAATTGTGATGTTCTATCATTTGTAAAACCCTTTGTTTTTTCATATATGATGGCTCTTGAGAGCAACCTTGGTTCAATTGTTTCCCTTATTATAAGAGCTCACCTTTGCAGTCTGATGTTCTTTAAGCCTAGTTTTCATGAACTTTCCTTTGCTTTTCAAAAACAAAAGAAAAAAGCAGTCTCTGAAAAACTCCATCTTCTTTTAGATCTTTCTTCTTCCTGTAAAAAAACGGTAATGCCTTGTATACTTCATGCTCTTAGCCTAAGGTCTCTCTTGGCCTTTGGACTCATCCAAGGTCAGCTCAACCATCTCATAGCCATTCAAGGAGACGTTCAAGGTCAGTCTGGACAGGGCTCTGAACCACTTGATCTAGTGGACAGTGTCCCTGCTCACTGCAGGGGGGTTGGACTAGATGACCTTAAAGTTCTTTTCCAACTGAAACCACCCTGTGCTTCTCTGACAGTCGATTGAGAAAGCCAATCTTTTCTATACCGGACTTTGAATGAGCAGAGCTCCTGTTTCTCCTGCTAAATAAATAATTTGTTTTGACAAGCAGGCTGCAGTTTGGTTTGCTGTTCTGCTAGAAGAGTTAAAGCTGGATGGCCACCTGGAGGCTGGGAAGACTAGATGTAATTTTGGGATCTGGAGATCACTAATCTGTGCCAGCTGCTTGTCCCTCCCTACATATCTCAACAATTTGTCTCTGCTCCCACATGGACTTAAAGCAGAGCTGCTTCCCTGACATATGACAGGAAGAATGCAGTGAAGGGTGAGCAGCTTCAAGGAATCTGACCTACAGGGCTGCTTTTGGGACACACACCCCTGTCCTGGGCTGTCTGACAGCATATCCCAGTTCTAGTCTTGGTACCCCCAGCTCAGTACATCCTCCCCTGCATTGCTCTGTTGATGGTCAGACAAATACCAGTTGAGAAGACAGCAGAGACATTCTCTGAACTCAAAGCCCCCCTGCCACCAAAGACTAAATAGACAAAAGAAGCCATTGAGGGAAAATCTGTCTGGTCTCTGTAGCCAAGAACCAAAATGAAAAAAAAAAAAAAAAAACTTGGAATGAACAGAATCTTCTGAAAATATAGCTATTAGCTCTACAGAGTCTCTGCAAAGCTACAGAACATTAATGAACTGCAATTTTTAGAGGTTTCTAACCCAGCCATCTTTAGGCAGATGCTTGCAAGAACACTGAAAGCTTATTCTTAACATCAATACCATCCCATGTCAAACTGCCATTCAGATCAAACAGAGTTACTGTGAAATACGTACAGTGGCTTTGTTATAAATTGCATGAGCAAAATAGAAAATATTTAATTTACAATTAATCCTCATCCATAAGGCAGAGTGTTGGAACCCCATTCATTGGGAGGAACTGAATTCCTGATTTCCTTCTGTACCCATATTTTTTTTAATAATAGGAGGATTTTTCCTGCTAGTTTGAGGCATGCAAAATGCTGTGTAAACACTCACACAGCTACTTACAGATCATCAAAGCAAAGAGGAAAATCAAGATTGTTGGAAAGGAAATTATATTTTTAAACTCATCACTGTATACAATAATTGTATATTGTATAATGTATACATCAATGTATATAATGGGAAAATGTATAAAATACTTTATAAATAGACTGTTTCCTGCTAAAGTCTCATTTTCTTCTTTTTGAAGTTCCACTAGCAAATTACCTATGGAGGAGATTTAAAAATTATTATTCTTATTAAAATAAGAACTCAGTAGGCAAGAAAAATAACCCAGATTTTACAGCTGTAGGCTGCATTTTGCTTTCTGGGAACCTCAGCATACTACCCACATTTTCATCCCTGACACTCAGTTCATGGAAATATCAGAGGAACAAAGTCAAGTGTTCAGCAAAATGGAGTGGTTTTAAAGGGATGGGAAATTCTATACTCTGTATCCTGTTCTTCACTTGTCAGATCTTTAAAGAATAAGAAATCTGTTGCTTCTGCAACTGTTATTAATTTCTTCCATTTTGGAGCTCTGGAAAACTTTTATATCATGTGTTTAATTATATTAAAAGCAGTATATTTATTGTATTAAAAGCATTTATCTGAGTAGATCAACTGCAACATTCATCTTTGATACAGTAAATTACCTCCAGCTATAAGCCCGTTATTTTAAAATCACATGAAGAAGCAAAATCAAGATTTAGCATGTTGACTTATTAAACAATGAATTGTAGTTGTTTGTGATAGAGTTAGCTTACAATAAACACCAGGGGAAGATGCAGAGAACCTACCTCTTTCTAGAATGACACTGTCCATCTCTTCTGCTCCTGTTTTCTCACAAAGATTCAGATTCCTGTCAGTGAAAGGTATTTTAAGTAGCATTGAATCTCATGGGAGATTTAGATACTATTTTAAATCACAGAATGCTCTTTGAAATAGCATCTCACTCTGATTGCTCAGTGTTTTTTTAACCTAGAATGTAGTTTTTGTTGGACTACTTTTTGACTTGAGTCATTCTCAAAACACATTTCACACCTCCCCATCAGCCACTGGTTTGTGGCAAGCAAATTTTTGCCACCTGAACTGTTTGACTTCAAAGGTTAAGAAAACAAAAAGGCTCCAGAACATAAATATCTTTATGTAATAGATACCATACCATTGCCACCAATGCTTTGGTGCATCTCCCAAAGCTCCAAAATCATATTGGAAACTTTATATGTGTTTGTCCTGCATTTTCCTATAGTTAAAATTAAGACATTTCCCCAGGTATGCCCATGAGCAGGGAAGGCTGTCATATTGAATGTTACTGATTTAGCTGACACCACCACATAACAATTGTATTAATTTTATACCCTTGTTTGAGGGCTTTACAAATCCACAGAAATATTCAGCTTCTCCCTCATTTTGCTGAAGTACCCATATTTCTTCTTACAATGAAGTTGATCCCACAACAGATAAATTTGATTTAATGAGTTTTGCCAGCACCACCCTCAGGGTTGCTCCCTTCCAATTAATTTACACAAATATAAATGGAGTGCCCCACACAGTACTTGAAAGCATCGTAAGTGTCCAGGTAATCACCAAGAGTTCTTTTCAGTTCATCTAAATTTAGGAAGTGTCCAAGGCCAGGCTGGATGGGCTTGGAGCAACCAGGTCTACTAGAAGGTGTCCCTGGTGAAAAAAGATGAGCTTTAAGAGCATTTTCCACCCAAACCATTCTGGGATTCTATGATTCTATTAAAATATTTAAAGTTTTTTGGTGTTTTTCTTTTTTGTGGTTTTTTTTTTTTTTTCCCACTTTGTGTTTATGTCTTCCAGTTATTCTTTGCTCTTTGCTCTTCCTGGATGTAAGGCTACAAGTACCAAGGGAGTTAAGCAGCAGGAGACTTTGCTGGTTTGTTAACCTGTAAAACTCAGGCTGGAAAGCTTTTACCCATTTTTACCTCATCTCCAGCTCACCTGTGGACAAGTACAGGTACCCCCAGTTTTAAGAAATTCAATTTCTCAGGACAAGAGGCAACAACAACCATTCCCTCACTGGAAGTCACCTGGCCAGGTCCCAGTTTACCAACACCTGGCTTTCCAAACAGAGAAAACAGAATGAACAACACAGCACAAATGGATGGCACATGGCTTTGTTAGTCCCTTGAAGTATATAGCAGACATTTGGCATTTTTCTTATGTTTAACCCAAGTACTCTCACTCACATTCCTTTCCAGGCTGCAGTTGGGATAGCAGATGTTCTCCCAGTGTGTTACTCTCTTTGCATCCTGTGGTGGGGAATTGCCAATTTCGATACTTTGTTACCACTTTGAACTCTCTCTCTCTCTCTCTCTCTCCAAATTTTTAACAGTGTAAAAATGCTGGATGTGAGATTTGGGTACAATTTAGAAGTGATCTTTTCATTAGGATATACAGAAATAATATAAATGTTTTTATACAAATGTCTTTGCAGCCACTATGCATTCAGGTCTTTTTCTTCCCTTATTTACTTACAATTACTTTTAAGCCCTTTTCAGAGAATGCTTTCTGAAGATGTTGTTTTGCTAAACTTGCTTTCCTGACAAAGATCACTAACATTTACAAACCAGACCTGAGTCCATAAAGTTTACAGTAACTCCTCCTCCATGGGTCTATTCTGGAGAGTCTCTACTCAGTTTAAAGGTCACCTTTACTGAGGAACCTTCAGTCCAAAAGTGAAGGCTCCATGGAAGCAAAGTAAGTTACATAATGTGGGAGAAAGCCAAGTTACTTGCATTGTTTAGACAACTTTGGATATATGAAGTTGCAGGCAATGAGGAAAGGAGCCATCCTTTAAAGTAAATGCAGAAACCAGCATTTGGGACAGCTTCAATGCTCTTTGTTGTCCACTTTGAGATGTTGGTTACTATGGGTCCCTGATGTAGCCTCTCTTTTTAATACTTTTGAGTCTGGGCAAGTATTCTACCTGGAAAGAACTGCAGAAGGGTAAGATGCTGTTCTCACAAATGCTGATTTTTGGTTCACATTACAGCCCATTTATTTAAGTAGCTCTGTGAGCTGAATCACAAGATCATACAGCTATGTCCATCTCTCTGGTTCTTCGTATGCCTGGCAATGTTAATGTCACATTGCTCAGAAACTTCTCTGGTTCAGTTGACCTCATGCAGAAATATCTATGAGTTTGTAGATAGATAATACAGTCTTGGCTGTACAGAAATCTCTGACCTTAGTCTCCTCACTCCAGTGTGAGTGACTTGCTCTTGTTATTCCACAGACATTGTTCCATGTAGCTTTACTATTCTCCATGCATGGTGTTTTTAAGGCTATAGCAATTTCTCTCGAGAGCTGACAGGACGTTTTAAAACATCTTTTTGGTCAAAAATATCAAGTAGACAACATTGGCATGGATCCTGATGAGATGGATCTCATGATTGAGAGCCATTCAGGGAGATAAAGGTTGCTGTAACGTTGGCTTTGTCCCAGTGATAAATTTAAAGTGACAGTTTAAAGTGACTTTACAGTCACTTAAGGTGACACAATCAGTCTGAAACCCAGAGATATTTCTCTGGGGAAAAAAAAACCAACTAAATTGTATTAAAACTTTGTCGAGTGCATGCGACTGTGAACACTCAAACACAAAACTTCTCTGAGTTTTGAAAAAGTTATTCTTGGACTTTCTCCTGAGTGAGGGAAGAAGAAGAAATCTTAATCTGAAGGTTTTGAGAGTCTGCAAACTTGAAAATGCTTTCACATTCAGTTGTTGATTTATTTTGCTCATTGGTGCTGCACCCTTTGAATAAAGATTATCTAACAGCAGCCTGCAACTTATAAGCTGTTTCTGCTCAGGCTTTGGTTTGGTTTTTCTCTTTGTTACGTGTTACAGTCAGCTTTAAAAATTGCAAAACCTCACAGCAGGGCAGGTGAGGGCCCTACAGAACCCTCTACTCACCTGTTTAATGGAGAGGTGTTGCTGTTTTGGGGACAAACTGATATAGAGACTTGCTCTGATTCTCCCATTGTCTGGTGATGACAATGATCCTTAGCAGTTAGGATTAGCATTAAGGATTAGCATGTGCAGGGAAATATCTTTCTGCATGATTTATCCTAATTTACATCAAACCAAGACAAATGTGTGTTGCACATTCAACTTTTACCTAATATCCATGTCCTGGTGTAGATGCTTTGTGAACCATTACCATGGGCATTCCTTTTGAAAACAAAGAAAAGTCTTTGGAAGCAAAGTTATCTTTATTCATATAACAAAGGGATCTTCTATAATTGATGCACCAGAGATGTTCCTGAGGCTGAGAGCCTCTCCAGTGCCTCTCCTGGCACAGGAAAGTTTCAAGTTCCTTAGCAAGCCCTTGGAAAGGCACTGTTTGTCTCTGCTGTGGGCAGGACTGGTGCAGGATGAAGATGCTGACCCACTGCTGTCTATTTTAGGTCTGTTCTTTTTGGTCAGCATGGCTTAGCCCCTCTTCACTTCATGGCCCTTGCTCATCTTTACCAGCACAGCAGGGCCACTGTGCCTCTGCTGGGCTCATACAAGAGCATCTCTCCCATATGACTGCACAGAACTGGTCTCTGTAGACACAGGGGTGGTGTTTTCTACCCCCTCTTCTTTCTCCTCTTGTGGCAGACTGCTGCCACACCCAAAGGATGAATGAAGCCAAATTCCATTCCCAAAGCATTGCAGAGCTTCCCGTGAGCAGCCTGCCAGCTCCACTAGCCAAAGCAAATGTCTGCACTAGCGTAAGGGAGGGGGATGAACCATTTTATGGCAGCTGTAAAAGGTCACGGAGTAAACACCTGCACTACTGCTCATCTGCTCTCCCAGTGATCCAAGCAGCTTGGATGGGTGAGTTGTTTGCATGAGAGTCAGTGATTCAAAGCTCTCTCCTGGCTTTGTGAGGTTCCCATTACAAACTAGAGAATTAGCAAAATTTAGTTCATAAATTTGGGTTGTTCTATTCAGTGGGAGTCTGGTTATTCTGTTTGAGATGGGTCTCAAGACCTCTAACACTTGAAAACTTTTGTCTGAAAATACACATTCTGTCTTTCCTGAATAAATCCATGCAAGCCCCAGGGCTTTTGGCTTTCTTTGTTTATAAGCATGGGGGCATTCCAGGAGATTATAAATATCTAGAAGTCTAAAGTTGTCTCACATTCAGAGATGTACTAGAAAATTTCTCATTTGGCTTCTCCCAAGAGCAAAACCAGGCAGTTTCCATTGCTGTGCTTAATTTTTGTATTATGAGTTTCATAGGCCTTTCCTTCTGCTTCCACAGTGGTCTTCACAGAGAGTTTACAGGTTCTCACTTCCTTCAGTTTTATCTGTGCAGGGATGTATTTGGGAGGTGCCTTGGAACAGCTAATAATGTGACTAGATCTCAAATTCTTCTCTTTAAGAGAGTTTTGCTTATATTGTGTGCAACTGACTGTGTTCTGCTGATCATGGAATGATCTTTAAGGTCCCTTCCAACCTAAACCACTCTGATTCTATGATTTATGACTGGACCTTTGACTTTCTGTTCTCCATCCATAGGGAGGAATTTTGGGCCATCATTATAGCAATAGAGTCACATGACTTTATATATTGATATTCTTATTCTTTCTGCTCACCATAATGGAGATTTTCTGCACTTGCCTTCTTTGGAAAATGCCCTGATACAGTTGGGACAACTCTTACTCCCCTTTCTCCCAAAACATCCAGATGGCTATTAATTCCTTTAGTAGGAAGTAAGAGGAAAAGTGAGGAAATACACATCAGGCACTGACTATAGATTAGGAGTTGAAATGTGTGTGAAACCAGTAGTTATGGGGGAAAAAAAACCAGTTCTCCATGTATTTCCCAGTATAGTCTTTCTGAACATCTCTTTGCAGATGGCAGGAGAAAAACTTGAAATTCTCTAATACAGTCCTGGTATCTAAAACCTCTTTGCAAAAGGAACTGACTACAGGAAACAGGGTGGGGCAGATTTATAGATTGCTCTTAAATTGGGATTTTTTTTTAGTTGCTCAAATGTAGGAAGTGGTGCTCAAGTCTCTGAGATGAAAGATTTTCCTACAGACCCTCCATTTCTGCAACATAGTTTGAATGTGGCTTTAGTAAGTGGTGCAGTGAGACTACGAGGTTATTTTCCCAGGGGAATGTGAGGCTGTAAACTTATCCCTGTTAACTAAAGACATTTTTATTGGGCCTTGGTATCATGTTCTCTTCTAATTTACCTTTATGAACCATAGCTCAGCACAGTCCTGATTAATGGTTCTCAGCAAATGATAGAGAACTATTAAGTTCCCCAGGGCTTTTAATGGAATTAAAAACTTTCAGCGAGAAAATAAACAGCAGAGAAGAGTTTGTTAGCTACTGCCTAGGCAAAAAATACTGCTGCTGGAATACAGAGAACAGGAATTCAGTGACAAATAACAGACACTAACATTAACATCAAATAATGTTACCTAACATTAACTTTGTTACCAGTTCTTGAAAGCAACATGAAATTAGAATAATAGATTATATAACAAATAATCTGTTTATGACAGATAATGTTTGAACTGAAAACTGCTTCCAGGCAGCCATTTCCAGAACTTTTCCCATCAAAGCTGCAAGTGAGCAGACCAGTTCCAGATTTAGAGGGGTCATCTCAAACATATGGCTTTCAGACGTAAATAAATCCTCATGATCTTTCATGCTAAGCCATTCACCTTGGTCAAGTTGTACCCATGACATTAGCTTTCCTCTGGCTGGCACTCCTCACTCTTTTGATTTGGAGGCAGAAAAAATAGATCAGTTAGTGAGCTGAAATCCTAATTTCCAAGATAAAACTTCAAGTAACTGTCAAGTGTTATCCTTCATACTACGGTTTTGAGGCTATTGTTAATTTACTTTTCTCCTTTTTCACTTGGAACTGGAAAACCAGAAGATAGCATTATTGTTTCCAAATCCCCTTATGAGAACTCTGTGATATCAAAAGCCAAAAATATTTGATATATGTGATATACAAACCCAAAAATATTTGATATATGTGATATAGAAACCCAAGGTGCCTCAGGTGGGTGCAGCAGAGAGCAGTTGATGGCACCGCGGCTCAGGCAGTTCTTTCTTCTTGAATTTCAGTAATACAGTATGCTGCACAAGACCCATAAGTGCTCTGACACTCTGGCTTTTTGAAGCAAAGCACAGATCCATGCACTGGCACAGTAAACTCACTGCTGGCTCTGTCTTTACTGGGAAAATGTACATGTCATTTCAGGTTAATTTTCGGTTTTCTGTATCCCGGCTGCTTAAGCTCCTCATTAGCATGTCAATCCTTGTTTAGACTGTGCCATTCACCAAGTGCAGGCAAGGATTATTGCTTCCCCACTTAACTAGTCATGCTGGATTAGATATTAAAAACCAGACTGAATGTTGTTAAGCAGTACTTTCATGTTCAACACTCCATAATATGTAAAGCACTAAGCACATAAATAAAACCGTAAGTTATCATTTGTAGATGCTAAAAAGTCCATGGCTCCTTCTCCCTTCACAACCTGCAGCTGAGCTCCCAGACACACTTTCACTTTTTTCAATATCTGGCTGTTGCCTTAAGAGCTCACTAATTTTTTTGTCAGCTCTTGAAAGCAACATGAAATTACAATCATAGAGCATCCTGAGCTGGAAGGAACCCACAAGGATCACTGAGCCAAATTCCTGGTCTTGCACAGGACACCCCAAGGATCACACAAATTAGGTCTTTATGTGAATGAACAGGGCTGTGGTGGTGAGCTGTACCCAAGATGCACAGATGTCTTGGAAGCTACAAAATTCATCACGGCATCAGTACCAGAATCAGCAAGACCTCCCAGGACAACCAGTAGGGTATTAATGGTAACATTTTTTAATATTTTCTTCCCAGCAATAGTAACTAATGGCTTTACAGTTACAAATTAGAAACAATTCTTTAAATAGACTGGAGAAAGATCAACTTCACTCCTTTATCTAAGACTTAACATCAAATACTCTAGTAAAACCATTTTTTGTTAGTATTGTAGAATATTGTACATGATAATCTTTGGTATCCTATTCTACTTCCTCACCTTGCACCCATCTCCTGCCTCCTGTTTAAATGCTGACCAGTAATAGCCAGAAGAAATTAGAAAGTTTTAACAGATACTAGATCATAGTCCAGACTTGTGAGTGTGATACTAAAATTAAGTAGAGTTATCTTTAAAACCACTGGACTCCTGCTTCCTGCTTCCAGTTTGGTGCTAGTAACATGACTGAGAACACCACATGTGAAGGGCAAGCCAAGGAAAGCAGTTTTTATCTGGATGCAGTGACTACAGATGTGCAAAGGGAAGGTGGCTAATGCTATAGCACATCTTCCAATGTCCACCCCTGCTGAGTCCCCCATGGGTTGTTCCTGGGCCCAAACTAGATGAAAAATAATTATGTTTTTTGTAACAGCGGCGTGGAGTGACAATTCTTCATTCCTTCATTCATTCTTCAACCTACAGAAAAGTCTGCATCAGCAGAAGGAAGCGTGGGGTTTACTGCAGCAGAGCATGCAGGAGATAATACGTGCTCCACAGTAAATTAAATATGGAGATTAATATCTATCCTCTATAATTCAGAGCTGGATTAAAGAAGCAGTGCTTCACCCTTACCTAGTTTTTAAGAACTCTTCATGAGAACATAAAAAAATGTTGGACTTGCTTTGCAACCACCACCATTTCCCACACCCCAGCAGGCACAAATAATTACTGTTTCTGCAGTGGCATTAGTGGGGAGGTTAATTTTGTTAGACTTGGCAACAGAACAGAGCTGGAAGGCTTTTTACCCCCTCTGTGTCAATACACTTCTGTGAGCACCAGGCAGCCAGCTGAGCTTCCAGTGTCTGGAATCCAATGTGTTCCCATTAAAGAACTGTCCTCTTCCACATGGATGTGGAGGAATGAAGCCTGACTGGGAATAGTAATAAACACTGTCTTGGATGAAGGGAGCAACAATTCATGCTCCTGACATTACTTCAGGTTCTGCAGAGACCAGCAGCATCACATCAGTCTTGGAAAAGGTATTCCATGATCCTGCATGATCTAGATCACCCAAACAACTCACCGTGGAGGGTCACACAGCATGCAGAGGGCTGCAAAGGAACCTAGTGCTGCCTGGCATGGTTAGAAAACCACTGCAGCAAAGACTGTTTGCACAGCTTGTTAGACAACAAAGTGCAATCTCCACTGAGCCTAAGATGTGGTTTGGAATCTGTTTGGCAGGAAATGGTCTTAGACACTTGAAAAGGTTTCCTCAGAATACCTTGAGTCTCCAACAATCACAATTAGCAACAGAAGCCTTCGAAATTCAAATCCAAACACAAATCAAAGGTATAGCATGCAAGTCTTCAGGAACAAACTCTTTATTAAAAATAAAATCATACAACTTGCAGGGAATTCCCTAAGGACATGATATATTACAGAGCTGTACTTGTACTAAGGAGCCAAAAAGGCATACAAACTGGGAAGAGGAAGAAAGGAACTTGGGAAGGAAATGCACTTTTGTTGAAGTGGAAAGACTCCACTGACCTGCTATCACTACCACCCGCCCCTGCCCATGTCCCGATAGCCTCCTCGGTAGCCCCTGCCCGCTCCTCGGTATCCTCCTCCTCCTCGGCAGCCAGCCCCACCTCCGTAGCCTCCCCCAGGACTACCTGGGTGTCCTCTTCCCGCCGAGTGCCAGCTGGAGTAGCCACCGTAGCCTCTGCCCCTGTGGCCGGAGCCGTGCGCGTAACCTCCCCAGCCTCGAAGGCCACCGCCGTTGTCGTAGCGAGCCATCTTGGGCGGGCGGGGGCCATCCCCGAACCTGGCCAAGAACAACACCATACACTTGAGGCAATCTCACAAACTGCAGCTCTACAAGACGGGAAATAGCACAATCCTCAGCTAAGCCACCTCAATTTTCTGTGAGCACAATACAATGGTTGAACTACAGTTGCACTCGCGCTCCTTTTCCACTTCAGAAAAGTTTCCTTTGCTTCAGAAGCAAGGGATGGAAACAAGGGGCAACAGAGGGGTGCAAGCCCAGCCAAATACGTGTTTTCTTTACAGGAAAAGGTTTGCCCAGAATAAATATACATTATCTTTTCTTTAAATGATAATTTGTGTTTTGGAAGAGGGGATGACAGCTTTTAATCCTGAGAGCTGTGTGTCCTTGTGCAAACAGGCAGTGATGTCTCTACATAAGCTTTGAGCGCAAGCATTTCGTGCTCAGAGCACAGCACTGAAACCAAAGCCTGAAGTCGCCATCCTCACCTCCGAGCAGGGGCTCTCACCTGGTGCTGGCAGCCGTGAGTGCCATCCCCGCCGCCGCTGGCCGGGACAGCTGCCGGATGACGTTCAGCATGCGCTCGTAGGCAGGCTCCAGCTGCCGGATGATCCCAGGCTCTTTGCTCACTTCCACCACGAGGGCCTCCATGGCAGCGCGCAGAGCGGTGATGCAGGCGGCC
Source organism: Vidua macroura (assembly GCF_024509145.1). Taxonomy (NCBI): domain Eukaryota; kingdom Metazoa; phylum Chordata; class Aves; order Passeriformes; family Viduidae; genus Vidua; species Vidua macroura. The sequence goes on from NC_071579.1 coordinate 8,953,313, forward strand.
GCCGCGTGCGGCATCTTCAGCTTGATCCTGCAGCACAAAGAGGCTGTTAGAGCTGCCACGGCTTCCAGGGGAGCAGCTGGGAAGGAAGAGGCCCTGCAGAGCGGCTGTCATTGAGCCAGAAATCTACATTCTCATCTCTGAAGTTCTAATTTGTCACTGAAGGGGTGAGAAATTCAGGAGGCAAATTTGAAAGATCCCTAAGATTTGGCATTGTTAAAACATAACTGCTCTTCTGGTAAAATTTGCTCTTGAAATTTAACGAAGGGCTATGAAGATGCTCTGAGGGCTGAAACTCCTCTGCTCTGAGTGAGCTGGGGGTGTTCAGCCTGGAGAAGGGAAGGCTCCAGGGAGGCCTTAGAGCCCTTTCCAGTGTCTGAAGAGGGCTTTCAAAAGGAGATACCGGCAGATAGTGATAGGACAAGGGGAAATTCTTTTAAACTGATGGAGGGCAGGGTTAGATGGGATATTGAGAAGAAATTCTTCCTTGTAAGGGTGGTGAGGGCCCTAGCACAGGTTTCCCAGAGAAGCTGTGACTGCCCCATCCCTAGGAGTGCCCAAGGCCAGGCTGAACAGGGCTTGGACCTGAGATGAGCTTTAAAGTTCTTTTCAACACAAAACATTCTGTGATTCTATCATTCTATACTGGGATAAATTCAACATGTAACCTCTTGCATAAAACAAGAAGATACTAAAATACAAAGTAAACTGAAAACATGAGGCTCCAAGATTTTGAAAGCTCCAACACTCAAATGTTTAGCAAATTAAGCTCTTTGCCTCTGTTTTACTGACTAGGGGGTAAAAGCAAAACAAACAAAACAACCATCCAGATGTTATTTGGTGATGGCCATAAAATTTACACGGCCAGAAACATTTCTCTCCTCAAGCTGTGTTGAAAACAAGGTTTCCTCAGTCTTTGCCTGAGGAGGAGGTTGAAAACACAAAGTGCCTTTCACCTTTCAGTTGAAGAGGAAAAAAACAGCAGTTTTTATGGAAACTACCTTGTCCTGTTTCCAGTTTAAGCAGATAATCTGCATGAAACAGGGCTCAAATTAACCTATCCCTTCCTCACAGGAAGGAAAGGTCATGCCTTCCCAACACACCTGTGGTGCATGGCTTGCTCTGGGATCCCTGTTCTACAGACATTTGGTCTGCATTAGCTTCACTTCCCCTCAGTCAAGGGGTTAGAACTGGATGAGCTTTGTCCTTTCCAACCCAAACCACTCCATGATTCCACGACTCTGAGCACAAGCAGATCCATACCAGTCATCCACCAGAATGAGCTCCCCATCTGACAGGACTTTCTTGGAAGCAAAGAGGAGCAGCTGCAGTGGGCTCACCAAGGTCATGGTTTTGGCAGAGATGGCTCGTGTTCTAATCTGCAAGTTAAAGAGGAAAATTACTCTTGAAATGGAAAACAGAGCTCTGCACCTTCTTCTGGACATTGAAACTGGAGAATTTTGTTTAAAAAAACTCCAAACAATGCATAATAAAGCTAGGTATAACTAGGTATAACGTTAGGAAATTATAAGAGCATGTGCATATATGACATTGAATGCCAGGCAGAGGTTTACAGGGATTCGGCACTGCTGGTGTAACACCTCAACAAAAACTATCTTCCATTTTAAAATATTCATTTTCCGTGTCTGCAGTTATGTAGCTTTTGCAATAGCCAGCTCATACTTTGCCAGCCTTAAAATGACAAGGGCACATCTGAATTTTCTTCCCACCCTTCAGTTACTGAGGCTGTGATGAAAAGCTTTAGTGGGCTCCTATTCATGCAAGTGTGGAAGTTGCCAGATGTCCATGCAGTCACTGCTGTGTCACGTTACGTTGACCTTGAGTTTCAACTGAGAACTTGGACAACATCAAGCCAGAGATAACAGCCCTGCTACATGGCCCCTTGCCCCTCAGTTTAAAGAGGAACAGAGAGATACCTAATGGGCAGGAAGAGAGCTGCACACAAATCCTTCCAGCATCCCAGCCTCACCCAGGTGCTAAGCTACTCTTAAGCCACCATCTTAGTCACTCTCCTTTTGCTGTGTGTACTTTCATTTAATGAAGTAAAACTTTTTAAACTCAAAAGTCCTTTGTTGGGTTTAGGGGAATCTCAGTTGAGAGAGATGGTCAAAGTGGTGTAACCTTCCTGGGATCCTGATACAAAGGGTGAAGAAGCAGCAAAGCTTCACCACAGCTCTGAACTATGGATTGGGAATCCAGACTGTCAAGACAAAATCCCTGTACTCAAAGGATTTAAAATTCCATTTATCACCAAACACAAAAGCATTGTCTTCCTTTGCTCCTTGAGTAGTAGTAGCTGAGTTCACAGTGGCTGTCACTGGAACACAGGAGAGCCCACAGGGGTTGCAATGGACATGCACAGAATGTACACCAAATTCATAGGATGGAGGAAAAGGTCACTGAGACCTTTTGGGTGATGCTTGGGAAATGTGAATTATCCTCAGGAGATGACACAGGCCAGAACAGGAGCACCCCACTGCTATATTCCATGTTCCTGTTTTCTCCCTGGATTCATAAGCAGCAGAAGTGATAAGGATAAAAATTCTGTTGTGGTGCCTAATTAGCGTGGAAGAGCTCCTAAAACAAACTCTTATAGAAGATAACAATTTAGATCTTTCTCTACAACCTGGCTGTTGTAACAAAACTCCCAGGAACTTTCTGTGCACCTCTACTTCTACTGAAAATGGTTGACTGGAAGTTACTAGGAGGCTGAGTGACACCAGGACCATGTAACATTTACTTCCTGGAAAGAAAACCAACCAACAAACAATACCCCCAATTCCCCCCCCCCCCTAAAACGAACTAGATATTGCAGTCAGGTTTTTTTCTTATGACTTCTTTACCAAAAAGAACCTGTTGAACTACTTGGCAGCACATGATCAAGATGAAACCCAAAGTCTCTACCTTCTCTCCAAAAATGAAGAAGGGTGATGGATACTTGATGTCCTGGCTGCTGAAAGGGCAGTTGACAGATGATTTGTGGATAAGAGCATTGTGCCCCTCAGTGGTAAGAATCTTCCTCTTCTCCTTGTGGTAGCAGACATTGGGGTAGACCCCAAAAGCCAACAGGGAGATGACAACATCCAGGTTGTTATCAGGGCCAGTGTTGTTAAATGGTTGAGTCATCAAACATTCTGTTGGCAGAGAACAGAAGAATGGCTCAAATCCATCGGACATGTAGGAGAGCACAACAGCTATTTAAGATCCTGGATCAATGCAGAGCTGTTTAGGATCCTGGGTCAATGCCTTTTCTGATTGAATCAACTGCTAGATGTGATCTCCAGTGACCTTTGCACTCAGAGCATATAAATTCTACATTCAATTTTTTATTTCTTAATGGAGAAAGAAAAGCTGAAAAATACCACTACAAAGAGGTATTTTTCTCTCCCAAACTTCAAAAACAAGAAGAGATGGGTTTGTCCAGAATGTGCTGTACCACAATGTGTTTACTGCAATTGTTTTGGAGACAGATCTTTTGGGGGAGGCTAAAATGGATGTTTTTCTTAGTTCATTTGTTACAAATCTCCCCCAGGGTCTCTGGTGGCTTGTTTACAAGTCATCTTGCCCAGAAAAAAGTTACGGATAAATGCAGCAGTGATCCTAACAGCAAGAGGAGAAAAAAATTAAAGGAATTTAAAGAGGGAAAAAAAAATGAAAAGGAAGGGAGATAAACATCTGCTTAATCCAGGCAGTCATGCCATTTCACTGAGCTCCTCAGCAACATTAGGCAAATTCAGAACCTGGTCAAGTTTAAGCATTTTTTCTCTAGAAAACGGAATAATTTGGCACACTGCTGCACATGCCTCCTGCACCACAAACCCAGGAAGTCACAGAACAGAACACTGTTCAGATCACAGACTCCCCACTAAGGTCTATGGAAAGAAGGGGGAAAGCACAGCACATTTTGGGGATACAACAAGTGAAGGAGAAAGTCAGGGAAGTAACACTCTAAGGACACCTGTTTAATAGATTTTAATCCTGCAGCTCTAACCTCAACCTCCAAAATCTCCATGTTGCACCACAGCCATCACAGCTTTAGGAGAGAACACTAAAATTCCACCTGAACGCAGCTGTAAAAGTGGAGCAGTGTTATGGCAAATTCACTATACTCCCCCTGTGCTTGGGTGCTCAACACAGTTTATCCTGGTTATTTCTTTATCATCTCAGAATGAAAAATGCAATCATTAAACTATTGAATTTAATCAGAATCACCTTCAGGAAAGCCAGAACTAATAAGTATGTCTTTTAGCTGGACTTTTGCTTCCCAAGTCATTCTAAGAGTAGCCATGCTGAGTCTTTTGTGTTCACAAAATCTTTTCTCTGCTTCTTCACCACCCATTCTGAAAGTCAAACAGAGGGAATTAGAAGCCTGACCAAGGCAAGAAAAAGCTCACCCTATGTTCTTCACCTGTAACCTGCTGTGCCAGACAACGTACCTTGCATCATCCCAGGCTTGGAAGACAGAGAGCAAAGCTACATGATCTGAATACCTGGTCCCAGCAAAATTCCTGTGGACATAACCCAGGCGTTTGCCTTCATTGATGAAAGGTTCAGGGAAACAGGTAGCTGCAGAGATGGTACATACAGCATCTCCCACACTGAAAGGAACCACAGAAGGGATCAGGATCATTCAGAGTTAGTGCTGCCAGCACCTGCTGCAGGCTGCAGATACCAGGGAAAACTTCTCTGCTAGAGACATTAGGAATTTGGCCTTCATCTGCTAGAGTTCTTCACTGAAACACTTCCCTGGAAGTGGATGTTAAATTAGCTCTATCTGCCCTCCCCTCCACCCATACACCACCTTCTTCTGGTGAAAAGGTCCCTATAGTAATCACAGGACCCTAAAAAGAACAGATCTTATACTAAAGCAAAATGTGGACACTGATTTTTCTCCTTACCTCATTGTTGAATTCCATATCTCCCCACATCTAGTTCACTGTTATACCTAGGTGTTTCAAGTCCCACTCTTAATTCAGAAATACTCAGCCTCCACTGGTGGCTTGCCTTTAACTGAATTCCATGACCACTTTATAGCCTCCACCCGCAGTTATTTCCTCTCTGCTCCCATGAAGATTCACCTCTCCCCAGCTGCAGCATTTATTGCTTATCTAGATATACTGGTTCTTCTCTCTTGCAAGAGGCTCAGAAACTCAGAGAAATAAGAACACTGCCTCTGAGACCACTCAACTTACTAAAAAATACAGCCCATGATCATCATCTTGCCCAGACGAGGTTCAATGGGAAGTTTGGCCAGGATTCTTCCAAGAGGTGTCAACTCATCATTGGAATCCAGGGCATCAAGCTCTGAAACAAGATCCCTTGTTATCAAAGAGAGCTAGCTAACCCCAGGAATCTTTAGATAAGAAATTCACACTTTTAATAGTTGTGCTTAAACTGAACCCCACTCATATTTAAATTTAATATTGGTTACACTGTTGCCAACCTGATTTTCAAAACTGGTTTGAGGTCAGACAAGTTTTACTTGAGCGTCACAGAATTTTTACTACCTCCTCTGCAATTAGAATAATCACAATGTAATTCACATAAATAGTTTCCCATTCCTTTTCAGTTTGCTTCTGTACAAACCCCTATTACACTGTTAAACCACCTATTATCTAATTAATCTAACCTAATTTCTGTCACAACCAGCTGTGGAGTCTTTATTGCCATTGCCAAATCACAGAACCCTCTTCATCAAAAACAGACCACCACAAACTCTCTTCCTTGAGGCTTTACCTGCCTTTCCCTCCTCCCATTACCTAAAAAGTATCATCTGCATTCATCCTCAAAGCTACCAAAGTTTTTTTCACATAAAATAAAGAAGCTTTGTAGCCTCAGCAATTAAATGGTAAAGGAAACGCATAAAGAATTCCTTGACCACCATAAAATCAATTTTTCTTGGTATCTATTGAACCCAAAAGCCTAAAGAATACTTTGAAGAATAACATGTTTCACCTCCCTAAGAATGTACTAGCAGTGTACCTGCACTGAAAAATCACAGGTCATCCAGGAAAGGAAGGCACCTGCAGATACAGCTATTTGGTATTAGAACCAAAAATGTTTGCCTTTTCCCCTGGCTCTGCAATTCTCAGCTGCACAGCATGAAAAGTACTAATAATTTTCAGAACAGAAAGTCATTAAACCTGACTACATATCCCCAGCAATATTTTTTCATTCTGGCCTCCCTCCTGTATACAAGCAACATAGGCTCAGCACACAATTCTTCCATAAAATCAACAATGAAATAGATATTTCCGTTGTTAAAAATTGTAGGAAGTGCTTATTTAGTGACATTTATGAAGTGTGCTGAGGTTTCAGGTCACTTTCATGTTTTACATCTAAAGCACAAATTTAGAGTTCTTCCCTGCTCTATTTTATTCATAGTCTAGTTAGTTCCTTGAAGAGAGTGGGGAGACAACCTAACCCACACGTCAGTTTTTTTGTTTTTCATGCAGATTCATAAACTGGAGGTTTAATTTCTTGACAAAATCTGAGATAATGGGTCAGAAAACTGTACAAAGTGGTAATTATTTAATAAACTACCAACCTCTGTTTTTCAGTACTTTTATAGAAGCTTTGTGAATGCCTCAAGCACTGGACTGAGTCTAAGTCAAACACAGCAGTACCACAGCTGGAAAACAGGAAGCTGGAAGCTAACATAACTTACTGGTAAAAAAACAAAACAAGCCTCAAGTTTGAAGGCTCAAGTTTCTTAAAGGAATGACACTCCACTGGGAATTCAAGTATTTCTTCAGCTGCACAAGCCACTGCCACCCACATGATGCCTCCAGGTTGCTGTGTCAGCCAGAATATGCTGCTCCACCAATGCACCCAGAGGTGGCAAAGCCGTTTGTTGGAGATCACACACATGGAAGACCCCCTGGAGCCAGTTCCACTAGCCCAGGATCACTACATAGCCCCGTGGGCACACGAGGTACCTCTCAGCGTGCGCTCCGCTTCGATCACCGCGTCCAGAGGGGGCGGCTCGATGGCTTTGGCCAGAAACTGCCCGATCCCTCCCAGGCGCAGCAGCTTGATGCTCAAAGCAATTTCGTGAAGTGGTGTTCGAAACATTTCGGGCGTCATGTGAGTCTGAAGTCTGGAATGAGAACAAAGTGCCATTTCTCTGAACACAGACTTTGATCACCATGAGGGGTCATTCCACCAGCAGAAACTACTGCCCTCCAAAGTAAACTCTCTCTGAGCCCACCCATCGGCTCTCTCTGTACTCCTGGAACTTGGGCTCTTCTATCACGAAATTCTGTACTTCTCCAATCTCCTTTGGGGTAAATTTACACTGGGAATGCAGAGGGAATAGGCCTCACATCTCCACTGTCCAACTGGGGGTTCTAGCATGAGCTGACCACAGCCTGCAGGGCTGGAGCACAGTTAGCAGCATGGCTGTGTCCAGCCCCACATTTGTCCTTTACAATCCTCTCTGGCTCTGATAAGGAAGCTCTTATACTCCTGAGAGACAATCTGCTTTCAGCCTGCTCTACATAAAAGTACTTTTCTAGTGCTAGAAAAGGTTTCAAAACACCTTGAACAGATACCCTGATTCAGCTGGCACCATATTTAGATGATTTCTCTCAAAAAACTATCTGTACAAGTCCACACACACTCTTTCTTAAGCACTAAGGAACTTGTATATTTTAGGTTTATATTCTCTGAAGGAAGGCAACCTTAAAACCATGATTACTTCAGTAGCCTAAAATCAGTTCACTGTCAAAAATTAATTAAAATCACTGCACTGTACTCAACAACAGATCTAAACAAATTTGAGGAATCACTGAATTCCTCAAGGAGTTTTTGATCAACTGAGGTTTTCAAGAGTTTACAAAAAGTTGAACATCAAAACACAGCTATGCTGTAACAGCCAGAGAAAGGGGCACTGAAACATCCAGGAGAGAGATAAGAGTGTAACTAACAGCTGTGTTGCCTTCTGCAACCAGCAAAGAGATTTCCATGGCTCCAGTAATGGAAAAACAGTCTGGAAGAGAGGTCAAAAGTTTCAGCAACAGGGAAAGTGCTAGAGCACCATGAAGGGGCTTCCTGGCCATGGAATGGGGATGGAGAGAAAACTAACATCTGCTATCCCTGCTTTTTATCACTTTCATGACAAGATGGCCTGTTACACGGCAATGCCAGATGCCCCCAGTGTTTGAAGGCAGACTAGAGCCTTGTTCTCATTACAAAGCTCTTTTCCTTGCCTCAATTCCCAAGCAGTATTGCTCTCTTCTTGAGAAGTTTGGTAGGTTGCAGTGACACCCTTAATACTAAAACCATGAACTATGTATCCACCTCATACTATGGGTAGAAGCATAACATATGTACATTTTTTTGAGCCAAAGAACAGATATTTCAGTGTGAGCCAACATCAGCCATCTCCTCTTTGTGCTTTCTGCAATGATTTCCCCAGTTTGACCCAAAGCAGCACCCAACAGTTCCGGGAGAATTCCCTGAGGGTATTTTTGGAGATCACAGCCTCACCTCTCAAAGCGAGCTCTGCTGCACAAATGGAAACAGAACCCGGCTCGCACGCGCCCAGCTCTGCCTTTCCGCTGCTCCAGATTGGTTTTTGATGCCCAGACCGTGGCATAGTTTGTCATGTTGTTGTGAGCAGTGAACAGCTTCACTTTTTGCCTGTTACAGGAAAAACACCACTAAAGATCAAACGTCCTTCATCTTAAGCCCTGCCAAATCAGTTCCTATTTTATGGCTTGCAGCCACACTGATTTTAAGAAGCCAATCACCCCTGCTTTGTGTTAGTCAGGCATCAGTCTGGAAACTAAAGCATCACACTCTTTCTAAAGCAGTGCCCCAAACTATTGCACAGAATAATGTTCTCACAACTGTCCAAAAAACAAAAAATTCTCATGAATTCATGAGCTCTCTGTGTGTAGTTTTCTCAGAGAACATGCACAGCAAGGCAGGAAGTGTAACAGACTACAAAAACCCTCCTCTTTATCATCAGCCAGACACTGAGAGTTTGTAAAACTCCTTTGGCAGATGACGTCTACCAAATTGGTGTGGAGACCCAGTGACACCTCATATGAATAGTGCCAGCGTGACCAACCCAGTCCCCTAAGATGCCAACATGGTGTGTCACTATGCTGACCAGCTAAAGACAATGCTGATTTGTCCTGAAGGAGTTAAGAGTCCTCAAACTCAGCTCAGGGAGCATGGGAAAACAAGGCACTTCTGTGGGCTCCCAAAACCTCTTTTGCATTCCCAAGGGTAGGGTTTATGAAACAAAAAGCAGCTTCATGAACTCACTTGCAAGAGTCGATAACAAAGACCACGTCATTGATGGTAACGCTGGTCTCGGCAATACTGGTAGATAAAATAACCTATAAAAACCAGGAAATGCAAAGTGACGTTATTTGGTTTGAAAAAGCTGATAATGTCCAGCAAGATAAACTACAGAATTTATTAAAGTCAGCAATACATTCCCCAAAAGCCCAAGAGAACTGCACACAGAGAAGGCTCCGTACTTTGGTCACCCCAGGAGGCACAGGATCAAACACTCGACGCTGCTCCTCCAGAGGAACCTGGGAATGCAGAGGTAAAATTCTGTACTGGTGGCCTCCTACAACAGGAATACAAAAAGGTTGGTAACTACTACTATGTGAATCTCATTTCTTCTTTCCACAACATAAAAATTTCTGGCCATTCACTCTCACAACAAATTAGCTCCCTAAGCCACTCATCCAACTTCCATCTTCACACAGTCAGTAGCTTCCTTGGGAAAAGATGAAATATAACAAAACAGCTGCTTGTACCAAAGCGAGGGTTCATTTCTAGATGCTTCTGCATTGTATAGATTAAGTTCCAGCCAGGCAAGAAAACAAGGACAGCTCCTGGGACATTCAGAGTCCTGATATAAATCAGCAGAGCCTCAATGAGTTCAAAAGACGTTTCTCTCTCATTCAGCTGAGCCATGGAGTGCTTTGTTTCTGGGCCATATTCATCGCTGCAAATAAGGTTGCAGTTGGCCTACAAAAGAAAAATACCGCAAAGGAAATAATATAAATTAATTTACTCAAACTACAGACTGGCTGGCCAGACAAATAAGAAAATAAAATATGTGGATGGATGCCTTTCAAGAAAAAATGGCCATTTAAAAAATATTTCAATTTAATGGCCCAAACAGAATTTCAAACCTACAAATTAGAAGTTGAATAAAACTGTTATTTCCTTGACAATGTATGTAAGCATTGAAAATATCAACTGTAAGAGAAGGGAGAGAATTTCACCCTAAATTTTCACCCTAAAAAGGTACCACTAAGGTCATATTTCTCTATTTCTTCTTCCAAGGTTATTAATCTTCACTTTCAAAAGCATTTCAGTTTTAGCTTTAAAGAGTAGTAGTTTGACAGAACTTGAGAACCTTAGTTTCAATGAAAAAGACAGTCTTCAGTTTACAAGGTCAAGAAGAAGATTTAGTTCCACTGCTGAAGTTAACAGCAATCTCATATTTTAAAAATAGGAAATCTGCTAGAGATGTTTCACTTCAACAGTGCCAAATGGCTCAAGCTGGAGTACTAAAAACAGCCCTTGTTCAATTTTTCATATTAAAATTCAATCTTACATCGTCATCTTCACCACTTTCTTCATCCTTCTCTTTCTTCTTCTTTTCCTTGGGTGGAGGGACAAACTGAGTCATTTGAATACAATCTTCCAGAAAATAATCTGCAAGGACAGACAGATGATAAGGACTGACTGCTGGAAGCCTGTGTAAGGGAACATAATTCTTTACATCACTTCTCAAGAGTCTCCTGAAATAAACCAGAATATTTCAGAGTATGAAAGCAAGATTGATAAAAACTCAAGCAGTTTCTGGAAGCGCAACCAAGGATTTACCTTGGACAGGAAAGGTTCTGCCATAGACCTCAATGATGGGACAATTGAAGAAGTATTCACAAAACATACTGGTATCAATGGTGGCAGACATGAGGACAACCCTGATTTCAGGATACATCTGAATGACATCCCTCAGCACCACCAAAAGGAAGTCAGTCTGCACAGGAAGAGAATAAGAGCATCATTAACTTCACAGCTATAAAAAGCAGTATCTTCCCAAGAAACCAGAAGGAATTACATTTACTGAGCAAGAGAAGTAACAAGTAGAGCTAAAGTGTTCTAAAACCAGAAACAGTTGTCAGTGCTTTATTTTGAAATTACTGCCATGCCTGGGATAAGTGGTTTTTAGGATTTCCAGTGTAAAGAAGGGTTTTTCTGTTCTACAAAAATAGTTTGCTTCCTTCCTAACAATTACATTACAACCCCAGGTATTTTTAAACTTGGGTTATATATAAAGTAGCCATAATTCATAAAATAAGTAGGAATTACTCAGCACAGGTATGTGTGATGTTTGTAGTTCTGTTTAAATATGACATTTATTTAGCTCTGTCATGCAGTTAGTTAGGCACGCACTTAGCTCAACGGACAAAAATTCCAATCTCACTCGCAATTTCCAAACTTGCATTTTACATCATTAATGTACATTTAATAGATGAAGAGATGCATCAGAAAAATGTTTGTTGCAATTTTCTTCAAATGAGTCCCCAAATTCTGTCCAAAAAAGCTTAAACAATGTATCAGAACTTCACGGTTTCTCTCACTCTTGGTATGACAAAGCTGAGAACTATACAGAATAATCAAGGGGACAGAAAATGTTTGCTATTTCAAATTATATACAATACCTCTCCTAATTCTATCATCAGCTTGTATTTTACTTCGTGTAAGCCCTGAATTTCAATGTATCACTATCAAGACTGCAGGTTCTGTGAACACCACCAGTAATACAACAGTGCCAGTAAAAAACAGCACTCCAAAATAACAGTGTCATTCAGTGTGCTCCCCCACTTGGACAAGATGTGTTTGTATTGTGGTGTGCCATTTTCCAGAGTGGACCAGGACACAGGGGATCCTAACAGGAGAACAGTCAGAGGGCAGCAAGGAAGCACAGGTCCTTGCTCTGCTACTTAAATAAGGAATAATTAAGAGTTCTAAAAATCTTATCAAGGAAGGAAAACTCACATATCTGACACTCACTAAGACACAGTTTCCTCTTGCATATTGGCTACCACACACAAACACATACAGATTTTTAACAGAACAGAAGCATACAGAGATTAGGACTCATCACCAGCTAACTCACGTTAATGTCTCTCTCATGGATCTCATCAACAATTACGTGACTAATGCCACGGATCCCAGTCTCCACCTTTCTCAGAAGAACACCTAAACCAGAAACAGAAGGTAAATGTTCATGTAACAGTTCAACCTTCCCCCTCCCAGCCCCTGGTTTAAAAATCAGGGAGTGTGCAGGCTGCACAGCCCCTTTTCCAACCCCATCTCTAATTGCCATGCTTTCCTTTGTACAAGTGATGGCAAGGCCATGAAGCATTATCACAAGAGACACTCTTCCATCTTTCCCACCCAGTGCTGCTTCCCCTTCTGTCTTTTAAGGACAATCAATATATGACAATTTTCTCTCTTCATGGGATTATTTCTGTGTGCTATCAGACCTGTATTATCAGACTTCTGAACAAAAATCTTAATTTTTCTTTGCACAACGGCATGTCAGCAAACTTTTATCCAAAATAAACCTTTTCAATCTTCTAAGCAGACTTTATAAAAATTTCCATCTAACCATATTTCTGCTTTTGCTGCTAACTCAGAGTTCAGACCCACAATAAGCTCCAAACATAAGGAAGTAATACAGACCTACAGTGCAGAACAGGATGCTGGCGTGTGGCCGAGGGAGCACAGACTCGAAGCGCACGCTGTACCCACAGCTCTGCCCAGGCTCTTCCCCCCTCTCATAGGACACACGCTCTGCTACGGAAACCGCGCTGATCCGCCGGGGCTGAGGGGTGGAAAAGTTTTCCCTAACTTAATGAAGAGGTTTTAGAAGTTTATCACAATACCAGTGAAAGCAATAAAGGAAATCCTAAATGCTACAGATGTCTTGTCCTAAGATTTCTTTACAAGGTAATTGTTAAACATTAATAGTGTAACAGCATAGGTTTTTTTTTTTCACAAAGGAGGGATATAAGGATATATGGCAACTACCAGCTACTTCTTCCCAAATCATTTCCCCTGGGTCTGCTGAGAGTTTTCACTTGGGCAAGGTTCAAGTCAGGTTATCCAAACTGTAAATCCATGCAAGAGTAGCATTCCAAATGACAGTACACATGATACTGAGGTTTCTCCTACATATATTGCTGAGGAGGTATCTTTAACAACCATGTCCTGCAATGATAATAAGGTTCCTCAACACATCCTTCAATCCCCTTCAGGGCCAGGAAGGATGGGGCTTGGAGTAACCTCGTCTAGTGGATGGCATTGCTGACCATGGAAGGGTGTTGGAATGAGATGAGCTTTAAGGTCCCTTCCAACCATTCCATGGTTCTGTGATTTTATCCTAACCAACAGGTGATTTCTTATATCCATGACAGAACTGCAGTGGCCAAACATTCCTCACCTGTGTCACCACTATGTTGCACTCAGCAGCTCGGTTGGTTCTGATGTATTCATCCAAGATATACTGGGGCACTTGAGTGGTTTTGCCACAACCAGTGGCACCACGAATCACAACAACAGAATTGTGATGGATTGCGTCCAGAATTTCACTTTCAAAATTCTTCAGAGGCAAAGCCTCTCTCTCTTCTTGGATCTGGAAAAAAAAAAGTCCAGGACATTTCCAAAAATTAACCTGTTCTGCTCCACATCTATACTTTGCCTCACTTTTCTAGACTTCTCCATTACCCAAAGGAAAAACTGACAAAGAACAGGTCATAGTTTGGACTTTTTCCTGGCACAGCACAACTCACCCCCACATCCACCCCAGTGGAACATCCAGCACTTCTGAAAATGTGCTGTGTATTTGTGCTGAAATCCAGCCTTATACACTTTGTGTTACCTTCGAGCCCTTCTGGAAAATAAAGAGCCAGCACAAGGATGACAGGTCCCAGGACACACACTTACCCTCTGTAATTCCTGATCCTGCTCCAGGCGGTACATGAAATCACTTCTCAGATCCGTGCTGATCTGCTCCGGAGTGAGCTGGAAGTGCAAGACGTTACTTGGAGGCTTTTTGACCCCTCTTCTTAGCTACATCCTAACTTCAGTAGCACATCAGTCACACCAACATCGGGATCCCAAATATCCCTAAAGGATCGTTTCCTGCATAACTCCCTGAAATCAGTTATGCCTCTGAGCTGCTTTATTTCACTCATTCCAGCGTATTAAACATTCATCTCCAAAGAAGTTTCTCAGAAAGACTGAGAGCACTGCAAAAGAACGATTGTTTAAATTGAAACGCTTTGACTGCTTGAGAAACACACTGGATTCAGCAGTAAGCCAAGGAGATTATTTCAACAGGAATTTTTATTATAAGTAATGACCTAACGTAAACACCAACCCACCCTTTAAACAGTAGCTGAAAAGGTAAAAGTTTGAAGAGAATTCATAAGGCAAAACGTGTCTAACATCTGCAAAAGAAATCTGAAGAAATGCAAATTTGGTACCAAAAGGCTAGTTGTTTTTAGTACAAATAAGTCAGCTGTTCCAGTCAGAACTAGCATAGGTAAATCCTGAAGAGATTTGAAACCAGCTCAATTTGGAATGCCCATATTGGTTATGTGTTTCATGCAGCAACAGCTAAATTTACATTACTTCCCTATAATTAAAAAAAAATCAATATATAACAACCAATACTAAATTAATGCAATTTATGGAAAAAACTCCAGTAGAGAAATAAGTAAATTATTATTTTGGCCATAAGCAATCTGAATGTTGTAGGAAAATCAAGTTCCTGCCTCGAGAGTCTTTTCTGACCAGTTTATTCCAGTCAGACCAAATTACCTCTGAACTTCACAAACTAGTAATTCTTTCCCTTCTCCTTCATTTTATCATGCCACACTCTTGCTTTTCACTTTTTTTCTGGGCTGAAAGGGACTAGAAATGACAAAAAGTAAGGAAGTTGGTTGCTTTTGTAGTGGCATTGGCTTGGAACAGTTTATCCTCCCAGAACAAGGGTCTGAACATGGAAGTATGGGAAAGAGAGGACAGAGAATTATAAATGACACACCCATGAACTTTCCTTGTAAATTCAATTATGAACTTTGAGTGGGTTGCACGATGGCAGGCAAAAGGTGAAACAAAGCAGAGAATTGGGACACTCAAGACGCTACTGGTCAAGACCTGATAACACATGAAGTAAACACAAAGAACTCTCTGCCTCCAGGTCAAGAAGGGAATAAATTTTATCAGTGGACTGTCTTGTCCTTTGAAACAGCTCATACTTTAAATCCTGGTTGGGGAGAAGCATTTAGAAGTTCTGGAAGCGTGGGGAAATCAAGCAACAGATCCATTTTTTAAGCTGTCTTACATTTGCCAGCGGACCCTCATCAATATTGCAGCCAGTCCAAGGGTTCCAGTTGGAATGAGGTGGTGACCAGGGAACAACTCCCGCATGACTTTGTCTCTGTGATGGTTCAAAATGGGCCAGCTTGCCAACGTTGATCAGAACTGGATTACTGGGATCTTCAGGCTATAAATCCAAAGGCAGAGTGGGCAAAGACAGATAAATGATTAAATGAGCAGGTGAGATGGTCCATACTTGGAGTACTGAACCACACACTCACCAAAGGCACGATCTCCAGGGACAGTTCCCGTACAGTCTTTTGCAGATGATTTTCTAAGTCAGGAGACAGCGATACCTCATAGGGTTCCAACTAGGAAATATTTTAAAACTACACATCATTATACACAAAAAGACAGGCACTGAAAGCCATAACTGTGGGCTATTACAGATGAACCATCAAACACCTCCTTGTGAAACAAGGCCAAAGAGTATTGTCAGTTCAGAATTCACATTCTTGGAATGTTTTGCCGATTTTTCATTGAATAAGGATTTGCAGGCTATTTTTAAATATCTGAGTTTAATTCCAGAGGAACACATTCCCAAACTTGCAACCATATATATTTGAATTGCCAGAAAATGCTCATGTGACAGACAACTAATCCAAACAGCCAGCCTAGACAGAAATATTCAAACTTGTAGAAAAATGATAATGAAAATAACATTTGTTACAAATCCTATTTCATTTAAGAGAATGTAAAATTAGTAACTCATCCAATCACATACACATGAAATTATATTTCTGATCCAGATCACTCACCAAAACAGAAACTGTTGCTAAAGAATAAAAATTATTAATAACTTGTAAGATGTTAAATATGGAGAGCAAACTCTTAACTCACTCCTGTTTATAAGAGTGCTTCTGCGTTATGAAGTGAAAGCAATAATTCCTGTCCCTCCTGCCAAACTCACCGATTCTCCTTTCTTCTTCGTCTGTCCAGAGTAAGGCTCAATGATACCAAGATGGTAGAGCTGTCTGACCAGGGAAAGGGCACAGGACTGTGCTGCCAGCTTTTTGTTTGATCCATGCTCACGACTGAAAATCCCTGCAGCACACAAAGGTCAGAGCTGTAGCAGCAAAGGAGTCAAGCAGATTCCACAGAAGATACCACTCTGAACTGGGCTCTCTGACTGTACACTCAGACCAGGTCTCGTGGACAGTCTCCAATCTTGATTAATCCAGAATTCCAACATAAAATCCAACCAGGCCCCTCCATTGCCCAGCTCACACTGGCTGTGTGATGTTACTTTACTGCTAAATCCACTGAAGTTTCTCTGCATTCAGTGCCTAAGGAAGTATGATTGTCCAATACCACCCAGCAACATCACGCAAACGATCCTTTATCTCTGGGTGGCTCCAATGCATAACTATAATAAACTCTGTACCCACAAATGTCCTTCTATACCAACATCCATCTCTTGCTAAGTTAAAAAATAAATAGAAGCACTTACTTCTGCCCAGCTGCCTCACATAAATGTTCATTTCTGCATTAAAGCTCCTGCAAGAGAAAGAACACAAAGATACAGCTACCAATAGCTGACACTGCAAACATACTTAGTCTTTCCAATATTTCTCAGTAAAGAGCTCTGTCCTCAGTCAGAAACTCTCAATTCACCAATGACCAAGGTAAAATATTACTACTTTTAGTCCCTTTAACCCCAAGGTAGTAGGTAACAGATCTGTCATCAACAGAACCACTACATTTGATAAGAAGAGCTCTGAATGTGCCACTGTTCAGCACTGAAATTTTCAGCCACATTATTAGGAAATATGCTCTGAGCTGTCCAAATTTAAGGCAACAGTTATAAAGCAGGTGGGATTAACATTAACATGCATCCTAACGTACCATTAACTGTATCCCACAGTAGTATTGGTATTACACTAATGTAACTCACTAACAACTAGATGCAACATTTAATACAGTTACTCTGCTTTTTGCCACACACTTGATCAGCTCAGAGCATAAACAAAACCAAACCAGGTCATTTAGTCAAAATCATGGAACTTATCTGAAGAGGAGACAGAATATTTGAATTTGCATGAATTTCCATTCCCTTACTGCCATATTCTAGAAACAGCCAAACTTGAGTAACAGAGTAACAGTTACTCAAGAGTAACTACTGGTTAACTGTTGGGAAGCAAACCCAACAGTTTGCTTAGTAGACATGTAACCAGTTCAGTTAAAGGTTAACTGGCATATTCATCACAGAATCATAGGATCACGGAATGGTTTGGGTTGGAAGGGATCTTAAAGATCATCTCATTCCAATCCCCTGGGCAGGGACACCTTCCACTATCCCAGCTTGCTCCAAGCCCCATCCAACCTGACCCTGGACACTTCCAGGGATGGAGCAGCCACAGCTGCTCTGGGCCACCTATCCCAGGGTCTCACCACCCTCACAGGAAAGAATTCAGGCTTAAAAAAAAAAATCCTCAACAGAGGAGAAAAGAAATCATGATCCATGTTTTTAAGCATCCCAAACCTAAGTCTGTATTTGCCACATGAAATATTAAAGCTGAATTCTTGTAAGACAGGATTTAAACTGGCAAATGTGACTCAAGATGCACAACTGGAATTTATTGGACTGAGATCCTCTTTGGAAACTAGGGCTTGGCCTTTGCACAGGTGGAGGCTGGGCCTTGCACCTGTGTCCTTCATTTTTTGCTGCAAACAAACAATAAAAAAAGTTAAGTGAGTGATTGAAATTTCAGGTTAGCCCTCCTTCCTGTGCTATCAGTGAACTGACCTTCAGGCACAGTGGCTTCAGGGGTCGAAGGCCACTGGCTCTCAGGGACACAACAGCCACCTAAGACACCGATGACAGTATGTTTCTCAGCCAGGCCTACCGTCAGCATTCAATCTCATTCTCCTCCACCTGAGGGGAGAACAGCAACACCAGAAATCAGTTTGCAGCAGAATCCCACATGATTCCCTAGTCCAGCCTCAGCAGCCCGTGTGTTAGCAGGCACAGGTCTGTGGTGTAGGTCTTCAGCAGGAACAGACGAGGCACAGACATCCCAACACAGAAAAGCCACATCCCATCCCTTAACATGAGCTCATGCTTTGTATTTTAGGACAGCCATCTTATATTTACAACTTATACCCCCCTATCATAGTTAAAGTTCCCAAATTCAAGTTTTCCAGCTATTACTAAGTTCTCAGACCATGAATATGATTAATTGACCACAAACCTCTGAGAGCATGGCTGACATATCTGTTATAATCTATACCTCTGATCATTACCTCAAAAAATCCCCAAAACAGATTGGCAAGATACACAATAACTGTTATTTCTTTAAAAAAACCCAACAACCTAAACTTTATTATGCCCTCAAAACTCCAAAAACATCTATCTCCTGTTATACACACCAAAAGGATTACATCCAACAGTCTCTCAATGAGCCCTACAACACATTAGGATTGTTTCATGCCTATTTGATTTATTGCAGCAGGTAGTGAATAGCCCCTTCTGCCATTCCATCCAGGGCAATCCACACACGCTACCCTGAACAAAAAGTATATAGGAAACTCTGAAATGCACTCCAGAAGAACAATAACCAGGCTGAGAAACATACTGCCATCAGTATAATTTCATTCTGCTCAACACCAGATAAATTTAAATATATGGGGTTTAATGCTGCAGAAGGTGTAACAAAGGAGCTACACAAATAATCCCTAAGCTACAATGTTACAGCATATGTCTAAGTTAAGACAGCCATGATACACAGAGTATCATCATACAATTTCAGAAAGCTTTAAGCATTCACCCATACAGAGTAACACCATGACAGTTCAGAAAGCTGCAAGTCTCTGCCCTTCTTGTCCTTCAGCCCAACCTTTTATCCCCTCATGTTCCCACACTGCACCTGTGTGCCTCTGTTCCCTTTGGGATTGCTCAGTGCCCCTGGGCACTCCATGGCTCATTGCTGTCAGTGCTGCTCACCTGCTTCTCACAGCTGTGCCCACTGGGGATGAGGCTCAGCCCAGCCCCACTCCCAATGACCACACACTGTGTGCCTACACTACAAGATAGAAGAAATGATCAGAAGCTATGCCTGCAACAAGCATAATTTAAATTCCTAGTACTGTACAAACGAACTTTTTATGTCACTCAAGTAAAGGAAATGGCCTTGCCTGAGACACGTAAATTGACATGAAGCGACTTGAAGACAGGTTTTAAATGAGAATTTACAACTTTTTGTACCAACAGACATCTTTTAGATGTTCCAAATGACTGAAAGACTCATTAACAAAAGAATACAATAAGTCCTGCAAGTGGGACTCTCTTGAAAAGGCTGTAATAGGAAAATTCTCCTGTCTTTCTAATAATATAACTCTCATAGAACACAAGTTTATATAATGCAAAAAAGCCCAACACCAAACCCAATCAGGAGAATCCAGCAGCAACACCATGCCATTGTTTCCAGACACAAAACACTATTATATTTCACCAGAAATAATACAATATCCTAACATCTGGATGATTTGTAAAGACTGTTCCTAATAGGGATAAAATAATAAAACCCATCAATTATTTATGCACAATCTGTTATGAACCACTTTCATTTGGGAGAAGCACATGCAAATTCTCTGGTGGAATGGCTAAAAGTCAAAAAAGACTAATATCCAGCTGGTCTTAATTGAAACTTAAGACTCTCAGAACTCCTTTGGGAAGATTCTGCCAAACTGCTTTTTTCAAAAGAAGATTCTATTGCCAAAAAAAATTAACTATAATAAATATATATTACATAATAATAATAATATATATAAAATAAAAATATAAATAAAATGTCCTTAAAGCACATTGCTATATAAGCAAATTTAAGATCTACTTAAAATGCACAAAGGCAACAACAGTTACAGAACAATTACCACAAGCAGTTGAGCTCTTTTCACAGACACTGACACCGAGGAGCTGACTAGAGGATAGAAATCAGTTTAAAAGCTGCATATGCAGAATTTCTCAGGAATTTCTTCAATCCCTCAGATCTCTGCACTGAGGCTCCTCACCCCCATATCACTATTTAAGGATGTTGTTGGTCCTGGCAAAGAACACTATGGCTCTATGGAGTGTGACAAGTAAGTGTGAACAACCACTGTCAAAAATATTTTGAACCCTTCACACAGAGATAGTGACTAAAACCACCAAACCTGTTGTGATCAGGTCCCATTTCAGTGTATTTATATTCTTCCTGGATCTTCTCCTTTTGGAAAAACTGGTTCAGACGTGCCTTGGCATTTTCCAAGGTCCAACCCCCATGAAGATCTGCATTTAAGTCCACTTCTGACTCTGAGGTCTAATATGGAAAAAAGAGTATCATTTACCAGTTTAAAGATTAGGTAATTCACTTGTATGCTATAAAATAATTAAGACATCACAGAAAATGCTAAAAAGTCCTCAATAATTCTTTATTTTCAGAGTAAAATGTCTGTGCAAAGTCCTGGATGTTCAGACTATCCAGAGTGATTTATTTGTCCCTAGCTTAAACAAATTAACTTCATTAAAAGTCAACAAATAAATCTGCAGCTTAAACTAACATCAAAATATCAAAAGAAAAGTTCAACCTTGATTATAAATGCAAATAACAAACTAAAGAGGATGAAAGATACCTATTTAAGAACTACAGGAGAATTCCTCTGCATTACATACCTCGTGCACTTCTTGCTCCTCTTTTCTGGAATAATAATCTTGCAAGTTTGCACCCCGATCCCACTGAGCTCCATGACTGCCACAGTTTCCAGGTGCTGTACCTGGTCCATTGCCTACCACAGAGAAAAAATAAAATAAAACAAAATAACTCCCCAAAACATGTTCTTAGTAATGGAGAGGCATTGCCTGGCCATCCTGACAGGCCATGACCAATCCCACACATCTCATGCAGTCATCCACAACTCTGCCTCAAAACTATGACTTCGGTGTCCTCTCTGCAGAGTGATGCAATTTGGGGGAGAAATCACTGCCAAAATACATTCAAATACACAGAAATGACAGTTTTCAATCTTACCTACTTCACTTTTTAAAAGCAAATGTGGAGGAAGTGGTCCCCCCACAGCTGAACTGGAACCAGTGACATCTCTAGCTGCTTCCTGTCCTCCAGTGGGGTTATCACCTGCTGCTGGCTAGGAAAGGGAATGAAGGAAAACTTCAGCACATTGGTGCAGAATAAGTCATTTTACTAATTAGCTAGAAACTGTTCAGAAAGTTTAAAGACCTCAGGCAACATCATGCAATAGTTATCCCCAATAAATATGCAATAGTTACTACTCAGAAGCAATCCCAATAGTAACACAACTGTGAATATTTTAACACTGAACTGCCAAGAAACTAATTGGCACATTAAAATGAAAATAGCAGTCCTGTTCCCACTGGGTTCCACCTAGGCTGATGAGGCAGGGAGGCTGCTTCCACTCAGAAAACTCCTATATCCTCAATGGAGCACCAGAAGAAGATTCTTCCCTCTCAATAGGTAACACATAATTTCATGCTTTATTTATTTCTCTAAACTTGCTGTAATGACAGAGTTACCTTCCTCTTCCTCAGCCTTTAAGTGATAGTCACTGCTGAGTGTTCACAAAACATAAAAAAACAGTGATCCTGTTACACACCTGTAGCAATTATGGTTTAAAAATGCCAGATTTTCAATGTCTGCTTTGATATATCTGTGATTATTATTTTTGGGTTTGGTTTTGGTTATTTTTAAAGGATTATATATATTATATATATATATTAGAGCATGGCTTTAAGACTTCACAGTGTCAGGTGTGAGTACTCAGCACTTTGAATGCCAGGCTGCACCTTAGAGGGACTCTGAATTCTTTCCAGCCTCATCAGCTTTGCATCATTTGATCTGGTAAATACAACATGCAGCTGTATTTGCCAGATCATCCTACAACATTCACTTGGACCTGATAATCTCAAAGGTCTTTTCCAACCTAAATGATTCCACGATTCCATGATATCCTGTATGTGCCTCAGCCTTCCCCACATTCATCACTGCACGGGGGCACCAGACTGAACTGCAGGGATGAAACACAACTGGGAGCACGGCAGCACAACGACAGAGTAGCCTTTGGTAAGGAGAAAGAGCAGCTTACTCCAAAAGCAGGGATTTCATCCTTCTTCATTTCATTCACCCGCACTAAGTAGTTGATGAAGTCTCGGGCAGCATTGCTCTGCGCATCCTTCTTGTTGGTAGAGTTGCCCATGCCAACATAGTTGAAGCCTTCCACTCGGACCTGCAGGAACAACACACTGCTCATGTGCAGCTGAAAGGGGCTTGGAGGCCAGCAACACCCATGGGAACGCCAAATCCTGGCTGCTGATAAGTACAGGAGAAATAATGTTACTAGGAAATAATATAACTAATATTACATATAGGCTGTGAAAAACAAACCCTCACATTCTGAGAACTTCTCCTCTCAGAGCACAAGGGCTTCCCAAAACCTTGTGGAAAAAGAAAAATCAATGTAGGAAGGGACCCTGGCAACACACAGCAAACTCTGCACAAGGTCACTTTCCTCCACCTAAATCCCAAAACCTTGGACAACAAGGACAAGAGTGACATTGTGTCCACTCAGCAATAGCTCCATGTTATTCCAACTACACAGACATGATTTATTTCTGATTTTTTTTTTTTTTTACTTTAGACAATAGTACCTTCTAACCACATAGTAACCATACAGGATTCACAGCCATCCTACCAGGCTGCAAAAATCAGCAAGTGAGACTGATCCTTTCACTTGTTAAGCTTCCATGGATAATCATGGGGCATCATTAGTTTCTTTATTTTCTTACTGACACGGAAGACAAACAGGGGAGGGAAGGGTAAAATGACAAATTTAAGGTGTTTAGTGCAAATCCATGGCATCACTCATGAACTGATCTGTTCTACACATGGCCTCACACTTAGTGCCAGCTACCTGTCAGAGCCAATTCACAACTCCTACATCCCAAATATCTAGAGGCAGGAGTAAACTACTATTAGAGCAGTGCAGAGCATCAACCATTCCAACAGGAATTCTTTAATGTATTTCATCTCAAGTTCAAGAGCAGACCAAAGCTCTTGGCAAAGGTGATATACAGTATCCCTCACCAATTATTTTAACTGCAAGAAGGGTCACACACAGTGCAGAGACACACACCACCCTTAAATAAACCAATCTGTTTTCCCTGTAAGAACATCATTCAGGCTTCTTCCCTCCTTTCACTCTTTCCACACCGTGCACACAGAGCCAGGACACTCTGGCTAAAAGTGCCCCAGCCCTCCCCAAGGCCTCGGCTTCCAGTGATTCCCACCCAGGCCGGGCAGGGCCCAGACCCCAGTGCTGACCCCAGGCTCCTCCTGGCAGAGCCCAGATCCCGGTAGCAGCCCCAGCAGGGCCCAAGGTTCCCTCTGACAGAGCCGCCAGACCTGCTCCCAGACCCCCGGCACTGATCCCACGTTCCCTGGGGCAAAGCCCCGGCTCCGACCCGGCACGGTCCTCGGCAACACCCCGAGACCCCTGACAAAGCCCAGACCCCGTCACGAACCTCAGATCCCCGGCAAGGCCCCACACTCCCCTTGACAGGGTCCTCAGACCCCCTGGCGGAGCTCCTGACCCCTCCCGGAGCCGAAGCCATGCTCACGGCACGGTCCAAGCTCCCTCTGGTAGAGCCCAGGCTCCCGTCGCAGCCTCCAGCCCCGCAGCACAACCCCCAGATGCCCAGCAGAGCCCCGGCAATACGCCCAGAGCCCGCCCAGGGCCCCGGAGGGCGCCAGTCGCCCTTTGTGTCCCCGGCAGAGCCCCAAGTCCCCCTCACAGCTCCCAGCCCCCCACAGGGCGGCCAGCCCGCTGCCCCGGCGGGGCAGGCCCGCACCTCGCAGAGGAAGGTCTGCCGGCCGCGGCCGCCGGCGGCGCGGATCTCGTAGGCCGGCATCACCCTCCTCCTGCCGCACCAGGCGTACAGGTAGTTCTTCACGTCCCCCATGGCGGGGCCGGGGGCACCGGGGCACGGCCGCCCGCTCCAGCCGGCGCCGGGCCCGCGGCAGCACCGCGCGGCAGCGCCTGCGCGCGGCCAGACGGCGGCCGGGAGGGGCCGGGCGGAGCCGGGCGCGTTCCGCGCACCCGCCCCGCGGCGCCCCTGGCCGGGCTCTCGTCTGAACCATCTCCGTGGCTTGCTGCTGAATCCAGTGTGTTTCTCAAGCAGTCGAAGCGTTTCAATTTAAACAATCGTTCTTTTGCAGTGCTCTCGGTCTTTCTGAGAAACTTCTTTGGAGATGAATGTTTAATACGCTGGAATGAGTGAAATAAAGCAGCTCAGAGGCATAACTGATTTCAGGGAGTTATGCAGGAAACGATCCTTTAGGGATATTTGGGATCCCGATGTTGGTGTGACTGACGTGCTACTGAAGTTAGGATGTAGCTAAGAAGAGGGGTCAAAAAGCCTCCAAGTAACGTCTTGCACTTCCAGCTCACTCCGGAGCAGATCAGCACGGATCTGAGAAGTGATTTCATGTACCGCCTGGAGCAGGATCAGGAATTACAGAGGGTAAGTGTGTGTCCTGGGACCTGTCATCCTTGTGCTGGCTCTTTATTTTCTAGAAGGGCTCGAAGGTAACACAAAGTGTATAAGGCTGGATTTCAGCACAAATACACAGCACGTTTTCAGAAGTGCTGGATGTTCCACTGGGGTGGATGTGGAGGTGAGTTGTGCTGTGCCAGGAAAAAGTACAAACTATGACCTGTTCTTTGTCAGTTTTTCCTTTGGGTAATGGAAAAGTGTAGAAAAGTGAGGCAAAGTATAGATGTGGAGCAGAACAGGTTAATTTTTGGAAATGTCCTGGACTTTTTTTTTTCCAGATCCAAGAAGAGAGAGAGGCTTTGCCTCTGAAGAATTTTGAAAGTGAAATTCTGGACGCAATCCATCACAATTCTGTTGTTGTGGCAAAACCACCCAAGTGGCCCAGTACATGCTGGATCTCTCTTCCCTCCTTCCAGTCACCCTGCAATCATTGTTTTCATGAGGAGCAGTCAGGGCATGGGACCCCTCATTATTTCAGCCACAGGGATCATCAGCCAGCAAGAGGTTCAGCACAGGACACAACAAAATGCACCTCTCAATCTGACATCAGGTGACTTGCTCTGGTGAGACCCCACCTGCAGAGCTGCCTCCAGCTCTGCGGCCCCACCATCAGGACGTGGAGCTGCTGAATCGCCCCAAACCAAACGGGGCCAAAGACACTTCAGGCCAAAGTCCAAAACGTGGGTGTTCGCTTTAGTCAGCGCGCCGGGATCACTCCTCCTAACGGCGCACACCGGGCACACAGCACATTACAATATATGGTTATACCTGTGCATTTCACTGTTTTCCTTATCAAAGCTGTGGTTATGCAAACCAGCTCTTAGAATTACTGTCACAGCACAGGCGCGGCGCAGGCGCAGTGCACCCCGCTGGCTGCACTGAGGAAGGCTCCGCATCCTCCTCGGTGCTCCTTTGATGAGGGCTGGACCTTCCTCGCCGTGCCCTTTTCGCCTTTTTCTCCTCTAGGCATGGGCAGTCTCTTGTTAGCTGTTTCAGCGATTTCCTCACTGGTTTTAGCAAGCTTTGTCCTTCATTTAATGCAAATGTTGATCTTGCCAAATTTCATCCTGTGTATTTAGCTTGTGGTTTAATATTTGCTAGCTTATATACTGGCTACGATGTGTCTTATTCTTGCCCAAGTATGCCTAGACACAATGCTTTTAACCCTTTCAAGGAGGGAGTCCAGAGAAGGCCTTGAGGATGCTCCATAGGCTGGAGCCCCTCTGCTCTGGAGACAAGGCTGGGAGAGCTGGGGGTGTTCAGCTTGGAGAAAAGGAGGCTCAGGTGAGACCTCAGAGCCCCTTCCAGTGCCTAAAGGGGCTCCAGGAGAGCTGGAGAGGGACTTGGGACAAGGCCTGATGTGACAGGACAAGGGGCAATGGCTTCCCACTGCCAGAGGGCAGGGTCAGAAGTTCTTCCTTGTGAGGGTGGTGAGGCCCTGGCACAGGTTTCCCAGAGAAGCTGTGGCTGCCCCATCCCTGAAGTGTCCAAGAACAGGTTGGATAGAGCTTGGAGCAACCTGGGACAGTGCAAGGTGTCCCTGCCCATGGCAAGAGGTGGAATGGGATGATTTTAAGGTCCCTTCCGTCCCAAATCATTCTAGGTTTCTATGATTCTATGCCTTCCTAACCTTCATGACAGCATTCTGCACTGCAACATGGAGGTGCACAGCTCAATTGTGGCTTTATTTCTGTCCTAAGGAAAAAAAAAAAAAAAAAAAAAAAAGGAGAAATACCTGCTTATTAGCGATCCAAAACCTGCTGTCACAAAAGGGATTTCTTTTTTTAATTTTGCATTAAGGTTTATAAACACAGAGATCAGACAGAAGCAGGATTTTACATGCACAGACAATGTCCCAGTGACTCTGATGAACAGATACCAGCCTGAGCAACCTGATGGTGTGATACTGTTGTTTAAACCCACAATGTAGTGTCCTCATGGAGAAGACAAAACTCCATCCAGCTGAGAGGGTGTAGAGACAGATCTTCCTCATTTCTATGCAAAAGTCATCAGCTCTCTCCTCCAACTGGGAAAAAATCTGCTATTTTTTTATTAAACAATCCCAGTCAGTCCTGGAACATGCAGAGCTCCAGGGGAGCAGTGTAAAATGTCAGGCCACATGTGCCCCAGCAAAGCCAGCCCTAAGAGGAAGGGGCTTGGGCACATTGCCAGTTCCCTGAAAGAAATCCTGCCCATCATGTGGGGGATGTGTCATATGGCAGAGAATCCCATATCCCAGAGAAAAGAAACCTCCAGATCGACATGGAAGTGAAGAACATCATACAAACGGCACTTGAGGATGTGGCTTAGTGGTGGACTCAGGAGTGTCAAGTTATTGGTTGGACCTGATGATCTCAGAGGTCTTTCTCAACCGTAATGATTCCATGACTCCACGCTCAGTCACCATTAGGCCACACAATGCTGTCCAGCTTGGCTTTGGCCTTGACGACGAACTCACTGGAGGCATCAACAAGCGGAAGCCGCGGAGGTCCCATGGGAATGCCAGAAACAGAAGTCATTACAGCTTTAGTCTGTGCAACACCAAAACCTGGGCAGACAAAAGCAAAATCAGGACATTTGCAGACCACTTTCCTTAAGGCAGCCTCAACAGAGGTGTCCAAAAAAGCAGCAGTACAGATTTTCTGCGTAATCCAGTATCAACCAGGCTTCAAGCACTTCTTGGAAGTGAGAACAGGGTAATTGAAAAGAGGTAACTGTGCTTGCAGACAGGAACGACACTGCAGTAAAAATTACACCTACTTACTACATTTATTCACATGAAAGCATCCTCTGATGCAGACTCACAGAATTCACTGAATTCACATCATGACTGGGTTGGAAGAGATCTTCAAGATCATTGAGTCCAACCCATACCCCAACACCTCAACTAAACCATGGCACCCAGTGCCACATCCAGTCTGTTTTTAAACACATCCAGGGATGGTGACTCCACCACCTCCCCAGGCAGACCATTCCAGAACTTTATGACTCTTTCCACGAAAAACCTTTTCCTAATATCCAGCTGATATTTCCCTTGGTGCAGCTTGAGACTGTGTCCTCTGGTTCTGTCAGTGCTGCCTGGAGAAAGAGACCAACCCCACCTGAGCACAGCCACCTTTCAGGGAGTTGTAGTGAGTGATGAAGTCACCTCTGAGTCTCCTTTTCTCCAGGCTGAACACCCCCAGCTCCTTCAGTCGTTCCTCACAGGAATTGTGTTCCAAGCATGTTCCAAGACTCACACAGAGCCAAGCCTTGGGAGTAGCAACATCCTGCTCTCCACAGCTCACGACTTCTAATGTATCTTTGGGTATTTAGTGTTTGCCTCTTCATCTATAAGGCTAAAAAATAATGCAATTCCTCTGACTTTGAACCCAGGAAACACAACCAGGTTCTAAAGCTTGGCGAGATTCATCAGGGCTTGCATATATACAGCAAACCCGCAGTAAACAGTTCTCTTCATTAAATGTCTGATATAATTTAATGTAAACATTTCCTGTCTGTTTCAGCCTCCCTAGACCACTCTGTTGGTTTTAATTGCTTTTTATATTTAAACTTGATATTGTTTCTAGAAATCATTCCATTTTAAAATGTTTTGGCCTCGTACAGCCTTCACCAAAATTCCTGTTTAATTACAGCAAGGCAGGAAAGAGAAGTATGAGAGCTATTCTTCTACTTGGGCACCACCATTTCAGAAAAAATACTTTAGAAATAAAGCTGGAAATGAGCTTTTGGAGATGGAAGAAAAAAAAAAAAAACTAACAAAAAAAAACAACCCACAGAAAGAATCAGGATAAGAACAAGGGTAAATCACAGAGTCACAGATTTAAACCTCTGAGATTTCACAGCAGAAGGAAGGAAGGGAGAGTGGAATCTGTCAGGGATGCTTGGTCAGCTCCCTTTGTTGAGCTCCCAACTGCTACTAAGTTGGGAAACAGCAGATGCAACAGTTTTTCACTGCAAAATCTTTCAGGAAGGAAGTTCTAAGAGCACAGCAACATGAGAGTTTGAGAAGCAGAAAGTTTGCACTTTTAGACATAGTGAGGGAAACAGGCAGTGTTTGCCCAGTTTACTTACCCAGTTTGATGACAAAGCTGAGAAATTCCCCAGTGAGAAACTAGAAAGGACCAACAGTAATTCATTAACACCCTCAAATTTGAAGGTGTAAAAGCATCTAAAGCTACTATATTTATATCTTCTATCATTGCTCACTTGCATTTATGAGATTAGAGTTGAAGGGTAAGTGGTTAAAAAGTCTTGGTTAAAAGGTAATGAGGAACGGTCAAAAAAGTGAGGAGGGATGAATAACAAAAAGGGGAGTTGGAGATGAAAGAATTTTTCTTTAATAAAGCTGCCTCAGTATGGATGAGAGAACCACGTGGAGAACAGCCACAATAAAGCTCAAAGAAAATGAAGGTTGCTCCCAGGGAGGCCTGGGAAGATGCTGTACCTGATACCGCTGTGCCAAGGCAAAGTCTGGCTTTGCAAAGGCTTGCAACATCAGATTGGTTTGTCGGCCCAAATAGTTGTATGTACTGTCAAAAAAACAAACCAAAAATAGAATTGGTAAATGCAAAGAAGGAACTTAAAACTAGTGAAACAAAAGAAGTAACCACAGGCTTTTGCTGTTGACATTGTCATTATTATGAGAGAAATTAGTGGAATTTATGTGGGGTGCAATCTAATGTCAAGCATCTGAAGTATGCCAATGAAGTATGCTCCATGGAAGAATTAAGAGAGCCGATTTCTCTTCCCAGTTCTTTCCAAATGGAATTGCTTTCCAAAACTAAAATTAAAATACATCATCAGGCAATAAGGAAAGTCAATCACTTAATTTTCCAGTTGCTTGTTCATTTAATATATTGCCTAGATGAGAAAACAGGTATCACACTGTAATTCATCTCATCAGCCTGATATGAGGGGCAGAGGATAAATTAGAAATTAAACTCAGCACAGCCCTTTTCCTCACACACTGCTGATGTGAACTAAAAATTTTAACCTCTCTGGGATTTGGTTCCTTACCCAATGCAGATAGAAGTGATTACCTACTTCAAAAGTTGCCATGAGGATAAAAAGTACATTGAAACCTTTGGGTCAGCTTAGAAACCACAGCAATGATCACCCAAAGGAACATGATCTGAAATCCTGGGTTATAGGACTGTCCTATCACTAGGACTGGGGCTAGATTATATGTCTGTTTGCCTCTGTACATCCCAATCCTGCAAAATCCTCCATTGCTGTGACTGAAGACAGTCAGGGAAATACTATGAGGATAGTGGAAGATAAAACAGCACAGTGTATGTGTGAGGGGAAGGAGTCCAAGCCATACTGACCTTCCAACTGCTCCATTTGCCCCTAGTGCCAGTGCACCCAACAGTTGCTAGTTAGGGGTGGAGGGAGAAAAAAAAAAAAGTAAAAAAAATTTACTTCATGTAATAAAATAAAGGAGAAAAAGGGGTGGGAAGGAGCAGCAAAACTGCCTTGCACTGAATGGCCAGGGTTACTTCTTCCCCAAGGCTGAAGCAAGAGAGTACCTTAGAAGAAATTACTTTTAAGAGAAGCTTCTTACCTCATCCACCCCATAAAGAAATTCAAACTCCCCTGTTTCATTCTTGTGTATGCACTGTGCCAGGTCCAAGAGGTCTGTGTCACTGAACTTCACACCCTGGAAGGTGGGGATCTGTGCTTTTATCCCATCCAGCAATTCTTCCACACGAACTGTGCAGAATAGCAGTCTCATATGAGGGAACACAGGCCTGTTCTGGGACAGTTCCCTGTCTTGTCCCCAAGAGAAACTTCATATTTTACAAGTTGTTCACTTTCAGCCTAAGCCCAATAAACTATACAGCTCTAAAACAACGAGTAAGACAGCAAAGAGTAAGATTCTTTTACCAGATCAGAAAAAGTTCAGGAATGAACTGGCAACAACACATTTAAGACTAAATATAAACCCATGCTTTCAGAAACACCATATAACCTGCTTTCCAGAGCAAATAACCAAAGATCTGTACTCTGTACTTACTCTTCACACCTGTCAGAGGAGGAATGTGATAATAATAAAATGGCACCTCAGGGGCTTCAGATGCAACCTTCTGTAAGAAAGCAACCAGCTCATCTAGAAGGAAACCAGCAGGGATCCCGTAAGAGAAGGAGACCATCCATAGGGAGACACAGTTCAGATTCACAGCATGGGGGCTGTGGAGAGGCCTCAGCTTGTGCACACACACAGCAAGTCATACAAAACCCTTCACATGTCATAAAACATTAAATGGGACATAAATCAGGGGAAGACATTAAGAAAAGCAAAGACATATTTCCTTTAAACCAAACCAGTTTCAGTAGCTCCTATTAATTCTCTTACAGGTGTAACTCAGGCATGCTCTCACATGTGCCAGACCTGTGTGCCAAGTGGCCTCAGCAGGATCACTTGTGTGCAACAGAGGACAAGGGATCAAGTTCACATTCACCTCCCTGGGGTATGGTGCTTTCATATGAACACTTCCATTCAGAAATTATTCAGGCAACATTTAATATTTCTTTTACAAACCTCCACTTCGCGTGGTTCTTTTATGTTATTGTCAGGATCTTAAGGACAAAATACTCCATTTGTAAGTTTTGAGGTAACCTTAGGCAGACAGAACTAAACCTGATCACCTCAGTTAAAAGAGCCACACCTGTGTATCAGCAGTTGCTCAGCTTGGTCAGTGCCCAGCAAGGGTCACCATGGAACCAGCTGCTTCCTAGTGTGGCCCACATCAAGCATGAACACCAAACTATTCAGAACACAGACTAGTTAACTAGACTATTCTTTCCAAAAGCAATTCTTCTTCTTCCAAAAGGCTAACAAAATACATCCTTCCCATTTCTTACCAGGACAATTCTGCTATCTCTCATCTTTAAAAAATGCTTCTTGCAGGTTTTGCTTTTCCATTACAGTTGTGCAAACATTATCATCAGAATATTTTCCAAAGAAAGTACATGACATTCATTCCTTTATCTATGACTAATGTTGGGAGGGCAATAAAAAGGCCTCAGCAATCACATCTACTCACCTTTGTTTGTGGGTTTGAAGAAGAAGGGGGCTATGACAGCAATGCCATCAGCACCTATGGCTGCTGCGTGTCTTGCCTACAAAAGACAGAGTGGAAAGTATCCGAGGGTACATCTGTTTCTATTTATCACACACAGACTGAAAAATATCATATACATACCAGTTCTTGGCACTCTGGCAGATTCAGTGCTCCCACATGAATGATCACATGGTCCAATCTGCACAAAAAAAAAAAAAAAAAAAAAAAAAAAAAAAAAAAAAAAAAAAAAAAAAAAAAAAAAAATTCAGAAGATTTTGGAGAGGTTTCAGTGATGGTGAACTACCAGGCTGCCAAAATTACTTGCTTCAGCCCAGGCAGCCATAGAAGAACCTACAAAAAGAGTTGAGGCTGGGTTGACCTGATGACCAGAAACATGGAGAAAATGCTGACAGTGACAAGTGGTGGTGGAGGAAGAAAGAAAACAAATTTGTAAACATGAATCACATGTTTACATCCTTTACATCCAACTTCTTGCTGTTGTACTTGCAAGGCTGTCAGGAGGAATGAATCTTAGCATTTTATTAGGAAATTGAAATTAAGACATAAGGGATTTAAGGTATGGCTGGGAAGTGTAAAGGAAATCGAAAGTATATCTTTACTTTCTAAACCTATTTCTCTGCAAACCTACCAGAAGAATTCAGCCTCAAAGCACCACCTTTGACTGCTTGTCTGCTCCTGCAAAGGGAATCCTCCATGCTCCAGTCCATCAACCCCACTGCTGTTTTTCTCCTTTATATGCATAGGAGACATGGATATAAAGGCTATGGATCTGAAGGCCATGATCCTTCACCCCAGTTTATTTCTCCTCATTATCCTTCTCCCCCAAAACCCCTCTGCACATCCTCTGACCCAGGATTCAAGACAAAGGCAACAGTGAGGGGTACAAGGCTGTGACTGGTACAAGAAATGGAGAATGAAGCTGAAATCGGATACAGAGCTGCAGATCCAGATTGAATTCTTTCTTCTCTTATTAATTTTGTACCTTTAGGGAAGCAGTGAAGCATTTCACACCTCAGCTTCAGTCACACCAAATAATGTAATATTTTAGAAGGTTCAGAAATGCTCTTTATTTGCATTTCTTCTCAAGACAAAGCAAAGGGGACAGCCCTTCTTTTCCAAGCCCTTTCTCATCCCCCCCACGTCTCAAAGAGGAGGACTCCCACAAGCTCTCTAAGCTCCCTAAGCAGCAGGAACACACACCTGCAGGAACACACACTGCTAACTGGCAGTGGCAAAAACATACTTCTGTGATAAAGGAGCTGGGGAACAAAGCCCAGCAACACAATATTAAAAAAAAAAAAAAAAAAAGGCATCAGCACACTTCGTTTTGCAATCAGGCATTATTATAACATAAGATCTGGAACCCCCATTCCCTCTCAGTTACTTACTTGTCTTTTCCCTGGCACATCCATTCTTCTGCCAACTGCTTCCTCTCCTGGATGCTAAGGGATAGGCCTTCTCCTGTTGTGCCATTCACTGTTTCAACACAACAAAACACAACACACTGGCTGAGGCCTCACCTACACACACTGGTTTCACTGAAGACAAGAACTAATATTTTTGAGTTGGGAAGAATCATTCGGATCAGTCTTCTCTGTCAACACAACATTATCCATTCATCTCTGGGAACGTCACCTTATGAAGGCACCTTATTTTATCCCCCACAGAAATGGGGTGTGGGCAAAACCAGATGCCTGAAGTCTCTCCAGTGGTGAATATAAATGGCCAGGATGATCCCACATCCACATTCCCTCACACTACAGCTCCTATCAGGCAAGATATCACAGGATTCCCATCCAGGTAAAAGGGCTGTAACACAGTTGCTGTCACTTACCAAAAATGTTCTTGACATTCTGCTCATTTACCAGATAATCCACGTACTGACGAATCACTGAGAGATTAATTTTTCTGCAATAAATGGAACCACAGCAGCCATTAAGTCCCCACCCACAGTTATTTTAAATTTAGTGATTAAGAAACCAAAGAAAAACCCCATGTATTTTGAAACCTTGAATTTGCACACACACAGATTACCCAGAGGTAAGAAACACTTGGCATCTGTTTAACATCTGAGGGTATCAGCTCAGCCTTGAATTCTCTCTTGCAGTTTCTCTTCCTCCTGACAAGTAGTTCACCGTTCCAAACTTTTACTGGGAATTGCTGCAGGCTTGTCACGGCAAAGAACTTTTTTGGGAGATGTGAGAGAACAGGAGACACTAAAACCTTTTCCTCTTTTGAAGGAAACAGGAGTCCTCTTGAGAGCACAAAGTTATTAGTGCAAGTGTTGGCAAATGGTTAAACTGCTGGACGGTTATAACTGCTGGATACAGAGAGGGAAACGGCATCTGCTGGATGTGACTTTGACCTCTCTCTCTCATTAAAGGATGAGGAGAGCATCAGAATTCCCTGGCAAGAGGGGAAAGAGAATTCTTGGGTTATCTTCTGTGCAAGACAAACTTACTTTGTTTACTAGTGCATAATATTTCACTGTTGTTTTCATTTGTCAAAAATACACACCAAACCTATGGTCTGGAAGTCAATTCTGATGCCTTGATAGGTTTTACACAACATTCAAAATTCCATAGATGCCTTCCCAGAACATATCTGACAAGGACCATGCAGTCCAGGCAGAGGGCTCAGGTCACTCTCTAAATACCATGTTTCAATAAATTTGAGTCACAATAAAAGAAAAAAAATTCAGAAATAGGTTTCCTTTAAAGCAAGAATCAAAGCAGTGACTGCAATGGAATGAGTTCCCTGCCTGGGATGGAGCCTTATTTTTCAGCACTTAAAGTAAAGTTCACCTTTGGAGATCTGTACTAGCAAATCTCCACTGTCTCTCTCAAAAGCATGTAGAGATCCTGACACACCCCCCACAAGAGCTCAGGTTTCCCCACTGACTCCAAACAGCTTGGTCTTGCAACATCAAAGTGCAGTGAGGAAGCTTCTGTTTGCCATGCCTGTTCTGAAGAAATTCAAGTTGCTGAATTTCAAGTTTCAATTTGATGTTATTTTCAAAACTGTGCTGTCCTTGCAATATTTTCTTCAAGTTTAGACTAATTCCATGCACACATACACACATGACTGCATGCATGACTTAGCTAAGATGGAGAGAAGTCTAAAAGGCCTTTGGATTCTGACAATTATTTTCTAGCTCTTGAGAGCTCTTTGTAACTAGGACTGTAATTTTCCTTTACAAATGTGAAAACACTGCAATGCTCTATACATGTAACTGTAGTATGATTTAATTTGCACCTACAAAGCAACAGAAAAGGAGATATGAGACTGATCCAAACCCTCCAAAACCAGAGCCATAGTACTTGCTGGCAATAGAAGGAAGCAGCGACGGGGGAATCTCACTCTGGGACCAATTTAGTAGTTCCCCCAATCCCATCAGAGATTGATTATTAAAAAAAAAAAAAAAAAAAAAAAAAAAAAAAAAAAAAAGAAAGCAAGCAGAGCAGCTCTAAATAAGAAAGAAGGAAAATAGGGGTGGAAGGAAACAATAATCAGTGCAACTTTGACAGCTCACCCATCCGGAGTCATTGGAGTGATGGTAGCAGCTACAAGACCCTTTAACTTCTTTCGGGGTGCCATTGAGCTGTTTGGAAAAAAAGGTATAAACGGGATTCCCATCTCTGTTCAAGCGCTTCCGCGAAAGGGTAAAACCCCCGCGGGCTGTGCAGCCCAGCCCGCCGGGCAGGGAGGGCGGCTCTGCCGAGAGCGGCCCCGCGCCATGCCCGAGGGAACGGGCGGCGGCTCTGCCGAGAGCGGCCCCGCGCCATGCCCGAGGGAACGGGCGGCGGCTCTGCCGAGAGCGGCCCCGCGCCATGCCCGAGGGAACGGGCGGCGGCTCTGCCGAGAGCGGCCCCGCGCCATTCCCGAGGGAACGGGCAGCGGCTCTGCCGAGAGCGGCCCCGCGCCATGCCCGAGGGAACGGGCGGCGGCTCTGCCGAGAGCGGCCCCGCGCCATGCCCGAGGGAACGGGCGGCGGCTCTGCCGAGAGCGGCCCCGCGCCATGCCCGAGGGAACGGGCGGCGGCTCTGCCGAGAGCGGCCCCGCGCCATGCCCGAGGGAACGGGCGGCGGCCCTGCCCCGGCTCCCCTCACCTCGGCCGGCCGGCACGGCCGCGGCGCTGCGGGAGCGGCCAGGCGGGCGGGAGGCGGGGACAGCGGCAGCAGCTGAGGGCTGCACGGCCGGCCCTGCTCGGCCCAGCCTTCCCTCCTCATCAGCGTCCCCATGTCCAGCCCGTGTCCAGCCAGCCCGCCCTTGCCCAGCCCAGCCTCCGCCTGCCCCGCAGCCGCGCGTGGCCCCTCAGCTCAGCCGCGACCCCCAGGGGCTCCTACTGCCCATGCTCTGTGCAGGAGGTAAGGCCGGTTTGGGGTATCCATCATTATCTGCAAACTTCAAGATAAATAAATAAACGAACCTTTAAAATATTAATAAATAACAAGATGGAGACAAACAAAATCTTGGAATGATTTGGGTTGGAAGGGACCTTAAAAGGTCACCCAGTACCACCTGCAGCCATGGGCAGGGACACCTGCCACTATCCCAGCTTGCTCCAAGCCCTGACCAACCTGGCCTTGGACACTGCCAGGGATCCAGGGGCAGCCACAGCTTCTCTGGGCAACCAGTGCCAGGGCCTCCCAACCCTCACACGGAGAAACCTCTTCCAAATATCTCACCCAATATCCTCACAGCCCTGCTGAGGTGCTGGAAGCACTCCCAATAACAGTGCACTGTCCCTGCTCTGGGACACGCAGATGGGTCCATGTCCCTGTGTGAGAAACACAAACGGAGCTCGGACTTTCTGCTCCTTGCATGCAGCCCAACATGGGTTTTTACCAGATGTGTCCACTGTGGAGTGTGGGCTCCATGGAAGTCATGCACAGCACAATCCTCCCCATCCTACCAGAACTGCAGCTGGGCCAGGATTCAAATCTGCTCCCACCAGATCTGACCAGCAGACTACTAGCACCCCCTAAGCAAGGTACTGCCCTGAACAGATTCATAGCAATAAACTTCCAAAAAATATTTTTTACATTTTCTTCAGTGTGCACTTTCAAATCTTCCATTAGAGTACGTTTTGAGAGCACCCAGTGCTTGCAGAGAGAACAATCCCCTGTTGTGTGATTCAGGAGCACATTTTCCATGGATTCACATAATAACCTCAGGAGTTTGGGGCTGTGGTATTCCTCCTCCACCCCAAAATATGCTCACCGTGGGCTGTTTGCATGCAGAGATCACTCTCTGGGTTTTTGCCTTATTAACAGCTCCTTACAAAGCACATATATTTCCTTTTTCTTACAGGGTCATCTTGTTCTTCCAGAAATCCCCTTTCTCTACACACTTCCATTCCCACAGGTAATTCCTCTTTCTTCAGGCTCAATAATTCCAGCTCTTGCAACCTCCTCCACCTCCCCAAAGCACCAGTGTATTTCTGGAAGTTCACAGACAATCCAGTGCTCTACAGAGCCATTTAGAGGAAGTCCTCAAGATTTCCTGAGTATTTTAATGCAGTTTTACTGCTACTTCATGATGTTGACAGCACAGGAGAGAAGCTTTACAGTAGCCTGGAGAGGTTTAGAGCTATTTAGGAGGAGCTATACTGTAGGAGCCATAGATTGGCATAAAAGGGTTTTAGAGCTGTTTTGAGCTCCTCAGAGGAATTTTCAAGTTGCCTGGAGGAGTTGAGAATTGTACAGTAGAGATTTAGAGGCATTTTAGATGCATTTAAAGATATATTAGTGCTGCTTACAGCAACAGAGAGCAGCTTTAGATCAGTTTAGGGGAGCTCTGAGGTGTTGAGAAGAGGCTTAGAAGAGCTAAAGGAGTTTGGTGTTTTACAAGAATTCTGGCACATTTCACAGGACTTTAGGGCTGCTTAGAACAGTCTGTAGGATGCTTAGATCAACTTAGAGCAGTTCAGAGTGGTTTTAGAGGGCTTCAGAAGAGTTTTAGCACTGTCTCTAAGCAGGAATTCCAGAACTGCAGAAAAGAGTTCTAGAGCAGTTGCAAGGAAACTGAGAAGGGCTTGAGATCTATTTTGAAGCATTTTACTGCTACTTTAAGCATTGTGTAGTAGTGTTGTTTAGAGGATTTTCAGAGTGGAAATTTTAGAGAAATGTATAACTTCTCACTGTCGTTTGTTGCCAATTAGAATAGTTTTAGAGCTGTTGAGATGGGTTGTAGAGCAGTGTGGTGCATTTTAGAGCTCTTTAAGCTTTCTAGAGCATTGTGGAGCTCTTTAAAGAAGTCCACACTGGTTTAGCACTCTGGAGTGTTTTAGAATCAGACTTTGAAAGGTATAACTTGGGTGTAATTATAGCTCTTTCACAGCTCATCAGAGGTGTGTTGTAGCTGTGTAGTGGTATTTTAGAGGGGTTTAGAGCACAGCATATTCAAGGAGGTTTAGAGGTCCTTAGAGGAGTTTAGGAGGCCCAGAGGAAATTCACAGGTCTTCAAATCAGTATAGAGGAGTTCTAGATACAATCAGAAAAAAGCTCCTGAGAGGAGGTTTAGAAAGATTCTAGTGAAGTTGAGAGGACTAAAGCACTCTACAAAGGGATATAACAGCTCCTCAGAACTACTTAGTGTGCCTGTGAGGAGTTCTGGAGGAATTTGGAGTTAATTTTCAGATCTTTAGAGCTGTTTCAGGAAGTGTAAAGGTATTTTAAAGGTGGCAAGAAAGTGTTAGAGATGTTTAATACAATTTAATGGCAGTCTAGAGCTGACTAGAAGAGTTTTAGAGTGGTTTAGAGACGGCTTAGAGTTGTGTAAATTACATCTGGTTTGAGGCAATTGCTTCATTTGAGAAACACAGAGTTCCCTACAGCTTGTTAGAGCTGATTAAAGGATTTTGGA
Organism: Vidua macroura; assembly: GCF_024509145.1. NCBI lineage: Eukaryota > Metazoa > Chordata > Aves > Passeriformes > Viduidae > Vidua > Vidua macroura. The sequence goes on from NC_071579.1 coordinate 8,992,283, forward strand.
GCAATTTAGAAGATGTAGTTTAGAGATGCCTAGAGGTGTTTAACATCTTATAGAGATGTTCAGAGATGTTTTAAGAAATTTTAGAGTTGGTCCAGCCAATCACCTCCTCAGTTCAGAGTTGGGACTATCTTCCCACATCTGGTCACTGTTCTGAGTCCCCTCACTGCCCCTGTCCCTCTCCCCTGCTATCACACACTAAGGGTTTCCTGTTGCAGGGCAGTTGTTGCTAACCTGTGGAAGGAATGCAATTAAGAAAATGATGGTAAAAATTCTAAGACTCTCTGAATTACCAGAAGAAAAAAGAACTGTGCTTTAGCCAAAAGGAATACTTCAATGGCTGTGAGAATTTACATTCAGGAGATCCTGAATACATCGACTGACATTCAGGTTCCAAAATGTGCACTGTAAATTCTAGGCAAGGCAGAAGAGGAGTTCAGGCTGTCTGCAGCTGCAGCATCTTGTGCAGTGACTGGAAAAGTGTCTTGCCACTTGCCATGAAATGAGCAGTGCAGTGTCAGTGGTGCTAGAACTCAGAGGATGATAAGGATGCCAGCGAAAGCAACAAAAATCAGTTGCTATTTTTCCAAAATAAGTAGGGCAATAAAAATTCAATTTTTAATAGATTTAAGCAATTTTTCTATCAGGAAAACCACATTAATGTCAAAAGCTTATCCAAATAACTTTGTAAGGTAATTTCGAATAGGGAAGTTATAAACATTCTCTTGCTGCCATGTGCCAACAAAGTGGATTCATATATTTAATAAGAACTCCATTATTCATTATGCTGAAGGAGCTTAATAACTAAAGCCAAAGGCCCTGCAAGTTTCCTTCAGACTTTTTGTTGTTGCTGTTATTAACTTTTCCATTACTACAACTTAGCAACCCTGTCCTTCACTTCTACTTTCCCCAAATCACAGTTCTCTCTACATATATACAGTTTTGACATCCCAGCTATCACATTTCTCAAGGGGAATTCTGGTTTGGTATAATTACACAACAGTCTTGCCTCTTTTTCTCTGCAATAAACAAATGTATCCAGACATAATTTTCTTTCAAAGACAGACCCAAGTCTATTTCCAGAGAAATATGAAGTACTGAAGCCTAAATGAAAATTCAGAAAGACAGTACCTGTGAAAGTGATGAAATTCTCTTAAATACCATCATGGCTGGCTGGTATTCAGAAGTACATCATCTGGGGAGTTGATGTGATGTCATTATCTGTGTATCTATCTACCTAGCTACCTACATTAACTCTGCTCTCAATCTAAACATGCAAAAATCAAGAAATACTGACATCCCGGATATTAAATTTTAATTTTAAGTCCACTGTTGATGGTACCTGAAAACTTGCCACTTTAACTGTTCTAGAGTTAAGCATAACCTGGAGGATTTTGCTAACTTAGCATTTTCTTAACAGTCATACACAGACATTCCCTGACAGGGAGTCAGAACTATAAGCTCTTTAAAGTCCCTTCCAAAACAAACCATTCTGTGATTCTCTGATTAGGTTGCTGTGTCTGTCACATAAATGATGCTTTAACATGCCAAGTTATTAATTTTTTAGATGTTAAGATGCTTTCTCATTAGCAGTCAACAAGAACATAATCCAATTTATGTCTCTGGAAATAGAAAGAACTGTCAGGGTGCACTGGAGCCGAAGTGACCACTGGCAACCAAGAGAGGACCAGGGATGTTGCTCTTCAAGGAAAGCTCACCTCTGAGCACAGCCAACAGTGCCACCTGCTGCAGAGCGCAGCGTTGGCTCATTCTGGGAACGGACAAGAAGAGAAACCAGGCTCTTGAACGACCCATCTCTGAAGGCCTTACTCACATCATCTAAAGAACAGAAGTGCCCACCAAAAACCCACACCCACTACCAATATTCCCACTGTTAGATGATGGGAGAGTTCTGATATGAACCACACTCATGCCAGTAAGATGAGGAAGAAGCTTAGGAGATAAACCCCCAGTTCCAGTTACCTATTCATGCCTTTTTGGAAGTGGAAATTATTTTAAGGAAAATTTTTCCTTTAACATATCAACCCCTACTCTCTGGGCCTGTTTCCATCACGTCTGGACATGTTCTCAGGTTCCTGGGACTACATAGGGAAATCCTGAGCTCTCAAGGGCAATTTCTGCATATTAGGGTCATTTTCAGACATGTGGGGCTGTTCCCACAATTTCAGAACAACCCTTCAGCAGAGTCAGGAGCTTAACCCAAGTCCTTGGCAGAGGTCTCACTCCATGCAGCATATAGACTGGAGTAGGCTGAGAATGAGAGACAGAGGGAGAGAGGAAGAAAAGGAGGGGGCCAAAGCAGATAAAGAGAAGGAAAAGATCACTTTAAAACTCTAGGAAGGGGGATCAAATAAAGAAAATGCAGAACCCACTGCAATTCTGCCCAGACAGCTGTTGCCTTTTCAGAGCTGTGTTTGCAAATAAGGTCTATTCTGTCACAGTTTAGGCTTAAGTCTCTTCTAAACCATTTAAGAAAGCAAAACCAGCAATGCAATAAATTTGTGTCAAGACTTTTTTTCTAGCAAGCACTGTGACCTCTTTCCCTTAATTCCTATCTTGAAGATAAAAATTTACTTTTTTTTTCATGTTCTTCTTTCTCAGAAGAATCTGTCAATAACAGAATGTGCATCAATTTGTAGGGGAAGATGAATTACTTTCCTCTCAGCACTCAGAGAGGACGGGAAGTTTCTGTGGATCTAGGTAACTTCTTTCACTGGGTGAAGTTTGCTGAGACAATTGCTTGTGGAATTCAGTTTCTAGCTAGATCCCAGAACAGATCCATATTAAAAATAAGCCTTATTGTAGAAATAAACCAGTGATTAAAGCAGTATATAAAGCTGAGATAGCTTCTCTCTGGGCTCCATGCACAGAAGACAGGAAGGTATAAGAATGTTTTTCATGGCTGCTGGAAGCAAGGATTCATTTAGGATTAATTCCCCAAACCTGGAATGGTTTCCAAATGTGAGCTTCAGCAGAGAAATCTTGGAAAATGCCAAGTCAGGAGTGCTCTGGAGTGGTGTTGGGTGTAGTAAGCTTTTTATTTGGCCAAGAGCAGCCAGTTCCATGTTTTCTTTGATGAAACGAGCACAGAATCACTCATTCACTAAGATTTAGCTAACACTGTCACTCAGTAAGCAGGAAGATGCAGTAGTTTCACACCACTTGTAACAAACTAGCTGAAATCAGGCAAAAAACATGGACAACATCTACACACACATTTCCAGAAAGCAGATGATTTTTGGCTGAAGGTGAATCCAATGGTAACAAATTCCCTCGCTGATATGAAATGTGTAGGTCAGAGCATAAGGTCTAAATACCACCTCACTGCAGTTATGGCATAGATTTCCTTTCCATAATTTCTAAGGATAACAAGGAACCTCCTTGGAACACTACTAGAGTACATTCAGCTGCTTCTTTAGAAGATGGTGTGTTTCTGCTTGTTCATTTTCCATGCTGGGAGAGAGAATATGATAAAAAATGGAAGCTTTCTTTAGAGCAAGGAGGTAAGAGACTTCTTTTGGGAGATGAATTTGCAGTAAACCACAGTTCATGTAACAACATATAAGGACACTTCTGCTGCCCTGGACAGCAACTACAGTAACATCATGTGCTCAACTCCTTTGCTGTGAAGTGAGGTTTCTGCACCATCAGATGAGTGTATGTTTACAAAAGTAAAATATATTTATATGTGGAGAGACTCAGCTCTTTTAAATTAGAATAATTGTCGAAGATTCTCTGACAGGCTTAGGCAGCAATGCAAAACTGGAGCTTTGTGTTGAGACCACTTGAAAAAAACACGTGAGTGGCCACACATCCCTGTCTGCCCCTCACACCCCCATTCTTCATATCACACTACAGACTTGTCAGCTACAAGAACGTGACTCAGAGTTATCATTAACCACACTGTAACAACACACTTCTTTCCTGGGTTCCTCCAGTCCTGACACAATTAGGTCAGTGGAAAAGATTCCTGCTTGTGCACACAGTCTGTGCTTGCCCCTAGGGATAAAGGTAACTTAGAGCACAACTGCATTGATGTGACAGCAGTAGTTGTAATGCTGCCACAGAGCAGATGGAAGCAGTTTTGCTGTGGAGAATGCTGCTTAAGATCTTGTTACAGAGAGGAAAAGTGGAAATCACAAGTGATCATATCTCAGGCTTGTCCTTGACCTTATCCAATCAAAGTTATTATTTAAGTACCAGTTCATTACAGTGTTCCTGCCCAGATGAAGACAGTAAAATTTAGGTACAAACCACATGCTTTTATCTGCTTGTGCCCTCATCTCTGCTCCTTAAGGCAAGGGAACAGAAAAACATTGCTTTGTTAGCTGTTCTAGAAAATGCCAGCCAAGTCCCAGACACATATTTATGACATTACAAAGAGGTCAAAAGTTTTGGAATGTATATAAACAGAATACATGTCCCCATGCCTGCCCTACTGTCTCATGCAGCTGTTGACATGTTCTCTCAATGTTTATGTGTAAAAACAAGAGTGCTGGAAAACAACCTCTTGAGAAAACACTGAGGATTGTTCTCCAGCCTGGGGGTGCTCCACCAGGAACAGTCAACTCTTTGTCAGGGACATCAGCTGGATACACAAACTCACTGGGGGTTTGTTCTGGGCCTCTCTGCTTCAGAAACGAAGTGAGAATCCACTGTGGGCTTGTCTTTATCTACAGTCACTGCCCCCCTTCCAAGGTAATACTTCTCAGTGCTCACCATTGGGGTACATTTGTGGAGATTTGCCGAACTATTGTTGCTGAGTATTGTTTTTTATATCTGTAGGTGTTCAAAAACACTTCCATCCCTGGCGTGACAGGGTAAGGTGACAGCTCACCTTACATCAGCCCAAAACCGAGCAGCTTCTGCTCCTCTGAACATACTCCTGCTGTTCCTCTTGGACCCAAGCAGAGCACAGGTAAAATGGAGAAATATTTTACTCTGTAAAATAAAAAGCACAAAGCATGCAGAGAAGTGGCTACACATTGCAGGCCTCAACCTGTTCGAATAAACTCCAGTAGCAAATCACTGTACACCACCCTCTTCTGTGGCTCTGGAGAGATTTGTGGCTTTAGAGATAAAATCACAATTGCTTTTTGGCATGGTTTTACTTCCCTTTTCAGAACAGGAGTGTATCACACAGCATCCTGATGAAGTTCTCAGCAAGCAAAGTGGGTTCCCTGTTAAAAGTCATTCCCAGCTATTCATGTAAAATGTCCCTGAGAGTTCAGCTGAATTTGGCTGCAAGGAATTTGCACAAACCACGACAAACTGAGAGGTGTTCTCAGAATACAAACTGTGCAGTTTAATCTGCCCTATTGTGCTGGTACCAAACTATGTCTGGAGCTGCAGCTGGCTAAATGAAGAGCCCAGCTTCGCTGTGTGTATTATAAGCAGGACAGGATTTCACAATGGCTTTGTATAAGCCCTTTGTGCAGATATCTAAGGGCTAAGAGGGCTGATTAACCTCAAATACCGCTCAGAACAGCCAGCCATCAGAGAACACTGTCTGTCTTTCATAACATGCCAGCAAAAATCTCGTGAGGATGGTCTCAGCAGAGTGTGCAGCCAGATTTCTACCTACCCTTCACCCCTGTGGTAAAAAGGAAAAGCTGGCATTCTGTATAGCACCACTCTCCCATAATCCAAGTCAGGTGGGGGGAGAGACACATTATTTATGTGAAATCCTTTCTCTCAAAGCACAAAACCTGCCACTGACCCTGTCATAAGTGGGCACACAGCCATGGCAAACAGGGGAAGTTACACAAGGGCGCAAAACTGTTGATGGAGCCAGATCACACACTGGTCCCAGTGTTGCCTTGTGGATAGTAGGTGGGGCCTTTGGCATTTGCGTGGGGGCTCTCCAATGAGACCCAGAGCAGGACAAGGCTCCAGCCTTCTGGTTTTCATAACAGTAGCCCCCTCCAGTAGTGTTGAGGCATGGGAGGAGCTTGCCCAAACTCAAATAAACACTGACATGCAGCATCTTATGAGGATGTGCAGCCTCCACAGGACACACTGCAACAGCTGGAAGGACAAGGACTGAAACTGTAAGTATGTCTACCTTCTCCACTTCCTTAATAGCACTAGTAGTTTGTGGAGTGGCATGTTCTGGCTGCACTTACTTGTGCTAGCAGTGTAACCTGCTGCCTGTCCCTTTGGCCCATGTGTTAACAGCTGCAGAAAAACTAAACACCCTATAGACATATTTACATTAATAGATGGACATTTCAAAGTTTAGCTTTCCTGTACATCTAAAAAAGTTCAATTGTATCTGGAGAATTCTTCTGTTTGTCTCTCCCATCCCAAAGCATTGTTTTATGTAATTAAAAAAAAATATCTCTAACATGCAGTCACAGACAGCACCGGCCATAAAGTTACAAAATCCAGAGCTGTGAAGTCTACCCAGTAGTTACAGTTGGGAAGCAGCTGGAAATAGCCAGTAAAGAGAAACCAGCTTGTTCAGTAGCTAATGCAAGTGTTGAGCAGCAGCATTGTCTTTCAAATGGCAATAAATTGTTGTAGGAAGTTTCAGCGTAATTGCTCATATTTGCTTCTAATTATATTGATTCCTGCTTTATGATGCTTTGTTGATTTCATCATGGATGAAGTCTGTGAATACAGTACAACTGTGCAGCAGTCCCTGGTGACCATCATTCTGGTCAGGTCTGCTGGAGATGAGGTACCTTCAGGCTGGGACGGGGAAGGGAACAGTACCTGCCTGTTCTACTAGCAGCCATATCCAGCTGTTTGATTCTGACCTTCCCTTGATCTGTGGTGACAAGTGAAGGAGCTGCTGGAAAAAGCTCAACATTAAAGTGGCTCCACATACTACTTATTTAACAGACTCTGAAGGAACCCAGTACCACCAGGTACTGTGGCCTTTTTTTTATGGTGTGTTTTAATAAAAACTTTTCAGATCCCAAGAACTCTTCGTTCCTAGCCACCTCTAGGCAGGCTACAGAAGGGGATTAATAGAATTTAACAGTGGTCCAGGTACTGCAAAAAGATGTAACAGCCAAGAAAGTAGTTAAGTAGCACAAGGCAGTTGCTTTTACAAAACACACACTGTTAATTACTGAAACAGGTAATTAGGTTATAGTCTGAGAAGACAACATTCTATGACCTAAGAATCCAGATAATCACTGAATTATGTGCTCTTTGCAACATGACAGGTGAAAGACATTGTAATGTAACACAAGGCAGAGACTGTCAGAATGTACATCATACACTACAGTTTGCCTGGTTAACAACAGAAGTCATATATGGAGGCCACTAAAATCTCAGCATTTAGCCAGATCTGATCATTTCAACACTGGTTTTGAATATTTTCACTTGCTTTATTTGGGACAGTGTTTTTAAGTTTTCACCTTTTTCCCTCCCATGTGAAGGCTACGGAGGAAAATAGTTATTCATTAAAAAATGCAGAAAATCTGATTTATCCACAGGACTCTGAGGCTAAAAGCCTTTAAGGAAAAGCCATCAGCTATCATGAGAGGCCAACTAAAGTTAAGAGCACAGTTAACACCAGATAACCCACCAAACCACTTCTGCTTTTTCATCCAGGAGCAAACAGACTGAAGTGAAGTCCTTCTGACTTACGGCTTTCCACAAAACTCCCACTTGCAGGATCTCACTTTGCTGTCAGGAAATACCTTTTTGTCACGGAGAGGCAAGGGCAGCATATCCTGAAAGAACACTTCCTCCAGTAGAGGCAGTTTCTTGGTCCTGGTGCTCTGTTCCTGCAGGGCTAAATGGCTTTCAGCCTTTTTTCAGGCCTTCCACCAGTTCAGCGACATTTGAAAAGCTCTAGTGCCATAATTATTTAAGAGATGCCAATGAACTGTCTGCCTTCCAGCTCTGGCAAGATGATAAAGTCCTTCAAGCAAACGTTCCTGTCCCTGGACCTGCAGTCCCCTCGCTGGAGCTCAGCAGAGGCAAAGGTAACTGCAACAATATTTGTATGCTGATTTGGAAAAGGTAGCTACTAATTTCTGTCAACACCCATCTCATGGGTACTGTGACTTTTGCTACCTTTCAGGCAAAGGACTATGAACTGCGTCAGTACGAGACAGCAAAGTGGGTCAGCACAGTCATTAAGGGAGAAACCCAGAAGGAAGCCATGCGCCAGGGCTTCTGGAAACTCTTCCACTACATCCAGGGAAAGAATGAAAAAGGTAGGACATGCTGGTTTTGAACAGAAAGAATTACAAGTAGCTAATGAACAGTACAGGAGCTGGGAGATGCAGCTTAGACACATGGTTTTCCTTTCCTATAGAAATGAAGATTGACATGACTGTGCCAGTGACCTGCCTGGTAAAATCAGGCTGCACAGACTTCAAGATCTCTTTCTTTGTGCCATTTGAACACCAGGACTGCCCCCCCCAGCCCACTGACTCTGATGTGTTCATTGAGGAGCGGAAGGCAGCAGCTCTCTTTGTCCGGTAAGCAAAACCAGCACAGTTGACACCACATGAATGCAGCTCAGTAGCTGCCCTCATTTAAGTGTGGGCTACACTTCCTTAAGAGATGATTAAGTATGGATAGACCCAGCTGTTCAGAGCCTTAATTGCTAAAACTCAACCCTTAAGCAATCTTATGCTTGGGTGTCTTACCACAAAAACAAGTGACCAGGTTGTGAAAACACTGGGATTCTTTTCAAAGACACTTGAAAACTGCATTGAGTTTCAGAGATGCAGCCTCCACAATAATCTTCTGAAGACAGTGTTTTACAGAACATCTAAACCACTCTCCCAGCACTTTTTTATTTGTAGTCCTGAACTGCCAAAGAACACACAGGGTAGTTGTTACTTAAGTGCTTGTTTTAAATCTTACCTTTGAAAACAGCATAAATTCCCATGCTGCTTGACTGCTAGTTCTGCATGGGTAATCTACCAACTTCAAACTGCAGCACAAATGAAAATAAAGCCAGGGGCTTGAATCAAGAAATCTTTTCTCACTTTTACCAGGTCCTTTGGTGGATTTGCCTCCCCAGAGAAGTATGCTGAGGAAGCTGATGCCTTGGCCAGAACCTTAAGAAACAGAGGCCAACCATTCCATGAAGACTTCTTTTATACTGCAGGCTATGACAGTCCCTTCAAGCTCTTTAACAGGCATAATGAAGTGTGGTATTTTAAAAAGTAACACTACAGGGGATATTGAGAGGGTACTAATCAGCTCTGGATGAAAACAGACCTTGTTAATGGCTTGTATTTTAGTGCAGAAGAGCTTTAATTCACATGTCCAAATTTATTTTCTCTAGTATGAATAACTTTTCTGGATAAAAACATTTCAAAATGTAATTCAAGATCATACCAGGTGGAGCAGGCAGGATACATAACAAACTTACTCCTCTTATTGAAAGGTTTTAAGCAACACTAATAATGTGAAAATCCTGCTGAATTTTAAGTATGGAGCTTTATTTCTCATTAGAAGTGCTACAGGGCTAGTTGAAGCATTATGGAAAGGGAGTTCTTCATAACTGACTTTCATAAGCTGATTTTCCTCATACTGACATCACCTGAGAGCAGGGAGGAATTTAAATGACTTTTTCAGAGAAGCAAGCTTCCATTAAGGAGCATTAGAAAACAAATATCTTAGCAGGCCTTAGTGACTCATAAACAGTAACTGTTGTTAATTAGTTAAGTAGTAGTATCAAAATCTCCCACCTCTCCAACTTTTTTCCCTTGTGAAGACCAAATGTTGTGTAGTTTAAATCCAGAATCCTTGGAAAAGATTACCAAGTCCAAGCTGTACACTTGTTCTGAGAGGATCTGCACCTGAACATGTATTACCAGGATTACTGGTGGAGTATTACTTCAGTAGCAAATATACAAGTATTAAGTTTAGCTCTCTCCTTAAAACATTTGAAATACTCTAAGTTATTTAGCTTTGTCTAAAATATGGTCACTTGCAGTCTGCACACCAGCAGTATTTGACACCTCAGTTAAGAAACCTGAAGGACAAGCATCAAGCCTAGTTTAGTCTCTAATCTAAATTTAGCATGTTAAATCTTAATATAGCAGCCTGGAGGTGTTTTGCATCAAGTTGTTCCAGACAGAAAGGAGGTCACAACACCAGGTAGAGTTTACAGATTTTTATTCACTCCAATAAGCATCAGGCAAACATAACCAGTGAGGTAAAAACACATGGCTTTTTTAATGCTGTTCACTCAAGTGTAACCCATTTCTCAGCCATCTTCCACCTATTAAGACAGACATAAGAACCATTATAAGGTACCGAACCAGCACAACACACTTGATGGGAACATCTCAGACCTTAGAATTTCATCTCAGTTCAGTGAGAGAGTTCAAGCTAAGGTTATCATCACTTGTTCCAACAAATAGATTATTACAGCAGTTACACTCACCTCCTCAATTCCTCATATGCTAGTTTCAGAGTTGCCTCTTCACCTAAATCAAGAAAACACAGTTAGCATATGCAGCAGCGCAACTGCTAAAAGCTCCACAACAGCTTTGCAACCTCAGAGAGAAATGGAACGGAAAGGGTAATATCACAGTAACTCATTTGGCAGAATCAATTTCATCAGCGGCTACAAATATTTCCAGAAGTTTTTAATACAATTCATCTGCTGTGTAGACTTACCCAGTGAGGCTGCAGACAGCACAGTAGTTGTTACTTCCTGAGAAAGAAAGAAGTACTTTCAGAATAACAGACAGCAGCACTATATGCAAAGTTCATTTATCTATTAATTTCTATTCACCAAACTTTTACCTGAAAGGAAACTGACTTTTACCTGGCATCTTACGAGTTCAACTTACAACACCCAAATACAGAATTACTAACATTGAAAGAATCAGGGAAGTAAAAAGCTATTACTTTGCTTTGTGATACTGTCTCACCCAACAATATTGTATTTCATGATTTTAAATACCTAAAATACAAGTCCCATAGGTTTTCAAGATGGCTTCTATTTTTGAAAGTGTTTGGGATGTTCCAGTTTGTTTGAAAACAAGTTTGTACAGCAAACATCTAGAACTTGAGCTAAATTTGTGTAGAGCCAATACAAAGGTAAGTATTAACTGCTGAGAAAAGACAGCCACAGCACAAGTTTCTATTTTAATTCCAGAGTGCAGTGTCACAGTAGTGCCCACAGAACAGCCAGATACAATAAAGGGAAGACAAATCAGGTATCTTATAGGACTAATTTTGGGCACCACTGTTTAAGCATTCAGCACAAAGACAATATTCCAGGAATTATTAAACCCCAAGTATTCTACACTTACCTCAGAGACATCCATTTTATTTCTCAAACTCCATGCAAGTGTCACCCTGTAAAGAAGGGAAATTGTACTAAAACACTTTTGGCAGTGGTTTGAGACTGTGAATGTGGGTACTGTTTCAGCACAAGAGCTCTCCTCAGCCTCTTTCAGAGAGATTCCCATTGCTTAGAATTCATCACAAACAGTACATGCCAAGAGTAGCTTAATGCAGTATCTCTTGTGACAAACCCTTTAAAGGGGGATCTGGCCTTACTCCCAACCACATCTTCATTCACCTCACCATAAGAGCCCTGATCTAGCCATTGAGGTAAACAATTTACCACATAGGCATTCAAGATCAGTGCTACTCCCTGAAAAAGCCCATTACATTTTAACAGCAAGTTTAATAGCAGGTAATTGTACTGCATTTGCTCAGCCCAGAACATGTGACAACCTGGTAGCAAGGAGCTTTTCTTATCTAGTAGGAATTCAAGTAGTCCATAGCAGCTACACATTTAAAATGGTCAGCACTATTTCTTTTTAGTCACAGAAAGCAGTTTATTTTATTTTGAGATACGCAGCACTGTGGGGGAGTGAATCCTGCAGGCTGCTGGCAAATCCAGGCTTTTTAACCTGGAAAAGGTTATAAAAATCAAGAACCCTGCTTAATGGTGCAGCCAGCCCTGTAAATGGCCCTGTAACAGCCAGTATCTAGTAACTTCCTAATTCCCTGTATCACACAATTCTGACCAGTCACACTCATGTGTTAGCAACTTACTTTTGCTTGCAGCACTACCACGTGCATCACTTCCCAGCTCCATCACACCTGGATCAAAGCAAACCATTAGGACAGTACAGAAACAAGCACAGGAGAAAAAACCAAGTCAGGTGCCTGCAGTCAGATAGAGCTAATTACAGACCTCCATGATTGAAGTCAAGGCAGTCACATCTCATCACACAGGCAGCTCACACTGTCAGGCCCTGTGCAGCCCTGCTGTAGGGCTGGGCTGCTATGGGCAAGAGGGCAAATACTTAAGTAGTGCCATCAGAGCAAATTCAAGGAGCTCACTGTGACAAGTTTAGTGCACACCAGCCTGTCAAGACTGGGCTCCAGCCAGCAGCTCCCCTTTAAACATCCTCCTGGTTTTGGCTGAGATGCAAGCCACAGCCAATGGACCTCTTACCCCCTTAGCTGACAAGCAGTTAAAAACTTATGGGCCTATGTTGAAAGCCTAATACTTAGGAAGTAAAAATAGTACTTACCTCACAATGAGAAACATTTGGAAGCCTGTAAATAAAAATTTGCTATTAGGCAGGGTCCAGCAGGAAGTTATAGCATTAACAGTTTGAGTGAAGTACTGTATCAGTTTGGTCGATTTATCCTCATGGGGATCAGAGACCTGATTCAGCATCAACATCATTTACAGTAGGCTGCAACACTCCTATCCCCTTCTGAAGGCAGGCTGTGAAGCCATTTCCCAGCACTCTTCAACACCGAAATGTTCATGCCTCAACTCCAGGGCATGCTGAAATTGCATGAAGGAGCAAACTTTGCCATTGCAGAGTTCAGTGATGTGAGGTTCGTGTAACCAAATTGTGCATATTAAAGATAACCATTTTGGACTCTAAATTCACAGTAATGTGGCATTCACCATTTAGTTTCAACAGGAAAATTCTAGAGGTCATTAACACCACAATTATTTGATGCTCTTACTGTGAAATACATGAAGCTAAAGGCACTCTTAATGGTACTAATATTTGCCTCACACTTTTTAAGAACAAAATGAATTTGCAAGCATCTCTAAAAGCAAACTCTCAAATGCAGCACAGACAAAAGTAGCATCCATCTAAAAAGTAAAGGTTTATTAATTACCTTTAATTACAAAGGCCTTGTCTTCATCAACATCAGTAACAGGTGAAATGGTTTCTCACACAAGAGGCATGGGGCTCCTCTGTTGAGGGCAGCCTGCAAAGCAATAAAAAACTTTTAGAACATGGAGCACTAACACCTGATTAACCTTATTCTGCTGTATGTTGTACTTGACTTCACAACCACATCCTACTCTGTATCTATTAATCTTACTAAATTTTATGTTTAACCCACTTACCGGTCTTTTGAGATAAATTTTTAAAATACATTCATGGAGCAAAAAAAAAGTGTTCACCTTCAGTTTCCCACATGATTTGTTTGAAATAGCCTAAGCTACAGGAGGCTGCATCAGAGAAGGAGGCGAAAGACAGTAACTGATCACCACAGGTCATCTGCTGAACTATGCAGTCATCACACAGCAGCCTTTCCAGACAGCAGGGATTAAATGAGTTTTCACCCATGTCAGCAATGCAGTACTTACCTTGAAACAGCTTATAGTTTAATCTCCCAGTGCCTGCAACAACAGAAAAAAAAAAAAATCAGATCCCTTCAGCCTTGGTGCCCAAGCCCTCAGCCCCTATTGAAGATCACAAGAGCCAGATACATCAGATAGGGGCGAAGCATGTGTTCATCACAGGATATTCTGCTGAACTATGCCGTCATCACTGTATCTGCTTTGGAATCACAGTCCCAAGCAATCGCCTCTTGTGACTGCTTTGACAAGGAAATTTTCCCAATTACAAAAAGTATTTAAAAGTTTAAATACTAGCACGTATAAATTGTTTCTGGTCTTAGTGGAAATGAATCCTAACACATGCCATCCTTCTTACTGCAGTGTTTTAACAGCTCTGTGGAAGAAACCTTACATGAAATACGTGTTTCTTACCAGGTGATGATGCTCCTTCTGCATCTCTCTGAAGTGCAGGATTCAAATCCTGGAAGTAAAAAAATTTGTGAACGGTATATTCAGCAGTCAAAGCGTCGAGGGGAATTTTAAGTTGCTGTGCCTCAGAAAACTGTAATGGTGGTAAAAGTGCTCATCACTCTCTTGGTCAAGAGTAGCAAATAAGTGTCATCACTGTGGCACCAGAGGGATAGCTTTACTCAAGGAATTAAGCTGTTTTCTGATCTCATCAGAAGATGCTGTCTAGACAAACACTAAGCACAATTTTACATTTAACTTTCAAGAACTTTTTTTTTTTACCTTGGGAAGAAGTAGCTTTAGGTCTCCACATTTGGGGGCAGACCTGAAAAGAGATGGAAGAGTTGGACATGTTTGCAGAACAAGGGAGCTTCTCTGGCAATCACATTAGAAAGCCTCAGCATGGAGTTTTCAGAAATCACTTCTGTCCACTACTCTTATACTGAAACCATCATAGGCTTTGAGATTTACTCAGCATCAATCCCCATAGTTACCCATTTTCTACAACATCCTGCAGGCACTTTCCCCAAAACATTATTTATTGCTGTGAACAAAGAAACAGCAGTAAGGGGAAAAGGGACCTGGGGGTACCCTTGCAGTCTGGTTACAGTATGAGTAGTTCATAAACAACAGGGGCCTCATAAACACTCTCAGGACAAATAAACAGGTGACTTTTCCCAGCAGAAAAGTGAGGCCTGCCCAAGACACTACAGGCAATGCCTGAATTACAACTGCTGACACTGTAACTCCCCGATACAGTAGCACTCCAGTCTAGCTGGTGTATACAAACCCAACAATTGTTAATTTCAACTCTGTATTTCAAAAGCAATATTTACCTGCGCTGAAGCCACAGGAAGGAGGAGTGTAGCTGATATATGTTCATCTGAAAACAAGAAAGCAGATTAGTTTTTCTTCTTCCAAAAAGGATGCAATATTCACAAATATTATTTTGAAAAATACAAGCAACACTCAAAATACTTTCAGTCTTAAGATTTCCCCTGATGCAATTTAAATTTTGGCTCTTTAAAAGGATTGAGGCCACAAAAAATAATTGCTATTACATATTTTTAAGCACGATGTGATCACTAACCACTTTGTTTTCTACAACATCAATTCTGGTGTACTACCACCAGGGCAGCCAGGCAGGCATTAACTCCGGCTGCTTCAAGGGCCCAGTGGTGTCTCAGCCTTCCCGGATAAGGCCACCAGAATTATTCCACGCCCAGCTCAGGTATGTTGGCATTCATCACCCTCTCAGATGTCCCTACCAACATAGTTCTCATCACGTGCTGAGCATATGGAAGTGAAGTGAGCCGGTTCTCTTTAAATGCGCTGAGTCAGGACTTACAAGGACCACGGAGCCCAAGTCTGACTCGCACAGGCCCATGGCCAAGAGTCACCGCACGTGCCTGCGAGCGCCGGGGCTGCGAAGCCAGCCCCTGACCCTCCTGCACTGCACGCACATCCCAGCTGCGCGGGACCCCGCATCCTTCCACAGCTCTGCCGCTGCTTTCTGCGCAACGTTTCCCATTTACCTGCAAAAGCAAGCTCCTTAAAGCGCAGTGCGGTTAGAGAAATCCAACCCGCAGACCTATCGCTTGTATTTACAGCGGGCACAGGACCCCGACATACTGCACGACCCCATCCTGGGCGCAGCAGACTGGCAGGCCAGAGCCCCTAACTCAACGCCTGAGCTATTTCCCGGGGCCGGTGCTCTCCCAAACCCGCAGGACCCCCCTTGTACATCCCCAGGGCCGCCATGAGGCAGAGCTCCCAGCGATCTAGGCCGCGGACCAGGCCCGGCCGCGCAATCCACTTCAATCCTCCCTTCATCACCTCCCATCGGCGCCCGACCCGCACCCGCGGGGCCCCAGGCCGCCCCCCGGAGCGGCAGCACGGCGGCCCGAGCGCGGAATGGCCCCCACTCACCGGCGGGGCCGCCCGAGGGACACCGGGCCCGCATGGCCGCGGGAGCGGAAAAGGGAGAGCGGCCCGCGCCCGCGCCTTATATAGCACAGGTCACGTGGTGCGGCCGCGGCCACACCCACCGGGGCGCGGTCCACGGGCAGGGGCGGGGCGGGGGCGTACGGGGCCGCACGGCGTTTCCTTCCGGGGCGCGGCCCGCGCTGGCGCGTTTCGGTTCCGGGCCGGCGCTGCGGGCCCTTCCCACCCCCGGCAGGTGAGGCCGGGCCGGGAGGGGCGGGCGAAGCCGCGCGGGGCCCCGGGGGCGCGGAGCGGCGGGGGCGCGGCCGCCGGCCCGCGGGGCCACGGCGGGGAGGGGCGGGGGCTCGGGGAGGTTGGTCCCGCCCGCCCCGCGCACCCCCGTCCGGGGCCGCGGCGCGGCTGTCACGGGTGAGGAGGAGCCGCGGGCCCCGCTCGAGGAGGCTCCGGGAGCCATGGGGCGCGGAGACAGCGCGCCCTGGGAGCAGCTCCTGCGGGCGGGGTGGGGACGGGCGAGGAGCCACCGCCGCTTGGCTCAGCTTGGAGTTACGTTTGGGTTTAGAGTTGTTGGAGTCCCGTTGGAACGTGCGAGCAGCCGAATAGGTTTATTGGGAAGAAATTGTTAGCTGTGAGGATGGTGAGGCCCTGGCACAGAGAAGCTGTGGCTGCCCCTGGATCTCTGGCAGTGTCCAAGGCCAGACTGGACGGGGCTTGGAGCAAGCTGGGATAGCGGAAGGTGTCCCTGCCCATGGCAGGGAGTGAAACGGAATGAGCTTTAAGGTCCTTTCCAACCTAAACCATTCTAGGACTCTGAGTATGTCTCTCTGGGACCAGGGATGGGACCCATGGAATGGCTGGAGTTTTCTCAGGGGAGGTTTAGTCTGGAGCTCAGGGAAAGGTTCTCCCCCAGAGGGTGCTGGCACTGCCCAGGCTCCCCAGGGAATGGGCACGGCCCCGAGGCTGCCAGAGCTCCAGGAGGGTTTGGACAACGCTGCCAGGGATGCACAGGGTGGGATTGTTGGAGTGTCTGTGGAGAGCCAAGAGCTGGACTCAGTGGTCCTTGTGGGGTCTCTTCCAGCTCAGGATATTCTGTGAGTCTGTGAAGTTGCCCAGTCACAGTAAATCTCAACCCAAAAGCTGAGAGTTTTCAGTGCAGCTTCCAGGGTGACATCATCTGCTGGATGGTCTGTCTCTGTTTCTTACCTGATGGATCAAGAATTCCACCCGCTCCTGGTAGCTGCCTCACAGACTGGAAGGCATTTGCTGAGATAAGTGAAACCTGAGTCTCAGCTGGTGACACCTGGAATGGCATTACAAACAGCAGTGTGTCAGTGTGTGCCCTGTGCTGACTCAGCTCAGCCTGCCTGTAAAGGTGGCTGGAGTGGTGGACTTCCCAGAGCAGAGAGAAGCCAGGATGTCATTGTGGCTGAGGTGCAGAAGCTGACGAGAGGGGCAGAAATCAGCCTCTGACAGGGTAGTTTGAACCAAAAGGCAGATTCCCTCTCCCAGCCTCTGAGTGGATGATAACACGCAGGTTCCTCGACACTGGGCTGAGCAGAGTTCTGTGGGTTATGAAGAGTAGATGGATTTTCCCTGCCTTCAGAGCAGGAGCTCACAGATAGTTTGTTGGGCTCTCTGGGGAGCAGCTGCCTTCTGACCACAGCCATACCCAGCCATGCTCAGCAGTTAAGGTCTGATGATTTTTTTTTTCCCCTTCTCTTTCTGTATATCCCAAGCTCAGTCTGTGCCTCCCTTTTGCCTCCCTGGGTGCTCGTGGCCTTGGCAGGGGTGTTTCACCCTTGCCTTCCTTGAGAGTGTACTCAGAGGCTTATTGCTTTAGGAACAGCTGTTTTGGGAAGATGGTGAGCTAATCCTGCTGCTAGATCCTCCAGCAGAACCAAGAATGACAAAGCTTGATGTTCACAACTGCGCTTGGGAGAACCCAATTCCTCTGCACTTCATTTTTTCTTTCTTTTTACCTCCTAAAGGGGAAGGGGGCAGCAAGTTTTCTTCTAACTACATCAGAAGAAAAAAAAGAAGGCAGCACCCCCATTTCCTTCCCACTGCACGTAACTCACAGCACTCCAGGTAAGATGTTGGGTTTTCTATTTCCCCTTGTTCTGTGCACTTGATGTTCTGCTCCCAGTGCTGTGTTGACACAGACCTGTGCACTGTGGTTTCCTGATTTTTGTGGGATTTGTTGCTTTCTCCAAAAGATAGGGAAGGACATGGAGCTGTTGGAGCAAGTCCAGAGGAGACACCAAGATGATCAGAGAGATGGAGAAGCTCTGCTGTGAGGGAAGGCTGAGAGAATTAGGGTCGTTCAGCCTGAAGAAGAGAAGCTTCAGGGTGACCTAATTGTGCCCTCCAGTACCTGAAGGAGCTGGCAGAAAAGACAGGGAGAGACTCTGGACAAGGGATGGAGTGACAGCATGAGAGGGAATGGCTTCCCACTGACAGAGAGTAGGTTTAGATTGGATATTGGGAAGAAATTGTTCCCTGTGAGGGCAGTGAGGTCCTGCCACGGGTTGCCCAGAGAAGCTGTGGCTGCCCCTGGATCCCTGGCAGTGTCCAAGGCCGGGTTGGACGGGACTTGGAGAAAGCTGGGATAGTGGAAGGTGTCCATGCCCATGGCAGGGGGTGGCACTGGCTGGGCTTTAAGGTCCCTTCCAACCCAAACCATTCTGTGATAGGGGAAGGAGAGAAGAAGCCCTAAGGCCTGGCACTGTTCAGCTGCACCTTGTGAAGCTTTGTGCACTCCGATCTGACTTCCCCAGGGACGCGCAGCCATCCTGCCACTCAGAAATCCCTTGGCACAGCTCCACAAGATTGACAGGCTGTCCTGCAGCTTCATGTTTAGTAACAGGGTTTGCCAAGTTTGCACAAAGCCTGCTTGGGCATATGGACATATGCTATACTGCAATGTTCATAAATTCCAAATAAAAAGTCCTCCAAAGGCAGACGTGCTCTTCATGTGCCAATCCCTTCGATTCAGAGATTCCTCAGAGTGGGCACTGTGAGCCTTGGTATTCCCAGCCTGCTTGAAATGGTTTTGACATCTGCAGGACTCTGCTCAATCCACACTTCAGATGCTATCTGGACTGGAAGCTGCTTATTTACTTTACTCTTTTTTTTTTTTTTTTTTTTTTTTTTTGGATGAGTTTACATCTCACTTCCATTCATTCCAAATTTTTACCATATATGGTCAGGGCTTCTTTTCAAACCTTGCCAAAATGAAGTGTGGTGATGTTGATGATGTGGCGGTGCATCCCCCAGTCCCCCTCCCTGGCCCTGCTCTGAGATCTCCTGATAAGCCTTGGTGGACTCGGCTGAGTGGTGAAGGGTCCCCCCCAACTGCAGCAGCTGGGCACTGAGATGCTCCCTGAGCCTACCAGGAGCTCTTGTGTGGTAGAGGTGGGAACAACTAGGAACATCCCAGCTGAGGTGGGAAACAAGGGATGAGCCATGTGTAGCCTGGGTGAACCATTTACCTGGACTGCAGCCCAAGCAGAGCAGCACCGTTGTGAGCTGCAGCCCAAGTGGAACAATCCCATTGCCACTCTACTTGGGAAAGAGTCCAGGAGTTACTGACCTAGGGTATGGCCAGGATGGGGACTTAGTGATGGCCAACGTGAAGTCTCTTGGGACCCTACAAAAACTGATCCCGAGTGAGGCCCTCTGAGCTCTCCTGGGCCACAGCTTTTTTTTTCACTCTGCTGTTATATATTTTCTGGCATGTGTCAGAAGTGCCACATATGATGGATATCTCAGGTTAACAAGGCACTTAGGATGCCTTGAGGTCAGATGTATGCTGGACAACTTTTCAGAAGTCTCAGGAGGTTTTAGGTCCCAGTGTCTCCTTCCCAGTTCCTGTTTTACAAAGGAGCTTTCTCTATTACTTTCTCTTTTCAAGATGCTTAGAAGGTACAAGTGGTGAGAATTTTAATCCATTATGCAATCAGGTACCTATTTTTAATACCTGTGCCATTTTTAATGTTCTTTTTACATGCAGATGTGCTTTTATTGAGGCTGGCAGAGCAAAGTGTTTTTCAGGCTAAAGCCGCAGGGAATGGGGGTCTCTTGGGGACTGGTTTAGCAGAACATTTGTGCAAGGGGATGCATAGCATGGAGAGCTCAGAGAGCTTTTGGGATGCTTTTTTAAGCACTCTCAAACACACTCGTTCATAACAGAGCTGCTGCCAGGTGTGTGGCAGTTCAGTGGATGAGGAAGGTCTCTAAAAACTCCATTGTTTCAAACTGTGTGGAAGCAGGTGAAAAAAGCTCTAATTTCAAATGATTGGCTCTGCCAATGATGGGATCTTTTTCCCCTTTTCTAGTAGAGTCGTGCACCTGCAGCTGGGACAGCCATGGAGAAGAGTGGGAACATTCAGCTGGAGATTCCTAACTTCAGTAACTCTGTCCTGAGCCACCTGAACCAGCTGCGCATGCAGGGTCGGCTGTGTGACATCGTGGTCAACGTGCAGGGCCAGGCTTTCCGTGCGCACAAGGTGGTGCTGGCTGCCAGCTCACCCTACTTCCGTGACCACATGTCCCTGAACGAGATGAGCACCGTGTCCATATCTGTCATCAAGAACCCTTCTGTTTTCGAGCAGCTTCTCTCCTTCTGCTACACTGGCAGGATATGTCTGCAGCTGGCTGACATCATCAGTTACCTGACAGCTGCCAGTTTCTTGCAGATGCAGCACATCATAGACAAATGCACGCAGATACTCGAGGGGATTCATTTCAAAATTAATGTGGCAGAGGTGGAAGCGGAATTGAGCCAGACTAGGACGAAGCATCAGGAGAGACCGCCCGAGTCTCACCGGGCGACGCCAAATCTAAACCGTTCCCTGAGCCCGCGTCACAACACCCCCAAGGGGAGCCGCCTGGGCCAGGTTAGCACAGTGCTGGACATTCGGGAGCTGAGCCCGCCCGAGGAGTCCACCAGCCCCCAAATAATCGAGCAGAGTTCCGATGTGGAAGGCAGGGAGCCCATCCTGCGGATTAACAGGGCAGGACAGTGGTACGTGGAGACGGGAATGGGAGAGCGCGGGGCGCAGAACGACGAGGAAGTGCGGGTGCTGGGAGGAGTGCGCATTAAGACGGAAAACCTGGAGGAGTGGCTGGGGGCAGAGCACCAGCCCTCGGGAGAAGATGGGAGCAGCGCCGAGGAGGTCACGGCCATGGTGATCGACACCACGGGCCATGGATCGCTGGGCCAGGAGGCTTTTGCCTTAGGCTCCTCTGGAGCCAAAGTGGTCAGGCCGACCAGCAGTGAGATCGACAGGTGGGTTTCCTTAAACTTAATTATTCACCTTGGCTGTAAGAGGAGGTTATGCAAAATTCTGACCTGGCTGGGTCAGTCGCTTTGAAACATTTCCTCTTTCTATTTCCTTTGGCCATCTTAAGCATAAGAGCGAAAGGGTTTTTACCTGGTGTTGGGAAGCGTATCCAGTTTGGGTAATAGTATTTTGGTTGGGTAGTGATCAGACCAGGATCTCCAGGTACAGGCTAGTTTGGCAAATTACTTATTAGCTCTTAGATGTTGCAATCTCTACCTCTCAGTGTTTCAGCTGAGGTGAGATTTTTTTTTAAAGAAGATGTTCAGTTCAGCCTCAGTAGATACCAGACTCAGCATTCGGATTAATGAGGTCATATACAATATGTGTTACATATCTCCATTGCACTGGTGCCTTCTGGCCCAGAGATCTGGGGATGGTTCTGGCTGAGAAACAAGCCAGACAGCAGCTGTAGGTCAAGGTCTTCCCAGTGATCCGTGACAGCAGTGGGCCCTGGGTTTATATCTTCTGAGGCAGTTGAATTGGGGAACCCAGTGACCTCCACTGTTGTTTTGATTTATATGAGAGAGCAGAAAGTCTTTGTTGAAAATGAGTGGTGAAATCTGCTGTGTTTGGATTCTCCATCCATCTTCTCCTCCACTTCAGCATTTGCTTTCTTGTCCTAGGCTCAGGCCAGAGAATGGATTTGATAAAGGGCAGGTCTGTTTTAATTGGGAGGCCGGTTGTAGTTCTAGGATTTCCCTTCACATCTGCCTCTCTTCTAGCTCAGTCCTATGGCGAAGCAGCTACCTAGAAGCAGCAGATATTCTGTCACTTATCACTTAATAAATCAAATAAATCAATCGGTGGGAACAATCTTGAGCTGGCCTTTGGAGAGTGATGCTTTCCTACTTCCTTAGCCCTTTTCCTTGGATCAGCTAGTCTCTAGCACCTCTTTTTGCACTGCAGTCTGTATGCACTGTGTCCCACCTCTAGTCCATCACATCCCTTATGTTTCACACTGGGAATGGAGGAGGTGGGTGCTGGAGGAGAGGTGTCCTCTGAGAAATGGTTTCTGTCCTGAGTCATGAGGCCCATATTGGTTTATTCATGATAGCAACCCCTCTCTATTGCTGAACTGGAAGCCAAATGACTCAGTTTTAATTTTCAGATGTTTAGACTGAAACCATAGACTGGTATGATTTGGTTTCTCCTTTATACTCGCACTGTTTCACTTCCATCGTGTTAGCTGATGAGGATGAAGAGATGCTATACAGGTGCCTCTATTGCTCACCCGTTGCTCTAAACACTGTAGTGACCTGATGCCCATTAAAAATTCCATTTCCACTCTGCCCCCACCCCACAGATTTAGCCCATCTGGCAGCATGGTTGCTGTGACTGAGCGGTACAGATCGAAAAGCGAGTCTCCCGGGCGGATGGATGAGCCCAAGCAGCCCAGTTCCCAGGTAGGCAGATCAAGATGTTTGCAAGTACATGTTGGTTTGAAGGTGACTTCGTTGTGATGAAGTGTATTGTGTAAAATATATTTTATATTTGCAAGCAGTAATGTGTGTGATACAAGGACCTTTTACTTTGGCAAAGGATCTACTTGCTCACAGGAGAACATGTGCTGGGCTAGTACGATTTAAAATGGATTCTGGCTGTTTGGGATTTTGGCCAGATACCTGGAAAACACAAGGAGTTTCTCTTGTTGTTTGAGGGCATAAATATCCACCCTTATTCTGGGCAGGCCACCAACTCCTGAGGAGAAACCCCATTTGCCTGCAGAGCTGGATCTGCCCTCAAACTGGCGGCAAATGCCTGAGCAGAGGGAGGAGGTGTGGTTTGGCTTCTGTGGAAGATGGGTGACAACAGCTGAATCTTTCTATGCCGGTACCAAGACCATTCCCAAAAGCCTTCCAGGCACTACACCAATAAACCTTTTGGGGTGGAGTGTCAAAGAGCTGTGGAGTTTTAGAGAGGTCTCTGTCTCTTCTCCAAGTGACTTGTATTGTACAGCAGACTTTGCAACATAAATTCACAAAAGAGCTGTGAATTCTCTGCTTTCTCGGGCACAGTTTTGGGGTAGGAGGGAGAGATGCACAGAAATGGGAGGGGAGTGGGCTGTAGAGTGCAGCAAAGTGGGACACAGCAGTAATGCCTGTGCCTTATCATTTTGGTCTAATTTAGTTGCATCCAGTTGGTGTCACAGTGCCACTGTAGTGCAAGCATGTCAGCCAACACAGTGCAGAAAAACTCTTGCGAGCGTGACAGGTAGGGAATGTGTCAGTGTGTAAGCAAAGGACTTGGCTGGAGGTGGGGAAGGAGATACTAGGCTGCTTTGCTCTTGAGTAAGACCAAGTGAAGCAAGGGGGAGAAGATTGTGATTGCTGTCTGCTGACTTCGTTAGACGCTTCCATAAAATGGCAGATACCTTTTTGTTCCTATTTGCAAAGCTTTCTTTTGTGTCCTCAGAAGACATTGCAAAAATTTCAGGTCAAACCAACCCTCTAGGGGAAATGTGACATATTAAGCAATTTTAGCTCTGCCTACAGAAAAGGTACTCTTACTCCTCCATTGTGAGACAGCCTCAAGCATGAAACCTTAGGCTTTACACACCATGGGGAAGTATTGTCACCTTCCACTCTCCTGGCATCGTGATATCCGTACTAAAATAGCCTGCCCGTGATCCCTGCCCAATGGCACTGGTAGAATGGAAAGGGAGAACCAGAGCTTTGTGTATCTCCTTTAGTCCTCAACAGCTTCCCTATGCCTGTACAGCTGGATTCAGCAGCACCTGGCACAGTACACTGCTGCTCATGCCCGTAGAGCCCTGGCTTGCAGAGGAGATGCCCTCCTGCTGGTAGCTTCTCCACATGTGGCACCACTGGGAAGCAGCATTGGGGGAGTAAACAGTGCATCTCCAGCACAGAAGCTTTCTGGAGTCTGTGTGTTTCTGCTCAGTCTGAATAGGATGGCCAGAAGTGTCTGTCCTGAGAGCAGGCTTGTGGTTCAGGTTGTTCCTCGGCTGTTTGTCTGTGTGACTTCAGAAAATGCAGAGGAGTCCTTGCTGTGTAAGCTGGGTCAGGCACATCCTTGCCTTCGATGCCCCGGGGCTGGGATGGATTACACAGCCAGGCAGGCTCATTGTGACTCATTGTAAAATGAACTCTAAGTGACATCTGAATAAATACCTGTGTAAAATGACACCTGAAGACTTTCAGATATTATTTTGTGGTTTGCTCCTCCTTTGTTTTACTGCAAGCTCATTAATCAGCTTCTTTTTTTTTGACTTGTAGTAAGGAAAACAGAAGGTGATACACCCAAGTATTTTAATTACACTGGCACAAATTTTTTAAAAAGTAACAAATTGACATGTGGTGCGCAACTGAATTGGTGGCCAAGTGCCCTTGAGTTTAGGGCTGTCTTTTCTTCACCAGATCCAGGGAATGGCTTGGCAAAAGGGGCCTTTGCAGCAGTGGTTTCTAATTGATTGCTTGTTTGTCTTCAGCCCCAAGGCCCCAGTTAAGCACTTAAATGTGTGCTTGAGGTTGCAGACATTAGTGCTGCTGATTTTGAGGTTTGGCACATGCTTTACTGGCTGGACCTGGGCCTGATCTTCTCTGCAACTTGTTTTAGGCTGCTTGTTATTTAAATCTATGCCATTTCCTTGGCAGGGGGAGGAATCAGCCATGCTTGGAGTGAGCGGTTACGTGGAATATCTGCGGGAGCAGGAGGTTTCAGAGCGCTGGTTCCGGTACAACCCACGGCTCACGTGTATTTACTGCGCCAAATCCTTCAACCAGAAGGGCAGCCTGGACCGGCACATGCGGCTCCACATGGGCATCACACCTTTTGTGTGCCGCATGTGTGGGAAGAAGTACACCCGCAAGGATCAGCTGGAATATCACATCCGCAAGCACACGGGCAACAAGCCCTTCCACTGCCACGTGTGCGGCAAAAGCTTCCCTTTCCAGGCCATCCTCAACCAGCACTTTCGCAAGAACCACCCCGGCTGTCTGCCCCTGGAGGGGCCCCACAGCATCTCCCCTGAGACCACCGTCACGTCCCGGGGGCAGGCAGAGGAGGAATCTCCTCCACAGGAAGAGGCTGTGGCGGTGGGGGAGACGGCACAGGGATCTGTGTCCACAACCGGGCCGGACTGAAGTGCGGCTGTGGAGTCCCAGGAGAAAGGACCGTCTTCCCATTCCTGGCTCTAAAGAGTCAGCACCAACCCGGCAGGCTGGTACTGTAATTAGTGCAATGCCACCACTGAACAGAAAGAAGCTCCCAAGATGTTGCCAAAATAGAAAAATCTCTCTCTTTCTCTCTCTTCCTCTCACACACCCACACACACACCCATAGAGTGTTAAATGTTTTTCTCCCTTATTCCTCCTCCTCTTGGAGAAAAACAGAACAACTGTGTCAATCAACTTCTTATTCAGGGATCGACAGGATTTTCAATTTTTTTACTGTTCTGTAGTGATCTGGGACAAGCAGTCATTTGTATTTCTGGACAGCGCTGTGGCCCAGCAGGGCGTCCCGCCGGCAGTGCCGGGTTCAGCCACAGAGCCATATCCACTGCTCCCGCTCGAGGGGAGAGCAGGGGCAAGGGGCCGTTGCCTTTCTCCCTTCCCCAGGTAGTTGCCACAGCAAAGAAAACAAGAATACTGTCCTGGTGGAACCTGCCTTGCCCGAGTGTATTTATCCCTGTCTTATTTTGGTGTGTCTCTTTACGTTTTTATTTAAACTGTTCTTTTAGGGCTTTGGGCTTGCCCGTTCCAGGCATGCAGCCCTGGTGCCCCTTGTTAAAGTGGGCACAGCTACAAAGTGGTATTCCAGAGGTCAGCAAAATGTGAAGGAAGTACTTCAGCTACTGAGAGTGGAATTTAGCAGCTGTGAGGTTTGCATGAGACTCTGATGCATTGGGAGAAGGGCTGCAGGGGTCTTCTAGAGGAGGTTGTCCTCTGCTGGTGCTGATCTGGAGAGCTCAGAGCACTCTGAGGTCCTGGCTGAAGCACTGCCATGCTTCAGGTGGTGCCAAGGATTAGGAAGAGATTTTCTGGAGCTGCTGAATTGCAGAGTTAGAGGCTGGCTACCAAAGTCCTCTTTCACCCCTGCTCCCCCCTCGACACACACTTGATCTTTTAGAACAGCAATACGGGATATGGGAATACTGCAATGCTGTTGTCACAGCCGAGCAATCGCAGGTGGTTGCTTTTAAACCTGTTTCTACAAACTAGTTTGATAACTTTTTTTATCAATGAAACGCAAAAAGAAAAGAGAACCCTACTCTATTTCCTTATAACAGTTCAGGAGACTTAAAAGTGAACGGTTCCTAGAGCAATCACAACTCTGTCCCCTTGCATGGACTTAACATTTTTGTATTCTGAGTAGCTCTGATGTTTAGAGCAAGTTTAGCAAACCTGGAGAGACATACCTGCGTGTGTATTGTAGGTGTTTGCACGAGCTTATGTGGTTCATAACCAGAAAAGCATGGGACAGGCAGATAAGTGCAAAAATCCTGACGTCTTTTTTTAAAAAAATATGCAATATTTTAAGAGTTTTCTCTAGTTCTGATGCCAAGTTGTTCATGATGAAGGGGGAATGAACGACAGGTTGCACGTATCAGGTTTGGTGAAGGAGTTCTCTTGTGGATGTATAATGTGTATATGATGAGGAGGGGTGAAGTTCTGAACCTTAAGGTGATGGGAGGAACAAGGAGACATTGAAAAAGAAATACACTTCCTCTTGCTTCAGCAAGAAAGCTGGATGAGAGGTTGGAGTAGGGGCTCAGCAGGCAGGAGACTGACCAAGTGACAATAAAGCTTGGCCTGCTGTCTGACTGTAGTTTTGGGCACATGGAAATATCTCCGGCCCTTGCTTTCTCCATCTGCAAATTGATACTTGGGATAATTTTCCTGCCCCTTTGGAGGGAATAATTTGGAGAAGAGTGATGTATGCTTGCCTTGATTTATAGATTTTTTAATATGTGAGGGGTCTCACTGTTCCTCCCATCTCTCTCTCAAAAAGAGATGTGGCTCTAATGTGTTTTTGTGTGTGGGAAAGGGCTCGGTGCCAGTATCACATGTAACAGGGATGTGATCCTACAAGAGGAACCTTTGCAGGTGTTCTGAGCTGGGTACCTGCAAAGTACCATTTCATTGACCATTTCAAACAGGAAAACTGATTATTTCACCTCTGTTTTCCTTCTGTGCCTTCTTCCTCCTCTCCTGTCAAGGGCATCCATCACACAGGGAGTGATTTGGCCACCCAACCAGCTCCGTCAGGTTTCCTGGCAAAGGTCAAACATCATGGTACCAAAACAGTGAGGTTGCCAGAGAGCAGTGGCAGAGGATGAGGTGAGAGGGTGGCCAAGGTAGGTTTTGTTGCAATCAAGGTGCAGGGAGGAGTGGAGATGTGCTGCTTTTGTCATAGCTTTTGAAGTTACCAAAAATGAGGAAAAAAAAAAAGTTAAAAACTTTGAAATCCTATCCTGTTCACACTAGAGAGCATAAAAAGTTACTTTTAGTTGCTTAAAAGATTTTTAAGTGTTTTAAAATAGAAATTTTAAAAGAATACTACCAAACTATAAAAACATAAAATTATTTATATACATATATTATATAAAAATATAGTGGGAAAGTTTCCCTGCTAAGCTTGCTGTGAAGAGAAGGGTGAAGGTGCAGTAACTGCTACACAAGCAACATTTTTCTGAGACAGATGGCAACCATAGTGAAGAAGGGCTGACATAAAATGGTGAATGCCTTTGTTCCCATGGCATAGCTGTGAGTTTCTTGAGCAGGTTTTTATTTTACTGTATCAATACTGTGAACGGAGAAGCATCCAAACAGTACAGGATGCCAGCAGCGCATCCTGATTGCTGATTCACTACTTCAAGTGGCCTGGTGAAAACCATGAAATTAGTCCTTCATACCTTACTAGGCTGAAAACAAAGCTTGTGAAAGGTTTTTATTTTTTCCTCCTTTATATTTGCTTTCCTTTTTGTTTTTGGGGTTTTTTTGTGCAGAGGTTGCCACTGTATAAATGATCATTTCTGATTGCATGCAAAAGAGCCAATATTCTTGCCCAGGCCTCGCTGAGGTGAAGTTTATAGCTTGTAGCTAGAGTCAGTATAAGGTATGGTAGTGGGAATCATTTTGATATTATTTCTGTACATTTAGTGGATGTGTATGTATGTGTGGGAATCATGATGTCTAATATTTCTTGAACAGTGCTGAAACCGGTTCAGGCCCATCCGCACTAGACAGTGGAACCAGTTCTGAAGGAATCGTTATTGAACATTTCTTTCAAGGATTGACTTCCTGAGTGCAGATGAGACCAAGGTTCAAGAAAAAAAGGGGTTGGAGGTCCTGTATGGTATGGAGAAAACCTCATGTGAATTTTCTGGCAGTGGTGTAGCTACTTCAGAGGTGCTTTCCCTAACAGAATGATACTGTGTCCTGTTGCCTCTGCGTTGGTGTGGCTCTTTACGGTTGCACCAAAGCTGTGGAGAATCAGATGCCAACTTTCCAAGTGTGAATGCTTCTGTGATGGGTTGAGGCACAGCTTTGCATTCCCACATCTAGCTGCATCTTGTTCTGCCAAAACTGTGATTTCAACTGTGATTTAAGGAGGATGTGAAGAGAACTCGTGTTTTAATACCTCTGTACGTAACATTTTTGTCTGCTTTAGAGCTAGGGCTTACTAACCCATTTGTTTTCTTGCCTCAGGCAACAGGGAGAACACACTCTGGTTTTACAGTTTGCTTTCTTGGAGGTGGACATATTTCTTAGTTCTTTGCTGTCAAAGAACTCACCTCCCAAATGTGAAGAGTTGTGGTTATCTCCTTAAGCCTGCAGCAGACCCTGGTGCCAAGTGTCAGCCAAGTGACATGATGGTTGCCGTGGCTGTTCCCTGCTGCTGCCAGGTTACCTGTGAATAGCTGTGAAAATAGCAAGAATTGTGTTAATACTGTGTTGCTGCTTTGGAGAAAAGCTAAACCTAAACCTCTTTGTCTCAGGAGGATGACTGATGTGAAGCTGGGAAAATGAGAAGGCCAAAATGCAATGAGAGGATGTGAGAACAAATTGTGCTTTGTATTTCCAGCAGCTAGAGAGGGATGAATGAGAGGCTTTGTGTAATGTGAATTTGTTGCAGGAGGCTGAGGACATGCTTAGAGCTAACTTAGTAAGATGCAGGGATAGCTCCGTGAGAGCCAGAGCAGCTAGTGCAAATGGGCAGTCCCTCCTTGTCCTCTCAGCATTATCCACCACCAGGTTCAGTCCTTGGACTTTTCCTGCATCTTCTCTACAGTATTCTCAAGCTGTGACCTGTATAATTTAACTTTAATTTGGGTGCTGGGAAGAACAGAAAGCATGTTGTGTCTCTGCTGCTGTTTTAAACCCAGAGAGGTCAGCAGCGACTGACCCCATTCCCATCTGACAGCTGTACAGAGCTGGAATAGCACTGGGAACAAGCTGAAAAGCATCGTGGGGCTGGCTCAGCACACAGGGCACAGAGCCAGGATTTCAGCCCTCTCTGAGCTCAAGGTTGAAATCATGGACAGGACAGCTCTCCCTGCTTGTCCTGCTCTCATTTTGTGACAGCTCCATGGCTGCATTTCCATCCCACACCTCTGCAATAGGAATGTCACTTAACTGTGAGATGCCCATTTCAGGAAGTGATTCCAAGCAGTCTGCTTTGGGAGTAAAGTCCTTGCCACTTTTGGGTGATTCAGCCCTAACAAGGCCTTTGCAAGAGCAGAGTTGTAGCTTTTATTTGCTGCTGACTTAATCTCTCCTGCAGAATCCAACATAATAAATAGGAAGACAGCTGCAAAGGTGCAGCTGATTAAACTGATTTGGGTGGAAGGTGGCCTTGGAGGTAGATAGGATCATGCATCTTGAAAGCCAACAAAAAACAGCACTTAAAATGATTTAAACTTTACCAAACTCTCCTCTTTGTTCTATGACATGCCTGCCAATTTAGCTGTGTCAGCATCCAAATGTTTCTGCAGATTAGTGACATCAAATGCTGTTCAGGCTCTGCTGGAAATATTTTGGAGATGGGAAAAGTCCCTGCTCATTGCAAGACGGTTGGACTAGATGATCTCTAAAGGTCCCTTCCGAACCCATACTATCCTATAAGTTAAGAAGCTGTAATTCAAGGAGACCTTTTGCCAGGGTCTGGGCTCTGAGTTTTCCCTGGGAGCTGAGCCTGTGGCCAGGACTGCAGTTGGAAAGCCTGGGATCCACTGCCATAGCAAAATAATTGTGGTGAGCATTGCTCCAGTCACAAGGTGAGAGCCAGGCACAGAGTTTTGATATCTGCAGTTAAAGGGCCTAAAGAGGAGCTCAGAATCCTTATTTTAATCACTGTCGTTCAAAGGATATTTATGTAACCAAATAGAACTATGCAAACAATACTGGCTGCTTCTTGAAACTAAAGTCTACTAGAACATTTTGGAATAGAGTAGATTTGGAGTAGACTTGCTGTGGAGTTTTTGTTTTGTTTTGTTTTATAACCAGTAAAATGTAGCAGACCAAAGTTTTGCTGCAGTTATTCTTACTAGAAATGTAGGTGATTCCTAACCTGAAACCCACTCAAGTGGGTTATAAAACTATCTGAAGAGTCCTACCATCTCTAAGATATTTCCATCTGCTGAAAGGCTTTGGCTTGGCAAACATAGAAAAACACAGAGGCTGGGAATTAGGAGAGACTGAATGTAATGTTTGGGCTGATGGAATCAAGAAAGGACTGGGAGCATTTTCTTTTGGATGTAGGATTGAGTTGGTTTCAAGGAATCTTCCTACGTGGGAAAATGTCCATTGCTGAGATGGAGGCAGTGATCAGAACATCCCTGGGATGAATTCTGGTTTTGAGGGAGGTATTGGAAAGCTTCCTGCTGAATCTGATGGTACAAGAGTTTAGGCTGCTGGGAGAAATTCCACATGGTTTCTGCCATTTCTTTGTGTCAGATCTGATCTTTGCTTTTAGGATTAACTGCAATATATCTGTAACTTTCAGTGAGCTTTGGCTTTTTATTCCTGGAACTGTAGACAATTCAGGTTTCCCATAACATTATCCTCATCCCAACTGTGAACAAGTTACTACTGCTTCCTATAATTTATTGTCTTTCTGTTCCTGAATGTCTGTGTGATCCAGCTGGTCACCAGCACCACCTTCCAGTGCTTCATTAGCTTTTATGCACAGGGAATTGTTGCAATGGATAAGTTGACCATGCTAGTTGGAAGAGTAGAAGCTTTTGGAGAATGACTTTTGCTTCCTCTAGCTGTCATTAGGGAGTGCACACACACATACCTGTATATACATATATAGAAACAAATATAATGTGTTTCAATATAAACTCATTTAGCATTATTATTATTTAATTTATATTTTAATCTAGTTGTAAACCAAAGTATTACAGCTTGTGAAATGATGTCTCTTGGAAATAGGAGGAACCTTTTTTAGGTGGGAATTCTGAAAGGTCTTTGGGGACAAAAACATGGATTGGAGAAAGACTTAAGAACTTGTGCTGCTGGGGAGTTGCAGCATTGAAAGGATTTGAAACTTGCTGAGTAAAGTCGGATGGTGGGGCCTTCTGAAGGTGTTCTTCATGGTCCTTAACAGTTTTGTTGCAAAACAAGGACGTTCTGGCAAAGCTAGAAATAAAAGGGGAGAAAAAGAAAATCAGACTGTGACCTGGCACAGCCGGGAGCTGGGGAGGAAGCCACAAAACCAGCCACTGATGTATTTAGTGTCTAATTTAAACTTTTAGGAAATGAGCCATTGCTATTTAGTGGTGTCCAGAAGTGGTTGGGGGTTTGTTAATAACTTCTGTGAAGGCACGTGTTCTGCTGTCACCAATGGGAAGAAATAATGCGTTCAAAGATAAGATCTTGCTGGTTTTTCTCTGCCAGGGAGTAATTACCTTTCCAAAGAATTAGCAAGTGCTAAGAACAAATTCACCTCTAACATGTCCCACAGGCTTGGCAGCGGCTCTGCTTCCTCTAGGGAGGAGGAAGAGAGCTGAAATAAGGAGAGAGCTTATCTGTTTTCAGCCCTGGCTGGTGCTGGTGGCACTGGAACCGCACAGGGGAATGGGTAGAAAGGTGGAACAGCAACAAAGCATCACTGGGAAGAGATAGTGCATGCATCTGGCATGCCATGGATGCTGTGGGCAGGGAAATGCTGGTGTAGAACCTGCACAGGGGCAGGAGCATGCAAGAAATGCTGCTGCCTTGTGAGACAGGTGTCCAAAGATGCCTGTCCTGGCACATGACAGCTGAGCAGCACCAGTGTTTTCCTTGCTGGAGCTGTGAATAGTAACGAAGGAAAAGGGGTCAGTCCCATGTGGGGGCAAGATTTGCTGTGAGCATTTCAAAAATGCCATTGGAAGGAACTGAAGGGTGGGAAGTGAAGGGTGGAAAGGGCAGTACTAGACTTCAAAGTGCCATTTTCTGAGTTTTCTAGCAAGTGTTGAAGACTGAAGTTTGTTTTTGTTTCAGTGCTTTCTCCTTACCTATATAATTTTTCCTATTTAAACTCCACAGCTCAGGGGAGGGTGCAGAGAAGATGGAGCCAGACCCTTCTGGGAGGCACACGGTGGAAGGAGGAGCAGCAGTAGGCAGCAGTTTATGCAAGGGAAAATCAGGTTAGGTATGATAAGACATGATAAGACATTATCTCACAATAAGTACAGTCAAACAGCATTGGATCAGCTTGTCCAGAGAGGCTGGGAAATCTCCATCATGGGAGAGTGCAGCCTCCAAGTTCCTGTTTCCATTAGACTGCTCCAAGCTGTATTTTTGTTACTTTTTTTTTTTTTTTTTCAGTTTTACCATGTAAAATTGGCAGCTTTATTTGCCTTCCTAGTATGTATCAGTTAAGCTTTTGAAACATGTTCAGGTATTTTTAAATACTGCTGTGTAAGTTCCTTGTTTAATCTGACATATTCTGATTTATTATTTTACTGCAGTTACCTAAGGCAGTACTTAAATCAGTGCATTAATTTTTTTGCAGACTTTCAGCTTGGTTTTTGATAATGTACCTAACACCCTTCCCCTCAGACCTATGGTGAAATGGCTGCATTATTTTTATAGTGCAGTGAGACTTATTTATTTAAACCTTCCCATTACCTTTGTAGTCAGACCCAATATCATTGGCTATGAAACTGTGAAACTAATGAGAAATGAAAAATGAAGTTGGATTGATTCATTTACTGCTGGACAAAAAATACAGAAAGTAGCAGTATAAAAAGATAAAATACAGTTTAAATTAGTTACTCAAATCACAGAATGGTTTGGCTTGGAAGGGACCTTAAAGTTCATCTTATTCCAACCCTCCTGCCATGGGCAGGGATGTCTTCTGCTAGAATTCCAATAGGAATTACTGAGTCTGGGGCAGGGGGAGGAGTCACAAAGCTAGTCTGAGAGAAACAAATTTTAACTTGATGATGCCAAATAATTGGTTCCCCATTTGGTCAAGTTTTAAAAGCTGTTTCTTGAGGTTTCCCTGGCTCTGCTCGTTCATCTACTTGTCTTGGGCATTGGTTTGATACGGGGGGTTTGTGCCTCCGAGAGTGTTTTCTGAGAGTTTACATGTCTAAAGAAACTCTCTGAATTACTGTGAAGCTTTTCTTGAATCCTTCCCTGCCTGGGCATTGGTAACTGAACACAGCTCTTGCCTGCAAGAGGCCAGTGGGAGGAGGGTGGCAGCAGTACGTGACACTAACAAGAAGTGGACAGTGCAATTTTTGGGCTGACAGATTGGATTTTGGGAAGGGGCATGAAGCCCCAGCCCCAGTGTGGCTGTCCCCAGCCCCAGGGTGCTCTTTCAGTCATGTTTGTTTTCAGGGGCTGTTTACAGGGCAGCCTGGATCTCCACCAGAGATGCAGGGAAGGAGGGTGTAGGTGGCATGCAGTCACTTTTCTGATGTGTTAGAAGATGCCCTAAGCCAGGGTTGTGCTGTTGGGGGAAGCACCCCAGGTGGGATTGAGAGTAGAATTTTGTCATACCCTTTGCTTAAGACGAATGCCTTGGGCTCCCCAAAGGCACTGGCCTGGGCAGAAAGCTGACACCAGACAGCTTCCAGGGCCGTGTTGTCATGGGGCAAGTGCCAGTAAGGAATACTGGGAAGGGAGAGAGGAGTGGTGTTGTTCAAATAAGGCATGGTTCTTTTGTGTTGGTGAGTAACGTGGCTGACATTTAGGACAGGCAAAAACAATTCTGGGTGGCAAAACAGACTTTTCTGAATAAGGTCTTTTAGAGGCTGAATGAGGAGGAGAATAACACGCACCTGTGTGTTCTTGCAGTAACATATTCCTCACCTCGTGCCCTGCACTTGCAGGGAGAATTAGCGAAGGATGAGAAGACTGGATCAGATGGTACTTCATGGAAATGGAAGCAAGGTATTCAAAGCACTGCTTTAGTCTGAAAAGGGAAGGGAATGAATGGAGTTTTCCCAAGCCTCTAGTGTGTTGAACACTAGCTGAAGCTCCCATGAGCTGTGCCCCATTGTCCCCAAGCTCCCCTCGTTTCCCTGGTGTCACCCCACCTTTCCTGCACAACACTGTGAATATGATATCTGTAGCTCTTTTTAAAATTTTGGTTTTTTTCCATTAAAACTGCTCAGAGCAGGAAATGCTGTCCTACTGCAGGAGCAGGCAGGATGTGACCCTGAAATAGGGCATGGATAGTTGAGTAGTGGGAGAGAGAATTTTAAGAGTTAACAAGGGAAGTGGCTTTGTATAGCAATTTGCTAATCAAATTTCATCTTGTAACAAACTTAACTGACAATCAATTTCTAAAATACAAAAGCCTCTTAGAGGAAATAGTCAAGTATATCTTCACCAGAAAGATTTAACTGGGATAACTTAATAAAGAGCACAGGATTTTTTCCTCTCTTTTTTTTTTTTTTCTTTTTTTTTTTTTTTTTTCTTTTGAGCAATCACTCCAGAAATGGAGTCACATTAAGCAGCAGCATATTCACAGGACAGTAACTACCTCTCTCTCTTGGAGTGCTGAGGTTACCACACTACACACTCTAGCAGCAAAGCTTTCACTTTAAAGAGATTTGTTTTCCTTACCTCTGTGTTTCAGAAATGCAAGTCTGCTTTGTAAAGTGACTCTAATGAAAATGGCATCTGGCAGGAGCAATGGGAGTCCCTTGGGATCCACAGTCCTTCTTGGCCTCCAGTTCCTTACTGTGACCCTTTGCAGGTTGGCCATGGGGCTGTGACAGTTGAGGGGGACTTTGTCACCTCCCATGTGCTGCATGACAGTGAACTGTCCCTTGGGCCAGAGCTGGGAGACCACATTCCTGCACTGGGAAATCAGTTAATGGTGGGGAAGGTAAAGGAGAATCCATTTCCTCCTGCCTCCAAGGCAGCAGGCAGCATTAAAAAAAAAAAAAAAAAAAAAAAAAAGCAATAAGATAAAATACAAACACTTTTATACGTTGTTCATTAGTCAGCAGATCTGACTCTGCAAATTTATATATATACACACATACAGAGAGCAAATCTCTCATGTGAAAAGGTGCCATTTTTTTTTCTAAACAGTCCCTTTCCAAACTAGAACAGCACTTTAAATAGGTTCCTCTTAAAAAAAAAAAAAAAAAAAAAAAAAAAAAAAAAAAAAAAAAAAAAATTAAAAAGCAAACCCTTTTCTGCCGCAATGCACTTTAACTCGTCAGACGAGTACAGCTGTGGCTGGCTGGGGACACAGCTGTACGGGCAGGCACAGCTGTACTGGGCAGCCACAGCTCGGGGGGAGCAATGCTGCCAGACCCTGGGGCACGGCAGCTCTACCTCCAGCAGCCCCCCGGGCCGACACGGCCCCGCGCTGCCCGGAGCAGCCCCACCGTGCCCAGGCACTGATGGGGCTGCTGGCTGTTAGGAGACTTTGGAATCTTTCAAGAGAAGCCCACCCTTGCCTGTCAAGAAGATTTAAACTCCGTTTTTTAACAGGTCAGAAGTTGCACCCAGTTACAACCCAGCTGGCGGCCCAGGGCTGAGCTAAGCTGAAGAGCAAAGCCAGGAGAAAGCTGTTACTGGGGTTGTGGGCTTTTTCCATAACATGAATATGGAGCCCTCGTCAGTTCTGTTTGTTGTTTTTTTTTTTTTTTCTTTTTTAATCCAAGTTTGTGTGTCCCACATTGATTCTGCTCTGAGCTGGTTTGCAGAGTAACCATTTGTAACAGAAATTGTGCTGTCACCTTCAACTAGTGACTATAAATCAAACCTTTTTAGGACAGGTGTCCTAACACTCAAGACTTACTTTCACAGTTAAGAAATTTCCTGCTGTACTAATTATTCTTTTTTTATTATTTTATTTTATTTCTGGTTGCAGTCCTTATTTCAAGAAAAAAAAGTCAGTGTTCAGACTAGTCTGGAGTAGGCTGAAGAGTAAGCCTGCTGTAACTTGTGGATATCAGACTGTTCTTCAGTGATTTTCCAAGCTGTTTCCAAACTGGCCCTCCATGACTGCTTCTCTTTTCCTCTTCCAGCAGGCACTGGCAAACAGAAGCTCCATGGCCATTGTGTCCAGGGATTGCCAGCACTGCTGGAGGGGGGAGGGCAGGGGTGGCAGGGGAACCAGAGTTGGAAAGGGGGAAATAAAACCAAGGTAGAGGGGACTGTACAATTGCATTGAAAGCAGTTTAGCAAAAAGCGCTCTCGTTGGACAGCTTTAAGAACAATGTGAATGAGAACTTAGCAACTTGGGTAAGAATCTTGGAAAATTCTATAAATGTATACTTGAAATTCTGTTTGTATTAAACAAAATGCATTTTCTTCTTTCTTTTAACACTGTGTAAAAGAACATTATGCATGTGAGTGGTTTGAGAATTAAATGGTTTAATACTCAGATCCTTGTCTGTGTCTTATAGCTGACTGGTCCTTACCCAACGTGGATTTTCTGCCTGGTCCTGGCTGTGGGCAGCTCCACACTCTCCTAAGCCGAGCAGCTTGAGAGATATTGCACAGTGCCAGGCTGCTGTTCCTGGCAACTCACATGGCTTCTGTCCTTTTTGGCTGAGTTTTGTCTCACCTCCTCAGCAGGCTCAGCCCTTTTCAGTCTCCCCAGGAGGAACAAGCCATGTGCTCTTGCTGCAGGCCAAGTTTTGGATGTTTTCCCAGCTGCCTATGGCAGGGGAAGCATTTTGGTTCAGTGCCATGCTAGGGAGGCCCAGGCACTGCCTCAGCCCTCCTCTTTCAGCAGTGTCCACCTCCACAGCTGAAAAAGGCAGTGATTACAGGAGGTTGTGTGTCTCTGTGACACTCACAGGCAGAAGATGGGATCCAGCAAGAAAAGCCACAGTGGTAATTGCCAGAGGAGGGCAGGGAGAGGGAGAGGAAGAGCTGCTTTCTGACCTCTTTGTTACTTTCAAAATGCTTTCCCTTTTCTCCCAGGGTCCCAGCCTGTCTTCTTTCCAATGTACTGCTCCAGGGAAGCATGTACCTAAAGGAGCCCCTGAAGGACACCTCTCAGATGTGTATGGTTTGCCATGGCCCGTGGGACAATGGAGGAGATGGTTTTCCATGTCCCGGTCACACACTGCTTGCACAGGTGCTCAAACAATCCTACTAGGAACAGGAAAGAGTTAAAACCCTGATAGCTTCCAAAACCAGAGACCCAGTGACCAAAGATCTGACATACCAGCTGTGTCCAAGTTAACTCCCTCACTGCTTAGCTGCTCTAGCAGTTCTGCCAAGAGAAGCCTTTACAAAGGTGGATATTTTGCTGGTCCTACAAAATCCAGAGTAAATGGCCCACTGGGGAGTGCAACCCACTGTCTGCACACACCACTTCCATCACCTCCTGAGGACAGGAACTGTGCTTTCACTGTTTGGTTTGAAACATCTGCCCGAAATGGAGAAATCATCTGCATCCTCAGGACAGCCCTGCCAAAGGTCCTACAGCAATACAGCCACCCTCATGGGTACTGCTGCTACAGTAACTGTTAGATGAAATCTTAGCATTAAAAAAGAGTTTCAAAGCCTTGGCTGTGCAAGGCTGTCACTAGTGGCTCCCAGCACTTGGGCACACAGGACACACCAGAACTGCTGGCAAGCAGGGCACAGCTGTTTGGCAGCTCTTCCACCCACATGGAGATGCAGAAGGGTGTTCCTAGCCCAGCCAGCACGAGCCTTATGGCTGCTGCTGTTCCACTCACCTTTCTGGTGTGGAGCCCCATTTGTTGGAAAAGGAGAACTTAAATAAGTCTAGGAAGTGGCTCAGGGTAAACCGTGCATTCAGAGAGCAGTCTGTTACATACAGATCTATAGGTTTTAATGAACCAAGTGATCAGAGTTACAGAGGGTTGGGCACAGGAAGGACAGCAATGCTGGACTTGGGTGCCCCAAAAATACTGGTACCAGATGAAATTCAGCTTTCCTTGCCACGAAGGACAGGACAGGTGAGGTGACCCATGAGCCCCCTCACCTGACATGGCAGGGAGGAGCAGGGACAGCCCAGCTGGCTGCAGTCCCTCCCTGCAGCTGGCACCAAACAGCAAGACCAACCACCCCAGGAGCAGCCCATGCTTTGTGGCAATAGCCCACCTCTCCTTTTCCCGAGGCAGAGGAGGGAGAAGTGAGGCCCTAGCAGCCCCCTTAGGAGCAAGGATCAGCTATCCTGCCCATGAAGATGATGGTGTTGAGGGCAGCTTCCCGGATGAAAAGCAGGAAGGGCCTGTTGGCATTGAAGATTTTTCTGTTCATAGGGAAGGAACGGCCAGAGATGGTGACAGCTGTAGCAGCTGAGGCCTCGCTGCCTTCTTCATTCACCTGCCAGCCAAGAGACAAGATGGGATTAAAATACAGACATTATGCAGCATGGAGAGGGCTCACCCTCCTCCTCCTCCTCCACAGAACACGGGCCAGTCTCCCTCCAAAGCCCCAGGCTGCTGAGAAGTGAACACTGTAGGTTCAGAGCTATTTTTTTCCCTTTAATATTTGTTTTTAAAAAGCAAAACACACTGGCACAAAGCAAGGCTCACCTCAAGGAAGGCTTTGTGGAAAGCCTCAGACACGTACAGGTCTGTGCGGCCCTCTGCAATGATACCTGAAATATAAAAATATACAAAGGTAAAGCTGAGTTCAGAGACAGCTCAAGAAAGAACACATTCCCATCCTTCATGGCCTGGGATCAGGCACAAGGCATGGCTGCCCTAAAACAAAAACATCCTCCTGCATGTGCAACTGACTGCAAAACTGCCATGTCTTCAGTGCAGAGCAGGGCTGAGTGTCCATGGTGGGACTTTACCAGAGACTCCATCACTGGCTGCAGCAACATATAAATGCTTTCATGTGCTTGTTCCTCATGTGCTGCTGCACCTACTGCCCTGCCTAGGGAGGAATGGCTGCCCCTCACCTCTACCCTTCACTGCCCTATCTCCACATCTCACCTGGGAGTCTGGCATTTTCTGGACTGAAGAGATCTTCCAGCCCCATTTTCCTCAGCTTTTCCTTGAGGCTGAAGCTGTCCTCGACGCGGAAGCGAGGGAGGTAGACGAAGAGAGACATCTCCTTCATGGAATCTATCCAGCCCTGCAGCTTCTCCGATGTCAGGTCTCGCTCCACCTCCTCCAGGGGTGTCCCAGCACTGGGCAGGACCAGCAGCATCGTGATATCGTCCCCTTTGTAAGGCAGCTCCAGCACCTGGACTTTGTCCTGGGGGATGAGTGCGTAGCGGAATTTGGACTCCTGGTACATAGTTGGGACTTGGCAGGTCTCACCATTGGCTTTATGAAATACATCCAGTTTTGTGTTTGGAGCTGGGAACTGTGATTTCCAGTGCCCCTAAAAAGGAGAGGGGGGGAAAACAAACATAAGCACCATATCTCCTCCAAGGAAGTGTGCTGCTCCCCAGTTCTGTTAGCTTTTGTTACCTTAAAATAAATGGTGTTGACCAGGACCAAGACAGTGAGATCATCAATACCACTTTCTGGGATCACTTCTGTAATGCGCTTCTCTGTCTTATTAGCCACCCACTCGTTAATGATCTGCCTGGAAAGTTCTGGCTTCTCCTAAAGGAAGAGACCAAAAAAAGGTTAAGCTGAAGGTTTTAAACCCCTCTTTGTACCCCTTCTGCAGGAGACAGGTTCACAAGGGTATGTGCTGGGGAGGGACAATGAAGCTTAGGTATGACGAGTGGGGACGTGGCTGTGGTTAAGGTGAGCTGAAGTGAGAGGAGCTGCATCCCAGATTCCCTGTTGCTTTCACTCGTGTCCCACACACCCAGAGCAGAGCACTTCTCCTGGGCAAAAGACAGCGATGGACTGGGGGTGGGGGGTGGAACCAAACAAAAAAAGCAAAATCCTGAGTAGGTCAAACTCACTTTGAAGTTCAAGGGCCAGAGTTTTGCTCCATAAACGATTTCACTGATGTTCTGGTAAGTCTCATTAAAGACCAAAGATTTCTCCCCGAAGAGACGGTTGGCTGACACCAGCTCTGAGGATTTGTTTGCTTTCTTGTAAAGGCGGCAGTTCAGCTTGGCAAAGAAGAAATGGATCTGATCCGATGTCTTCTCTGAAATGGTGTCAAATTGAAAGACCTGGACAAGCCAAACAGCAACAAGGAATCCATGAGGAGGCTTTTGTGCTCCTGGGCCCCAGAGGAAATGGTGGTGAAGCCTTTGCCTCAACATCAACAAATCTGCAGGCCCTCAGAATTTCACCCTCCACGTGTGGGAACCCAAATCTATGGAAAATCAACATATCACCTGCCCAAGACCTTTAAGTGCTGTTAAAATTAACATGGTGTTCATAACCCCTTACCACACCCTAGAGATGAGCATTGCACCCACAGGGCCTAGAAGCAGCTCTTGGGTCATATCAGGTCATGGGAGGGCTCACATGTGCTAAACCCTCCTGTGAAAATGCTAAAGGCTGCTCTTTCCCAGGAGGAATTCTCATGGCCTGTTGAGTACTTCTGGTACCTCTTATCTATTTTTACAGGGAATGGGAATATGCAGCAATCATTTTGAGGGTAGATTTTTGCAGCACAGGGAATTTTTTGATCTGTTCCCAGCTGCCAGCTGGAAGGACAATTATGATTTGCCTACTGCTATCCAACCTCAGGGCTTTAAGGAACAGAAAATCCCACAGTACATTGCTCTTTATGAACCTCCTTTGGCACTGTTTCCTGTAAGGCATTCCTGGTGCTCCCAGCCATTTCATAGGGAAAAGGGGGGTTAGGACTGCAGGTGTGGGTGGCTCAATGGAGAAGGTTTCCCTTCCAGTGGGAAGGGCTGCCCAGAGGGGAACGCACAAGTGAAGACTTGGAGATGTGTTTATAGCTGCTCCACTCAGGCTGTGTGGATAATGGCAGGAGACCACCGACATTATTTGTTCCAGAGGTAGGATTTGTAAGGACAGAGGGGTTTGATTCACATCTCTCATTGCAGGGAGAAAGACTTCTCTGGGCTGAGGTCTCCCACTGGAGAAAAAGGTACGGGCAGCATCAAACCCCACATGGCAGGTGAGTGGGTCTGACATTGAGAAGGGTGCTAGGACATGCAGGGAGTTAAATTAGCTGCATGGAAGAGCCAGAACTCAGAATTACCACTAAGTCTGGGATCAGAACTATCCTCTGAGCATAGGGCCAACAGGTGGAGGAAGAGGCTCCCCCTGTACAGGCTCCCCTGCCCTGGAAGTCAGGTGGACTGTGAGGTCTCCCGTGTGTCTGATTTTTGTCCCAAAGAAGAGAGAAGGAATGTGAAAAAGCCCCTCTGCCAGCATGACTTGATATCATGGCTTTTCCTGCTTTTTTCATAAGGAAAATCTTAGCTCAATCTGCAAGAAGCAAACTGTCACTCCCTTCTTTCACCTTCCAAATGGACTTCCTTTTCTCCAGATAAAAACTAACCTCTCAAACCCAGGAATGCTGGATCCAAATAGGGAGTAAGGGGAAAGAGCTGGGGTCTAAACAAATCCAGAAACAGGGCTTGGAGCAACCAGGTCTAGTGGAAGGTGTCCTTGCCCATGGCAGAGGGTGGAACGAGATGAGTTTTAAGGTCCTTCCAACTTGGGATTTCCTTCTTAAGGCAAGGAGCCATCCTGACCCTGAGAGCAGCCATTAGCCATGATCACCTTTCCTGTCTTTCAGACCTGCTACAGGAAAAGGCTGAGCAATCTCCACCAACCTCCATGAGCTGCTGGAGGGTGCTGCCACAGGCTCCAAGCTTGGTCATGGCAAAGGCTGTGGAAATGCTGAGGGGTGACATGAAGATGTTTTGCCCGTTGTCTTTGGAGTCAGCCAGGTACTTGTAGAAGACGACAGCAAACCGAGAGTTGGCTTTTGACAGCTCCCACACCCGGGGGTTGGTGGACTCTGGGAGCTTGTCCTTTGCTGGCTCTTGCCCCTCACCCTCCTGGGGCTTCTTCTCGGGGTTGCGATAGATGCAGATGGGGTTCACTGGGATGTCGCGGGGCTTTGCGGTGCAGACGTCTTCCACGGCGTAGTGCTCAGGGGCAGCCAGCCCCCAGACACTGAGCAGACACAGCACAAAGAGATGCATTGTCCTGGAACCAGAGAGAGAGCTTAGACACACGGCCTGGCTGTGAAACCTGTGCTGCTGCCACGGTCACAGGCCCCTTCCAGCCAGCATCACAGTGATGGCAGCCCCACAGCCCTCTCCAATCATCCTTTTGCCCTGCACCTGCAGGACAAACGAGGACAGACAGCAGGAGGACAAACTTGCCCGTGAGCACACAATGCTTTTAGAAGCAATACACTGAAACCAGCATTTTCCCAGTGACCTGGGCCCCCTCTTTTTTCAGCAGTAGGCTCAGCCCTGACAAGTTTGTACCTAAATGGATGATTTGAACTTTTGAGTCCTCTCCATTGGCCAGTGAGGTGGCTACAGTGTAAGGACCCTGCCAGGCTCACCTCAGCCTTACAGTACTTTTCAGTTACTGATGTAGGAGATACTATGGCAGAGAAGAAAGGTGATAAGGAAAAGGTCTCCAAGGAAGTTGGTCTCTCCGTGGACTGAGCATCTACATCTCTAATCCCCAAAAAATGTACTTTATGAGCATGTATGGTGTAGCTGGTACATCACAACAATTCCTGTCCAAAGTTCATACCACCTCAATGCAAACTGGTTGTCCTTGGTACCTAAAGAGTGCAGGCTAATGGTAATTACTGTGTTCCAGCAAAAGCAGGTCTCTGAAAATCTTCCAGCAAGAGAGAGATAATTTATATTTTTCCCTTTGCTAAAGCACACTGAACCTCAGAATGGTTTCAGTTAAAAGGAACTTTAAATATAATCTGGTTGCATAGGAAGGGACACCTTCATTATCCCAGGTTGCTCCAAGCCCTGTCCGATGTGGCCTTAGACATTTCCAGGGATGAGGCAGCCACAACTTCTCTGGGCACCCTGTGCCAGGGCCTCACACCCTCCCAGGGAACAGTTTCCTCCTAAGTCCCATCACCCACCAGCTCTGGCAGCAAGGCCCCAC
Organism: Vidua macroura; assembly: GCF_024509145.1. NCBI lineage: Eukaryota > Metazoa > Chordata > Aves > Passeriformes > Viduidae > Vidua > Vidua macroura. Next base: position 9,036,009 of record NC_071579.1, read on the forward strand.
GAGCCATCCCAGAGCCTGCACGCTGTGGTTCTAAGATGCCCTTTGCATGACTGCTTTGTTTACGTACCCCATGGGAGGAAGCTCAAGCACCACAGCCACAACACTTTGGGAAACAACTGGGGACTGGCAGCCTGCCCAGGCCTTGCCTGCTACAGGGCACTTTTTCAAACATGTGTCTAAGTTAGGTAAGTCTCTGCCTGCCTCCAAATACTCACTGCCATGGCTACCAAGCATTTCCCTCTGAGAAACTAAATTAAAAGTCACCTGCATTTAGCACTAGTGACCTCCAGTCTGTGATCTTCCAGTGCTAGTGGGCCAGCACCTGCTGGAGGAAAACAGGAGCAGCTCAAAGGCTGATCTGGGATGAGGGAGACCTCTGGGTTCTTCCACACCCCCTCCCTGAGCTCTTGGCCAATGACTTCATCTGTGCTCCAGTTCCTCTGCAAAAGCAGAAACTACCTCATCTGGCACCAAGACTGTCTGGAGCCCAAGGCTGTGTGATAGCACAGCAAAACAAGAGGGACTCACTCAGGCCATGGCCACAGCTCTTGCTGGTAATGACACACAGATCATCTTGGGAAAGGTTTAGGACAGATGCAACACCACAAAGGGTAAAAAAAATCTGAAAAGGGAGGGAAGTAAACCAATTCAAAAACAAAAAACAACACCCAGGCCAAGAGAAAGGAAAAATATTAAGACAATTGAAAATACTCCAGGAAGTGCTGTTCTTCTGAACCTTTCAGTCCCACAGGAAAAGTCAGCCAGCAACAAGCTAGACACACTCCAGTGTTCTGCAATCCTGGGGCCAGGAGCAGAGCCCTTCACTGCTGGCAGCAGCCCTCCCTCACCCACACCTGGTCCTGCAGCTCCAGCAGCACTGATGCACCTGTGGCCAGTCCCACCATGGAAAGGACAACCTCACCATGGTCCCTGCCCTGTCACTCCACTCACCTCCAGGGAAAGCCATGTCCTGACCCTGTCTGTACAAGGACAAACACCTGCTTCTGTCAAGCCAGAAGCAGCTTGTGGTGTTTGCCATCACACAACGTGCTGTTAATCTAATCTCATATTTAAAGACCAAAGCACAAGAGAGGGGAGGGCACCTCTATCCTCACCCTGTTCTCATTAAATGAGAAAGACTCCCTGTTTTTATCTGCAGTAAAGCCCCGGCTCCATCAATTCAGGGAAGATACAGGACTTTATGCTAACGCCTTAAATCTACTTTACCATCTATTAAGGTTGACCTGGCCTCTGACACATCCAGTCTTGGCTCTTACAGGCAAGAGCCCCTGATGTTTCTTAGACCAGCTCTTTGTCAGAGCATTTGGCCAAAACCCACTCCTCCTCCTCCTCCCACAGCTCTTCAGTGCTCCCTTTTCCTCTGCAGCACTGACATGCACTCCATGTGTCAACCTGGAAGGATGCCAAAAGTATTCCCACAACAGCGCTGCCTGAAAAGGATTACTGGCAAGGGGAACGTAGAAATTAGAAAAGGTTCTTACAAGGGTGAAGCAACAAAAAGTGCAGAAAGCCAAGAAACCAGTTGCTGATTCAGCTCAAAATCAGAAGGCTCTGGGGAAACATCGAGAAACTTCCCGATCCCTTGGCTGCTGCGCAACATGGTTGGGCTCTCACCAGCACACATCATTTCCATCCCACTCTTCCATGGCTGCAGGACAGGATGATTAACTGGGCTTACAGACCCCCAGCACCCACCCTACTGAACCTGCTGGGGCTACTGGTATTGGTGGGAATGTCCCACAGCACCCAAGCACTGTGCTACACCACCCAGCTAATATAAAATAGCTCAAACCATTCTGAGATCAATTTAGGCTCTTGAGAAACCTTCCCCACTGCCTCACACCCAAAACCAGAGTCCAAAGCAAACCAGCAGTGTACTTTTGCAGCCAGCAATTACTCAGGGCTTCCTGACTTCATGAACTGCCCTCCACACCATGTTTGCTGGGGATAAGTCAAGCCTGACAAATTAGAACACCAGCCTTCATGACACCTAGGGGTGAGAGGACTCCCTCTAATAGAGCAAAAAGCCACTCTGGCAGCAGCTAGAATACATAGGCTCCTACTAAGGGAAAAGAAACTGTTTCAAGGAATTAATTAACAATGAAAGATGTGTGGAATCTATTTTTCTTACCTGCCCCTGTACCTCCAGCCTTCTGCTATTTAGGAGGTAAATGCAAATTTTTGAGAGAACAGTCTTGCTTGAGCCCAAAGCAGTTTCCCCACTGGATTTCTGTGCTCAAACAGAGCTGAGACAGCAGCAGGGGATGGTGGGAGGGGAGTAGGATGCTAAGGCCAAAGGCTGATGACCAGCTGCTGAAGGTTAAGCAAAGAGTAGGAAAAAAAGAGGCAATGTTTAGTTTGAAAGAGGTTTTAAAGTTCAATCTGACAAGGGAGAGTTTGACCACCTACCCCATACAAGTGCCACATGCCCTCAGTTTTTGCCAACAGAAAATGAACTGCTTATCCCATGAGAAAAACCTCAAACCCTTCAAGAGTTTGAATAAAAATTACATAAAGCTATTTGTAGATCTAGTTTAGAGATCTTGTAGCCAAGCAAAATGTTTCCCCCATCTGTCCTAAGCCCTGTCACCTGTTCCCTATTTCCTGAACAGACAAGTTGGGAGAAATTGCCCCAGTTCACATTGTGCAGTTTCAAATACATCCCATCTTAAACACACTCACCTGGAACAGGCTCCCCAGGGAATGGTCACAGCCCCAAGGCTGCTAGAGCTCCAGGAGTGTTGGGACAACACTTTCAGGCACAGGGTGGGATTGTTGAAGTGCCTGTGCAGGGCCAGGACTTGGACTCTGTGATCCTGGTGGGTCCCTTCCAGTCCAGGATATTCTGTGATTCTGTAACCTTTCACTTGCAGAGCTGAAAAACTGAGGATTAACAGCAGCTCCCCCAGCTCCTGTCCAGATTCACAAGGCAGAGTAGTGAGCAGAACTGAACTGAACACCATTTCTGTTTCAGGATGCAGCTGCTCTACAAATTCTGCAGCATTGCCCTCTGAATTTCAAATCCCAGGAGCAGGCTCTCCAGTGAGAGGAACATCTTCCCTTAATGGAAAATGCAATTGCAAACTGGTCTGGGTTAAGTAAAAGACTTTACTGTATCAGTATGGGACATAGTTAAATGGGAGAGATTGTGGAGATAAATTGAAGGGTAATGTAAAAAATGTCCTCCATGAGAAAGGAAGGACTCGCATACTGTACCTTGTTACTTCAGGTTTAATTTTTTGAGGTAACTGACATGCTCACAGATCCCAGAGTTTTCACATGATTAGGGATGCTCCACACCCAGGCAGACATCTAAGCACAGGTTTCCACTTATCCAGTGCTCAGAGGTTGTTTAAAGCAGTAAAACCAAAAGCAAACAACTGTGCACATCCCACAGAGCTCCCAAGGCATTTATTCTAGGGCAGCTGAGTAAATCTATCATTTGAGTGCAGCACGTAAATGGTAATTCATGGCTGGTTTAGCTCCAAGCAACAAGCCAGCACTCACATCTGAGCAGAGCTATCCAGGAAGCACCCAAGATGGCCAGTGTCTTAATCCAAACTGCTAGATGCCTTGTTTGCTCTAATATAGAGGCTGTTTTTCTCCCAAACCCAAAGCAAAGATCAGAGGCTCAAAACCATCAAGCACCAAAGCCTGGCAGCCTGTGGCAAGACAGATGAAGCATCATGCTTTGGTTTTAGTCTCTCCCACATTTTTAGTCCTCAGGGAGTTGGAGTTCACAGTTAGGAGGAAGGAGGTTACAGAAACAACTGAGCACATCCTAGCTGGAAAAAAATGGTGCTTAAACATACCTGATGGGTAAGGAGGAACATAAATTGCCTTAATTTTTTTTGTGCTTTGGGTGTTCACTGTTGAGTTTCATGGCTACCCACAGGGAAAATGACTCTTGCACTCACAGAGCAAGATGGGATCAAGGAATCTCATGAGCTAGCCTTTTCAAGATTTTTTCTATTCTGCTATCCATATCCAAAGGGGAAAAAAATTCCAGCAGGTACCATCCACTGAGCCTGGTCTCCCCTCTTTTCCACATGAAGAAACTCAGCAAGATTCCCCCAATCTCTTTTGATGCAGAGTACCCACCACTTCCTTCCAGAGGGATCTGACTCTCCAGTGCTCCACATCTTCCTTTTAAAAGCCAGCCACTGTTGGAATCCAGCTCTCTTTTTTCCCTTCTGAAGTGAGTCACTACATGAGGATTCTGATTCCTCAGACTAATGGGAGAAAGGGTAAGGAAACCATCACCAACTGAAACTTAGTTTTCTGCTGGATTTCCCACTAAATACAATTCCTTTATAGGAACTGAATGCTTTGACTCATCCAGCAAGTAAGTGTGGAAGTGTGAGGGGGCCTAATAATGAGCAGTGATGGGCTTCAGCTCAGTAAAACACACCTTACCTTGATCCATGGTGCCCAGGCTCAAGAATATTAAGACAATAGTAATGAACATTATGCACAAACTCGAGGGGCAGAAGGCTGTGCTTGCCCTGGAGTAGAAGGAACAGTTTTTCAGTGAAGCAGCAGCTTCATCCAGTTTCAGATTTACAGACAATGACTTGTTAAAGACCACAAAAATGTGTGAAAGGAGAAGACTAAAAACCACAAAGCCGACTGTGGAGCAAAACTTACTTTCACTTTAAGGCAAGTTCCAAACCAGGCTCAACGTTAGACAAATGCTGCTCGCTCTTTGCTCTGAAGGGTCTGGTTTGCTTTTAAAATATGTACACTCTGAGCAATTAAAAAAAACCTGATTATTTTGAGTATCTTTTCTTGTTCACCTCTGGTGAACAGGTGAAGGACCCACTTTGTTTACAGGTGAAGTCAGAAGAGAGCAGACCAAACCCAGGAGACATGTGGCTTCTCTGCTATTTGGCATTTCTTATGCTGCAGCCCAGCAGAGAACACACACACCTTGAGCTGATGAAAATCTTACTCAGATGGTCCAACAGTTTTACACCGCACACAAAATGTAGAAGAATGTACATTCATCCCAGACAGAAAACAAGAGATACTTCAAAGTGTTCTTCATTAATTTATCACTTAATATAAATGTTGACAGAAAAGCAGGTAAGACCTTGTAGACACTTCCATCTATTTACAAACCAAATAGTGAATCACTTTTCCACTTTTTTCTTTGTTTAATCTGCAACTCAAAGGACCCTCAGACATTCTGTGAGTGCAAGGTGGAGTCAGGGAGAAAGAGGGAGAAAAGCAAGGTAAAGAGGGAAGAAGAAATAGCATTTCAACATATGTTTTTTTCTATGTAACTGCCATGCATTTACAGTAGGTCTCCACTCCCTCGTTCTTTCACACAGAAGTGACACTGTTGGCTCTACAGGTCTGAGAATTAAACAAAGAAGACTAATACTGATTTTTCAAATCTCTGTATCCTCTTGCCTTTTGCCTCCTTCAATGCATTCCCACTTCAGCAGAGTACCTAGAAGGTTTTTCTTTCAAGTCTAAAAAGTGTATTGTAGGAGTAAAGACACAGTTGGATATAGAAAACTTCTACTCCTTTTGTTATCTCAGTTTTCCCAAGAGGTAGCAAAGCATCTAACCTTTCCTGGAAAAGACATAGCAATTCCCCATGTACCTCTGAACATCTCCCCCATGACCAGGCCTGTATGTACAAAATTTCGTAATTCCTCTGAACTTGCAAATAATTCAATTTATGGAATTCTTCTCATACATTCTACTTCATGTCTACTCCTATTGTTTCGATAGTTACAAACAATAAATATCCACATTATCAACCCAGAGGCAGCCACTCCCATGAAGGAATTTTTGTTTATGGGAAAGAGAAACAGGAAAGGAAGAATAGAGCAGAAGGAGAAGAAAAGCAAGGAAAAACACAAGGAGAGAAAGAATGATATTTTGTTTAGCATTGAATCATGAGAACAGCAGATGTAATTTCACTTATCTAGGATCCTAAATAAATTTAAGAAATAGTTCATAACCTGACTCAACAAATTTCATGGTCTCCTTTATTACCTAGACTATCCTTTATTTTATTTTTTGTTAAATATACCTCTGCAGGGCACAATCACATACAATCAATACGATTGGATAATTACATGAGCTCTATCCCAAGCATATATGCACCAATGTTAAAAAGTTATTTAAAAAACAAAACAAAACAAACAACCCAAAAAATAAAATAAACTCCACCCAAAAAGGTGATAATGACTGCAGAATGTCTCGGGGAGACTTGTAAGGAACTAACAAGATCAAAGAAAATTAGACTTACAAAAACCACAAAAAAATCATATATCAAGAAATCCCACAACTGGAAGTAGGTGATTTCAAAGAAGTGGGAGCTGTCATATAGATCCCACAATTCTTCCTCCCTCCTCTCACACATGTCTTGCTTCACCTCTTCCTCCCCATAGCAACAAATACAAGGAGGGGAAGAGCTTAACACAATGCTACCAGTTAGAGAAAACAGGGAAAAATAGCCAAGCTACAGAACAGTTGCTAAGCTGACTTCAAGGAAAGATCCTTTTAGCATGAAAGCTGCTGACACAGCAAGCAGAGGCTAAAGGGTGAATGGGAACTCCTTAAAATTAGGGGAAACTCTAAAAGTGATTAGTTTTGTCCATGTTGATCAGCTTCACTTATGAGAGGCTGCAGATGAATGGTACCAATTGTGAGCTGTGCAGCGGCTGTGACGTGAATGGGATTGCTCCTTCCTCTCAGGTTGCTTCATGCATTTATTAAAGGTTGCTGCCAAATTTATTTTTAAAAAGCTACAAATAAAGAGGTCAGTGCACACATCCAGTTGTGGGATCCATCTGATATACAATCTGGTTTGGATGCCAAAGACTTGTGAGTACTGTCTGCCACAGAACTATTAATGAAATCTTTTTAACATTATGAAGAAGCAAATCATTTCTTGAGCATCAAATACTCCACAATATTTTTTTTTCTCTTACAGATACATTTACCCCATACACATTTCACATGTAATTCCATCATGTCTAATGCTTTTTATTTCCAGAGACTGCACTACCTGTTGCTTCTGTCTCTCCCAATACTGTATTTTTCAAATTGGACAATTGTGTTTTCCTAAAACTTGCAGGTCTTCAAAACAGTAGTTTCCTGGCATATGAAAACATCCAACAAGTATATCCAAGGAAAGCTGCCTTGCTGGATGAAGTTAGGCACCTAAACCCTCCCAACTGCTGAACACCTTGCAATTAGCACAAAAAATCATACACAAACTCCCTGGAATTGCAGATTGCCTAGGAAAGATCAGTTAATTACTCATGTTACTAAGCTACAGGAATCCAATTTTGATTATTATGGCCACATATTTTAGGCATCAAATGACTGTGATGTTCCTGATGCAGACAATTCCACATTGCCATGCGCTCTTTATTTTGGGAAATTACAGAAAAAGCTGCAGCCTCTTTGCTTGCCACACTTCCCATGGAACAACATCACACTTGCCAATAGGAAATAAAATTATAAAGAAAATAAATGTGAAGTTTGTTCTCCTTTCTCTGCTAACCTGCATCACAAGAAGTGCTCTGAAGACAGTGACAACACTAAGCAGTTACATTCTTCTTCCTACAGAAGAATAAAGGCCACATGTTAACTGTAGAAGGACACTGCTGGAATAACATTTCCCCAAATCCCTTTCTTACGTTGTGTAACTGGAATTAACTTTAGTCTCTATCATCCCCTGACATTCCAACAAAAAATAATGCAGTTGGTAGCAGTTCACTATGGAAATGAAAATTCCCAATGAAGTTTTTGACATTTTAAGAGTCTATTTGAATTGAGAGCAAATCAATTTGTGCTACATAATGATCTGTATAACAACCACCCATCTCTTGGCACCATAGCTGTACACAAAAGGTGGCTTAGAAGAGCTGCTTCATTTTCCTCAGAAATCCAGTTTACACTTAAGCAAGGTGGATGTTTTTCCACTTCATAACTCCATTACCATGTAGGCAACTCAAAAACTCTTCTCCCTTTTTCCCCCCAGGGGAATTGATTTATAGTGATACAAGAAATTAAGTTGCTGACACACTAACTTTTTTTGGGTTGTTTTTAAATCAGCAACATCAGGAGGCAGGAATGGAAGGCTGTGTTTTGGAAAGTGAACAATGACAAAATTTAAATATGAAGGTAAAATCATGCCCCAGCAGCATTGCTGTGTGTTCCTTCTATCTATCCTAGGACCAAAATCACTTCTCCAAACACACAGACTAGCACAAAAACTTGCACACTGCATATGTTTGGGTCTTTTCTCCCATTTTGAGCAGAAGAGGTGGTTGGCACTCCCCACTGTTGAACCTCCTGAACACTGGCATGGCATTTCTTGGATCATAAAAGCAGGTCTGAAAGAGCCAATCCAAGAAAGAAACTTTATACTGGGGGTCTTACAGATAACTATCCTGTAAGTCTGCTTTGTTATAATCCAAAATTATAACTGGCAGTGGAAATGAGGGTTTATGCTACTTGGACTTGAAGAGATTTCTCTTTGAACCTAAAAACTTTAGTAACAAGTCTGTGAGAGCTTAAGCAGCTCAAGGAAGGGAAATGCCAGCAACTTTCTTGTATTATCAATAAAAGCCTCACTCCTGGCCAATTCTAATACAAAATTTGCCCCACCTTACTCAGTCCATGCTGTCAAGAGACAATACCATCACAAGTTTGGTTCTTCCACATCTAATTTAATGCAATGCTAGTGTTTCACAAATCTTTTCGGTCCCAGTGGACTTAAAAGTCAGTCACATTTGTAACAGAGATTTATCTTTTACTGTAACTGAAGAAATTTTCAATCAGTATTCAATTTAGAAACACTTAAAAACAAGGCTTCTTGGATTATAACATTTCTATTTTCCTTCTCCCTCTCTAAATGAGCCATTCAATCAGCTGAGAGAGTGCATGAGAGACTGAAAACACATCACAACACCCCAGATACACCTCAGTACATTGCAAACTGTATGACCAAATGGAATGATTTTCCACAATTCAATGCATGGGCAAGGCTTGACAATCATTTACTTCTGGAAATTGTTATTAGGATAATACAGTCAACTCACAATACCCCACACAAATGTCTGACAATCAAAATGGCTACACCAGGGGAAAAATTGTAAAGCACAAGTCTTTGGCTCTCCTTTAAAGAAAAACAGCAGTTTACCATGTTTATACAGATCCCCTGTTTGCCTACCAGTAGGGGCAATATCACATTTGTGCATCACTGAGTAATAACACCATTAGAAAAGGCAACTTCACAGAAGTTATTGGCTAAGCGAATTCATTTGAATGCTCTGTTTTGAGGCAGCAAGCTGTCACTGTTACACAATCAGGGAGGGTGGATGGGCAAGCCACAGGAGAAAAAGACACAAAAAGGGGAGAGACGGCTCAGAAAAGACTACACAGAGAAGAACTTGAGAAGAACAGGGATAAAAGTGCTGCTAGCTGGAAAGGTGCTCTGATCTACAGAAAAAAAGTCCTACTCTGAAACAGGACAGCATGCAAGAAGGGCAGAAGAAAAAGTTTAAACTTCTCTTATTAAGAAAAAAGAACTAGGTCACAGGACAGACTGATGAGATGTTGACAGAAGGAGGGAAATAACACCACAGAATAAACAGACATCATCTATATACTGACCGAATCACTGACACACTGAAGCTTAACCTACCACTTGAAGCTTCCTATTCTGAAGGTTTGTCCATGCTGCCCATCTGGCTGAAACACAGATACCAGGAGTTGTCTGGTGCAGCAGAAAATTTAGCCTACCTACCAAAGGATGCAGCAGTGCCCTGACACCATGGCAATACTGCTTCTTCCTGTCCAATAGAAGGAACTAAACCACTTGGTAGCCAAGACCAATTACACTGAGGTGGCCAAAATTCCTGTACGACTGGGACAATGATGAGCTACAGGAGTGAGTGTAGCAAGACACAGGGTCACTCCAGACATCTTCATGCTTGTTAGCTGTAAACATCAATACTGCCACTACATACAGAGCTATCTGTCCCCCAGGGTCTCCCAGTTTTTCCACAAAACTGGAACATTTTAGGTGCAGTTTCCAGAAAAAACTTAAGAGCATGCACTGCATTTTGCTGTTTTATTTGTTTAATCAACTCAACTTCTGCAAAAAAAGCAGAAAAAGAGGAAGAGGGGATGAAACAAAGTCGAAAATCAATACTGTTAGTAGATACTAAACAAACTATTTAACAAGCCAAACTATAATTTTGGGCAAACAGGGCATTCACCTGGACATTGATCACAACAAGGACATTATGCACAAAGTACAGCACAGAGAGCTGGATGAAGGAGAAAAAAAAAAAAAAACCAGTAAGGTCTCCCTTCTAATCCACAGATTTTGGAAGCATTCATCATATGTAGGCCAGCAATCAAAATAGTGCTTACTGAAGAATTCCAGGAGAAAATGTGGAGAAAAGAATAATCCCTAACCTGGTAAGGGAACTAGGAAATAAAAGGTAAAGAGGTTTTTGCCCCTCTAGATCTTCTTCCTAGTATTACAAATGAATCTGTAGTGTCCAACCTATCATAACCATCTTTGAAAATTAATTTTACATCCACAATTACTACAGTCAAAAAAAGGCACATTCTGGGCTTGTCCTCCTAGATTAGAATATTGCACTAATTATCTTGACTAAGATGAGCTCCCTGTGTTAATAAAGACACAGCAGGAAGGAGCAAACTAATTAAAATCAAGGAGAAGGCTGACCTGAGGGTGGTGCTCTGCACTGAAGGATGAGGGGGCCCAGGGCCTGTGTCAGGTGACTTGGAAGCAGGCAGCCAGGAAAAGACCTTCATTCTCCTCATGCCCAGAGCTGAGAAGGGAGGAACAGACCTGATGGGCTCCCAGCTGCATCACCCCAGTTCTGCTCAGCTCCAAGGGGAGTGGCTGGAATGCTTGGCTTCAAGTAGGAGATAAAGATGGATAGGGGCAAGGGGAGATGAAGCTGTTTCAGTGCAAAGTTAATTCTTTGCCAAAAGTTAAAAGAGGCATTAGAAAAAAGCAAGCTTTAAACTACTCTAGGCAATTAAGAGGCCAAAGTTCAACTAAGAGTGAAATAAACCTGTGTTAAGACACATGGAAAGTGTGGGGGGGGTGTGCTGAAAAATGCTTTTATTTTCATTCAGTGCTTCTACCTCCCAGACATTTGATCACAACAGCTGCGCTCATGCGAAAAAATTCTTAAAACATACCCAATATATATACAGATATAACTATGTATATATGTATATATATATTTATATATAAATTTTTATTTAAATAAAAAAGAAAGCTCGAATCCCAAGCCAATATGTGTATCAAATCCTTGACCAGCCAGGTCTGTAGGGCATAATCAAATTCAATGTGAAATAGTATATAAACGCGGTGCCTTGACTGGGCAAATTAAATAATTGCTACTCAAAAGAGTCTTCTGTTTGGACTCTCCTACTGGTAGGCAATAGTGAGACTGTATCCCCTCCCACCCCCCTGTTGTTTTATTTAACAGTATGATGAATGCAAAGCTTAGCCCAAGGTTGCTATAACCTCAGCAGGAGTTAAGGTTAAGGAAAAAAAACTAAAACCCAAGAAAATTTATTAACTCTTGCTTTACCCAACCAAAGCAATGCAGTAATTTATTACATAACCAGTGCTTTCCCACTTAGTAGTCTAACCCAGAAAGAAAAAATGAGGACAGGCCAAGAAGGTAGAGAGGGAGCAGCACTTGAAAAATCATCCTCAAGAGGTCTTCGTATCCAGGATCTTACCTCAGTGTATGCCAAAAAAGTAAAAAAATGTGCAGCAAGAACAAAATCTTTAATCTAAAAAAAAAAAAAAATCACAAGACACTTATGGCTTCTCTGGCTTATGCCCACAAAGCATCTATTTGGAGAAATATTAGATCTATCAGGCAAAATTTGCTTCTCAATACTTCTGGCAAGACCTGTGCTGCACCTTCAGTGGTTACTTTGGTGCAATTCTTCCCCCATGAAACAGGAATCCAGGGTGGATTCACTGCAGCCATGACAAACTGCAGGTTGATACTCAGGTGTCAGATTCTAACATACACAGACCTTAAATAATGCCAGCCTTTAAAAAGGACCACACCTCTGCAAAGACTCTGTCATTTGTAGTTTAAATTCAGCAATTTAAGCAAGAAGCTCAGGTTAAGTTCCTGGCCACAACAGGATGAAGTGCCTTAAGCATGAAGTTTGCTGCACATCTTTTGACACTGCAATTCACGGCTACTCTCCAACCCTCATTCCTTGTTTACCCTTAAACCATACAAGGAAGTGGCCAAATAGTTTTAGTAAGGTAATAAGGAATTATGCACTGGGTATGTAATAATACCAAAATAAAAAGAAAACCTACTTCATTAAGATCATACAATTAATCAAACAGAGTATATATATATAATATCTTTTTTTTTAAGCCCTGGGATTCAAGGCGTCCAAAGTTATTAAAATAAAGTTCATTCACAGAACAAAAACAAATTTAATTTGAATTGCTTGCAGATACTGCTAATTTTCATTTTTTTTAATTAAAAAATGCGTTAATGTGAACTATGTGCAGGATTTGTTTCTAGTAGTTGTGTTTGTGCACATTGCCTCTGGACCTGCTGCTCTGCTACTACTGCTGCTCCTGGGTTTATCCAATCATCCCTGGAAAAAAACACAAGTTGGAAGCTGCTGACACCCCAGCAGAAGGAACTCCAGGGTGTGCTGGCCTCGCTTCATGGAGCAGATGTGGGTGTCACTCCCGCTCTCTGGGAGTCATGGCCATCTCCTCCTCCCTCGGGGTCCTCTGACAGGCTGAGAGATGCCATATTGTTTGACAGGAGGCCAATGTTCTCTTGGGTCAAAGCTGATCCGTTTGGAACATCACTGCTGAAGGGAAGTGCAGGAGAAAGGGGAAGTGGGTGAAAAGAAGCAATTACTGAGATTTTTCTTTTATTTTTAAGTAAGAGGACTTCAGCGTACCCATTCTAGAATATTTAACTTACTTAAAATAATGTCTTTTTTTCGCCCTAATTTTAAAAATATAAACAGTTGTTTTGATTTCATTACGCTCACAGCACCATATGGAAAAATTAGTTCCTGCTCTGGAGGTGCCAATCTGATGGTGCAGCACAAAACCACAGAACTGGTTATAAAAAGAAGGCACAAACTTCATCAGCAATAGTGTATTTATTCAGAAAATGCACATTCTGAATAAATATTAATATTCCAAACTGCTTACATGAAGTTATGTAAGCATCCAAGCTTCTTTGTTAAGTGCTGGCTGAATACACATAGATGCTTGTGGCTATTTGAAAATACTTGCTGTAGAGACTTCCAGCATTCCCAGCCAACATCTTATTCCAACTGTCTATTAAATGTGAACTGAAATCAACCCCAGCATCTACACAGATAAAAGTCCACTACTGACAACTGAAAGTGAACTTAGTTTCAAAGTGTCTGCCTTCCTAGACAACATCCACATCACAAACCTTAGCAGGATGGAATACCTTTCACATTTGGGAGATTTCTTTTATTTGAAACCAAAACAGCAGATAAGGATTTATTTTGTGGTGGCTGCATAACTCCTGCTTCTCCCTACTAATCATCCAGATGGATTCCTCTCTGCAAGTCTTCTGTTGCATTAATTTATATAGTCTTATTCCACTCACCTACTCCACAGCTAGAGAGGTCCTTAATCCATACCTGCACTATAAAAACTTGATTTGTATTCTCTTTGCCTAGTAGATACTTCCTCATCATAGCTGAGGTGAGGCAAGGGTATTTATTTAACAGGAGAGTGGCCCTGAAGAAGTCAGTCTCCTATTACACAAAGACAGGTTGAAGGCCCGTGTTACCTGAATGTCAGTGTAAGGTCCTCAGCTGGAACCTTGTTTTGTGGTTCTAATTGTCCATTTTCTGTCTGTTTAGTGGTGCCCAGCTTGTTTTTCATATCCAGTGAAGACTGGCTCTCCTTTAAAGAAAGGACAGATGAAAAATTATTTAAGGATGTGTTGAAAGAATTTGAGATTTCATTCTTTAGGGACGATGAAGAAGGCCTGTAAATTGCAGTCACACAGTTTAACCCACAAAAGCCATGAGACAAAAACAGACTTAGATATGCTCATCCTCTCAGGACACAGTATTTCCCAAAAAGGAAGGGATGATCCTTGTAGCAACAAGCAAAGGCCACAGACTGTAACAGCACACGGACTTCTGAACACTAGCCTGTACCTGCAGACAATGTTTCCTATGTTAAAGCATTTTATAGAGCTCATGGCACAGTGACCTTGGAGACAATTTGGCTTCCATCAAAGTCAACACCATGCTTATTTCAAATGGTGACAAATTAACAACATTTAAAAAGGCTACATTAAAACTTCTTAATGAAGAAGACTCCAGAAACTCCTCAGGAGGTTTTGAAGACTAGAGGTAAAGAGGAAGATGGATGACTCTAGCTGTGAGCATCCAATAGGGAGCCTTTCTGCCAGGATGAAAGGGCTGCAGCCAGGTACATGGCTCTCCACTGCGTCTCTCTGCCTCCCATCCCCCCAGCACTCACCATGCTCAGCTCACGGGTTCTCTTCCCAATTTCCCTTTCCACCTGGTGCAGCTCCAAGCTCAGCTGTTCACTTGAGATCATCCCAGGCCACTTGGGAGGTGGGGGTGGGGGCTGTGGTTGGCCTGCCAGGGTAGTCGCCTCTCTCTGCAACAGCAGCCTGTTACTAACAGCCTAAATGCATAAAGCCAAGCACATACACAACTGAGCACACAACACACCAAGCACAGGAAGCTCTAATGCCATAATTCCAGAGTATTGCTCATTTACAAAACCAAGGCCACAGTTCACAATGTCCCAATTGAAATCACTTCCAATGCAAATTTCAACATGTTTCTGTAGACATGGACAAGTATTATAATTTTTAAACAAGCAGTGTTAAACACCTCTTGTTGTCATAAATCTGCATGTGTTTTTTTCATGTGTCACTCCCTTCTCAAAACTAAGACTAAGCCCATGAACAAAAACTACTCTCTTCTGAGGTCTATGTTCAACAAAAGAGAACTGCAGATAAGCAAGTCTGCTGCTTTATTTACAGCAGTGGAATTTATCTAATTCTACAGCAGAGCCAGAAATATTATGACATCATCTTGAGAGATGTAGTTGTCAATATGTAGGTCTCTACTGACCCACATTAGGAAACAGAGGAACAGAGAGGGGCAAGTGACTATGGTCATTCACAAGCTGCAAGTTACTAAAAGCATGTCAGCCATTCTAAAAATCTGCTAACACTTGTGAATCAATTCTGCAAGTGTGTGCTCTGCATTTGAATACATCTTGTACTCCACACAACCCAGCATTTGGCTGGGCTTTAAGTAGAAATGCTCAAACAATGCAAAAGCAAAATTATCTAGTTCTTTATGCTCTGGCTGAATTGATTGCTGCAACCGTGTAATAGGTAAACCAATGAAGACTCCTTGATTTCCAGCATCTACATCAGCTTTAAACATAAGAGATAAACTGAAAGCTGTTCTTAAGCAAAATAACTAATTCTGAAAAATCCATATTATGGCAAAATCAAGGCTCAACATTCAACTCTGTATGATTTAACACTGACACAATCACAACAGTGATGAGCAGGAGAAGGCCACTTACAGGTTTTGCAACTTTCCAGTACTCTTGTATTATGGCAAATGCAGACATGCAAGATTGAAAACATTTTCTCCTCTCATTCCCAAACAAGAGTACAAGAACATAAGCTATGTTTCAAGTAACTAACAAATGCATATTACTGCACCTACTCCTGTGACTTAATTGTGAGCTCTTAAACTAATCTGCAATAACCCTCCTCTGTTACATGTGTTCTTAACTAACCATAGCTTCAGCAGAAGCTGCTATCCACTACTTACAGCAATTTCTTCCGGGCAAATGTTAACACAAATAGTTGCTGAGGTACCTAGAACAGTTTTCTGGTAGATATTTACTGGTTTTTCCTAAGAGGAAAAAAGTAACTAAGGCTTTCTAAAATTATTCATTCATTATGGATTGACATTACTCTTGTCTCACAAAATCAAAATATTTCAGCTCATTTATTCTTTTACAATCACACACTCATCTTTCCTTATGCTACAACTACCTTTCTTCTAAGTGAAGAACCAAGAGCCATAAAATATTAAGCCTTAATTTTTCAAGCTAAATATATTACATATTTACTTTCTTGACTCTTGTGGTTTGTGCTATTTAGGAAGAAACAGGTGCAAACACAAAGCTAAACATGAAACAGATGAAGCTCATGGCTTTCTGTACATAAAATCAGACACTTCCAACAGCAATAAAGTCAAGAAGAACAGGCTCCTACACCCCAAGTTTGCCTCTGAGTAGAACTGAACAGAGGGGGAGTGAGAAAGAGAATGACAGCAAACAAGACTGGGTACAGACTGCAGATTCAAATATAGTGTTGATGTGCATGTGGAGTGCAGGGAAGTTTCTGCTGCTACGCAGAAAGGCTGGAACTTGCACCACAGCCCTGATGACTGCCATCACAGGATTAAGTATTGTTACTGAGTATCACTACAAAGGTCAGCCCCTGAAAAGCTTTACCAGACTCATCCCTCTCCATACCACCCCCCAGTGCTGCTCCAAATGCTGGTACCAACCTCCAGTCCCCGCATTTGGGTCTGCTGGCTGATCTGATGGTCAACTTGCTGCAGTTCCATGCGCAGCTGCTGCTCTCGTTCAGCTGAAGGCAACTGCTTCCCATGACCAGCCACATCTGACATGGACAGCCTCTCCCTTTAGGATTGGAAAATAAGGAGATTTCAAAAAAAATCTTTACTCAACTGGCACAGAAAAAAATAGATAAAAGAAAACTTAGAAGTAGGCAAAGAAAAAGCAAAAATAAAGCAATCCTACCTGTCACTGAAACGTCCCTGAGAAGGTATATTTTGATGAGGAGAATATGGAGAGCCTCCCCAGCCACCATGGGTTTCGTAAGGACTGTAGTCTACCAGGGAACAGAAGAAAACCACGTTGCATTACTACAAAATCACCCTTTCAGTCATTCAGCTGACACAGAACTAGACAGAGAAGAAGAAGAAAGGCCAGCCCTCTAATGATGAGAAGCTGAACATTTCTTCTGATTAAATGAACACAGAAACGCTCTCTGTGACCGGTCTCACATGCCTAATGCATGACTCTTCCTGTATGTCTAACAGTCTGTGACAACCTTCCAGAGTCTGAGATTGTGAAGGACTTCAGATACTCAGGCAGATGAGCAAACACAGAACAAAACTTACAGACATGATGATTACAGTTATTTTTACTACTGAAGTTCCTAAAAACTCAGGAGTTCATTAATAATTCTGACATACTTTGGTAACTACAGTTTAAAGATTAAGTTTTCAGGGAAGTCAGAGTTCTACCTGTAATAAAGTCTAAAAAATTACTGCCTGAAAAAGCTAGAAGTAAGTTTGGGGGAATATAATTGTTAGATGTTTTCTTAAGGTTATTCAGTGCACCTCAAGAAAGAGACAATTTTTGGAGTAAGACAGGAGGCCATATTATACATGTGATTAGAAAATAGATGTGTTGGAAATGAACTACTCCTACTTTTTTACTCTGCCTAACAGTACATGAGACAATGACTGCATTAAGCTTAAAGCAGGAGAGCAGCAGTACAATACTTCATCAAGATGGTTTTGCATTATGTATTTGGGAAAGTGCTAAGCTCCTGGATTCTGCTGCTACAGATTTAAAATAAGCTTCATATCAGAGGGACTGGCAGAACAAAGTAACTTCTTCCAAACAGCAACAACGTATCACTAACAAATACACTATGTATGCACAAGCATGTCATGGAATCATGGGACATTCCAAGTTGGACGAGACACATAAGGACCATGGAGTCCAACTTCTGGCCCTCCACAAACACCCCAACAATCCCACCCTGTACCCGAGAGTACTGTCCAAACACTTCTGGATCTCTGGCAGTCCTGGGGCTGTGACTATTCCCTGTTCAGTGCCCCACCACCTTCTGAGGGAAGAATCTTTTCCTGATATCCAACCTAACCCTCCCCTGACACAGCTCCAGTCCTATCACTGGTCACTAGAGAGAAATCAGGGCCTGCCCTTCTGCATCCCCTCAGGAAGAAGCTGTAGACTGCTATGGGGTCTGCCCTCAGTCTCCTCTTGTCCAGACCAAGTGATCTCAGAAAGCTGTGGCAAACTTGTTCTGAATTCAGTCTTCTCAGTATAACCCTACCTGAAGTTATTTTAAGTGTCATTAACACACTCCATATTTCTAAGACAAGATACAAGTTTACAGGGCTTGTCTTCAACCTGTACAACACTATAGCAGTAAAGAAAATAGCAACAGCCAGCAAAATCCAAGAGCACAGATCATACCTGAAATGATGGATTTGGTGGCAGCTCCCTGAACCGCCATGGCCTGCATGGGCCCAGAGCTCTGGTACATGGCTTTGGAAGTACGGGAGATGGCCCCAAATCTCGACACAGTTGGTCTGTCTCCAAATGGAATGAGGTCATCGTCCCCCGTCTCGGCCGCTCGTCGCTGCATGTCCAGTCGCTGCTCACGCATGGTTTTACTATCCACATTCTGGACAAGACATGGAAAAGGCACTCCAAAACTCATTCCAAAAGTAACAGGATCACATTCCTTTCACAACAATTTGGTAGGTGCAGTTAGTTTCTCTTGTATTCTCTATTCCCTTCACTTTTCAACTAGTTTTCCTATTTTTCAGTTTCTAACTCCATTGTCAGAGGGGATGTCTCATAATGGTCTACCTTAATGGTCTCCTTAATGGTCTACCACAGTTAAAAACTTGCAAAATTAATTATCATCAAATCCAGAAGAAGAGATCAGCAGCAAATGGAAACTACGACAGAGCAAGTCTAATGGGAAGAGAAGGTGGAAAAAACCTCCCCCTCATATAAACTCAAAGAAGAGATCAGTGGGCATCTCTGAAGAATACACATTTCTTCTAGAATCAAAAAGAAATTTCTCTGAAGCCCAGTGCTAAGAATTGTATAACCTAACAGCCTGCAAATGACTCAGAATGGGATTTTTTCAGTACCACACTTACTTGGACAGGTCTAGTATATCTTACCAGGCATTTTTCATTAAGCAGCAGTACTGAACATTGGAACATCCTGGTTTCTAACTGAGTTTCAGACTCAAACACCTTAATGGGTCAGCATATGAAGAGAGAAGGTGTTCACTCTCTCCTCCAAGAGCTGAGTTAAATAGGAAAGCTAACTGTTGACTGCCAGAAAATGTAACATGGTAAGAATTGCCAAAATCAAGTTAAGACTTTGCTAAAGAAGTAAAACTGTGCACAGTAGAACAAAAAGAGCAAAGTAAGTGGGACCACTACACCAAGAAAATTGTCTAAAGGCTACAATCTTTGGTATAGTCCAATAATAAAATAAAACTCTGCAAGCTTTCAGTGGGGATAAGGATTGATAAAAACAGTTAACATATCTGAGGCAGGAATAAAGGGGTGAAAATGGCAGTAACAACTAAGTTGGAAGCTAAACTCAAGAAATGTAATACTTGGAAACTGAAACATTAGGGAAAATATACTTTGGAATTCTGGAAAAAAATGTATCTCCAGGCCATAGGATGCTAGTACTAATTTTAATATACTTCTATTTACTCAGTAAAGCTGCATATCATCTGCAGAATATTCAGTATTATGCACTCAGATGATACTACTCCTGTCCTTCAAAAAAGGAATCTCTTATGAATGATTAAAAAAAATAATCACTGAACAATTAATTCAGTAAAGGTCTCTTGATAATTTTTTCCTGTGAGGAGACAAAAACTGAAAAGCAGTAGAGATCCCATTTTGCTTATTTGAAAATAAGCTCTGGGGCAGAAGAATACTTTGTTTAGCCTTGAAAAAGGGGCTTACTTCTCCAGAACCTTATTACTTCTTGTAATTGAATTGCAGGTTTTTTACAGAGTTTTCTAGCAGCAGGGATGAAAGTCAAGAGCTGTTTATCACTCCTAGGTGCTGCCACTTAGACAGCAATAAGCTGATTCCAAGTAGTCTCAGTACCTCCTCAGGTCAAACGTGGCAGTGTGGTAACTCCAGGCAACCACACTGTGTAGGACTGAGAGCAAGAGGACAGGTAAAAAGGCTCAAGCTGCAGATGAAATGCAATTTTTGTTCTGATTTTTTCAGGAGAAAGCCTCCTTTTTGGGTCCATTTCCAACAGTGGCTTCAAGGTTTTAAGAAGAAAGCAATTCCGCAGACAGAAGAAAAACAATTTTAATTCCAATGGGGCAGAGGGGGAAAAGGGAGCCTTTTTGAGGAGAAGCTGAACCAAAAAAAATCTCGATTTAATTAAGTGGTTGCAACAGGTGAGCATCTGACCACAGAAGAATGAATTCTGATTAGAGATGTTCCCCTCTACCTCTTACGGGCCAAAGAAAGGTCACCATGACTCCAACAATACAAAAATAAGTCAATAAATCCTTTTGCAGAGGGGGGGGGGTGAAGGAGAATAGATAAATCTCTGTAAAATAGTTCCTCAGATTAAACAGTCTTTTTCTCTTGAAGAGCTTGAATGACTTGCTATGTGCATGGGCTACCAGCCTACTCCTCATGTTGACCTCATGTTGAGTGATGCCCGAGTGTTAGGAAGAAACTGAATAGTGGTGGTATGTAGGACTCTTTATTTTCCTCTCCATTCATGACTCCCAATAGTAACACCCAAGCAGCCCCTTCATTTTGCAACACTGACCTAGCAAAAATGGAGCAGCACAAAACAAGATCACAGCCCACCTCCCAAAGTTCAGTGAAGGGCTGAGTAAATGTAGCATAGAGCTAGAAATTGCTTTCAAGAAGAAACAGCCTAGAGCAAAGTTTTGACTGTGCTTTTCTCAAAAACTTCATGCAAGTTTTGGGTACTCTTGCGGCCAAAAATCACAATCCTTCAAGTAAAAACTAGTAACACCCTTAACAGCAATAACAGCCACCTTAAAAGGAATTAATTGCCTAAAGTTAAGTTAACCATCTTTCTCTGACAGAAAGAAGTACAGGCAGCAACACATGGACATGCTTAATTAACAAGCTGCCAGGACAGAATAATTTTTGCATTTCAAGTAAGTGCAAAGAATAATCCTTGCACAATATTCTGGCTATTTATGGTTTCAGAGCAGAGTGGTTATCCTGCAACTATATGCAGAATTTTGTACCAGCTACACAAGGGTAGGACTGTTCATAACTTTGAAAACGAAGTGCTTCACACACCTGCAAGTGCTTTCTCTGACTGCAATGCACTTCTAAGCTTAAATAAAAACAGTGATCATTGTGGAAAGCAAATCAAAGCCCTTCCCACCCCACAGAAATATCCACTCTTCTTCTGTTTTGCCCTTATCCCTGCATACCGCCATCTCCACACTCCTTGCTGCCACAACATCTTTGGGTTTTGCATCTTTGGTTCCAATGTAGGAGCCGATGGTGTCACAGGACCAGGGAGAGTACTGGCTGTAGTCATTTCCTTTGTATTTCCCAGCTACCTTCAGGTCTTCATCCAAGTACTGTACAAAAACAAAAATCTGGTTCTGTAAGTGAAGGGAAGAAGCAGTTTCACAGCCATCCCTGTTCACTTCAACAGTAGTGAATTTGAGAAACATCACCAGGATTATTTTTTATCAGATACATCACCCTCTGGAACTGGGCCAGAGAAGGCATGAGGTGCGTGAAATTCTGAGCCCCTGGCTATGCTCCCAGTGCTGACTGTTCACTTGGCCAGTTTCAAGGTGATATTTTGACACTGGTTAAAAAAAATAAATCTCTATCAACCTGCCACTTCATTCTAAATATGTCGGGAGTAAAGTCTAGTAACTGTGAAGAGCGATTACTTCAGTTAGTAATGGCTCTAAATTAATTTTCTTGGCTGCACCGAAAGCAGAGCTTAGGACCAGTGGCAGATCAACAGCCAGCTGAAATACTGGAGACTGTACTACAAGGGCTTCCCACCTAGGCACGAAATCTACATTCCCCAACACTTGCCAGTGCTGTATTGTTCTGATTTTCTTCTTGTCTACACCTACCAGCAAGACCCAAGTATTTTCTAAACATGCCAGTATCTCATGTTTCGTCAAAATATGCTTACCTCCTCTGAGTGAAAAGGATGAGGCAAGGTTGGGGATGGTGCAAAAGGAGGTGGAGAAATCACCTTCCTCTCTTCCAGCTGAGCCATGATCTCTTTCCTTCGTCGGTGAAGTTCATCCAGGCTGGGATGAGGCTGAAATGAAGACAGGAAAATGTTTCAGAGATCCTGAAGCATTAAAGTATAAAATGAATAATTTTCTAAGTGCTGTTTACCTGAACAAAATAAGGCAGCTATATACTGCAAGGAGAGGGAAATACAGAGGATACACAGAATCACTGAAGTTACAAGTAATGATCACTTTTGTTAAAGTCTACCTGTTAACTTTCATATAGGACATACATGTTCCTACACTGGCCAGTGTTAGGTCAAGACACCCCACAAACAGGCATGTGTTACAACTTGGCAAAGTTCCCGCTGGGACATGTTCAGCATGGCAAGTTCCCATTACAGTCATGTAGGGTAAATTGATACAACTCTATAGGTCACTAGTCACATTTATTATTCGCTTTGCAATAGAATTAAACATGGCACACTCAAACTGATAAATCTGTAAGTTATGTTAAAAACAGTTCCTGTACTCAGCAATAGGATTCAGAGCCTTTAATCTGAATGACCAAAGTCCAACTATTCTACAGAACTCAATTCCAGCTGGTGAGTTATCAAAACAAATTTGTAAGCTTACAACAGGAAGACCCTGCAGTTAACTATCTAACTAGAAAAAATTCAGAAGAGCAGAAGTTTTAATTCTCTTATCAAGGCAGGTTTGTTTAATGTTTATTATTGAAGTACAGAGTTGGTCAGTCACAGATGGGCAGTACAAGAGTGCACATGTGACATTTCCACACACTGTATTTACTCTGCACTTGAGTAGCCCTCTCCAGCCTAATCTTTGCTGGAGAAGTCAGAGACTTATGAGATTTCCAAAGTGAATTACAATGCTTTTCTATTTTGAGCATTAAAGCAGCCTACTTTTACATATTAACATCATTTCAACTGCAGAGTTGACCAATAACTAAATTACCTTCCAGTTTTTGATCAGCTTCCTAAAATTCAGACTTTAGCAAAGGCCACTCCCTTAGTACAAAAACATACAATTCCTCAAGCAGTTTATAGTTTCTCCCTCAAAACAACTACAAAAACACAGTGTAGAACCCGTACCCTGTGGCACGAAGGTCTGATCTGACCAAGATGTGGAGCCACTGGGCAATAAGCCTCTGTTTGCTGGTATCTGTCTCTGGACTCAGGTACGTAGAGGGGCACAGCCGCCTGTGGGATGTCGATGGGCACCGGGCTGCCCCGCACCACGTCCTCCCGCTGGTAGGGCTGCACGGGGGGGTACACGCGGCGGCCGTCGTAGTGCGGCGGGTACATGGGCTGTGCCAGGGTCGGGTACCCCTGCGGCTGCGGGTACTGCGGGCTCACCACACGCTCCGGCAGGTACGGCCCGTAGTGCTCCAGGTACGGCGTACCCGGCTCGGCTGCTGATGGAGGAGGTCGGACAAAGCGAGACATGGACTGAGTGGGATAGTACACTCCTGAAGCAAGGCAAGGGGGGGAAAAAAAACACAAGATACAGAAAGTGATTACCACAACTGTCCACAAAAATTGACCACAGAAAACCCTGAAGAAGCAAAAGTTGATCCAAAGCTCAAGTGACATAGCATAATTACCTAAGATACCAGCACAGTATCAATGTTAGAGTAGGTGATGAAGAGCTGGTGAGACTGAGCCCACCAAATAGAAATAAATCCTCAAAATGTCTCTGCAGAATGCTACAAATGCTTTCAGCTAGGTAAGACCTAAAAAGTAAACTGAAGATTGGTCTGTACATCTTCATCCATGCAACTAAATTCAATTTATCTCAACATATCAGAGCCACTGTCTGGGTAAAGGAATTTGGATTATTAGGATTTAAAGTCATCTAGAGATTTGTTCTATGTCTTGAACAGGAGAAAGACATTTCAGAACTGTAAATCACAAAGGACTTGTAATATCACATTGCCTGCTTACCTGCAGATTTTATTATTCTATCCAGGATCTCTGGATAATTTTAAAGTAAGTATGAATACATGCATGACATCAAATTTTTTGGACAACTCAGATGTTCACTGGCACATAATAACCAAATGTAAGTAGTTTTTCTTCAAAATGCTCTGCAATTTTCTCAGAAATGGCTTCCCCCATTTCACTTTTCCTTTCTAAAGCTTTTTCTGCTTTTAACTTCCTTGGGTCTTTTATTGTTTATTTTTCTTTCATATTAACTTCACTCTATCTCATTTCTCTCTGTGACCTTACATTACCTAAGAATCATTCTCTGTTTTCATACAGATAGCCATATCTTCTCTTTTTAATCCCCATCAATATTATCTCTCTCCACGTGCTCTCTTTATAGTTAATTTTTTTTCTCTTGGTTCCTTTCTTATGATGTTTTCTTTTTTTGTGAACACTCTTCTATAATTTCATTTCTCTCTAGTCATCACATGCACTTTATTTCCATTTTCCCTGAGTCAAACTGAATTAAGGTTTACCATACTGGATCCCTCATCCAGCCCAGTTAGGAAGAACTGAAGACAGAAGGACTTGCAACACTTGGACAGATATAGGTATTGTTTTCACTTGCATTGAACTCCTCAGTCAAGGCATAAAATCCCATCAATTTCCATTTTATTATGACATCACCATATTAGTGTATTTCATTCATGTCATTTGTAAGAAAACTTTAATTAAAGGGCTTAAAAACCAGAGTGGGAAGAAAGACTAAAATCAGCACGAGGATGAAAGAGCTTGGTGTCAATCTTACCTTGTTGGTAGGGCGCTGGCTCAAACGATGGGGCAGCCCCTCTGGGGTCTTGATAAAACATATCTGCTTGTTGTGCACTGTACAGCTGAGACCCTCGTGGTACCATCTGCAACTGCTTGGTGACAGACACCGAGGGCAGATCTGCTGGCACCCGAGCAGGCACAGGATGAGGGTTCACTGGCAAGGCAGAAATGGAGCTCTTGGGAACAGATTCCAGCCTAAAGAAATGGAAAGATGGCACTGCTCATTAAGGCCTGGTGTAGCACGCTGTACTCTAACACACTGTTATATGTCTACACTCCACCTTCTGAAGGCTTCTATCACCTTCTCCAATTAAAATATAAGCAAACAGGGAATTAATGCAATTTAGAGTTTTAGCTTTAGCTTTCCAGCGTACTATATAATCTCTAAAAAAACCCCCAACCAAACACAAGAAGAACCACAACCCCAGTTCTGTTTCTTTTTTAAAGAACTGGTTTACTTTGTTTCTACTCCACGTTTACACACACAACAATTTGAACAACAGGTAGGAAGACCCGTACAAGTCAGGAGGGGATCCAGGGGCACTGCTACTCAGATGGTCCATCTTCCCCGGCTTCAGGGCACTTTCATAACCGGAGTCAGTCCCTCGAGAAATCAGTTGTGTCACTGTGCTGCCTGTTGACACAATTCCGTTTGGCAGAGCAGAAGTTTTCCTATTGGGCAAGTCCACTCCCCCTTCCTCTGAGAGGATAGCTCCTGAAGGCAGGCCCACCTCATTCAGCTGGCCCAGGGAGGCACTAAGGGGTCTTCTGGGAACGAGACGCTTGTTCATTTTACGGAATCTTCAGAAAGAAAAAACACATATCAAAAATTGAAACAAAAAAAAAATAAAAGGAGTTGTACTGTCAAGATTTTTCAAACATGGATTCTACTGAAAGCTTCTTTTTATTCAAGTTCTTCAAGAGGCTTATGAAAATACCTCTTAGAATACAACTTCCCTGACAGTTGATCTATTAACAGGAGGTGCAATCAGAACAAGGATGGACTTCCAATGACAGGTACATCAAGAATTCACAGGTAAATGTCACACAGCAAATTTACAAATCCTACTTTCTTTACACATATGCATCTCAAGAGAAGAAAACCAAAACCAAGCATCACATGAAGTACTATTATCACATAAAATAGAGTAATACAAGCTTCAGAATAAGAATCACAGACTGTTCAAGCCTGTTTTATTCAGAGAAGAAACTAACAGCAGAAAATTTAAGTGAAAAAATATGAAGTTACACCCTTTTGCTCTATTTGTCCAATAATAAGCCAGGTGTTTACTACCATGTGATTGATATATTTTAAAACACAGTTTATGATTTATGTTACTATATCAATATGCAGCTTACACCATTTCTGTTGTTTGATAAAGTGATTGCAAAGATAAAAACTCGATGAACATGCAACAATTCCAAAAATCTA
Source organism: Vidua macroura (assembly GCF_024509145.1). Lineage (NCBI taxonomy): Eukaryota > Metazoa > Chordata > Aves > Passeriformes > Viduidae > Vidua > Vidua macroura. The sequence continues at coordinate 9,062,426 of NC_071579.1, forward strand.
AGTGCTTCTGACTAAAGCCTGAACAAATACAGGCATTTTAACCAAAGTTCCACAGAAACCAGTAGGCCAATGGTACTGGAGAACAAATTCCAGAGTTGAAGGTCCTCCACTAAATACCCTGCCATTAGTTCAGATCCCAAAATGCAAGTGTGAGAGCACATTTGCAGACCTGAATGTTCTCACTGAACAAGAAGCAAATAATATTTCTTCAGCAGGGTTGAAACCAACACTTTTATATCAAAAATAACAGTCAGAGTGAGATGGGAACCCAGACTAGGAAGGTATACAAATTACTGCAGAAAAAGGTGGCAGCTATTAGCCAATCCTTAGATAATCTTTGTAGTTGCCCACATGCATTAACAGCAACACAACAGAGGTAAAAAGGGGTTTTATTGTTGGGACTGGTTTGGTTTTTTTTTAGATGTTGTTGCAGTCTCCACATGTGCAGGACACAAATTAATTTTAAAAAAGTTCAATGCTTGCCTAAGCACACAGGGTCTTTGTCCCTTGTCAAGAGCGGAATGAGCTGTTGTTTAAGCAAGTTTAGATTATAATATTCATCTAAAGCATTACCACACATTTCCCCATAACCTTCCTCCAAACTTAAAGCTATACAGAGAGACAGAGGAGTCACACAGCAACAGCAATGCATATTAGTCACACTAAGCATTTTTAAAAGGAGGAGTGCTAACACAATAGCTACTTAAAGGAATTAAGCAAAGATAAGAGGTACAAGGAACAATCAGAACTCCCAAGTTCCCGAACCACCCACAGAAACTGAACAAATATTCTCTTCAGTCCAGGACAACATTAATATCAAGTCAGTCTGGCTACAACAGGCCTCCCCTGCAAAGCTGACAAACAGTCCTTGATACATACAACTGGCTCAGAGGTGTAACACTGACCCACCATCCAACACAGGTTAACAAAACCATCCCAAAGCAGCACTACCAATCTCCATTTCATTAGCATGATGACAGAAGGCAAAAAATTCTTTTACTGTTTCTGCAGCACACCAGTATTGAAGTCCTATTCCTTGTTCATATGAATAACTGTCTTTATCATTCTAACACCACATGCTCTGCTCTTCTTTCTTTGTGTTTTGTCCATGCACTGCATGCTGGCTATGCAGGCCATGAACTGACATTAATGCGTTGAATTTCAGATTACAAAATGGAAAAGAAACACTGCATGCCAATTCTGAGCCTTTGCAGTATTCTTCTAATTTAAAAATACCTTTATTTTGAATTACTGTATCCCAAAAAGCAAGTAGCAAGCTAATATACTATATAAAAGACATAGTATTTATTTCTTTTAGCTTCTAAATATTCCATTTTACTTAAAAAAAAATTCAAAACAACCTGCAGAACAACGGCATCTTACGCTTGCATAACTGGTAGCCCTCCTAAACCTGCAATGGATCTAGACTTCAGATTTGATATGAGCATCTTTCATTAACTCTACAACAATAGATGTAACCAATTGAAGGTACCTGCATGAAATTTTTTGACAGATCGCATAAAGAATTGTTGCAGGAAAAATCTTGAATTGTTTGTTTTTAGCTCTTTGGAGAGCTAGCAACACATTCCTTACATTTGGAAAACTGCCAGCAACCTACCTGAATGAAAAGGGAAGAGGAGAAGTACCCCCAAACAACAGCCACTGTGAATGCCACCACACAGCATGTTTAGTCACACTTAAGAAGCAGGGAAAACAGCCCACCTCCAGAAACTTTGGATAACACTTGTGTAACATCAAACTTTCAGAGCTGCATTACTGATGAACAAAGCAAATATCCTGCCGCATGGAAGAACAACCAGCTCCAAAAGCTAAGAGATAACTGTTACAAGTCTATCACATTACTTCTTACTAGTCTAACGCCAGGTTATACCTCCTTTCCCCCTCATTCCTAAATATAAGAAATAATTCTCATAGACAAGATGAAGCAAAGACTGGGCTGCTTTCTACTAGTAGAAGTACACTTACTTTTCCAGCTCCTCCTGTGAGTGTGCGAAGGTGCAGCTGGCCCCCCGGGGACACCCTCCTCTCTGCTTCATGTCTCGGCACATGTATGTCTTGTACTTGCTGTGCTGAGGGGGCTGACAAGGTTAAAGAAAGCAGGTGAAATACCTGAACATGAAACTGCACTTAACCAAGCTGAATGTATCATCTTATCAAAGGCCTGATGTTTGACTGTTGATAATTCCTCAAATTTAAGTGTTTCTGGAATACCTGACATGAAATAAACCTGAAGCACTTGTGTTTGCTTCTTCAACAGAACCAACAGATTCAAGAGTAGGTGTTTTGACAACTAAGTCACTCTCAGTTTTCTACTGAGCATTTTAATTGGAACTCCTTACTGGAGAGCTTGAATGGAACACAGCTGTACATTTTAGGACACAGTTAAGTGGACAAAACTGATACAGGATGAAAAAATTACCAATAATCAGATAGACCCTATCAATAGTTTCCACCAAGGGAAAGGTCTGTAAAAGTCCACGTGCTTTCTGAGAAGCTGAAGGTGTATATCTGTAAGAAGTCACCTGCAAACTGTTGGGATTTTTTTTGTTTGTTTGTTTTTTGGTTTTGTTTTCATTTTGGGAGGGTTTGTTTGTTTTGTCTGGTTTGTTTTGAGTTTTTTTTTGCCTTCTACTGCACTGAGAAGATCCAGGCAGAGTGAACATAAGCCACACAGCCTTTTACTGGCCACTGTTGCCAGGTAGTGCAACTTTATCCAGACTCAGCAGACATCCCTTTCCTACTCATGGGGCTCCAGGCTCCCTTCCAAGCAGCACACCATGTACCACAGGCTCTCCACAACAAAAACTCTTGATGTTTTCCCCTCCCAGATTCCCACTTATGCATTTCTACTGTTTTTCCTTTTGCTTGTGACAGTGCTCATTATCCATCCCAACTAATGCAAAAAGGTAAAACAGCAGAAATAATTCACTTTAATTTTGCCCTTTTTTTTTTTTTTTTGGCAGAGATAATCTTTTTACTAGTTGAGCTCCCCAAACCAGCTCTCCAAGAGGATGAATACCAAAGTGACAGAGGAGTAGGACTGGGACAGGCAGCTCTGTATTCAGCAGCATTTATATCAACTGAGCTACACAACAGCTCAAAGGAATGACATCAAACGAATGTGTGATAAGGTAACTATGAGATAAGTTAATATACAGTTATATTGTCATTGCTGAAACAAAAAAAAAAATTGTTTCTGGAACTTGGATTGCACCTTCATATGAACTGTTCTTAAATCTTCAAGCTTGACAGACCACTCAGCACAGGTATAAGGATGACTTCATTAACAGAGAGCCAGCTGGCCGAAATATGTCACATTAAGAAAAAAAACCAAGAAAATTCCCAGAAATCACAGCAGAACCCAGCATCCCTTCCCCACCCTCTACTCAGAAAGGTTGTTATTAATTTCCCTAAGCCTGCAGACTGTTCTTCCATCTTAGTGAGCTGTGAAAATCAATTTAACAGGTTTTGGAGGTAAATATGTGTTGTTTTGCATTTTTTCCTTTCTCGTTTCTATTTTGATAAATATGACTTGCAGTGATGTTTTCAATTAGCTCCTTGCCAAACCAAATCTTTCCAGATGACATTAGTAAACCTCTACTATAGGATACAGCCTATAAAACTTAGGGGTACATATTTCTCAAATGATTTAGCTTTTACCTGTTGTTGATCTGTTCCTTTTTTGCTGTGATTCTGGATATAATCAACTAAGCCATGAACCACAGTCCTCACAGCAACTAGTCCATTTTCCAGCTGTTCCCATGTTGGAGGTGGAGCATCTGTTGCATGGACAGCAAACACCAAATACAAAAAGAAAAATCAGAAAGATTTTCCAAAACCAGGTACTAAATCCCACATCAGAAACTTGACTAGCTAAGTTGATAAAAAACATTTCATCAGTAGATAAAAAGCATTCAGCACCTTAATTCTGGGACACTTAGCTCTTACAGAATAGAGGTATCTATAAACTTAAGACTGCACAAAATACCAAATGAGCCTGTAAGACCATTATTACCATGTAAAATTATTTCCTTTTATAAGAACTTTCTCATCTCACAAGAACTCCAGAGGAAAGGCACTGTACAAACTCTTCTCATTAAGAAAAACATCAGGTTCAAAATCCCTCTTTACATTCAGGCTCCTGGAGGTAAAATTATTCCATACAAATACAGTCATCACTGGCCTGATTACACAGGCATAGATGTAGAACAGCAACAGAAATTAATGCCTCTCGTGTGGAAAAAACATCACAAGGCAAATCTATGAATCAGACCACCATCTAAAACACTGTGAATAAATTGTAGTCTCAATTCTATAGGAGCACCTTTTCTTTTTAGCCAATTTGCTATTTCAAAGTTTTTGAATCTGTTCCAGCAGCTGACACTCCCACTGCTGCAAAGCACAGTACCTCAAAGAGCCTTTCAAGATCTTTAGCACAATTAATGACATTATATTCCACTCACAGGGACTAAATTCTTCCAGAAGTACTTCAACATACTTTCCTGCTGCTCTTTAGGCAACTCAACAGTACAGAAAAAAACAAAGACCAGACTTGGCTACCAAAATCAAGGGAGGCTATTAGTGATGCCACCTTCCCCATCAGTTTTTTGCAAACCAATCTGCAGTACACAGGTTTGTCCCCAGTTTGTTTCAGTATGAAAGACTTGGGAAGAAAGCATTGTATCTCCTTCACCAGTTGTGAAGTACAACTGGTCCTCATTGGAAAGGAAGTTTAACTTCTGTTTGTTTAAACAAATATGAAGTACAATTTTTCATCTCCTGAAGTTGTAGTTTATATATTTTTACTATTTTGATATAATATTGATTTTACAAATTCTAGCAGGTATAAAATAAAACTTCAGCCACAGGACTTTTCTGTTCCTCCCTTCTTTCTCAGGTAGTCCATCCTTACAGCACTGCTGACTTTTTCAACAATTTTTATCTTTCTCTCCTCTGTCAACAGTTTAGGTTCTATTTCTCAGTTAAATTCTTTCCAACTATCTTCTACTTGCCAGACTCTTTCCTAGTTTTGCAGAATTACCTATGAACAAGAAAAACACTTAATTCTGTAGGGTAACAAACCATTCTTGTCTAGACTGACTTCTGCCCAGCTTCTCTCTATTTAGTCTATCAAAATTCTACTTTGGAATCCAAAACTCTTTAGCTGATGAGTAAGGAGGGCATTTCCTTACACTTAACGATCAGCTTTCAATCCTTGAACAGTGTTAAGCTCATTTTGCTAAACTTAAAGGTTTTCATAAAAACACCCAGATTTACCTGGACTGGGATCAATATTTGCTAGGAGCTCTAGGTGAGGTCTAAGACGATTCAAGTTAGCTGGATCTCCAGTCCTCTGAAGAGCAATAGTTAATTCCTGAACACTCTGTGCAAACGAGGCTGGGGTCTGCAACTTGAAAAAATTTTCATAATTAACTTTCTACAGGCATGGCAATCCTCATGGTTTCTGAAGGCTGCTCCACAGGCTCATAAGAACTGTCTCCCAAAACTGGAGATAAACATCTTTCACAGAAACCCATTCCAGTGAACCGTTTCTATTAAGAATGCACGGTTCTTTGACATTGCATTAAATTACACTTATAAATAGACAAAATAAAGGCTGTTATTTCTAGCAATAAAACCCATTTCTTTTGTGTTGTCCTGCCATCCAAGAAAAAAAAAGGGCCATATTTGAAACGATTTAATTTAGATTTCTGGAGAGTCTAATATCTCCAATCCCCAAACCAACAGGTCTGCATCCTGCTTTAAACTGAGTACAGCAAGCAGAAAATAAAGAACAAGATGGTTGAAGGAAAAGATAGCTAGCAATGTTCCATTTCCTAACATCACACAATTCCAGTATTTAAAACTGTTAATTCCACCTAGATCCTTCAGGAGATGTTTGGCAGGAGATTTCTAAAGGTGGGCAAAGGCATAAATACACAGCAGAAGCTATCTTGAAGCTAATCCTCTTGCACAGCAGCCAAAGCAGTTGTTTCACAGCTTTCATAACCATTCAACAAGGTTCAGTTCTTCCCACCTAATTTAGGCACTTAAAAAAGCATCTCTTAATCTAAAAGGGGGGGATTTATCCTATCTTGCTTTTGAACACAGAGAGACATAGGCATTTCCAGAGTTTAGGTATTTTATTTACAAAATGTGCTTTCACCTCTCTGTCCGACTTCAGACACAGAAATAGGGACTCATATTTTTTCCAACTTATGCACTAACTTCCTGCCCGGAAACATGGACCATTAGCCTCTGTCACTACATTGGCACTTATCAGCTGCTCATAAAGGTCACCCCTCAATTATTTAGCTAAACTTTGTGGGTTTCCATCTGCAGAAATAAGTAAAGTAGCAAAAATGTCAGGATGGCAGAGGAAGCAAGATTCAGTAGGTTACAAATATATATTCTAATTAGCTAGGACATAAGGGGTTTTGAAATAACAGGACAAATGATTAATGGGCAAGTCCACGCGGGCACAGTTTCTAAGCTCAATGTTACAAACATTTAAATCTACTACAGTTGCAAACAAGCTGGACTGGGCTGATTCTAGGTGGCTTTACCTTGTCAATGATACTCTGCATGTGGGATTTGTGAGACTGGTCTCCATACAACAGCGAGGACCACTGGTCTGGTGCAATGCGCAAACCTGCTTCCATAGCTATTTGAACTATCTGGGAATCGTGTTCCCTTCTCAGAGCTTCGTAAGTCCGAAACTCCTCCTTCAGCTGCATCAGGGAGGAATCCTCATCTCGCTTGGTCACCTAGCAAGGAGAAATGAGCCAAATACACTTAAGCAGGATAAGCCCACGATTACGTGAAGTCCGAGGCAAGTGACGTCGTTAACTGGCAACTAAGTCCTTCTCCCAAACTAAAATCAACTATGACACACTCAGTGAACACCAGTTCCTACTGAAGTAACACACACTTCAGAGAGTGGAACCACTATAAAATGGACACAAAACATTGTTTTACTTGGACTCTGACTCACATATTGGTCAAAGTGTCACACTTCCTAAATGACTTTACAGCATCCACCCCTTCAATCAAGATATTTTGTTTGCATTGCAGATTTTTGTTTGAGGGTACAATTAGCAAAATCAAAGCATTTTTCTACTCATTTAGCAAGAGTAAATGACATTTAAGTTGAGCATCTAGTAACATATATCAAATACCATAAAGTACATTAAGCAGTTTTTCTTCATACAGCTGACACCCAAAAGTCTCCTATTTCTTTGATTCTAACCACATCACAACTGAATTAACAGAATTATTGATTTTTTGGCTTTAAGTCACTTCTAAGAAGGTAAGTACGCTGCTTTACATCCAGGTTTTGTAACAGTACCTCTACGAAACTGGACAGAGACAAGACCTAACTTTACAGCTTCAAGGCGCTGTTTCAGCCTACCATCACAGCTGAACGACAAAGAACTCCCTAAACTCATGTGGGACTTAATGAGCAATACTTCCTCTAACTACACATAGTTTTGGGCATATTTAATGTTGCAGGACAATGAAAACTCAAAGTGAAAACCAGTGATTTTCACAGTATTATGAAACCTCTGGGCAGAATCTTCTTCATACCTTGAAGCACGAGGCTCTGTAAAGGAGCTGGACAACATGCCCAATGCTAGTCTTGGAAGCCTGAGGGAATCGTGGCTCCAGTCTCTGTACCACAAAGAGAACCAAGACCTTTCGTGACAGAGCAGATCCATCTTCCAAAGCCAGCAGAACCAGCTTTAAAGCTTCCTCTTGCATTGCTGAGAGTCAGGGGAAATGCAAAAAGAGACAAAGGATGAGAGAAGCCCAAGTAAAATTTTTGCAGTTTCTTGTTCACCTACAATTGGACTAACAGGTAAAAACTCCCACTAACAGACACACAAACCCACAGAAAAAAAAAGGAATTGAGCAAGAAGGGAGGGCAAAGAGAGAAGGAACCCTTCCAGATTCCCAGCCTGTGACTTGGGAAAACAGGACTTTTTACCTTTAATCTTATTATTATATATTATATTAATATCATTATTACTACTACTACCACTACAACAACATCTGTTTTGGGTATCATCTGATAAGAAGGCTCCTGTCTGTACATCTTTTGATCATTAATACGAGTTTCCAAAGTATATTGCCTACATCCCACACTTATCCCAGAAGAAAAAGCTGACTGACTAAGGAAGAGCAAGGTTCATTTCCATGCAAGTAAAAAAAAAAAAAAAAAAAGAGTGCCCACACCAATCAACCAGGCTGCAGCACCACTATTTTGCTACATAACCAACCTCTCTCTTCCCTGAAGCGTTATGACAGTTAGTATCTCAAAACTAGTCTTCATCTATTTCAGTCAGGAAAAGCTTCACTATTTTTTCTTTAAGAAATTGGCTTCATATTTCAAGACTCAACAAGTGAAGTCTGTATTTTCAATAATGAGACTTCATTTTTTAAGCAACATTGATTTCTTTATAGTATTTTAAGCAAAGGAATTTAATTTATAAATGCACAACTTTTAAAAATGTGTACACATAACTGTAACAAATCTATCCTCACAATTCTTTTGTATGTTTATTGCCCTAAGAAGGAAAAGAAGCCATGCCAGTCACTTCCAGTAACCTTATTTTTTCTAGAAAGATCTTCAAGGAATAGACAAGAACAGGACACCTATTCTGAATTTTACAGAAGACTTGAAAAAGCATTAAAAATACTAGAAAATACAACAGCAGCAGCCCAACAGACACATAATTAATTCTGAAGGTTACTATTAAGAAATTAGGTTGTTGCTGAATAAAATCACTTGGGCACTTAGACAGCCATTTATCAATGGCTCAGTTCTAAATGGCTTCTAGTACAGCAGTGATACTGTGATGTCACCTACCTGGCCCAAGGAACTGACACCCTCTGGCTCTCACTGCAGCCCAGAGGTTGGAGGAGAGCTGCTGAGGGTTTTGATGCTGGAGAATGAGCTCTGTGACTGTTCTTTCACCCAGCGACCGTGCTGCACGCATAGCCCTGATCCGTCCTTCCTCTTCCACCAGCTGGCAATGGACTAATGTCACAAGTTTCCTCTGCATGGGACGACTTAGCACACTCTGAGTAGTACTGTTAAGACCCACACCTTCAAAACAAAATGAAACAGAATAATAAACTACCTCATACTCCTCTTATTGTGCCAGTCTTCAGTGACTGTATTGGACAAGTGCAAATCTAGCTCTCCTGGTGTCCATTTTGTCAAAGGGAATACTAGTCAAGGCACATCATAAGTTGATTTCACTTGTTTCACTTGGCAATAAAAGCAGTTTTCTGGTAGTCAGCTTCCCCACAGGCTTAATCTTGGGATTGACTGATCAGGCTTTTTAGGAAGATGGAACCTCTAATGAATCCTTTTCCCATGTTGGCAGTTTGTCCCACACCCTCCCATCCAGATTCCCAGTTCATCCCTTATTCATGGACTTTAGGGATCACTTGGACATTTGTTTGTTTGCGGAACACATTTAGTTTCTTGCCTACATGTACTACCTTCACTGTTTTGGTTTAGAGTTTACATGAGTCCTGAACTGCTTGGGTGATGTTTAATTTTGTGCCAAACTCTGAATCACAAACATGCCAAGAGCCACCTAACTCAGGTTAAAGGAAGAGGTGACTCACTATACATACAGCTGGCCATGCTGAGTTTGCTCTACAGCCAGAGCTCGTTCACTGAGCCACCAATTCCCAGAGTGATACTGCTGTCACACTGCACTGGTCACAAAAGGCTCAGACAGCTTCTCAAAAAAATCATTTTTGGTAACCTAATGCCCATGATGCTCAACTCCACTACTTGGGCTGACAGACTGTCTAAATCTAGCACATATAATATATATAAAATCCATACTCTTCAACACAGTGCAGGTTTGCTAACTTAGAATTACCCAGATTGACCCAGCTTGACCCAGCTCTTGTATTTAACCTTGTATAAAGAAAATATTACTTATAATTTTCCTTATCTATCTTATATGTAGCAACTTCCTTATATCAGTTTATTCATCCTCTACAGAACAGCTGCATCACTACAGTTATCACAAAGCAGAACTGAAAAAAAAAACCAGGCAAAATTATCTATTTTTACCTACTCTGCAAAGATCAAATCAAAATTTGTCTCAACTCACTATTGCATGGTCAAAAACCTCAGCGTTTTCTCTGAATTGACACCTTTCAATTCTACATCCCCCTCCCCTCCATAAAAACATAACCTTAATGTTTAAGAAATCTGTTTCAATTTGTTTCTAAACTAGATTTATATCCATTTTTCAAACATACTAACTAGTAATTTGGATAGTTTGTTTTGCATCTTATTTGGTTTTTTGTTTCATTTTCCAACGAAGCAAGGCAGCAACTACCTCTTGCACTGCTGAGTGGTTTGAGGTACAATGCCAATTCTTCCACACATTTCTTGCCTTCCTCATAATGCTTGGTATCTTCAGCTCCACTGCATAAAGTAATTGGCTGCTGCTCAGGAACCTGAAGAGAGATGACATGTACATCTACTGTGAATATATATGAATAAGTGGCAACCGTGCTTACAAACACTTATTACTACACCACATTTCCTGTTTTCTTCTCCTTCTGTGACTTTTCTGCATTACTTAGCATTTTTCAGCTTATTTACTGAACAAATAGCATAAGAAAACCCACTGAGAATGAAAACAAAAAGATAGAATTTATGTTTAAGAGACTTCTTTTATTTAGTGGCTGAAAGGAACTAGAAGCAGAAGGCTTAACATGGCACTTCCTATAACTATAACACTTTGGCTAAAACAGAACACATTGAAACATCCCCAAAGCTGACTGGCCAAAAAACTCAGGGGGAAGAAAAAAAATGAAGAGAACCCTGGTCTGCCAGTAAGTACAAATTTGTATCTACGGCCTCACAGCTCTAAAATCATCCAGGGATAAGAGACTGCAGCTACTTAAGATTAGTGGAAGGAAGACTTAGCAGCAAATACAATAAGACACCCCTGGAACATACTCTGACTAGACACAGTTACAAAGCATGACCAAGTTATCCTATGTAGTGCATATGAACACACCCTGTGAGTATTTATCTGATGATAGATGCCAAATATATTCTTGGGGTTTTGTGCTGGGCTTTTGTCAGGTGACATTTATTTCTTCTTCCAGACATTCACCAGAAATCAGGATTTTTCCAAGGGATTTGCACCACACCCCTCCAAGTTATAATTTTGGTTCTACTTTCCTCTTGGAAAATTCTTAAAGCTTTCATCAAATTTGAGGGTGCAGTACAGCACTGTACTAACACTTCTCAATATCACTGTTCAGCAGTCAACCCAATGTGATAGTACAGAGAATTGGAATTCCTCAGAAGACTAAACACAAGCACTTTTTTAATTTGCTGTCAAAGTGCAAATAGATCTCAGACTTCTATTTCCAAGCCAATCCCCATCCCAGTGGCAATAATAGCATGCTAATCCCACATAGCTGCTTACAGAGACCAACCCAGGCCTTCAATCTAAAAGCAAAAGCCTTTAATGCTTCAGTTAAATACAGACAAACCTCCTTACCTTCATGTGTAATCCAGCCATGGTAAGAGCAGCATTATGATGGTGGCACCAAATAAAAGCAGCAAATATATATAAAATATATATACACACATGTATATGGTTGCCATCACCAATGTGAGCAGCTTTTATATCCATTTTAATAAAAAGCAATGCTTCAACTATGTGGTCACATTTCTCCTTAGAAAACCTTGTCACCGCGCTAAGTTTCTCATTTGACGCGTAGAGCAAAATAAAAAGTTACTATCTTGCTTTTCTAGTAGGTAACAAAGAAAAGTCTCAAAATGCAACATATCAGCTGGAATTAACATAGTATCATTCTAAACTAACACAGACAAGACAGAGGGTGTGTCTGATCTAGGCTTCCATTCCTACTAAAGAGAAAAACCCAAGTTCAATCACACCAACATAAGGTTAGCTTCGATACTTATCACTGATGGAAGCTAACTCATCATGTTTTGTGGGGTTTTAATTTTGGGTCAGCATTTGTTTAGGGTATTTTGGTTTTGAGGAGTTTTTGTGTCTGTCAGCAAGAACATTTTCAGCAAAAGGAGATTTTGCAACTCTGCATGTTAGAGTGGTCAGCTGTAAACAGTCACAACAGCCTTATCTTGAGTGGTTTCTTGGGATTTAGGAAACAATTATTAACTCCTGCAATATTTGCCTGCACCTTATATTCCACACCTCATTTTCAAAGGCACTGCCATTTTAGCAGTCTGCTTCTGCCAGGGAAGTGACGTAGCAGAACTGGCTTATTGAGCAAATGACACATCTCAAGTGTATGTGTCCACACACTGCACCATCTCTGCCCTATTTACTGCAGTCATATATATCATGCAGTACAAAACATATACATCATAGAGTAGAAATTCCTACTTGCTCCTGCAAGCATTCCATCTAGCACCACTGACAACCCAAAACAGTGACAGAGTCACAACCCCTGGCAGACAAAGGGGGCTCAGGACAGACGTGGGACAGGAAGCCTTGCTCAGCCCTGGATTTCGACCCTGAATTGAAGTGGGCTTAGCACACATTCAAAGCAGTGGTTTGGAATGCCAGACACAGCACAACTCCACCAGTGAGACACAAGGACTGTCTAGCAACTGACAGAAAGCATCCCCCTCCCCCATGGAAAAGCTGGCAGGGAAAAACTTCCAAGAGCTAATCAAGCTATTTAAACACTATCTGCATATTGTTTCCATTCCGTCTCTTTTGAAGGGAAGCTTCAAAATAAAAATCTAAATGCTTCATACAACCGTGCTGTTTGCAAAATGAGCCCAAAAGCGATTAAACTATTATCTGAAGCTGGAGTAAGTGTAGTACTGAAGAGTAAAACAACGTGTTTTTTCTGTGGTTTTCAGGAGTGTTCAGGAGAAGAGAATTTAGTTCTCATGCACACATACTTGATTCATGCAGTGCACCTCACAAAAAAATTTACAAGTAATTTTCCTTTTGCTGGTTCTATTCTATGCACTTCTAAAAGTTATTTTAATATTTTAGGGTTAGTATAATTGTAAGAATAGCATCTACCAAAAGAAAAATCCTGAAGACATAATTCATATAAATGACAGGAAATGTGACAATGACTTTGGCTCCATCATGGAACAGCTGAGAGACAACTGAGAAATAATTAAACTCGAAAGCATTTTCACTTCCCCTTCCCAAAATATCCTTTTAATAGCATGCATGACCCTATGGTCACTGCTGTTTACAATGCCTCTCAGAAGCCTCAGAATAGATGCCCCACAGAGTGAGCTCATTATTTTCACACTCAGCCCATATTCCGTTCTCTCAGACATCACACCCTTATGACAGTTTCCACTGCAAATATATTCACATCATGTAATCAACACCTCCCAAAGGGGATGAGAACAAGACAGAAAAAATTATCTCAGATGTTTAATTGCTTTAAATCCGTGATGGTTTCACATGTATCTGCTTTGGCAATGACTGCAAGTATCCTGGCAGTGGAATGTTACCCATCAGCATGGCTTGTGGCTGTGGGAAGAGACAGGTTATGACAGCATAAGGAAGGGGACCGGAAAAGAATGCTAAAGCATCATCTCATACCAGGCAGTGATTTTGAATTGGTGATTTAAGTGTAATTTGATGAAGTCAGTCAGATTGAGTTGTCAGTAATTACCATTAGACATCTAATTGCACAGAATGAGAACATGTTAAACAGACCAAACCCCTTTTTGTATGGTTTGAAAACTGTTTCTAGCAGTATTTCCCTCCCCCTCCCTGCAAATGAATGATTTGCTCCCTGCCAAGAGAAACCAAACAAAACTCAAAGCCTATCATCTTTAGTTCCTCAAAAGTTTACATTAAAGACAACTTTTTCACAGATAATTCCTCTTTTGTGGCACTTTATTTCATCAAAAGGTAAAATAAAAAATTATCAAACGTGCCTCTAATAGCTCTGCACTTTCAATCTTCCCCTTTTGAAAGGGCTGTAAATTAAGATCACCCGGTCTCTCATCATGTACAATTCCAATGTCTAGAATCATGTTTATCATGTCCAGCAGGAGATTATTCTAAAATTAAAGCTCCACAGGCATTTCTGCCACTCTACATCACCTGTTTGGAATGTGCATGCTGCTGTTTCACGGTTAAAAAAACATAAGGGAAGAGCTTAGATGACAGATTCATGATTAGGTACCTTCAAAACACTAGACAGGTGAATGCTTAAAATAGTTACATATAGTGAGTAATATGTGGATGCTTGAATAGCTCAATTTCAAAACCCTATTCCCACAGAAAGAAACGTAAGTGATTCCTTTACTCAGGAAGTCTAAGAAGCAAGGTATCCTATGAGTGCCTTGCTGATTTGTGTCCAAGGCCATTGTGTCTCCCTTCCCTCACAGCTCCTGCTTAGGTACTCAGCTATGCCCAGCTTTTGCAGGAAATTCTCATCTTCCCCTTATGATCCCTCTGCTCCCCTCATTTTATATAGCAAAACCTATCTAGACATGGTCTGAACTAGCTAAGCAGAGAGGCTGTGGATATTCCATTCCAGCAAGTGTCTAAGGCCAGGCTGGATAGGGCTTGGAGCAAGCTGGTCTAGTGGAAGGTGTCCCTGCCCACAGCACAGGGCTGGAATGAGATGCCTTTTAAGGTCCCTCCCAACCCAAGCCATTCTGTGATTCTATGACCACTGCCTTCCAGAACAGCCCCTGTAACCAGTGTTGATGCGTACCATGCTGCAGGGGAGCAGGTAGAAATCTGAACCTGCAACAGTCAATTTTCACACAAAGGGTAGCTCTAAACTGAGCAATGGGTTTAATTTCAGAAAGGGGTGGGGAAAGGGAAAACTGAGAAACAGTTTAATTCAAGTAAGAAACCAACTCTTTTCACTGTTAGAGAGACAAATTGTATCCAGAGAGAGAATGTTACTGTCAGAGAAATACGTTACTGCTTTCCTGGGTGACTGTGTCACAAATCCAGCATGTTTTCCCCAGAAGCACAGTCCTGCTTATTTCACTCGCTGTACTTGTGCAAAAGCCAAAGTGACTTGCCCTGGAATCCTGTCATTGCTGCCAGTCACAGTAGAATAGATTTGTTTCTTTAAACTGCCTGGTCTCCTCCTCCACCTCCAGCAAAAAAGCATTTAACAAGTAGAAATGTGTGAATTCCTCAGAAGTCACTCCAAAGGGAAAAGAACAAACTGTTCTTCCCCCTCACAGATAAAATCTTCAGTTGGGCTTTACTGTATTTCCTTCCAAAATGAAACTTTTTTTTATTTTATTTGTAAATGCTAACTCAAAAAAAATATAAAAAAATTATAGGTCTCTATGGACTCAGGTTAAGGTGTACAGAGGTTTGTTGGAGATTAAGGGACATTAATGACACATAAATGCTCCTGAAACTAAACCCAGAAGTGGAAAAACAAATGGAAGTGGTTTCAACTGAAGTTGACACTACTCATGCTTTGAAAACTGGATTGCTGCTCACAGACCATTTTTGCTGAAATAGCAGAAGAGTGCACTCTCTTAGTGGGACAGTTCAAAATCACTAGTTTCTCTAAAGTACCTTTTTTTTAAACTTGTCCTTAAGCAAGCCTTTTTCTGTAAAAAGAATTTTTAAAATGGCAGTTGTTTCCATGTCCTTCACAGGCAAGTAGTTGTATTCATTTTCTAGTAATCCAGTGTCTGGTAAACACTGCAACAGCTGCCAGGATGGGAAGGGAAGAGAAAGGAGAGCGAGTTATACCGAACACTGATTTCATTCATGTGTTCATTTGAAATTAGGAGCTGGCAGGGAAGGTGGTTCAAATGTCTCTTATGGGAAAGTCTGTCAGTAATAAATGCCCAGCAATGATCCACAGTCATTGTTACACTGAGGCCATGATGAAACAATGTTCTGTGAATCTTCATCCCACAAAATTTTCAGATAAAAAGGGAGTACAAAATGTCATTACTGCAAAGTCAGAATCTAAAGTTCAGAGTGCTCTCAAGACAAACACTACACTGTAAAACCTTTCTCCATACCTCACACATATGGATAAGGAAACTCTGGCTGGCTAACTAGTAAAACCAGGAAAAAATACTCAGTTACGTATACAGAGCAGGGTGGATTTCCATCTCATTCCACAGACTCTTGTTTTTATAAAAAATTAAATTCTGGCAGACGTCAAATTGAAGCTATCATACAGCTTCTCATAAAGCTTAACAAGTCCACACAAAACAACCAAAAAATGCAAGGGGAAGACATTTATCACAAATGTGGACATTCAGATGCAACTGGAAATATTCAAGAAACTGCAGAGAGGAGGAACATGTAAGAGAGAAAGAGAACTGTAACTTTTTAAAATTATATCACCCATAGATTTCATACTGCTTGGAAGCTCTTCAAAGATGGCAGCATATCACAGGAATGGGAGTGCACAATCTCACTGCTTCCTCCTGCAGAGCAGGATGAGTCATTTAGCACAGCCAGAAACATCATTTGATTTTGAGCTTCTGAAATAACCTCCATGCCATATACCATGAAAGAAAAACAACAAATTAGCCATATTACTTGATAAACTAAGAAATGGCAAAAGTACACCTGGACCTGTAAGTCACAGTACCTAATAAAAAGCAACACAAGAGCATCTCTCTTTCCTCCACACCTTTTACAGATCTTCCACAATTCTTTCCTTTTCCCCAAACTATGGATCTCATTGAAGTTTCTGCTGCTTTTAATTTCACTTATCCCAGACATTGGAGCAGTACAAAATAAAGCAGTAACCCTTTTATGGCAACTGATCCCATCTACATATTCATTCTTCACCCCTAAGTTAGACAGGATTATCCCTCCTCTCCTAAGACCACAATCCTGTCCACAAGCCCTGAAGGTGTGGGTCCCAGGGAGCTACCTGAGACCTAACATCAATAAGCTTTTGCCAGCTTAAGTGTGTGCAGCAACTGAACAGGGTGATCTGCTTTCCACACATCCCTGTCCTTTCTTGGGGCTGCTGTCAGTACCAGTGCCACTCATCCCCATCATATCACCACCTCAACTGACCTCACCAGTACCTATTCCAGCAAAAAAGGGAGTCTCAAGTAGGCTTCCCCCCCTCACCAACATGGACTTAGAGTAATATGTCATCTCAGGAAGTCGTATTACCATTGCATA
The DNA here is from genome assembly GCF_024509145.1 of Vidua macroura. Lineage (NCBI taxonomy): Eukaryota > Metazoa > Chordata > Aves > Passeriformes > Viduidae > Vidua > Vidua macroura. Next base: position 9,079,615 of record NC_071579.1, read on the forward strand.
GTTTCAAATAAGGCTGTATAAAGGCTGCTACCAGAGAGATCTGTCCCACATCCTTTACATGCCCCTCCTGCTTTTGGGACAACCAACACAGGTCTCACAGGGTGAATATAGTAAAGCACATAACCTACCACAGAAAAATGTCTTCCCACAAAATAAGCTCACTGATCCAGCTCATCCTTTTGGCAGAGCATGGCTAGGTAAGAGCCAAGGAAGAAAGAAGGAAACACAACAAACCCATTCTGGTGACAGCCCACTGAATTAGATGTAACGAAACTCATGGTCACCAGCAGAATAAAGATTTAAACTACTGATCCAGGCACCTTTACCACTTCTCGTAGACATCTACAAAAAGGTGGATGCCTTCTCTTCACATCATTAAGACAATATCATATTCTTTATTACTCCTGACTTGTCCTCCCAAAAGAAGGAAAATACTGAAACAGATTAAAAAATAAAAGCAGGGATACCTGAGCACCCACAAGTTGCAGCAAGGCTGAGTTCACAGGAAGGAGCTCGATGTCTGTGTTGATAGTGGTCTGGTCGAAGGGACATGCCTTCCGGTGGAGCTTGTTGAGGCACATCTTGCAGACAGTGTGGCCACAGCCTAAGCTGATTGGCTTCCGGATCGTTTCGTCAAAAGTCTGTGTGCAAATCGGGCAGGAGAGGAAATCCGTCCATTGTGGAGCTTGTACAGGCATTGCTTCAGGAGTTAATTGACAAGACAAAAATCTAAAGCACAGATTCCACTGGAATCAAAATTTTGCAAAAAAGTCTGTTTGGTTTTAAATATCTTCTGTAAGTACAGACAGTCTGCACATAGTGTGAAACATAACCTAGAAGAAAACAGAAACACAAAGTTAGCATTGTGTACTAGAACAGGCACGTGAGCTCCTTTGTGCTAGGGAAGTACCACTCGTTGAGGTGTAGCTGAATTAAATACACGACTGAGTCACGACTTGCTTTAATTCCAGCTAGTCTCTGGCTCTGGAAAAGCCAGTGTCAACCATTTCTGCAGTTATACAGTTTCAAATAAATCAAGGAAGATAACTATCACATTGAAGTTGTAAGACTAATTAGCTTTTCATTTTTATGTTTTTTCTTTATAAATGAGCAAATTGATACCAACAAAATGAGAAAAAAAAAAAAGACAATTCCACTAATCCAATTTTGTACAATATCTACTGTACAAAATAATTAAATATTTAAATATTTTTGCTTAGACAAGGCTTCATCCAAAGCCTCTATCACAAGCAACCTTTTTTCAGAGTCTGGTGGGCTCTGGATTGGCACACAATGACTGCCCAAGCCTCGAGGGGGATAAGATGAAAGGCTCAGGGTCAGTCAGACACTGTGCAATGCAACTCTTACACATCGCTCAGTGATACTGTGTGCTGCTACTCCAGCACATTCACACAACCTCATCTGAGCTCTGTGGTACCATATGGACCCATCCAGACACATCTCAGTTACCCTGGGAATCTGTATGCACTCCTGCTGGAATTCAGCACTGTTAACTTGCCCTCTATCTGCCATCCAAGCACCTCCATCCTTCAAAAACTGCACAATCACTTCTAGTAGTCATTTATGACTGGATGACTGGCAATTGTTCCTTAACAGCTCCTTTTGTAACCCCAATTTATATCATTCACTGCCTGATAGAGAAGGCAACATCTTTACTCTGTTGAGAAACCACACTGAAACTACAATAGAAGAAAAGCTGGGAGGTCTTTACTACTTGGCACTTTCAAATCAAAATACTAAGAAGATCAAATGTTACTCATTATAAGGGAATGGAAGATAAGATATCCCTTTGGGACAGGAAAAAAACAGAACTCATATGAGGAGAAATATACAAGAGTAGATGGATCACACGACATGAAAAAATCATTATCAAAAAGAAAATTGGTAATAAAATAATTTCTGATGTCTGGCTTACTTTCACCAGTGGAATTTGAAAAAAAAAGGTGCAAGTCACTGATTCATAACCAATTTTTCTAAATCAAGCCACAAAATGACAAGAAAAACGCCACCCCAACCAGCCATATATATTTGTTTCTCTTTCCCACACACCACTGGCTTTAGTTTCAAACCAAGGACTGCACACTTACTTGCTAGTGTCTGTTCTGTCAGGAAATTCTTCCATAAGCAAAACAGCAACTTTTTATCAAATCTTAAGCTTAAAAAATGTTTACAATTAAAATCTAAATTCTAAAGGCAGAGAGAAACTTTCTATCAGGACCTGTGCAATTCAGAGTCAAGACATTTTAAAACAGAAAAGAATTTCTAATGCTAAAATAAAGACTCTGAAAAGCCTCTGCCACTATTTTTCTGGAAAAAAAGGCTTCTTTTTTTCAGAATTTAGAGCAGTGTGTTCACAGTTACCATTACTTTGCCAAGGTAAACAATGAAGTGTTACTAGTTAAGCTTTTAGCTGAGTTTCATCAAACACCTAATCTTAGCTCTAAAGCTAATGAAAAGGGGTTGTACTGTGATGATCCCTCTGAGTCACTTCCAACTCAGGATGCTTTATGATTCTAGGGAAAAAATAACTATTTCTCTCTTCAAAAGACAATACACAATGCCACACAGCCTCTGGTTCCCAGCCAATAAGGAATCAATTAAAAAATCAGTGTTACCCAGGCAGAGTGGCACAAGGAAGAGGCACTATGTGTGGCTAACCCTACCACCAGCATTGCACAACAACATGTCAAGGTTGTTCAGGGTTTCCCTTCCAAAATCCCTCTTAAATGGCAAATCAGCCATTTTCTTCCATCTTGTCAGCATAGGGTCAAATCATTCTCATTACTAATGTATCACCACAACCCAAACGAAATCTTCTATACTTTTAGGTTACTACAGTGAGAGATGATATCCTAAACCATTCAGCAAATTTATTTCCAAGCCTTCCCTGGCTACCTGCCCTCTTATATACTGAGTAAACTTTGGTAACAAGCATTCAAGCTAGAACTATCCTTTGTAAAGCAAATCTGCAACAGAAATTACCCAGAAACACCACAGAAATCCTTCTGCAAAGAGCAGTACACAGCTTGGTAAATCTACTGTATGTATGGCTGAGCTATGAAATATCCTTTGGGGATCAAAATTTTAGAGCTGAATCATAGTTCTTCCTTTTGACCACACTGCTATTAGAATATCTAGCAACAATTTCCCAGATTCCTCTGCAATTCAGAAACAAACTGAGCAGCCTATTTAAAAGAAATTATTAGCCAAGCATTCAGGAAAAGAAGTTTTCTACTAACTGAGGAGACTTAAAACCAGAAGCTAACATGAAGCTGTATCATCAAGTCTAGAAAGCAGATGTGAACATGGAGATGCCACTATCCCAAGTTGTGAACTGGAAGAAAGGAGTTGAATGCACCTTTAATGTTAGTTAACTAATTAAAAAAAAAAAAACAGAAAACAGAGCCATGTTGTTGCTACCTGTACCTCTGGCATAATGAAATAGGTCATATTTATTTACAAATTCAACAGTTGAAAGAGAAGTTTGGGGAGTCTGGAGATGAAGGAACTGATTAGTGGCATCCATGATGCCAAGTCAAGACAGGTCTCCAAAGGCTGGGGAACAAGGGAAACAAAGCTCATACATAAGCACAGCTCTCAGACTCTACAGTGTCTGAGGTTGTGTCCTGGTGCCTAAATGCCAAAGAAGGCCACTGACAATATAATATACAGCTGTATGTTATACAGAAACCTCAGAACATCATCTATTTCAGCACAGTCTAGCTGCTCCAACAGATGGCTAACTGGTGTGATGCAGCCAACCTTTTCCCCACAGAAAAGAACAGCTGCTGGAACAACAGGGTTCCTGTGCTTCTAATGAATCTCCACAGGAGAGCGGCACAAAACTGGAAATTCCTCTGATCCCACACAAGACAGGAATGGCATCACAGGGACCAAGGATTCACAAGCCACATGCACCAAACCAAGTACTGCTGGTGCCACAGCTTTCCACATATATGGTCCTGTTTTCCCACCAGATCTTCAGCCTTTGGAGCAGGGAGCAGAGCCAAGCACTGAGCTACGATGTAAATCTCTTCCAGGCACAAAGACATAGAGACGTGAAGCTGCTGAAGATACTTGTGCCTTGTACCAAGGTTTGTGACTCACTATGCCTTTAGAAATAACTGGAAAAAAACAGTCTCTAACTTCAAAGAGCTACTTTCAACATGAGACGTTACAAACGGCAATAAAACAGTGGAAATAAGACAGTTTCAGTATCACTGTCTGCTATTGGAACCATCACCAGTACAGAAAGAGAACACTTTGAACATATACAGTAGGAAAAGTATGTTCACTTTTATAGTACAATGCTTTTTAAAAAAATGTTTATCTTCAGCATTATACCAGAGGTAAGCAAATCATAAAGAATGCAAGAATTTACCGAAGACATAACTATTTAAATAGCCTGCCTCCCCATAATATTACATTTTTAACCCACTGGTATTTCACACTCAATAGCTTCTAACACTGTAAAATGTACATCCATACACACTTCTTGGTGCATGATTAAAGAAAATATATAAGTCAAAACCCAAGAAAGCAAAAAACTAAAAAGACACATCCACAGTACATAAACTGGAAGACAAAAATATGTAATTAGGAATGAAGACGCCCCAAGGCAGACCTTGAATCCTATACTGAAACCAGAGACAGACTTATTTCTGAGTTTGAAAATATAAAGAACCTGTATACAAGTCTCATCCTCCTGTTTACCCCTGCACAAGCTGTTTTACCCACATCTAGAATCACCTGGAAAAATTTCTCCTCTCTTCTGGGCCTCCCAGCCCCCCCAAAAATCCTTGAAATTCCATCCTTCAACCCAGACTGGAAATGTCACGCTGTAATCAGATCGGTGACCTGTCTCCTCTGGGACCCTGCCAGTGCTTTAGAGAAAGACATGATTATTCCATAAACCACTGGAACAACCACTCCATCCTTACTCTGCTGGACTACAATGCAGAGGCTGACGTAGCCTCATGTCCAAGCTGTGTTATGTCTGTGGCAACCAGAGTCCTCCACATGTCCTTTGCAGATTCAACTCTTGACAAAAAGACGCTTGTGAAACAGAACAGTCTGTACCAACAGCCACTGGCATCAAGTTTCACACACAGTGACACACAGGAAAACTCCTCTGCTTTCAGTTTGAATTAAGTGCACTCTCCGAGGAAGTCCTTTGGTGCAGGTTCCAAGTACACCCCAAATTCTCTCACAAACAGGTTATTTGGGCCCAGCATGCTCTTGCATGGACACATCACATGCTGTTTCATCACTACCACGTTGGCACTGCTCTCTCCCAGCAGCAGTCCACACTAAGTCATGTCACAGTTTAAGCAGATGACTCAGCATACCTAAGGGGCACCCTTGGCTCAGCTCCTGCCAATTCAGTAGATACAGCCCTTAAGAGCATTACTCCCTCCTGAGTTTTATGTATTCCCACAGCATTTCATTACTCAAACAGCATTATCACTTAACCCAAATTTGGTTAAGCTGGAGCTGTTTCATTTTTGCTGAGTATGACTCCTAGCTAAAGAGAGTGGAGCTTCCTGTTGCAGTTACCGGTGAACACAAGTAGAGCCTATTTAGTGCTAAGCTTAACACTACAGCAGCTCCTCAGCCAAAACAAACTCAGGCTTGCCAACTGAACTGCTCATGCAGATACACCTCCTGAGTCATCATTATTTGTTCGAATAAAGAAAACAACATTTCATTAATTCTTTTAAAGACTCTTACTCCTTGATAGTAACTTACACTTTTCTGAGAAAAAGTAACTTTTCAGAGAAAAAGTAACCACTTCTCTCTTCTGTGAGACTGGTTGTGTGCTACATTAATTACTTCAAAACCGCTGAGACTTGGAAATTAAAAATAAATCAACAACCTAAATTAAATTAACAGACAACAGTAAAGCAATTCCTAACTCATAAGATTGCCAGATACCTATAGTACAATTCTAGCCAGCAGCTGAACTTCCTCCATTCTTGTCTAGCGCCAAACAGATAAATTTTTGCCGGTGTTTCACAGAACCTTTTTTTACTCCAGTGTGCTCACTGTAATAAACAGTATTTCTGAGGGCACTTAAGTAGCTTTCTTCTTTTCCCTGAGGAAATACTTTAAAAATCCTGAATATCATTTTAGAGAAAAACAACCTGACAACCTGTGGGAAGCCCTGACTAGCTAAAAGTAATGTGTTTTTTTACCAACACCCTGTACTGCCAATTCACGGTTCACAGAAAAGGATAAATCACACTAGCTATGTTTTCCATAACCAGTTCCACAGAAAAACCTCTGAAAAATTTTAAAGAGAGAGGGGAAAGTCCATACCTGATCAGAGAAGAGAAGGTAGAAGAAAAAAGCTTCTTACCTCTGCCTGGGAAGCTCCATGAACAACACATACCATAAGGCCAGAAGAGTATATCCGACAGGTTCAGGGTTTTTTTCCCCTTCCTGTTTGCTCTCTCAAACTCCCCAGTAAACTCTCCGCTGGCAGAAGGGCCTGACTTCCTCATTCCTGCTCCACGCATGCGTGTTGCCAGCACACACCCAGCAGCACCAAACACTGCCAACAGCACAGAGCCCCAGCAAAGAAATCCCCACCCAACACCAAAACCTGCAAGTCTGTATGTAATGCATATTCCAACCCTTCCTTCAAAGCGTTAGCTGGCTTAAGTAGCTGTGTAATAAAGCTCTTAAAAAAGAAGCAAAGATAAAATCATGAACATCATCACAACTGTGTATAAAGTAACCGAAGCTAAGTTAAATGAGATTCAAGATCTACTTTCTTTTCTCCTCAGTAATTTTTGACTACGAAAACAAAGGGAGAAATTTATGTAATTTCAGGCAAAAATCTCTAACTTGGTAGAGTCAGTGAAGTACCTCAGGAAAATGGGGCCAGTTAAGGACAAGATGTTATTCCTTATTTGAAGCTTCCTGCCTAGTAATAACACAAGGAAAACAAGAAAGCCAAACCATCAACATCACAACTCTACCATAGTACCTCCCCAACAGAAGCTCTGAAAGCAATTCATAATGATTTAAGTGTCCCTACATCCTGTGAGTCAAGACCTCATGTCTTCCTACAGAAAAAACTGTTGAATGAAGTTATTTATATGTGTTTAACAGGAAAAACATGGAATGAAACCTGATATATCATTTTCTTGACCCCTATTCTCACCCAACCACCATCAGGGTTCATGAACATTAAAAGACAACATATGTAGACAAAATTTAAGTGTTCTTGCTCATGCCCTCCAAAATATAAAACCTGCATGTGAATAAAATCATAAATTTTCAGGGAAGATATACATGACCAGCTTCATAATTTCTAGTTGATATTATACATCCCTTACAGCTTATTTAAAAGAGGAAATTATATATATATATATATATATATATCTAAATAGCAAAATGATTTTATGATCTACCACCTAGAAAAATTTTTCTACCAATACATGATAAAGTCTAGGGAGTTAATAGCAGACAACAGCACTACAACATGTTCCTTTTACTTCAAATTATGAGTTCTTGCATTTGTCAATGAAAACTCTAACAGTAATACAATGATTAAACCAGTATTAAAAAAATAAAGGAGAACCCAAACAGATTAATAGAACAAAGGCAGAAGGCACTTCAAAAATCCACAGTAGTTTTCAGAACAGGGACTTGGGTTCAATGAGTCAAATCCTCAAGAGCTCTCAACCCTGCTGTCAAGAAGGCAAGCTAATAATTTGCTTTTCCCAGAGAAAACACACGTTCGAAAAAAGCCATGGCAAAGATAAAAAAGACAAGCTTGTAGAAGTCTTCAGATTCAAGGGTGCAGACAGATATTACCTGTCAGTGTCAGCTAGAGAAGCCACTACTCTTTTTTTCTCGTTCCTTCCTAAGATATTCCAGCTGGACTGGTTACACAGTTGTCCAAGCTGAAGGTTTAAACATAGATCTTTATTAATAAACACAGGTAGGCAGAAATGTGGGTGGACAGTAATTACACAACCAATCCCTCATTTTAACTAAAACAAGGCAACAAACAGCTTGTCAAAAATAACCCCAAGTAGTAGACTTGAAGAGGAGAAAGCAAGTGAAATGATAATGTTCTGGATCACCAAGACCACTATCCTTCTTTTCCATGCAAGAATAATCTACAGTAACCTGACTGCTACTACAGGCATCTGGTAGAGGAAAATGAAAAGCTGAGGAAAGGAGAGGGGTGTCAGTGCAATGCCTTTATCCTTCCTTAGTCATGAATCATTGAGAAGACCCAGCACAACTCAATGAAAAAGAAAGTATTATAAAATCAATCTAACAAAAAGATATAAAGTACTTCAGTTGCCACCCACTCAGAAACAGCTTTTCTCCCCACTTAATTCAGCAGCTCTATTTCTGCTTTCATGTCAGCAACACGACAGCTACAATAACATTACAACTGCAATGTCAAACAATGAGACAGAAGGGCAGACTTATAGTCTGGCTGGAGATACTGGTCAAAAACTATTCAAAAAAGCCCTCTAACCTATAACACAACTTTTAATAATTATCCCCCACCCCCTGCTCCCCAGCAAACTTATGTAAGAATAATTCTCCAAAAGGAAAAAATAATCCCGACATTTTTCTTTTTTTGTAGTGTACTGTGCAAATATTACTGAAATTTTTTTAATTGATAAACTTACAAGGCAAGAATCAAGCAATAGTCTGAACTTCCTCCCCACCTCCTTCCCCTTCTGCCCAAGTGTGACACTTGTCACTCTCCTATTTATTTGTTTTCAAATGGACTGGCAGACTTAAAAAAAACAAACCTCATATGACAAAAATTCCAGGTGCAATAGTAAGGAAATGCTGAAATATTCTGTAAGTGCAGTGTTAAGTGAAGAGAAATGCTACTGCCCAGCATAGGCAATAAAAGGCTTCTATTTCATTGTTATTGAAAGTGTAAAATGGAAATGTAAAATCCCATTTTATGAAGAACTCCACAGGTATTCAGAAAACATTTTCAGTGTTCACCTGAAAACTTAAGTCTCAGGACTTCTTTATAGTGTTTTCTTCTTGCTTCTCATTTCTCTGACTGGGAGGTGGCTTTTCTTGTAACTTAGTAGATGTCACCCTCATTTTAAAAATAGATGCCAAATAGCTTCACGTTAATAACATAAAATAATTGTTGTTTACATAACTACTCTCTAATAAAGCTTCAGTTATTCTATTTACCTTCAAAGCAATTTATTCTGGAAGACTGCGTTTAAACATCAAAAAAAATCTTTTAATAAAAGCTGAAAGTCAAGAGCAGTGAAAATGAATGAATTTTTTAACAAAACTACCAATGTAGTTGCTTGCTTGCCTGCCTGTTTAATGTATGAGTTCATTTTAAACATCATCATCACAAGAAGGGCTGGTTTTTTCTGTGTTACATACAAAGCCACCTCTAGACTACTGTGATGTTATTTCAAAAGGCAATGGAGCACCTCACTTTTGTGGCACATATATTTTATCATAACAGGAGTTCACAGTGACAAAGAATATTTTTTCATCCTCTGAGCCTTATTGTATTTCTATCCATTACACTGTTCTCTCAAAGATTTTGATACAGAATTATTGAACTATATCATCTTCAATAAATCAGCTCCTCTACTTCATGCACCTGTTCAGTCAAGTATGTCATCATTTCTGCATTATGATGAAACAGTATGGCACCATTAGCTTCAGAGAAAAGATGTCCATTTACAAACAACATGCACAACAAAATGCTTTTGTGCCCACCACAACACTGTAGTTTTACCAAAAGGTTGAGGCAGGCAGCCTGAGGAGCTGCTAAGAGAAGATAATCCAGGTTTTCCTCCTTTATCTCCCTGATCAGTCAGTCTAGCTGCTAAGAGAATTGTTAAACATTAATTAAACAACTGCCCTTGTGGCCAAGAAGGCCAATGTTATTCTGGGATGCATTAGGAAGAACATTGGCTGTTCTATCCCTTTGCTCAGCCCTAATGAGACACATCAGGAATGCTGTGTTCAGGTCTGGGCTCCTCAGGACAGGAGAGACCTGGAGCTCCTGGAGCAGGTCCAGCGGAGGCTGAGGAGATGAGGAAGGGCGTGGAGCAGCTCTCTCGAGGGACCTGCGGCTGTTCAGCCTCAGGAGCAGACCCAGCTGAGAGGGGCCCTCATCCCTGTCCCTGTCTGCAGGGAGGGCTCAGAGCAAGGACCAGGCTCTGCTCCCTGGGGCCCAGCAATGGGACAAGAGACCATGGGCAGAAATGGATGCCCAAGAAGCTCCACCTGAACATGACGAAGAACTTCTTTCCTGTGCAGTGACCAAGCACTGGAACAGAGACCAGAGAGGCTGTGCAGTCTCCCTCACTGAGGATATTCCAGACCTGTCAGGACACAATCCTGTGCCACATGCTCTGGGATGACCCTGCTTGAGCAGGGAGGTGGGAGCCGGTGACCCACTGTGGCCCCTTCCAACCTGATCCACTCTGATTCTCTGAAAATACCCAAGCTGTAAACAAAGAGCAAATCACAGCCACTACCTACAAACATGATACTTCAAATGAGATTTAGCACAGCAGTAACAGAATGTAATCTCTCCAAAAAAACTATGAGTTAACCACCTTAGCCTTGTGAGGACCCAAGCTTCCAGACTCATATTTGCATTCTACAACCAAGGAAGACAGATACTGAAACTTTACCTATTTAGCATTTCCAATGCATTTTCAAGCATAGGCTTAGAGCAGGGCAAATTTAAAGTACTTTACAGAAAGTACTTTCCATGTCCATGCTTCACCTCTGCTAAGGACCTAAGCCTATCCAAACCAAATTATCTTCCTTCTCACATTTGCTTCTAAAAGGTTCCAAAAGATGTTCCAGATCTGTTAAATGGTTAAGAAGTCCTGGAAACAAGGGAAAAAATGTGGGAAGCACAGAAGGAACTTCAAGGCAGACACTTTTAGCATCAGTAGACTTGTCAAGTTCTTAGGTGTAGTTTCATAAGCAGCTTATTTGGGCAAAACCAGGGCAACACAGACTTTTAATGTATTTCTTCATTAATGGAAGCCATCTTGAAAGTATTAACTAAATTTTAACTAGCTACCTAAATGCTATTCAGCAATCCTAACAGTAAGGATGACTACACTAACAGGTTGGAATGATGAGAGTAGGTGAAATGGAATAAGGAATATGAGCAATAATTTGTGGAATTGTTACTTTACACTAAATCCACACCAAAATTACCTAATTTCAAAAACAATGTTAGATTTAAGCAATGCTTAATGGTGCAAGTTATCCAGTCAAAGCCATCCTTTCAGCTCATTGCAGTTACAGCACCAAGTGAAGCACTGTCCAGAGAATGCTCTAGCAGTCCGTAACTCACATTGCCTGGAACCTAGATGCAAATAAGGAAGCAATTGTAAATGCTAAAATAGTTGATACAAAAATAGCTTACAGGGCCCAAACAAAACCAGATATACTTCTTTGTTGAGTCCTGTAATAGCTTCACTTGCAATAATAACAGGAATATTACTCATCTGTGAAACTCATATTCGTTATCTTATTCTACGTGTTTTCGTGACAGAGACTGCAATTGTGTTTTAATAACACAACCTAATCTACACTACAGCTCTGGAGTCATTCAAGGTCAAGAGGCAGCTGTGGCAGAAATGGCACTGAGCCTGGAGAATTTCAGCTCTCTTGTTAACAATTGCATAAATAAAAAATTAGCTAGTCAACACACTATACAAGATTTTCTCCACACCTCTAACAGATTTGATATAAAAATCCAAATAGTATTCAGCACTGACAAGCCTGCTCAAGACTTTCTCAGTGTTAAATTACCATTCACACAAGGCTTAAAGTCTTCAAGTAGCAGCAGGAGAGGTCACACAACTGTTGCTGAAAAGCAGGTTAATTCAGGTACATCTGACTCAGAAGGTAATTGAGCCTCACTTGCTTTAAATGATACTGGCAGCCGGTGATTCAATTTGTAGCACTGCTAAAAAAAGCCGTTCCAGAGGCCAAAAATAGCCAGGGGCAAAGTACTTCTTTTGAATTAGACTTTTCAGGCAACCTTCAATTACATGAAAAAAATCCTATCCTTAAATATTTTGCAGCCTTTCTGTCAGTCTCACCTTCTAGATTTATAAAAATAGAATCTTTTCTTTACAGCTTGACAACATCATTAAAAGTTGTGTTAGTTTAACACTATCTGGCTTTTAGTGGGGGTGGAGGAAGGCACAGAGGTTGCTTCTGAAAGAGAAGATCCTCGAAATTTCTACTATGTCCAGCAGAGCCAATCCCTAAAGGCTCCAACGATGGACATATTGGCTGGCCCAATTAGGGAAGTTAGCAATGCCTCTGTAATGACATATTTAAAAAGAAAAAAGGGAACTCAATTCCTTTCTTCTGCCTCTCCGAGGGGTGGTGAGGAGGGCCACCAGGCCCCTTCCCAGTGCAGCCACTGGGGCCATGCTGCTGGGGGGACCACCCCGGTGCCACGAGCAGCCACACAGCCAAAACCATGTGGCCAGGCATGTGGTGGGAGCAGCCGCGCGGCCAGGATTGCATGGTCGAAATCGGCACGGCGCCACACAACCGCTGCCATTTTGGCATGGCTCACAATGAACCTTGCTTGCTTAGCCGCTTTTAGCCAGCCACACTGCGAGCAGAAGGGCAGAAGCGGTGGCAGCAGCTTTTTTTTTTTGTGCCCTGCATGAGGAGAGGCACTGAGTGGATCCGGCGGCCGGCGTGGCTCGCACGGTGCCAGCCAGCAGGGACCTTGTGACCAGCAGCAAGAGGCATGGCAAGCAATTCCCGATGCATTCCCTGGACAGAACCAATCTTTGAGCACTGCAAAACTCTAAAAAAACTTTACAGTTGATAGAATTTGAGAACAAAGGAACTTACGGACTCTCTTCCGAGTCAGAAAAAAGGAAAAGGTGAAGACATGCAAGGAGAACAACATGGCAATGCTAAGGTCAGTGCAAAGGAGGGAGGAGGAGGAGGAGGAGGTGCTCCAAGCACAGGAACTGAGATTCTTCTGCAAGCTATGCTGAGGACAACAATACAACAGCTTCTCTGTAATTCATGAAGTGCATGGGGAAGATGCAGAATTCACCCACAGTCCATGTGTGGCAGGCACATTCTTCTCTCTCTTAAGACTTTTTCATAGAGGAGCACAGAGAGAAGAAAGAGAAAACAGTTTTTATTTCTGCTCCTTGTTTTTCCCATGTGGAATGTGTTTGGAGAATTGTTTACCTGGGGTGATTGCTTGATTGGGTTCTGGTGAGGATTGTTTGAGCTGATGGCCAATCAGATCCACCTGTGGCTGGACTCACGAGAGGGTCACAGGTTGCGAGTGAGTTAGATATGGTAGTTAGAACAAGTAGCTATGTAGGTTTAGTATCTCCTTTAAATAGTACATATTAATGTATTATAGCATAGTTATAATAAAGAAATCATTCAGCCTTCTGAACTGGAGTCAGACATCATCATTCTTCCCACCGGGTTCACCTGCATTTACAATAGTCCATGGAAAAAAAAGATGCTCACACTGGAGCATGCAGATGTTGAAAAGCTGTAATCTAGTGAGAAACTTGAACAGAGACAGAAAGAACCCTTGCTTCCAGAGACAGAGGACCCTTGCTTTTATACTAGAACAGTTCATCCTTAAAAACTACATCCCACAAACTAAATGGCCCACAAAAAACAGTTGTGGGAAGATTGTTTTTCCCATGGGAGGGAGTCACATTGCAGCAGGTTGGGCAGGACTGCTACTCATGGAAATCAGAATCACGTTTGAAAAGTTCACAGAGGACTGTCTCCCATGGGAAGGATCCCACAACATAATAGGAGAGACTCCTTTTCCTAAACAAACTGAAGAAAAGATTTTTTTAAGTGACTAACTACAAACCCCATGTTTTGTCTCCTTGTGCTGTCAATGATAGGAAAAGAAGGGCTGGGGGCGGGGGGGGGAAGTGTTCTGAAGGTTTAATTTAGGTCTCATTACCCTCTTTTAATTCCGTTAATAAAGTTTTCTTTATACTTTTTAATTTTTGAGCCTGTTTTGCCCTTAGAGTGTTTTCTCCTAATCCTTATCTCGCCCCATGAGCCTTTTAGTTGTTCTTTCCCCCTCTTCTGTTCAACTATAGCAGAGGAGAAAAAGTGAAGTTTTTTTAGGTGGGTACCTGGCTTGTAGCCAGTGTCAAACCCATGACAAAATTACCCACAGCTCTAGTGAGTGGTAACGAAAGGCTCAAGTCTCAGGGTTTCCATTAAACACCTACTCTTAAACCAGTAACAAACATTTCAAGCTTAACCACAAAAATGAAAGCTGTTGCCTTACATTTCTTTTTCCAATAGAGCAAACAACAAAAGATAATCATGTATAAGAGAAAAAAATTCAACTGCCAACATCTCAATGATCTTCCTACCAGTAATGGGTAAGAAATTTATTTATTTTTCACAGGAGCCTCAATTCTACTGGGAAAAAGAATATCCTACATCCTCTTACAAAGAGGTTTTGAATTATAACGCTAGTTATAGAAATTTAAAGTTACCTAACTTGAAAATCATTCAATGAAGAAGGCAAAATGCAATAATCCCGGGAATAATCTACTAAAAATCCAGTGCCAACTTGATGAATTTTGCTGCTTATGACTTGTAAAAACAGTTCTCCTCCAAACAGGGAATGTTGTCTTTTAAAAGAAAGTCTTCTTACTTACTGCTTACTTTGCATGAGACTTATTCTAAATGGAGCAGTCCACAAAGAATTTTTCTCATTCCCAGTCTTCAAAGATATATTAATCTCTAAAAACATATTACTACTATATTATTGCAGTATCAGCAACCAGAAGGATGTAAAATAAAAAATACATGGGATACAATTAAACAATCTCACAAACTACAGCCAGAGTTGTGTTACTAAAAAGTACACAAATCTCCACAGTATGCTGAACCAGTTTAACTTTTTAAAAGCAAGGGTAAACTTTCACTAATGAACTTTATTCACAGAAATTTAGACTTCACTCAAGCAAAACTAAGATACTGGACTAGATAAGGCTTATCTAGTCTAGTATCTTAAGATAAGACTGAAAAACGCTCAGAAAGAAAATAACAGTAGCTGCAAGATCAAGCAACTCTGTACTTCATTTGGGTGATTTCATTTCCATTAACCATCTCCTCGACGTAGTGACAGCCCACCATGAAATTTTAATAGGCATTGTCCCACACTGCCATAAGGCTACAGGTGTTTAAGCCTTTACACACTCTGACTGCAGTGCTACCTTTTCCAGAACCTTGAGAGTACAGAGTACACCTGATTGGTGCTTTACAGTTATGGCACACATGGGCAACTCAGAAAGATCATTCCATTTTTCAAATTTCCTATTTTTAAGAGTCTTAAAAATAGAACTCAGCTGCCCATTGCACCACTGTCGCTGCAGTCCTAGCCACGACAAATGACAAGCCAGTCATGTACAGCCAATATTTGCATAATTTGATAAATTAAATTTCCTCTGACTTGTGTTGTGTAAGTCTTGTTAACAGCAGATATCCAAATACACAATAAGGTATAGGAAAGGAAAACTAGGCACTGAAACTCTCTTACCACCCATGCAGTTCCTTTACACATATTTCTGTATTCTGCCACTTGCTGTTTTTGGAATAAAAGCAATGACAGTATGCTAAAACCTAATGACAAAAAACTCAAAAGAGAAAATTCTAAAAATGGGTAAGCCAAAGGCAGCTGTAATAACATTAGTGTATTCCTCATAACTGCACTGGGAATTGTTCAGCATGCAAAACCTTACAAGAACAAAGTATTTAAATGTATTTATTAGCATACTCAAGTCACTAGATTTTCATAGACTTACTGTCCATTTTTATTCTGTAATGACAACTCACATAGCAGCTTGTCACATCAACATCACTGACTATTCCTACTTCTCAAAAGCTACACCAAGTTTCTGAAATTACATTAATGAATTATGAGATGTGCTTGAAGGAAAGGATTGCTGTCACTCACTTCCCTGTCCTAAAGGCTCCCAATTACCGTCGTATAAACTGGTAAATAAGCAAGGGCTTTTTCCCCTTTTTGTCCTCTCCTGGAGAAGGACATGCCACATTTTTATTTATCATCAGGTGAATGAATACCTGTATTACTCACAGGAAGACACTGTAGAAGGTTGGGGTTTATTTTCAACTGAGATTTTAGTTAAAATATACCAGTGACTGTTTTAATACCTGGTGAGTAATCCTGACTCCACACCCCTTTCCTCTCCTGTAGTGCCTAATGCAACAGCCACATCATCACATCCTCAAATGCCAATACCAAGGATTTCTGTGGAAGCCTTTCTTCCTGGTATATCCTGAAATCACCCACATCATGGCCAAACTTCAATTTGACAGAGCTCAAGTTCTGTTCTCAACCGGTCTAATGGATCTAAAAACTCACATAAAAACTGCTGTGAGCACAGATTCTCCCCAGAAACACACCCACAGACATCCCCACCCCGTCCCTGAGTGCTATTTTGTTAGAAGCATTTGACAGAAAATTTCCACTGAGAAAGGAGTGACCAGAAAAGCTTACTACAGATCTCTGTTTACTGAAGTCATGTAAAGTCTCAGATTTACAGAAAATCAGGAGGGAAATATTGCATTTCTATGAACTACAGTGCAGAAATTGACACTTAGGTTATTCTGCCTTAACTGATGAATTTCCAATACTCCTGGTAAAGGAATGAATGATAAAAGAAAAAAAAAAAAAAAGCCTGAAAGCTGCTTGCCAGTGTTGATACCATCCTATTTTTATTTTTTCCTTTTTGCAAATGCTAGAGAAATGAGAAAGAACATCATGCATTAAGGACAGATTAAAATTTTTCCAAGTTTCCCCCCACTAAGAATATATTCTGCAAAAAACACACTGCTCAGAGAGAAGTCTTAAGTCTAGTGTCTAGTAATAATTAGAGAAAAGGGGTAAATTAAGTGTAACTTAAGGAATTTATTTTGATTGGCAACCAACTGGCCTGTGCTTTTTTGCTTCCCATTTAAGGTGTTTGAGAGCTTTGTGCATGGCCACTCACTTAATTATTTTAATAAAAATAAGAAGTATCTTGCACTCCAACAGAACCTTTATGCCTACAGGCAGGGCACCAGTAAAATGCTAAGCAGCATCACTGAAGGGAAAACTGAAAAGTTCAGTTTCTCAATGCATTTTGGCATGACTTAGAACTTGCTTATTCCACATATCTCCACTCTCATACTGTTATCAACAGGGAACCTATTCTAAAAACAGAGATGGGATGATTTAGAGGGTTTCCAAACACAGCCAATCCTTACTTTGAGCACCTTTTCTGTGCATTGAAATTATTGATGTCCCTGAAGATTTTTAACACAAATACATCCTTAAAATGGAATAAAATGTTCAGGAGACAAAACCAGATGAAATCAAAGTGAGATGTCTTCAAACCAAGAAATGACTCTGTAAAAACTACAAAACACTGGATGAGCAGCATTAAAAGGTAGCATGAAAGAGGTCTATTCAGCTGACATGATTTAATACAGCACACAAGTACAGGAAACTAGCAATCCACACACAGGCTAGCAAGTCCAGAAGACAACCCTGCTGGCTCACATCTCTTCAGTAAAATCTGACAATAGCTGGCAACAAACAGTTACATTTTAAATAGTCTGGTCAACTCCAAACAACCAAAGTTTAAGCAATTCTCACTGCCCTGAATAACATTTTCTTTCCACTGTCATGATTCACTTACAAAGAAGTTACAGTGTCAACCTTCTATCCATAAGGCCTTGTTTAAACAACCAAGACTAAAATTCAAATTGACTATAGGTTTTTACAGCACTAATAAAGCCTCCTTTTTAATTAATTCTACAGGAGGCCTACTAACACAATTAGATGGCAGAATGACTCATAAAAGAGGAAGGACAGCCTGAGTGCCTTTGGTTTAACTAACCCAGTCCATCTCATCAGGTCAGTTTAGCCTAACTTATTTTTATCTTTCTCCATGTCTCCTTTCAAATTTACAACAACAAGGTGGTAACAATGCTCCCTAACTTTTCATCAGTTCCAGAGGAAGCAGCGATGTTTCAACAATCCTCAGTATGTTCTAAGAACAAGGAATACCACAGGTTGCTCCATGATCCAAACCACCCATCCTGCAACTCTGAACTATAAAGCAATGAAACTAAGAGGCAATAAACCATCTCTGTTACCTGCATTAGCTGGCTGAATTGACGAGTGGCTCAGACTAGAGCAAAGTTCAATGAAAAAAAAAATTAGACGAAAAATAGAGAATACCAGAGAATGAAAGATCATTAAAGAGAACAGGAGAGGTAAAGATAACCATGCATCAAGGAAAAAAAATCCTACAAAGAAAACAGCATTTTAGCAAGCAAAGAGATAAAGACTCCTTAGAGAAGTTATTTCAAGTCTGGAAAGGTACATCAGAGCGTGGTATTTCCTTTGCAATTGCTTTACTAATTTATGAGATTTTGCCCTGTTCTCCTCTATTTTTGAGCCTAAATCCACATCCCCTCCAAGCAAGCAAGACCAAGAATTACTGTCCTTCAGAGCTGCTAAATAAGAGCAAGCCATTTTCCAGCTTCCAAAACTTTCTGCATTTTGTTTACCCATACAACAATTAACAACAATGCAGGTGCCAGTAGCAATTTCTGTATGATGACAAACAGCTATTTATCAAGATCTTTCAAATGTGATTAATTAGTTCTGTTTCCATTAGGGGACCAGTGATTCGGGATGAAGCCCCTCAGACACGTCTAGAACCAACTTCCCAGATGCTATGTTAAGCAGACACCTGGCTCTAGCAGAGCTCAAGAAATACATATACAACATCATTCATTGCTGTGAAGACTTTTCATTTGTAAAGGGTGGAGGCTGAGACTTGCTTCACAATTCCTGCTCTTTCTTCCATACATAGACTGTAAAGCAGGACAGCATGATGCTATTTCCTATCTCATCAAACCACCTCAATCTGTGGCACAAAACCCAAGCTTGATTTTCGTACAATGAAATAGCAATTTTAAATTGTGACACACCACAAACAAAGATGATTGCTTCACTGGACTCATAAGTAGATTTTCCAAGATTTCATTAGCATAATGTTCACTTATAAAGGCGGGGATTTTTTTCTACTAAACCTCCCAGAGAACAGCTTATACCCAGGAAAGTGAGATATAATTATCATTAGGCCTGCATAACTGCCAGAATCATTAATGGTCATAAAATAATGTTTATGCATCATGCTACAATTCAGGAATACCACATAAGCTAATCAAACTCACTTTCTACTGTTGCTTTACAATTTGGTTTTCATTAATTCCAAGGTCTTTCCTCCAGTTCTTGCATCTTAGCACAGAATTGAAAAAAAAAAACTCACAGGACAAAACACTTTATCTTGCTGTACTGTGAGTGGCTGGATAATGAAGTCCTAACAGTTCCATTTGTTGGTATAGTTCTAACATCAAATAGCACCTGAATGACTTCCATGCTAAAGTGGTAACAAAAGGAATGGAGGTTAAAGGAGAACAAGCTGAAAGTATGTGACCTACAGGAAAAGTAAGTCAGCAGTAGGAGTTTTATTTCAGTCACTTTTCAAGGTCATTTATATTACACACTGACTGTAGCAAGACATGGAGAAGTTACTAATTCAAGCACAATTGCTACAAAAAGTGAAGAGTGCCAAGTCATTCTGAGTAACGTTTACTCTAAAAACAAAACACAGAGAAAGTTAAATGCTACCAAACACTGGGACTGATCCACAGACCTTGGTTTATTAACAAGCAGGTAATTAAGACCATCCTCTGTGGCATGGATTTCAATTCATTAGCTTTGTAATACCTTCCCTGAACCTTACTCCTTTTGCCCTAAAAACAGCACCTAATTTTGAGTTGGGGATCAACACTGGCTGACACAATTTATCAAAAATATGTAGTTACAAGTCTTTGAAAACCTCCAATGCACAGCAAAGAGGTGAGATTCCTGCCACTCTAGTACATGTCTCCTTTGTAAACAGCATGGAGCTTAAAAGTTGTAGTTGAAAACCCTTCCAACTTGCTCACTATCTGAACTAAAGTAATTGCTCAAAATGAGTTCACAAGAAAGTGCTGAGAAGACCTTTAGATCCAAGCTAGAAACATTCCTGCTCCATCAGCTGACCAACCAGCATTTTGTTAACAACAACAGGTTTAAAAAGAACCATACCTCAACTTTCAAAGCTTATCCTGACAGGGTCTAATATACACAGAAGTGTCCTGAAAAATAATTACATTTGGAATGCCCAGATTTTTATTTAAGACTAACAGCCTGCTTTGAAAGAGTATTTAATTAGACAAATTTAAAAACACCTATTAAACTGGAATAGTCAAGAGATGAGACCAACCAGGCTTTCCATGTTAAAACAAAAAACAAACAAAGAGAAATAAGGAACCACCTGTGAGATCTCATTTCTCCAGCCTAGCACATTTCAGCTACACCACTTATTCTTCAGTTGTCTTGTAGCTGAAGCTGCCCTGTCTCAGATCAATATAACATGCACACCATAAACACCAGAAAATCAGTCATTGAAAATTAATACTTCAAAAAGTGGTTTTGCAAGCAATCTGTAGTGAGAGGGGTCTATTCAGCAAGAAGCAAGAACAACATGTCCTTATGGTGGTTTTACTGACCATGGCTGGAAGGCATTACTGTCAATAAATCCTCCAGCTTCTGTAATATTGGATTCCAGACTCACCACAGTGCTCCCTGACACAAACACTCTCTTCTGTGTTCTTTGTATCAAATTACATGGCAACTCTGTCACAATCTATGTGAAGCAAGTGAAAGATCTGTTTCTCCAGCAACACTTCCACTACTTTTAACTGCGTATCTTCCATTTCTTATGTAGCAGAATAAGAAAAAAAGAATCTTTTTGTGTGTCAAAACAACCCTCTTCCCTTGTCTCCCCTCTCCTTCTCGCATCTCTCTCTCATATGAAGATTTTTGTCCACATTCCTAAAAATATCTTTATTCTAACAAGGTAGCTTACATAGGCCTCTACCTCCTTTGTACAATCAAGTGATACAGAGAGATCTTATTCTCCATGTGATTTTTAGGATTCCTTTTAAAAGGAAATACTTTTTTTCTTGCTATTTCTTGCTATTTCTATCACCAAAATCTATTTCTTCTCTAGCTGATAGCACCACATATGATGCTACCATGCAGTAACAGGAAAGTTGTTTCCTCAAGCACTCTAACCAGAAATAATTTTTATATCAGAAAAATCTATTTATAATAAGCCATCAGGGCTTCTGCACCTTCTTGCCCCTTAACACACTTCCACAAATAAAAAACCTCATTAGGAAATCAGTTAGCCCTTGGAAATCTAATACCATTTCAATTTTAACTGTACTGGTAATGAAGAAAATGAGACTAATGCAAAAAGTAATTATCAAGAGAGGCACTTCTTCAGCAAAACAAATGGTCAGACTCAGTGATGGGAACTGCACCTAATTCTGGGTACACCGTGGAACCTAAGCTCAGAAAGGAAAGTAACACAAGTAAACATTTGTGGCTTTCTTTCTCAGCTAGCAGAGTCCCTAGACCTCATTACTGTAACAGAGCCTACATGGAATCTTAAAGGTCACACTGAAATTTCACTCGGTGCAGTGTGTTTATATAATAATCTTTCATAATAGCAGCATATTATATCTTTATTCCTGTGTGAGAATGGTTTCCCATTTGTTACCTAGTACAGTCCAAGACATTAACTTCAAACTACTAATTCCCCTATGCTTTTTCTGCCATGTACTTTGAGTCAGATTTGTTTTTCTGGCCCATGTTTCTTGGGATGCTCCAACAAACAACCACCCGATTTACTGGGTGTGGGAAAAACCACCACAAAACCATACAAGCTTTCATCTGCAAAATGATTCCATGAATCTATGGTGGGAGAGGAATTTTGAATAATGAGTAGGCTTTGCAAAAAAATACAAAGTTTTATAAAGGTCACCTGCTTAAAATATACCTTATAGTGGCTTTTGCATCACTATTCTGAGATTCTTGGGAAGTTTGGGAACCTACATGCAGAAGAGTTCTTTCCTTCTAATTCAGCTTTACATGTCATACCATTGGAAAGCTATGAGTCTACAAGTTCTTTCAAATGGCTGAAACTTTTTCTCCCCAGGTATCCAGTATGTATACTATAATTCTTGGTGCAGAATTAAAAAAAAAAAAAAAAAAAAAAAAAGTAATTATCCTTCATATCACTACATATTACAGATGAGGAAAGATCAATTTCCTAAGTATCATAAAACAACCTTTTACAGCACTAGTTAGTTAAGAGGTAGAGACCAGCATCAGTGTTACCTAAGACTTCTGAACCACACACAAAGTAATTAAAGCATAATTTTAACATACACACTCACTGAATCTCAATTTCTGTGAAGCTTAATTCAACAAGATTGATAATTGCTCCACCCAGATTGCTGGTGAATCATTGGCAACACGTCAGAAGTTTCCAAAAGCATTCCTGCTCATTTCTCTTCATCTGTTTTAGCATGAGCATTTTTATATAATAATACATGCCTCAAGATGCCTCTAAATTAAACTCTATGAAATTAATGTCTGCAATTTCCAGATTCATACATTAATCTGTTCACTGGAACATTAGTTTTTTAAATTATCAGCATACAACAATCCCATCAGAAATTTCTAAAATATTTCGCTTTACATGAATCTAGTTTGGATAAAAAGCTGACCAAAAAACCTCACGAAAATGAACAACAAAACTCCAGAAACCATACAAGTTACTTCACACTTATGTCAATGAAGGTTCCTGCTGCTCATAAGTGATTGACAAACTCAAGTCTCTGGTTGTCAAAACAGACTGCTCTGATGGTACCTGCCTCTCTAAATTTCCCTCCAAGCAGCCTGTCAGGCTGTCTGCTTTGACAGACCCTTTTCTAGGACAGGAAGGCAAAGCCATAAGCTATCACTGCGAAAGGAAAACGTGCCTGATAACATCTGCTTCTATTTATGTTAGTGGGAAGCATAATTTCATTATCAGCATTGTGTATTAATGCACTGAAGCACGCCATGGTGCTCCTGGTGACGCTTAGAAACTGGCAATAATGTACAAACTGCTCCTGAGCACAGGTTATTTATACAGCCATGAAATCCCATATTAGCTTCATTAACTTCAAACACAGCAATACAGACATTTATAGCTGACAAAATTAACCACCTCCACATCCTCATAAGCCTGAAAGAAGTAAGAAAACGTAAGTTTAGGAATACATTAACTTCTGCCTCAGAGTATTCCTGTATTATCGCACAATTCTATAGCCAAATAATGGGCATAGAGTAAAAATGCTTCATTTATCTTCCAGCAGAGTCATTAAATGACAGCATTGCTACACCAGTTACAACGATTAAAGCAGCTCAGCCACAATCCAGGTTACTTTGAACCTTTTAATTATTTTTGCAAATTTTTAATTTTTTCCCCCACTTCAGCCATTTTCAATATGGCAAAAAAAGACAGAAAACCGTAGCTTGTGCTGGAGGAACAAATGATTTGTCACTCGTACTTGACTAAAATGTATAAAAATAAGAGACATACTCTGGACAAAAAGGCATGTAGATGTAAACAAAACATTCCCGATTCCTAGGGGAAAAAAACCAAAACCTGCATCAGCTCGCTGCTTTAAAACAAGACAGACCTCACAACGGCTTTTGAAGACAAAACCTGACACCAGGACATTCCTAACCATCAAAGCAAATTAAATCCCAGCTATACCAACACCGCACCCCCGGCATAAAACCCTACCCACTCTGTGGGTGTAATCCAAAACAGCCAAAACAATGCCAGGGTGGAAAAACTAGTGCAAGTCAGGGAGATCCTGTGCGGTTTCACCATCGTTTGTCCCCATGCAGAGGGAGCCGCGGCCACCTCGCTCTTCCCTCAGGCACGACAGACAAAAGAGCCACAACACAGGGCGGAGAGGTGTCCCGGGGACGGGTAGGGCTCTGGCATTATTTTCCCTCCGTCTCTGTTGTTCAACGCGACACAGGGACGAGTTTTCTCACGCAGAGGCAGGCAGAGCCCCTGGAAAAAACAACAGCAGGCAGAGGGGGCACACAAAAGCCGCCTGTCCCTCGGCCGCCGCAGCCTGAGGCGATGCCGCCTCTCCCCACCCCCTGCCGGACCCAGTCGCTCTCCGCCTCCCCCCCATCGGGCACAGCGAACCGCGGTCCCTCCCCGCCTGCCCGAGGCGTTCGGAAATCGAGCCCGGCAGGAGCCTGAGGCCTGGCGAGGCACAAAGTCACGGAATTGTTAGAAGTAGAAAGCACCTCTGGAAATCATCTCGTCCCAACGCCCGCCCCTCCGCCTCCTTTCTCGGCAAGGCGGGCAGAGCTCTCCCGCCCTATTGTTCCCCGCACCCCGCGGCGGAGGCAGCGCACTCACCACGCGGGCCGGGCTTCCTGCAGCGCCCACCGGCCCCCTCAGCTCCGGCACACCGGGGCTGCCACAGCACCCTGCTGCTGCTCCTCCAGTAGTACACGCGGGCCCCGGGGCAGCGCCGCCATCGCCCGCCGCCGCCCCGCTGCCACTCCGGCAGCGGCCATCTTGTGCGTCGACTGCTCCTCTCACCGCCCACCTCCCTCTCTCCCTCCCTCTCTCTCTCTCCGCACCACCCGCCCCTTCCTGCGCCCGCCTTCCCCCGCAACCGGGACGCGACCGGACGGGACGGGATGAAGAGAAATAACCGAGTCACGGCCTGGAGCCCGTGAGAGCAGGGCAGGGCGGGGGAAGTATCGCCCGTCTCGGGCAGGGTACCTCGCCCTCCGTCAGGGACGGCCTCCAATGTCAGATGCCTTCCTACTTTCAGGTGGCGTCTTTCCCCCCCCACCTCCTCTTGTCATAGCGGGCTCGGGGGTGAGGCTTTTCACCCGCGGAGTGGCTCCTGGGGAGCGCTCTGTGTTTTGGCAGCTTGCTGAGGGCCCCCGCCCGCCATTTTCTCTCCCTCAGGAACCTCTGTTGGCGGACCCTACGGTTGCCTCATGCCATCACACTTTATTGCTTCAAGCCGGTTACTTTTCTTACTTCAGGGAAAAATAACACAAATTAAGTTCCCTCTTACGTGGGCGTGCAGGGCAAAGCTTTCGGGGTTTTGCCCGCCAGTCCCAAGTGAAGGCGTAGAGATGGACTCGGTGCTGGAGAAGGTCCCCCGTAGCTTTGTGTACTGCAGGACACAAATCATCCTTAGCTTTAACCAATACCACAGGTAAGATGTTTGGGGACCCTCTAAGCTTTCCTATATCACAGTCAGAACTAGTTGGGATACAGAAGAAATTTTAAAACGCAATTATAGAATGTCTTGCAGTCATTAATCTTGCAGCATTTACTAAGCACGTACTGACTGACAGTTTTAAATTGTTACAAGAGCTAATTATTTAGCAGCAGGATATTTCAAGGTAACATCCACTTGATGCCTGTTTATGAGAACATTAATATGGTGTAAAATACTAAGGAAGCTATATTTAAAGACCAAAAATGGTATTTAGTGGTCCCGTTTTATTGCCCATCTATTTTATCACATCTATGCCCAGCTAGAGGCTCTGTGGGATCAATCCTGCTGTGATGCCTTGTGCAGGATGCTGTGCAGGGAATCCCTGCTTTTCTATTTTCCTTTAATAACACTGTGAGGAGCACCCAGTGTATTACTGTCAGTTCAACATCTGAAGTGCAGCATTGCATGACCTGGAAATAAAATATAAATAGGACATCATCAAGTCAGAAGTAGCCATGCCCAGAGCCAGGGACTTGAGAGACCAGGCCTGCAAAAGAAAGCTGGGTTGTGACATGCAGACAGAAGACAGAAATTCCTACACACAGAGAAAAACTACATAGGGCAAGGTTACTCTTCAGCTTCTATTTCTGACTCTTGTACTGACCATAGACAGATTTTCATTAACTTTACAAGAAATGCCATGCTAGTAGCTAAAAGTGTTATTTCTATCTGTTTTACTAGAGAAATAATCTCTATTATTTAGGCTTTTCCACCAAAACAACCTTAACATTTATCAAAGATCAGTGTTTAAAGAAAATAGTATTAAGAAAAGCCATTAATTTCTGAAAACAGAATTTTCTAGCCACAGTCACAGGCATTGAGATCTTATGAACACAGAAGATTAGGATATTTACAAAGAGCACCTTTGACTTAGCAAAAGCTTTACTATGAGCTAGAAAATAAGTGTAAATTGGAAATGTCCAAGGCCAGACTAGACAGGGCTTAGAGCAACCTGGTCTAGTGGAAGTTGTCCCTGCCTGTGGCAGGGTTTTGAACAAGATGAGCTTTAAGGTGTTTCCAACCAGTCTGATATTCTGTACCACAGAAACTTTCCAATCAACAATTGCTATCTTTGCAGACTCCTCTTTAAATGTTACAGTAGAAACGTGAACCTTGTTGGAGTTGTCAGTGTCCTGAGTAGAAGCAGAAGATGGCATTAGGAATAGCTAAAGTGGTAGGTGTTCTTTGCAACCTTGGTTTAATGTCACAGAAGCTACAAATGGTCAGGGCCTGAATCCTTTTGCTTCCCAGTTTCTAGCAAGTGATTGTACAGTGTTCTGATGTTCTGTTCAGTCTGGGTTTTAATATTCCAGTCTGGGGACATCTACCACTTTGTCTTTTGGTTCCTGTATTGTGGAAAGGTTTCATTTTTCATGTAGTTTATGTTTTCCCTCAACATTTAATTGCATTACCAGTAGGAACATGCTAACAACAATTTTCAGTACCATGGCATAGGTTACCACAGTAATACATGGTTGAAATTTAAAGAAGTGGGATATGATTTCACCTATTGTTCTTACTATGTAACACAGCACAGATGAGCACTTTAATTCTCAAACCCCACTTTAGACTTCCATCAGAGTCAGCCTTTTCTAATGTTTATTCTTCATTATGTTTTCTGAAAGTTCAGAAATTTGTAGATGAGCTTGTTCTCTTTTTGGGAGCTGATCCCAGTAGATAACTTAGATTATTTTTAGTGTCTGCTTTCCCCAGTTATGCAGCATTTCTTCCTGCATGATACACTGCTTTTAGCATTTGAAACACAAAATGTTATTTGTCTTTAGAATTACCGTTCTCAAATATCATTTCAGCTTATCATTAAATCAGCTATAATTCATCTCCACTTGTTTACATTGTTCTTTCCTTTAAGTTCTTAAAAACTCACAGGAATGAGTTTTTATTCTACCACATATAGTCTCAATTTGAAATTCCTTTATCTCTTCTTTTTCCATCCAAAAGGGGATGATGTGTAGGCATGGTTCTAAGATCTGACATTTGTGGCCACACTAGTAATGTTCTTCAAATTATACATTAAAAATGACTTCCCATTTTAGCCTCTATGACTGAGAGAAATACCTAAAATACCAGTGTAACTGTCAAATGGTATCATATCACCATTCAATTTTTATATTACTCCTTCCATATAAAACTGCTCTAGAACTGTGGTACCAGGATAGCTGTCTTTAAAAAAAGAAATGTGTATTTTTTAAACGTCTTGGCAGTGTTTCAGTTTGCTATTTTAGTTAGCAATGTGACTTGTAAAGCTGATAATAAAGGAAAAATTCTCATTTTGAAACCTGTGATACCAAATGGAAGGCAAGAATGAAATACTTCTCCAGGTGGCTGCAAGCATGTCCTTGTTATTTCACACAGTGAAGATTCTTGCACATAAACCACAGATTATAAAAAAGAAAATCCTTAGCATGTGATGCTTGACCATCATGTTAAAAAAATTGACCATCACATTAACAAAACTTAAATTCCTGCACTTTTATAAAATTCTACTGACAAAAGCAGAAGACTGTATCCATCCAACATAATCATTGAAAAAGAATCCCATGTTCATTAAAGAGCATGCTGAATGTCATCCAAGCCCGTGGGATGACAACTACTGGAGCTAGTTTATATGCTTATTTTAAATAATAAAACAATGTTAGCAAAATACAGCCTTACACTGTGGACATGCTCAGTATCACCAACACAACACACAAGGTATTGATTTCCCATGTATAAAAGAAGCCTAGAGGATCTAAAGGAATGTGAAGTCCATATGTGTAAAATGAGTGTTCCTCCTTGAAAGCTCCTCTCCCAAGCATTCACAAATTCACAATTCACAATAAATAATACTATATAACCCACCACATCAGAGTTGTTTAAATTTTTTTTTTTTTGCAGTTCTTTGATGCTGTTCATAATAAATTTGTAGAATATCAGTACAATTACTAATGTTTGTGTTTCCAGCCTACTTGGAATGCAAAGGTCTATGTAAATATACCCTCTGACTGCAGCTGCTGTGGAAAAAAAGAGAAATTATAAGGAAGGTAAGAAACTTTGTTTTGATCATTTCCCATTAGAGGTTTCACTTCCTTAAGCATCCCATCTCATCATCCTCCTTGTCCCACTGGTGTTGTGGGATGCAGAATACTGATTCAGGAGTACGTGCCCCAGATTCTCCTCCTTATTGCCTTTTTTGCTTACATGTCATTGCCTGCTTTGCTCCAATCCCAGATCTTCCACTGTCATTCAGCACATCTCCTCTCTTTTTGGGATAAAAATTTTGAAGCAACAGAAAGTACAAGAATTTGCAGCAGAGCAAGTCTGTAGTTGCACTAGGCAGAGCCAGTACCACACCACATCCTTGTCACTCCAATGCTCTCTGCTGAAGTAACCATCTCCTCGGCCTCTGAGTCCCCCTGGGCAGGGGCAGGAGCCTCTGCCAAGTGCCATATGCTGCCACCTCTTTATCCTGCACTTCCTTGCTGTATTTTCTTTTCTATTCTGTCTCAACAGAAAAGCAGAAGTATGACCCCTTATTTCCTTTCCTTGCTCTAGTGGTACTTTGGTTGAAATTTGTTCTTTTCCTTCATAGCATTGCTGCATCACATTTTACAGCAGCCTCTTAATGAGCTTAGGAAGATGACATATATGTTGGGATGATAGACAATTAAGGCAATAATATTTTATAAGAATTCCAGTGCCTGTGTGTATAAAGCTGAAAACCACCTAAATTAGCAATGTCATTTTTGTTCCTTTCTGGCAGGTTTACTCATGTACTATAAAACTGGGAGAAAATGAGAGACAGGTAAGGCAATACAGTTAGTACCTTTGCTTAGCTGCATGTAAACCCATAGCCTTATTCTTGTTTTGCAGAATAAGCTAAATTGTAAAGGTTAAGCAACTTTTCATGTTCATATAGCAAGGAGTGGCAAGATGATGAATGGTCTGGCCTTCTATTCCAACCACTAGACCTTGTGCATCCTCCACTCTCATGCAAGTTACTGTAATTACATTATGACTAAAGTGCCATCTGAATAATTTTACCAATCAAATTTCCCAGGGAAAGCACTCTTAACACATGTAAAAAGTAGGACTGTCTTACATCTCTGTAATCGCATCACATTTCTGCAGTAAAATAAAATGTGCTGATGATTTCCTGGAATTATCCTTGCTTTGTGTTATCCATAAAGACTCCAAGTTTGGTAGTGGTTTGGATTGAGAACACCTTATACAAGACAGGACTGTCAATTTCCACAGGAAAATCAAGGGCCAACCTTAGCTAATCCTAGCACATGAATAATAGCAAAAAACATGTTTAGGTGTTTTTATATTAGTGTGGATCTCCAGGAACTGCTGCTTATTCAGATCTCAGTTCTCAGAGATTTTATTTTAAAAGTATGTTGTTCAGGAAGTTGCAGAGGGACATGTTTTAAACTCCTCAGTGGCTTTTCAAAAGATATGTAAACAAAAATCATTTTATAATACACAAATATATATGTAATGTACATATTTTTATATATGTAGCTGCAGTGTATGCTGGAAAAACAGTTCAAAAATATTATTGTTAGTGAAAACCCATCAAAATGTGTTTAGGTAGGCTGAGATTATTTACTGGAGATAATAGCTGCATGGTAATTTCTGTTAATCTTTTACCAGATTCTATGTATCATGTCTTTGTCAGGCACACATGCAAACCCCCACCTTTTTAATAAGAATTTCCTCCTCCAATTATAAATTTCTTTTCAGCACAGTATTCTCAGTTTCCTCTCATTACCATACTGGTAAAAAGCTGTCACACATCATTCTAGCAGTTCAATTTCAGGAGGAAACACTGAAATTTCTGTATTGTAAATATGTAGTAGAGTTTGTTCCTGTTGTCTATGGTCTTCTGGTTTGGTAAATTTTCATCAAGAATTGCATCATTAACCCTAACACTTAAAGATTTTGTTTTAATTTGATAATTCAACTATTATTTTTTTTAACTTGCCTAAGAAGAAGACAGATTTTGTAAAAAGAAGTTGCTATCTTTCTGTTGTTTATAAAAGATTTTTTTCAAGCTTTCTTGAAGGCTTTTATAACCTGACATGTCATAATGATGTTTCCCTACTCTTCTTTGAGTCTAGCAGGTGAAAGAAGCAGCATTTACAAAGGAAGAAAAAGGAAAATCACTGAAGGAAATGTGTAAGTTGAGTGAAAATTAGTGACACTGGAATTGGCTCTTATTACCAGACAGAAAGAGACAGTATTTGTGGTTTGGTGAGTTAGCTATTTTTGATGTTATTTTTCTACATAAGCTACTGATATAATTGCTAAATAAAAAAAAAGTGAAAAGATCAGAACATCCTGTAAGCACAGATAGAGCTTACATTGTGTGTATATTTTTGAGATATTAAACTCATTTATTTTTAGCAAGTGTCATCAATTTCTCAGAGATGAATCAATCCTTTTTATATGCTCATTGAGGCACATGGAACGCACAAGTCTCAGCCTGTTAACAAATGCCAGCTATTTTGAGAAGCACACTTTCTCTTCTGTTAGGGAAACTTCTTGTTCTTGTACGTAAGGCCACAGTATCTCCAGTCTGTTTCTCCCCAATGTTTCTGTGGCTTTGCTAGGCAGACATGTGTTACCTGCATGAAAAATATGAGCCATAAAATAACTTACCTTCCTTCTGAAGTCCTCAGTCTTTACAACTTGAATGTACTTGGACTTCAGCAATTTGATAGCAGAAGGTTGTTTATGTGGCAGTTTATTACAGACTCTCCCAGGCAGCTGTTATCGTTGTTTCCACTAACTAGTGCTCTGGGAAAAAAAGGAAAGAAAAGGTGTCCTGTATTTTCATACACAAACCCCACCTTCTCCTTGGACTTCCTTACACAGGAAGCACATAGGCATGTATGCACTTATTTGCATAATTAATAGACAAGATAAAACTGTTCCTTTCCTACACTGATGAGTCAAACACTGAAAAGCAGTTGAGGGCAAACCCAGTCATCCACTGATCTCTCAGGTGTAGCTGCTAAACTCTCAAGGTTTGGGAGGCAGAGGCTGAAACCAGCTGTACTGGGTTTGCATGGCCTGGCTTTTGGTAGCATAGGGGCTGTGAGAAGCTGCTAGAAGCTTCCTCCATGTCTGGCAAAACCAATCCCTGGTGGTTCCAAAGATGGAAATGATGCTTGCCAAGGCTGGGCCAATTAGAAATGGTAGTAATGCCTCTTTGATAGCAGATTTAAGAATAAAGAAAAGAAAGTTGTGCAGTTGTAATCGTGGCCAGAAAAAAGCAAGGTGAGAATATGTGAGAGGAACAGTAGACATCAAGGGGCAGCGAAGGAGAGGCAGGAGGTGTTTCAGGAGCAGGAACTGAGATTCCTCTGCAGCCTGTGGAGACCATGGTGAGGCAGCTGTGCCCCTGCAGCCCATGGAGGTACACAGGGATGCAGCATTCCACCCACAGTCCATGGAGGAGCCTCATGCCAGAGTAGGGGGATGCCTGAGAGGAGACTCTGACCCTGTGGGAGGCTTAGCAATCACTGAAAACATCAGTGTGTTACCAAACACAGCACTGCACCAGTTACCAAGGAGAAAATGAACTGTATCCCAGCCTAGCCACGACCAACTTCATGTCCAGCTCTGCATTCACGTGATGCTGTCCTAATATACAAATAACCGCCTTTAAAGCCAAGACACACATAAAAAAATGGTTCTACAAATTTGGCAAAAAAAGTAAAAAATTTGCCCCAAGTTTGATGGGAAAAACATTCATAATACAACAGAAAACACTAATTTTGAAATGTTCTACTTCTGCATTAAACAGCCTTTTTAAAAAACTAAGCATTTTTCACTTACACATTGGACTAACAAATTTTGTTAAAATTTGATCTTTACATCCATCCTTTTTTTGTCCGTCCACAAATCCAGAAAGGTTGTTTGCAATATGTTTCCTAATTTCTGAAACAATTGCTACTAAAATTTGTTGATAATTGCAAAAATAGTCATCTGCTTCAGCAAAATTCCTTTTCCTTTTGTGCCCAAGCACACCAGGAAAAGGAGAATGAAATTACTTCAGTACAAATTTAAGTTGTCATCTAATATCAAATTGCAAAATTCTTCAAAGATGACAGGGTGCAGCAGGAGTCATCAGGCTACCACTTAAAAAGACAAATGTTTTCAACAGGTTGAAATGGAGTTTAAAATGTAATTTTAAAAGCAGAAATGTCTCTTCCTCTAAGAGTCTTTCTGTGTCCTTGGACAATAATGCTTCAGTGAATTACTAAAGTAAGAAATTCTCACAAGAGTTTATGTTCTCATTAACCTGATCAATTTTGTACAAAATACAGATACGGATCTCAGGTTTTTTTAAAACAGAGCTTACCTTTCCAGCCACAGCAATGACTCGAGGAGATCCTTCCAGCAGTGAAGAGCACAGTCTATGTTTTACTTCTTCAGCCAAAATTTTATCCCGTTTATATAAATATATATGCAATATATACGAAGCACCACAGGTAACAGAATGTTTCATATCTTTTTCTTTTCTTTCTGTTTCTTAGCTGAGTCTTTTAGGAAGAAACTGGAAGTTTCTAAACAAACACATGTACACTGACAGTGAATATTTCAAACAGTGTGTATTGTTGTAATGGCCTTTACTATCCATACCAAAACAATCTGTTCACAGCTCACATGCTGCCTGCAGGACACCCAGTGAACTTCATTCCCCAGGTATTTCCTTTGGTCCATGGGACACAGCTCAAGCATCTTCCACAGCAATGTTGTCATCAACAATAATCTTCCATACACCTTTTTCCTTATATTACTTCTCAAAGTAAAAAAAAAAAAAACCATCAGTGCTTTAAAGACTTAAACTGAACATACTCCAGAAGAGGAATACCTTATATCCAAGAATATTAACTCCCCAAAACAATCATGTGCCTTCTTTCTACCTCAAATTTAGAATGCATATACTCAAGTCACAAGGCTGATGAACTCCATATCCTAATCATCTTACCCCATAATAAAATACCACAGAAAAAAGTTTGCCAAAATAAAAATGGGAATATTTATTATCTTTTCTACTAAAGCAATGCAGTTCTTTTGAGATTATACATTGGTCTTTGCAAACGTTTCTACAGCTGAAGTCATACTTTTCCATTTTGTAAAAAAAATAGACACATACTTCTTAAAAACAAAGACACAGGCTATGTCAATGAACAACTGGAAAGGCTTGTAACTGTTAGTAGGGATGAGCAAAGAAAGCTCATGCTTATATTTAAACCTCTGGCATTTGTATCATTATCATGTTCAAGTGGGACAAAATGGGGACATTTTCCTTGCACATTTCTGGGTCCACTTCCCAAGCTTTCAGAGAGACTGTTAAATACTGAATGTGACCAGGAGAACCTAAACATTGCTCAGCAGTACTACATGCACAAGATGCAGGGGAAGGAAGACTCGGACCCATGCAAACAGTACAAGACAAACCATTACAACTGGCAAACGTGCACTGGACAAAAATTGAAGTTTATGAAAAGCTTTATTTGTTGTCATGAAAATAGTATCAGAAGCAAGTAACTGTATGTGTTTTGCAAAGTCATCTTCATTTGGCCTCCTGAGCTTTCTTGGCATTCTGTTTTTCTTTTGCCTAGGAAACAAGGGGAGATGATGTCAAGCTTTGACAAGATGAAGATCATTCTGGAGCTTTGAATGATTACCCATTACATTTCTGAATATTAAAAATATACTGGGAAAAAAATTTAAATGTAAATTTGGACCCTTCAGAAGCATCCTACTACTATTTTACTAGGTTATTGTATAAAGCCTTTTAAGAACAAATACAGGTTTAAATAAATTATGCAAAAGAAACTGAGATTAGGTAACTTCTGTAGGGGAAAAGCACTATTTTAAAAACATAATTTCAACCTTCATTTTTCATACCTCTATACCAATTTCATTTAACATAGAAAAAACTCTTCCTAATGGAAACATTTTATGTCACAAGAAGACACCACATTCAGACATATAGATAATCAAAACTGAACTCTGAAATGAACCAAGATCTTAATGGTTTAAATCTTTCAAGTAAGTAGAAAAAAACCCCACAAAAGTTCCTGTCAAAATATTTGCAGACAGATTCTCCTAACTTATATCAATCAGAAATAGTTCATACTGGTAAGGAAGTGGCACTTTCTTCCTTATGAATTTACTTAAACAGATTGGGCAAGAAGAGGGGACAACTCAGAAGCAATACCGGCCAACAACTTTCTGTCAAAACATTTAGTTAACTCCGAATCAGGCTGCTGCTTTTTACCACTTATTGAAGTGAACAGAACAGCATTTAATTCAGTGATTTAGAATTAAGATCTGTTACCACCAATTCACTGGTGATTTACTTGTGAAAGCAGCTTGACGGGTGTTATCAATGACTTCTGCTAACGTGGAACTGGATTAAAACTCCACAAGTTACTCTCTTGAAAACTACGAGCCTGCAAATGTACCTTCCTAAATAAATCCAGCTAAAGAATGTACCCATTAAATAACACACAGATCTTTTTTCATTATACTAATTCAGAGATTTGTCAGTGAGTATAAAATCAGGGATCCTGCCTCTAGCACTCAAGCATAAGTGCACACTAACACAGAGCTGGTACAATTCAAGTACTTAACCAGTTTAATAACCTTGCCAAAATACTAGACACACTTGTTTATTGAAGTTTTAATACAAACCTTAGTAGTAAATCAATGTTAATGGCCAGATACCTTAGAAAGGGGGAAACCCAAGCCAGTAAGTGAGCATAGGAGCAGGGAAAAGGGAGGGACCGAATTCCCAGCACTGTGCCACAGGACTGCAGGGAGCTGTCCCTGGCCGAAGAACTTGGACAAATAAATGACATGGGCTTGTTTAGTTAAAAGAGAAGGTATGAAGAATTATAGTAATATACTATCAGCTAGGAAATACTCACTTTTTCTACTAATGGTATTAACTGCTGGTGCTCTGCTAGAGTCTTTAACAATTCCATGATGAAAGGCAGGTAGTTATGTTTTCTTCTAATATTTTCAATCTAAAAAAAATTAAAAGCATTAACAGAATTATAATATAGCTGACCTATCTTCTAGTCCCCATCCAGTTCCTTCAGATTAATTGCAAAGCTCCCATATATATATATATATATATATATATATATATATATATATGCTGGCTTTATCTTACAACTGTTCCAATAATTTCATCAGAAAAGCAAAGACTACATACCTTATATCTTTTTAATTTTTGGTTCTCTTCTTCAATTAACATCTGGTATTTTGCAACTTCTGATTGTATAGAAGTTAACATATTACTACTTTGATCTGTATCCATAGGCTCCTCCTTCCACAAAACAAAAATTTAAATGGATGATGTTACTCCATTTTTAAATTTTACTTTTTTTAAAAGCAAGTTTTGTCTCGAGGGTATTTCTAGCACAGAAAGATTCAGCTTTGTTTACCATGATAGGAACATACCAGGAATTTCTGCAGTTAGTTACAAGCAGGTACCGCGAAAAAAAAAAAAAAGCCAGTTCCAGCACCACAGCAAATGATCAAGGCAGAAAGTCAAAATTACATGGTCACACTGTGCTGAGTGCTCAGCTCAGAGCTGCAGCACTGAGTGCATCCACACTGTGCTGGACAGATCTCTAGCAATCACTCCCTGTTTTTTTTGCTGCTGCTCCATTGGGAGCAAGGAAGGGAAGTGAATAGTAAAGCCAACACACAGAACTATCAGGGAACTACTTTAGCAATTTAAATTCCATGGCCTACCTCTGCCAGTTGCCTCTGTAGCTCTGCAATCCTCTGCTCATATATCATCTTTCTGTCAGACACAATAGCCATCAGGTTAAACCTTATCTCACCTTCACTGTATCTAAATGAGGAACAGAAAAACAAAACAAAGACAAGCCGCTTTCAAAATTAGTTATCAACATGACAACTCAAAAGCCCCCTCCTTGATTTCATTCCATGGAAACAAAATTTTAAATGAGTATATTAAATTAAGTTGTGCTACAGATCCAATCTTGTTACAAAATAAAATCAGACCACAAATTAACTCTATCCAGTAGGTAACTCCTAATTACCTTCTCTCCCCAAAATTTACTATTCCTGTCCGTGGTCACAAAACAAAACTGAAACTGTCCAAAAAATAAAAGAAAACACGACAACAGAACTCACAGAAGATGCTTCACACAATAGTTTTTACTTTCTCATTACTATTACATGTTAGAAAATATTGGGGACTTCTCAACACAGTGTGAGAAGTACATTCAACAATTAGACTACCAGGCCTTTTGGAGGTTAAATTCTCCAAAAACAACTTGGTAATCCTGTTTTGCTTACCCAAAAAAAAAAAAAGTCCTCAAGTAAAAACTTAGAATTGTTTTCTAAAAATGACATAAAATCAACTTTATTTCTAACAAATTTGGGACTGCAGTTTGGAAACAGAGTTAAGAAGTAGCAAAATTCCATAGCATGTTTTTCTAGCTTAAACTTCTGAGACAAGCCATTCCTAAAAAAAATCTTCAGATCTCTAAATACCAGCTGTATGGACAGAATGGCTATCTAATAATTTTAAGTGTGTCGGCAAATGTTATTCATGGTCATGACACTCTTAGCTTTCACTCACAAAGATCCACAGCTGTGTAACAGATAACAATCTTCTTTTCCAGAGCACTCGTAGGATCTCTCTTCACTACACAGACACCTACTTGGATTAATTATGCAGCAGCACAGTGTATTTGAGATTTATCTATCATCACATTTGCCTCATGTTGGGTAACAGGTTCTCAAGTCACACAGTGATATGCATAAAGAAATGATGCATAAGTGTCATTGCTTAGAAATTCGGTGGAAATCCTTTAAGTGGAGGAAGGTAAGACTATGGAATTTTTAAGCATAGGTAAGGTGCTATATTTTAAAGGCATCACGACCATTTACTTTTGTATGCGCTTCTCTATGACGGGCCGCACGGCACTTATCCAGTCATCCTGATGGCATGCACCTGGGAAAAACACAGGGGAAAAATCATCATCTTTGCAAAATTCAACAAAGGAAAACATTCAGTATCATGGCAAAATTTACTTCAAAGTCAACTCATATAATTCAGGCTTATGCAGCAACTTCAGAGTATATAACAGGTTTTTCCTTAGCTACTGCAATCTGAAATTACTCAGGTGGTTTTTCAGTAGGTGGAAGATATTTTATTAATAACAACAGTTAGATAATGCAGTGACCAAAGCAATGGAACAAAGCTACATTTTAAGGGCAAAACCACCTAACATTTGTATTGCTGATAACAAGAAATAATGGGGTGGGGGAAAGTATGTTACATAAGATCTTTATGACACAAGGGAAATTAGTTGGTATGACAACATTAAAGTAGACAGCAAAGGAAAACACTATGGACAGGTACAGCTGTTTAATATTAACTCTTGATTTTTTTCTATGTGGATGCAATATAATGTTAAGAAGTCAGGCAGAAAGAAAAAAACATAAAAGGATATATGATAGAAAACTTGATTTCAAGATATATGACAGGATACCCACAGGTGATTTCCTAAGTTGAAAATGTCTCTTTTTGCAATTTCAAGACCTTAAAGTAAATTTAGAGACTCATGATCTTGTGACCACACAAATGATGTCACTGTTAGGTCTGAAGACTGTACAGTATCTCTAGACAGGCTAAAGACAAGATTAGCAGCAAGCCATTGCTCAGCCTAAACATAAATAAAATTGTCAACAAATCTGGGAAAACACTCTGGGAATGAAGTGTGGAACATGTTGACAATGTATCAGACTCTAAAGTACAGACACATGATAGGCAGCGCAGAGATTTCAAGACTCAACAGGGCACACATATCTCAAGAAAGATTAAAGATTAATAAAGACAAAACAGAAGCCTGTCTTACAGAGAACAAAGCTATTTTCTTTTAAACCATTAGGGAAACACTTGCTATCTAAGAAGAAAGAGGGCAGTGTGTAAACAGAAGCCACATAATGGATAAAAAGTGTCTGGAATGAACTGTATATATTCTCCCTTTATGTAAACTTCTGTATTGCAACAAAACTATCAAGGTTTTGGAAGGGATTGCAAGACCTGATCACTTGATTACTAAATGAAAAGAGAGCATCAGAGACGTGGAGGAAGCAGGGAGAAAATAGTATTTTCAGACCAACAAAACTAAAACAATATAAATGACTGCAAGGAAGTACAAGCCTACAGCACATTCAGAAAACTTTCAAGATATTCTTTATTTTAATAAATAATTTGCTTTGAGCCGGTAACATATGACCAATTTGTTGCAAAAAGCCATTGTTAAAATAAAGGATGTTCAGCAAAAATGTAAAATGTTACCTAAATCAATTGGTCCTTCCCTTAAGCCATCTAGCTCATATAGCCTCCCATTAACAGGAACATAGCTTACAAAGTGAAAGGCATCTTCTTCCTTTGCTGAAGACTTTGCATCAAACTCAAACATCTGTTGTCTGCAAAGAAAATTTTAAAACCTCTGAGATTAAAAAGGATTTGCTCAAATTTTGGCCAGATTTAAAACATATGTTACCTGGCAAAACTGTTGTGAACTTGTCGAATCACTTCTGAGTTGCTCAGTGCCAAACCTTTCATCTGAAAGGAAGTAACAAAACACTTGTAAACCACCACAGCTGTAACACTGTGACACTCAAAATGCAGAAAACAGTGGTCACTCACTGCAGCATCAAAGCTTTGGGAAAATTCTTTAAATTCTGACAAGGTCTCTCCTAGATGAATGTCTTGATGAGCACAGTTTAACAGCACACTTACTATGGCTTGAGTTGCACAGGCATTATTTATGACCTAGAAAAAAGCATGGAGAATTTGGTAAGCACTGCTGATAAAGTTCACTTCAAACTGTGTTTGCTTTTGTTACACACACACACTTTCTATGCTGATTCACATTAGAGATGCACCCTAACACAGACTGGAATTGCTGCCTGAGTAGCTACAGAAAAGCCCTTGCTATAATAAAATCAGCTCTTCATGGCTGTCATATACAATTCACTGATAAAACTCCTATTTCACAGCTGTCCTCAGAAACTGTCATTCCACTGCCTTACCATCTCTCTAAAGTGATTAATGAAAGGCATAGAAGAAAGGCAAAAATCCTTGGATCCCTGTGGAAAAACACACAGTAATATTCAAAGCAAGCTGCCCAAATTGTGTTATCTATGGCCTTAAAAAAAAGTCAACTCTCCCAAGAAAAGTCCTGCAAATAATCAGATCTCCTACTAGGAGTAAGAGGTCAAAAATTTAATTTGAAGCAATAAAACACATTATGGAACTTAAAATTTTTATTAAAAAGTTTTATTGGACAAAAAAAAAAATCAAGTATTCTAGGGATAAACTAATAAAAGTGTTCCAAGATGTAGATATTGCTTAAATGATGGTTAGGTGAATAATATATTTGTCCAATATAACTATCATTTTCAAGTTAAAGTTACTAGTTTGACACTGTTACATTTCAGTGTTAAATATTCCACTTTTAGAAAATATAAACAACCCCCTTCCTATTAAAGCCATGTGTTTAATGTTGTTTACTAATAACCAAACTAAAACAGTGCATTTAAAGAAAGAAGCTGCTAAGATTATTAAATATAATCTGAGATTTACCTAAATGCACTGTAATCACATAATATGAGACCATAATACAAGATTTTATATTAGCAGTTTTTTCTCAGAAGCTATAGGTTAGGAAAGAGTAATGTATCATTAGTCTTTGACACTATTCTGCAATTGAAAACGCTACTTAAACCTTAAAACTTCCAGAGAGGATGTGAATTTTGTACAAAAAAAAAAAA
Organism: Vidua macroura; assembly: GCF_024509145.1. Taxonomy (NCBI): domain Eukaryota; kingdom Metazoa; phylum Chordata; class Aves; order Passeriformes; family Viduidae; genus Vidua; species Vidua macroura. Next base: position 9,119,824 of record NC_071579.1, read on the forward strand.
AAAAAAGAAAAGAAAATTAGTTCAGGGCTGTGAATGTGAAACCACTTCCAACAAGAAAAGAGGAAAAAAAAAAAAAAAAGCCCAAGCAACCTGTTTTACAACCAAGGCTAGTCCTAACAAAAGAAAGCCTAGTATGTTAATACTAAAAGCCATATCATAAATTTATTTTATATACTTCAGGGTGTTCTCAGTTCAGATTATGCATATATGCAGATGACAAATAATAAAACACTTATTAATTTAAGAAAAATACAATCTAGTTGACTTAAATAGTAATTAAGGGAGTCAACTGCACAAACAGAAGAGATTACAGCAGCCAAAACTGAAATGAAACCAACTGCAGGTACAGAAGGTAAGAGCTAGAATACACAGATGCAAAATAAAGGACATACAAGGAAAATCCATCAAGGGCAGTGAAATAATGAACCAGCAGCAGAAAAAGTCCAACCCCCAGACCAGCAGAATGGCATACTTTGAATTACACTGTAACATAGGAAAAAGAACTAAAGACTCTCCGAGATACAACTGAAGAATGTTATCAGAGACAGTGGTCAAGTAGTGCTAGGATGAAAGCAGGGAAATCTCAAGAGGATCAGAGTGGGCAAAGCTGATGCAGTGTAATTAAGCTGATAGAGAAGCAAGAGAAGTCAAGGACATCAGTGCTGACACACTGTTAGAACAGTGCTGTTACAATGAAGGCAGGGTCACTGCAGCAAACTGTACTTGTAAATGATAATTAATACACGGCATTATAGGAGGAACAGGATTAAATGACAACTAATTTTGCTGAAAAATCAAGATGGAACAATCAGTTGCTCTCTTTACACACAACTCAATAATGGCTTCAAAACAAGGAAAGGAAATTTACTGAGATTTTGTGCCTAGAGGTAAGTTCGACACTGAAACTGCTGAATAGCGGGATACAGAAGCTTGAACAGAAAATAAAATCAGAGGAAAAGTGAGACTGCAAAGAATTAATGGGCTCATCAAATATTTGCCTTTAAGCATATTTTGTATTCCAACTACAGTATGAGACAAGTCTGATGAAGTGTATAGGAAGCAAGCTAAACAAAGTAGCAGAGGAATAGAAGGAATAGAAGGAAATGCAGGTGATGTGCATAAAAATCCAGTGTGCTCCTGGATGTAGATGACACAGGAGAACAGCAAGATGGAACAAGGGAATCTCTAGCTAGTGGTGGCTCACAGGCAGGGTGAGGAGCGCAGAGTGATGTGACTGCAGGACCAAATGCAGCAAGTGTGGGATTTATTTGTCACACAGACACAGTGCCATCCATGCACACAGCCAGTCCAGCACTGCTCCACACACAACCTGGAGAATCCTTCAGCACACCATCTCTAATTCCCAGTGTATCTCTTACTTAGGGTGCCTCAGCATTCACAGAAAACATTCTTTGCATTTAAGTAACATAATAATAAATGCAGGTTATTCCCAAAAGATTTTTATTTGGACTCAAGGATTAAGAGGATTTTCTGTATTTGTCCAGAAATACCAACACTTGCCTGGATATTCCTGTCCAGGAAGTCTTGGTGAGGTATTAGATTGATCAATATGCAAGACTCCAACTTAAAGCAGACACCCATAGTTAAAAGATTTTGTAGGCAAAAAGTTCAAGGTGTATTTAGCAATATTTCAAAGAAAACTGTAACATACATACACAGCAATGTATCAAGAGAAGATTGACCTATCCCTAAGTGAAGCTCAGCTTAAACCAAGGAACCACTTGATGAGGCTGCTCTCTAAGTAAGATGCATTACTTCCTAAGCATGCACCTTTCTCTAGGGACAAAATCCAACCTTCCGGATCAACTTTAGGCAGAAGCACTTTAAATTCTTGACTCACATCTTCTAACTGATGGATTATGTATTTTGCTTTTCAAAAAAACTGTGGACAAGCCTGTGCTGCAATTGGTAGTATGACCAGCAAATCCCTGGGCTTCACTTACTAAACATCCCGACATTACAGAACAGTTGGTTTTACAGAGCTCAACGTGAAAAATTCAGCATTAGCACGAAGTTCCACTATTTATTCTTGTTTAGAAACCCAATATAATTTTTTTTCCATTTAACTTTTGTTGAAGTAAAGATATAATCTTTACACAGCTATATTCAGTTACTGAAAATATTTTTCTGATTTATTTCATGTTTGTATTCCTTGTAAGTTACCTGTTATCCCAAACTTAGCTTTAACACAGATATCTGGTCTATCTTAATGTTACCAAATCTGAAAGGGTCATTTGAATTAAGTACTGGAAATGTAAAAAAATTACACATGCTTCCATTAGTGCCATAAACATAAGCAGAGACCAATGTTTTGTTATTAACAGTATCATTTATAAGATACTCCTTCTGAAGGTATTCCCAATTGATGAAGTTAATGTTCTGTCATGACAACACAAAATAAAATAAATACATGGCATCTAAGAAAGGCAGGATACCAACAGTTCCATACTGAAAGCTGAAGAATTTATTAAACTCAAAACCATTAGTTTCAGGTCTGCAACAATGGCATTCTTTTTTGTCCAGAGACACTTCTGCAGTGCTCAGCAGAGAACGCAGCTCCTCCAAAGAGTGTGGTAGGGAGCTGAATACATTGAGCAGCTGTAATCATGTATCCATTGTGTGTGAAAACAACACCAAGGGTCCACTGAAGCAACACAGAAATCAGGAAATTCTGAGTTAAGGCTGAAACTGTATCCTTAACTCACCTCATTGTGCCTATGTATCCTAGCTCAAAGGGTATGTAAGATCATCCAGAGTTCTGTGGCCTCAACTAGAGGACCAAATCATACCTAGGCATAACAGGGAGGCCAAATTTAACATGAGTGCACATAAAAGTGACCATTAAAAAAACACCCCTTTAATATGCATGCATACAAGACAAGACTTCAAAATTCAACCCCCCAACACAATTGTGATTTAACTTGGAACAAGATCTAGTCGCCATTTGGAATTCAACTACAACATCACTATGGAAGTGGAAATGAGGAAAATGTGAGCATGCACAAGCTTCTTACCAAAATTGTGTTCTCTAGTGCAATTTTAAAGATGTTTTACTAGACAGTTTGAGAGCTGTAGTCTTTTGCCTCTAAATAAAGTTCCCCAGAAAGAAACAATTTTTAAGATTGAACACATAATAAATTTAAACAGAAACGAAGTTTATCTCCTCTACTCAACTCTTATTATATATTAACAGTAGCCTTGTCTTGCTCACACAGGATTCAGGAAGACTTGAAAACATGCCTGCAGTAAAACCAATTGTACCAAATGTCTTCAAATGGGAACATTTAAAAGAAAATGTGTGAGAAAGGAAAGAGAGGCAAAGACCTGTTGAGATTTTTCAGTCTCCAGTGTCATGATGGTTTTGAAGATACAGATCAACAGATCAATAATCTTATATGTCATAAAAATTGCCCTAACCAATCTATTTGTTCTGGGATTCCAGCCTACATATGAACCTAGTGTAATTTTACATCATCACTTTTGTAATGAAAAAAAAGGTCTTCTGGAAAGACCCTCAAAGCGAGCATAAAATTTGCCTTAAAACATATGGAGGAAATAAAAAATACACATGAACCCAGTTGCACAATGGCTGGGAGGACTTGCTCTTCCACAATACAAGTATTCAATACTAATGCTCATCTTGATTTGTGCTCCTGGGTGACTCAGAAGGATTCAGACTGTGGTTTTAAGAAATGCAGTAACTTCAGCACTAGCACAAAGAACCCCCTGTTCTCTCACTTACCTGTTACCAGTTTTGTCCTGTACAGACTCGCTGAACAGACCCATCTCATAGTACAGCAGAGACCAGCCCAGATACTATGCACAGAAAACTGCTGGGGGATGAGCTTCACTGGCTCACAGGAGTTCACTGCACCCTGCTCTCATCAGTAGCAAATCATAAGATCAGACACTTGCTCAAGAAAACACTGCAAGTCCTCAAAACATTGCTTGTCAAGTTGGATCGCTAACCCAGGCTAACTTTCTTCAGTATGAAAGTAACCAGAGCTAAACTGGTTTTAAACAGATTCCTCCAAAATATCCAAAGCAGTTTCTTTCTGTTGACTTTTAATAATAATTTCTCTGTACCTATTTCTAGTTGTTCAGTCACAATAGCTCAGTCCAGGCAAAACTGAACTGATATGAAACACAAGCATATATAAGTCTTCAAGGAATGTTTTAATTTTGCGAAGTCACTGCACTTGACTGACAGATAACACTAAAAAATGAAAAATATACTAATTCTAAACTTTTTGCAAATGACTTTTGAAACATCTATTCCACGCCATCAAGTGGCATAACCAGGCAGTACTATTGTAAGAGTCAACATTTCTGGAAATTGCTTTCCAGGGTAAAATTAAGAGTCACTCCAGTACTCCTATTTAAAGGCAGTAGCTAAAGAAAGGGACAATGAAAAAGGAGGTTTCAGCTTAAGACCACATTAAAATATGAGTGTTTAAAAGAAAACTATAAAATAAAGAAGACTTTTCATTGTTAGCCTTTAATTTTGTGCTTGTTATCCTTTAATTTTGTGGTTGTTATCAAATCTAACATTATCCAAATTTTGTGATGTACATTCTGCAATCCCATCTTAAAGCTCAAGAAAGCTCCTCTTAGCTATTGCCTGTAAACACAGTGTCAAGCTTCAAAAAAGGGAAGGGGGTGGAAAAGGCAAAAGAAGTGGAGCAAGCAGACAAATGCTTTGAAACTTTTTAGCATTCACAAGAACAGCAATTCTAGGACAACCTCAGCTACTCACAGGAAACAAGATGAAATCCCTTGAGTGAAGGAAGATTTACCTTCACTTTCAAATAAAAAACCAACATCCTCCAAAAAAAAAATCCCTCTCTAGATTCCAGAGTAATTTCCTCCCACTGTGTAACTACCTTTTGAAAGTTAAATCAAGGATTTTCTCTGAGTTCTTTGCCTCATGGCTGTTCTTTAGCTACAGCTGATGGCTACTAACAGTATGTTTGGTTAGGTATAAATCACAACCTAAACCAGGGTCTATGAGAGCTATCAAACTATAAAGACAATTAGCAAACTGCTGCTGATCACTACAGCAGGGGAAGAATGAAGAGAATCAGCATTAAAAAAGCTGACCCACAACAGCATAAAACAGGAAGGCAATTATAAAAGGAACAAAACTGAAGTGCAGGTACAGAGTGGCCAGGATGGCTATTTGCATTGTTTTCCATATTTCTATACTTTTAACTGGAAGCATGTAGAGATTTTTTCATATCCTGAAATTTACATTCAAAGCGCTTCTGCATTTGTGGTGGGAAAGAAGAAAAAACCCAACCAAAAAAAAAGGCCCCAAAACCCCCACCCTAAACAACCCAACAACTAGACTATGTAATAGGTCTTCACAGAAATCCTAATAACTTGCCCTTTGATATCAATGTTTTGTAATTAACACCCATATTAAATACTCCTACTTTCATTCTGATCACTTTCTCTTGATTTTCTTGCTTGCAAACAACACACACAGCAGTCTGTTAACTAAGACAAAATTTCAGTACTACTCTGCATTTAATAAAACACAATGGATTACATCAGCTAAATCAGTTTTCCTGTTATTTCTAATTTAAATTCTGCTTTTTCATTTGAATACTTAAAACTTCCATGCCAAAATGGTTTGCAAACCCTTAAAGGAAAGCATTATCCTACATATAATGCCCCAGCTTCAGAGTATTTGGGAAAAATAAGAAATAAAAACAGGACCAAAATAAACTTCTTCCAACAAGTTGTTGAAAGTGGTTTCAAAAGAAGTAAATTGCTCATTCTGCTGGGAACATTTACCAAGTCACTTCTACTGCACAGAAGACTGAGCTACTTTATGGGTGAGGGCTGACAAATAAATAAGAGCTTTTTTCTTCCATAGCTGCAATTTTTGCCTGACTTGACAGCTCAAACTGATTTGCTTTGCCAATACTCAGCTCCTAGTCTCAGAATTTGTTGAAGCTATTTTACCTTGCAAAACATTGATTTCTGTGTATGTATTAACAAAAAAAATAGCCTTTGTTTGGTATTAAAAGCTATGTGTCATGATATATCTAAAACAATTACTGAATTTCTCATACCTGCTTAGCAAAAAATATTGTATCCAGTCTGGAATCCTGGACAACAGAACCCGCTGGCTCCTCTCCAGGCTGCCACTTGAAGAGAAAAATCAGCCCATGTACTGGCCTGAAAAACAAAATTTATAGGAAAAAGGTCACCAGTAATGATGAAAAATATTAAAACTATGTGTTCTGTAGTTTAGCTGTATGCTCATACAGTAATTCTGTTAATTCTTTCTAAATATCAGGAACTTGCACTGAAATTTTCAGATGTGCTCTTTTAATTAGGCAGAAGACAATTTGGGCTTCTTTCTGTAAGTGCTGAACAATCCCAATCTGAATTAGCATTTAGCCACTAATTTTCAAAAGTCAGGACCAGTTTTCCTGGTTGCTGCAACTTTTATAGTTGCAGAACTCTCATTTGAATTAGTTACTGATAAACAGCTATCAAAGCATTTGTCAGTCATGTACAAGAGCAGGAGCAAAAGCTTTTGTAATCATTCTGGACACAGATAAAATACCCAAAGAGGAGCTCTCCCAAAACTTCATGCTTTGAGTTATCTCACCAACAAGTAAGAAAAACCCAGTTGTCCCTTCTAGTAAAAATGTGTCTTGGCTTTCAGACTGCGTGTCTTGAATAGTAAACAGCTTTTACTACACATTGCATTGTATTTAGTGTTCCCAGAACACAGAAATTTATCAGTAAAGAAAATTGGTCTTAAAAAATCTTCAGTTACAGTAAGACAAAAATTTATTCATCAACTTAAATCTAAGGTCATCACCAAAAAGAGGCCACAAATGGTTTCTCTACAAAAGACAAACATACACCTATACTGCCTAAGAATTTTTTCCTAAGCTCTGACCAGAAATCTGAGATACATTTTTTCAAATTCTCTCAGTGGACCTGTGTCACAGCACATGTCACAGCTGAGAGGGCCACAGCACACAGAGGATCATCATACAGCTTCAGAAAGCTTCAACCCATACAGAGTAAGACCATTCCACTGCAAGCCTCTGCCCTTCCTGTCCTTTAGCCCAGCCTTTTATCCCCTCATGTTCCCACATTGCACCTGTGTGCCTCTGTTCCCTTTGGGATTGCTCAGTGCCCCTGGGCACTCCATGGCTCATTGCTGTCAGTGCTGCTCACCTGCTTCTCACAGCTGTGCCCACTGGGGATGAGGCTCAGCCCAGCCCCACTCCCAATGACCACACACTGTGTGCCTGCAGACCTGCTGTTTAGAAAACAAAGATGTTTCTCTATTCTTTCACTCCCAGTGTTTATACATTGTGTAAAATATTGCAGGTGTAAATGGGAAGGGAGGAGCCCTCAAGACTAGAAAGTCACACATCTCCCAGGATATGCAAAACTGGCACTTAATGAGCAAATGTTCTGATGGTGTAGACAGCAAATAAACCAATTCATAGGCCACATTTCTGCCATTCAGGTGTTGCTTGTCAAATATCTTCGGTCAAGAATTCTAAAAGTACACCCTCTGTACCAATTCCTACATCTTTTGAAAGATTAATCCAACAAGTATGGATATTTGCACAAGATACAAGAGTATGGTCTAGGTTAAAAGATATTTTCCTCTTAAAATCCCGTATGTAAACATGGATAACAACATGTTTACACATGGACAAAACATTAGAAGAATTAATGTTACTTAATGAGGGCAAAATTGTTCCACCAGTCATTATCAGTTATAAAAAGTCTATTTGCCTTCACATCCATATGGAAGTGGCTCTGCAGGAAAAATGAGCTACAAAGGTATCTAAGTACCAGAAAATAATTTAAGACAACAGAGGCAACATCATGGCATGTGAGGAGGGAGGGAGATAAAGCAAGGAATAGAAATTTGCCCAAGAATTTGTTAAGAGCTGTAAGGCCAGCTAATGGAAAAATCACTATGAATCTACTTCCACATTCTAGCTACTATCAGCATTTCTTTCAAAACCTGATTAAGCTAGATTAAGTACCAAAGCATTAATAAAAAGCAATTTAACTGCCAGATATTCCATTAAAACAAAAACCTACCGAACTTCTGTAGAAACTGAAGGAAAAAACACAAACACAAACTGCCCCAAACAAAAGATCCACCAAACATACACCTGAGTTTAGTACACATTCTTTCAGGGACTTCAGACAAACACGATTAAAAAACATGTGCCTTACTTCAATTTTTCAAAGTTCTCTGGCTCCAAACTCCATATTTCTTCTACTTGTGCTCCTCTACAGCCTGAAATAAGGGAAATACAGGTTTCTTCACCTAACTCATTTAAAAAGGGACGCAGCCAGTAAAGACAGACTTATGAAAAAAAACACAAAGACATTATGTAATATTTACAACTAGTATATCCAGGCTATGGAAAACTATCTGTGGGATGTAATGGACCTTGATTAAAAAACCCCAAACAAGGCAGGCAGAGAGAAGTTATTTCAGGAAATTCTGAACCTGTGTACGGTGATACTGTCTTTACAACAGGGTTGCATTTAAAAAAGAAGCAGAGGAGCTTAAATCTCTCTGATCACTTCATGTCCTTTGCTTAACTGAAAACAATACTCTTTATAAAGGCATTATCACCAAGCCCAAAGCAGAACTTTAAGCATCTGTCTCCAGACAATGACCTATGGTAGTAGAGCAAAAATGCTGTACATTCAAACAAGATATTTACATAATACAGAGCCCAAAAGGTTTAGTATGTGGAAGTTTCATTTATTAGCTAAATAAAAATGTAAAAGAAGCATATCTGGACTTATGGACTTTGTTTCAGAGAAAAAAACACGACAAACTATGAACCAATGAAATGTGGAGTAAAATCATTTTGGTTCTTTGGCTGAGAATTACCTGGCTTTTGTAATCACCATCGTTTCACAGTTTCACCAAAGATTTTAAACGCAATTCAGCACAAAATTTAACATTCTGGAAGGCCAGGCAGCCATTTGCAGGCTACCCAGCCACTGCCAAGCCCCACAGCTCAGCCTAGGCACAGCCCTTTCCCCAAACGTCCTCACTCCTGGGGCTCTCTAACCCGAACACTTTCCCAGGGAAGTTTAAATTGGATATTCGGAGGAATTTTTTCAAAGGGCTGATGAGACATTAGAATGGGCTGCCCAGGGAAGTGATGGAGTCACCGCCCTGGAAGTGTTTAAGGAAAGACTGGACACGGCACTCAGCGCCACGGTCTGGCTGACAAGGTGGTGTTGGGCCTCTCGATGATCTGAGAGGCCTTTTCCAACCTAAAGGACGCTGTGACTCTAGCCGGCACGCTGCTGCCGAGCCGTCCCGCAGCACAGCAACAGGTGCCGGGCCGAGAGCCGAGCCGGGCCGGGCCGCACAGGCCGCGCTGGGGCCGGACTCCCCGCTGCCCGCAGGCGGCCGGGCCGGGCCGGGCCAGCGCCGCGGACATCAGGGGAGCCGCGCTCGCTGCCGGCAGCGCGTCCCAGCGCCCCCCCGGCCCCAGCAACCGAGCCCCCGCATCCCCTCCCCGCCCGGCAGGGACAGCGGGCTCGCACCCAGCGGTGCGGGAACAGCCCCGCGGAGACCCCACCACCTGCCCGGCCCCGCTCGACGCTCACCGAAGCCCTTGATGAGCTCGGTGAAGACGCCCGGGTCGCTCTCCATGAGGCACCACTCGCCGGCGCTGCTGCCCCCGGACATGGCGGCGCTGCCGCCGCTCAGGCTGCGAGGCCGAGCCGCGCCGCTCCCTTCCCGGCAGGACCCGCGCCGGGCACCGCCATGGAGAGGCGGGGCGGCCGCAGGAAGCGGCGCGCGGGACTGGATCCGGGGCAGCTGCGGGCGCCGGCGGCACCGCCCCGGCCGCGGGAGGGCCGCGCCGCGCCCCGAGGATGCGCTCCGGGGCGCCTGGGGGGCGGACGGCGGCTGCGGGGCCCGCGGGCGGCGCGGCGGGGAGCGGGGCCGGCCCCGACCGTGGTTCCATCCGGGCACCGCGCGGGGGGCGCGGCCCCATCCGGGTCCCGGCGATGCTGTCGGGGCGCGGCGGGCGGGGCTGGAGCGGGAGACGCGGATCTCTGGCGGCCGGAGCGGGACGGCCCTGCCCGCCCCCCGCGCGCCCGGAGCGGCCCGGCCGCCGCTCGGTGTCCCCGGTGCCTCCCCTGCCCATCGCCCCGCGGCCCCCGGGGCTGCGGCATCGCCCGGCCCCGCCCGGGCCGCGGCCTCGCAGGCAAGTGGCGCTTCCCGGGCTGCAGGGGGAGCGGGGTCCCTGGGCCGGCCCCGGGGATGCGTGGGGAATGCGGAGAGGTCAGGGGAGCAGCTCCGGAGAGCACCGTGAGGGGCCCGCGGGGCGTTCCCGGGCGGATCTGTGGCGTTACGCGTCTTCCCCGTCACGCGTGTTTATCGTCTTTATGGAGACTGACAGCTGCGATCGCAGCTCTTCGGGTATCCGCTTTAGGTGCTTCTATCCCCTAATTCTGTGCTACGTCAGCTAAGCTGCCCGTGCCCCCCCAGTCAGTACGGGGTTTTTTTTAAGCAGACAAGCTCTTGCAAATTCTGCAGTAGAAATGCGTGGGCTGGTATGTGGTTCGTATAATGGACCTGTGCTGCTGTCCTCCGCCACTCCATTGGAGGTTTGGGAAGTGTTCTCCTGGCATCCCAGTTGACACAGAGGTGCTTATTTTCTGAAGTGTTGGAACAATGTTGTCGGAGCTGTAGCACAAGCCTGTTTTGTTACAGCCGTAGCTCAGTGTGATGGTTGTGGTCTCTGGTAACTAGAAGACATTCCTTATAGTCTTCAGGTTAATGCTTATACAGAATATAAAGGGCAGAGAAGTGGAATGCAGTTCCCCTTAGATTTAAGTATATCTGGTTTTGAAGTATTCAAAGGCAACCCGAAATGTTGTCTTTTAAAACACTAATACTTTTTTTGTCATAAAAGATCTGACCTTTTCAGCGTTTAATTCCATGGGATTTCACTACAAAGTTTGATTAGTTGTTAGCGTAGCAGTTAAACTTAAGAATTTAAATTAGAATCTCTAGTTCTGTTAAAGCTTTATACTTTATGTGGGGTTTTTTATCCATCCATGAAACTTGTCAGATATTTTATTTCTTAGGAAAGCTAGGGCAAGTTGGAAGTCATCGAAATAAACGAATGTCAACTTAAATGCTGTGGTACAGCAACAAAAAAATATTGACTTACTAGGATATGTATAACTGGTGTACAGACTGTTTCAGAGCAGTCAAAGTGTTATTTTACTTATAAATTTATATAATGGTTGAAATATGGTGAGTTTTCTCATTCATTAATGATAGTGAACAGCCATGGAGTTTAGCAATTTTTGTTATAAAACTCCTGGTCTGGGACTTCTAAGAATTGCTGTTTGCATTCCCCTAGTTCAGAAATTGAAAGTGCTTGTGGAGCCATAATATTGGTGATAAATCCTCCACAGGTGTTTTAAAGTCAAGTTTTCTGCTGCAGCTCAGTAGGTGAAGAGTAGGCTTATAGTAGAGCATATGTTAAGTGAGGATTTGCATTTATCCACCTGTTAGGGTGAAAAATGTCTCTGTTGTACAGGTGTTAAATGAAAAAATAACCTTGGGGTCTGGGCAGAGGAGAGGGATGGGCCCAAGGGAGGGAATAGCTCTGGGAACTTGTGAGGCTGGGATGTAATACAAGGTTGAAATAAACAAAATTACTTGAGCAGCTCAACTGTGAATAAGTGCTTTTCCAGTAGCTGCTGGTGAAGTGTAAATCTGATGCTTTTGCTATGACTGTTTAGTAGTGAGATTGGTGGTTTGCATTAGCTGTTGTTGATTTCAAAAGTAATTTTTAAAATACAGGTTTATTTTTAAGAATTTACAATATGTGTTAGACAGTTGTCAGAAATTGTAACAGAATCTGGGTTTGTAGCTTATAGCATATACCTAAAAAAGCAAATTAAGGAGCTAAGTGTCAGAAAATCTATTTGCAACTATCTTTTCTATTATGGTTTGTATCAGAAGCATATGGATGCAGGTATATGCTTCTTGCCAATGTTGTGAGTCCATGAATAGCCTGGTCCATACTAAAGTGAACATAAAAATTATCCATTGTTAATATCCATAAGAGCTTTCCCTCTACAAATATCGTCCACACTTTTCCCTTTATGAAAGCTACAGCAAGAAATCATTCTTAGTATTCTATATACATGGAGATCTTCTTGTCCATGGGTGATCCTTTATGCTTCCCATTCTTATTTTTCCTTCAAGATAATGGTGTTTCTCAGTATCTTTCATGTACCATTTTTTTTTCTGATAACTAAATGGATGCTTACTGTGATTTCAGGGTTTTTTGTTTGGGTTTTCTGTGTTTATTATGAAACATTATTGACTGTGTAATGACATAAGCTAATTGAACTATATTGAGATAAAATGTATTTAGACGTGAAAAGGTCCTGATCTGGTATTCATGCATGGGGAATACCACCCTTGTGATTTTCAGTGTATTTGCATGCTTCAGATGTCAGGGAAAAAGTCAGTTCTACCATGATGTGTATTTAAATAGGTTTGGCAGGAAACATGGTTAGAATATATAATTTTAGCTGGGTGCTGATGCTCTAAATAATAGAATGAAAAATATTTCTTAGTTAATTTTCAATGAAACCTGCTTTCTTAAACAAGGTGTCAGCATATGGCTTCTATTTTTATGATTTTATCAGTTTGTAGAATGTAATGGGATCACTGATGATTGCTGTTTAATTCTGGGTGCAGATTAGTGCAGATATGCAAAATCAGAGGCAAGGTGCATTTCTAGTTGCTTGCAGAAAAAGGGAAATTCTCTGTCAAAGAAGTAAGGAAGTTGTTTGTCAATCAGTGTTACTTACCAAAAATGGGAGGGGGAGGAAACTCTCTGTCTACATTAGTGACATTTGTTTATGCTAGCTTATCCTGGTAAATGGAGCAAAATGACTTTTATTTGTCTTCATATTCTGAACAAGCAAAAAAAGTCAAAAGTAGATATCTGCAGTTCTTGAAAATTGAAAATCTTTGGAATGTCATTTATGTGGGCTCAGACTTTAATCCCTGAATTTTAAGATTTCTGTGCAGTTTGATGGAGTGGATTATTGGTTCTGCCTTTTGGTTTTCAGTAGGAGCTCTTGGTGCTATTTAGTGTAATTTTATTGTTTGGTGAGAACTGAGTAAACTAAATTTATTATTGTGCTATTAATGTTTTGTAGGTAGTGGTGATGAGGAATTTTCTTACCCTTACCCTCCTAATTTAATTTCACCTGCATTTGCTTCATTTTAAATGTCATGGCTTGAATTTTGCTGTACTGGATGTTCTCCAAGTAGGAGCAGTGGTGTTGCCCTACAAATATTATAGCTCTCTTGCAGCTCAGGAGTGTATAAATAGAAATACCTTAATGATTGTGAATTTTTTTGCTGATTTTTGCTTCGAATGTAAAGCAGTACAGAATCTGTAATGTCCCTGTTTTCATGGATCTCACTTGGAGCAGCAGACTATTTGAGCTTGTAGCAAAGATAATTTGTTCTTGAGCTGCTCAGTTATTAAAAAGCTGTTGTCTAAGCCTCACTGAAACCTACCATATATAAACTCTCACAAAGTCTTCTAACTAAACAGTTTTTCCATGTGTTAGTTGTTCATTTTAGCCTTGTTTTTCTTCAGTTGGTTGGTATTAGCAATTCTTAAGCAAAATAGAGCACGGCAAGATCTGAATTTTGAACCTTTTGGTCTGCAATATAAAAACCTACCTAAGAAAGTGATGTAATATATTAGTGCCAAAAGGCTGTAACACGACATGGTTTTTGTGCACCACTTTTTGGGGTTAAATAGTTTCTGAGTTGGTTTTAAAGGAATAAGTTAGTCACTATTATAACTCAGAGAGTTTTTTGTTTCTTTTCCTCTAAATGATGTGTATTATCACACACTTGGAGTACGCTGTGATTAAATTCATGGAAGAAAACTTAAGATTACAAGCTTATAGACAAGATGTATTTACTTTGCTAAAGGAGCTGTCGGCCGTAGTAGTTAGTAAAACGTGTTGTTGTTGCAGCAGAGCCTGGAAGCGTGAAGGATGGAGGCAGCGGAGAGCCGAGCGCAGCCCCCGAGCGAGGCGCCGCAGCCGGGCTGTGCCAGCGCTGCCGGCTGGCACCTCACCGACAGCACCCGCCTGCAGCACTTCCTGTGCTTCGGCTCCCAGGGCGGCACGTACCACGTCAAGGAGCAGAAGCTGGGCTTTGAGAACGCAGAAGCTTTGCTAAGGCTGATTGAAGAGGGCAGAGGCTGCGAAGTCGTTGAAGAAATAAAAGCATTTAGTCAAGAGGGCAGAGCGGCAAAACAGGAGCCCCTGCTCTTTGCCCTCGCAGTTTGCTCGCAGTGTTCTGATGCCAAAACAAAACAAGCGGCGTTTAAAGCTGTCCCCGAGGTGTGTTGCGTACCAACCCATCTCTTTACTTTCATCCAGTTTAAAAAAGATCTGAAGGAGGGCATGAAATGTGGCATATGGGGCCGTGCTCTGAGGAAAGCTGTTGCAGATTGGTACAATGGAAAGAATGGCATGGCTCTTGCTTTAGCAGTTACAAAATATAAGCAAAGAAGTGGTTGGTCTCATAAAGATCTTCTGAGGTTGTCCCACCTAAAACCTGCCAGTGAAGGTAATAAATTTTTATTTACCTGAAAATACTGTTTTAAACCTTTTATATTTACTGTGGAAGTATTTTGGAAACCCAAGTGCCATTGTAGATGAATTCTTAGTGAGGATATCCTGTAAATTGCATCTTAAAAATGTGGGTGATCATATCAAAACCAGACCTGTTTATCTTCAAGGTAGACAGGGTTTGTTCCTTCTTTTCTTCCATACACCAAGAGAAGATAAAATAACACAACTCCCTCATTTTGTTCCTGTTTGCTTACAAATGATGAAATAACACTTTTTTGTTATGTGGGAAGATCTGTTGACTTCAAATCTTAAATTAATAGAATGATTTGGGTTGGGAGGGACCATAAAGATGATCCAGTTCCAACCCCCCTGCCATGGGCAGGGACACCTCCCACTAGCCTAGGCTGCTCAGAGTTCCATCCAGCCTGGCCTTGAACACTTCCAGGGATGGGGCATCCACAGCATCTCTGGGCAATGTAGCAAATACATGAAGCTCCTTACTTATGAGATTAATTCAGTAATTAAAAGTACTGCTCTGTGTGTGGCTGACCTTTTCAATAGGTATTTGGCAGATCTGAGAATGAAACCTGCTAATTAATTTGCATGCTAGAATGATAAATGCCAGTACACAGGTGGTAATCCTGCTTGAGAAATGGTTTTCTTTTTCATCAGGAATTGCTATAGTCACTAAGTATATTACCAAGGGATGGAAAGATGTCCAAGAAGCCTATAAAGAGAAAGCAGTTTCTGCTGAGACTGAAAAACTCTTGAAGTATCTGGAGGCTGTGGAGAAAGTAAAACGCACAAAAGATGAATTGGAAGTTATTCATTTGATAGAGGAATATGGTCTAGTTAGAGAGCATCTCCTGACAAACCATCTGAAATCTAAAGAGGTAGGTAACCTTCCTTAGGTAAAATCTCCATAGAAGTATGAATTCTCCATAGAGTAATGCTGTTCATTAAGTCTAGATTTCTTTAAAAATTGCCTTTGCACTGTTTTTCAATTTGTTTACCCAAATAGTTAATTTAAAATAATTAAGATCTTAATATAATTTGTACGTATATTTTAAAATGCACTTATTAAATGTACAGATTACAGTTCTTGTACTTTGAGAATCTCATCTTTCTGTGTTTCCCTTCTCTTTCATCATAGGTTTGGAAGGCATTACTCAAGGAGATGCCTATTTCTGTTCTGTTGAGAAATTTGGGAAAGCTGGCAGCAAATTCAGTGCTTGAACCACGAGGTTCAGAAGTGGCAATAATATGTGAAAAACTGAGAAATGAGAAACTGCTAAAAAAGGTAAGAACTTTATAACTTTGTGGATTTTAATTTTTAATGTTTAGTTTATTCTATTTAAAACTGCAGTTTAATGCCTGCAACTTTATTGTAAAACTTCTGTTTATAATTTCTCATTTGATTCCCCACCTGCTTTCTGAAACATTCTGATAAAATAAGTGTATTGGCAGCTATTGGATCTTTCCTTAAATGAAGGCTGTGGCAAGCTTTGCTAGTTGGGTTCATCAATTTCTTCTGAGTCTTGTAATTTTTCAGTGATTTAAGAAAATAGCATAGCAGATGAGGGGAAAAACAAGAGTACTTTGTAGTTTGGAAGGGAGACTTTCCTCTTTCCTGATTGCTTTATTGCCCATTAAAGTAGGAGGAAAATAAGAGAGAAAAGAGAGTTCCCCAAAGAAAGAATAAAATTTTCAGGCATTTAGTGAAAGGTAGAGAGGACAAGTGTCTTGAGCAGTAGTTTTGTGAGCTAGGAAGATGAAAATCAGGACACTTAAATTCTTCAGCACCAGAGCTGAATTGGGCACAACAACAAAAGTCCATTTTTCCCCATCCTACTGCAATTCCTTTTCTCTGGTTCCTTCCTGGAGAAGGAAGAGCAAAGATCATGGTGCAATACCTTGATGGAAGATAGACAATGCACAGGCATTCAGATTTACTGAGTTTTGATGCTAGCAGTGATTAAGGACTGAAACACCCCTTTTGGATAAAGATAACAAAATGTTGATAAGGTTATATAAGTTAAGTTTATCTATGGAAAGCAAAAAAAAAAAAAAAATCTTTGGAGTGTTTTATAGCATGAGAAAAATGAATGCTATGTTCCAAAAATAGTTTCTTGTCCAGTGTTAGTGTATCTTGTATATAAAGCTAGTTTTAAGTTGGTTCTTTTCCTTGTCAACTCCTTTCTCTTCAGCTGGGCAGGGACTTTCTTTTACTGGAAGCCTATGATGGAAAATAGCACTGGACAATCACAGAGCTGCAAAATGTTACCAGAATTCTGGTGATGGCATCCCATTTGGTGTTCATTAGATGATTCTTGAGTGGGAGTGAGGTCCATTATCAGTAACCCATGAGTATCAGTTCATCCAACAGCTGTGTAAAGGCTGCATGAACTCTTTAGATTTAACAAATATAAAGTAACCATATACTAAACCTGAGATTTTTTTGTAGGAACTTATTTTCACGTTTAGTTTGTTACTTTTTTTAAGGAGATGAAATTTTCATATCCTTATTTTTGATTTCTGCCTGTAGGGTAGAATACATCCATTCCATATTTTGGTTGCATTAGAAACTTACAAAGCTGGACATGGAAACAGAGGGAAGCTTTGGTGGCGTCCTGATGAAGACATTTTAGAAGCTTTAGATGCTTCATTCTACAAAGCTTTCAAGGTAATAATAGTTCTCCAATTTGTTAAGCTTTTTAAGAAATATGTGTTTTCTGAAAGCTTATCAAGAACAGTTGCTGGGGTGGGTAACAATTCTGAAACTTTGACAACAGCACTGTCCCAATGTTACCCAGAAAGAGGAAAAAACGCCCACTTTAGGAGTGAAAGCAGAAATTAAGAAGAAATGAAATTATGTGTACGTATTATATTTTTGTCTTTTATTCTTTCAGACAGTGGAGCCAACAGGAAAACGCATTGTAATTGCAGTTGATGTTAGTGCATCAATGACACAAAAGGTTTTGGGCAGTGTGCTCAATGCCAGCACAGTTGCAGCAGTAATGTGTATGGTGAGGCTTTCAATTTCTTGTATTTATAACTGTTTTCAGCTTGAATTGCTTTTTTGATAGAAAGGTGCTCTAAAGCTGGTTAGAAATCAAGAGGAAACTTACATATAATATTTTTTGGGTACAGAAGGTGTGACTTTGTGCCTCATTGCTGAAAGCTACTAGCAACCATATTCAGAAACATCAGTGTGAAGAAGTTGATTTCTGTTGTAAATCAAAGTGGTCAGAGCAGGTTTTTCACTTATCTTAGCCATAATAAAATGGTTTACTATAAGTAAGAACTGATAACTTTATCCTACACGTTTTAATTTTTTCAGAAGCATGCATGGAAAAAAACAGATTAGATTAAGAACTATTGGGATCATTGTTATCTCTGTCTGAGTTGTCAATGTGGCCTTTATTCACAATTGCTTTCCCCTCAGTTTAGTATTCTAAAGCTTCTAGTGTTGTATTCTTTTATTGCAGAGGAGTTGAACTTTTGTTGGCCCTTAAAAATGGTCAAGGTTTTATGCCAGAGGGGAGGCAAGAAAAATGAAAGTATCATTAGTTACAGTAATTAGAACAGTTGTTCAGCTCTTTTTGCATGTTTATTTGCAGTGATATTAGAGAATATTTGAAGTGTAGAGTGAACCATTACTGTTTATGAGCAGCTATGATGATTTAAATACAAAAGCATTTGTCATGCTGTGTGGTAGGGAATGGCTCAGTTCAGACATTAAAAATTCAGAGTAATGTAACTGAATTATTTTTGTCTCACTCTTTCTCAGGTTGCAGCACGGACTGAGAAGGATTCCCAAATTGTTGCCTTTTCACATGAAATGGTCCCGTGTCCAGTGACAGCTGACATGACCTTACCTCAAGTTTTAGTGAAAATGTATGAAGTATGTAAAAAAAAAAGTCTCAGCAGTTACATTGTATTTTCTTTGTAATCAATTCTACTACCTTGTTTAATCTGTATAGCTCTAGTACAAGATTGGATTTTTTGGGTGCATTTTATTTAGAGAAAGCCCAGCAAATGTTGTTATTTCATTTGCTGGATATTAAACATTGCAATTTAGAATGTCAGTGCTAGGTCACAATGAGTTAGCTTGAAAAGAATATTTTAAAAAATTCAAACAAAAAAAAACCAAACCTGTACAAACTGAGATAAAATGAACGAGTTTAACAAAAAAAAGCCTCTGTGTAGTAACACATTGTAAGACATGAAGCTTACATCAAAAGTAATTTTTCCATGGTTTGTTAATTTCTGTATTAATGTGTTCCATGTATATTTATTTTTTTCTCAATAAGATTCCAGTGGGTACCACTGATTGTTCCCTTCCAATGATATGGGCTCAAAAAACTCAGACAGCTGCTGATGTCTTCATTGTATTAACTGATAATGAGACCTTTGCTGGGAATACTCCTCCTGCAATGGCCCTTAGAGAGTACAGAGAGGTAACTATGCTTCTGACTGTTTATTGTTAATAATTACTGTACAAAGTAATTACCAGCTCTAAAATTCTTCTAGAGATCGGACTGGTTGTGGCTTTCTTCAGTAAATAATTATATATTGTTAAAAACTTATCAGTCCTGTAGTTAGGCAGAATTAGTGCACATATTGCACTAATTGTGCATATTTAAAACCACAGAATTGCTAAAAGGGTTTGTAATTAGCCTGCCCTGCTTGGTGTGCTGTAATGTTCATGAAATTTTGTTACTCAGGGACTGCATGAATTTCTATCTCTCCTGTATATAATTGATGGAGTAAGTTTTTGTAGTTGTTACAGAGTGATGTTTGACTCTCAGAATTAAATTCAACTTTAGTGTCTGCAGTAGATGTCAAAAAAATTCAATGAAGTAATGAAGACTAGTGTCAAGAGGATGAGATGACAGTATCTTGTGAAGAAAGCC
Source organism: Vidua macroura (assembly GCF_024509145.1). Taxonomy (NCBI): domain Eukaryota; kingdom Metazoa; phylum Chordata; class Aves; order Passeriformes; family Viduidae; genus Vidua; species Vidua macroura. The sequence goes on from NC_071579.1 coordinate 9,139,434, forward strand.
TATTGTGTTTTAAAGGAACTGCTCTAAGCTGTACAGCTTCATAATTTTACAATAGAATTCTCCAAGCACATTGCTATTGGAAACCCTTATTTATTCAGCATTATGCTTTAGAGAAACTATTTTTTAAACTACCAAAAATATGTTTGTCAGGCATGGGTGTATGGACTTCAATCATTACATAGTTTCCACCCAGTTGAAATGAATACCAAAAATCTTTAATTTGGTTTCCTTAGTTGAGGTTAGCTGCCATTCCAGTGTTGACAGGCATCCTGCAGTTCTCATTCTGGCATCCCTCATTTCTGTCAGTACAGCTCTTCAGACAGTGGCTTATGCAAGCGAGATTTGGCCCTCTGGTGTATTTAAGTTACTGCATATGTGCATGTTTTACTCTAGATGTTTTCTGATATTTTTTGCTCTCCTTCCTGTAGAAAATGGGTATTCCTGCTAAGCTGGTTGTTTGTGGAATGACCTCCCATGGTTTTACGATCGCGGACCCGGATGACAGAGGCATGTTGGATATCTGCGGCTTCGATACAGGAGCTTTGGATGTCCTTCGAAACTTCACTCTGGATTTGATTTAAGTTTTTTAGGCATCTGCTCTTCCCAGTGAGTCCATTGCTGGCAACAGATTTCACCCTGGGAACTCCCAGCTAAATATACTTTATTAGCTTATGGCATATTGTATACATATCAGAATGTTACGGGAGGTGGTGGCACTTCAAGCATCTCTGACTAGAGCTTCTCACTAAGGTGTTTGTAAGGTTGAACAGAACTTCAGTCACATGCAAATCTAACAGATTCAGAGAAACTCAGCGCTTGCATCTCTGGTGTTTAACTAACTGTCAGTAGCCAGTGATACCCCTGCCATTGGAGGTGGCAGCCCCATGTCACCGCTGTCACCCTGGGACGTGGTGCCATGCAGCAGCACACTGCACATTTGGACGCTTCTGTAATGGCTGGCAGTGCAGTCACATCGCCCTTCAGAGTCCTGCAGCACCGCTGGCAGCCCTGCTCCTTCAGAAAGGCATCTCCACTCCTCAGCCGCCTTCCTTGTATCCAGCACGCTCCTTTTCCCAAGGCAGTCGGTTTCTTCCTGTACACACACTCAAAACTCTAGGTGGACTTCATTCCCTGACCAGCCTGGGCTCTGTGTGAGCTGGAGCTGCAAAGAGCATCATCCCTTGTGTGAGAAGCACAGGAACTGTACTCTGAGTCCTGTGGGCCAGCAACAGCCACTCTGGATCTGTCCTGGGGGTAAACAGGACCCCCTGTTATGATGGGATGATGGCAGGACCACAGTGTACTTTACAAACCCTCGGTCCCTGAGCTTCACCAAAGTCTTCCTGGCTAGCCTGGCCTGCACCACATGAATCACCCCACCCCTGTTGTCCTCAAGCTCCACAGCATCCACTGCCTTGAGGAGACGGGTGGCTTTGCCTGGGCCTGAAGAAGACACCACAACAGCAAACACTTTGTGTCAGCATGCTGGACCCTGCTCTTGCTCTCCACCAGTGCTGGAGTCAGCCCAGACTGACCAGCTTGGCCACATCCAGCTCCTCAGCAGGCTAAGTGAAGAGGGCCACAGTGTTGTCCAGCTCCTCATGGACTTTGGAGTTCTTGTGCTGCAGGTACCCCTGCTGCAGCAGCAGTCCCAGCACCTGCTAAGGACATGCTGCCTCCATCAGCCACAGGAGCAGGTTGTACTGCAGGATGGCCAGCTTCCTGTCCCCCAGGACTTCAGCAGCAGCAGAGACCAGCAGCACCAGGAAGCAGGTGGATCACCTCCAGAGCCCTGAGCACCACCTTGGAGTCATTGAGGGGGGTGTAGATGAAGCTGAGGAGCCCCAGAGGCCAGACCTTGGCCTTTTAGGGCTGAGAAAAAATTGATTTCAAACAATCCTGAATGAAAAGGGGTCCAGGAAGGCTGGACATTCTTCAAGGATCTTAAAGATGGAGGAACAGGCTGTCCTCATGTGCTGAAAGATGAGCCATTGGGGAAGAAGACCAGGCTGGTTGAACAGGGAGCTGTCACGGGAACTCAGGGAAAAAAGACCTTTGGAAGAAGGGGTAGGATGCTCTTGTTAGGTTATGCAGGAAGGTTAGAAAGTGAAACCCCAGCTAGGAATTAATTTGGCCACTGCCAAAATAGATAACAAAAAGTGTTTTTACAAATATATCAGCAACAAAAGGAGAGCCAAGGAGAGAACCTCCATCCTTTATTGCATGTGAGGGGAAGCATTGCCACAAAGGATGGGAAAAAGGCTGAGGTACTTGATGCCTTCTTTGCCTCAGTCTTTAATAGTCAGACCAGTTATCCTTGGGAAGACAGAGACAAGGAACAAAATGAGGTCCCTGTAATTCAGGAGGAAACAGTGACCTACTGCTCCACTTAAGTGTTCAAAAGTCCCTGGGGTCAGATGGAATCCACCCAAGCTGCTCTCCACCATTTATCATCAATCCTGGCTAGCCAGGGAGGTCTCAAGGTGACTGGAGGTTGGCCAGTGTGGCACCCATTGAGCAGAAGGGCCAGAAGGAGGATCCAGAAACCCACAGGCCTGTCAGCCTGACCTCAGTGCCAAGGAAGGTTATGGAACAGATTGTCTTGATCACACAGCACATGCAGGAGAGCCAGGGACCAGGCCCAGCCAGCATGGCTTTATGAGAGGCAGGTTCTGCCTGACCAACCTGATCTACTGTGAATGGTGACCTCCCTAGTGGATGAGGTAGAGGCTGTGGATGTGGTCTACCTGGGCTTCAGCAAAGCCTTGGACACTGTTTCTCACAGCATTCTCCTGGAGAAGATAGGAGCCCGTGGCTTGGACGGGTGTACTCTGCTGGCTAAAAAACTGGCTGGACAGCTGGGCACAGAGTGGTGGTGACTGAGTCACATCCTGCTGCTGGCTGCTCACCAGTGCTGCTCTGTAGGGCTCACTGTTGGGGCCAGTCCTGTTCAGTATCTTTATGGCTGATTTGGACAAGGGGGTGGAGGGCACCCTCAGTCAGTTTGCAGAGGGCACCAGGTTGATCTGCTGGAGGGCAGGAAGGCTCTGCAGAGGGATCTGGACAGGCTGGATCCATGGACTGAGGCCAAGTGCTGGGTCCTGCCTTTGGGTTACAACAATCCCATGTAATGCTCCAGGCTGGGGCAGAGTGCCTGGAAAGCTGCCCAGTGGAAAAGGTCCTGGGGATGCTGGTCCAGAGTGGGTGAACAAGAGCCAGCTGTGCCCAGGTGGGCAAGAAGGGCAAGGGCATCGTGGCTTGGATCAGAAAGAGTGGCAGCAGGACCAGGGAAGGGGTTGTTCCTCTTTACTTGGCACTGGTGAGGCTGAACCTCAAATCCTGTTTGCAGCCAAGAATTGGAACAGGCTGCCCAGGGAGGTGGTGGAATCATCATCCCTGGAAGTGTTCCAAAACCACGTGGATCTGGTGCTTAGGGACATGGCTCAGTGGTGGACCTGGCAGTGCTGGGTTGATGGTTGGACTTGATCTTAAGAGCTCTTTTCCAACCCTCACAATTTTGTGATTTTTATTAACTTTTTGTGAAGGGAAAACAAGAAAAGCGGATGAGGAATCTCTTTTTTTATTTTTCCTGTTTCACACAATTTAGAATAACAGTGAGAAGTTTGCTAAAAGTGGTTACAGGGTTACATAGTATATAATTTAATTTCATTTATAGTAGACTATAAATATGGAGAGATTTTTAATTTCCCCCATTGCTGTGGAATGCTTATTTGCAAGAATAAATTCATGAATTACTTTTAGAATGGAGCTGGAAACAAATGGGCTTAGTATTTTTAATAATGGCAGTTCACCAGCAACTTCATTGAGAGGGACTTTTCTTTGGGCTTTTTTAAATCTTTGTATTTTAAGTGTTAGTAATGTTCAATGGTTTCCATGGCTATGGTTAAAATCTTCAAAAGAAGTTTTTTCTGGTATGTATTGAGACCATGTGACTGTGATACAGTGTAAAAGTTACCCAGGGACATTTTATACTGCTAAAACTGAAAGTGCAAGAGCTCATGCTAATCTTTTTCTCTCTCTGGATTATCATCTGGGTTTTCAGGAAGAAATATCTCTTTAGATAAATTGAGGGGCAGTTTCTGCACAATACCGTTTCAGAAGCACTAGTTTAGAATTAAAAATGCTTTACAGGAAGTTCTAAAAACTGGTTTTAGTAGAAAAAGACCTTGGAAATGACTGGGATGTCACATTCAGTCCTTGTCACAACTTCAAGAAGCATCAGCACACCTTCAGTGAGCAAGATTAACAAGTGCATGTGTCTTGGCCTACTCAGCAAAGCTGAGTGGGAACAACCAGAAACAAAAAGCTACTTTTTTTTTTTTTTTTTTTTTTTCAAAAGAATGTATTCAATGACTCAGAAACAATCTTCCTAACAGGAGAGTATTTCATTTTTTAAAATCTTTTTGTAGATTAGTGTTACTTCTGATTTCATAAATTAATTCAAGCTAACATATTTCAAAACTACCTCCAGTTTATAGTGACCAATTCTTAAAAGCTTTTATGAACTGTACAGTTGCCTCATTTGTGTTCACAAAATCTTGTTTAGGAAGTGATTGAAACTGGATTCTTTATTTTTAATTTTTTGTTTTTACTCTGATACTAAGAGTGTGGCAAGGAGAAAGCCAGTGAGTATTCTACCACTTTGGAACAGAAATTGATAGCAATTTGTGTGTATGTGTATTTAATTCTGTGTTTTCTATATGTATGTATAAGGGGGAAGTTAAAAGATCTCTTTAGTAGATCAGTCTTACAAGATTTGAAAGGTTTTTTAGTGATGCTTTTACAACTTCCTCTAAAACATATGTATTTCATCCTCTTTTATGCTAATGCAGACTGTTTTAAAGAGCAAATTTGATGTTAATTTGAAAGTAATTATGATTTATAAAAATAACACTTTTAGTGTTAGTGGTAAATGACACATAAGACCATATTTTTCTGCCTAAAACCCAAGCTTTTAAATGTAAAGTTGAAGTTCCTACTATACTTTTGGTACTTGTAACACTTTTCATTATGCCTCATTCCTATTGATTATAAATTCAAAGCTTGCATTCTGTAGCCAGGATATCTCTTTTGGTGCTAAAATAGGATGTTAAAGGTTACTGAAGGTATTCTGCTACTTACTTAACACTCTCCCTTAATGCATAATCAATCCAGTGAGGGAAGCCTCTCCTGACATAAAGCAGGGCTAAAGGAACTGCTGGGTAGAGTGTTGCCTTTCAGCCAACATGAATTCAGTCACTCCTCAATTATCACTGCTCTCACAGAACAGCTCTGACAGAATGCTTGGAGACACAGGACTGCCACCAGCTCCTCGGGTGAGTTCTAGAACAAACCAAGTGTTCCTACAAAAGCTAAGACATAGCACTTTGGGGTTTGCAAAAAGAAAACCAGCCATTTCTCATGAAAAATTGTTTGTCGTTTTCAGCTTCTAAACAAAACACCATGAATATGGGGAGTAAACTCATTTGCTCAGTACATGTTAATAATTATTTCAAGTAAATGCACTGGTGTTTTGGGGTTAGGGTTGGTAGTAATGCATTTTAAATGACACAATAGTCAAACATCTGATTGGGTGTTTCCTTGTAAGCTAGAGATGTCAGAAATAACTGATAGATGAGTATCTTTTGCAAGTACTTTTTTCTTATTTGCAGTAGTATTTGTGAAGTAATAGGAAATATTTTGGACTAAATATAAAATGAAAACTTAAAACAGGTGTTTCAAGTAACTTTCAAGTAAATTTATTGCAAATAAAAATTAGAGTAGTTACTAACAGATTGACTGTATGGTTATAGTGGTGTTGCATCTTTGGAAGCAGTCCAGTTTAAAATGCAATTCCTTGAACTAGAGTGTGGAGATAAAGATGGACTTTTCAGTAGGAGTGATAGAAATTGTAGATCCCTGTGTCTGTTGACACTGGGTAGCTGTGACCAAGGATAAAAGGTAGTCATCCCTGCTGGGGTACAGAATATGCTCCTAAACATTTATGGTGTCTCTGGACTAAAAACCTTGTCAGTGGTTTATGTGATGTAAAACCAGCACTGATGGGACCATGTTGCCATCTGCTCCCCCTTCAAGATTTGCACAGAGAGAGGGCACTGAAGTAAATGCTGACAGCTGAAATTTTGTTGTATGTGGACCTTTGTTTCTGGGAGTGTCTTTCTGGTTTTGCCATTCTCTTCTAGTAAGGGGCATGGAAGAATGATGCTGCATATTCCTTGTCCATAGAATGGATCTTTTTTATCTGCCCATACACTGAATTTTAGGGGACAGCATGACTCACTTGCCATAAAATGCATTTGGCCCATTTCTAGTCTTTAGTTATTACACTGGTAATTTCCAAAACAACTCTAGACATGTAAAGAGGCAATAATTAATGCTTGAAAAAAAATTTAAGAAGTGAGCTAAGACAAAATTTCTAAGCTTAAGCTTCAGTTCAGTGTACAATAAATAATCTATCCTTTCACCAAAAAGGAGACTTTCAAATTAGTAGTGGTCTTTGCATTGGAGGAACACTGACTGGAAAAGCAGAAAAGGGGCTATAATTGTGCACTGTAGTTTATCAGTAAACATTGAGCAGGGACAAGTTTAAAGCTAGTTAATTTTATTCAAAATGCTGAATGAAAAAAGGTCTAAATGCACAGAGCAACTGTAGACCAGGCAAATGCAGGTTTCCTGATACCTAACAGTTAACTGGTTTCAGTTTGACTGCCATTTCTCTGTGACCCCCTTGACAGCTGTGGAGCATTAGACTATGGTGTTGAACACTGTAATGTTCAGGCACTTTAGCTTTAAGAAAGAAGAAAAGCATGTCATGGTTGGAAGCACAGCAGAAGTGAAACATTTCTCCTGTATGGAATGAACATCCAAGGTCAGGTTTTTTCATGGAAGGGACACAATCAGTGATGTGGAGAGGGCAGGAGGCTCTTGAGTTTTTAAAAATAATGCAGTGAGCACATCAGCATTGTGTAATAAATTCAATAATGACAATAATAATTTTGCCAAGAAATAGAATTTCATGGCAGGAATTTTAGACCTGGAGCAAACAGTAGGAGAGTTTGAGGTGCTTGTAGAATTAGATTGCAGTCCTCTGTGTTTCAACAAAGAGAAGTCTAAAGGTAGGTGTAGTTCTGAAGTCAGCAGGGCCAGTCTAAATGCCCACTCTGTGAGGGCTGCTCATAACTGACACTAAAATACCTTGCTGCTTAAAACCACTGTTAAACTTGTTTGTTAAACACAAGTCTTAAGGAAGTTTATGTTGTTTTTTCACATTGCTGATGTTACCTGATGCCCATAAACGGGTATGGCTTTAAAAGGCTATTCAACAAAGTACATATTCTTGGCTTAAAAACACATCAGCAGTTTGGGAAATGTATTTTAGTAGTGGCTCTGACTGTAAAAACACTATGAAAATATTTGTCTGAATTGCAAATACTGCTTAACCCTGTCGCGAGCTCACAGGCACCATAACAGAAGCTTTAGTTTTGGTTCCATTTGTTTTGTTTCTTCTTGTTTTGCTGTCCCCTTTTCTCTGTTAGTGTTGGGTTTTTTTCTCCATTTTCATCTTGTCACCTCAGGCCTATACTTGAATCTTTTTTCACAAGCTCTCATCCATTCCTTTTTTTTTTATTTTTGCCTCTGTTCTTCTGCCTTCTTGTTGTCACAGAGTGTGCTGACTTAGCTCCCTGCACCAGAACTGATGGCATAGTATTTCACGTTTTTAATAGTGAATACTTTTTCCTGTTCTTTAATTATATAAATCTCTCACAAAACATCTAATTTTATTGTGTATCTGTCAGATTTTTTGGTAAAACTCTGTGTAAAAATCAGTTACAAAAGTATACCTTATTTATTACAAAAATCCAACATCTGCCTGTGAATGGCTTTATTTGAAAAAAGTAACAATTACAATTGGCTTTTCATATGTAAAGCTTTTTTCTAGAATTGGTTCAGTGATTTGAAACTCTTCATTCTTTTAAACAGTATCAAGTTGCTGTCATGCAGAATTAGGAAAACATTTAAATTAATACTCTGAATAAAAAGGCAGCTTCTTTGCAGTATTGACTAGAGAAAGTCTTCAAAGAATAGCCTATAGAAGTAAACCTAAGTAAAGAATCATTTGTCTTTCTTGTGCTTTTAATCCTTTTATTTAGTTTCTATGAAATTCCACCAGTTTCTAGGTTTATTTTGCTGTCTGCAGTGGTTTGCAGTGCACAGATATGCTGCTGTAAGCAGCTGTTCTAATGACTTTATTGCTGAAATGGTAGAGATTTTTCATCTTACCATGACAGTGGAGTGTACAAATGGCTGAGCAAGAGTTCTGGGGAAAAGGTAAAACACTGAGCAGGACAGTGTTTCATGCATATGCTGCCCTGAGGGAAATCATAAAAGATAAGCTAATTTCAGCAGAAGCTATGGTGTCTTTAAATATGTGTGCTTACATATCTGGATTTATGATTCTGATACCGCAAAGCGTGGTTTCTTTAGGTATTTCTGCATTCTGAATTTAAGTTTAAATATATATATTTGCATATATATGTGGTATGTTGAGAACTTTTACAAATGCTTCATTAACAAATAATGAATATAAGTAGCTGCTTTCCTAACGTTACCAGCTTAAGAGTTAAGCACAACTAGTTACAAACAAAATAACTTTTCATTCTCCTGTAAAAGTGCAGTTCTACTCTTTAAAAATAATTCTGTATTTAAAAAGCAACACATGGGCACATTCACAGCTCTGTGTGCTTCATTAAATAATTCAGTGTTTGTTTCCAGCTTCTTCTGCTTCTTAGAAGCTTGGGATTTAAGATGGATGAGCAGGTATCCATATCTTCTAGTGGATAAATTTCAATATTTAGATCCCAGGACAAGCATATTTTAAGATAAACAGCTTTGTCCTGGAGACAATGCTGGGGGGGAAAAAGGAAATTTTAAATTACTATTTTTGAGGTTCTTAATTTTGGTGGGTTGTTTTTTTTTTTCCCTAGATTAGAACCACACTTTAACTGCCATATCATGTTTAATTAACTTAAGCATAACATGGCTTTGTGCCATCCAGTAACAAAGGCACTGTCTTGCTGCTACTTTCTGTGAAAATGTACACAATGAAAAAAAACTGTTTGGATGGGGAGCCTTAATATGGTTAAAAAGAAACATAATTAACCCTTTGAGTGCCTTAAGCTAGATCCTGTTTAATGATGGGGCACTCACTTGGATCTGCAGGCACACAGCTTCTTTGAAAGGCTGCAAGAGAATTTGCCTTAAGTGACAATGCCCTGGGATTTCCAGAACTTGGAACTCAAAGGGTTATTTTAGACTACTGGTTTAAAAACCAAGCCTCTAAACAGGGAACAAAATGAAAAGGTCTTTGAAAAATTCCTTTGCATACTATTGTTATTATTTGTACATGATGGGTTTTTCAGCTTTGGGGACAAATTTACTATTAAGCTTCTGGTAAAAACATCGCTGGCTAAACAATTCTACACAGAGAAAAAGAATACTTGGTATTCTTATATGACTGTGCAAAATAAATTGCTTTATTAAGTGTAAATTCAGAGATGCACATCTGTGTGTTTACCTTGATGACTAGCACGACACAGTAAACAGTAAATAATTAACACAGTAAACTGCAATAATTAAAATGAATCAAGGTCAATGTGTTGAATTAGTTGATTACATATTAAAGATGCACAATGCAGGCAACTGTATACTAAAGACTTTCTACAAATTATGCAGTTTAAACTTAGTTCAAACCTGCATCACAAAAATGAAGCTGTCAAGTTTAAATGATACTCTTGCCGTCCTAGTTAGCTGGAATTAAAGATTGATGGTTTTTTCCCATGAGGGGAAAAAGTAGCTTAGTTACATGCAGTGCTGAAAGCAATGGAAATAACAGAAGTCTTAATTCATAAAAAGTGAGTACAAAATTAATTGACTAATGTTCTTATTCTAATATGTGCACCTTTAGTTGTGTAAAGGTCCCTTTAACTGAAGAATGGGATATAATTTTCTACTTGCATATGAACTTCCTTGAAATAACCAAGAGTCTTGGCATTGCCTGGTCTGGCTTTGGATGTACATTGTACTGAAACGATGGAATTTTAGTCATTTCCTTTAGACATTTAACTGAAAGTTAAAATGGCTAGTAAACTGCATTCTGACTGTAGAATTTAAGTACTAAATAAAGTCTATGCATATTAGACCTGCTTCACTTGCTCTTTGTTTCATGCTGTTGTTGGATCGGTTGTACCACAGGCTGCAGCTGCAGCTGAGTGCCCGAGCTGCCTGGCCCCCCTGGAAGGACATTCCTGAGTGGCAGTACAGACTGATACCTCACAGTGCAGAGTAAAGATGAAAGCTGTCACTCTCTAAAGCTGCCAGAATCTTTATTCCCTTTTCTGTTCCACTGGACACACGATTTGGGAGCTGGGTGATCAGGCACTGGAATACAGGAGAGGCAGACATGCACACACCAATATCACTACAAACTGGGTTTGCTTTACATTTCAGTTTGACAGAGAAGAATTATATTTAAAGAAACCATTAAATGAAACTGACAATTTATTGAGACAAAGCTAGAAAGCAAACTAATGTGCAGCATAACCCACAGGATTGTTTTTGCAGACCCTGGCTTCCCTGGAGCAGGATGTAAGCACCATGAAATGACATCACTGTCTCACTGAGAGCCCCCAGAGTTAGATAACGTTTGCTAATGAGCATCAGGGTGGTGAGAAAGCTGAGGCAAGGACACCAAGTAATTTGCCAAGTCCATAAAGTCTGTCAGAGTGATCTGTAATTCAGAAAGCCATGGCTGGAGGTTGTTGAGTGCAGCTTGTGCTGTGTCTGTGATCTTCTGATTTCATCTGAAATTCTGTTGATACAAAGGAAGACAAAGCTAAGCTAGAGATCGTTGCTCAGTAATTTGCTTTCATTTGACACTGATGAATTAAAGGAAGCAGTTTGCCTTCCTCATGAAGCTTTTGAGTATCTGTTGCACCTCCAACACAAGTCCCATTGATAAACACTCTTGGGACCTATCAAGAAAACAAAAGTTGCATTAGTTACTTCTTGGAGAAAAGGTAAACATTCAGGCAAGCCCATGTGGACTCCAGTACACACAATTATTGTGTTCATCTACATGTGTGTATAATATTAGTGTACAACCCATACTTGTCCACAATATTTACAGAGATGGGAAACTTCATGTGCCCCTCAAAAGTGGGATGAAGTCACTGTGTGGATGATTGTAATAAATTCCAATAATTGAGTCAAGTGAGACTATGTAAAATAAAATAAAGGTTTTAAACACAACGGTTTAAATATACAAATGAAAAATTACTTTGATACTTCAATTATTTCAGTGGCAGTATGGCAAAGATCAGCTCTGAGCAATAGCCAGAGGGGTTCTAGAAGAAGAGATCTCCTGCAGTATTTAATTTAGGAGCTTGTATCCCAAATTTACCTGTCTCAAAACAATTAAGGACTTGCTATGGCTATAACCCAAGAGTGATGTGTGTAGCCCAAGTTGTTACTTGTTAAGTATAAGAGAATATACTCACTGTTCTGCCACCAGTCATCTGTTCCAGAACATCTTGGAACTGCCTTCCATTTGTATTTGCGTCCAGTTCCACAGCTGTGTAATTCACATTCAAACCCTCAAAGAGGTTTTTTGCCATTTTGCAGTATGGGCATGTTGTTTTAGAGAAAATCACCACACAGTTGTGTGAAATAATGTCCTGTGTGCTCAAAAGAAAGTTAAAAGTCAGCGAGCTTCAAGCCAATGCACTTAGAACACTATTGAACAGTCAGGAAAGTAATACAGAAGTTAAAAAGTTGCTGTCAGAGTAGCAAACACAGGAAAATCTCTGCAGACACCTCTGAAGGCAGGTTGGAGCTGCATCTGGCTCCAAACTGAGCACAGGGATGGTGGAGTGTGTGGTACAACTCTGCTCTGCAGTCTGCCCAACTCCTTTTGTCCCCTTACATTGTTTAGGACAGTTTTCTCTGTCTGTAAGGCACTGGGGATGTGCCAGTGGCAGGCACAGTGACCAAAAGCAGTGGGTGGAAGATACACCCTTATCACTTTACTGTAAATTCAAGGGGATTTCAGGCTATCATTAACTATCAGTAAATTTATAAAAAAACACAACTTCTAAAATATTTAACTTTACTTGATATAAGTAATTTTACAAGGTCCCAATGTCGACAGCAGCACTGAATTTGAGTAGAGATCTAAAAAAAAAAACATAAAATGGGTGCAGCCTAGGAAGACCAGGTTCCAGGGCTGTGGATAAACAAAACTACCAGCACGGCTTGATAACCACAATGAACATAGGAACAGGTTCGACAGGCAGAACTATTTACAGTATTTCTTTGTGTAAATAAAAAAAGGTTTGAATTAACAAGCTTTTAGAAATGCTGAAAATCAGCAAAAGCAACATAAATAATGCTACCTGTATTTGATTGACAGCAGCATCATTAGACAATCCTACAGAAGCGGTCTGGCTGTTCCCCATTCTAGAACTAAAAAGAAATGACAGTCAGATCTTCGAGCTTTCAAAGAATCGCCACATTGCCCTGTTTGCTTTCGGTATTTCACTGACTTCTCCATGAGAGTTCACTTGAGCTGCAACATCTGCAGCCACCCCGCTTCTCGTGTGCCTGCAGGGAAGGGGAGCAGCGGCATGGCTGCGGCCGCGAACAGCCCGGCGGGGCCGTTACACGGGAAACGCTGCGCGCCGCCGGTGACAGCCACACACCGCGTGCGACACCCGCGACACCGCGCCGCCGGTGACAGCCACACACCGCGTGTGACACCCGCGACACCGCGCCGCCGGTGACAGCCACACACCGCGTGCGACACCCGCGACACCGCGCCGCCGGTGACAGCCACACACCGCGTGCGACACCCGCGACACCGCGCCGCCGGTGACAGCCACACACCGCGTGCGACACCCGCGACACCGCGCCGCCGGTGACAGCCACACACCGCGTGCGACACCCGCGACACCGCGCCGCCGGTGACAGCCACACACCGCGTGCGACACCCGCGACACCGCGCCGCCGGTGACAGCCACACACCGCGTGTGACACCGGCGCTCCGCGCTCCCCGCCTGGCTGCCGCGGGCCCGGCACCCGGCACCCCGCCCCGCTCCCGAGCCCTGCCCTCATCCTGATCCCGACCCCTGTCGCTCTCCCAATCCCGAGGCCGGACCCGGTCCTTGTTCCGGTCCCCGTCCCGGTCCCTGTCCCTGTCCCGACCCTAATGCCAGTCGCGGTCCAGATCGCGATCCCTGTCCTCATCCTGATCCCGAACGCTGTCGCTCTCCCAGTCCCGATCCCGATCCCTGTCCTGTCCCCGTCCCGGTCCCTGTTCCGACCCGAATCCCAGTCCCGGTCCCGGTCCCGATCCCTATCTCTATCCGTGTCCTGATGCCGATCCTTATCCCTGTCGCAGTCCCAGTCCCGATCCCAGTCCCTGCTCCAGACCGTGTCCTTGTCCCGATCCCAGTCCGGGTCCCGATCTCTGTCCGTGTCCCGATCCTTATCCCGGTCCCGGTCCCGGTCCCGATGCCTATCTCTGTCCGTGTCCCGATCCTTATCCCAGTCCCATTCCCGCTCCCGTTCCCGGTCCGGTGCCCCCGGCCCGCACTCACCGCCCCCCCCAGGCCGCCGCCACGCGGCGCAGCGCCCCCTGCAGGGCCATGGCTGCAGCAGGAAGGGGCGGCGCTCCCCTCAGCCCTCACGGCGGCCGGCGCCGCTCCTGCAGGACCCCGCGCCGCCTCCCGGGGCTGCCCGCCGCGCTGCCTGAGCTCCGGGAGCGCCGGCACAGGGACAGCACAGGGACAGCGACAGGGACAGGGACAGGGCCGTCATGGGGACAGGGACAGGGACAGCACAGGGACAGGGACAGGGACAGGGGCAGCACAGGGACAGGGACCGCACAGGGACAGGGACAGGGGCAGCACAGGGACAGGGACCGGGACAGGGACAGGGACAGGGCCGGCATGGGGACAGGGACAGGGACAGGGACAGGGACAGGGACCGCACAGGGACAGGGGCAGGGACAGGGCCGGCATGGGGACAGGGACAGGGACAGCACAGGGACAGGGACAGGGACAGGGACAGGGACAGGGACAGGGACAGGGACCGCACAGGGACAGGGACCGGGACAGGGGCAGCACAGGGACAGGGACAGCACAGGAACAGGGGCAGGGACAGGGCCGGCATGGGGACAGGGACAGGGACAGCACAGGGACAGGGACAGGGACAGGGACAGCACAGGGACAGGGACAGGGACAGGGACAGCACAGGGTCAGCCGGGCCAGCACAGGGCAGCACAGGATGGGGCAGCTTTCTCGGGATGAGGTCGGGAGGGGCATAAAGAGGGGCTGGATTTCCCAGAGGCCCCGGAGCCGCTCCTGGTGTGGGGGAAGTTGGGGAGATTTGGCCTCCTGCCCGTCTGACTTCCACATGTGAGGGTTTCGGCGGTGCCTTTGCTTTGTCCAGTGTAAAACTTACTTTAAATCTTCTCCGTCCCCGTTCCTGTTGCCTGTTCTTCCTCACGTTTCTTTCCTGCCTTGCAGTTCTTCGGTCAGAAACTGACCAGTGAAACAGGAGCTTTGGGAACGGAGTAAATAATGGGTGGGGGGTGAAGAGCTGCTCCTCGTTCCTGGGAAGTTGTGTTAGTGGAGTTGGCCAATTGTGTAATGTGTGGAATGTTTTAGTGGCTCCTGGGAAAAAAAAAAGGCGGGGGGGGGGGGGAGGTCTTACTTTATGTAGAGGTGTTGGGTTTTTTTATTTCCTCAGTCTGCCCAGTAGAAGCTGTTCAACAATATTCTGTTATTTCACCCCCACTTACCTTGCTGTGGAGCCTGGTCAAATACATGTGCCTGGCAGAGCACTCCTGTGGAATATTCTCTGAGTATCCCCTCTGGGGTCTGCACAAGTACTTCAGTAGTGGAGAAACTTTTCTAACCCCTCTTAGCTGAGGGGGCAAATTGTGCTCTGGATCACTGTTCAGTGCTCAGCCCTATATTTTAAAAAATGCTTCAAGGAAATGCACTCCTGTACTGATTTGGTTTTGCTCATATGTATCTGTAGAAAAGGGAATGTGTGTTCATGCATGATGTATCTTTCTGGATGTTGATTAATCTTAAATGAACTTACCTATGATGTAAATTTGTCTAATGTTTTGCAACTTAGTTTTGCTTTCCTGCAAAAGATCAGTGTAACCTGTTAAAGTAGTGAGAAAATGCAATTGAAACATTGTACCCATGTCATATCCTTTCACGGTACCAAATGGTAACTTGCCTGCTCATTTCAGATAATGATTTTCTAGCCTAATGTTCTGTGATAAAACTGATAAACTCTCAGGTATCTAATGCCACATGAAAATAGTTTCACATCAAATCCTGATTCAATCATTTAAATGCTGGTTAATTATGTCACTACGATCCCAAAAGCAACTGTGGGAAATATTTTATAAACTCCCAGTTGAAGTGGCACGTTAAGAGTAAACCCACTATATTTTTGCATTAAATTTGGCAGAAAATCACCCCCCTGGCATTCCAGCTGCTCCTCAGATATCAGAGGGACTGGGATAGCTGGGTTTAGCTTCTGAGCATGGCCAATTCAGCAGCAGACATGCAGAGCTGCTGTGGCACTGGGAAGAGATGACCTTTGCAGTTCCTCCCAGCCCAGCCCACCCTGTGCTTCTGTGCTGGTGGTGAGTACCCTGTGTGCAGAGGTGTGTGTGAGCCCATGAAATATGAACCCCACAGCCAGCCACTAGCACAGCCAGTCGGGAGATGCCAATGTGGCACTAAGAGTATGATCACAAACACAGGCTGGCTTTCCGAATGTCCCAAGCGCTGGAGTCTTACCCAGTAGGTGTCCCTGTGGGGAGGAGATAGGTAGAGCCCTCTGACAGTGCCAGGATACAGAAATGGCGTCTCCTCTGACCTCCCTTACCACTAAAGCTGAATTTACATTGTTTTCAGTGAGTGACAGGAGAAGGTGAAGTTATGGCTGACATAATTCCCATTTAAGTGGAGTTTGATTTTAGTCATGAGCATATATGGGGGGTATTGACACAAAGCTGGGTCATGGCTTGGGTCACTCCGTTGGCTTAGTTCCTGTTACCTGCATTGTTCCTGCCAGAGCATGACCACGGCACCTCTGTGCCACTCATCCTTTGTTTTCTATCTGCATTGATTTCAGCAGGGCGAGACCAACTCGCTCCCTGCTGCTCCCTGCTTTGTTCCCTCCTCCCAGAGCAGCACGCCGGGCTCCTGCAGGGATCCTGCTCCTAAGGGTGCAGGCAGCTTGTCCCTGCTGAACTGCTGCCAGTGCACAGACTCCTTCTTGCTCAGCTTTCTTTTTCCGTGTTCTCCCCAGTGAAGGCAGCCTTAAATGAAAAAGGAAGCCAGAACCACAACGTTTTCTGGAAACCTGTAAATAAATCTCTTTGTAGCTGTGTGTGCAGCTGACTGTGCACTGCACCGTTGCCTGCTCCCTGAGCAGCAGAATGGAGCAGAACTGAAACAAGGGGCTTTTGGGTGTCACTGTAATGCAGTCACTGTGTGTCCCACTCAAAAGAAGTATTGCTTGTAGTGCAGCAGATGTACAGGATGTGTTTCTGAAGAGGTCGACTGGCTTAAGGGATACACTGGCCCTTTTGGATGAGGCATGGAAATGGGACTTGGCCTGCTGGAAGCATTTCAAGTCCTGTTCCAATTTTCATGAACTGTAGCTCCAGTAATAATTCCAAATCCAGTTCAGGAAATGATATTGTTTATTCATTATGCCTTTGTCTTCTAAACACATAAATACTACTCTATACCCATTGACAAATAAATATTGGCAGTGATTGGTATAATTCACTGTGTTACTGGGCGTTGCAGTACATATTTGTGTGCTAGACTATTTCAATACCATATCTGAAATGTTTTAATTACACTTGTGGTGCTCTGCATGTTGTTGTTCTGACACAGATGGGGATATCACTAACATACTGAGACAGGGAATTCTATAGGCTGGTGGCTTGTAGTCTGTTTTGTCAGTCTCAGCACATGTTACTTACAAGAAGGAAAACTAACCAATTCTGCCTTTTGCAAATTTAAGATGGGATCATGTTTTCTGCCAGTGTTGGAGAGTGTTAGGAAAATTCTGAGCATCGAAGGTTGGAATAAGTCATGATGAGTGCTTCCTTTGGGGTCTCAAATCCTGCAATCAGTATTCCCCAGGGGTACCTGTTTGTTTGGTTCTGCTGGGAATGCTATGCTCCCAGTTTTTGTGTGTTTGAGCAGGAGAAATGAACTTGGAACATGGAGAGAACATGGAGAGAGCACATACCAGCTGCAGCTGTGCAGTTGCTCAGGTGAGCAAACAGAGCAAACTGAGCTCTGAGATCCCAGATTCTGCAGGGTAATGCGGGATGTGCTCCATGGCATTACTGTTTGTCCTTCTTCACATTTACAGGCAACTTTTGTTTTTTTTGCTATGGTCTTTTGATGGCTTATTTGTATGAGAATTTAAGGACATTTTTGTGATTGATAAAGCAGAGACTATTCTATCTTTTTTTTTACCCAGCTTCATATCCAGGATACAGGAGATTTTCTCTCCAGCCTGCAGAGCAAGATGCACGCCCAGTGTCTGAGAGAATTGGAGTCACAGAATATCCTGGGTTGGAAGGGACCCACAAAGATCATCGAGCTGAACTCCTGTCCCTGCACAGGACACCCCAATAATTCCAGCATGCGTCTGAAAACATTGCCCAAAAGCTTCTGGAGCTCTGGCAGGCTTGGGACCACTACCTGCCCTAGGGGAGCCTGACCACCATCTGGGTGAGAAACCTTTTCCTAATGTCCAGCATAAACTTCACTGATACTGCTTCCTGCTGTTCCCTCTGCTCCTTTCACACTGCTTTCTTGAGGTATTCCTGTGGCCCTGCTGTCCCAGCCCTTACCAACCACGTGCTGCTGGGCTCACGGTTGGGAGTAATGACATAAAACCTCCTTAACACCCCCAAACCCCTCCCAGGGCCCTTTAAAACCTCTTTAGTGTCACTAAAACCCTCCAAGTACACCATAAACCATCCCAGCACCCCCAACACCCCTCAAACCTCCTCAGCACCCCCAAATTCATTTTAGCTCTCTCAGACCCCTCCCAGCACGCCCTAAAGCCCCATTATCACCTCAAATCCCTTTGAGCACCCTCTGAAGTCTCTTTAGCCCCACTAAAACTCCTCCCAGTGTACCACATGCTATCCTAGCATCCCCAAACCCCCCTCTAACCTCAACATCCCCGAAACCCTTTTTAGTTGTGCTTTAGCATCCACGAATCCCTCCCAGCACCCAGAAAAACCCCATTAGCACCCCCAAATGCATGCCAGCAC
Source organism: Vidua macroura (assembly GCF_024509145.1). NCBI lineage: Eukaryota > Metazoa > Chordata > Aves > Passeriformes > Viduidae > Vidua > Vidua macroura. The sequence goes on from NC_071579.1 coordinate 9,157,849, forward strand.
CCGCTAAAACCCCTTCAGCACCACCAAAACTCCTCGTTACCCCCCGCCCAAAACCATCCCAGCGCGCCCGGGGAGCGCGGCGCAGCCCCGCGCCGTGACTCTGCGGGCACCCGGGAGCATCAAAGCTCCAGAGAAGAGAAGCAGCGCCCATAAACTTGGGCGGTGATTGTGTGTAAAGCTCTATTTTCACATAAAACGTAAGAAAGCTCCGCGTGCTCAGCCCGGAGAAAGCCGCACCCACACACCTCGCCCCGCCTGGGCCGCCGTGAGGGCCAGGGGGCGTGGCCTACCAGCCCTCCGGCCCCGCCCCCTCCCGGCGGGGCGGGCCCACGTCGCTGCCATGGCAACGCGTCCGGCGTCGCCCCTAGTAGGCGGCGCGGCGACGTTGGCTCAGGCATTCGCGGCGGGCAGCCCGGGGCGCGCCGGCGGGGTCCTGCGGCGGGCGGCGGCGGCCGGAGCGGTGGCGGCCGGGCGAAGATGGCGGACGTGCTGAGCGTGCTGCGGCAGTACAACACGCAGAAGAAGGAGATCGTGGTCAAGGGCGACGAGGTGATCTTCGGAGAGTTCTCATGGCCCAAGAACGTCAAGACCAACTATGTCATCTGGGGGTGAGCGACGCGGCCGGGGCAAGGGGCGGGTGGGGGGAGAAGTTGCCCCGAAGTTGCGCCCGGGCAGCGGGGACGGGAGTGCCAAGTCCTGGGCGCCCCCGGCGCTCCGCGGGTAGCGAGGGGGACGGGGCCGGGCGGGCTGGTGCCGCCCCCCGCAGGGCCTCGGCGCCCCGGCGCCCTGCCCGGCTGTCCCGTGGGCGATCCCTGTCCCCTGGCAGCCCGGCCGGGCGGGGAGCGCTCGCCGCTCCCTTCGGGAACGTTCCCGGGTCCTGCCCTGGGCCGGGAGAGCCGCGGAGCCGGGGCCGGGCCGTTCCTCGGCTCTCGGCGCTCCTGTCCGTGCCGCCCGCGGGGCCCGTCCTGCAGACTCATGCGATGAGATGGCAGCAGGCAGCTTCTCCCAAGTTTTTCCGGGTGTTCGGTGAAAAAGACGCGTTATGTTGTTGCTCGGACAACGCTCTCAGGCACACGGTGGGATTCTTGGGGTATTTTGCGGGGAGCCAGGAGTTGCAATCGGTGATCCCGATGGTCTGTGATTGTCCTGCCTTGGGTTGTCGGGACTGCTGCTCGTCTCCTGGAGCTTTGAGGCACCAGGAGGAAGCCAGCGAGGCCCGGCCCGACGCTCCCTCTGATGAGCTGTGCAGGTGCTCTGCCCCCACCTGAGGCCTCTTCCTGGGCAGGACCTAGTGCACGCTGTTTCCTAGTTGGTCTTGTCGTAATAAACCAGTAGAGAGAGTGTTTATGTGGCTTAAATGATTGTAGTAGATAAGATGCCTGGTTTTAGAAAGCCTCTAGTAAATGGGGGGTTTTACCTGTTGAATTTCCTAGTACAGCATGGATTGCTTATATTGCAAAGGAATTTTTTGTTTGCCTTTCCTCAGAATTTAGCAGCTGCTTGCTTCTTAGTGTCCTCACTAGAAGCATTCCAATGAGTCTTTTTCAAACTTAAGAGGGAAAAATGCTTCTTGCTAAAGCTCAGGTACTGATCAAAGAGGACATGTCATCCTGTGAACCTTTGTGGAAAAGCAGAAGTACATGCAGATTTCTCACAAAACCCCGAAATTGTAGTTGAGTCTGACCAGGAATTTTTTTTTCTCATAATTATGACATGATTATTACTAGCCTTAGATTGAGAGGGAGAAAGGAAATAAGCCTACTTGCTTATCTTCAGTTGTAGGTGGACTTTTCCTAGCTGATTTTACTTTGTTCCTTATATATTACTAGAAATCTGCTTTTTCATTACCTGTTTTAAGCTTTCAGAAACTAATTTTGGAGTTATTTGTGCTTCCTGCCTGAGTGGGGGATACTGGTATGTGGACTTAAGAGGAAGACAAATATTTGGATAAGCAGTTAGAAGTCTTGGCTGTATTTTTGCTGGGCAATGTGTAGACAGATGTGGTGGTTTCCTTGCTACAAGTTGCTTTTCCCAAGTGGTAACAAGTAGTGGTTAAGTAGACAAACAAGTTTCATTGCCCTTCTGCAGGGAACAAGAAACTGATATGCCAGCCCTATCCTATTGCTCAGGAGAGCTTGGATTAGACTCAGAAATTGTTACCAAAAGCCTAAAAGCAGCTGGAGAGCAAAATTTGCTGTGTACAGCCAGGCAGCTTTATCTTCCTGGTCAAGAAGGATGTGTGGGTGAACAGAGGATTCTCTGAGCGCAGCAGCAGCAGCTCCTGTCAGAGCTGTGAGTGCTCACCCCCTGGGTATGTGTGTGGTGGAATTTGAGGGGTTTTGTTCTTTGGATTGTTTGAAGTGAATTAGTTAATCTTGGTTTAGGCCAGTGGCTTTTGCATTTTTGATAGGATCAGACTGCTCTCAGTTCACAGCATTTCTTGTCAACCACTGTGGCATTTTGCATGTCTCAGCTTTAAATTGAAGACACCGTAAAAATGAGACCAGTTCTGCAAGCCATGCTCAGTAGCTTGAACACCACACTTCAAGAGCTGCTAATTTAGGTAATTGCTACACTCAGGAGGGACATTTTCAAAAACTGTCAAGATTCAAACCCTTTTATATTCAGGTCACTTGACAGGATCCAAATTATGCTTGCACTGAGCAGGTGTTGGTGGCTTAATCTTTCACAGAACAAACCTTGAGTTCTGTTTTAGATGTCCCCAGCACGGTTGCTGTAATTGCATCTCCAGCCTGAAGAGAGTAATGCTAGGCTGAAGAGCAGCAGTGGCATTTGTCCCTGCTAGAATTAGAAGTAGTCCCAGGAGACATTTAGCTGTGGCTCCTCGAGCAGCTTAGCTGGCAGAAGTCAGCAGTGCTGCTCTGCATTGCCTTCTCTCTCTGCTAGCACAAGTGTCACCCAAACAGGGAATTGGGCTGAGGAATCAAGCCAAGTTAAAGGTAACCTGGAGGAAAAAAAAAAAAAAAGTGTGTGTGTGTGGGGGAAGCAACTTTAATCCATTTTAGTTTCCAGATAATAATTATAGGGATGCTCCTGCTGGCACATGAAAAAGGCTAGGTGGTCTGAGATGAAGTGGTTTGTGTGTTTTGACCTATGGGTCTTGAAGAGTAATTAATGAATCTGTTTCAAAACCAAAGGAAGGAATCAATCTACCAGAGAAATTTATTGTTTTGCTTGCCTAGCCAAGGGGCTTGGATATGCAGCTGAGTTTTCAAACAGTGAGCAGCTGGCCCTGGGTATTGTCAGTTGTGTGATACTCAGCATGCTTTGTCTTGTATATTTAAAGTTTTCTGCTTGGTTTTGTGGATGAGACACAGGTCCTTAGTACCTCTGTAAAACTACAGGCTTTGAAACAGGAAAGAGGAAATAAAGCTGTTTAAAATGAATAAATTCCTGGTGCCCATAGGTGGAAGGTGAATGGATGAGGAAGAAGTAAGTTTCTGGTGTTAAAAATGAGCAGTTGAAACTTACTCTCTCCTATTATATAAACATTTCCTCAATTTTTAAGCTGAATTTTATTTTGTAAGAGATGCAATTCTTCCTTATATTTTTGCTTTAATGATTGTCACTGGGTTTGTTGAGGTCTGCCTCCTATGATTTTAATTTTTTTCGTACGTAAATAATGCCATAACTGAATATGAAAAATAACAGAATCAATTTCTATTTCTACTTTAGATGTTTGTAAATTGAATGAGGCAAACTACCCTCAGATCTGCCTGTTTTTAGTTCTCTGTATATTTAGCAGGAGCACACACTGATGTTGAAATGTCAGTTTAGGCTTAGTTTTTCTCCTTGTGTGCAGCTGCTTGTCCATCTGATGATTTCCTATTAATGTGCAATATCTTGTCCTCCTAATAAAACATCCTCTTAGAGCCATAACGAGCACGGGGAATTCTTGTGTGTGTGGTTGAAGTGATGAAGTACCAGCTGTGCCCTGCTGAGCTTTGGCAATGTCTGTGCCTTTGTAACACTGTATTGTTTCAATTAATAGATAATGGCTCAGTATTTGTTTGTATTTATATCTTGTCATTTCTTGCTAAATATTGTAAAGTTTGAGTAGATGACCAGCTGGACTTTACTATCGTGCTCACTGCAAATTACACACTTCAAAGAAAGAATGAGTGATTCTGAACTAAGACAATCTAAAGTGTTTGTTTTAAAATGAAGTGACAGCTGTATCATGTGACATCATGGCTTTGCTTCAGAGCCAGGCCTGATGGAGGAAGCTTTTGTTTCTGCTAGTGCTTCCAGTGTGTTTAGATACCACCTTATCAAAGATCCTTACTGCTTTGCTGCTTGTTCAAACAGTTCCTTGCTAGGAATCCAGTGCTGGTGGCTGCCTGGAGTTGTGAAGCCAAGTTTTAACTTCTTAGCAGTTGAAAGAAAGATCCTGTGTGTCTACTCCCTTTCCTCTGCAGCAACAAAAAGTACAGGCACCCTCCACCTCATGCAGATCAAGTTTTTGGAAGGAAGGGACAGTGGTGAGAGAGACCCTTTATTCTACAGTTTTGGTATCCTGAATCCCTTTTCTCTGCATGTTATTCTTACATTGGTTTTCTCAGGCATCATTGTGAAGGTGAGGTTTTGAACTTTACTGCTGATAATAAGTTCTGAACAGGTTATTGGGCACTCTTAGCTGATTGCAGAAAAGTAATGACAAAGCAGTAGGTGGCATTAAATCCACAGTACTGAGAAAATAGACTTAGAAACTTCTGTTGGTTTAGTAGATTTTTTATGTGGCTCTTTCAGGCTCCATACAGTTGTGACTGAGCATTTTTTGTTTCCTCTCCCTTCCCCCGGTGAGGTTGGCACTTCTGTGGTGTGTGTTTTGGTGCTGATGATGAGCCGTGAGTAAAGCCACTGTACTTAGAGGGAAAACTCTTTTAATGAAAGGGTTTCTTCCTGAAACCTCTTGTTTGTTGAAAATTCTCTACCAGTCTTAAATTTATAGCTTTGGGCTGGTTTTGTGGTGGCTTCTCTTCCTCAGGCTTCAAGGTGAGCCAGCTGGTCAGGGACAGGGACTGGGCAATGTGGAGGAGCCCTGTCCTGCCTGCAGCTGGGGTTTGACACATCCCAAAGTGGGGGTGGGCAGTGGAATTGCTGCCCTTGCTGCTTTCCTGACTGCCAGGGCTGTTTCTCACAGCAGTGTGACTGTTTAGGGAGTAGAGTTTTATGAAACATGAACAGGCATTGCTTCCCCTACAAAATCTTGTAGTAAGAGCATAATGGGTGAACGTGTGAGAGGGGGGAATTCTGTTCAATGTACATGGAGCCAAGCTGGGCCAGGGGTTTATTTGGCCTTGTTTGGTGTTGTTTCTTTTTTTTTCTTTTTTTTTTTTTGTGAATAGTTGCACAGAATAAGTTCCCTTTTAGTCTTAAAAGCTGTATCTTTGAAACAAGCTGTTTGAAAGCTGAGATTGTACTTGATGCTGTTGTGTCACTCTGATGTGGTCTGACTTCAGTATGCGAGCTCACTGTGATTTTGTGTCCTTCAGCATTTTACTGATTATTTTTGTGCAATTAGTTTGTAGTCACGCCTTATTTTAATCTTTGGGCACTGTTTTGAATCCTTTGCTCCCTAGACTTTGTGGAATTTATGTATCCCAAGTTCTCACTGTGCTTTCTCCAATGCTGAGCCTTCTGGCCTGTTGTACCTGAGGATGATGTAATGCTTTATTTCATTTGCAGCTCAGTTCTGTTTGTCTGGCTGTCTCACATGTGATAGACAGTTCCTTTGATAATCAGAATAAATAATGTGAATGAGAGGGAATGTGTACTTATGATTTCCCAAGTCTTGCTTGTTTATTTTGCAACACATCCAGCTCTTATTTTGGATTACTTTGAGAAGGTTTTTTAAATAATTCATTCAATAATGAGGCTGCAAGAACTCATCTCCCTCACCTGTATTTTTTAGCACAATTGAGAGCTCACCAGTTTGGCAATAGCCTGATAATATTAACTGCTTGCTTTTTCAACTGTCATCTGGAAAGAAAAGAGACCTTTTTTAAAAGAGGGTGTGCTTGAGACAGAGATGGAGAAGTTAAATGTTACAATATTTTCCTGTGTTACAGGACAGGGAAAGAGGGCCAGCCCAGGGAATACTACACTTTGGATTCTATCTTGTTCCTGCTCAATAATGTGCACCTTTCCCATCCTGTGTATGTCCGTCGTGCTGCAGTAAGTAGACCATACAAAATGTGATTTTTATCTTGTGATAATGCATATGTGTGTAGTTATTTTCAGGGAATGATAATACCATTTGTGTGTATGAATTTAGCTGGGGAAAGTGAAAATGATCTGCATTGGAGTGTGTATGATTGTTTTTAAACAATCACCTCTGCAGAAGGATCGCATGACAAGTCCTGTCAGGGTGGAGTATTTTTCTTGACAATTCACTTCCTAACAGATTACTCCTTCAAACCACCAAATTATGTTTACAGCAAGAGTTTGTCAACCAATTCTTAACAGTAACGGCAGTATTTATCTTGATGTTCTATGGACATAATTGTTTCCAGCACTAAACTATTTCAGGAATACTTTTGTCCATCTGTTGTGTGGAGTGATCCCAATCTAGGTGATCCTTTAGTACCTTAGATGGCAGGGATCTACAGAATGGAGAAAAGTAGAACAGCTTTGGAGTGGACTTGGAAGTAAGCAATCCAATTAAAAAAATTACTGGTTAAACCCTACAAATAAAGATAAAGGAATTTTAAAAACTCCTTTTAATTTCCATGTTTTCTATGAGGCCACTCTTCATCTTTCCTTGTGCTCCATTGTTACCTGAGACAGCAGTGCTGTGTTGGAGCAACACAACTGAGATGCATGATTTCTATGTATCAATACAGACTCTTGGCAGGGAAGTGTTTGTGTGTGTGATAAAAGCTAGTTCTTGATCTTATTTGCAAGTTTGAAGGGAAGGAGGGAAAAGGCTGCCCTCTCTCAGTTTTGTAGCAAACTTTTGTAAGTTTAATTTTGCGTAGCTGAACATCCTCTAGGATGTGGTTGCACTTTAAGCTTGATAGTTAAACTTCCTTGGGTGGCAGGACACGTGGTCATGTCTTTGTGTGAATGAGTAGTTTTCAGTAAAAGTGAAAAATCTTCAGTGAGTCTCTGTGAGGGAAGAACAGTTTAATGTTACATCTGCTGTCTTTTCAGACTGAAAACATTCCTGTGGTAAGAAGACCTGATAGGAAAGACTTGCTTGCATACCTAAATGGGGAAACATGTGAGTGATGTGTTCTTTTGACTTGGACACACAGTGCTCTTTACTGCTTCATATTCATGGCACAAGTGAGGGGTAGGAGGGGAAGGTTGGGTAACAGTAGGCAGTTTGCATCTTAACTGAATGTGCTGAAACTTCACAAAGTTATTATTTCTTGCATTTTAATTGTGTTCTTAAACTGTTTTGCTTGGATAGGAGCTGCATTCCTACATGCATGTTGAGAGGTGAACTTTATTATTACTATTAACCTACTTTGGTTAATAATTATGTGTTAGACTGCTTAGCATTTATGTTTTTTCCTTCTCTAGACTATGGGAAACTTTCAGTAGTACATTCATCTTGAACGCAAGAAATGTGTGGGATGAAATCTTCAGTTTAATAAAATATATGGACTCACTGCTTTGTCAGTCTGGCAGATTTGCCTAGCATTACATCATCTTGAATTTTTTTTGTTAACAATAATCAGAGAAAAGAGGTTTCTCTGAGAAAAAGAGAAGTATCACCTTTGTAAGTTTCTCTGTTTCATAGGTGGTCTTTAAATTTTAAGTATCTGGGAGTATGAGATTATTTCTGTAATATGATGAGTAAAATCACTTTATATGTATGTATTTTAAAGGGATCAGCAGGTTGTCTTTTTTTTTTTTTTTTAAACCTAGGCAAACCAGTAGATCTTGAGTCTAGATTAGATTCTAGAGTCTAATTCTCATTGTGGCTCTGTTTTCTTTTATGAGTGGTATATAGAGATCATAGAATCATTGATTAATTTATTTTGGAATGGACCAGAAGAGGTCACCTGGTCCAGTCCACTTTTCAGAGAAGGGCCAAATGGCCCTGAGCAACATGATTTAACTTTACATTCAGTCAGGTTCTGAGTATCTCCATTCCACTAGTCCCAGTGTTTGACCACCTTTGCTACCTAATATGCAGAGTTTCCATTGTTGCACTTTATCTGTTGTCCTTCTTTCTTTTATACCCAAATATTATTGCAAATATTTCTATTTAAACTGAATGTTCTGTTTGAGTGCAGCAACCTCATCAAGCATAGACAGAAGTGCTCCACTTGAAATTGGTCTTCAACGATCCACTCAAGGTACAGTTTAACTAAAAAATAATTTTGATGTTATTTTACAAAAATCTACTACAATCTTGCATTTTTAATGTTCTCTTTTTCTTGTAGTTAAAAGAGCAGCAGATGAAATATTAGCAGAAGCAAAGAAACCAAGAATAGAGGTAATGACAGTGACTGTCATCAATACAAATTGGTGGTGGAGGTAAATTACGGTGTTCATCTGTTTTTGTAGGAATTCCATTGGGTTACCTCTCCTTTGTTGTATGGAGTTCTTCTTTTTTTGGGAATGGGAACTGGAAGGGGTTGCACTTGAAGAATTGTGCTTCTTGAGGAAACTTCCAATAGCTCTGCACTTAATGATAATGCCCACATCAAAAATCATTGGAAATAGAGGTTGTCCTTGCAAATACTTCTGAATAGCTTTAATTCTAGCTGTATTTATATTTGAAAAGAGAATGCACAAGAATTTAAACATGACTGTTGCTTCCAGGATGAAGAGTGTGTGCGCCTCGACAAGGAGCGCTTGGCAGCTCGGCTGGAAGGGCACAAAGAGGGCATCGTGCAGACGGAGCAGATCAGGTGGGCTTGCTTTTCCTTAGGCCTAATGCTTAATTACAGGATGGAGGACAATTCTTGTGCTGTTCCAAGCAGCCAGTTTTACTTCTGTCCAGCAGCTCTCAGTGGAAATTTTCCTCTCTTTGATACTCTCAGTAATGTTTGAGGAGTCAGACCTTGAAACACTTACAACAGTGCAGATTTGAGGCATTTATGAAATCCATAATTATAGATAACCATATGAAAAAGATGTATTTTGAATTATTTATTCCTATTTCTTATATAGGGGTACTTAAAAGGAAACTATAGGGGAGAAAATCTAATTGTGGCATGGTTAGAAAGCATAATAAAATTTAAAAGTATGTGTGATTTTGTATAAACTAATAATTTGGATGCTACCTTGAGTGTAGCATTACAACTTTGCAATGCTGCAGTGAGGATTACTATGTGTTGTTTGAATTAGTTTGTATTCTCTAGTTACCAGTGCTTTTGATGCTGAATGTAAACAACTACCCCTTTAAAAAAAGTACAAATATTTACAGGCGTTGAGTTTCAACTCCATGCTAGACCCTGCAACAAGTAGCAACACAAAGAAGTTACTTCCCTTCCCCATAACATAGTTACAAAGGAGAATGCTTCACAGCCAGTACTTGCATTGATTTTTTCATGAATTCTCAAAGAAAAAACAGCCCCATGTAATAGTAAATTTGGTATGGACAGTTAGTATTGTGCAATTCAGTCTTTATCTTTTTTTTCTTCAGCTCACCTGCAAAACAGCAGGGCTCACTGACATCCCAGTGCTGTGTTTACAATTAAAAACAAACACACATAGGCGTTGCACTCTTGGACTCGAGTGAGCTCTCTCAAACCCAGGTTAATGTGGACAAGGTTACCACCATCTGTTGTTTGCTGGCCTGCACAGTCTGAGAACTACCACATCTTCCAAGGGACCAAGTCCACATAACTGCACCTCAACCAAGGTTTAGAGTAATGCTTTGAAAGCCTCAGAGCAGCCAGGGGTTGGTTGGCAAAATTGTAATCCACTAAAAATAACAGGGAACTGAAATTTGGATGTTGTTATAAATGAAGGTGTTAGTCCTGATGCCTTACATTTGGATTCTTTATTTTTGTTTGGTGTAGATAGGATTTTTGGATGGTCTTTGTGTTAGTACTGTGAGTCTTTTGTCTCAAATTGGATTCACATGCCCGAAACAGCAATGCCAAGCCTATATAATATTTCAGTGTATATATAAGGTGACTGTTTTGTGGTTTATAGCACAGCCTTAAACTTTGGCAGGATGAAGTTACTAATTCACAAATTCTTTCAGAAGAATTGTTTGTGCAATAATTCAGTCTCTACTGTTACTTTTGCTCATTTAGGTCCTTGTCTGAAGCTATGTCAGTGGAAAAAATTGCTGCTATCAAAGCCAAAATCATGGCAAAGAAAAGATCCACTATCAAAACTGATCTGGATGATGACATAACTGCTCTTAAACAGAGAAGTTTTGTTGATGCTGAAGTGGATGTAACTAGAGATATTGTCAGCAGGGAGAGAGTATGGAGGACAAGAACTACAATCTTACAAAGCACAGGCAAGGTAATGCTCTGGATATGAAGCTGGGTTTTATGATCCCTATGACAAACTGCATTTTTATTTTCTGTATCTAATTTGTTAATCAGAGATGACAGGGGGATTGTGCTCAGTGTTCTTTGTAAAGGTGGGTTTGCAGGACTGTTGGCACAATGACAGAAGAGTTTGTCCTTATCATGTTACAGTAAATCTAAATTGTATCATTTAAAAGATACTAAGTAATCACCTAATTCCTCTTAACCAAAGCTGCCTTGGGCCCTGCAGTGGGGAGGGCTCCATGAATGGATTGGAAACAGACCAAAGTGGGGAGTAATTGATAGAAAGAACAAAGCAGGTACATTAAAAGCCCAGAGGCCTTTATGTTGTGGAAAACACCAAAGAAGTAAGGAGGAAAAATGCTGGAATGAACAAAATCAGAAAGTGTTACCCTGAAGAGGTTTTTGTCCCTTGATGCTACTTTGGGCTGCACTTCATTATGTGCTGTTCTGAACATGGTTGCAAGCACAGCTGACAGCTTGCTCTCTTTGGACAGTGAGGCTTTCTTTATTGCAGAGCTACTTGGCACTAAATTTCTCAAGGAAGCAGTAAGTCAATTTCTAAAAGATTTCAAGAGTCTGTTTTTGTGAGATTATTGTCAAACTGCATCCTTTGCCTTCACTACTTCTTTTAAGTATTGTCACAGGAAAATAATGTTTAGAAGTAAATGAACTCCCAGTCTTCATTTGTCTTATTTTTAACAGCATTTTACAGTATTTTACATAGCTCTCAACTTCCCAGTATTGTCCCAGGGCATTAGTGGTAGAATAATTTAATTCATGAATTATGGGGTAATTACTGGGTGTGTGACACATTCCTGTGTGCCACCTACAGAGCGAGTGTTGCTTCTTTGAACCTCAGAGATTTGTAGCAGCCTCGCTGCTGAGAGCTGATAAATTGGTAAAAGCTTTGATGTTTTAGTCATTGGGAAGGTTTGTACTGAAAGAACCTGCATAGCTCTTCTTCCTTTTGTGAATCATTCATGGCATTCCTATCTCTACTTTTCTTCCAAGTGACATGACAAAGATAGTGGGGAAGAGATGAATATTTTTGTGGTAGTATCCCTGTAGTAACAGTGAGATGAAGTAGTGACTTTAAACAAAACATGACATGGGGAGAAAGACAGGAAACAAGAGGTGAAGTTTGTTCTTGGACTCTAGCATGCAGTTACTGTGAGCAGCCTGATGAGTGTATGGGCATAACAGCAAATCTTCTATTTCGGTTTGTGCAGGGTTGCAGGAACATTCTTGATAGCTTGGACAGCAATCACCGAGTGTTAATGTTTATATTTTCCAACAAGTAGCAATGAAAGTAAGTAGATAGAGAAACATCACATGTTACTGAGGGCTGTGATTTACCACAGAACAGCTCAGGTTTTTAATTTGTTCTTTGGTTGGGAGGGTATTTTGGTGTGTGTTTGTTTTTTGGGTTTTTTTTTTCTTTTTTTTTCTCTATTTCAAGAACCTTTGTAAAAACCTTCTTGAAAGTTGTGAAGAAACTCAGATACATTGTCTCAGGCAAACAATTTCTTCCCTTCTTCCCTGTTCCTCTTAAGAATTTTGATCAGGGAAGCATGATACTGCTCTGCAAATGCTGTTTTGACTCTTCTATATGATACTTGAATTGCTGATGTGCCTGATAATTCTTTTTATTGTAAATTTTCACTATCTGCTTAGTATGGGCTTATCTGCAGTCTCTTGAATCCTTCTGGAGTATTTAAAAGCAAAATTGAGTTCAGCAGTGCATGCCTTTTTAATATCTGAATTCGTTTGGAACTCCTGGGTGAATGGTAGCAAACATTGAGCACTCCTAAATGTAAATTTTGTTTTTTCTTTGCAAAAATTGCTTCAGTTCAAGGCTGCTTCTGAGGCTCTTTTCCACAGAGAAACACTTCTCTGTGTGTAAGTTTTCCCAGTGTTCTCTGTAATGAACTAAGATGCAGAAACAGCTTAAGATGCAAAAAGTACACAAAAGTAAAAGGCCACAGTAGGCCACAGTAAAAAAAAAAAAAAATCTCTTGACCTTTTCAGCTTACTGACAGGTTTCCTCTGGTTTTGATATGTTTGAAGAAAATATTGATTCCTCCAGCAATATGCTCCTCCAAATTCTTCATAGATGCCAAAAATATTAACTGTATTTCTGAAGCATTTACTGTTTCTCCTTTTGGATACACTTCCCAATTCTGAAGTTTGCTTTATACAACTGTTCTAGGATGTTTTTTAAGTCTCTGGTGATGTAGTGTTCTCTTTTAACATTTGAAGTTCTCATGATACTTGCATTCTGTCCTTTAACCTGCTGCTTTTATTGCCAGCATCTTCACTGTCACAAATCTCCCCTTGCTGGAATTACAGTGATAGATTTTTTTTTCCTGGCTGTGAGGTTTTTTTTTTTTTTTTTTTTTTTGGTTTATGAGAATGTGTAATTTGAGTGCATTGATACTCCTGTTGTAGAAGGTGCTTCAGCAGCTGTGTCATTGCCAGTTTATTTGACCCTTAAGATTTCTGTAATGCATCACACAAGGTCCCTTGTCTGTATGACCTCTCTGCTACCCTCTTTTGATCAGATGTTGCATTGATCCCTGGATGTCTTTTTACTGATTTCTGTGAGATTCCTATTGTTTGTAAAACCAGACATTTCAGTTCACCTGTCCTCTTTTGGTTTGCATTTGCATTTATCTGCTTGCTTATTGTTAAGTTTTGCTTAAATTTTTTTGAGTTATTATTCCATAGTTTTCTGTATGGTTAATATGCAGTTCTACCTCTTTTGGAAAGTCAGTGTTTGATTTAATTCCTAGTAGATGAGTCATCCTGCTCTTTCTGTTTGAAATATTTGGTGGCTTTCCCTAAGTCTGTAGTGTAATCTTCTAGATTTTTATCAATAATGTGGCATTTTTATGTAATCACTTTTCAGAACCAAATTGCATCTGTTTAGTATAAGGAATTTTTTTTTTTCTTTCTCATAGTAGTTTAATTTTAGAACTCTTAACAGTATATATTGTTTAAAGGAATTTAATTTCAGGAAGAGTTTTGAATCCATACATAGATTATTTACTATCATAAGTGTTTAAAATTTTAAGTTTTGCATCAGTGCTCTGCACAGGTTTCAGTTGTGTGCATGTTTTTAGATAAATGGGAGGCTGTTTTATAAAACAAACCATGGAACACCTAGAAAAAAAATATTTTCATACTGAAATTGATTCTTTCCTTTCACATCCTTCCTCTAGCTTTCTTTCCTGAAAGTCCTTTTGTTTTTATGATCTTCTGTAGCAGGCAACAGCAATCTTTTCGGAAGGAAAAACCTCCTCATTTTATCTCTTCTGTAAATGTATTTGGCACTTGAATTTTTCCCGTGGGAACAAATTAAAGTAGCATTCACAGGTATATTTGGAGAGTGTGTTTTTGTCTGCGCCTGCTGGTGTACTTGATTTATATTTCCTTATTTATTTTTAATCTCCCAGATTGCTCAGAACTATTTCTTAGATAAGCAGCAAGGTAACTGGGTTGGCTGTGTTGAGCATGCTCTACTCGTGTGCAGAGAAATCTTAAAGCTGGGATCTTGGAAATGCACTAATACTGGCCCTGTGAATTTGTAACTTTTTGAAGTGAACCAGTGTTCTGATATGAGCAGCTCTGAGCATTTTGGATGTTCTTTAAAAAAAGGAAAAAATCTTTCATCCTTTTCTTTGTAGAGTGTGGTGGGTTGACCTTGGTTGGATGGATGACAGGTGCCCACCAAGCTGCTTCCCTCCTCAGCAGGATGGCTGGGAGAAAACAACATGCAAAAAAAAGTGTGGTTGAAGATAAAGGCGGTTTATTAAAAACAAAGAATGTGTGGGGAAGCAAAGGAGGACAAAAGATCTAGTCTCTGCTTCCCATCAGCAGGAAATCTCTAGGCACTTCCTGGGGAGCTGGGCTTGGGTATGTTTAGGAGCTGCTCCAGAAGACAAATATTGTAACAAGAAATGCCCTCCTCCTTCTTTCTCTTAGCTTTTACTGCTGAGCAGATGGGGAATATCCCTGGAGTCAGCTGTCCTGGCTGGCTGTCCTCTCAAGATCCTGCCCAGCCCCAGCTGACAGGTGAGGAGGCTGCCTTGGTGCTGGGTCAGCACTGCCCAGCAGCAGCCAAAACACTGGGCTCTTATCAGCACCTCTCTGGCTGCAAGGCACAGTGCAGCACTACCAGGGCACTAGGACAGAAGTAACTCCACCTCAACCACACCCAGTTCATGGGAAAATGCTACACTTTATTGCTAAAACTTTAAATTTTGGCCAGCATTCTTCAGTTATCTTTTGTCACAGTTGCAAGTATATGAGACTTATATTTTCTCAAGTGAACTCTAACCCTCTGTACAAGGAAATAACATAATCCAGCCTGTCGAAGGTATGGGAAGTCTTAAGGGCTATAGCACATAACCTTTCTAAATCTCTTCAGCTGAGAAGTGAACAGTAGCTGCACACTCCTGATGTAAGTGTATTGTCCAGGCAGACACTGGACAATTTTTCCACATCTGTCAAATATTGTCCACTGGACAATATTTCCACATCTGTCAGCAGCTGGCTCAGCTGCTGCTTTGGTGGATTTCTCAGCTTTTAGCATATCTGTAAATATTTTCTCCTCCCTGAGCCTTGTGTAAATCTTTTGAAGACATTGCCAGGCACTATATGGCAATGAGTGACCTGTATGACATCTTAACATGACTGCCTGCCTGGAGACAGTCCAGGGAAAAGCACTGAAGTAGAACCATGTAAGTTGGACAGGAGAAATTGGCATTTCAGGTGTACATAGTTCTAATGGAGCTAGGTGTGTATCAAATCTAAGAATGATGGGATGTGGGCTCTTTCTGCAGGTAACTGGTTATAATGGAAAAGCTATAAAGACTTGGTATGGGATCAGAGTTAGGTGGAGCTGAGTCTCTGTAGTTTCCTAACCTTTACATCATGAAATTGTATCTTTTTGTAAGTGTAACCTTGTTCCTTTAAGTGTGTATTACTTACAAGGTCAAGGTTGAAATGTTGAAGCAATGGTCTGTTTTTTTTCTTGCTGTTGCGTCACTGCTGCAGACTGGTGAATTGGATCCTCTTGCAGTCTGGGTAGTTATACTTTCCCTGCTTAATATATACAAAAAACCTAAGAAAATATTCTAAATTACATATTTTTTAATATAAAATTGTTCTTTTTTTTTTTCTAATAAGGTATGAACTAAGCCTGAATAAAATAAAATATTTTCCTGCCTTGATCCTCATATATCCTCTGTTCTTATGTGAAAGACTTAGACTGGGCTATCCAGCACATTTTCTTCAGTTTTGTGTTGAAAGCCTAGATATCTTGTACTGTATAGCAAGTAATTTGATTAAATAAACAACTTTGTTTTTAAGCCTTCATAGATTTTCAGCTTTCATATCTTTAGTTATTGCAGCCCCCTTGTAATGTACTAGTTATCTGTACTTTCCCTAAGAAAAGTTACTTGATGACCAGCGTGTTGTTATCCATGACACAAGATGTTAGCACAGAAGGGAGTCAAGCTCTAGTTTAAGTTTATACCTCTTGACTGTGAGTTTTATGTATTAAATTTCATAATTTTGATTTATATTTCCCCATTGTGCCACCCCCAGCTTCTGGGTATTTTTGTGTGCATGGTGAGAGAAGACCAGAACTGAGTAGGATGATTGGAGTTTATAGTTGACCTAGCTAGAGGGATTGGCATTTTCCTGCTGTGTGGCATTTACCTTGAATGTAACCCACAATTGCAAATTTGTCTAATACAGCATCTGAATTATTCCAGAATGTTATTTTGTAGTCTTCTGTATTCTTGTACACAAGTATTAAAGAGCAGAACTGGTTTTTTTTTGTGTATGTAGCTGATTTTTGTGCTGCTCATGGTTTTTAGTTTTGTGTTACCACCTGCAAAATATTACTATTGCAGTTAGTACTTGCATATTTTATTTTTAAAATTAATATATTCTCTTTATAGGTTTGATCCTTTTCATAGGAACTACTGTATTTGAAGTAAATTTGAGAAATCATGTTTTCAGTTCCTTTCAGCTCTCATATTTTTGTTCTGATAAATCTTGACCATTCTTACTAGTGAAGTCACCTGTGAGGAGGTTAATACTGCAGTTGTAATTAAAGTTTCAATAATTTAAGTAGCTGGAAAAACAATTTTGAAGCAAGATTAATAGTATTTTAATCACTTTAGACAACTAAGAGGTCTGAGAGTAAAATTTTGCTTATTTTAAAAGAATTTAATTGTAAAAGCATCTTTCTTTGGGCTCTAGGTGGCAGAATTGTCTCACGTTAGTGACGTTCACAGCAGTGAGACTTTAATAGCAAATTGAAAAAGGAAAGGTGTGCCAGGCTAAGAGCAGCCAGTGTCCTCATCAGTCCTTCAGGTGGAGCAGGAGGCTGGCTTTGGAGTGGCTGTGCACAAATGTCATGGTACAGCTTGAGTGCCCAAACTCCAGTTGATGCAGGACTGGCTTCCTTAGGAAAACTAGGCACATTAATTTATTGCTAACAGGCACTACTGCAAACATTTTGAATGTAGCATGTAAGGGAAAGATGGGCCAGATTTTAAAAATAGTATTTACATTGAGCAATAATAAATCTTGTCTATATGTGCCTTGAATTTGACCAAAAATCTGTAGAAAAAAGCATTATGCTTCCTGAAAGAATATTTAGGTCAGCTATAAAGTAGTTGCTTAAAAACATAACTATAAAAAAAATGTATTTCCATATGCTGCATTCATAGGAGAAATAAACTAGGATTATGTATCAAGGGGATTGGGATTTTTGAGATTTTATGCTGTACTGTATCTTCAGGCTGTTACAGTGTTGTTGCTGTTTCACACTTCTGAATTAACATTTCAAATTAAATGTTTCAGTTGTCTTTCATATAATATTCTTGCTATAAAAATTTAGTGAAGATTACATAGAGCAAGTGAAAATTGTACCTTTTTACTGAACACATGGTCCACAAATATACAGGGAGCATAGTCCTCAGCTCTACAGACAGCAAATATACTCACAGCTATGTTTTCAGTTCAGCTTTAGGAATACACAGTTCACTTCTTGAGTGGAACACAAAGAAATGCCCAGATTAACTTTTTGTGGAAGGAGTGTCTGATTTTTATTTTTCCCCCAACAGTTAGTAACAAGTTCAATTTTTATCAACCTTCTTTATAGGCTTCCTAATCTGAAGCTTGACAAAATCATGTGCTCTTAGTTGTTTAGCAATATAAATTCCAGGAGTGTAATGTGAAGTTCTTAAACTACCGTTGTCCTGAAAGCAGGATCACAAACACCTATTTATTCAGGTGGTTAACCTACAATCTCCTGTGTGGCAGTGTGCTTGTTGTGTGCCCCAGCATGGCTTGTCTAGCTCCAAAGTGTGCAGAGAGCAGTTTGAGGGGTACTGTGAGTCCCTGCAGTTGGAAGTTACAAGAGCAGGGAGGAGAGAAAATCAACTTCAAACTTGGTGAACAGTTTGCAAATTGAAGATACATATTCTGAAGGCATAGAAGAGTGATGCCTTAAATGATTTGTTACTTTTTGATTTGAATTTGAAATTTAAATATATGCTTTAATTTTAGATGTGCAAAATATTTTCTTTTAAATATACAGTTTATCACTTCATGTTCCTTATGAGCAGTGTTTTAATTTCTGCTGTGCTTTTATGAGGCCATCTCAATGCTGTTTTCATTTTTCTTGTCATGCCATATATAGGAATTACTGAAAATGTGTGATAGGAATATTGCCTTTTTGGCACAGCATCATGCCTTTCATCATGCCAATGGCTGTAAAGGATTTAGCAGTATGTCTCAGCATATCAAGCAAATGTGTAAAGAAATGTAGTTGGGGCTCAATTCTTCCTTCTCTAGCCCTGCTCTAAGTCTGGACAATGTTTACAGCATTCTGCAGCTCTTGATTTTCCTGGGATGCATGTCCAAGAAACCCTTACTGTCAGTTCAAATAAGAGTTTTTTTTAAATTTATATGTTTTTCCTTAGGCTCCTCTTTCTCTGCAGTGAAACACCAGAGTGTAAATCTGATTAAAAATTGGTTACAACTTAGCTATAGGAAAGTTTTGAAGCACTGTAAGCCATATTGTTTAACAAGCTATATACTTCTAGTTTTACATGTTAGATTTAAGGTTTTATTTTTGTCTGATGATAGAGATGAAGTATACTTTTCTTCAATTATTTTTCCTCTACAATTGTTTTCAATGAAGCTGAAACCAATGTTTATCCTTGATGATCTCTATTAGAAAAGTATTTATTTTTGCTAGCATGATAAAGCTGCTGTAATGACTAGAAGTCTTTGCTAATGAGAATTAGAGTTATGGTGGGCTACAGAAATTAAAGACTGCAATTTTTTAGACTAAACTGTGATATATTGTGATGGAAGTATTTTTATTACAAAAGAAATTTAGTTAGTGATGTGACTTCATTAAGCCTTCCTCATCAGAGCAGTCTGATCTGACTGGCCCTGGGATTTCTCCACAAACATCCTGGCATTAAATCACCACCAGTGATAGTAACTTGATTTGGTGTATGTTAGTCACTGTGTTGGCAGGGGATTGAGCATCTGTGCAGGGAAACAAATATTTTGATGTTTGGGGTTCTTTTCCATTTTCTTTTCTGCTCTGTCCCTCAGGACAGAAGTTTTTGGTAGTAGAAATGCTGCACTTGATTATTAAGTTTAACTAAATCTAGGGCAGAAGCTAATGGATATTCATACTCTGATCTCTGAAGGGAGGAACAATGAAAACCTAGCAGTCTTCAACTCTGCAGGGCTTTACAAATGAGCAGGTACATGCAGTGGACTTCCTGCTCAATCATTTTTCTGTCACAGTAATATAATCCCATATCCCTGACCAAGCCAGTGACCAGCAAGAAGATGATGTTAGTTTGAGTGCTTGTTAAAACACTGCTGGTTTTCTCCCCTTCCAAACAGCCATTAGTTGTGGCCCTGGGGGACTTGCATTTTCATGCTGTGGAAAAAAGACATCAGCAAGAACACTTCTGATTCCATGCTTATTAGTGGCTTGTTTTCAGCAGATGGGAGAAACAACCTTGTGGGGTTTTTTACCTGAGTTTGGTCCAGGATGTGCAATTTAAGGCTATTAAAGTCCCATGTGTTTAAAGGCCTTGGAAAAGCTCATCATTTGAAGTTCCAACTCCCTTGAAGACTATATTAATTGTAGGTTTTATGAATAAAATACAGATGTGAATGTTGGTTGTAACTTCCTTCTGACTGGGAGATTTGGCTTCTGCATGGCCAATCACTCTTAAAACATTGCTCCTGTTGTTAATTAGTTCCTCCTTGTATGTTTCAGAAGATGGAGTAGCCTTGTTTCTTAGAGACAGTGTGTGATAAAGCACAGCAATCACAAGAATTTTGATTGATATGATGCCCAGCCCACGATTTGGGAGAAATCTGAATTTCCAGTAAAAGCTTGTAGTTTAGACTTTGAGTATCCTTTTATAATTGATATGTGCATGGCTTGCAGCTCTTGCAAGTTTCCCCCCCCACCCTGGGATTTTTCTGACTGAAAAGAACTCTAAATACAGTTTTGTGTGAGTTCTTTCAGACTTTGTCAAAAGAACTGGGTTTGCTCAGGGGATGGCTTTGCCTTTATAAGTGGTTTCTGGTGGTTTTCCAGTTCCTGCCCTTGGTGGCTTGCAGTGGATTGACAAAATGTTCACTGAGGTCAAGTGAGCAGGCTTAGGGAAGCTTTGCAGTACAACTCTAAGTGATTTCTACAAAACTCACCCCAGAAGTCTTTGTTTTGTAATTCATGTTTTAGTGTCATGATACCAGTGGTGTTAACACCACTTCAGTGTTAATATACAATACTCTGGAACAGTGTTAGCATTTTGTGAATATTTTATATTATTCTGAACCAGTAAAAAAAAAAAAAAAAACCCACTGTTTTCCCTAATTGATAAAAAGGTTTATTTTACTGATGAATCATTACCGAAAATTGATATTAGTAGCAGACATTGTGTACAATTAACTCTGTACCTTAGAGGTTACAAGTGCTTTGAGAGGAGTTTGGTTTACCTTGTGGTGTAATGAAGCCAGTTCGATTTAGCAGGTGTGGGCCTTAAAGAATAGGGGGTAGCAGTGGTGCCTAAACCCCTGTTTTAAACATAAAACCCTGTTAATGTTTGCATCCTGTCACAGAAAAGGGGTCAGAAATCAGCTATTGAGACAATTGGTGCACCAGTTTTGGTTTTCGGTGAAATGTAATTTAACCAAGTGGTGTCTTCACCTGGATGATTGTTATGTGAAATGCAGATGGTCAGTAAGGCTCACAGGTACCTGATATCTTTTTCAGAACTTTGCCAAGAATATTTTTGCAATTCTTCAATCAGTTAAAGCCCGAGAAGAAGGCCGAGCACCTGAGCAAAGACCTGCACCAAACACAGCACCAACGGTAAGAGAAGTGTTTGGCTGAACAGGAGGGCTGGGACACCAAAAGTGAGAGTACAGTGTCTTCTCACTATTACATACACAATTTGTTTTGGTTTACTTCCAAAAAATGCACGTTTTTCAAGCATAACTTCACAGCTATTCTTTAACTTAAGTTGCATTTATTGATATTTAAAGAGTTGAATATATTAGTTTAATTAGTTCAATATGCTCTTGTTACTGAGAGATGAATCTGCTAGTGCCAGCTTCTACATCTATCAAGCATTAGCCACATGCTGCATCTATTTGCAAAGAGTGTATTCGATGAGAGTGCTGCCATTTCAAATGAAATGTTTTGCTGCTTTTCTGACAGATAGGGTAGCAAATGTTTAAGAATCTGGAGCATGACTCATGAGTGGGAACAGCTCGAACCAGCTTTCTTTTGCCTGTAATAAATCAGGACAGACTTAGAGCTGTATTGTTTACTTCTATCCAGGTATTAGACAGGATTTGTTTAGAATTGTGGTGTTTACTATTGTGTTCTATTAAACCTAATATATCTCTGAACATGGTGGTAGTGTGCTCTGAAAGCTGTTTAATTGTACTGTGTTTTGTTTTGTTAAATGCTGCTATTGCATTTAACAAAGAACTAAATTTAAATAGCAAGATGAATTCCAACATGTAAATATTTGCTTTGTGTTGAATTTCTTACATTATGCATAGCATTATTCAAATGTCCCACTCAGAATAAGTGTGAATACATAACTAAGGCATCCACAAAAAGGATTGAATTGATATGGAGTGTGCTTCTAGTTTAGTGCTTTTTAAAAACTTTTTTTCCAGAATGCCTTTTTTTTCTCCGCAAAATTTGTTTTTGTTTATTTAACAAAATTTTATCTTAATCAGGCTGACAAGGGGAATTTAGTGTGGCTGAAGCCTTAATCATGAATTGTCAGTTAATGTTTTTTTTCCTCACTAAATCTTTAAGTATAACAAAAACTCAGTAGAGATTTTAATAATGTAGTTTGTTACTGTTTGTTATTTTACTTTTGCCTCAGGTAATCTCTTTGCATTCAGTACTAAGCTGTTTCTGTAAGACTGTAAGTGCATATTGAATGGAAACATCAGAAGTTTTCAAATGCATTGAAACTCCTACAGAAATGAACTGGTTTTATACTCTTGAGTAGTTCTAAGTAACTCTTCATGAAATTCAAAAACCATCAAATAACTTTTAGTATGTTTTTCTAATGCTATTTAACCTGTTTTAGGATCCCACTTTACGGAATAAGCAACCTATTCCAGCTGCCTACAACAGATATGATCAGGAAAGATTTAAAGGCAAAGAAGGTAAGTTGATTGCAGAATTTTTTTCAAAAGGGAAAAAAAAAATTGAGAACCAAAATTGACAAGTCACCAAGTTCATATTAGTGGATTTTTCTCTACTATCATTTCACAAACCTATGAAAAGACAAAAAAAAAAGAGCTGTAACTATGCCTCAAGACAGCTTTCCAAGTAATGAAATCCAAAAGTACTATTTTGTAGAAATTATTTCTACCTCTTAGGAAGCAAACTGAAAACTTAAAACCAGAACTTCTTGGGGGGGGGGGGAAAAAAGGTTTGGGGAGTGTCCTGTGCAATTAATAAAAAATCACAAGTGCAAGGATAACTGTCAGGTGCATAACATATAATAGATTCCCTCTCCTCAAACAATCACAGTTGCTCTAAAAGTTGCCTCCAGTAATTTCAAGTAAATATTATGTAGTTGTGTCTATTTAAAATAAAAAGCAAACTGAAAACAGCGGTGCACAACATAAATACCATTCTGGAGAGGAGATGGAAACAATCTACAATATTGAAGAATTCTCACAAGTTTTAAAAGATGGTGAACACTGAAGTTGAGTGATGATTTATCTTTCTAGTGCAATTTTTCTCCTGTCCCCATTGCTTTTTTTATCTTGTTTTTAGCATAAGTTCAGTTACTTCACTTTCATGTCTTGCTGTGGTTTTATTTTGCAATCTTGTGTTTGTTGTGCTTGGATGGTTTTGTGCTTCTTGCAGAAGGTCATGCAAATTTTGTTACATTACTGAATTGCCTCTTCCTCCTCTGTGATTCTGAGAATGTGATGTTGGGGTTTCACTTGGTGCTCAAATGGGATTGACTGGACTGCAGCAATTGTTCCAGTTGAAAGATTTTTTTTTTTTTGTGATGTGGTCATATTCTACCTGCCTAAGTCACTGTCACACTCCATTCTAGAGTGTGTTTTTCTTCCTTAACTTTCTGGTTACTTATATTTGGTGTAGTCACACGAAGTTAATTTTGTATTTCAGGTTTCTAAGGATATTTAAAGAAATACATAGGTTAAGAATACCAAGTTAGCTAAGTGTAGGCTAGCACTGGAAATAAAAATGAGGTGTTGGAAAGAAGGTATTTTAAACATGAGATTGACTTATGAAAGATATTGGTACATCACTTATGGAAGTTACATAGAATTAGTAATTTTACATCTGGATTTCTTAGGAGAGCACCTAGAGATATTTGAGATCTTCTTTGGCTTCAAATTAACTTTAGAAAATAATAAAGATCTCATTTACTTCTAGGGTATTCTATTGTAAAACTATTCACTTCTAAATTGTAGTCTAACTGGCACTCTGAGTACAGGTGGTTTTCCTGTAATAATTAGGCATTAATGTGCTGATAATGTCATTTGCTTAAAACTGAATGATGCACTTCACTTGCAGCTCTGCCACAAGTGAACTCATTCCTTATGGGATTTTTAATTTAGTTGCCCTCGAAGCTGTGGCTCCCAAATATTCAGTGTAGAATTGAGACTACAAGCAGAAATAGTCATCCATAAAAATAAAATAAGGCTTTTTTTCATTTTCATTAAACTCTGGTTTTTACACTAAGTTGAGTAAGAACTTGGAATCACACTTTTTTCTGTAAAGGTTGCAGTATTGGGACTTTAGGGAAAGAATTCTGAAGGAAAAGCAAGATAATTAAGTTCAAAGGGTAATAACTTGGAGTCTTTATGCCATTGTATCCACATTTATTTAGTAATGGTGGATAGTACCTACGATAAAGCTGAATCCTACAGATTTCTGCCATTCTGAAGGGTTTCCACACCTTGCCCTCTGGGACTGCCTGTGGCTGGCTGCAGACTGGAAGGCAGGATGGTGTGGTGCTTGTAACAATGGGCACAGTGGTTGGTTTGGTTAAAGATTGAAACAAAGCCAAAAGTCAATGTCTCGAGGCTTTTTTCTTTGTGTTTGCTGTTTCCTCAGAGGTATTAAAATCCTAGGAAGGATTCACAGTAGTCCTCTTCTAGTTGCAGCAGGATTGTGGCATATTGCCTATATTCAGTTTTGTATGATACTATAGTATTTAAAGTTTAGGCAGCAAAGAGGTGAACTGTTTTTCTTTGAATATTTGTGGGCTTTAATAGAGAGTTTTTCCATTCACTGTCTTGTCCTTAGCATAAGAAATTCAAAGCTTGTAGAACTAAGAGAGTAAATTTAGGAATTTTAACATGCATTAAGTAAACTGTTGAGTTGCAGCCAAATTTCTCTGCTTCTTGTGGTGGATCATTATTTCTGATGTAATGTATCAGGATGCCTCTCTGGTAGACTAACTTAGAATTTTTATGCCAGATGGGACAGGCTTTGCTGCTAGAGTGGTTTAATAGTCAGTGTGAGGGGGTGGTAAATGTGCTGTTCTTGAAGAGCAAACAGTGAATTCCAGGTGCATTCAGTGGAACTGCTCAGCAGCCCAGGGGCAGCACTTGGTCACCTTTCGTCCAGCAGTGGTCTTGTTCCTGCAG
The DNA here is from genome assembly GCF_024509145.1 of Vidua macroura. NCBI lineage: Eukaryota > Metazoa > Chordata > Aves > Passeriformes > Viduidae > Vidua > Vidua macroura. The sequence goes on from NC_071579.1 coordinate 9,182,574, forward strand.
CTTTGGTCAGGCAGGACAGAGAAACCTTTCCTTTGACATTCTTCAAGTTCTGTGATGCATTAGAATGTTGTTTGCAGTAGGAATTGCATATCCTGGATATTTCTGCATGGAAAGTGGAAGAACACGTTGCTTGGCAGTGCACCCGTCCTGCCCAACTGCTCAAATGTTTTGGAGGTGAGGAGGTGAACTGCTTGCAGTCACTTTCCTTGGGTGCTGTTTCTCTGCTGCTGCTTTGGTTTCTTCCATGCTGGCAGTTAGTGATGGTATCATCTCTCCAACAGCATAGAGCTCCATCCTGTGCTAAACTTCCTCTGCTTTTACCTTGCCAGTCCTGCTCCTTTCCTTTGTATTACTAGCTTGAGTGAATTTTTTTTGCATTTTATTAATGTGCACCTTTACAACTGGAGAAATGTTTTCAAACTGCAGTTTGTCAGACCTTCTTGAGCAACATAATTTTAAAATCTTGCTCAGGATTTAAAAATCCTATCCTCAAATGCCATTTGATGCTTTAGGAGCTTATTTTGTGTCCTCTCCTGTGTGCCTTAGTGTTTGGTATTTAAATATGCATTATTGGTACATATGTTTTGGATGCTATAATGTCTTTTCCCCCCATTTTCTTGGGTGGCTTTACCTCAGAAGATTTTTTTTCACATGCTTGTTTATTCTGTAATTTCAAAGTGTGCAGTAGTGGTGGGATGGTAGTCTTGAAGGTGTAACATTTTTGTGACCCGCAGAGTGCATGTCTCAGTATGGATGGCAAAGTCAAGTTTCCCTGTGCTGCTCCAAGGTTAGGTCTTTAAGGCTTATTCCAGGAGTGTTCCTGTTGTTCTCAAAGTTTCAACATAGTAGCAGTCAATTGTTACTACTCCCCCAAAACAAAACAAAAAACCCCAGAAACTTCCAGCAATATTCAGTCCTGCTTAGGGTAAATCAGAGAGTCTTGCTGTGTGATTTCACTGCAATGGTGGAAAGGATATTCTTGACTGTGTTCAAATGTTTCCTTCAGGAATGTTTGCTGTTGATTTCCTGCTATTGCCATCTTATATTTTATTTATAACTTTACTGGATTTTCAGACAGAGTTGCCATTTTGCAGAAGTTTGTCAGTCCTAAGTGCTAAGCCCAGGGAACAGAGGACTGTGAAGTTACTGTATTTGAGGTGACTCTGGACCATAACATTTTGTTTCTCTCTCGTATACATTGTTAAGAAAGTTTCTTTATAAAGCATTTCTCATAAGTTATTTTGTTTTAAATTGTGTGATATCCTTTTACACAGGGAGAGTAGAATTGGTAGCAGGAGATAAAAGGTTCTGAAGTTTTACTGGTCAAACTCAGTTTGACTGGTTAAACTTTGATTTATTGCATTCACTTTAAGATTTATATGATTCTCTTTTTTTCCCTAACAGAGAGTATGTGCAGGAGATGCACATTTGGAAAAAGAATGTGGTCTATCTGTATTTTCTGGCTTGGTGTGACCAACTAGTTTAAAACTTTCAGCACTGCACATTCACTTCTGTGCTGGAAAATACACATAAATTGCTGTGAGAAACTTAAGTTGGTGTTAATTACTGGGAAGATTACTACAGAGCTGTTACATATGAACTGTACAGAGAATTTGTAAAGTAATTAGTGTAACTTGGAAATTTAGGAGCGAAACTTACTTGTTAGGATACAGTACTGTAAAGGAGTGCTCAGTAAACTCTCATGCAGAGTGACATTTGGTGTCAGGGATTAAATTACTGGGGCTGTGAAGTGGGGTGGTGAATCATTTCCAGGCAGTATGCAGAATGTTGCTATCTGGGGCTTGAAGAGTATACAGCTGAAAAAGGAAGTGGTTATTCAGTCTTATTCATCCACAATTCAAACCAAGGCTTTAACTCAAGCTCTTCAGTGTCTGAGACATGCTGCTTTGTTCTGTTTTTATTTCCCTTGACTTCCTTCCAGAAATTCAGGTTAATTTGAGTCTTTTTCAAGCTTTTATTCTTTTGGTAATGTATCAGAGCTCAAGTTTGTAGCTGGATTGGAAGACTGAAGGTGCAGAATCAAAGTGCAGGATGACCTAGATGGATGTGGAGCAGTGGCTTTAAGCAAATGCAAGGCACCCTGAACATTAACACTTAAATCTAAGGAAAGGGAGCATGCACCCAAATGCTGATGGAGAATATCATCAGTCCAAAAAGCTGATGCATTAGGGTGCCTATTCTCATTTCCAGGTCTAATTATTTTAAAGAAAAAAAGGCACTCAGATTGATGCATGGGGATGCTAGAAAGCAAACTTGTGATAAACCATATTGGAAATGTTTATGGTTCTTTTACCAGTCTTTGGATCATGGAACAGAGAAACTGTGACCATAATACATGCAACGAGTGAAGAAGAAAAAACCTCATGGTGATAGGTTATGTTGTTTATTCAGTTCTAGTTATTATGTTTAGTCTCTCAATATGTAGTTTTAAGGCATCTGTTTATGTTGGTGTTTTTTAACAGTGCATATATTTCTAAAATTGATTATATTTGGCAAACAAACAGTCACAGGACAGCTTTTCCTGACAAAATTATTGGTGGGCATTCTTTAGTCCTTACACCTGTGATTGAAGCATTTAATATGGACTGCTCTTTGCCTAAAGGAAATGTGTGTCATAGCTTTGTAGTAATGATATTGAAAATTCCCAGTGTATTGAAGACCCTCAATGAGTTTTTTACTAGTTGTTCTGCATCTAATTCCAAGCTTAAAAACAAGGGTCCAAAGTATTACCATCATGGTACCTTTATTTATGAGGTTTTTTTTTCTTAAATACCCTTTTCTTAGTCGATGGTTTATCATTTTAACTGCTTTTATTACCACCAGCGAAGCTGGGATTTTGAAGCTGGAGTTACAAACTAATTCTTGGCCAAGTATTACCATTTCATCTCACTGCTGGTGCATGACTCAGCAGCGCAGGTTGGAGCTGCTTTGGGAGGCAGAGGAGAAGCTTTTGTGCTCTTGGAGGGCGTGGCACAGCATTTGTGCTGATGAGTGCTGGGGGCATGGCCCGGGATCACCGTCTCCTCTGCTCCTCTTCACTCTGGCCCGTGCTTCCTCTTGTATCCCGGGTCTGCTTTTCAGCAGCTGTATCAGGGGCAGACCCTGGTCTTGGAGAATAATCTGGAATAAGTGCCTCTGCTTTCTAGCCTGGTCCTTGAATATCTTTTACAGCATTAACCTGGCTGACACTCTCAGCAGTTTTTGAAGTGGGAGTGAAGCTGGAACTGTGGGGTCCATGACCTGGAAACATTTGTTTCCTGCTTTGCCCAGGCTATGCACAGTGACTGGAGCTGAGGGTGCTGCTGGATGTGCCCAAGTGTACGAACTACTGAGATGTAAAAAAATGGTACAGACATGCAAGGGGCAGGGCTCATGCTTCTGGCAGTGTTTATTTCTGTAAGAGAAGTGATTGGCTGACAGGTACAATACCACATGGTGCGTGTGAGAGGATTGAATCAATAAAGCTGTGTTCTGACAAATGTGTCTCTGCTGTTCCTGCTTCGGGGGGGTTGCTACCCCCCTCTGGAAGCTGGAGATGCTGAACTCTAATTCACCAGTTGCTGGAGAGGTTGAGGCAGGAAGCTGGAGAGCTGATGGGCAGTTTGGGAGGTGGTTTCTTCTACTGGTCCCACCCTAGTGCAGACAGCAGAGCATGGGCCCTGCAGTAGCTCTTGTAGAGGCTGCAGTAATTGTTTGCAGGAATGTGTGTGGGTACCTGCACTGACCATTTAACATGTCTTATATTTGAATTAGTGCAGAAAGCTACTATGCCATTATTTTCTAATTATCACAACTGTTACATTTGCTACCTGAGTAGCTTTTAAATAGTACTGGGGCCCCTGTGTAGCTGCTGGGAACATTCATCAGGCAGGAAACTGGGGTTTGCTGGAGGCAGCAAGTGGCTCTTCATCCAAGTTACTTACTTCTGCTAGAAAGAAGGGTCAGGACAAGGCTGGAAGCAGGAAGCTGATGAGTGCCAGAGCTGTGGTTTGTGGTTCCCGTTAGGCTCATTAAATGAACTAGGACAGATTTTATGAGAGACTTGAGAAGACTTTTGCAAAAGATGAAACCAGTGGCAGTTGAGCAGAGATTTGTTCCCTGCCAGGTGCCTCTCTCCCCTTTGATTTACTTTCTAACTGTGCTGCTGGCTCTGTGGGCCTTTGTTCTCTTTGCAATGCTGTTGGAGACAGGGAACAAACATGGAGAACTAATTACAAAGTCAGGATTTGTGCTAAGAGGAAAGAAGCCTCAGCAGGCCAGGCACAAGAGAGCATGGTGCTGTGCTGGTTTTGCTATGGGGTGTCTGTATTCTTTGGAAAGAATATCTAACCAAAATAGTTGGAAATGCTCTGTGTCACAGGCATGAGGAACCCATAATAGGTCAGTCTGGAAAGGATAAAGGTTCTTCTGGTGGTGATGTTCTGAAATTCACAAACAACTGTCAGATTAGATTAGACACCTCTGATTTCTGTCACTCCAAGTCAGCAAAAGCATCCCTTCAACTTAGGGAGTTCTACCAAGTATTCTACAAGGCTCCAGGCACCACCTGAAATATTAACATGCTCCCTGCCCTGCAGCAGTGACCTATATAGTCACAGAACAACCTGTTCTCCATGGAGGTGTTTGTGCAGTCACGTCTTGACCATCCTCAGCTCAAGTTCAGTGGTGTGACCTCTGAGCTAAGACTTAAGGCATAGTTCTAGCTTGGGGTTGAGGGGAAAGGTGGGAATGCCTATCAGTTTATATAGGGAGGCAGCATCAATTTATACAGGGAGGCTAGGCTGCTTTCTTTGTGTTTTTTTGTGTGTTTTTTTTTTGTTTTGTTTTGGTTGTTTTTTTAGTAAGAAGGACTGGATTCATGTAGGTCTGTATCTGCATTTTACTTTCTCAGAGTTTTGTCTGTAGTTCAGAAATGTTAATCTGGCAGAGAGGGGTGGCCTTGAGAAGTGAAGCTGGAGAAGAGCTGGAACTGAGGTGACTATAAAACAAAACATGGTCAGTGACATTGGGCGTCTTGACTTGGTAGTGGGTGGCAGGTCTGGTGGCATAATTGAGGCAGTGACGGGGGAAAAGGTGAAAGCCCAAACTGTTCAGTAAGTAGACACCTGTCTCTGTGGTGAGAGGAGTATGATAAGTTCCAAACTCTGGAGTATCTTGTTATAGGCACTGGAGAGTTCTTAAATCTGGGAAACTTTTTGGCTTTGTTTCCTTTGAGTGCCTACTGATCTTTTTCATCTTAAGGAAGAAAGGATAAGCAGCCACAGATGTCTCCCAGATCGTGTGGATTGCTTTCAAGGTTGTCTGGGTTTCAGTTTAAGTTAATTTACTCGTGATGAGAGCAAGAAGCTCTAACTGTTTTGAAAATTTGATATTTTTCTTGGACTTTTTTTAGATTCGGGTAGGAGCCAGGCTTTGGTTCTGCCTTATTTCTTCGTCTATCATGATTTTGTGGTGGTGCACAAAATGAAGGGGGTGTTAGAAATGACAAAAACATACCAGTTCCAAGTAGCTGTTTCTGCACAGTATCAGTTACTTTTACCCAAGTCTAGTTGAAATAGCCCAGAATTGCTTAGATGTAGACAAATGCTTGTTTATCATGGTTTGGGTGGTGATGATCATGCCATTTTTGGTAGGAATTGTTTGGATGGTTGTGTGATGGGATCAGTTGATGGTAGATGCATGAGGCTAGGGAATTTACAAAAGGGAAAAGGTTTTCTTTCCAGTCCTGGTGGCACTATTCAGTAGCTTACTTTGATCTTAAAGCTCTGAGAACAGGGGAACAGGGAAGGAGTCTTCAAAAGCAAATAGGCTGCTGACAGCAGGTTGAGTCATTGGGCAGTTGCAGGCTTCTGGCGCTTAGCATAAATTCAATCTAATTAAAACTAATTAAAAAAACCCACCCCAAGAACGCCCCTTTTTATAACCTTTAGTCTGGTATTGTGTATTTATGCAGATTCTGTCCTCTGTATCATATGACAATGACAATGTTACTCTTCAGCACTCCAGAAGTTAATTTATCAAGCTAAAATGGCCACACTTCTATAGCTGGCATGTAAATTGGTTTCTTAGGTATATTTTTCCATTAATACAGGTTGAGTATGTTGCAGTACAATGTATTCTGGGAATATGAATGGGGCTTCTCAATCTTGCAGTGAGGAGAATTTCTGAGACTGCATGTAAATTGTAACATATTCTCACAAAGATTTAGGTTTATAGCCTTTCTCTGAAGTGCTTCCAATTATTCCATGCAGCAGGAAAAGTACTATTTAGAAGCTATTCAGGTAGCAAATAAAACCGTTCTGATAATTAGCAAATAATGGCATAGTAGCTTTTTATATTAATTCAAATGTAAGACATGTTAAATGGTTACAGAAAGCAGCAATATCAAACTGACCTCTGTCTAAAGAAAGCAGATTTCCTAGTGACTACCCAGGTTTTGTACTGGGAACAGAACCTAAACCACCACCAGCAGCAAGATGTGTTCTTTGACAGAAGAACTTCAGAGAGATGTCCAGTGTTGTCCATTTAGACAAGACACTGCTGTGTTCACAAGGGTTTACAGAAGGCTTCTTTCTCTTTGCAGAAACGGAAGGCTTCAAGATTGACACCATGGGCACCTACCACGGGATGACTCTGAAGTCTGTGACGGTGAGTGGGAAGTCTTGGCTTAAATATGTTTTATAGACACGATTGTAAACATATATACAATATATGTTTAGAGACAGAGAGAGCTTGTCCTCCTGGCCTAGGCTCTCAGTTAGGAAGGTCACTTAGACTGAGTAACAATTGGTGAAAGTTCTTGTCCATGAAAAGACAAAATGTGTTTTGTTTGATCTGCATCTTCTAGGGGTCTGTGCCCCAGGGATTTGTTTGTCTGCAGTAATGAGGTGTGCTGGAAAGGCTTCTTGAGGTGCAGCATTTTTCTGTTTTACTTAACATACCCAGGTTTTTGCTGACCTTAGGTGTGTCTGGAAATGACACAAGTGATAAAACTATAGTCAGAAAACTGAAGTACTAAACCCAGGTTTTGGAATATTGCTGTTTCTTGCTCTGCATTTAATAAAAATTTTTTGGTGGTGGAAGAATTAGACCTCAGCATTACTGTTAGAGCTTTCTAGCCTGGTGAAACGGGCTTCTATTGTATGGCTGTAAAATGCTGTCAGTGGGAATTGAAGAATTCACAAAGGAGAAAGAGAGACCTTCAAACAGATTCCCTTTTCTTTCTTTGGCCAATGTTTGTCTGCTTTTGTGCAAGTGGGTTGAATGCTTTCAAATAAATGCTGTTTTGATCTGATGGTAAGTATGACAGATGCTGGAAAACTGCTGTAGTGTCCTCTTTAAGGTTTTTGCCAGCTCCATACCTATGTAAATGTGATGAATAGACAGCACTGAACACTCTCCTAAACCCATGCACTACTTCTAGTTTGTGCTTCTCATCTGAACATAAAATAGGATCTTGAGTAGAAATTTCTGAAAAACATTCCAAGGCTTTTTAGTTTGATAAAAGTCCTTTCCCAAATCTTTCATTCCCAAACCCCTTGTGACTGAGGATACTGTAAAAGAAAATGGAAGGGAATGGTTAAGGAAACAATCTACTTAGCAGTAAATAGTGTGATTTCTAGATGAATTTAGAGACTGATTGGATGAAGAAAAAAGATAACCTGTTATGTCTGAAGATTTGTTCTCGAACTTTGCATGAATTTTGGGCTGCTTTATGAGGAACCAAAGTGTTGTTAGACCAAACCCAGGTTTCTATGAGATATCATACCTGCTTCAAGGGGTAGGGATTTGAAATGGGTTGATAAATAGGTTCTGTTTAAATTGCTTTGTGGGGAGGAAAAAGAGGAAAGAGAAAAGCAAGATTATAGTAAATCAGAAATGTTGAAATGTTTTAAGCTTATAAGTGTAAAATCTGTGAAAGTGAAGGGATGCACATTAACTCTAAAAATTATATATTTTTTTTAGGATCATAAAAATAAGTGTGTTTTTTTGTTCTAGGAATCCTACCTCATGTATTGAGCATACTATCTAGGGTTTTGAGGTTATTAAACTGTCCTGGTTGGTTTCTTCCATTTAGGGAGAAAATGAAATAGATATTAAATTACAAGTAAACTTTTTTTTAACATAAACCAGAATTTTTTGAAATAAGTGTTTAAGAGTGCATGACTGCACATAAAGCATCATCTGGTGTCATGAGAAATATTAGAACTCCATCTGTTACTCAGCTTTTGTCTAAGAAAGAACTGCTGAGGGATATTTGGAGCCTTATTTTCCAGACTATTAAAAAGGTGCCCTCAATATTTAGCTCATTCATAAATTGCAGTGACATCCTGGCTTTGTGTTTCAGATGGGGGGGAAATAAATCTGTTAAATATGTTCATCTATTTTGTCTAAACTTTGTCATAGTGATGGACCACTCAGTTCTAAACCTTAATGTCAGATCGTATTTTTGTGGAGAATAGTTATCCTGCCACTTGCCAAGTTTCATATTTTGCTCTTACTCAAGGTTTTTTGTGGTTAGTTTATATTTTTTTATGCCAGACAAAATTAGAGGGGAAATGGGAAAGGTAATTGCTTCCCCTAAGTGTTTAATGGGAAAGTACATTATACTCATTGTCTAAATCATAGGAACATGGAGGATAGCATTGGAATTCATTCCACCTGCATGATCTCATTATTGTCCTCATAGTATAATTCCTGTAGGAACTCATCAAACATTTCAAAGGAATTAACAGTTCTAGGTAGCTCTTGGTTAGAGGCTCTCTTCAAACTTCAGACCTCTGATTTCCAGATGGATGCTCATATTTGAAAGCTTCTTTTTTATGCCATTGTTCTCCTTGACATGATGGCTCCTCCATTTTTTTTTTCTGTGGTGTTTGCTTCCATTAATGTTTTTCTGGAGTGTGGTCAGATTCCCCTAAAACTTACAGTTCTTATCTCCAGTGTAAAGTGATCCACTGTTTGGAGTTGCCCACTTGCTTCTCATGCAAAATTTGTAAAAGTTTTTTTGTTCTGTGTTATATTCCCTACACTTGCACTCTGCCTCGCTGTAATTCTCTGTAATGATTTTTATGAAATGTGCAAAACTTATGTTTTCTGTTTGTTCTTGCTGAAATGTGAGCTGTCCTAGATGCTTGTTCTTTTTAACAGCAAAACAAAAACTTCATCTTGACTGCTTTCTTTTCATCAGTGATGTTGGAAACTTTCTTAGCTTTCAGAATTTGTGCCAGAGCAGATGGTGAATGGTGGGCTTTTTCTGAAGTAATGTCAGCTAAAATAACTTGTGCTGCTGGCAGTTCTTCCATGTAACAGGGTTTTTGCTTGATTGGCACACTATCTCTTAGGAAGGACTGACTTATTTATTGAATTTTTATTGTGAAGGCATGATCTCATTATTCTGGACCTGGAATTGTTTATAACAAGGCATTTTTCAGAACTGATGATGTTTTGGAAAATTAATAAGTAAGTTAGTGGTGGTAGCTCTTGCTGCTGGTTCCTCAGCAGTTCAGGTAGCAAACTGTTCAGCATGACTTTTCAAAACCTGCAGGTCTTCCTGCAGGCTTCACTTCCAAGAATAACCCCCTGGATAGCAGAACATCATCTGGTTTTTATCTAGGAAAGTTTGGTGTTTGAGGTGGATCAATATTTAGAAGAGATGTTTGTATTTCTGTACCACACAGGGTGTGAGGTGATGCTGAGAGAGAATCTTAAGCTGATATTCTGAACATTCTTTCTTGTGTAAATTTGATGTGTTTGGGGCTTTAGCCTCCTGCAGTTCTAAAGGGTAATGTTAACTGGGAGGCCAGTGTCATCTGGTGGAAGCCTCGAAGGCGAGTCTCACATTTTACGTACAAGGAATTTTGGACTATTCATTTCTGTAACTAGGATATGTGAAGCATTTAACTGTTAGTGTAGCTCAAGATGTAAAGATCAGAACATACCAGTTAGCTGCACCTAGGGCAGGAGAGGAAAAAGTTGCTTGTTCTGTGACCACCTGATAAAGCTGGCTGTGAGCACCTACTAAAGCTGAACTCTTCCAGGCTGAGGGCATGCTTTGTATTGACTGTGTGCACTTGCAAATCATATTTGTTTATCCATTACAGTAATAGTCATGGTGATGCTGGTTTTACTCATCTTTGTGCTTTTATCCTTGAGCTCTCATGGCTTTAATATGAGAAAGAAATAGCATGAGAGGCTGTGGAGTTTTGTGGGATGATTTCCTCTGAGTTCTGAGTGCCCTGGCTAATCAGGGGCTGTGATTCAGGGAGCTGGAAGCTTGTGTTCAAGTGAACAAGAACTGCATGGCACTGCAATGGACCCTTGTAGAAATTATTTTTTGCTGGAAAAATCTCCTGTTTTCAACTTGGGGTTTCTTTTAGCATTCAGGGCTGCTGAAGCTTGGGAGCTTCCTTTGTCTCTTGGTTTTTGCTGCTAGTGATGGAATGTGTCATTGATCATCTGCACTCGTAAGCAGCCAGAGCTGCTGTTGGCATTTTTCTCTTCCTGTTCAGTGAACAGGAAGGTGCAAGAGCTCCTGTAGGATTGAGCTGCTGGCCTTCCCAGAGAGTCTGCAGCTACACCTGGATGATCAGTATAGTCAGTGAGGACTTCACTGGAGGCACTTCACTTTTAACAAACTCAAATGCAAATTTCTGTGGTGTATTCAAACTTTGTAAATAAGAAATTCTATGTAAATTTTCAGTGCTTCTCAGTTGAGTGATATTTTTCCTCCAAACTGACAAAAGTAACATCCCTTTTACCATTGTGTGCTGCCAGGCTTTACAGCAATCTCTGGGTAAAAGTGCTCTGAGTAAACATATGAGAATATCAATAATTAAAGTAAATGCATTACATTTCAGTTACAACAAATACATTTCATAATCCTAGCAGAAACCAAGTAATTACAAAGGAGTCCCTATGTAAACCACAGTACAAGCAGGTCTAATTTCAGAAGAATTGGAGACTGGTTCAGCACCAGCATTTTCCAGTCAGTATCAGATTTGGGGAATTAATTAATCAAAGGATTTTACTGTTATTGCCCTCAAAAATCTTTTGAGTTGGGTATAACCTCTGTATTTTTCTTTTTACCTGAGAGGTTGTTTAACCACCTCTGGTGTATCTTCAAAGGAATAGTGTGTAGTATAAACAGAGTTACTAAATTATGGCACTTTACAGACTGAGCCACTGGAGAGGAAGTGGTTGGGGCAGAAACATCATGGTATGTGTATGTGTTTTATATAAAAGACTTAAGAAAATTGATATGCTTCTGTGTGAGGAGGTAAATCCACAGGATCCTATAATTGATCGCGAGGACTTTGTGATTCAGTGCCAAAATTCAAAATGGCTGTTTAGAAGCATATGGTGGAGTTGGGTGTTGTCTCTCAGTGTTCAGATAAATAGTACTTTTGAAAAGAAATAAAAACTTAATACATCTTTCATATTTGAGATGGAGGAGAGATACCAGTTTATCCACATCAGCAGTTTTCTGTCATGTCCTAATCTCATTAAAATGTTGGAGGACAGTGGGATTGAGGGAGGAGTCAGCAAAACAAGGGACTCTTTGAAATGTTTGAAACAGGCTCTCAAGTGCTGCATAATTTTTGTGCAGCCTGTGCATAAGGTGGTCATTATTCCCAATGGGAGTGCAACAGCAGCCTGCCTACACCCCCACTCCCTTCTGCAGGCTGAGCAGCATTCTGTGAATTCTCTCTGTGCATCCTATTCAGTTTTTAACCAGCAAGAGGAAAACTGTAATAATATAAAATCATAAAGTTACATAGATTTGCATGGAGGGCAGATGTTTTTCCATAGATGATACTTGAGGTAGATACTTGTTTCTATTGGGTTTGTAAATCATTTTTCACCATAAGTATGCTGCTCTGTAACTAATTCAGACATACCCCTGAGGTCCTTGGTCCATTAGGGTTAAGGGCCAGGACATGACCATGAACTCAAAAAATCTTTTAGCTGGAGAAATGGATGTTTCTCCAGAAGAGTCTGCCAACAACCTTACACTGCTCTGGGGTAGCAGACAAGAAGGCTTTGTGTGCCTCTATTACTCTAATGAGAGTGGATAAAATGCAACCCAGTTTCCTAAGAACTATTACTGTATTTTATATTTAAGGCCCACACAACAGTTTCAGTGGTTGGCATTTCATTGCCTAAGTTGTTTTTCAAATATTAAATTGCTTTCCCTTAAAGAGTTTTAGTGTAAATAGTGAAGCTGATACAGACCAAGAAGAATCACATACAAATGCTGCTTTCAAGAAAATGTGTAAGGTTGAACAATATTGCACTCGTTTTCTTTGGGATTATAAATGGTGTACATCTGTGCCAAGATGTATCTGACTGTTGTACTGCATTACACAATAGAGCTGCCTGTTTTGTTCCCTGTAATAAGTTTTCTTTTATGTTGGGGCTAAGAACTGCAAATTCAAGCGAAGACAGGGATGTTGTATAATCAGTCATGCCTCAGAAGTTAGGCATTGCTGTGTGGCACAGTGTGCTGCTGAAAAAGAGGGAGCAAGGCCTGGAGCTGTGCAGCTTTGCCCCTGAAGGAGCGTGCCTGGAGTCCCTGCTGTGTAAAGCTCAGCCGGGGCAGTGCTCAGTGTGCTCGTGGCACAGCTGGCAGCTCCTTGAGAGGTTTGAATGGAGGAGTGCCAGATATGAGAGCCCAAAGCATTTCTGAGTATACATTCAATTAGAGCTTTAGACAAACAGGAAGCTTCACTTAAAAAGGCTTGAGAGCCTCAGGCATGCTTGGTATGAGCTCTGAGATGACCTCCTAGACCTGTCTTGATCCAAAGCTGCGTGACAGGAGTGTATTTGCCAGCCCTAGGGGTGTTCCCTGAGAAACTCATCTGCCATGCACTGTGTGCACGAGAACTGGGATCCTTTATAAATGTTTCAGGAGTCACTCTCATTTGGAAACCTAGCCCCAAATAAAACTGCCTAGGACACTTCATTTGTGTTCTTTGGATTGGATGTCTGCCTTTACTTGAGTTCTGTATAGGATTGTGCTTAGATACATTTGTGTTTCTCAAGTCTTTGGGTTTGTGTGTAATCAAAGTTTTATAGGGTGCTGCTCAGTGCTACCAGCTGAACCTCAGCTACAGATTTTGGTACTTTGTCCTAAGAGTTCTGAACAATCAGACATCATGCACTGCACAAGCTTATTTTAAACAACTGGGTCAACACCTTTTCCTCTACAAATTATCTCCAAACATCTGATGAATGTCTAACAGCTGCATCTTCACCTGACAGTTCTGGGGAAAGAACAGCTCTGCTGTTATGTAGGATTTTTATTTATTCACACCTACTGAAGGTGGTGTAAAGGTCTTGCAGAGCCAGTAGAAATGAGCATGTGTCAGATGGGGGATCAAAAAATAATTCAGTTTAACATACCTCCTTCTCTCTGCAGGTTATGGGTAGCCATCCTCTTGTCTCAGAATTAGAGCTTTAATGAAGTTTTGAAGGTTTCTAGCATACTTTGCAATTCACGATACAGTAACTAGATCAAAATTACAATTTAAGAATTAATGATCATCTGAGTATTTCATGTAACTGATGTGAAAACTGAGTCAAGATTTCCTTCTCTGGTCAGTTTTTGAGATTATGCCATTGTCATTAGCCCCTGCGACACTTTACTGCTTAGTTGTTTGCTTCTAATACAGTAAGGTAGAATTCATTATTTGTGGAAACAAGTTTTCTGCTTTTTCCACTTGGAGTACTTGCTGATATCTAACTTAGTGTCGTAGTCATACCTTCTTCTGAGCTTGGAAAGTAGGATAGCTTGTTACCTAGCAATATCCATAGGAACTGCCTCAAAGCCCAGGCTCATGTACATCTCACTCATGCCATTTACTACTACTTAGTTAAGCTAGAGCACACTCTTCTTCATGATTTGTTTATAATTATTTTTCTACATTCTGTGTTTAGTCCTTACTGTTGCCCTCTTAAGGACTGTTGTTTCAATTTGTGGACTGTGTTCTGGTGTTGTTCTTTTAAAGGTCCACTTCCTTTCCTTTTTATTGCAGTTGTGGGTTTATTTTGTTGTTTAGTTGAGGGTTTTTTTTCCCCTTCTATTCAATTCTTTCAGTATGTGGCTGGGAGTGTGTGATACCAGAGGGTATCTCTATCTCAATGTAGCAGATTTTGTTCACAGGTACACAGTTATTACAGCAATGTGGCATGGGCAGGTGTTCTTCAGTGCTTCAGTCAAAATATGAAAGGCAAAGATAGTCTTTTCTGAGTGCATTAAACCTGCACAGCTCAGAGCTGAGACAGAGCTTTAGAGGCAAATGTTGATGAAATGCTGAGGCAAGAGCCCTGGTTCTTAGTCTTTTGGGGGATGGATTATAAATTATGTCATTGGGCACTATTTCCAGGTAGTGCAATGTAACCAATGAGAAGATCCAGTTAGAATAGCAAAATAGGACATATTTTTAAGCTTTTTTTGGCAGTTCCTTCTTACACCATTTAAGAAGGTAATTGATTAAGAGTGACTATATTTAGGTCTTGAAATTTGTGAGATTTTAGTGCTCCATCTAAATCCAGGTGTTAAATCTGCCTGTGTCTTTTATGCAGCCACACTGTTGCTGTTGAATCAGCATCCTCACTTTTAGGATGTCTGTAGGCCAAGTCCTGATTTACTCAGATTTGCTCCTGCTGGTTCTGGATAAGTCTGTTCAGTGCAGGCTTTCTCCTTAGGTAAATGACTGTAAAGGCCATATAATAAACTCTGCATTAATTATGGCTCACTCACCTGGCATTTGGGCAGCAGTGATCATTCCTCCCAGAATGTACCTGTGACTGTGAGCTGCTGGGCTGCCATCTGGAGCTGGATTTGTGCTTGCACTGAGCAATATGCTAGTGCTGACACCACTCACATCACTGCTGCTGCAAGGGTGGGTCCTGGCTCTTTTTTCATCTCAAACTCAGCTGAGCTGAGGGGGTTATGGGGAGATGTGTGTGTATGCAAGTGCGTGTAGGCCAGCACTGAATGATGCATTGGCTGCTTTAATTCGCATTCACCACTTTCTCTGTTGGCCCTCTTTGTTCCCAAAAGGCTTGTGGGATTTTCTGGAGATTTTTGGTTTGGGACTTTTCTAAGTAACATTAGCCTCATGCAAATGGGACTTAAAACTTAACACTGAAGAAGTTGATCTGGTAAAAATAAATCTGGTTCCTTACCTTTTTGAATCAATAAATGTGTAGCCTGAATGCAAATTTATTTGAGACACAAACATTTTTATTTTCTTTTAAAATGTAAAAGGCTAACCTTGGATCTATGCATCTGCATACTTAACTATTTTGAATTATGAAGGTTTGTCCAATGTACTTAAAATGTCAAATTTATCTAAGGCAGTTGGTAAATTGAAAGAAATTTATAAATAACTTTGAGAACAACTGTGTTTTTTACAAATACATCATTTAATCAGCTGGCCTATTGTTATAAATGACCCAGACTACAAGTGTCAATGTGCTATAGAAGTTTTATTGAGAACAAAAAAAACCAGTAAAGCAAAAGGGACAGTGCTGGGAGTGTGGCAAAATGCCAGAGGCTAGTGCACAAAATGGCAGCTTCACCTTCTATCCCCCTGATATTGCATCAGCTTTATGCATATTTATTTTTTGGTTTTACGTAGTCTCACTCCATGTCACTCTTTCTGGCACAGACATGGTTTTGTCACTGTGGTTATCGGGGTCCTCACTGGATGAAGTTCTACTCCTTTGAGGTCGTGTCTCAGAAGTTTGGCTAGCAACAGTCTGTCCAATGCAAACTCATAACCCACATTGCAACACACAAAACCATACTGTCCTCGTGAAAACCAATTTCACAACTAGGCTACTGTAACAACATTAACCACTTTATAACATAAATTATTATCTTAATATTAACAACATTATAATATCAATTCAGATAATACTTTGTGAAATCCAATTCCCACTAACTTGTTTACCACACCTATAAAACTGTTAGATTTTATACAACGTGAATATTAACAAAGCATGTTTTTATTTCATCTTACATTTCCATTGCATTTGGCACGTTAAGGTTTAGGAAGTCCAACTTCAGATAGTTTGCTGCTTTAAGAAACTTAGGATGTATTTTTGGAATTTAAATCTCTTCCTTTCTGTCTCTCCATGAAGATATATGAGTCAGTTTTGTGCATGAGCAACAGATATGCTTTTAAAATTCAGTTCAAGTGTGAAGGAAAACTTGGTGTGACTAAGCAAAGTGACGTAGTGATGTGATAAGTTTGCTTGCAGTTAACTGCCAGTCTACTGGCTGTAAATTCATAGTACTTTTAATTTAGAATATTGTTAAAAAATTCTAGGTTTCTTAAGTGAGGTGGGTGTCTCCTCATGCCCTACCTTGGCCTGGAGGGAAGTGCAGCTGCTGAGTTACAGATGGGTGATTTTGGTGGCTTGGTGCTGCTGTTTTGAGGAGACACAGAGAAAGCACTGCCTGCCTTTCTCTCCCTGGGAGCAGTAATTCGAGGGTTTAATTTCCCTGGCCAGCAATTTTCATAAAAGTTGACAAAGGCAATAACTTTTCTGCAGGTTTTATTGAAATTGGGAAGTCGTTTGGAACCATACTGTGGGAGAAGGGAGGGAGTGTTACTGAAGTAGACTGAGAAGAGCTCTGTTTGCTGAGGTGGGGAAAAAAACAACTCTGCTTTTGCTTTAGCATAGGAGACCTGAGGGTGCATTATGCAGCACTATCCATCAGCCCTACTTCCCAGTTACCTTTGATGTAAATCAGGCAAACAGATTTACATATATAACTGAAATAAAAATGGAATACAGTCATCAGTAAAGCAGATAACCTGCCTGATGAGTTGTCTTTTATCATGGTTGCCACCTAACAAAAGACCTGTGGATGGAGAGGGCTTAATAATGTCTTAAGACAAATATTTTGTAGCTAATAATACATAGAATATATTATAATATACAGAACATATGCAGCTACCTCATCTGGGTCTATAAAAGGCATTCTGTTTTAGGGTGATGATGTGTGCTGTAGCAAACAATGATTTTTATAGTAGCTTTCACATGTATAATTATGTCTGGAAAATAATATCAAGAAAAAGCTTCCAAAAATATCTGGACATGAACAGCAGGTGAAATGCAGATTAAAGTAGTAAAATACATATTAAAATCCTAAATGGATTTTAATGCTGTATTAGAAATTAAAATCTAAAGGGACTCTGAACTGCCTGAATGTTACATCTGATTTTAAAGGGTACGTTTATAGCTGGCTCCAATTTCGAAGGTGAAGTTTTAATAAGTAAATCAACTTCCTTATTCATAGCTGAAATATCTGGAAAACTGTGTTTGCTGGTTTGTTACAGTTCCCATTCAGAATAATGAAAGTGCCTAATCAGGCAGTTTGCTCACCTAAGGTGAGCTAAATATTTAATAAGGGTAGCTTGCATATGTGTGGTATAGTACTGCACAACAAAACCACAGATTCAATATGTCTCTTAGATTCCTTCCCCTGGCAGGGCTCAGCAAGACTCTTAATGTCCTTTTATTTTCTTCTCTGGAAAGCTGCCTGCACGTGGCTTGTAATGCCAAACAATCTGAATTGTAATCCTTTCAAATATGAATGTGGGTATTAGATAATTTTAAAGAATGAGTACCACAACAGTAATCCATATGCAGGGAACATTTTATAGATGGAAATTTGCAGTGCACAGAAAATATTTTCAACTATTATTTCATTACTCCTTTATATGGAGCTGAGAGAAATAGAATATAAAAGGTAATAAATACTCAACATCCTCCAGGTTAAGATCCAGAATAGATTAAAGTTAAACACTAGGATAGTGTTACGAATATTAGTATACTAATATTTGTGAAAGTTTTCAGTTATGAATAAAAATCATACCTTTAAGGAAATAATGTAACTTCTCCTGATGCCTCTCCTAAGTGGAATGGAAGTGATTGATTAACCTGACATTTAATCTTTGGCATGCTTCAGGGAGTTTCTGCCATATGTTCAGTAAAGTGGTATTTCTTTAGTGAAGTCATATTTAAACTATGGTAAAATGCACAGAATGTATTGATACTTAATAAATGTGGCATAACTAAAGTGTTCACAGCTTATGGTGTTTTTTCCCCCTCCTCCCCTCTCTTTTTCTTTTTTCTCCTTTAAACAAAAGACTGACTTTGGCTCAAATAGGCTTGGCCAGTTTTCTCTCCCATCACATTCCCCAGAAGGAAGCTAAATTAATTCTGTCCATAAGAAGATTAAAAGCTGATGGGGTGGGCAGATGTTTTATTTTCTCGGGGGTGAAGGAAGTAGTATGAGCTTCTTTGGCAAGGCTGAAGATAATGGTGGTGGGAGGGAATGTTTTGCTTCTAGTTAAATTGCAGAAAGGCATTTATACCTTTCTGTAATACATTTCATGTGCTCTTTGACATTATCTTGATGGAAAAATAAAGATGTATTCTGGGTTTATGTATTAGTAGTTCATTTACTCCAAAACTGATTTGTAGTTAATCTGTTAGGCTTCAGGATAAATTTAGGTGTTGCTGTGAATTTTATTTGCTTTTTACTTCTTTGTTTTTCACTTTTAAATGTTTAAAACTCAGAATTTTCCTACATTATTTATATCTTGGTTCATTTTACTTAGTTTAGTTGGTTTTCAATTCTTTTGCTTAATATTCTAGTGTTTTTCTTTTCTGTTGATAAAGCCCTGGCTACAGTAGTATGGGTTACTCCTTATGGCCAAGCTCCTGTAGGAGAAACTCATGGTGGACCCTGTGGCTTTCTAGCTGAATGCACAGAATTGTCTTCCTGGAATGAACTGATTCTTAACCCCTGAAGTCTCTTCTCTCTGTGATAGCCTCCAGCCTCGTGCTGACCTGGGAGCTATTAAATAATTTAAAATGACAAGTTAGTTCCTTTCTCATCTTTGAATCCTCCTGGATTCCAGGCTTGTTAAGGGATTTTGTGACAAATTAATAGGTTTCTGGAGGTTCCTTTGTGCTCACACAAAATAAAAAAAAAAAAAAAACCCAACCAAAAAAAACCAAAAAAGCTGTGTGAAGCTTTGGGGTGAAAAAAGCCCTCCCTGTGTCTGAAGCATGACCGTGGTTCTTCCTGGTATCCTTGGTGTCTCTGTCAGTCAGTGCCCTTCAGGGACTCAAGGACCTTGTGGAACTTCCTCCCAGATTTCTGTTGTAGCTCCTGAGCTCCCCAAAGCAGGATTTGTTTTAATGGGTTAAAATCTTAATTCATATTTCATTTGTAGTGAAACACATCAGGAGTTTCCAGGGTGGAGCTGTTGCCACCTGAGCATGGCTGGGAGTCATTAGGAAGTTGAGAATCTTCAATAATGGTCTGTGTTTTCCTGTTAAAGCAACTACTTCATAGTTCTGCCATGCACAAATAACCTTTTCTCCTTAATACAATGGATGATGCAATCTAAAATGGCAATATACAAGTATTCCTTAAGGCTATATCTAGATCAAGGCACTCAAGCAAATTAAAGCAAATTACCAAAGTGTTCAACATCAACATTCATAAGTTATAATGCATTAAATTGCCATTGGCTGGTGATGTCTTTAGGAATAAAATTAATTTAGTGAGCTGTATGTAGTTTAATTTCCTTGCTTTACAGTGAGTGAAGGCCAATTTACTTCTGCATTGGAAAACTCACATGGGAATTCAGTGCATTTAAATTAATATATTTTGACTTCTCACCTTTCCTTGAATCTTGATAAACCTTCAGATCTTTCTTTGCCCATTAAGTTTGGGAGCAGCTTCCCCAGACTGTCACACATGATTGCTGCTCCCCTGCTTGCTGGGGTCCCATTTCTTAGTGCTCTGTGTAGCTTACATGGAATTACAGATTTGATCTGCACCAGGGCCACAAATAAAATTCAGCTGCTGCTCTTCACTGCAGGCACTAATGGCTGGATTATACAGAGCCATGATAGTATTTATTAACTGACCTGCAGAGCCTGCATGTTTTCCACAATGCACAGTTCAGGATCCTCTAGATCTCATGGACATCCAGCAGTAAATTCGTACCTTTTAAGTTTTTCATAATGAACTTGTTCTGTGTGTTAAAAATTGTAAAGGTATTTTTAACTTTTGGTTTTATTTTGGTTGGCAAGCACAAGGGTAGTTTGTTTTGCTTTCAGTTTTATGTTTGGGGTGTTTAAGTTGAGAAAGGAATAGGAAATGAAATTGCTGTGGATGCTTAATAGACTGTTTATTTTTGGGCATAGTCAGTGCTTTCACACTTTAATTCAATTGTCATTACACAAGGAAAAACACTCATTTCCAGTACTTAAACTGATGAATTGAAGCTACCACTTAAAATTTGTCCACTTATTTACTTACATAAGCTCTTTAGGGCAGAATATTTTCTCTTTTAAGTGCTTGTCCTGCCTGTGTATTTCCCCTGAAGTATGAGTCTGTGGGGTTTGCATCTTTTATCTCCCTGTTTAATAGAAAGAGATGTACTGTGCAATACTTACTCAAGTGTCACAACTTACAAAGTTTGTAATTACTGTCCATTATTCTAAAGGATTTCTACGGGGTTTTAAAAATATTTTTCATTTAATGCAGTTAGCAGCAGCAGAATAAATGTTCTGATAATTTCTGCTCCCATTCTGCATGTGTGGAGGATGGTACAGTCCTAGATTACAACATCCCTATAGCTGAATCTGTGTAGGTGAATTTCTGTCTTCTGCCCTTACATTTATCAGTAAATGGGGAAACTTGGGTAATATTTCTGTGACTTGTTGGCTAAATTTTGCCAGCTGCTTAGGGAGGGAGTATTGGTAGTAACAGGTCCTAATCAACTTTTATTTATACTTGTTTTTTTTTTTGA
Source organism: Vidua macroura (assembly GCF_024509145.1). Classification (NCBI taxonomy): domain Eukaryota; kingdom Metazoa; phylum Chordata; class Aves; order Passeriformes; family Viduidae; genus Vidua; species Vidua macroura. The sequence continues at coordinate 9,203,450 of NC_071579.1, forward strand.
AACAAGTAATTTTGATTTGGTCTACTGTCGTCTGATTCCACTGTTAAGTAAAGAGTTGGTCTGCAATATATTATCAAGTCTCTAAAGGACTAAATCTTATTATTAAGCTTTGAAAATGTTCTATAGAAAATTCAGAAACTGTGGTGTGGTATTTATTAGGAGGTTTGTGTCATCTCTGGGAGTCATTGGTTTTTAGGGAGTTAGTGTTCACTTGTTTAGAAGGACTAGTTAGAAATTTCTGAGAGTGAATGTTTAATGTGTTTTTGAGGTGTTTGGGTGAGGAGGGAGATTGTTAAGGGGTTTGTTTAGAAAACGCTTCATTTTGCATATTGCATCTTGCAAAGACTCACTTCTAGTGGGTTACAGCATATCTCTGATAACTTGAGAAAACCTCTAGCTGTGAAGAGGTAGTTGTAAAAGAGAAATAGGACAACAAGAAAAGAAAGCTTTATTGACAGTTGGATTTTTTTTTTTTTTTTAACTTCCTAAAATCCAGGGGCAAACACATTCTTATCTGTATTGGCCACTGAAACAAATGAAATGCCAAATGTTTAATTGGCTGTGGTGGGAGGTAGCTTTTTTTTTTTTTTTTTCCTATGGCAACATATCGCATTGTCATCATTTTTCACTTCAAGTAACTGACAAAGCCAGTGTGAAATATGTTCAGCAAATATGTAAAGTTATTTTTGCCCAAGTCTTAAAGTGTCACAAAAAACCCAGGAAATTGTCCAGCACCTTGGGTTACACAACTGAACCTGATGAAGAGTGTGAAGGTCCATGTGAACCCAGTGAGGTTCAGCAAGGCCCTTCAGCAAGTGCAAAGGTGCTGCAGCTGGGTTAGGGCAGTCACAGGCTGGGAGAAGGACTGCATGGAAGGACTTGGGGCTTCTGGTGGATGAACAGCTGGACATGAGCCAAGAGTGTGCACTCACAGCCCAGAAGGTGAACTGAATCCTGGCTGTGTCAAAAGCAGGGTGGCCAGAGGTCAGGGGAGGGCATTGCTCCCTTGTGAGACCCACCTGCAGTGCTGCATCCAGCTCTGGAGTGCCCTGCACAGGACAGACACGATGGGCCTGTTAGAGCAGGTCCAGAGGAGGCCGTGAAGGTGCTTGTGGGGCTGGAGCTCCTCTGCTCCAAGGACGGGCTGAGAGCTGGGGCTGTTCAGCCTGCAGAGGAGAAGGCTCTGGGGACACCCCATTGCAGCCTCCTCAATGAGGGTTTGCAGAAAAGAGGGAGAATGGCTTTTAGCAAGGGCACACAGTGATAGGACAACAGAGAACAGTTTAAATAAACGGGAGATTTAGATTTAAATTCAATGTCAGGAAGAAATTCTTTCCTGTGAGGGTGGTGGGGCACTGGAACAAGGTGCCCAGACAAGCTGTGGAAGAAGTGTCCCTCCTTTCAGAGTGTGAGCCTTGCCCAACTGCAGTTTGTTACATTGAAACTGGATTATAGTTGTGTGTGCTGAAATGGCTGCGCTCGGAACTGGAGCAGAGGAACTTTGCTGTGTCCTAGCCAGGATATGCCAGCTTGGAATGCTTGCTGCAGTTCCATAGTTGTGAGAAAAAAGAAACAACACTTAATGCTCCTGAGCATCTGTTTTGTCATGAACATCTTATGATTTATCTGTTCTGTGAGTAAATCAGGGTCTGATGAATTTGAGGACTATGTTAGTGCTTCAGGTGCTAATACTTGTAAGTCCAGGAGAATATTGTGATAAGAAATGGGGGGAAAAACCCACTCTATTCCATGTAAAATATTCTACAATGAAAAAAAAAAAAATACAGGATTCATAGGTGTTTTTTTCCTTACAGAATTGGAAGAAGTAGAACATTAATACTTGACTAGTTGTCATAAGGAGTCTTACAGGCAAAACCAAAGTAGTGTTTCATAAAACTCTCAATTTATGGAATGTGTGCACAAAATGCTATTTAACAAAAGTGTGCTCATGGGAGTAAATTTTTTTTAATGAATAGGAGGATGGGAAGAAATGTCATTGTGTAGTTTATTCTAGTTTTTCCATTCCACTCTGCCAGCATGAAATTTGGACAATAAATCATTCAAACTGCTTAACTTCTACTAGTAGAAAATATGGAAATGGTGGAAGGGAAAAAAAAAATTAAAGTGTTTCAGGGATCCAAGCAGTGCACTTCTTAATGACTAGGACAGCATTATATTTCATTCAGGCTTAGTGCCTCCGAATTATTGTCACAGGGCTGTCATTCCTTTATTAACATTAATGAAAGCTGGATATCTGAAGTTGTTTGCAGCATCCATTTCTCAACTGAATTTTGGTTAGAAAAAAAAAATCATACCTTTGATGGATGTAGCAAACATATCTGCCTGCTTTTTTAAAGGGGGATAATTTACAGCTGGATTGTAGGAAGTGACTACAGCTTTTAACTCTGAATAAATTTTAATTTTTGTAATGTAAAAGAATTGTGATTATCTATCATTCTTGCCCTGTTTTTTTTTTTTTTTTTTTTTTTTTACCATTTTGAGAATTCAGGGAAAAGATTAGGTTTTTCAATTAAAGTGGATAATTTCCAAAATAGTTAAATAATAAAAAAATTGATCAAATAATAAAAGAAAACTGCTGCATTGGGTTTTAAAAATAATTTCAGATTTGGAAGATAGAATTTTGTCATGCTATAAATAGAGGTATTATGGAAAATACTGTTGAAGATACATCTATATGTAAATAAGGTGATTTCTGGGGGTTTGCTGGATTTTGGTTGGTTTTTGCTTTTTCCCTTTGGTATACCTCACTGTGGGTGCATCATAAGCTTTGCAATTTGCTTTTTGAGCAATAGAGGTGTTGTTCCCTCAGGTATGTGTGAGTTATTTACCTTTATTTTAGAGTCTTGAGTAACCTTAAGAGTACCTCTGTATTGTCTCATTTCTTTACATTTTTGGGACATAAAAATGTTATCCTTTTCTGCACTAAAAACCAGTCCAAAAAATACAATATTTTAGATTAGTTAAAGATGATACAATGGGAAATTGGTTCTCTTCATTCAGAAGGCTGGATAATTGAGTTGAATTTTTATGGCAGCAAAAATCGATGTCTAGGTGGACTTTGGAAGAATGCCTATAATAGGACTGGCATTTGCATTAAGTAGCAGCACTAAATTTTTGACTGAGTCACAGATGGTACTTTCTACTGTTTCTTTTTTTGTTTTGTCATCTTGTATCAACCTGTATATTAAGGCAAGACAGGTTTAAAATGTGACGTAAATTGATGCTTCTTTTGAAAGTGATGACAGTGACACAAATCCTGAATGAAACCTGCAAGATTGTAGGTTATTCTTATTCTCAAAATAGTTCTTTGACCTCAGCTTGTTTAAATGCAGGGTATGTTAAATATTTAAGAAAGGCAGTGAGGAAGGTTTTGGTTTTCTTCAGAGCCTTGTCTGGTATTTTATTAACAAAGCATTTCTTGTGGCAGTTGGTTTTTCTCGTTATAAACTTTGAGCCTCACTGAGATGTGGGAACACTTGGCCTTTCCAGAAGAAAAGATGTGGTGGTGTTGTGGTTTTTCAAGAGTGTGGAGGGATTTGTTGATTTTAGGATGGCATGGATGTTTTAAATTTTTAATTTAATATAAAACGTTAAAAAATGTTAACAGCAAAAGAACTGGGAATACTTTACCTTCTGAGGACTTTTTTTGTGTTGAAAAGATTTCTCTCTTAGATCTTTGCAAGCATGACTTTTTCTTCTGAAATGTGAATTTGTGTCATCTTGGGAAATTTTTAAAGATTTCACACTGTTTTCAGTATCTTAATCTTTTTTAGTTGAATATATTGCAAGATATTATCAAAGCTGGTATCCTTAAAATGTTAGGATGACAAACATGTTTCACACACTTCACTTTTTAATGAGGTAAAGAAAAAGAGACTTCTCCATTATGCCCACACTGAGCATCTGGGGGATCAGAGTGAGTGGTTCACAGAATATTCCTATTAAACAGTTGAAATGCCACTTATTATTAGCTAAAGCTAAATGGGCTAATAGGAGGTGGAGGCGTTGCTGTGATGCGCTTGTCCTCAGAGCTCACTGTGTATTCCTCAGTGCACTTTGGCCTCCACTGAGGTAGAACAACTTGCAGTGTTTTGTTATTTTAAGAAGTGTGTAGTGGTTACAAACTGATAAAGATTGTATAAAAACACCAGTTTCTTCCTTCTTCTCTTTTCTTGAGCAAATGACATCTTGAAGGTCAACCCAATTTCTGAAGGGTGGAATGAATTGTTGCTTTTTCCTCCAGCCTTCCCAGGCTAATAAAAGCCCTTTGAGAAAATTCCCATCAAAGATTTTAGCAGTCTTGACTTCTCCACCCTGGACACTTCACAACTTAAGCAGTCTCATGGAAACCTTTGAGAGTACATAAAGCTTTAAGCAATGAGTACTCCCTGAGCTGGAGGGACTTTTTTTTTTCTTTTTTTTTGAGTGGTAATTCAAGGTTACTGTCTTGGTCGAACATTTTGACCAAAAGCACAGTCTTGAGAAAAGTGAAGGGAACAATTTGTACCCTGTGGTTATAGAGCAGTTAGCTCATGAACCAAAATGCATCATTACTATCATTCAGTTAGTGTTATCAGGAAAACTGTCAAATTTAAATGCTTAAGAGAACTCTTGTAACTGTTGCCATGGTAATATCAGAAAAGCAACGTGGTAATGCTTATCCATATCCCATATTCAGTTAAATTCCTTTGCAGTCTTTTAATTGTGAAAGGAAGGTACCATATTGTACCAGACTCTGTTTCTTTTGAGCTGGAACAAATGAAGGCTGAATTTAACTCTTTGTGTGAAGATGAAATACCAATCCCAGGCCCAAGTGATCCAATTTGCTTTGGTCTTGGTTTGCTTGTGTACTATGTGTAAAGTACTCTCTGTGGAGTTACTGATTTGCTGTTCATGCCATTGTATCGTGACTTGGAATTTGTTTCAGACTTTAGAAAAACATATGCACTGCAGTCAAAATTTAAATTCTTTTAGAAGAATGGATTTACCTCATATGTAAATCTTCTCTAAATCTTCTCTAAGTGCAGAAGTGTGAACACTTATGACTAGAATTCCAGATCCTGCTTTCTCATTTGACCTCACTTTTGTAACGCTTTTCCCTGCCCCTGAGCCTGCCCTGTGTTTCCAACCTGTGTGGTGTTGATCAGCTGTGCATTTTTAGTTTCACTCTTCTGTTTTCTGACAATCAAGCTGCTTTCTCACTGACTTGCTGCAAGAAGTTGTTTTCCAGAGCCCTCCCCCAACCTCCTGTCCTGGAAAGCCTTTGCCTTCACTCTTGGTACAAAGCAGAGCCCATCCTGTCCTTGCTGACCTACATTTGCACAGTGCAGCATTTCAGAGCTGGCCGTGCAGCCTCCCTGCCTCCCTCCTTCCCCGGGGCTGCCCATGGGGTGCCTGGGGAAGGGATGTGCTGGGTGGGCTGGAGATGGGATCTGTAGGAATAACAGCCAGTACATGTGCTCAGCAAGGGGGGTGATACTGTGCCCCGAGTCACATCCTGCTTTGGAAGGACAATCTGAAATGAAAAGGACAATAATGCTTTTCATTGAGAGGTGCAGTTCTTACAGTGTAACTGAGTGATTGTCCAATATTTGCTTATTCGTGCTATTTGACAGCAAAAGAGCATTTAAAATTGGGAAAATATGGCAACAAGAAGTGATGTTTTTGCAAATCAGTTGCAAGCCTGTTCTTCTCAAAAGCACAAATGGAAGAAGCAGTAGCTTCTCTATTAGCATCTTCCCTCTCCCTTTCATTTCCTCCTAGGAAGTTTCCATGCATTGCAATGAGCATTTGTTCAAGGGAAAAGGTTTTCTTGCCCTGTGGGATTATGTAGGTATTTTAGATTGACGTGTGATTAGGGACTCTGTTAACTTATCAGGAAAATAAGTGGGAAGAGGGAGGCAGTCTAAAGTAATGGCCTTTAGGTGCTTCCCTCCCCTCCAGTGCCTGATTTAGCCTGGGCTTGGAGACAGTAAATGCATGTCTTAACATGCTGATATATTCTGAAAATATTTTGCAAATGAGGACTGACACGTTTAATATTACTGCACTGCAAAGAAAAGCAGATTCTAAATTGCTGTTCTAGTAAGGTTAACCTGAAAAGCAGTCTGTCTCATCTCTTCTAGATCACTGCCATCCCATAATTTAAGTTTATAAATTTAAGTGAAGATCTTAGTGGGCACTGAATTTTCTCTCAGAACAACCACTGATGCTTGGAAGTACCTTGACATGTAATTTTTAAAATTTAGAACGATTGCAAACTTTACCCATGAAAGATCTCTCAGTGACTGGGGATGGGATCAGTTCTACTACACCAAAAGCTGTAGTTGTGCATTTTGCATTCTTAATTCTATTGGTGTGGGATGTGCAAATATCTCATACCACTGATTTAATTGGAGATGTGAAAGGAACAGTTCTGTTGTTCAATAACAACTTTTTTTTTGGTGGGATTTCATTTTGGTCCCATAGTATCAATGTATAAATCTTTATTAAGTTGAAAGTTAAATAAATATGAGGAGATGACAGAATTCCAATTTCTGCTTTTTGTTACCAGGCCAGCTTTTTCTAAGATTTTTCTTTGCCATAATAATGGTTCTGATGATGTCACAATTTTTTTCTCCCATCATAACTTTTGAGCCCTTATGAATTTTTGTATTTGTTTTCAACCTGAAGCAGACATACAGAGAAGTAAAAACATTTAAAGCAAGTATTATACAAACTCTTGTGCTTCTGTATTCAATGAATAGTTATATCCTGTTTTTTACTGCATTGCAGACATGTTAAGAGTTTTTAGCTACAAGTTTGAAAGCTATTGGTAATGAAAAAAAATTTTTTTCTTGTTGTATGGGGAAAGGAAGTGAGAGAACTGGTCCAAGCTTTTCATGATATAATTAATTATTGCACTATTTTTAACATGAACTGTTTTTATATTCTAGTAGAGTGAGCAAATAGCTTAAACACAAGCTAGAAAACAGTAAAACATTCAGAGAAAAGAATGTAGAGCGTTCATTCTATAATTGCATATTTCATCATACAAAATGATTCCCTTTTGTTTCTGAAAGCTTTGCAACAAACTGTGTAAGAAAACAGTACTTGGATGGAAATGTTTTTAGTAGCCTTTGACCATCTTGATAAGGATTCAAGTACGTTTATAGAGTAGTTTCAACTTACACCCAAACATTAATACAAATTTTAAAAAATCATGTTGGACCCTTAAAAGGGCATTAAGAATGGCTTTTTATTTAGCTTTCTGGTGCTCCTCACTAGTCCTGGAAGTAGCAGGACGTTTGGTATGCTGAACTCACGGGCTTTGTGCCGTGGTTCTGCCAAGCCCGGGCAGATCAACATCGTATAAGAGCTCCAAAGCCCAGCACCCAAGAGGTGGTTTGGCTGCCAAACTTGATGGTTCCAGTGCCAAACTATTTAAGGTTTAGTATTAACCTCTTGGACTACACCCAAGAGCCAGGAAGAGCATTTAGGAGTAGCCAGAGTTGGTAAAATCAAGTACATCACAGTGGAGCTGGAAAGTGCCAAGGGCTGGGAGCAGTGCTGAAGTCCTCTCCGGGAGGCTGGATTGTGTCCTTGGCCAGCACTGCTTGGGGAGGGGCCACTTATGGCACTGGACATCTTCCACAATTCAGTCCCCTGCAGCAGTAGCTGGCTTCCCACACTTGCACTGGGGGTCTAGAGCTAGCACTGTGGTGTAGAGCCTGCCTACAGTGACCTTCAGCCAGGTGCCTTCAGCCAGATGTCAGCTGTGGTCTGTGTCAGCTGGGAGCGAGCAGCACATGGAGTGGGGGGAACTGCACTGGGTGCTGGAAGCACACTCCCAAAACATCTGCCCAGGGCAGCTCTCTCACATGAATGCCAACAGGCATCATGTAACTGAGTGTATGAACTTTCAATTTAGTCACAGAAATCCCTGCAGAAGAGAGTTATTACTTTTACAGGTATTTGCTTTCCCCAAAAGCAGACATTTATATGATTTGAGGTGTGTTGGAAATGCAGAAATGTACAATTAGCACACCCCAAATACAGCAGAGGAAAAAATTAGTGGAAGATCACCAAAAAAATGGTGTTGAGCAAATTCCCATCTCCACCTTCCAGAGGACCTGCTGGAATTGCTTCAGAGGTGCATCCAGTGCCTTGCAGTCTGTTCACATGTGAGAGTTCCTGCAGACAGACAGCTCAAGAGCTGCTGAGAATGGTCAGTAATATGATTTGTCTTCTCATTACAAAGGAGAAAACCCTGCTGTGATCTCTGTACTGTGCATGAAAACCAGGCTTTAAGGTCTAGGGAACACTAGAAAAACCTAGTAATGCTAAAGTTAGAACTTTCCTTCTTCCTGAGAAGCTTTCCCAGAAAAAGTGAAATCTTAAGACCATAAATATAATCAATTTTATTAAATAATAAAAGTACATCAAACATTTGTATTTTCTCCAATTAATAAGTCCCAATCAAACAGAAAACTATTTGCAGTTTGATCATTTGCTGATGATCAGAGGAGGGTATTGCTTACCCTGGCACTGTGACAAGCAGTAATAACCTGAATCTGATACAACTCTGCTGTAACAGTTGGAAAATAAGCTTTAAAAGTTCTGTTTGTTAGAAAACTGCAAACCTGTAAATAGATTTAACCCACTTCTCACAAGTTATTTTCAGTGGTACATGTTGTGACTTCGAATTGCTTAGATTTTGTTCCTGCCCATATTGCTGGCTGGAACTCTCAATCTTACTGTGACCTAGTTTTCCCCACCTATAAACTCAGGTGTGGGGCTTCATTTTCTCCAGCAGATGTGTTTTCACTTGGCTGACCCTTGCTTTTTGTCAGAAAGGAAAGAGCAAAACAATACGTTTGATTGACTTTCTCCCACTTTGCAAAAAATGAAATTTTGTCAAGAACGGTGCAAGACTGGAACTTCTGTTTTGCATTTCTCATCAGCCTTTGAGTTACCATGAAGTTATGTAGGGAAATTAATAGCAGATCCAATGAATTGCATGAAGGTTCCAAGTAGAATGAATGTTACTTGGCACCAGATCTTAGGAGCCTGCCCTGTGACTTGTAGAGAATGAAGTAACCTTCAGTCAGCTCTCTGTGGACTGAAAGTTGCATCCAGAACACCACTTCTGAACACTTCAGGACACACATTTCTGAAGGCAATGTACAAAACAACTTTGCAACTTTGATTTCATTTATCTCTCCTTCCAAACCAAATAAGCAAACTTCTGAAAATTGGACCTACTTCAAGAGAGTACATTCTTAGTGCTTTAGAATTTATTGGTAGTGTCTTACTAAATTGTGACATTGCTAAATGTGTGGTACATTAAAGTAGTGTGTAATAATTGTCATGTGGCATTTGAAGGTAAAACTGATCTGCCCTTTGTGCATTTCCTTAGTTTTTAATTTTTCATTTTATAACAGTTCTGGATAATAAGATATTACATGGATGAGAACTAGAGCTATGAATGCGCTCCTTAAAATAAAAATTTTAGTGTGGAAAATATGCTCAATTATATTTTACTGGCACATGAATCAGCAATTGTACCACCAAAGTGTGCATGCTTATTACTGCATGTTAACACAGAAATCCTTATATACCATCTTGTCTTTTTTTTTTTTTTTTCTTAATCTCAAATTCGCTGGGAAAACCTTTTGGTTTTAATTTCATCATATTCAAGAGCTATACTTCTTTTTTTTTTTAACTTAAAAAAATAATTTCCCGCCTGCGCCGTGTGCTGGGCTCAGAGCGGGCGGTGCTGGGGCTGCTCTGGGTCCCTGTCCATGCGTTCCGCGCTGTTTATTTACACGAGCCGCGGGGCCGGGCGGCGGCGCCGGCCCTCAGTGCAGTCTGCGGTGGCGGTACCTGCCGGCCTTGTCTTTGGCCGCGTTGGCGCAGGCGTTGTGCTTGTTCTGCTGTAAGTGGTTCCAGTATTTGATCAGTTCGCTAGGTTGGAACTGATGGGAGGTAATTAGGTGGCTGTATTTACAGCTGGAGTAAGAAACTCGCCAGTGATTGAAGACAAACTCGTTGGGTGGGGGCATGGGGTCAATCCGCAGCTTGGCGAGACAGATCCCCACGTACACGTCCTCTAAATGTAAACGTCTGATGCTTAAGGAGACCTTAAAGATTTTTTCTGCTAAGTCTCCAGAAAAAACATAACCAGTTCCAGAGCAGAATACAGGGTAACGTTCACTTGGATACAAATCAGGTGGCATATACCACTTGCTATCTTTGTTCCTATTAGGTGCATAACCTCTCATTAAATAACCTGTAAAATACTTGTGCCTCGGAGGAAGTTCTGGTTTCAGAAGCTTGTGTATTAAATATTCAGTATTGACAAACATATCACTATCAGTTTTCATAACATATGGAACATGTGGACAGTAGGTTGCAACCCAGTTCATTCCCATCAGAGTTTTTATAGTTAAATTATAGTAGGTATCTAAGTATTCTTGTTGAATGATGTCGTGGTACTGTCTGCTCTCCTCAAGGATGGTTCTCTGGAGGTATCCATCTACCTTGGTGCTTAAGCCCAACAAAAAAATCCGCACAATTTGGATGCCGGGTGTCAGGCTCTCGTTGCCCCAGGTCTGTCGAATTGCTTGTCTGGCCTCCACCTGGCCTGGCTCGGCAGCTATGAGCAGTATTAGGAAAGGGGTCTTTTCCTGGCACTTGTCAGGCTCGTTGATGACGTATTTGAAATGATAGGAAGTTGGATGCCCAGTGCCTTTCTCGTTGTAAATACTTCCATTGGCACTGAGGGTGTTTTCCAAACCGGTTACTCCCTGTGGGGACAGATCCGTGTTGTTAGGGTTGGTGACTGTCTGAGGCCTGAGTGTCTGAGGCACAGCATCTCTCCACATGTTCCTTAGAGAGCTGTGGTTGGTCTCACTTCTTGTAGATCTAAATCCTCTTATGGTGTACGACATGGGGTTTTCTCTGAATCCAGCCTTGCCTGGCAGCCAGTCGTGATGGTTAAAGAACAGAAACATGGCAAAAAGAAACACCAGAGAGACCAGGCCAATGAGATGGGTGCGAAACAGAGACCTTTTGGCATTCCAGGTCATCTTTGCCAAGCAGCAATGTCGTCTTCTCCACTGAAGCATGTTGTAAGGATCCAGTGATGGGATATGAGACAATGCTCAAGGAAAAGGCTTTTCCAGTTGGTTTAGAATCCACTGCTATTCTTTGGTATTCATTTTCCTTTGAGTTGAGCAATTGTCTGCAAATGGCTCACTCTGCAAAGAATTAAAAAAAAAATCAGAAATCTTTCATTTTACACACTCATAATATAAACAGTTACAAATAGAAACTAGATATAAACATAAAATTGAGTTAAATTTACTTTTTCAAAGAGCAGCCCATGTCAATGGAAATAAGATTTGACTTAGGCTAAAAGCCAACCTTGTTTTATGATTTACCTTGATTTGTTAGCTTTTAAAAATGCTTTTTTTGTCTGGTAAAAGTTTCAACAATCATCCTGGATACCAAAGATAAAGAGGAAAAAAAAAATAAATGGATCACGTTAGCAGGAAAAAGTGTGAAGTAGATGTAAACAGCTTCATATCCATGGCTGTGAAATCCTTGTAGAGTGTTTGAGAAGGACTGAATGAGAAAGCCTTGCTGGCAGATGGAAGGTTTAATGGCATTAATTAAAATTGATTTGACATGCAGAGGCTAGGATGGCTCACGGTTTTAAAGCCCTTTTTGCAAACGGCCGTGCCTGGTGGTGGGACAGACGGCGCGGGGTTGGCGATGGCAGAGCTGTGTTAGTCACAGGACACTGCCTGGCGCGCCTCCGCTGGCCCCCACCGTGCAAGGAAGGTCAGGGAGAAGATGCACCTGTCAAAATTAATTTTCAGGGTCCAGTAACCTCACTGCACAGCCCTCAGATGCTAGTGCAGGATAACATTCCTGGTCACTTCTCAGGCACCTTTCACCTTCTTCTCTGCACTGGAGGGAAACATTGAATGGAACACTGGGCTGTGGTGCCAGGCTCAGAGGCAGCTGAACTAAAATTAAGCTCTTGATTTTTAGTAGACAGAGATCTTGGGTTGTGATCATGTTAATTGGAAATAAAACTGCTCAGGACTAAGTTTCTGGCCAGCTATCTGATGATCATGATACTGGGTTGGGATTTTTTCCCTCTGTAAAAGTATATGTAACTACTGCACATAGCAGTTGGAAATTTCAAGTATTCTGACCAGCAGCTGTAGCTGTAGGAAAAAGTGCCAAAGTAGTCTGTGCTTCATTTTCTCTTAAATTTTTGTTCATATTCAGCAGCAGAGTCAATATGGCAGCTTCATGATGCTGCATATTAAAAGCTGATCACATCATCTTGTAAATGAACTTCCACTGTACAATAGCAATTCGTTTGTGATTTTCAATTTGCTCTAATTTATTCCTGGGCCCTAGGGTCTTGTATAGGAAAAAAGGATGACAGTTGAACAAGAGTCCATAGAAAACGCTGTTTCTAATAGAAATATGATTTATTAATTGCTTCGCTATCTTCTTCAACCAATATTTGGATTAATTTGTGCATTTAAAAACGAAGTGATACGTTACGTGGGAAATTACAGCCTTTAATGTTGTAAGGGAGTAACTCAAGATGAGAAGTCAATCGAATAATAGGGTATTAAGTTGTATGTGTGTGATGCAACATTGAGTCTGCCCTGTTCACGACAGGGAATATTTGTGTTTCGGCAGGGCGGGGAGAGGGGTATTCCTGATGTTTATTTTACTCAGTGCCGGTATCTTTACCATCACCCTCCGGAGCGAGCGGGAGCTGCCTCACGGCCCGCCGCCGCCCCGTGACCCCCGCCAGGGGGCGACGCTGCGCGGCGAGCGTGACGCGAGAAGGGCGCGCGCGCCGCGATCCTGCGGGAACAGCCGAGAGCCCGGCCCGGGAACAGCCGAGAGCCCGGCCCGGGAACAGCCGAGAGCCCGGCCCGGGAACAGCCGAGAGCCCGGCCCGGGAACAGCCGAGCCCGGCCCGGGAACAGCCGAGAGCCCGGCCCGGGAACAGCCGAGAGCCCGGCCCGGGAACAGCCGAGCGGCCCAGGGCGCTCCGGCTGCTTCCGAGCGTTTGGTTCGAAAGCTGCTGAAAGCATCTCTGATTTTTTTATTTAGCTATTCGGGGCTGATGCCACTTCCCGGAGACTCAGCTGTCTCTGTAAAAATCATAAACCCTTGTGTCTAAACTAGTTCAGGAATTAACCTGACACTCCATGCTTGTGCTGCTTTAACTCGACTGTTGTCCTTATATAAAAGAACATAAGCCCCAAATGTGCGAGAGTCGTGTTTGTGTGACCATTTGCACCTGCTTTTTCCTGCTGGAAAAACAGAAGCTTCCCCTCAGAAGTCGTAATTTTTAGTTTGTCTGCAGCGTGCAGTGAGTTGTAAAGGAACGCTCGGCTATTCGGGAGTATCTCTGTATAAGCAAACAGAAATGTGGCTTCAAAGGATAGCCCAGATCTCAGGGCAGTTAATTGTTTGATTGGAGGGCAGCAGTGGGAATGTTTGATTAATTATTGTTCCATCGCATGCATTCACGGTTTAGGAAGAAAATCCCAGCCAGAATTTCACGAATGTGGAGTAGCAGCTACAACTCAGATTAATTTTGTCACACTGAATTGACCCACTTGTAAAACTACAGTCATTAGATGGAAATACTTCAGCAAAAAGTGCACTGCGCTACTAATCTTTGTTTAATCTTTAACTGAGGTAGTGTTTTGGTGAGCACCTACTTTGATAAGGCAACAGGCAAAAGTGAGAATCTTAAGTTACATAAATATTTGTGTGAACTGACAAGGGTTTGCAGGTGCTGTGGTTCCCTGATGCACTGATGTCCCAGCAAAGGCAGTTGCAATGGCCGAAGCCTTTCTTTATTAGGCTGCATGCTTACATAATGCATATGAAAATAAGTTTTACAGTGAGAGACAGAACTAGAATCAGAAGATATTTTAAGAGAGTCATATTTCTTTGGTGTTTTTTTACGTATTTGCTTGATTTTTCAAGGTAGGAGTGTCTTAGAAAATCTGCCTTTAAAAAGGCATTTTATGAATAGGGGAAGCACCCCCATCTATATTTCAGCCTCACAGAGCTATTGACTGAAAAAACCCAAATAACGTGGGCTCATTTTCTTTGCAGTTGTGTATAAAACATTTCAAAATATACAGTGGGTTATTAAGCATTGAAAATACAGCAACAATTGTACCTTTGAAAAAAAACCCTACATGCTAGGGTGCATTGTTTAAAAATAATGTAAAAAACTGTCAATAGATATTAAACCCACCATCTAATTGTATAATAAAAATATTATTTTCTCTCAGTTATTTAGGGTTAGAGCATTACTTTTTTTGCCCAAATACTTAAAATTCCATTTCACAGAATGGTTATGAGCAGGCACCAACTATTGACAGTAGATAAGAAGACCTAAGTACAGCTGAGGGTCTCTAGAACACTCACCTTGTCCTCGGGGAGTGTTTTGTTGCATGTAACTGCATTCTGGAGATATTATTTGTGATAATGCTGCTTCATTTTTGGCACCTGGCAGTGCAGTCACTGATGCATTATCAAATGCCAAATACATAAACTGTGAATGCCTCTTGAATTTTTATTTGTGGTCTGAGCTCTGCTGGTGTTTTGGTTCCTGGTACTTGCAGTTCTGCTCTATAATTACAGCTTTGAAAATTGAAGCATTCGACTTCCTATTCACACGTCTTGGATTTTCATATTTTGATTAGCTGTGTGGGCAAACTCTTAAATTAGAGGGAAGAGTTCAAAAGGCAGCCTGAGTCTCTATTCTGATGAACAGCAGTTGCATATTGGGCCTCATTTAATGTGCCTGACTTCCCTTACGAGCTCCATTAATCTTCTGCACAAAACAGTATTTGGGATAAGGTTTGATGTGCAGGTTTTTAAATGCCTGATACCAATGTCTTACATTAGCCAGGTGTGCTTCTCCTGGAGTGTTGCCTGAAGGTACATTTTTTTTGTTGTTGTTTTAAAAGTTCTCTTGAGTGACTTTATATTTTAAATGTCTTAAAGCTGATTTGAAACCGGTGTCTGATGTGTGCTGCATCCCTTGGTTTGTGAACTCCTTCCAGCTGCAGTTGTTTTGTTTCACGTTGGCATTGCCTTGGGCAAAGAAAGCACGTTTATATTGACATTTAATGATTTACTATTGCTTATTGGTAGATTCTGCAGATAAGCACTTTTTTATGTGGTGTATTGAATTGCTATAGATTTAGATCTTAAAATTTGTATTGCAAATATTCACCTTTTCTTTTGTCACTAGTGATGAAGTATTTAAATTTCAACAAAAAATAGGAATGAATGGCAATTAGATGGAATATCATTTTACAATCCAAGTTAAACAGTCAGTGTTTTCATATTAAACAGAAATTGCAGTGATGGCAGGAGATAAGTTACGTGCTTGCCATTTAGAGTGTGTAGTGTTTGAAGGTTTCCTTTTGGGATGTCAGCCTGACGTTACTTGTAAATCGTGATGCATGTTTGCACTGCTGATGGTTTAAATCATGCCCAGTCTTTTGCAGGCTCCCAATTTATACTTGGCTGGTAGTGCCCTTGTGACATTTTGCTTGTGTTTGGGGGGCAGAAATGCAAGTGTAAAAAGGGCTGAGGGGGCTTTTAAGATAATGTCTTTTGACTGTGTGGTCTGTTCTGATGGTTCAGTGCTCTCGGTATGTCACATTATGGCCATTTTACCATGCTTTAAGATTACTTCAGATAAGGATTAATTCTGACCTAGTTTAGAGGATTTCTAACTGGTTTTTCTGTATTGGAGGGGTTTGAGTTTTTAATTTCTCAGTTAAAAGCAATCATTACAGGAACTCCATTATCCCTTTAATCCTCCTCTCCAGCCACACCAGCCTTGGCAGACTGTGAGCACTGCGTTTAGTCAGTGTAAGGGAGTGACATTGTGCTGGGGGAGAGCAAAACCTGCTAGAATTCTTTCTCCCTTCTCTGAGACACTGTTATCTCAGGGCTCTGCAAATTAGGAGCGATCATTATCTGTAATGGTTGAAAAGGTAACAGACAAGCGAATGAATATCACACACAAGGGTTTAACATACCTTCCTTGGTCAGGCCATTTATGGTGCAGGATTATACCCACAGAAAATAGTTTGGGCACGCCATCACTTCAGCAAAAAAAGATGCTCTCGACCATGCGCACATCCCCCAGCAGCAGCCCTGCTTCCTGCGACCGCCGTGCCCGGGATCCGCTCTGTCCATCTGCCTGCCCGTTGCCGTGTTACCTTCCTCGCTGGGAAGTGGCGTCCTTGTCTCGGGGCTTTTTGTTCATGCTGCAGACAAAAGGACGGGAGTTGTGGCTGCTGCTGGGCGCGGGGCGGGCTGCGCTCCCAGCCGCTGCTCTGGGGCTCTCACATCTGGTGGCTCGCAGCTCGGACAATACAGGGCTGTGTTCTGCTCTCCTCAGGATCCATATTTCTGCTGGAAGTGTTAGCAGGGAGTGCTAGCGCGTAGTGCCTCAGTTGTCTTCAGTAATAGGATCTCCCTCTGCTCCTTCCTTCATTGTTGCTAGGCAGTAATAGAAAAGGTTTGGAGTTGTTTTAACCCAGAATTGTGGTGTATAAAATCCATCCCGTAGCTCTTCAGCTGCTGCACAGGCAGGCAGCAGTTTAAATGTGGGCTTTGACAGATGCTGTCTTCTGACAGAGCAGAATTTAACGTCACTGCTTGGCTGAATCCCACGTGATTGTTTGCATTCATTTTGACTAAATCCAAAGGCAGACAGGAAGCTTTACAGGCTCTTGCTCTTATTTGATAAATGATACATACTCAGTTCATGCACAGTGATAGGTGAATAGTATAAAAATCGTATGATCATTAAGTGAAAAATTGAGGGTTTTTACAGATTGTTTTCACTTTTCTTTGACACTGCAACTTAGATTCTCTAGGAGATTTTTAATGCTAGATGTTCTAGTCCCATATTCCAAGAGCTGTTCTGCAGTGCAAGGGAATTATAAGCATTTAAATGCCGAAGCTTGATTTAACCCATTTGGCTCTCTTGGAGTACAAATGGTCTGTGCCTTCATGCCAAAGAAAAGATAGAAGTGCCTTTCTTTGCTCATGTTTCCTTTACACATGCTTACTCTTTAAAAGCTGCTTTTTGTTATCTGAGGTTATTCAATTGGGCTGATCAACACTGATTTATAAGCACATGCTGTTAAGCTGCCTCTCTGCCGTTAATAGCTTTCTGCTATGTCTGGCATTGCAAAGTCAGGGGCACTTAATTTCAATTATTGATGAACCTAAAATGTCTTTTGTCTGTTACAGTCATACCTATGTCATAAAATTTGTCTTTTTGATCCTAAGGAAACTTGTGTTCCTTTCATTTCTCTCCTTTCAATGACTGACCCTGCTGTGCTGAAACATCTTATTATATTTACTATATAAATAAAACACCATAATACCTGAGAAAATAGAGACCTAGCAGCATACTTTCCCAGGTATTTATTAGTCACTGTGTTTGCCCACTCTCTTTTGAAAAGCTAATGACTGGCTCTTTAGACTATTTTTTTGACAAGGACTAAAGAAACTGTTACTTATCTAGTATGTCTGATTCGCAGTGTTGGGTGTGGGCATGTCCCTTACTGGGAAATAAGGCTTCCCCAGGCAGTCAGTGTGTTTTATTATTCTAGATGCATAATATGATAATTTACTAGAAACATAATCAGATTTAGATCCTACTAACTAAATCATCTATGTACACTAACTTTCTCTATTAATTTAGTCTTGTTTGTAATGCATGAGTTTCCTAACCTCATAACAATTTCTACAAATCCTTTGATCCTGTCTGAGGATGTTTTAGGATCATGAGCATATTTCCTAAATAGTAATTATAAATATTAAGTGCAAATCAGTAAATACTTTGTATCTCCTCCAGTCTAAACAAATCAGTGTTTAAAAAATGGAGGGGAGGGGTCACTGTGGGGGTGGAGCATGAGAAGAGGGCCTGTGTCCAGCACCACTTACTGATCTGGGACCTTTATGAATCATTGAGAATCAGTGCATTGAGATGTTCCATATGTGCCCAGACAATTCAATTTCCCACCTAGGCACACAGAGCTTTCTTATGCCTGCCCTGTATAATATCCAGAATTTTGTGTAGTCTGTTGCTGGAGCACACAAACATGCAAGAGCATGGCCAGGAGTCCTCCTAGCTTGCTGCACTCTGGGCTCTGAGTAGGAAACCAAGTGGGTTATTTGTGTGGTCACTGCATCCATGGGGACTTAGGCAGAAGGAAGGAATGCTCTTGTCAAACACAAACATGTAAATCTGCCTCTGAGTTTTGAATTTTCAGACAAGACATGTAACCTTGTATTCAGGAAATGAGTTCAGATCTCATCAGAATGGTTATTAAAATATGTGCTGTTTCAATTTTATTCATTTGCTACTGCTTCTCTGTACCTGGCTCCTAAAGCTTGGGACCTCTAGGCAGCATGTTTATGTATTATACTGCAAGGGAGAGAGCTGTTTTTATTTTTCTATAAATGCTCATTAGTAAATATTAAAAGTACAAAAATCCCAAGGGCTCTTTTTCTAAAGAGAATCCTAAAGTAAATTTAGAAGGGAACAGAAATCAGCTCTAGCTTTTAATTAAATGGCCATATCCCTTGTGTGTAGCCTGTAAAGTTCAGGCAGAGCTGTTGTCTGTTGGTGTGTGTAAAAATTGTCATCTTGCCTTGTGAACAAATTGAGAATTGAATTCTTAAATCTTAATGACCAATTTCTTTCGTTCATTCTCTATTTTTTTTCAAATAAAGTATGAGCAGTTCTTTGCTCATCTTACAGAAAAGTAAGAAAAAACTTGGATTTTTGTACTGCTTTCCATCTGGGAGTGACTGATTTAGTTTTAGAGTCAAAGTTTTGGGAAGAATTTCCTTTTCTTTTATAGCACTTTGCTACTTTGCTAGGATACTGTGCGTTTGTGGGTGTTTCAGGAGGGCAGGTCTTGCTTTGGACTGGGGATAGGAGCTGCAGGTTTTGGTAATCTTGCTGGGTTGGAGGTTGGAATGAGCTTTATTTCAGCCCAGTCTCAGCACGAAGGGTCAGTTGACTGCTTGTTCTCCATGCAGGGAGTAGTGTGTTCTGTAATGTTACTATGGTTACATCCCAAATTAGAAGCTGAGTGTTAGTGTTTGAAAGGCTGCCACCTATTAAGGCTCCAAGGAGTAAGTGAAGATGTACAGCCTGTGTGAGGAGCAGGCAGAGTTACTGTGACCAGGAGCCGGAGTGCTCAGCGAGTCCTGCACACAGACCAGGAGGGAGAAGAGAGGAGAGGGCTGCTCACAATTCCCTGTGCACCTGACCACTTGGAACTGAGCAAAATGTACCAATGCTCAACAAACTTGTGGTAGTTTGGAATATTTTCTTTAAAAAACTTTACGTGTCGTTTTTTGAGGGTGTCAGCAGAGTTTTGTCTAACTGGTTTTATAATAAACTCTTAGGTTGAGCCATTGTTGTCAAGTTCTGCCTTGACAACATTAGCAGAAATTCTTCAAACTAATTTGGAGTAATTGCAGTAGTCAGACATGTACTGCTTGACAACTTCTGCCTGGTGGCACAAGCCCCTTGAGAGTTTAAATACTTAGGCCACGTGGCCTATCACTATTCCCATATGGATTGTGCATTCTGGATACTCCATGAATTCTTTGCGAAGTTCATTTTATCATAGTAAAATGGAGTATTATATCAACTGTAATGTGTTGAAAAGCTTTCAAGTGACAGTTCAGAATGATTAATGGCAACATTTTCAAGGTTGGTTATTCTTAGTTTATTAATTGGTTATTAAGCTTCATTGGTTATTATTGGTCTTAAAGCTTTATTTTTACATTCTGGAAATGTGTTAATACAGAGTGTCATAAATGCTTAGTTTTAATTTTCCATGTTGAGAATTATTATGTATATGGCCAGTGGCCATTCTGCTCTTTTCTTCAAAAATGATACTTCTCCAGTAAGTTCATCTAAAGTGGAGACAGGGTTGGCAAAGACTTGGAATTTGCTTGAGTACTTTGAGATCCCAACATGTTTCTTAGCTATCCGAGACATGTTTGTAAGTGAAGGAAAAATAGCAATCTAGAAATGACCACAAGTGTCAGTATTGCCTGCCTTATTTTGCTTTGTACATTTTCACCATTGCTTAGCTGGTAGTGAAACCCAGCTTTTACACTTGGTGCGGTTTTTATAAATGGTCAAGATTTTGCTCTCTGTTCTAATAACACCCAAGCCATAAACTTGGTGATTTCATTAACTACTGAGTGTCATAACTTTAGAACCTGAATGCAGCAATATAGATCGATCTATAGAACTAGAAAAAGTTCCCAGTTGTTATGAAACATGGATCAGGTTTTATGCAGTTGATTATTATGTTTTAGTCCATAAGGAATATAAGCATATCCCCAACTTCACAAAGTTTTGAGAGGAGGGGAAAGTCCAAGTGATGTTTTCAAGTCAGAAGGGTGTTTCTTGGGAAACATTTCAAGGAGATATTCTATTATTTTAAAGCTTGTATTTTTTTATTAAGTAAACTGATATTCTAGGTGTCCAGCTAGAATTCATTCTGTTCTCCTATCACAGCTTCCTTAGAGGATCACAGGTTTGGAGTGGTTCAAAATTCACTCAAAAAGCCAAAGTACAAAATACAAAATTTTGGTCTGCTTTGATTCAGTTCTGATTTTGTGTATTATACAAATGTATATTGGACTACTTTCCAGATGTGTTTCTTTCTTCAATATTGTGGTGTTTGCTTTATCTTTTCTTTCTTTTGTATTCTGATTTTTTTGCATCTTCTCCCAGGCATTGCACGCAATTATTGCTGATCTCAAGTGCTAAATGCAGATTTTATTCTTGCAGGGTTGGACAACATAATTTCATTGGTATTGTGCAGGATTTTTGGTTGTGTGGTTCTCCCCTGATGAACTGACAAACCAGTGCCAACAGTAATATTTTCTGCCTGTCACAAGTGTTGCTTTTACATTCTGAGAGGAGCAGGGACTTTATGAGCTTTGATTCAGCACAGCAGGGGAGAGGAGGCCAAGCAGCTGAAGTACCAAAATTCACAGGCAGTTTACAGTGGGAAATGGGCTGGTGTTTTTCCCCTTACCTCATGGGTTGTTTCATCCTCCTGCCTACACTATATGATCAAGGTACCCCTAACACCCACCCTCACAACCCCAGCACGAGAATTAGAAATAAAAACTCCAGTTCTTACAGAAAGTGGGACTCTGGTGGAAGAACTGGTGCTAAATATCCAATTTCAAAGCATGGAAGATGGAGTGAAGGAAGATGGTATCCTGTTGAAGGTAACAGGCACCAGCTTTTATGCTGAGGAAGGAAAATGTCTGGTTCCAGCTGCTGCCACCTGTCCAGACCTTTTCTGCCCCTTTTCCCTCAGGCTATCTTCAGGCTCTTGAGGCATCCCACACTTCTCTCCCAATAACTTAGAAGTCTTGGCTCATCCAGTTCAGCAAAGGATGCAGCCATCCTGTCCTGCCCAGCACTCTTCCATACTGGAGGAGCTACTTAGAGCTTTTTTTTTCTTTTGTGTGGGACCAATTAAGAGATTAGCAACTCCAGCTGTTCATCCTCTCACTAAGTTTTTTCCCCCATGTATATGGTTTGTACAGGAATATTGAGACATTTTGTTAGCCTCAAAAATTTTTAGTACTGAAATTGGTGAGGCAGTTGTTTAATGAATGTTAAATAATATGAAATTGAAGAACTGGACTTTCAGAGCTGTCAGAATTTTCTGTGACTTGGGGTTGAGACCTGTACTGACTCTTTCCATCTGTCACATTTCCTCAGTAGCTTTAGTATTTTAATTCCTACAGCTCCATCCTGTAGGTATCCTCATTTACAGCTAATTCTGGGGGACATGAAAGGTTTACAGCAGGAATAACAGAGATTTAGCAAGTGCCTTAAATGCCTGAATCCTTTCCTTCAAGCACAGATGCTTAAACTGGGAAAACCAACAAAATCTGTGGGAAAAAATCCTTTCCTCAGTGACTCAAGAGGTCCTATTCGTGTCATAAATTTCAGCAATATTTGTTCATAGCCAGCAGAAAACCTGGATCATAAAATGGAGGATAAATCCCCTTTTAAGAGAAGTTCCCTACTGCTCTTTTTTTGACATGTTGGAGGGGCTGAAATTTCTCCAAACACTTTGCACATCACTCAGTCTGACTGAACTGCTTCAGCCTGGCCAGTTGGGGATGTGTCCCTGCTTTTACTGAATATTGTTCCACCTTCATGTTTCCCTCAATTTGCTGTAGTTCCCAATCAGTGGAGATTAAACTGCAGACTTTTCACTTCTAAAATTCACATTAAACTTAAATGATACCATTCCTTGAGTGACTTTCAAGGAAAAGGAAGCTCTGCTGTGGAAATAATGGATTTTGTCTGAATAACTGTGTTCATTATTCCTTCTGTAATCTGTGTAAGACTTTAGATTAATTTCATGAGCCTGAGGATTTTTTTTTTTTCACATAAATTACTAATGTAGAGTCAGTAACCAGGACTCCTAGTCCTCAAATGCTTCATTTAGAAGAAATCCTCAGGGTCTGGTTTGTATAATGTAAATTGACAGAGAATATTGATTGAGAACTAGAGAATTTTTATTATTTTCTGCTATCTGAAGCTATATTTCAAACTGAAATTCCAGGTGGTTTATTTTCTGTAATTTAGTGGCTTCTAACAGAAGAAGAAATCAGAGACAGCTCTCTTGCATCTTGTCCACCTCAAGATGTAATATTAAGAATAATCAATGCATTCTGTAGGGAGGTGTGAGTGTAAAAGAAAAAATACTGGTTGTATTTAATATAATAATGCTTAATTCATAAAATTCAGCCTTAAATTCAAGATGATATTTTTCTGTTAGGTATAAAATCTTGCAATTCATAATCAGCATCTGCAGAGTTCTGTCGCTGATCTGTCTTGCTAAAGTAAATTTATAGAGAGCATTTGTCATCTAAAAAAACACACACTGCTTCTTAAAAACATACAAAAACCTGTCATCCTCTTAAAAACCCCACAAAATCTCATGACCTTGGATGATGCATATTGGCGATTCTTTGAAGTCTTCTTCTCTTGAGGATTTGTGTAATCAAACACTCTGACTTCTACAAATGCTTTTTCTGTAAATTTTGGTTAATGCATGCTTGTTTCATCAATGTGCAAGCATTATGATTTACATTGCATATCAAAAGATTGAGCTGTTGATGAGACCAAATCTGACCCACTTTTTTTCTTTCCTTGCTTTCCTTTCCTTTCTTTCCTTTCTTTCCTTTCTTTCCTTTCTTTCCTTCCTTTCCTTCCTTTCCTTCCTTTCCTTCCTTTCCTTCCTTTCCTTCCTTTCCTTCCTTTCCTTCCTTTCCTTCCTTTCTCTCCTTTCTTTCCTTTCTGTCCTTTCTTTCCCTCACACCTTTGGATCTCCATATTAGTCTTTGCCTTGGTGTTTCTTATTTTGCCAAATATCAAAAGCCCTTCTATTGTATTTCAAGGTTAACAAGCAAAGTAATAAATAGAATAAAAATTCCTTCTTTATTCAATAAGGCCTGGATACAGTACAGAAAGGGAATCCCTTTGTTTGAGAATCTAGGTCACTTCATAAGGAAAAGGTTTCCCTACTGTGAAAAATTTACATTTGCCATTTTCTTTGTTTTTCCTTTTTCTATTTTTCCTTACGATGTGCCACTATCTGTACTCTTATGCTGTGTTTGCCTAATGACAAGAGGGGAAGAGGTTATTTATTCCATGTAATTAAACGTCACTTATCTGAGGTGCATGGGAGGAAGGGAGTGAGCAAGGAGATATGTCAGTAAAGTGGGTGTAGCAAGAAAGGTTAGAGCAGCTCTCTGGAATCCCTGTTCTCTCCCTGGCAGGTTGGCTGGGACCAGTGCCAGAGTAAAAGTGGATCTGTGGCTGCACAGGATAATGCACACAATCTCCTGAGCCTTGTGGAATGCCGACCATGTGGGAATAGATGCAGCAGCCTGCTCAGAACAGGCTGGTGCAGCCCTGGCTCCTGTGTGGCTGGTGACTGTGCAGAATTGCCTGCTGTTCTCAGAGCAGTGCTGAGGCAGCCGGAGGTTGTGTGCCTGCAGCAGCCCCGTGCTGGGTGGCAGGGCTGCAGCCTGGGAAGGAAACGGTTCTGAGAAGCTGCCCTGAGCTAAGGAGAGCATGAAACCTGAGGCATCTCCATCATCTCCACTGGAAAATGTGCTACCTGGAAATAGCTGATCCCATCTGACTGAGATCTGAGGGTGATAGTAACTTAGGGCTTTTCTTAGAACAGCTCTCATAGTGGTAGTGCCTTCAGATGTGTTTCTTCAAACTAAGCACTAGACAGTGACAGAAATGTCTGTTGGAGGAGATAAGGATTTTTGCTCTTCCTCCAGAATAGACACATATTTATTCCCCCAAGAATATGTCAATGCAGAACCTGCAAAATAAGGAAGAAATATGTAGTCTAGCATTAACTCTTGATTAGTTGTTTTTTTTCTTACATTTTCAAAATGTCTTTTTGGAAGCACAGGAATAAATAGAAAAGTGTGAGGTCTCTGGTTTGTGTATTTACTATCAGGCTGTTGAGCTACATGTAAAATTATTCTGCTGCCCTTGCTCAAAAGGTGATGCTGCTATTTTGTTTTGGTGTTTTTCTTGTAAAAGTAGAGCACGACCTGATTAAGGCAAGGAAGTTATTGGATGAGTCTCTATGAAATTGAATCTGTTTGTGACTGGTAAAGCCATCCTAAGCATGTACAGAAAGTTCCAGGATGTCATGACAGAGGAATCTTATTACACTTTGTGTTGGTTTTTTTTTCTCTCATTGAAATCTTGGCATTGAAAGCCTAACTCTATTCCAAAACATTGTCTCCTCTTAGTGGTTTACTCATTTTTATTTCCTGCCACTTTAGTGTTCGGTTTTCTGAACTGAGAGAATTTTACTTTGCAACACATTGCTGTAGAAAAAAACCCAAAAACTTACTTATTTTTTTATGATTGACATTAGACTTTTCAAAGGTGAAGCAGCTATTTGGAGTACCAGGACAGATGTGAGGGCTGAAGGAGAGCTGAGGAGGTCTTGCTGCCTGTGGCAGATTTCCTTCAGATAAACTGTGAAATCCCCAGGATCATCATGGATGACTGATGGTTCTAACATGTGAGGAGCAGAAATAATGGTTGTAGTGAACCTCACCTGTGAATGTGCTGACTGGCAGTCTGTCATCTCCAGTGGCTATTCACAGGTTCCTAAAGATGAATTTGTGTTTGTGTGTACAGAGTAAGAGGGCACAGCTGTTTGAAAACTTTCAGAACCTGTTTTGTGATGCATTTTGGAGTCTGCTCATTTTTCAGGGGTTATTTTTTTTGCAGCAATGGATGAAACCTGTATAAAAGTTACAGTGTAACAGGAAGATCCTAAAATCTATTGGTTTTGTAGAGCCCTTATCCTCATCTTTGAATAGGATGGCCCCACACTGCGTGAGATCTCGCCAGTTGACCTTTATTTAAGAGGATGCATTTCTGCACTACCAAAAATACAGCTGAGAACAGCCTGTGATAAACCAGTTCTCCTAATGCAATGCTAGAAGCTTGGAGATTCTCTATCTAGGGTATGGATTGTGTGTAAAATGAAAAAATTAAAGTTGAATGCTGTCATCTTAGTGCTTTGAGAAGGGCTTAATTTAATCTTCTATACTAAAGAAAGAAGAATAATGGGGAATTTAGATATAATGCCAAAGGAAGCTGAAAGTAGAGGCAGAAGGCCAAATGGAAAAATTCCTCTTTTGTGATACAGCCAGAAGCCTTCCTGTATTTTAACTTAATGCATGATTTATTGCCACTACAGTTAGTTTTTGATATGGGCATGTAACATCATCAGCTTTTATATGCTCCAGCAGGGTAGTATGAATGATATGTTTCTTCAGGATACCAGTACCAACAGGCATTTGCACAATCTCTTTGGAGTATGGTATTACAGCACTAATACACAGATCCTGCTGAAGCCATGCTAGCACTAAAAACCTTGAAGGCACTTCTTTAAACATCTCCATTTCTCAAGAAGCACACAAGTAGGAAGCTTTGTTGTTGTGATGCAAATACAGTATATATTCTTCTATTGTTTATCCTCAGTATAGGAATCTGTGATGTGTGACTGGAGTCTTTTCTGTCTCAGGTGGCTTTGTTAGGTGATGATTAATATTGTGCTTCTGTTGTTTGGTCCCCCTGTGTGATTTCTTTTTGAAGGAAATCAGCCATGTCCATAGGCTGTATTGCTTTTGGCAAAGAGCCAGGCTTTTAGGACATGCTGAAATGGAGACAACTGAAACTTTAATGTCTGTTGTCTGTTTGTTCTCTGGGTATAAACCAGAAGGCTTTAATTTGTTGTTGTATTTGGGGGATTATTCGGTTGGGTTTTGTTTTCTTTAGTTTTGGAATCTGTAGGATGAGTATAAAGGCTTAATTGAACAAATACAGAATTTTGTGTTCAGGTGGCTGCCTGGCTTTCTGCTGACATGTACAGTAGTGTGATTTTGTGCTCTGTAGCAGTGATACCTGCAAAATACTTTAATGCTTTCATCTGTTACATCTGTACCCAGGGAGGGAAACTCCAGGCCTTTTGTAGTTACCCAGTTTCACTCAGTGGAAATTTCTTCAAGAAGGGGGAATAATAAAAGTTTTGGTCTAATTTGAGTGCTCCTTCCTAATTGTAAATAAAAGAATATTTTAATTAAAACTGACTTCTGGAATGAGAGTTCTTCAATGAAAAGTATGTGTTGTAATGGATCTCACAGGGAAAGCTGGAGGCAGAGAGAACTGCAGGATAGGGTGATAAATGGCACTTAACAGCACCAAACCCTTTGCATTTTTATTGGGGGTATTTGATTATGATGCTGCATATGAAACTTAGACATCCTGCAGCCAAAGGCAAGGTGGTCTAGCAGGCAGTTTTTGTCACAGCTGCTGTGACTGGTGTGAGAGGAATGCTATTACTGCAAATTTTGGAAATGCTGACTTCAGAATATTGTACTGAGAAAAATAGGTTAATGATGTTGACTCTAGGTGGGAGCAGCCATTTAAGGGCACTGAAGAGCACAAGGTTTTTTTTTCAATGATGTTTATTGTGCTAAATATCTAAGCTTACCTATGGGAAGCTGCAGGTAAGTAACTCCTAAAGAGTTAAGAGTGAGGTACTATTCATACACTGCTTAGGAACTTGGTCGGTTTGAAGTTTGTGTTTGAATCCCAGATTGCTTCCATGCTCTGTCTTAAAATGTGGGGAAATGATTCTAAGGGTGTGTTTATATTGTTGAAATCGGAATATAAACATTTTAATCCAACAATAGATGTGTTGTGTTGACATCTTTTGTTTCACTTGATGCAAATGTGTAAAGTCACGGGGCAGAAAGAAACATTGCAATCAAATGTCAGCTCTGGTCATAATAGTTCACAAAATAAGGCTTTTTCATTGGTCACCTTATAGCAAGCCTGGACATTGGAACTGCAAAGTATTATGTTCACAACAGCTGCTTTCTCTGAGTTAGTATTTTTAATGAAATAAAAGTTCATTCACTATATGACCAGTAACTTTGTGTTTGGGGGCAGATTTTCCAGCTTCTTGTGATGAAATCTGAGTGTTGCTCAGTTCCTCTGAACACATTATCAGCCTGTTAGCAAGGACTGCTCTGGACCCTTCAGTTTAGGAAGATGCTCAGGAGGGCAATGAGGCTGATGAGGGGCTTGGAACACAAGCCCTGTGAGGAACGACTGAGGGAGCTGGGGGTGTTTAGCCTGGAGAAAAGGAGACTCAGAGGTGACCTTATCACTCTACAGCTCCCTGAAAGGTGGCTGTGCTCAGGTGGGGTTGGTCTCTTTCTCCGGGCAGCACTGACAGAACCAGAGGACACAGTCTCAAGCTGCACCAAGGGAAATATAGGTTGGATATTAGGAAAATGATTTTCATGGAAAGAGTCATAAAGTTCTGGAATGGTCTGCCTGGGGAAGTGGTGGAGTCACCATCCCTGGATGTGTTTAAAAACAGACTGGATGTGGCACTGGGTACCATGGTTTAGTTGAGGTGCTGGGGCATGGGTTGGACTCAATGATCTTGAAGATCTCTTCCAACCCAGTCGTGAATTGAATTCTGTGACTGTTCTGGGGCTGCACATGGGGAAAGGAGATGAGGAGCACAGTCTGGGCTGGCAGCATGGGAGAAGTGCCACCCCCTGCTGGAGGTGCAGAAAGCTTTGTTTGAAGCCTTTGTCGCTGCTCCTCTGCATTTTAACCTTGTACATGCTGTGTGCAGTGCTTGACAAACATCTCACAGGGGCTGTTCCAATTGTATAAGCTGTAAATGCAAAGCTCAAGTTCAGCATCTGAGGAAAGGGGAAATGACCAAATTGTGTTCTTGCCAAGGAGAAGTGATAGCTTTTGCTGTCACTATGATCAGGGGTGCTTAGCTACAGTGTTGTAGAACAAAAAAAGTGTTTGCCCATTGTCCTCTCACCCCGTCCTCCAAAAATACTCTGCTTGCATCCTGATTTGATTCACTTTCTGTCTTCATGGTAGACAACGTATTTTCTTCCTTTCAGTCTGTTTTGTTTTGTGGTTTTTTTTTTTTTTTTTTTTTTAATGAGTTAAAGCAATAGAATTTGTAGAGTAAGAGCAGGATAGGATCGGGGGGGTCTGAGAATTGTGGTGTTCCTTTGGTTAATTTTAACTTTTTTTTTCCCCATATGGCAACTAAAACTGAACTTGTGAACTGAGACAGCTGGGGCAGGACAAATGTTCAGAGACAAGAGTTCTGGTTATCTTGTAAGCAGATTAAAATATCCAGTTTTCCCCGTCTGGGAGAATTACAGGGTGTGGATAATTGCAGCATGTGCAAGTCCAGAAATCTTAACACTTTTGTGCTGGACTAAAACTCTGAAATTATTGCAGAGAATTACTACTCTGTTTCTAACTTGCTTGTCTCATCTTCTACAGAGCTCTCTTGTGTCTCAGTACCTTGTCAATATTTTCATCACCAGCACCCAAGGCAGTGAATCTGCTCTGTCTGAACAAGACACTTTGTTGATCCAAGGGCTTTAACCAATGTCACGTTGGGGTTTCACTGCTCTGTTTCCAAATGTCATAGATAATTTCTATAAATACACTAATTTTTTCCTTTACCTACTGTTCTGTCACGTAACATTGCTGTAGCCATTAAAGCAGTGGGCATCCCACAAGAATCTCTTGGGGTGTGCTTGTGTAAAAGCCACAAAGTAAAGAAAAAGAGTTCAGAAGAAAATCTGAGATAGCACAAGTTTCATGACTGGTATTACTCAGCTGACTGCCAAGGTCTGGTTTAGTATTACCAGCAGGTTATTACAGTTACAGCAGATCTCATAATCTTCACCTTTTGGGTATTTTAAAAAAAGTATCTTTGCTTTTTCAGCTGAATTTGCATAGCAGATGAGCTGTTGTTCATCAAGGAAGCCTGGAGTACAAGGCACTCTGCAATTTGAACATTTTTTAGCCCTTTTTCTGGCCTGTGGCAGTTCAAAATAGCCCTTTCCATATCCAAGTGGTTACAGTCCCTTGAATGCTCACATCCATTGCTGTCATCACTCAAGCCCTCATCTCTTGGCTTGTTTGTTAAAATTTGTTATAGCTGCAGCTAAAGCTTTTGATCCTGAAAAACACATCTTTGAACTCAGCAGTGTTTTTTCTAGGCACCACAAACAACTTGGAGTTCATTGCTCTACTGTTCAGCTTTGCACGTTGGCTCCTCAAGGAATTCAGTTTCAGGATTTTCCCCAGATATTTTAAGTTTTGCTGGGCGATTACTTGGAAAATTGCTTTCATCTCTCTGCCCATGACCACCCATGATAATTGTGTTTTCTTACAACATAATGAAATATACAAGCATAGTGCTGGGATTGCTAAAGCTGGTGAGGTACAGAAGAATAATATTAAAACTACTTTTTAGTGAATAGAAAGGAGAAGATTACATCAGGATGAAGTACCACTGGGAACAACTGGTGCTGGATAATTTGTTGAACAAGCAATCATGAAATAACCTAAGGTCTTCTAATAGCTGCCCGTGTATTAGAATTCTAATCCAGCATCCCTGTGTTGTAGCAATGGGAGTCAGTATAAGCAGGGGAAGGCTGGAAAGAGCCTCAGCAGTTTCTGTTGCATTGAGATGTTTGACAGCATCCCACAAAGTTTTTCAGTTACTTGGGTCTTGATTCATTTTGGGGATTTTTTTTTTGATAAATTTTCATGCAGATGTCAAGGGCCCATCTGTATTCATTTAGGCACCTGCAGAGCTTTTAAAAATATTCTTCTCACACAAAGCATTTCATGAGTCTTTCCAGGAGTTGCAAAGGAACCTTTCTGAGGTCACTTACACCTCTGTTTATGTATTGCTCACTGGGTGCAGGTGTAAGTGGGGTCTTCCTGCTGCTCTGTACTGAGCAGCATTTTCTGTAATGTAAATGTGACTATTCCCTTGAATCCCATTTCCAAAGCTGAATCTGAACACAAAACCAATAGTGCTTCTCTGTATGTTTGGAATTTGCATGCCAGTTGTGCTGTTGGGCAAATGGTTTGCTTGAGCCCCATATTCTGTGATACTTCTGATAAAAACCACTTCCTGTGAGTGACCAGTGCCTGTCCTTAGAGGCAGTATTGGAACTAGATAGTTATGAATATGTCAGGTTGTGACTTAGAGACTCAAACATGAGCCAGTTGCAGTAAATCACAATTAGATACAAATTTCAGTTCTGTTGAACTGATGTGTCCTGGGCTGATCGTGGTGTGCAGAAAACCAGTAGGGTAGAGACCTTTACACCTTTAGAGAAAGATGAAACAATCCTTTGATACTCAAACTGTGCTTCTCAAAACCCTCCCTGGCTGCCAGGTAATATATGTGAGGCTGGCTTAGATAACTAACCCAAAGGGAAGGAAGTCTAAGCAAAAATAATGTTTTAGTGATAACTGCCTTTATCTTTTCACTCAGTTCATGGAAATGAATCATTAAAATGAACATAGGGAGGTATAGACAAGCCTTTATTTTTCAAACAAACAAACAAGTCCTCTGCAGTTCTCAGGATTAAGAGTTGTTTTTGACAAAAACAGCTTATCCCCAGGAAAATGGAAGTGCTTACATGTTTAATCTTTGTCACCAACATCCCTCTTCTGCTCAA
This sequence comes from Vidua macroura, assembly GCF_024509145.1. NCBI lineage: Eukaryota > Metazoa > Chordata > Aves > Passeriformes > Viduidae > Vidua > Vidua macroura. Next base: position 9,234,713 of record NC_071579.1, read on the forward strand.
AAATTGCTATTTCTATAGCAGCAGTTTGAATTTATGTGACTGATGTAAATTCAAGACAAAATTCTTAATTTTACAGATATTCTGTGCAGGGACAGAGGTGGGAGGAGCTCTGGCACACTTCTGAGAGGACTCTTCAGAGCAGTTGGATCGCTTAATTTTGGGAGTAATGGTTTTAAAACATCTTAGTAGTTGTGGCTTTGATTAATTCTTTTCAAAAGCTTCTCCAGTGATTTCCATTATTGTTATTACTGCAGCTTTTTAATATGCTTTTGTCCCTAGCTGTTCACTAGTCACTACAGTTTTCTTTTAGTTTTAGTTGTGATTTGGTTTGTTTTCTTTGCAGAACCAGGATATTTCCTAAGATTTCAATAAGCAGTCCAGTTAATTCAGTCACGTTTAAAGCTAATTTCTTTTGACCTGCTAATGAACAGGAAATTGCAGTGAATATTTTTCATTCAGTGACACTCACTGCCAGGTCTAACCTGCAAGCACCCATCAGTTCTATTTATCGTTTTTAACAGTGTCAGGGTTACTGAATTTGAATAATCTTGTCAGTTTTAATTCTGTAATGAATTAATAAGGGACGAGATTTGTAAGTGAAAGTTGAATTTGCATGGTGTGGTACAACAAGTGTTAATGTTTGGGTAGTCCCTGGGTGGAACCAGCAGAGTTTTATTTGTGCCACCTTCCCCTGGTTCTCCTTTCCCCCCTCCTCTGTCCCTGTAGTGCTGTGCTCATTCTGATTTCCCTATTTTGTGAAATTTGGTAGAGGTACTTGAATATTTGGAAAACAATAATGAGGCTTCTATTACCTTTGTAAGATTGACATTGACTTTTGTGGCATGAAACTGAATTTTAGGATTGGAAGCCTTCTATGCTGGATAAGGCATGACCTTCAGTAAAATACATTTTAATATAATATACTAAAGGTTGGACTCAATGAGCTTGAAGGTCTTTTCCAAATTTAATGATTCTATGATGAGTTTTGTATTTTGAAATAAACATGTTCTGTATATTTTTTATCAGTCCTTTTTGTTTTGTCACATCAGTTTTTTTTTGGTTGTCCAGGTACAAAATAGTGAATCTATGCTGTTATTTTCCTTAGGTAGTTGGTATGGGAGTCCTTTGATAAATACTGGTAAACTTAACTTCTGTTAAAATTTGTTCTGTAAAAATGTCTTTAATTCTGCTTAAACTCCCACTCTCCCTTCCAGAAAATAAGGGAGTTGAAACAATATAAACAGTAGAAGTGACCTTTTCATTAATATTGCAAACAATGGAAGTGAAAATAACTATAACATTTACACAATAAATTCTATTTTTTACTGTAAAAGTTAAAAGCTTGCAATTTAAGTATGTCTTTTGGGACTGCATGCAGATTTGTGTGCGCATAAAAATATGAAAATAAATGATACCAGTTTGATGTATAAATAAAATGATGATGTGAAACACTAGTTAAATTATAGTTAAATTATTATTAAAATTTTCTTGATGCAGACAGAAGTCAGTGAATTATTGTGAAGGCTGCAGAGGCAGAGCCACTGAGTTGGATTATTTTACATGACTCTTTGAAAGGCCTGGATTTTTTTCCAAGGCTTCTATGGGCTTTAAATTTTTTGAACAAAGCTCTATGTTTTCAGAATCCAATTTATATGAAATAGATGTTTCTATCAGGCTTCAAGTAGGGCATATGGACCAATTTTTAGATGCCTGCTTTGAAGTCAACCCTTTGTTTTGGCTGTTTGTTCATACATTGATATATGCAATATTTAATTTATTTAAAAATTGTATTCTTTTTAACTATGCAGTTGTTTTAGGTTTTTTTCATAGTTCTTTAGGCTGGCTTTACTAAAATTTTCAATAGTTCAATACTTTAAGTCAGGAAATAAGAGTTGCTGGTAATTAAAGTGAGTTTTTACAGTCTCTTGTACCTCAAATTGAATAGATACATTGAAGTCTGTTCTTGAAAATAATTTTACAAGCTTGCCATCCACATGTACTTCTTTTCTTTCTCTTTTGAATCCAAGTTTTGCTGTGCTCCTCGTCACAAACAGAGCTGTCTTTGGGTGAAGTCTGTCATGGCTGGAAGCTGCTCTGTGTTTTACATGCAAGCAGTTGCTAACACTTCTTGCAGAATCAAATGTTACTTTTTGCTTCTACTGCTTCTGGACAGGAGCATACAAGCTACCCAATAATTTTCAGATTTTTTAGTGAAATTCTGGGACTAATTTAAATATTATTAAGGAACAAGATAGTAATTAAATTTACCAAATTAAAGCCACAAGATAGCATCAAATTGTTGACTCTGTCCTTTGCTCCTAATGTTTCTTTTTAAAGGTCAAAATACTACAGGCTTTTAGGATCTCTACATAGAAACCAGTTGGGAAAGGGAATATGCAATGAAATAGTTCTTCCTTCCACCATTTGAACCTGTCAAGCTGCCATAAGACATCTTTAATGATTTGGTTTTAAAGGAGGGGTTTTAAGGAGGATTTATTTTCTAAGGTGTAGCAGGAGTTACTGTTCAGGCAATTTTTCATTCCAGTTGGGAAATGAAGTTAACCTAACTATGGATGTTAATGCTCATTTAGACCTAAGAAAACCGCTAAGTATCTAAAATATAGGAAAATAATAGTTGGGTCCTGATTAATCTGTCAGGTAAATATTGGTAATGGGTAGTTTTTGTTAATTAATACACATAATAGGTGTTTTAAAAAATTGTCATTTTTAGAAAGGTCAGAAAAAGAGGTTTAAAGAAAGAGGTTTAAAACCAAGAGGTTTTAAAAGGTGTCTAAAAGAAAACAAACAAACAAACCCCCAACAGCCACTCTTAGGAAACTTAAATGCAACCATGGCTCTAACCACAGGTACTGAGCTATTTTCCACTCATCCATTGCTTTGTGAACCCAGTATTTTTTAGGTGTTTAGGTACAACAGTGCTAAATAGCAAAAGGAATACACCAAACACAAAAACATTGTTAGGCAGAGATATTTTGAATGTCTGATATGACAGGGAACACGAGCACTAAAATGAATCCCACAGAGAAGCAGATCCAACCCTGTAGGGAAACGAGGCAGTGAGGCTCAGGAAAGTATGGAGCTGATTACATTCTGTGTCAGGTTGTTGCTTCTGAATGGTTAAAATGTAGATCAGAAGTAAACTCTATATATATAACCTTCTATGGTAAATTAGCAGAAATAAACCAAGTAATATGTTTTTGATTAAAAAACAACGTTAAGTGGTTGTCTTAAAGAAGATTTGTATTTTTCAAATTACATGGTTTTGTTACTAAATTAGTTTGAACTTATGAATATTCATAATATACTCCTTAACAGTGTCAAACAGCTTATGCATGAGAATTAGGTATGTCATTTTCGAGCAAAACTGTCTAAGTATTCAGAAATTTTGAGGAAATGAATGTTCTTTAAATAGCTAAACAGTGATTTCTGCTGCTTGTGATGCTTAGGGTACAGCTGCACAAACAAAAGCTCCCTTAGCTGGAGTTGGAATCTGCAGCGTGCTGGTTACTTAAGAGTAACTTTTAGATTAAAAATTTCACATGAGAAGATTTGAGATACCTTTGTGTGTGCTCAGTGAGAAATAACTCTGGCATTTATAGGGAGTGAGAGCGTGCAAACCAGGAGTTGCCTCTGAGTAGCTGAGAGACCACAAATCACCAGTAGCACCCCCTTAGTGTAGTTGGATGAAGCAGCTTTGGAGTTACTCTGTCAGATGAATACTCTTTTTCTCTGGGAGAAATCCTGGTATGGACTTCTCTGTGGTTATACCTGCCTTAAGAGCAGAGCTTGTCTTCAATCAGTGTGTTGTCATAGGAAAAGCTTATATCTCTTATCTGAATGCTTTTGAAAAGCAGTAATTTTAAACCCAAACTTAGCAGGACAAAGGAAAATACTAACAAAATTATTCTGCTAATGACTTCCATACTGACACCAGATTTTCCTCTCCACTGGCAGGTCTTGTCAACCACCACAGCTCTGTACTTCTGTTCTTTTCCTCACCTTAGTAGTATACATTTCTCCTTACAAATCTTCTGAGAAATGTGGGGGTGAAATATTGATCAGAGTTTCTTTTGCTACATTGGCTGCAGCTTTTACAGAACAGGAGGTAGTGGTTATGTGATAAATTGAGGCGAATAATTTGATTCAGCCTTTTTAAGGTCAATTAGAATTTATTAATTACAGCAAGCAGTAGCAAGCAAAACAGCGCTGGGTGGGTAGGGGTCTCCAAGCCGCCCCTCCTGCAGTGTCCCACACTGCAGTGCCCCACACCCCACTCCCTTATTCAGTCTCTTTTTATAGTTTTCTTGGAGGTTCCTTCATTCGCGTCTCTTGCGATAGCGGTGGGCGTAGCTTGAGCATCCCTCTGCATCGTGTCTGCGTTGTGTCGAGGCAGGTGATCGCTGATTTCACAATCGGCTCCGGACAGTGATGGGCGTACCCGGAGCACTCCTGCGTTGTCCAGTCCGGTGGCCGTTGCCTGGTGGTCGCTGATTTCATAATCAGCTCCGGCCATCCCCCAACATCCTTAGCCTGTGTCTGCAAGAGAAGCTAAGAAAAGCTCCCTAAATGGTGATTAATCATATTTGTGGTCTTGCGTTTTGCAATATGCCTATAGCCCTGCGCTTTGTAGCAGTTGCTTCCTGTTCCCCAACTTCATAGATGCTTCCCCTATCTCCTAACAGGCAAGCTAGTCCCTCATACTTTAATTTTATATTTCCTCCTTTAATATTCCAATTTCTTTGATGAACAAACAAGTTACCACAGTTTATCACAGTTAGATCACTGAAAATTGTAAAAAGACAAGGGGTGTAAATCACCTCCAAAGGATTCATGGTATACCTTCAATCAGGTGACAGCTGAGCTTTGAGGATACCTCAATATCAGGAGTTGTGACCTGAGAGAGGTTCATTCCTGAGATTATCATAGTCTAAGGTATCAATTCATAAAACTAAAAGCTATGACCTCCATAATTTATTGATTTGCAGAATTTGGTCTTACAAACAGAATAGTCATAGGCCTGGAAGTGGTATTTACTCATTTAGATGAATTTATTTCCTACTATTAAGATATTTTATCTGATTTTTTTCCCTGTACTTTGTTTTTCATTTGGTGGGGGGGGAGGGTTATTTTGTTTCTTTCAGTTGCCATGTTCTCGAAGTTTTGTTTTAGGCTCCTGCACTCCCATAAATTGCTCTAGGGCAGGCAATTCAAAGGAGACCGTAAAGAACCCCAAAAAAGATAATTTGCCAGTTACTTCATTAGGCTCAAGCCACTGGTTTGGCTTTGGTTCTTCTTTGGTTATAATTCTTCACAAGTTTCTCTGCAGCAGCTCCTGGTTGCCTCCTTCACTGCAGGGTGTGTTTGAGACATGGGAAGCACTGGGTGAGTGGCAGAGGAGGCAGCGAGGCTGCACTTTCATAGGGGTGGATTCCATAGGGGTGGAAGGAGGAATGAAGGTGTGGGACAGCACACAGTAATGGTTATGCATCTAAACTGGATTTAGAAACTTGAAACTTGGCCTTGCAGGAGTTGATGTTTCTTTAGTTTGGTAATTTCCTTTCCATTTCATCAAGTACTGTGAATTTAAGGAAGTGTTATGAGGGAAATCTTAGTTTCTTCAAAATGAGTAACTAGTGCAGCACAGAATCATTCTTTTGACACAGAACATGGTATTCTTCTACAGAAAAAGGTGCAAAATGTTTTATTTTTGCTTTCTTGGAAAGTGGAAGTAAAAAGAAAGATGCTGTTTCTCATTGGCAAGGGTTGTCTCAAAGGTAGTCAGCCTTTCCTGCTGCTCTTCCTCTAGAGTGTGGTAGTATTTTAATTTTTATAATTTTCTGAGTAATTATTATGAAAGGGCATTGGCAAAAATACCTTTCCTCTGCTGCTATAAAAGTAACTCTTAAAATAACAGGTACTGACTCAACTGCCCTACAGAAATGTTGGTATTTCAATAATCAGAAAAGAGTACAGCAAAATTTGGGATAGATGTGCAGTGCAGGGTTAAATCCTTATACTGAAGATTAATGGAAGGTTGTTTCCTGTAAAAGTTACAAAAGCTGCTCAGTGCACCAAATATCAGCTCCAGCTTATTGTAACTAATCATGGGTGGGTTCACTAACGCTCAGGGAAGAGAGGCTTTGAGTAAATTTGTGTTTTCTATGGGCTTGTGTGGGAGCTTCTATTTGTACTTCAGAGATCATGAGATAAAGAGTTTTAACTTTCATCATGGAAACTTAAAAGCAGCTCCTCTAAGTGTTATTTAAATCATGGAGTGAGCCCTCTCATGAGCTTTCTTTTATTTTGCATTACAAAACACACTGTTATTTATGCATGGAGATGGAAGTCTGATAATGCCATTGGAGTCCTTTCCGACAGGTTTTTCTCTGAGTGGGATCTCTGACCTTTCTCAGTGTCTCATGCTTGTAGGATACCTCACATTGTGTTTAAGTAATTTTCAGCTACAATCCATGGTTTCATGTTAAAAAGGTTTTTTCCTGTCAGCTCTGCAAACAGATAGAAGTGGCTGGAATATACTGCAGCTTTTTAGCATGTCAGTGCTATGTGTTATGTTCAGTGAGGTTTCACTGCAGCAACTGAGAGCAGAATTTGTTCTTGCAGGAATTGTGTTGCTTTGGAAGCAGACATGTGACCTCACTCTTTTCTTTGGTGCTTTGTTGACTCTGGGGAGTTAACAAGAATAAACAGTAGTGCAGGTCTTTTGTGTGTTACATTAAGGTAATTGGATAAGGCATGAGCAGAACTAATTATCATGAGAGTGCTATTTTTGGGCACTAAAACTCCTCAAGTCAGGAATGCATTGCAATTTCTTGGTCCTGGTTTTCCAGCCAAAGCATAAGGGGATCTTGTTTGGACATTTCGACAGCCAATTGCTTATATTTACATTACTAGCCCTTGGTGAAAGTGGTAGTAGGTAAAATGAAGCAATACTATAAATAGGAAAGGTTTCTTTGAATGTGTATTAAAAAAAGTTCATGATTGGTTAAAATGTAAGACTGTAAAAGTTTGAGGTTGTTTGTCTTCCCTAAACCTAAAACAGGATCTCTAAGGAGTTTGGAATATTTTCTCTGTTTTCTTCCATCTCTTTAGTGGAAACATACTGCTCTCTTTATCATGATACTTTCTGTACCTCTGTGTTCATTTGAAGAGCTCATGTACCTGACACGAAGCTCAGCTGATAATGTTGCTCTTCTGTCTTTTCAAAGGAAGGTGCATCTGCTCGAAAAACACAAACTCCGGCAGCACAGCCTGTGCCACGACCAGGTAAGGTGGCCTCTGTCACACATGTGCATGAGTTTTGAAGAAGTTCTCTTTAGAACTTTAGTTAGCTCAAGAATGAAGTACAAGTCATCTATTTCTGGCCTTTAACTGTGCATATGTTGGAAAAGACCCATAGCCTTTTGTTTCATGTTATACCATGGGACTTGGGGTTGTTCTCTTCAGTGTGTTGCCCAATCAGCCCACTGAAAGGATGCACTGCTGAAATTAAAAAGTCAAGAACTTCTCTTGGTTGTGGCCTTGGTATGTCACCAGTTAAAATTTCACAAAATTCCCACTCAGATATCTAACAAGAGCTGGTTAATAATCCAAGGATAAACAACTTAAACAAAATAGCTAATCTCAAAAAGAGATGTATTATTACTTCTAGCATTAATATATCAGAAATACATAGTTCTCTGAATATGTTGTCATTACTTCTTCACACTTCTTAAGCACATAAGATATTTGTAGTGGGGTCAAAATCCTCAACTGGGTTTTTAATTCCCATTTGGTAAATTTTGGCTACCAAGTCCATTTATCTGTCAGATTGAATCTCGAGTTCTGATGCAGATGATAAATATACTTTGTTTAAATAAGAAACCCTTAGGATGAATTTTTAGAAGTGTGTAAGACCAGCACATGGGAGGGACAGTGTTTGCAAACTGATGTGCAAATTTGCCCCTGGTTTACGTACTTTGAGAAGTTAGTGGTTTGGTGGAAAAAGGTCTCAAGTGAAAGGTGCTATTTCAGGACACGATGAGGTTATGAAGGTCCTGGGGACATTCTGGGGACCTTGGAAACAAAGCTACCAGTTAAAATGAATATACTTTTTCTAGAAGTACTGCTGGAATACTGTATATCCTTGTTGAGACTCTAAATGCTTGCAATGTGTGCCTTGCTAATTCCTTGAGATTTGTTTGCAGGATTTAATGCTAAGACTTAATATTGTAAAGCTGCTTCTTCCTCCAAAATCCATTCTAATATTGAATGTTCTCAGCATGCTTAAATGCTGTTTTGCACAGATTCTTCTGTTTGGTTTTTTTGGAACTGGAAAGGTCATGCTGCCTGTCATACTTATCTCACTAGCCCTGTTAAGCATCCTAATGCAGATGGAGTTGACAGACAGCAGTAGGAAAAGGGTAGAAGTGGCAAGAAAAGAAATGTGACTGAGTTGTCACAGTCCCTGCTGCTGGCTGTGACTTCCTGGGTATTTCCTGCCAGCAGCGTGGGGTTTGTACATTATAGAGGTGACACTGATGCTGCCCTGCTCTAAGGCCAACCCCATCCATTATCTTGCATCTACATTGGAAATTGAAGAGAGAATAAAGAAGACAGGTGTAGTCAGAAGAGGTTTCTCTTTCTGCCTGTCCTGGGATATTTTTGCATTTTGATATTTGGATATTTTAAGAATTCAGCTGTTCTATTCTTAGCAGTCAAAGTAACTAAAACCTGCTGTTTCCAGGAGGATGCTGCTTTGCACATAGGAAGCATTAGTTAAATTAGGCTAAACTGTTGTACAGTAGTGATTTGAAGAAAATACTTGAAATGCACTCTTAAGTTATATTTTTGGTGCCATTTTGCATTACCAACTTTTCTCCTAACCTCTCTTTGTACAGCTATTTAATTTCTTACAGATGCTTATTCTCACTCCCCCTCCTTTTTGTTTTCATGTTTTTTGCCTTAAGACAGCTGGCTCTGCCCATAATTTCAAGAATATTTTTACTTTAAGGAGATACCTAGATTAAAAAAAAATAATTAAAAATCACTGGGTAGGTAAAGTTCATGTAGTTCAATATAGTGTTGCCAATTATATCTGTGCATTTGACAGTGTCAGGAAAAGATAATTAAGGATATGGTCTCAATATTTCAATAATGGCAAGTATGTGCTGTGAATATTTATACTGTTCTAGGAAGTTTCTGAAACAGTTGGTCATAAATAAACATGAGCAAGTTGGTGCTAAGCAATTGGAAGTCAATTAATGAAATTTGTCATGCATAGTAGCAGTTGAGACTTGAGTTAGTCTGCATCAATCTCTCTACTACTCACCATTTTCTGAATTAGGATAAACATAGATGATGATTATCAAGTGCTACACTTCTCTCCTGAAGTTAGGGCTCCTGAAAACTAAAGTGTAAAATGTTTATTTGGGGAAACCAGGTAGGTCACCTGGTAACCAGCTAATAGCACCAAAGTGAAGAAACCAAGAGGCTCTTGCACTCTTGGAATGCAGTGTCTCCTGTATTGAGGTGGTCACAACTTGGAAGACTGAAGGGGAAACATTTTACTGGAGAGATGGGGGGCAGTTCTTGAGTTTCTACCAGTCCAACAGTGGTTTTGTGGGTTTCTTTGGTGGTTGAGGGTAATTTTTTTTTTTTTCTTTTTTTTTTTCTTTTTTTTTTGGTTGCTTGGGTGATTTTCCCCCTGAGTGTTTGGCTCATGAAGACCTCATGTAACTCCACTGGCAATCCAAAATTAACCTGAGTAAGCCTGAAATTCAGGTTTTGGTTGTTGAAAGTTCTATATGTATGTTCAGGATAGCTAAATCCCATGGATGTCATGTGCAGTAATAACTACTAACAAAAAGGTGAGGTTTAGTGATCAGTTTGTTGTAAAGGTTTTCCTGTTGGTTCAGCACTACTGAACTGAAGATCTACAAGTAGCTTTTTTCAAGACTGATGAGAATTTTTGTCCATGGTGTCGTGTCCTGGCCTTTTGTGGAGGATGGAGGGGGGATGAGTAGCTTCAGTAAAACTGGGAGAAATTGACTCAGCTTTCCTAACATCTGCTTCAGATGGTCAAAACCTGTTTGTTTTCTGAATACTCAAACCCAAATTATAAATCCCTTCGTCATCTTAGTATCTTGCATCTGTAAAAATGATCTAATGAACTGTAGTGTGACTCTTCCTTACTCACTCCTGCAATTAAACAGATGCCTTGCAGTGACATTTGGAATTATGTCCTAGTCATTCTGCTGTATTTTTGTTTGTTTTTCTCAGTTTCTCAAGCAAGACCACCTCCAAACCAGAAAAAAGGTGAGTCAGTTTTAGTTATGTGATCTGTTTCAATTTTGTGTGAATTGTGCCCACTTTTTTTTTTTTCCTGGCACTATAAGCAAGCAGTGGAATATATAGCATGTATTCTGTATATCATAATAGCATTTTATTTTGCTAAATATGGGTCCCCCACATGTTGAGAGACTCATGATATAGGGATCTGCTTTTTTGATGAATGAAAACCTTTACTTTAGAAAAGCTTTACTACTATTTTCCTTTACTATTTTTTCATGATTGGGACCTTTTAAGCAAGAGTTTTATGTACAGTTCCTTTAATGAAAAAAGGGGGAGGGGAGGAAACAACAACCAGAACACAACAAAAAACCCCCTCCAGGCAAAGTCTAACTTTATTATCTCTACAGGATCTCGAACTCCCATAATCATTATTCCAGCAGCCACGACCTCTTTAATAACAATGCTTAATGCAAAGGACCTTCTGCAAGATCTGAAGTAAGTAGCTGATTAGAACATACTGTATAACAATTTGTTTTCAGATACAAAGTTATTCTAGCACCTAATTAGTGATTAAGCAAGAGGGCTCATTTACTCTCTTGTGACAAGCTAGTTTTACAGACCAGAGTATAAAAGAAATTAATTCCTCTTGACTAGTAGGAAAAAAGCAAAAACCTAATTCGGAGTTTTGGCTCAGTTGTGACCTGTGGGCAGATTTAGGAAACTCTTGCAGTTGCAATGTGTGCAGTGGTTTTCTTTGATGTAATATCTGTGCAGCCACATGCAAGTGAACCCTTCTCATGGAAGAAGGCTGAGAGAAGCTGACCAAGGGAGCTCCTGGAGCTCAGAGAAAAGATTTTGGGAAAAGATCACAGTTATTGTAAAGGAGGAGGTCGCCAGATGGGCTGTATCAGCCAAGCATCCCAGCTGGTTGCGCAAACAAAAAACTTTTTCTGAAGTTTACATATTGTCATCAAGTATTGATGCAAATGCATCCAGGGAAGTTTCAGTGAGTTACTAAAACTTGTTTATCACATCACACATCTGATTCTAAGATTCAGTTCATTATGGGTGAATGAATCTTTCTGCTTGTCCAACAGATCATGGTTTTTAGACATGCCTATCAGTAAACATCAGGTAATTTTTTGGAAACAGTCTTTTTTACAGAGAAATACACTGTTGTAGGTTGTCTGCAATGGTATGTCCAAAAAATTGAGGGATCATCTTTTTATCACCTCCAGCCCTCATCTTTCATGATACTGTTACACTGCTTTTCATCCAAACCAGGCTGTGGTGGTGGTACAGCTTCTGCTGGAGTTGCCCTAGAATTGTTTAAAACTGTGCTCTGAGATCCCAGGTGCCTTCTGATCTGAGCTAGCTCCAGCTCCTGTCTTACTGCCACAGGCCATCCAAGGTCCAGTGAGTGTACTGGGCTCTCTGTGTCTCCTCTGAAATACTTTGAGGGAAGGCTGCCTTTTAACATTACAGTTTAATGTGCAAGCAGTCACGGCACTGATCTAATTGGATTAACAGAGGGTGTTGTTTGTTTATGCGGGTTTTTTATATTTAGGAAAAAAAATAGCCCCGGCTTTAAAAAAAAAGCCCTGGCCTTTACAGCTGTATGATTTGTGACTTCCTGGCACAGGTGTACCCAGAAAGGAATGAAGCACCTGTGTAGTGGATTGACTGCTGGCCAAATGCCTGTGCACTCATAAAAATCATCTACTCAGCTTCCTCTGCTGTAATTGGAGCAGAGGAGGGGAAAATAACCAGGTAAACTAAAGCTTATGGGGTTGAGATAAGGATTAGGAGAAAATGCTTTAGGGGCAAAACAGGCTCAAGACTTTAAAAGAGTGTAAAGAGTGTAAAGAAAACTTTATTAACAGAATTAAAAGGAGAATGAGAAGAACTAAAATAAACCTTTAGAACATCTTTCCTCCCCCAGCCTCTTTCTATTTCCCACTGACACCTTAAAGAGACAAAACATGGGATTTTGAGTCAGTTTACCACTTCTAAAAAGAAATCTTTCTTCAGTTTGCTTAGCGAGAGGAGTCTCTCCTGCCATGCCACAGGAAGGAGTTTCTCATGGTTTTCATTTTCACGAACAGCAGCCCGCCGGGAAATCTGCAATCCTGAACTCTCTCCCACATTTTGGCAGTCTTCTCACAACTGCCTCTGTGGGTCACTGGCTTATGGGGTGAATTTTTTTAAGGATGAACTGTTCCAGTCTAGAAGCAAAGGTTCTCTTCTTCTGTTTCTTAAAGCAAAAGTTCTCTCTCTGTTCAAGTCACATCACAGCTTCTTGCAACATCTATATTCTCCAGTTCTCTTCTGAGCTGCAAATGAACACTGCATCTCCCCATATGCTTTATGAATTACAGGGAAGTGGTCTGGTGTATTATATTCTCGCCTTGGCTTGCAAAAGGTTTTCAGCTCTGAAACCGGAGCATCTCCTCTCCTTTTTTCGTTGGGGCTTCGGCCCCTCCTCCTTCACTGACCTTGGTGTCGCCCTGTTGTTTTCTTCACGTGCCTTCACCTTTCCTCCTGACTCGGGAGGAGATTGGCGTCCAGAGATTTCTTTGTTCTCAGGTGGAATTTTTCAGCGCTGCAAAGGTTAATCTCGCCCGGGCCCTGCCTCGGGGACATGGCTTGGTGTGCTTCTCCCGCTGATGCTGCGGGCTCCGCTGCGGGCTCCGGCGGCTCCGCCGGGATTTTCCGGCTGCAGAAATCGCGGCAGCCGCGCCGGGGGCGGGGAAAGGCGCGGGGGACACGACGGCTTCTCTCTTCTCTAGAAAGCAGGAAGAAAGAAGGAGCTTTCTGTGGTTTTTTCGTTCTTAAATATGATTTATAGAGGCGTGTCCAGCGTCTCTAATTGGCTTAGCAGTGTATCAGTTTTCAGAGCCAGCTAGCTATTGTTTCTGTCAGCTATGAAGGAAAGCTGTAATACTTATCATGGGGAAAGTCACTTCTGTGGCTGACCCTTTTCCCTCCTCACCAAAAATTCAATTAAGGCAAACCCAGGACAATCGGTCTGTCATGTCCAAGTGCATCTGGGCCAGGAGTCAGAGTTTTCAGCAGTCATCTTGCCAAAGCCTGTCCCAAGAGGATGCTCGTATTTAGAGTGAAAGGAACATGATCCAGAGCAAACTGAAAGGAAGTTTAAGGGTTCAAAGGACGACACTGGAGTTAGCCTGTGTGAAAGAGAAAGGTATGTTAATGAGTCAGAAGTGCAATAGCAGAATTCAGAAGAGTAAAATATTAATTTAGCCATGACAGGTCTAGCACTCTTCTGAAAAATATGCCACCTGGCCTGTATTTGTTTGCATTCAGATTTATGGAAGTACTTTGTTCAGGAATGGCTTCAGGGTTTGTTTTTACTGTTAAGGTATGCAGAGTGTAGAACTAGCCTTGATGTAGAGTGTGATTGATAGATAGGTGATGGTTTTCCAAGGAAAGAAGACTTAGCTAATTTCTACCTTCAAGTCAGCACCTTCTTTAACTCATTCCTCACTTGCAGCTACATTTGACAGAAGAGCAGAGATATCAGAGACTCCTTTGATTGCCACAAGTTGTGAGATAAAGAAATATTAGAAATCCAGGTAGAAAAGACACACCTAAATCAATCTTCACTCCCTTACCCTTGCTGAGGAAGATGCAGGTAGATTTACATTTCTTGTATTTCTAGAGATAGTCAGCCTGTTTATATTTGCCATCAGAGGGGATTGCTGATACAGCAGAAGGAGGAGAGATTTTTGGAGCTGGAGGGGTAAGAGCCCTTGTAGGGGAGACTGTGAAGAAATGTAGCAGAAGCCTGGGAGGATGATGCCCTTGTGGTGGCTGGGATATGGATATCCATGAGGAAACACAGTCTGTGAAGTATGTGATCATAAAGAATGAGAATTTGGGTTTCATAAATCAACTTCTGTGATTCTGTCCATTTAAATGTTTCTTAAAACAAAATAAGGAAAAAAATCAGCTGAAATTAAAGATCAAAAATAGAGATCAAAACTTACAATCACAGCTGGGAATATGTCTTTTAGGATACTTTTTGTCTACAATCTTGGATTTTTTTTTTTTTTTTAAGGAACTGGACTGCAATACATACTTCGGATATGAGAAAAAAATATTTGTGGTATAATTGCCAGATATTTTAGGTTGGTGATTGTAAAATAAACAGGAGATTCTTCATCCAGTTCTGTGGTAGGACTTGAATTGCCAAGAGCTGAGATAAACTTATTAATTATACCTAGATTTTTACTAAGCCTATTTATAGCTCTGTAGTTATATTAGTTTTTCATGCCAAATTTGGCTGACATTTGTATCATGCTTAGCATCTTACTTTATCACTTATGTTAGGCTCTCTTTTAAGGTAAAGAATATGGAAAGCAGGAAAACTAATATGTGTAAAAGGAAATACATATGACAAACCCTAAGCATGGCACTAGTTTAAGATTTTAAGATATCTAATTTTTGTATTCATTATATTTGTTGCAAGTTAGATTTTGAAGGGAGAGATTTCTGAATGTGATTGTAATAGATACAATTCACCTGCTAAATAACATGCAAATAGTCTTGCTAAGTTTTTTTGAAAGGTTACTTTTCTAAGGAGCCAAGTACAACATAAAGTGAAGAGTTTCTAAAATAGTAGAAAGATAAAATATAATTTAAAATCCGAGCTGCAATACATCCTGGTATGTTGTGACACTTCTTTAAAATATTTTATATAATACATTTTATTCTTACTTACTATCTGAATGGAACACTGGATATCACAATTACTATGTGAAATTGTGACTCAGTATTTAAGAATACCTGGAGTCAGGCTTTTCAGAGGCAAAGCTTCTGCTTTACATGGAGCCAAGTGAAGCAGGAATTCCATCAGGCAGATGAGAATGACTAAATGGTGATGATGTATTTTTATGATGATGATGCTCTTGCTTGTGTTACATTTAACCATATGTGGCCAGGCAACTCACTGGAGATTTATCCAGCTTTGATACCAAGTGAAGTATCTGGGATAGATTCAGGTATGATGTAAAAAAGCTTTCTTCTATTGCAAAAATAGGTGTCTAAAGCTTTTGATACTGTAATTTAACAAAAATACTGAGAGGGTGGTAGAAATAAGTCTCCAGTTCTGAGCACAATCAAATGCATATTGCCATGATCTCAGTTGTTGGTAAGTTGCCTTATTCTCCTTTCATGCATTTTTCAGTGAGCCTGAGCTGGGGGCCAGAAAGTGCTGATCTGACCTCAGTGGAAGTGTTTTATAGGCACTGCTGGCAGTGGATGTGGATGCCAGTTCAGTGGATGGTGTCTTACCAGTTACCTCCCACAATCTGATGGTGTTCAATTGCTTGCCTGTTACCTTAGGGAAGGGACCTGCTGCCTTTACAAAGTGAGAGTGCACCATTTTTAATGTGGACAATGATTTTGGCAATTAACAGTGAGGGCTAGTAATTTCCTACCCCTACTAGGGGCATAAAAGTGCATTCTAAGTAGATATGGATTTTTTTTAATATAGGGAATAATAATCTGGAGAAGCAGCAAGAAACTGTAAGCTCCTGCACACTCAGGTTTCAGAACTCATTTCTGATGTTTAAAAAGCTGTCAAGTACAAATGTGTAGTTAAGCCACTGGCTATAGTATTTATATAGTAATATTATAAATAATCTCCAAGAGAAGATGGGATTTTTGGTGTTTATTACTCAGTTTTCTTACACTTGTGTTTTACGTCTGGGTAGTGATGACATAGGCCATAAATATATTTATAATCATACAGTAATTTCTATTGATTCTCAGTTCTTTAGCACATGACTTTTACTGTGCTTACTGAGTCGATGACTCCCGGAAATGCAGGCATCAATTCCATAAACTTTCTGTAAGCTGTCCTTTATTCCTGTACTCTGTGTGTTTATGTGGATGTAAGTGCTTGCTTCAATGCTTGCTTTGTGACAGTTGTCTTCTCTGCTGTGCCATTTGAATCTGCTCATTGATAGTTTGTCCTTAACAAGATATCTTTGTGTTGTGTCCTAAAGATTGCACTCGAAAATTCAGATATTTTTCCAGGAAATAAAACTGAAGCCATTGTCGAGAAGGGACATAACTGAGGCACAAGTGAATGGTGCCTCAATGGCTGTAACACAGTTTCTAGCTGAAATGGGCAGAAACTGCCAAAAAGTAGTGTTGGAATGAATTCTTAAACACAGAAACATTTAAAGCAGAGAATGTGAGAAGACTCAGAGTGGTGAAGCTGTTAATCTGTAACACAACAATATTGCCTCTACTCTCCTGTGGCAGGGCTGCTTTGCTTTCCTGTTTCCATTTAAAATGTGTTTGCTTCTTCACATTTACAAATTAAATTTAAAATGTGACCTTTTAGATCCCTGTTCAGATGAATACTTGATTATCACTGTGATGTGTGTAGGGCTGTTTGTTTTTTATTTACATATTCTGTACGAGTTTGTTCCTGTTTAATGTAGGGGATGGAGAATAACAAAATTCTTCTCAAGCTGCCCAGCATTTTGGGTGACCCTGGCTTTTCCTATGAACACTGCCAGTTGGATAAAAGGTGTTTGAGGGCTTGTTTCTCTAATTTTTTTTAATTGATCTTTATTCTTTTCAGCCCAGATTCCTTTCGTTCTAATGGGTGATGAGAGACTCATTAGTAGTTTTCTTAAAAGCTGAAGGACCACCAAGCAAATCCTCATTTTAGGTTACAGAGTTTCCTATCAGTTATTGTTGCTAAAGCAAAGCCTGTGACACGTTGGCAGGACAGGCCATTAGGAGTGCTCGGGATGAAGGTGCACCTTGCCTTGGAGTGTTTAAATTAGCAAATTGATCAGAACTACTTTAATTCTGGTGCTTTTTCCAGTGCAGAACTCAGTTGAATACCTCTGTGTAGAGTGCAATTGTATGTGTCAGTCTGTTGTGATGGATAAAATGTATGTAAATATTAACTGTTTGCTAATTACTTCAGTTTTTTAGGGGAATTATTATCTTAACTTCTAAAAACATATATTCTAGGAAGTCAGTGTGTACTTTTCTCCCAGTGTCCTGTACAGCTTTTTTGTCTGTATTTCCTTTAGAATGATGGTGTTTCACCTGTACTAGACAGACAAGCATAATTTATAGTTCCTCATTTAACACCTGTGATGCTTTCTCTGTATTTGCAGTTCAGCTTTAATGCACCATTCATAGTTTTTAGCAGGTGTTGGGCTTTTTTTAATTTCCCAGTGCAGTTGTATCAATTGAATGCATTTGGACACACATTTCAGAAATTGCTTGTGACTTTGTTTCTGAAACACTGTTAAATCATGAGGAGTAATTTACATTGGGAAAGTAAAACAGTATTTCTTGGAGGTTTATTGACAATTTTCACCTGCTGCCTTAAAACATGTTTGCTTGTTTTTTTGGGTTGTCCCCCCCCCCCCCCAATGCCATTTTCTTATTGAATAGATAGTAAAAACTAGTGTTTTCAGATTGACTGAATAATGAACTTTTCTTCATACTCAGTCTTGCATTCTTTTTTCCTGTTTATCCAACAATAGGAAGTGCAGTCTGCCTGTTAAAGCACATTCAAATTTGGTTTTTAGTATTCAAATAGAAATAAATTGAAGAGAACAAATAGAAATGCTGCAAACAACTTACCCAAAAAATGTAGTAAACTGCTCAAAAGCACTATGTGCACTGTAATGAAGAGAAATGTTACCAGCTATGTACTGTGCTTTTAAAATGTACCACAAATCCTCCTGCTAACTACTGCCGTTAAGGGAAACAGAGTTTTATTTCCATCAGAAGCTTTGGCAATGAAATGTCAGCAGCAGACAGGGTTGTAGTGCAGCTGGGTGGTTCTGAATAGAATATTAGAACACAGGCCTGAACTCTGGTCTTGTGCTGGCCTGGAAGGTGCTGCTGGTCACATCAGCTTCCCTTTCCATGAGACACTTCCAGTTCTGTGAGAGGCACAACTCTGTTACCCTTTTTTTTTTTTTTTAATCTATCTCAAAGTCCACTGAGATTTAATAGGAAAAAAGCCCACACTGCTCTCACATTTATGATGTCAGTTTTGAGACCTGTTCTGGGTATTTTATTATCACCATAAAGAGGAGGGCCTTGAAATGTGATTGCAGTTGTTTTTTGAGGTGAGGGGGCTGAAAGATTAAGGATCTGTAATTAATTGGAGGAAGGAAAGCCGTGTCACATCTTAACATTTATTTATGTCATATGGAGGTTATGTATGACATGAGGGCCACATTATCTGGATTTTACAACCACTTATTCCATCACAGACTCTATTAAGAAAAAAACCTCAAAAAAAACCTAGTGTCATGCATCATAGTAACCAGATGAATCACTGATAATGTAAAATCATCATCCTCAAAAAAAAAAAAAAAAAAAAAAAACCTCACTCAAAACCATTTTTGACCAAAAATTCCAGATTTCTTGAGAAAATTCTAATTGGTAAGAATCCTGATGGCTCCAAGAGCTCTTAAAATTTGCTGCAGGAAGCAATTGGTTTAATGCCCAGGTTACCCTTGGTCACTTAAAAGAAGAGTTGTGGTCAGTTTGCAGGTTGTGGTTTGGCTCCTCATCTGCAAATGTATTGTGTGAGGCTCCAAATGTCTAAGAATGGGTCAAGCTGTATTTTTGAGACACAGAGGACCTTTTAGTGTGACTGTTTTTATCATGAGGGCTCGTGAAATATTATTCTTACATTTTTTTGGTCTTCTGAATGAGTAGTGGTGGAGACTTGGGATCGTGAGAATGAGGTGGCTTCATTGCTGTCACTAATGCCAAGCTCTGTTAAAGCTGTTCGTTTTCCTGCTGATTCCATCAAGTAAATTGTCCTTTTCTACTGAGGGGTTTGTTATTCCCTAAGGTTTGTACCATCAGATGAGAAGAAGAAGCAGGGCTGTCAACGAGAGAATGAGACTCTAATACAGAGGAGGAAGGACCAGATGCAGCCGGGGGGAACCACAGTCAGTGTCACTGTCCCTTACCGGGTCGTAGACCAACCTCTGAAACTCATGCCACAGGACTGGTAAGGACATTTCTCCTTTACTCAGTTTCTTACCCTGGACTATGCAGAATTTGGATGGAAACAATAAAATGCTCTGAAATCTACTGAAAAGTGAAGGTACATATATAAGAGTCTTCATTTTATTAACTGTAAAAGAGTGTTCAGCTGAAAATAATATGAAACTAAATTAATCTAAACGATCTTTAAAACTTGCAACACTTCATATTTTAACAGTGTGAGCAGCACAGTTAATATTATTTGGTTTGCCAAAAATGTTCCAGAAATTCCAATAGAAATGTTCATATTATTGTTCTGGTTTGTGGTAGTGTAATGTGCAAGTCACTGAACCTTGATATGCAAGAAAACCCCTCCTCTCCTGTGTGCTTTCTGAGAGTCTGTTGGGAACATACTTTTGCAGGCCATCAGCATGTGACATGCCATCTTTTTTAATAGTTAAAGAAAGAAAATACATCAGACAGTAAAGACTGAGCTGTGATTCCAGTATTGGAACTATTGGAATTTTACTTCTGAAGGAAGAGCACTAGTTGCAGAAAGGGAATTATAGATAGTTTTTACTTTTATGAAAAAGCTGAAAATGGATTATTTGGTCTGTAGCCTATTTTTCAAGTCTATAAAAAATAGCTCTCTTTGAACAGAAAAACTCTGGAGAAGCATTTTCATTGTTGTTTGACATCTTTTTGTTATTTGATGACGTGCATTATTTACTTCTTCCTCACAAGTGAGAAGATCTGGGACGTGAACAATGACATATTTGGTGGTTTTGTCATTTCCAAATTAGATTTTAATGGAGAGGAATACTTTGAAAAGGGTCTGTTCCTAAATCAATTATTCTCTGTATTTAGAACTTGAATTAATCAGAAATCAGTGGATTTAAAATTCTGAATATTAAATAGCGCTTAATAGCACTTGTTTAATGATCAAACCTTTAAGAACCATCTGAACTACTTTCTAAAGTAATTCTGACCAAAGATGTGAAGTGGTGTCTGTTTTTTTTATCTTGGTTTTACCCAAAGAAACCATTATAAAACCTGCAAAAAAAATAACCCCAGACCACAAAACTTCACCTTGATTTTTCTTTTTCATTGGGATTTAGTGGATTTAATGATAGATTAAATTTGGGGATTCGATTAGAGAGGTAATTTTTTGTTGTGGTAGGTAAGAACTGTTGGATGATGTAAATGTTCAAGAGAAAGATAGACCATATGTGGGGGGGTAATTTATTCTCAAAGGTGGGTTTTTTTTAATTTTACTAATGCAAAAGCTTAATCTTAATCACAAATATATTTTCTTAGACCACAGGTAATGGTTGTGTACTCTTAAAATAGCTGAAATTTCACTTTGCAGAAATTTAGCAGCTGATGCTTCTCATGAATTTTCAGCCTGGAAGTCAGCAGTGTTGAGAAATAAGGCTTTTAAATCTGCACATCTCAGTTTCAAGTGCCGTTTACAGAAGATTGTCTCTGAAATTGTTGGAGCACTTTTCAAAAGCAAATTAATGATGACCACAAATAAACACTGCCTTCTAAAAATTGTAACCTGAGAAACTGAGCTGCCTTCTGCAAAGGGACAGGGCTGAAAGCCCAGAGGAATAACAGGAATGATCTTTTTTCTTTACGAGAGGAAAAGCAATTGTGGTTGTTAAATGTGCTCTCCTGCTCTGTAAAAGAAGCAGCTTGCTAAGGCACACTGCCTGTTTAGGACAGCAGGTGACTGAAATGTCCCAGGCCATGCCCATGCCCATGTCCATCCCTCTGTGTGTTCCAGGGACCGCGTGGTGGCCGTGTTTGTGCAGGGGCCTGCCTGGCAGTTCAAGGGCTGGCCTTGGCTCCTGCCGGATGGATCTCCCGTTGATATCTTTGCAAAAAGTAAGGGATCGATTTTGTTCCTTGGTTTGGGGTTTGTTGTGCTTGGGGTTTCTTGTAGGGTGTTTATGCTCATGATAGAGTGCTGCCAAAGTGCTGTTGGGTGCAGGTGGCTGAGCAGACTTTGGGCTTTGGGCTCCTTGTGATGGCAAATATTCCCATGCCCTTTGTGGTTGTTTTGCTCTGATCTGTGGAAGCTCATGGAAAGAGCTGTCAGCTGCAAGAGTCACAAATAGCTGGTGTAGAAATCTGCTTTCCAATCTTCTAAAAAGGTGAACAGACAATGCATAGACACAATTCATACATACAGGTTTACAGGCTGGCTACACATTCTAGTGCTATTTTAAAGAGAGGATTAATCACCTAATCACCACTACTAAGAAAGTGTTGAAAATATGATCTGGTGTCTGACAAAAACTTCAGAATTTTCAAAAGTTGAAGTTTCCAGTGAGCTAGATGTTAGCATTGTAGAGATCTGAACAGGTTTTTTGGGTCCCCACATCTGGGGTGCTTTGAGGCACTTCTCTGGTACAGATCACCCATCTGACAGAGAGGTGGGCCATAGTATCTGAGGAATCTGTCTGCTTCTCTTCTCTGTTGCTTCAGTTTGGAGTTGACTTAGAAAACAGACCTTTTGATGGTGTCCTGTGGTTTCAGATATAGACATAACCAACACATACACACACACCCCCAAAAAAACAAAAAGCCAGGCAACAGACCCAAACCCACCTTAGTTCAGTTCTGTCATCTTGCAATCAGTGTGATGAGGAAACAGGTTTGATCAGGTTTTGCATGTCCCCCTTTTTGGTATGTGACATAGAATCTGGAAAGACAGTGCTACTTTGGTGAGCAGCAAGGAAAAAACTCAAGGGTGGAACAGAAAGCTAAGGATGAGTCTGTGAACAAGAGAATAGAATGAGTCAGTTAAAGGGGGATTGAGAAAGAGCAGGGAAAGAGAAAAAGAGCCTGAAAGTAATTGTGAAAATAAAACTATGCCACAGGAGAGAGTTTAACAAAAGAGACTAATGAAAGAAGAAAATAGCACTTCAAAATAAAGATACTGAGAAAATGGCAA
This sequence comes from Vidua macroura, assembly GCF_024509145.1. NCBI lineage: Eukaryota > Metazoa > Chordata > Aves > Passeriformes > Viduidae > Vidua > Vidua macroura. Next base: position 9,256,998 of record NC_071579.1, read on the forward strand.
CTGCGAAAAGCAAAGCCAAGAAAAATGCAGTGAAATATTGAAGCTCTAGCTAGCAGTTATGTGCTGCTTCCTATCAATTTTATCATTTTTATATGTACGTGTATGGAGGGCCATAGGAATTGTTCTGACTTCCTTTGACATTCCTGGTCTCCACATGCCAAAAGATCACAATCACAGCCTGCACATTTCAGGCTGAAGGTGTGCAAATTCATACATTTTTCAAATGAAGGAGGGATATCTGGTCTTAATTCGTACATTGAAATGGATCTTCAATTTAGAAATGCATTCCATTCCTACAAAGCATAGTAGTTTAAAAATACTTTGCTGATAAAGTGTATTTCCAGAACATTTCCCAATGACTTTACTCATCCTTTAAATGAAAACAGGTAAATAAAGGGAGCACAGACAGCATCAGTCCAGTTTTATGTATCTATTTTTATCTGAAGCTATTGTTTTGCCATGTTTATAGTGTTCAGTAGTCTTCACAAATATGGTTTCTGGGATTTGCAGCTGTCCATTGTTTCATCTGCAGTTTGCATTTCTTCTTCTCTGTCTCTGGGTCTGTTAGTGGTCTGTCTGTGGTTACCAAGTAGTGAAGGCTGTCACTTGGAAAACAAGCAGGTAGCTTACCAGAAAGTACTCCTCAATAAAATGTGTACTGGGGCCAGAGCCTGCCAAACTGGTTTTATTGGAGCAATTGCTTTGTCCCAGAACATTTCATTAGCTGAGCCTCTAAAACTGTGTTTTCCTTATGCATGGTGTCCTGACTGTTTCATATTCATGTACCAAACCAGCCTAATTTCACATTTACAAGTGAATGTTTGTGATGAAATTTTGAATGCTGTCAGTTTCATGAGCAAATATTTCATTTTGACTACCATTTTAAAGGTGTTCCTCCCAGAGCACATCAGTGAGCTTTAATAGTGATTTGTTTCAAGTTCAGAAGTGGATCCTCTTGTGCTTAATAACATTTAACTTGAATGCAGAGACTCTGTCAGGTGTTGATGGAGTTTTCTGTAAATGCATGCCCCTGGTATATCTTCATTTGTTTTTTCTGAAGTTAAATTAATACATGCAACAATGCATAGTGGAGATAATGTATATGTATTCTTAATCACAAAGCCTGGAAATTTACCTGGCAGAGATAAAAGTCAGATGATCATTTCTTTAGTTTGTCAACAAAAAAAAAAAATGCTAATTTCACATACCAGGCTTCTAGGAAGTTCCCAAATGGATGTGGAAAAGAGAACTGATTTTGTGGAAGACAAAGTTAAGAGTGTGGTATCCGAAGAAGATACAACCATGGCATTAAAAATAACTAGTTTCCACAAGACTGATGGCTTGTTTTACTTTTCCAGTACTACTAAAATCATCAGATTGGGTTACTAGATAGGAATTGTACAAGGCTTAAATACATTGGTTTTAATGCTCACTGTGTAAATGCTTAAGCTTTACCTAATTCACATGTGACAATACTTCCCAAGAGGGAAATAAGAGTTAATATTTTACCATTTTTAACTGAGTACTAGATAGGGGAAATTGGCAGAACTCTTTATGCAGCATTTGGGGGTTATGCTGGCATTCTACTATCAATCTTCTACGGATTCTTTTAGGAGATAGCCAGGCTTCCTACTCATAGGTCTCAGCAGTACCTTTCTGATTTTTATTTTTAATTCTTTGACAGCTCAGAGATTTTCCGAAAGAACTTTGTCTCTCAAAGAGAATGTACTTGTTGGCAGTGTGTTTCTGCTATTCCCTTGGAATCTGTGCATCTAAAAGTAGGGGCTGCCCTTTCCCTTCACCCAGGAATAGCCTGAGAGCCATTGACCTCTATATTTAACTGTGCCCTTTAGTGAGTAGATGACTTCTTTGGATTACTGGCTTGTTAGTTTTACTCTTGGGCTTCATTCTAAAAAAAGAAGAGTGGGGTGGGAATTTTCTTTGACCAATAAAGAAACACTAAAATCTTCTTGTTTGTACCAAATGCTCTCCTGTTTGCTGTAGTTAAAGCTTTTCATCTCAAATACGATGAAGTGCGCCTGGATCCCAACGTACAGAAATGGGATGTGACAGTGTTAGAACTCAGCTACCACAAAAGACACTTGGACAGGCCAGTGTTCCTACGCTTCTGGGAAACTTTGGACAGGTATGGTTCCTGCTGGAAGTCCTTGATGTTCATGCTTGTATGGTTTTGGTGGGAATTAAAACTTCTGGCAGCCAGGGAATTGTTTACAACTTGGATATCTGAATGTTTTAGCTTGGAAATACTGCTTGTTTTGATTTTCCCTGATGATGCAGTCAATAAAATGTAGTAGTATATGTTTACAGGCTGTAAGTAATAATCACCAAAGTGTGGATTTAAAGGAAGGGTAGTTACCATTAATCATGGATTAGTCCCATGATTCCCCACCTTCTGACTGATTCTCTGGGTCAGAACCCTCCTGAAAGGGAAGTTCACTGCAATACCTTTTTCATGTTGGAGAGAAGAAACTTTATTATCATGAAGCAGTTGAAGTAATATTGAGGGAGGGGAGAAGCCCATGCATTTCATGAATGTTTAGTTTTTTCATGTTGATTCACAGTGAACTGCTTGAATGATTGAGTGAAAAAGAAAAATCCTGTGGGAATTGTCAAAATAATTTCAATTATCAAACTTTCCATGGCTTTCTATTTAAAAATCTCATAGAATATATCTGAACTCCCAGAATGAACTAGTTGACTGTCTTTACAAGAGTCTTTGAATGTTTCAATGGAAAGCTGAGTTTTCTTTGAGGCAAGGCTGTAGCTGCCTGTTATTTAGTGGGACAAATCCTGTACGTAACACATTGCACCTCTTTGGCAACTTTCTAATTCCCTAAGAATTCTCTTTTAACAATGCCTATGTATTTTATTCCTGCAAGTAAAATTCCTATAAATGCCACAAGGGTAGTAATGCTGTCTTCTGTTAATTTTTTTCAGGTATATGGTAAAGCACAAATCTCACTTGAGATTCTAAATCCTTCAGCTGCCATTTATTTCCTGAAGTATGGATTGAAAAAAATGGAAGGGGCTCCAGTTTGGAGACCAGAGCTCGCACTATATATGTCAAGAACTTTACAAATGAGGAAGGGTCACAGTTTAAACTTTTTATAAAATCTTATTTGGATGATTCATGCTATGGCAGGTTGATACCTGTTGTTATTCAGAAGCAAAGGGGTTTTGCTTAAAACTATTTTTTTAATGTTGTTAGCCTTCTAGTCTGCAATCCAAATTGTATATTTTGATAGCAGCAGTTTCTTCTCTGTTTTGTTAAATTAGCCACATTTTTAAATAATGTGTTTTGTTCCCAGGTAGATGATAGCTGGATCTCCACGGCAGGTTCCCCGTGTGTGTGTGCGTGTGTGCGTGTGCGCACGGGCGTGTGTAAATAAATGTGTGCGTGTGTCTATAGATATAGTGTACAAAAAATTATAGACACACTGATGCACATGTAGATGTTTCCAGGCTTTCTAAACCACTTAGCTTCTGAGCTTAGTTTGGGGTTTCTTTGCTTACTGTTTCACTTACTGAAAATATTTCATTGTGAATGATATTACATTTTAGTCAATAGGACTTGCAAACTGAGCAAAGTGAAAGTTGTTTTCGATAAATCAAAATGTCAGCCTGTATATGTATATTCTGTCAGTCTTTGTTGAAAAAGGGAAGATCAAAAATCTATTAACTCTTTTTTTGGATTTGTAATGTCCCAGTTTACTGAATCTTTAAAATTTATTATAGGCATACCTTCAAGTCATGGTAGCTCTAAATTGCCATTCTCCACACACGTCTCTTTCTTTAAACTGAAAGTATGCATGTGTACATTCCCATCTAGCAAATACCTTTGCATATGAGTCTAAATGTTACCTAGATTAAATGATGAATAGAGGAGGAGAGAGTTGGATTCTTTTTTGTCCTGGAACAGCCACCACAAGGAATGAATAATTTTAACTTCTTTGCATTTATACCTCTAATACTATTTTCTCGTGACAAAAGTAGCCCAGACTGTCAACAGGAGTTGTAATTTTCTGAGATGAGTGGCTAATATGGCCTCCTAAGAGCCCTGCATTGGAATGGAAAATCAGCCTTCTCCAATTACCAAAGAACCGATTTGCTTCATCTACAGTGAGGCCAGAGAATCCTGGTGTTTGTACCAATTTACAGCATCTCTGTATCTATGGAATAACATTAAGTTGATGTTGCATACCAGTGAATGTAGAGAATGATCAAATACTGTAACACCTGCATGATTTTTTTTTGGGATAGAAAAATACATGTTTATATTCCTGTTCTTGAAATTCCAATCCATGTTTTTTTAATATACTTTACATTTAAGGTTTGACAAAAATAAAATGTTCTACCTATTCTGTTTTGGTTTCTATTTGATGTTAACTTCATTTTTAATAAAACCCAAAGTCACATATCTGTAAGAGGTTTTTAAAACCATGTCTTAAATTTATGAGGACTGAAGTCTGACTTAATTGTATGTTTCCATCCCTGCTGTATTGAGAGTGTAGTTTCAAATGGTCTTAATGGAACAGTAAAAACTCAAACCACCAAAACACCCCTCCATGAGTCTCAAGATTAGAAGCAGCTGACCCTGGATTTTGGAATGGATTCAGCGTGGTGACTGGGAAGACTGTGCACTAGAGGACTACTGGGATGTCTCCTGTTTGTGTGGGCAGTTGGGCAGTACCCCGTTACCAAGTTTTCCCTGTACTTAAGCTTATTAGAAATGTGTCCATGTCATACTAGAGCTGGCTGAAACATTGAATACTTGGTTTTAACCTGTACTGTACAGAGCAAGGCTGTAATGGCTTCTTCCAACATAGCAGCTGCTACCACGTGGTAGCAACTTACAGTTAATTTCTGCTTTAAACAGTGAGATATTATGTATGCTTTTTTAAACTTGAGCATTTCCAATTAGAAATGTCATTTTTTTCAGACTTAATAAGTACATCATGGCCTGTGCTGTTTTAAAGAGACTTCTAGGCAGTCAACTTGAAAAACAAATTTTGGACAAGTGTGTGCTTCACGTGCAGTGTGATGTGCAGACCATAGAGTGGGTTTGCAATAGGCAAGGGACAGTTATCTTTTCTGTATCCTGTACTTCACTTCTGTTTTCAATGCAGGTGTAATTCCAGCTCCAGTATTGTATACAGGAGATGGCTTGATTTAGATGGAGATTTATGTATTTATTGGCAGTTAACTCCTCTGAAACTATTGAAGTTACACGGTTGTGGAATGGGCAGAAAAGCAATATCCATGAAATCTGTGTGACCTGTGTTTGTTTTTATGGGTTGAGGACAGACCTTTAATATCTTAGAATTTTGTACTGGCAAGTAGTTTGTGACTCAAGTTATACAATATGTATTTGTGAAGGAGCTGGCACCTGATTGTGCATATTTTTGTCAGTCATAAAAGTAGCGATGTTTATAAAATGAGCCATTTTGCAATCAGATTCCTGCTGACATTATTGGAAGTTTAATTAGGTTGTCAGAATAGCATTCCTGCTGCCTTCATAAATAACTCCACATAGATTATGAAACTACTTGGACTTAAAAATTTAGCCTTACAGCAGCATTTTGCAACACAGCTGGAATTTTAGACACTTATGTTATGCTTAATTTGTCTGCACGTTAATGTAGAATAATAAAGAATACTGATACTAAGAAGTGGGGAAGCTGGAGAAGCAGACATCTGTTTTACTGAGCTGCTTTTTATTGTTGAGCAAATTCGACACACTACTTAGAGGTGTATAAAGTGTGTAAATTGTATTCAATTAAAATGTACAACTATAGCTGAGCTACTTCCCTGACTGCAGTTTATTGAACAATAGAGTGACACGAGCATGAGAATCAGATATCAAATTGGTTCTTCCTGTTACACACCTTCAGTGTCATAACTGCACTGTTTCATGAGTATGAGATGAGTGAGATGAAGCATGGTAAGTTGAGAACTGGTTTGAAGTCTGTGATTGGGCTCACATACTGTCAGCGGGTGATTATTGCTTTTAGTAACAGGGTTAGTGGGGCCAGTAGTTGTACCTGAAGTAATGATTTTATATACAAAACTAAAATACCTGTGATTTATACTATTTCAGCTTCTGAATGTTAGTCTGAACAAAGCAGACAAAACGGGAGATTCTTTGTAAGATAAAGTAGGGCAACTGCAGGGACTTGCATACCTGAAGAAATTGCAGATCAGCATCCTCAGCTGAGTAGGCTCAGCTATTTAGCTATTACCTGGAAATTTTTGTAGGAAGATGGTTTTACAAATAGGTACTAAAGTCAGTGCTTGTGCTAGACAATTTATGGAACTGTTCTGCAATGCTGTAAACCTTTTTATTTCTGAATTCAGAAGAAAATGTAGATAGCAAATTGTGTGCTAAGTTGCCCTTCATCATAAGTTAAACTATTATGTTATATTTGACAGCAAATTTGGAACAGCAAATTTGTTTTTGGCTTTCATTTGCTGTGCAGTTGGTGTATAAAATATTGCCATTCTCTACAGGGACGTGCAAAAGTAAGTTTTATTAGTACAGCTTTTATTCTTTTGCTGGTGAAATATGCACTTAGTTGCTAATTCTTGCAAACACTATACCAGAAAAGAAAAAAAAGCTGATCAAAATTAATGGCTTAGAGGTTTTAAAATTTAATGTCATGAATGCATTTTAATTCAAAAGCCATAACTAATGCCAAGTACTTTATTAGAGCAATGTGTTCATGAAAAATTAAAATCCCTGCCTGAAGAAATTGCTGGCCAAGTAGGTTACAGTTCAGCTAATGTGTGGAAAAATGTACCACAAACTGGAATCTCCAAATGTCATATCCTGAGTTGCTCATTTGTAACAAATGAATTTTTTCTGAGAGGTGGCAGTTCTGCTTCCTTTGCTAGCAGTTGCATACTTCACTCACAGTTGTGTCGGAGACTGCACAACGCGAGGGTTCTGAGGCAGGACAGAAAACAGATCACTGAGGCTGGAGTTGTTGGTGTGGAGCTCAGGCACTTGGCAAGGATAATGATGGTGTCTGAATGGGACTGTGATCCAGTGGGTAACACCTGGTGATCCTTGTGGAACCTTCCAACTCAGCACATTCTGTGATTGCTCAGCTGTCATTGACTTCTCTCGGGATCATTCTTCTCAGGGGTGGTGCTGTCACAGAGGGCAGGTTTGAGAATGAGATTTAATCCAGCACAACCTTGTTGGTGGGCAGTACACAGTGGCAGGCCATGCATCCAGATTTTTACTGTGCTCATTTTCCTTTAAACAAGAATTTTCTAATTTTTAAAATAAGAATGCAAATGCAAAGAACAATTTCAAGTGTTTCAAACTTTATTACAGATACTTTATTGCAGTTCACTTGTAAAAATGGAAGATGTGGTACAGAAAATCTGTAAGAAAAATAACTTAAGTGTCTGTTTTTTATTTCCATCTGTAAATTCTTTTGGTGTATTTCAAATGCAGAAAAACTGTTTACTTGCAAGGTTCCTGCATGTATCACTGGAAACTGTCAGAGATAAATCTTCAGCTGCAGTTGCTTGAAAGTTTGTAGGTTTTATGAGTGTGTGGGTTATAAGTTCTGGCCTGTGTCAGTGGGCCCAAATTTTAATAGTGGTTTTGAAGGTTGAAATTCAAATGAAATCTCAAAAGAACCCTATGGGAACAGCTACTATTGAATGACAGAGAAAAGAAACTTTGCATGCAACTAAACCTTTAAACTATGACATAACTGTCATAAACTTGTGTTTAATAGACTGTTAAATTTAAATTTTTGGAAATATCTTGTCACATGACCTATTTTTTAAGATCTGAATTATATTAATGATGTTTTTTGCAGAGTTATAGTTCAGCATTAGCTCAAGTCCAACTTCTGAAAATTCCTAGGAAAAATATCTTGCGGACTTTAAAAGGTAGGATGTCTTTCTAATTGCAACAGTCAACTTAGCCCTGAAAGAAGAAACAAAGCATGTTTCTCACCAATCAGTTAAGACCAAACTTGTAGTTTCATAACACTGAATGTATTTTTATTGGTGAAATAGGATGTAAAAAATACCTTAAAGAAACAGCTTCTAATGTTTCACTTGTTCCTTCCCTCTTGAAATCCTTTCCAGAGACCTATCCAGCCACCCTTCTGCTTCCCTGACTTTTCTTCCTGCTTGTTGCTGCCAAACTGGGACTGTTCCCTAACCCACAGTCTTTTTATGTAAAGCACACCACTAGGAATTATTCTTCTGCCCTATCAGGGCACAGACAGGGCAGTGCAAGCACAAGAAGCACAAACTTCTCCCTATTGTGTCTTAAAGCTGTTTACAAACTAAAAAAACCCGAACAAACAAGAACCTCAAAACCTGTAAAATGCATGTATGACCTACTGAATATTTCATCCTGCTTCTTTCTAGTTTAGTTTTGATGTGGAGCAATGAAGCTTTGAAGTTTTGAACATAAAAATACCAAAGGCATACTAGTTGTTAGTATTTCCTTAATTACTGGTATGTTGCTAATTATTCTCCAAGGACCTTTAACTGCAGAGTTCTTCCTGTTACTGCAGATTAGTCGTAGGTGCAGAATGATTATCCTGAGCTCCACTGAGTCATTCTTGACCTGACACTGAGTGAAATCTAAATACTTAATTACCTGACAGCCTTTGTTCACAGCTGGCACAGGGTTTGAGGAGCATCACACTTGTTTTGTTACTGATTTTGTGAGACAGATTAAAAAAAAAAAAATATGAGCAGTGAAAAACTAAAAGTTTGATACTTGTGGATTTGGTGGTTTTCCAGGGCTAGGCATTACCAGTAAATTTTGCAGCATGCCCTTAGAAAGTTCAGATGGTCACAGAAAAAGAGGGTGTAGCTGAACAGCACCTCACCAGCTGTGTCTGTAGTGGGACATCTGGGCTGAACCCCTCCTCAGCTGAAATGTCCATACTTGGATTGCAAGTTCCACTGGAGACAGGGCATCTTTTTATTCTGTAATAAAACTTGTAGGAAAGAGCCCATGTTTTATGCACAATGGAAGCAATTAGTCTGGTTGCTGAAATGTTTCTAAAAGGGTAACAATGGGATTAAAGATTAAAACCAAAACAACCAAAAAATTTTTAAAAACAACCCCACAACCTGCAAAAACTACCCAACAACAAAATTAAATTAACAAAAACACTGGCAAGCCCAAACAACATAGAAATTACTAAACTGAAATACATTTGGAGCAATGCATTGTGAAGTCTGTATATAACAAATTTATTCTGTGTGGATTAATGCCCTAAATTGTGTTCCAAATAATCTTGTTTTAACTTTGTCAAGTTGACTGATCCACAAATTCACTCACTGGTGTAAAATTCCTCTTGAATTTTATTTTCCCTTCATGTTGGATTTTTTGGGCTTTGGTCAGTAGCTGTTGGTCTGTTCATCTTGCCTTTTCTTTCACCCAAATATCAAGGCAGCTGGATGATCTTGTAAGTAGAGAATTAGGTAAATAAAAAAAAACAGTTAATTTTGTGTTTATGTGCATGTATATTACTGTTCTACAGAGAAATGTGCATCCATCATGATGTACATTGTCATTTTTTATAGAATGACTTCTGTAATGTATCAAAATTAAAGTGTGGGGTTCTCCATATGTTAATTCCTTTCAGAACACTTGGCCATACAGCAGGAGACAATAATCAGTACCTTAACTAAGCTATATAAGAAATCATAGGTAAGGAGAACTCTGCATTTAGTAATTTGCCTCTCAGGGGCTTGTTTTTACACTGATACAGACTGAAGGTTATTTCCAAGAGCAATAAATAGCCTTTGAGAATTCCAGGATAATAAAATCTGCCAGAAGTCTTCGAAATGCATGGAATATGTCAGGGATTTACCCATTTGATATGAGATGTGAAATGTCAAGCAGGTGTCTTCAAAACATTCTCATCTCTCACATGTCAAGTCTGCAGAATGGTAATAAATTCACCATCACTGGCCCTACAATTCTTTGGGCAATATATTTCTAATGCTTTCCTCTTATACCTGGAAATTGTGATTTGTACTGTTTTTTCTGGGATTAATACCTTCAGGTGTGTTACCAGTCACATCAGTTGAGGGGGCAGGCATTTTGTAACATTTCCTAATTTTTAGCTCCTTAAATAACCAGTATCTCTTGAAACAGGAGTTTCAGTCTAGTCCAGTGCAGGTAGCAGTGTGTCTGGGAAGAGTTGCTTAATTGAAAAACAAGAAAATAAGTGGACTGTGGTAATTGCTTGATTTAGGGAGCACAGCAACCCAAATGTTTAGGAAGTCATCATTCCCACACTGTCTCAACCCGTAGCTAGTTTTTCTTACCTCCTGTCCAGTGCTATTTCACAGCATTTACTTCCCATTGTTCTCTCAGTCTCTCTCATCTTTGTACTGTATTGCAGTACCTGCCCACTTTCTGTAAAAATAACTCAGCTGGCCAGACCTATATTGCTAACCTTATAAACAGTCATGGGCCATCTCATATCCGTGTCAAATGTTTTTCTATAGTAGTAAAAGATGATATAAAGTTTATATCTGAAATACAGAGATAAATGTCTGGTTTGCTTTAATGCAGCTCTTAATGTTCCGTGCCACACTTAGCAATGCAGTGGATGGCATTGTCTGCAGACTCAAAGACTCCTTAAAACCAGCAATAACCTTGAAGCTTTTAGCATCCAGACAGAGAAATGGGGGTTCTGCTGTGTCATAAAATGATGATAAGGTGAGGAGGTTCAGGACCATCAAAGGAGTCGTATTTCTACAGTGCCCACAGGCAGTCATGATTTATCATAGCTTAACTTTATTTTGCTGTGGTTTTATGCTCTGGAGGTTAGATGAAGTCATCAGTGGATTCTCTGTAATATGTCAGAAAAAGTCTATATGGGAACTTTTAAGTTAAGATCTACAAGCCAAAAAAAGGGTACATTTTTTTTCATCATGCCATTGCCTTTGTTAAAACGTGCAACTGAAACCGTCTTAATGAAATGGTTGTCTGACTCAGCTAACTATTGCATCCTTCTCCCTGGTAAGCTAGCTGACCCTGCATAACATAATTTAGGTCATGAGGTTAATTGACACAGCTTTTACATTAGCTGAATATGGAGCTAATAACTGCTAAAGACAGCAGTTTTTCTATTATTGGAAATTGATCATAATGTAAAAAAAAATCATTAAGTATTTTGATGTTAGGAGAAAGCTGCAGGTCCTCAGCAGTGTCAGGAAGCAGCTGCTTGCATGGGACCAGATTTATTTTGCATCAGCAATGCCATGGCCTGACTGATATTTATAAATGACATTGTAAAGCACGCCTTTTGAGGTGGATGACTTGGAATCTTTACATTTTCTAGAAATTCAGTGCTTTTGCTCAGTGACACTAGTGTTTGATAACTTTATTTCCCTGTGAAGGTAGCAAATCCAAGCATTGTATCATGTGTGCCTGGAAGGCAGAATTTCTGCCTGCTGACTGCTGGAGAGTGTGAATGATTGCTGTTGACTTACACTTGTAAATGGCATGCATTGTGCCCTTTGGAAAGACATTCTGTTCTATTAACTTCTACCTTCCTGTGCACCCCTTTTAATTCTAATTACTTGCAGTGATATGTGCATCTTTAACACAATGATGAACCTGATTTACCAAACTTGCAGGGTAAAGTGCAAAGTCTAATATAATTATCTGTGTCATACAGAGCTAATATGATTTTCCTATAATTTTCCACAGATATCTTTTTAACTATTATGCTTGTGAAAGAGCATGGAGAAAGAAAATTATTGATTCTAGATCAAGTATTTCCAGTTTTAAAATAAGTTTCTCTCAAATTAGATGTGGAATGTCTACATAACACATAACAACAGAGAGTGCAAGCAAATTAAGCAGAGAACATCCAGGGTTTCTTTGGGAACATGTTCTTCACCCAACCTGCAGCACTAATGTAGGTGCATCCTTTGAGACTCACTCTAGATTCTGTATAAAATGGTCAAGAACAAGTAACAGATTTCTGGAAAAAAAAATCCATGAAATCTAGGCTCTTGCTAATTCAGTTGCTGTGGAAGGATCTAACTTTCAGGGTAAGTGAATTTCTTGCAGTCTTACCCTAAAACTTGTATTTAACTAGTAGCGTTCATCTTGAGTTTTGGAGGGCCCCTTTGTGCCTCTAATGCAAGCCCTGCTAACTAATCCTTTTGGGGACTTCTCTGTTGGATAAAACTATTTTTTAAATGGAGCTTGTGTATTTAGATGGTTCAATGTAAACAGATCATTCTGTTTTCACTTTCAGGGGTAGTGATGTGTTTTTTGTTAGTTTTATCTAAGAGAAATGCCATTTGTTTGGATTGGTTTGTTTATATAGTATGTTTCTTCTGCGTTGACACTCATTTCATCACTGGGAGAGAAATTAATGTGGGATTTTTGGAGGGTCAGGGGAGGTCTACTGTATTTACAGTACTTAAAAGGCAGCTGAGAAGACAGCGGTTCTTTCTTCATGAGGATGCACAGTGACAGAACAAGAGTAAACAGGGATAAGCTTCTTCAGGGGCAGCTCTCTCTGGAATGAAGAGAAGGGAAAAAAAAATCTTCATTAGAGCAATTAACCATAGGAACTGATTACCCAGAAAACAGTGGAAACTTCTTTCCTCACTGGAAGTATTCCAGACTTGGCTTTATGGGCTCTGGTTCACCTGGTCTGTTGCCCTGCTTTTAACAGGAGGTTGGACCCAGGGATCTCCAAAGACCTGGACTTTTCCATGAGCCCAGAGATCCTCTGCGTTGTCTCCTTACGATCTCACATTGTTTCAAGGCCACTGACCATTCCTTTATGTGGTAGAGATGTACAATGTGCCATCCAATATTAGGACCCAGTTAATCTTACATCTGCCTTTAAACAGAAGCGTGTAAAATTAGTCACATTTAAATAGTTAAAAATTTGTGGAAATGGCTTCCATGTCAACAGACTGGGCTTTCCAGGGAAAGCTCCTTGAGTGCCTCGGGACCTCTCTGCCTCAGGAACTGCCTGTGCCTCAGGTACCTCAGGAACCGCCTGTGCCTCAGGTACCTCAGGAACCGCCTGTGCCTCAGGTACCTCAGGAGCTGCCTGTGCCTCAGGTACCTCAGGAGCTGCCTGTGCCTCAGGTACCTCAGGAACTGCCTGTGCCTCAGGTACCTCAGGAACCGCCTGTGCCTCAGGTGCCTCAGGAACCGCCTGTGCCTCAGGTACCTCAGGAACCGCCTGTGCCTCAGGTACCTCAGGAACCGCCTGTGCCTCAGGTGCTTCAGGAACCGCCTGTGCCTCAGGTACCTCAGGAACTGCCTGTGCCTCAGGTGCTTCAGGAACCGCCTGTGCCTCAGGTACCTCAGGAACCGCCTGTGCCTCAGGTACCTCAGGAACTGCCTGTGCCTCAGGTGCTTCAGGACCCTGAGGAACCACCCCTGCCTCAGGTGCCTCAGGACCCTGAGGTACCTCAGGAACTAACTCCCTTTCAGGTGCCTCAGGTGCCTCAGAAATCACCCCTGCCTCAGGTGCCTCAGGGACCACCTGTGCCTCAGGTACCTCAGGACCCTGAGGAACCACCCCCGCCTCAGGACCCTCAGGTGCCTCAAGTGCCTCAGGACCCTGAGGTACCTCAGGACCTGTTCCCCTCTCAGTTGCCTCAGGACTCTCAGGTGCCTCAGGACCCGCTCCCTTCTCAGGTACCCCAGGACCCGCTCCCCTCTCAGGTACCTCAGGACCCTCAGGTGCCTCAGGACCCGCTCCCCTCTCAGGTACCTCAGGACACCTCTCCCCCGGAGCTGCTGGTTCATCCTCTCACACCCTGCCGGCCCTGCAGCTGCCCCCCGATCTTTGAACAAGAAGCAGGTAATGTTTCCCTGTGTGGCCATGAGGATGAGGTGGCTGGCAGCGGAAAGCGGTGAGTTTCAGTTGTCTCCTCAGTTTAATCAGTCAGTTTGTAATCAGCAGAAGGTGGTGGTATTTAAATGTTGTTCTGAGTAATCTTCTAATAATGGCCAGGATGATTTTGCTATGTAAATATTAACAATCAAGTTTATTTGCTGATTGTTTCCCCTGCCAATTAGCAGTGTGGCTTTATTCACACCTATCTCGACTTCTGCAGCAAAGAACAAGAATTGCTTGCTATCTTTTCCAGATCCAGATGGAGAAAGTTACTTTTTGTAATGTACCTTAAACACAAGCCTGTACCCATAACTGGTTTGGGTTTTTTTTGGTGTTTTATTGTTTGAGTTTTTGGGTTGGTTTTACTTTTCTTTTTTTGTGGTGGAAATTATCACTGCCTTTCTTCAAGTATTAGCAATGTTTTTTTCCCTGCTCTTATCAAGATAGCAAATTTGCCTCTCAGTTTTCTTCCTTGATCCTCTGACCGCTGGTGAATTAATTATGTCAGTTTAAGAAGGTATTTTTAAGTTTCAAGTTATTCTGAGAGACTTTTATTTGTCTCTGGCAGGTTAACAGGGTAATCTGTTTTTTTTAATGAAACAAGAAGACTGGTAGTCAGAAGCCACTGCCTGTTATCTTCGTAGTTTAATTTAGGCTATGTTCCTTATTCCCCTCCAGCTGAAGATATTGACTGAGACATGACCAAAAGTGGCTTTGATGGTTAGGGTCAGTGAGATGCAAGGCAAAATTATGTTACCCAGACAGTTTTATATGTCTTAGGAACCTTCAGAGATCTTATTTTTTCCTGCCAAATCTCAGAAGTTTTTGAAGTTTCACCGATCTAGTCTTACTGTGGTTTGTCTCACAGAATCAATCCTCTTCTCAGTGTTACTGCTCCTCATCAGTAAAGGTTCTTTTCACTAACAGCAAAAAGACCTCTGAGATGCATTTACCTCACCAAGTGAAACCAGGTTTTCAGCGCTTCTCATTACTGGAACTGAGTATTGAATGTTGGATTAATCAAGTTTAGCAAGCTCCAATTTCTCCCTTGTATGCTAAGTGCAATGTAGTCGAGCTCCGTTACCTACCAGTTTACCAATTTCAGGAAGCATCTGTTTTTTCACCCTGTTGTTTCACAGTTCCTGAGAAGGTTGACAGTAAAGATCCATCTACCAGGGCTGTCTAGGGAGGGAATTCAATGGGAAGCATCCTCATTCCTAACATGAAAGGAAGCATTAAAAGTAAACTCAACATTTTCATGAGGCTTTTTGCTACTGTTAAGGCACCAAGGACTGTTTCAATGCTGGTAGGATTCCAGTTTTAATGAACTACAGTAACATGCCCTGTCTGATAATTATGAGGGTGTTGGATTCTTGCTTGCAATGATCTGCAGTATAAATTGATATCTAATTTATTTCTTGATGTCAAAAGAATGTTGCTTGTTAAATACTGAGATTCTTCAAGATGTGAATGGAATAATGAGTTTTAGAGATGAGTTAGATATAGGCATCACAGGATAAAATTCTCTGATTTATTCTGTGGGAAGCTGGGTGAGGATCTCAGTCTCTTCTAGCCTTAAAATGCAGTGATATTTAAAATGGTTTGCTTTCCTGTACAGAAAAAAATGGAGAGTTTGCTTTACTGTACCAGAAAATACAATCTGCTGTAACTGTCACAAGAATGTCATTTGCTATCCAAAGTAGCTCAAAAAAGGAAAAAGCAGAACATATGAACCATTTACATACTCAGGCAGGTTTATTTGGACAATGCCAAAAGGAAACTTAGAGCTGGTTCACACATGTTAAAAATAGCAATTGCTGAAAAAGTCTTGCCCCTGAAAGATCTTGAACCAGGGCCAGAGTTTGCTCACTTGATGAAGAGTGTCTTTATAGGGGAATGCAGTGGATTAAAATGAAACAAATTCCTGTGTGGTGGCACATTGCAAATGAAAGGGCCCTTATCTGGCTTTCTAGAGCACATTATCAGCTAAAGAACACTTTATCTTGGGACATTGGGTTTGATTCTGGGCATTAGATTTTGGGTTAGAGCACCACCTTACCATGATTTGCTTAGTTCTTGAAGTAGACATGTTAGAGGTGAAAAGCAGGTGTGTTGTCTTTCCAAGCAGTGTTTACAGATGCCATCAAGATATTTGCATATATTAACAGTCTGATGGCTTTGTATATAATATTTTAAAATTTCCTCCCTGACCTCGGCGCAAGTCTTTCGTTATAAAATTCTAATTGTTCAAAAGCAGCAGTCAAGAGAGCTTTGGGGCTCTGGAATTCTGTAGTTACCAGAATGCAGGTAAACAGCCAAGCTAATAACCAAAATAATTATCAAATTGTAGCACAGATTAGAGGACAATCATGCTTAGAAAATGGCCAATTCCCTCTGACCGGAGGTAAAGTGATAAGGTCCTCATATCTGCTACACTTCAGAGGCAACCAGAAATTATGAATGACAGTTAAACTCTTACCATTGTTGACTATTATTAGCCATAAGATTTGAGCACCAGAGTTCTTTACATATGTATATGTTATGTTGTAATTGCTCCATTATTTTTACCTTCAAATTATTAAAGAATCTGCTCACGCAATCTGCTGTATTTTATTGATGCTGTAACATCATGTGTGAAAGGATTCTTTGGATAAGAATAGAGCACAGAAGTGTAACCCTTTTTTCTCCTTAAAACGTTTCCTCCTTTCCCAAATACTCTGTTAGAATAGAGAGTTTAGAAAAGGAGTTCAAGTCAAGTTCTTAAATACATTTGTTAAATGTGGCTTCTAAAATCTCTCAGCTCCCACCGTCCTTTTGTTAGAGCCTGGAGCCCGCTTTTGGTTCTTCTGTGCATCTCTGCTTTGCATGTGACTGCTGAGCAAGGCAAAGGGGGCGGGTCAGACACAGAAATATGTGATGGAGATAGAGCACATCTGGAGAGGCCATTTCAAAGCACAAGAATGACACAGGAGTTCTTTAATACAGTCTAATTGCAAGGAGGAAATACTTCTCTGCTGACTTTTCAGGGGGAGAGGTTTGGTTATTGTTTTGTAACCAGGAAGATGCTTTCTTCTCTGGGTGTCCCCCTCCTCAGCGTGGTTTCTGTCTTATCGCTCAGATCAGGGGAGGTTTCAGCTGAATAGAGGTGAAAGAGCTTCCCTGGCAGCTAGGGCCAAAGATGGGCTGCAGCTGTTCCATGAGGTAAAGGAGCTTTTGTGCTGGGCTTTGTTCCTGCTTTAGAGCAAGAAGATCCAGAAGTCGCCGGTTGAGCTAGCAGCAGTTGGTGCTATTGTACCTCCTTTAGGAGATGGAAAGCAGTTTTTCCTGCACAAGCTAAAGGCAGCTTTCAGACCAGTTCTTTAGAGTGGGCATATGGCAATACTGGTAGTTCTTTGTGCAATGCAGAACGCTTCATATTCGTGTCTTCCTGAAATAAAAGCAGCACTTTATGGTAGCAGCATATGTTTCAATATCGTTTCTGCCAGAGACTGGTGATTTGATGTGACTCAGTTTTCTCAAGAGGTGTCAGACTCTGTATGCTATCCTAACATGAGAGCCCAAAATTAACTTCATAAATATTTTGCTATCCCGATAGCTGGAAACAGCTCAACTGAGATCTCAGGCTGGTCTCAAATTGAAGAAGGGGTGTGGAGAGGGGGCTGTGCCCTGCTTGGCTTTTTCCTTGCTTGGGAAAGCTTCACTGTGATGCCTTGCCTTGGGTTGTCAGTCCAGGACTGTAGTGCTTTTCCTCTGGCACTGTATTCTCAGGGGAAGGGCAAAGAAGGGACATACAGCAACACCTTTTAAAATGACAGCTGTTTATCTCATGTGCATTTCTCTGTGGATTTTAAAGGCTGGCAAAGCTTTGCTGTCCCTGCAGTCTGACTACATTAAAAAACAAACAAAAACCCTAGATGCACAGACCCACCAAACTCAGGACTTTGAGGTTCAGTCTGTGTCCCAATTTACATCTTAGCTTCAGAAGCCTTTGCAGAACTCGCAAATACCCAGAAGTGTTTCTATCTGTACCTGTGAGCTGGTTCTGTACTGAAAGGAGAGTTTGCCTCATTTCTAGCTACAACAGCCTTTAAATATCGAGTCTTCACCTTCATCTGACCACTGTCTTTCCTCAATGTAGACATTGTGTACCTTGCATTAATACATACTCTTTTACATAAATGAATTCCTGTTGAGGTGATGGCTGACTTCTGAAAGATCCAGCTCTCAGGCAGGCTCATGGAAAAATTCTGTTTAGGAGACAGAAGAATGACCCATTTTATAAGGCACTTATAATTTGATAATTTCAATTGGAGCAAAGGCTTCTACTTCACATAGATATGATGGCAAATGAAAATCACTCTTGCAACAGCTCTTGTATCTCTGCTTTTCTATGTCTGAAAAAATATGCTAGAATATTCCTAACAGGTAATTTGTAAGGGCATTCAATCTTGGTGTGAAATGATAAAGCACAAACAAAACATCAGGAATTAAGGAAAAGGGACAGAGAAGAAATCTATGGAGTAAAAAAGAGAGAAGCAAGAGAAAATACAGAAATCATTTCACAAGGGGCCTGGAATTTGTACTAAATTACTGATAATGAGTAAGCAGTGCTACTTTCCATATTTGTTGACCAATCTAATGAGATAATTCTAAAGGTTTCAAGGTGTCTAATCAGACAAACTGAACTAAGAGGTACTGACTAAATGTTGGTTTGGAGTTGTGGGGCTTCTGGGACAGCATCAAGAGTCTGACAAAGCAATTCCCAAGGGTAGCCCAGGATACCATTTTCATCCTGACTGTCATGGCCAAGCAGCAGCACGTGGCTGTGCACACCCAACACACGACTGCTCCACATGTCAGATGACATTAAGGTTGAAAAAAATCCATTTGATGTTTAGAGAATGTGCTTTTAATCCCTTTGCAGTGACAGGCAAAAGTCAGGAAGGAGAGGTAAGGTCCAGCACTGAGTGAATGTCTCTCCTTGCTCAGCCTGGCTCAGCAATCTCTGCTGCTGCAGTGGGGCGTGTCCAGCTGGGACATCACAGCCTGCAGGGTTAACAACAGCTCTGCCAGCCAAAGGTGCCTTTTGCTGCTCTGTCTGTGCAAACTGAGGTCAGTTTATATTCAGTATAATATGGTGTGTTGTCACACCATATTATTGGCTACGCCTGTATTTAATGCCACTAAACTTCTGTGGAAGTTAAGCAATTTTTGTTGCTTGTCAGAGAAGCAGGACTGTTTTGGAACAGTGGAAAATAGGTTATTTGAATGGTTTATTTTCATAAGATGAAGTTCTCAGGTAATCTCTGGAAAGAAAAAAGTGGAGCCTTATTTTCTCATCCAGTTTCTATTCTGCAATCCCTTCATTTGTCTTTTGCCAAGTATATTGGAGCTGTGGCTTTTCCCATAATCTTTTCCTATGGAGTGAAAACTGAGCTCACCACTTTTCAGTCACCTATAAATACTTTTTTTTCTTGTGTATTATGAAAGTGCTAGAAAGTGCTGAACTTCTGATCTGCATAAAATCAGCATATTCAAACAAAAGTAGAAATGAAGGACAAACCTAGTTTGAAAATAAATTTCACCTTGAGATTTAGGAAGAGAAATATACATGTTCTTTTAATAGCTTATTTATACTCCTTTAAGGCAAAATAAAACTCCCAGTATTCAGACAAGAGCAAATAGGCAAATATTCTCTAAAACATAAAGAAACATAAAGAAAAAGGCAGTACATTAAAAGAACAACAACAACAACAAAACAAACCACCTGAGAGGAAAGAAGGCAAAACTGTTGTCTTAATAAAATCAGGCATAGGCTTACTGGAACTGGAGAGATTTTTCTGGTTATTTTTAGGGGTTCTGTATAAAACCTTTACCAATACATCTATAAGCCAGTATATATACAGCCAATGCTTCTCTGCTGGACCTGCAAATGAGTTGCCATTTCCATTTTCCAGCACTAAGGAATAAAAAACAACAACCCACAATACTTTAAATAGGCAGTAAACTTAGCAGGGAAGTTTCTTTGTTTCTCCTACAAGTTTTTAAAATGGAATTCTGAAACACTTTTTAATATAAGCAGAATTTAATTTTTAAGTTCAAATCCTGAAAGCTATGGGAATAGGAGGAAAATTAATTTATACAGTATTTAAAAGTGTTGACTGAAATATTAACCTTAAGTAATTGAATTAACACTGATTCAATTACTTGATATTTAAAATGCTTACAGTTTCCGGAAAAATTGTCTTTCTGCTGGAAAACACTGCATCCCTGGAATCGTAACATTCCCTAGGAGTGCTTTGGTTTTGTCTGAGCTTCCATCAGAAATCAGTCAGGGAATTTCAGTAAGTTTGAAAAACCAGCTTTTGTGAGGCTTTGACAGAAGAACTTTGATTTGAAAGAAATGTAATATAGTCGAAACAAACAGAAACAGTTTTTTTGGTGGTGGTTTTGTTGTTGTTGTTTTGGTTTTTTCCCTTGAGTTCTTCTCACTTCTTTTTCCATGTTTAGCTTTGGCTTATTTAGGGCTGGTTTTCCACCACCTACTCCAACAAAAGTGGAAAATTTTTATGATGAATCCTTATCATCCTGGATGGCAAATAAAAATCACTCTTTGAACAGCTTTTGTATCTTGTTGTTGAACAGCTCTTGTTTCTGTCTCCATCTTCTAAAATGAATTTGCCCTTTATCAATTCCCAAAATATAAAATTCCCTAAGCTTCAGCTGTTTATGTTTAATAAACCAGTTACAAGGTATTTCTTCCAAACTTCTCTTACTTGCTATAGATTCTCTACCCCACGATTTAGAAAGGGGGTACATAAAATTATTCATAAGCCTTTGTTGAAAGGAAAACACTCTAAGATATTCCCCATAAGGCATTTTTTAGGGGGGAAAAATAAAAGCAATGATTGTACTGGTCTGTTAAAGAATTGCAGAGAAATCTCCAAGTTAAAACATTAATTAAGGAAATGACAAAACTGCTCTGAGGGCACTAGAAGGAGCATGAGAAACTCAAAATCTTTCAAGGGATTTCAGCAGGAAATGCACTGGTGTGACACAGGCTACTCAATGGCCAAGGCTGTGGCCTGAGTTCTAGAAGAAAACAAATTCATGGAATTCCTTCCTGCTTTTTTTCCCCGTGCCTGTTCCATGTCTTACAGATTTGTGATTCCTAGAAAATTATTTCTGAGGATTTTGATATGAGCCTCTTTGTGTTTTAATAACTGTCAAATTCCCAGGGCCCATTCATGAGTATTTTTAATCATTGTAGCTGTGAGGATACTTTTGCAGATAAGACTGAAACATAATTTGTAGGACTACACAGGCAGAAAAATCTAAACAAGCTCACTCAGTCCCAATTTTCAGATAAACTTATGCTTTGTTAGTCTATGCTGTTAGTAACCTCCACATAGCTCCTATTTGAGCTATGTGGAGGTGACAAACACTTTTACTGCTGTAAGTTAAGGAGCATATGCTTGAATATTTACTGAATATTTATTGAATATTTACTCCTTTACTCAGGATTTCTGTATCAACTCTACTTCTGGAGTTTAATCTTCCATTAATAAAAGTAGAAAACATTTTAGTCCTTGAGTGTTGAGAGACTGCCTCAGATTTTATTAATCTGGATTTCTGAGAATCATAGAACCATGTGGGTTGGAAGACACCTTGAAGATCATATAGTTCCAACCCCCTGCCATAGGGGCTTGGAACATAAGCCATACAAATTTGTCTCCTAATGGATTAATAAAAAGAAAGGAAAGATGGATATTAATGGAAAAAAAATTCAATCAAGCCAGATATACAGATGCTCTTTAGAGTAAGCCTGGTACATGGAGCAGAAATAACAGCTGAAATCTTGCCTAAACTCAAAATATTAAGCTGTGAAACAATAAGAAATTGCAGATAGGAAGATTATTATGTAGTGACAAAAGGACAATGACCTATCTTGTTTTGCTTTTTGCTTAGCTTTGTAAAGATGTGTAGCAGAACACCAAACATTAGGAATCTTCCTTAAACTAATGCAAAGTAATCACAAGCAGTTGTTCTGTGGAGAGGGAGCTATTTATTGGCAGAAACCTCAAAAGTACAGCTACACAAGGACACCAGAGCTAAACCCGAACCAACCCATGGTCAGGAAAGGAATGCAGCCTTATGAGCTGTATGAAACCAGTTAGAGGGGTTATGAAGAGAGCAGAAAGCATTCACAGATCTGAAACACAAATATGAACTAAATTCAGTTGTAGTGAATGTAGAACAAACATAGAGCAAGCTGTAGAGCATGTAGAACATACAGAGACTTGCTTGTGAAAAGCAGTAGGGAAATTTGAAAAGGAACAAAAAGCCAGTCTGGAGGTGACTTTGACAATAAGAAATTAGCAATCTAGGCATACTTTAACACAGCCATAAACAACATTGTTTAGTGATATATATTTTTCTTTTTCAAGTAGTATATCACAAAATTAATAATTATGAGAGCCTGCTACCATATAAGATATGAAAAATATTAATGTTGAATACCCCTATAAAACTTGAACTGAGCACTGTGGAGGAGTTGGCCTGAGATAAATTTAGTTTTGGAGTTTATAGTGTTAAAAATTGACTTGAAAACAGATTCTGAGCTGAGGTAAAGGTGTTCCATGGGAAGTTAGATTATTGCTCACTTATGTAAACTTTTGCAACACATGAGGAGCCAATTATGTGAAAGCAGGCAAAGCAGGAGCCTTTGGACATGGAGTGTCCTTCCTGGGCTCTGGCTGGATGTCCTCTGCTCTGTGGCAACTGATCATTTTATTTAATCCCTTCTCTCTCCTACTTTCCCAGTCTATAATTCCTTTCCTTATCTGTTTTTCCCCCACTTGCCTCCCTTACTTTCTCTCTCACTTGCTTTTAGCATCAATGTCCCCTTTTCCCCCCCACTTTTCTTGCTTATTCCTAGCTTACTAACCTATTTTTTTCTTTCAAAGAAACAAGAATAACTCCTTGATCAGTCTGCTTTGTGTTTGTATTCTTCCCTCTATATTTTATCTGTTTTGGCTGCTCAGGATCCATGCTCTTTGCTGTAATGGGCTAATCTCTTACAGTATTTACAATACTGAGTCCTCACTCTGGGCCAGCCCTGAAATACGAGTTTTATGATTACACTTGGTTACTACAGTTATTTTAAAAATAATTAGAGAGCAATTGCTTAAGGGTATATGTAAATACTGAATGCTTAATGTCAGTTTTGACTCTGAAGAAATAATTTGAATAAATGAATATTCTTTAGAATTTGAGTTGACATAGTGAATTGATCACTGATAGACTGTGCGTTAATAATGAATGCTGTGGTTTTGAAAAAGTAATTTTAGATGCCTAATTTGGAAGTGGGAACATTGATTATCAGAAGTCAAGTGTTCTTTGGAAAGCAGCTTTTGGGGTCTTAACGTGCCCAAAATTGAATGTGATCAAAATGATATCTCTCTGCAAAGTCCTGGCCTACAAAATTGAATCACCTTCAACTCCTGCTAACTTAAATAAAATAATCAATGTAGAGTGTGATTTATTTCCCCATTTGCCCCAGTTCCCTCTTTAGGAATTCAAAGTTTCTTGCTCCACTATCTATACGTTTTCTACTGGTATTGAGTTGTTTCTTGACTTGCAGAGTACATATTTCAAATAAGTTGAAGGAGTTTGTCCTGTGCACTTTTCCTGTTTAGGTACTCACTGCATAGATGCCAGCAATTCTTGGGGACCACGGTGGTCCCTTCTTGAGTCTTGGCTGCCTTGGACCACAACAAACCATTTGAGAAGGAGGAGGCAGTGATGCTTCCTGCTCAGGACAAGGCCAGGCACAGCAGCACCATGCTGAAAGATTCCTAAAGAACGCTCATTTTATGGCAGAACTCTGGTGCTCCTGCTGGAGCTCTGCTGTTTATTTCTGCTTACTGTGAGAGCAAGTCCTAATGGATCCTGTCTCTAACAGGTGGTTCTGCAGTGTAAATGGATCACAATTGTGTTTTGGTGTTGCAGGAAATTGGAGAGCTGGGAAACAGGATTGTCTCAATTGGTGTGTGATGTGAGGAGGTCAGGGCAATAGGTGATAGAGGCCACAGGGGGTTTATTTGACACCTCTTGGAATTGGCTCAGCCCTGAGTACCTGCATTAGCCACATGCAAGTACCCCTAAACATCAAAGCATAGTTATTTGTATCAATATGAATGAATCTTTGCCAATTTCACTTTAAAATTATGCGTTATTGACCCTTTTCTATGTAATTTATTGCACAGGGGAATCTTGTCATGATCACAAAAAGCAGCTCCTGTGTGCCTTTCTGCTTTCCCAGTGAGAGATGAAGTGATTAATGGAGCAGAGACATGAATCCCGAGTGCATGAGTTAAACTAATGGGTGCTCAGCTGTTGCACCACCAGTAAATAGGAAGAGAAACTTTTCATCTTCCTGACACTGAAGAGTCCTGCTTCATCATCCCCTTTTCTCTGCTTGTTTTCATTGCAAAATTCTCATTATCAGAAGTAGGAACCGACATCTGCTGGAGAGAGTTCTTATGGATGACTGTTTTCCTGTTAACAGAGGCAAAAATCTGATGGGCAAAAGAAAGGAAGGAGACAATATTGACACTGTTTTCCCTGGACTTGAAGGGGGGAAACTAACAATACAAATTATAAGGTTTCTTTTTCCTTTGCTGGAGGATAAATATATGTAAAAAGCCTCTTAGTTCCAACCCTATCCAAGGGAAAGTCAGATCTGCTTACATTCCATGAATCATCTCAGTTTCTCTGAGTATCCATCTTCAGACTTGAAGCCAGAACGAAAGGGTAAGTGGGATAAGCAGTTGGAAGGATAGACAGATTTAGCAGAACGGAAAACTAAAGGCATGGAGAGGTGTGAGAAGACGTGACAGCAGAAATGAGTGGAGCAAAGGCGTGTGCTGCAGTGGGGTGTGGTCAGATTGCACAGAGGACCAAGGGGGAATTACATGAGAAATACCAATAATTGCAAGGGGGACCTTTCAGGAAAGGGAATCTCTCAAAGCTTTGGTAGCTGTAACAGCACCTAGATAGCCATGACAATAATACTGAGATGACCTCGGTAATGGGATCAGAAATACCAACTTTGGGTACAGACCTGAGCTTAGCTGGATTTCACAGGTGGTTAACGAGGAGTTAGGTGAGAGATAGTGAAATTCACAGATAATTGGAGGGGGTCTTTGGGGGAGTGAAATCTTACAATACCAACAGAACTTGGGTAACCTTGTGGTAGAAAGCTTACATCACCTAAATAATGGTATCAGGAACAACAAACGTAGGCATAGGTGTAGCAAAATTGGAACCAATGGGAAAAGTATGCAGGAGTGGGTTTTTCCTCCACGGAAAAAGAAAGGCAGATGAAAATGGGGGGAAGAATGAGCATGGAAAAAAGAGAGAGCAGGGAGATAAAAAAGGCCGGTTAGGCGCGAGCAGGCTGCTGGTCAGCACTGCCTGTTGTCACCACGGCTTGCCCAGTCTTTAAGCTCTGTTCCTGACTGTTTCTGTGTGAATAGGCTGCCTTTGCGTGCCTGTGGATCTGTACCCCTGGTGCTCATGCCCCTGCCACAGGCCTGACCACCAAGGAACTGCAGGAGTAGTGTTTGACTGGGCTGGGAGCAGCCTGGGGTGGGAGCACACAGAGCCTGGGAGGGCACCTCCCCTGCCTCCCCACGTCCTGCAGCTTCACCTTCGCTTTGCACTAGGGAAAATGCCGCACAGTGTGCAGAGAGGGTGGGATTTAGTGCAAATAACCGTCCCCCAGTAAATTTCCTGTCTCCTTGGACAGTGTGCTGTATGCATCAGTAGTGATTGCCATGGCATGTTACAGAAATAGCTCCCCTCCCTCCCCTGCAGGAACTTAAATTCTTGCAGCTGGGTGCACAGTTGTGACAAACCAGCCTCAGCTCGGCTCCTCAGGGCACACAGCCACAGGCAGTCATCTCTTGCTCTTACCGTCTGCATCACGAGTCAGAAGGAGCTTCAAAGAGTTCCTGCTAAAGCCAGATTGCCTCTGGACCTCCTCTCTCAGCTCTGTGGTATGGGTACGAGTCTGTGCTGTCCCCAGATAGGCTCTGACAGAATCATCTGGGTGTGCTGCAGTGATAGGAGCTCGGGAATGAATTAGCAGTTGCCACAAGTGAGTTGGGGAGGCAGGTAAGTGTGGTGTGGTGAGAAATTCAAGAGCAGAGAGAGGAGCTCTCCTCAACAGGAGACAGATACTGGCGTTGGAAAAATGCAGGAGTTTAGGAGAGGATGCCACACAAACCCAGCAGAAACAGGGTATGTAGATTTGGAAGGCAGGTGAATCAGAGCAGTGAAAGCTTGGCAATGTCAAAGCTTTCCTCTTGTAAGTCTATGTGCCTGAAGCAACAAAAATCTCAACTTATCTTCTGCATGGTTAGGATCTTCTTCCAAGCTTTTTTCTTAAAAAGTCTGAAACTTTTTCAAAATGGACATGCAAAGTACACTAAATCTCAGATCTAAGCACTACTGCACTAATTGCTTTTTCTCTCCTTATTGCCTTTAATTCACCTGAAGATGTTACATGATGTGTTTGCTCCTGAAATACAATGAAGGACTGGGGTTGCTAAGAGTGCCCCAGCATCTTCATTGGAGGAATGAGAGTCTTTGGCTTCTTGTGTAGTGTGGGGCTTCAACAGATTCAAGACCTATTCCTGACTTATTTTGAGATTTGAAACAAAACCTATGGATGTGATACTGGCTAAAGCCTTTTGACTGTGAACTAGAAGATGATGTGAAACAAGGTTAATATTTGTTAGTTTTATTTGGGGTTTTGGGTGAATATGAACCATAAAGGCATTATTACCATATATCTAATAATATATGCCTTTTTTTGTAGTATTAGTTCGCTACTAAAGTAATAAATTTCTGTGAGTCATTAACAGAGATACTTGATAGTTTTATAATGTGTTTATGTTAATTTATGTTATTAGTACTCAGAAGAGTGGCTTGTTGCCTTTGCTAGGATTGCTCCATCCTTCCTAAAAGGTATGGATGAATCACTTTAGCTCATTCAGTGATACAGTGCAACTTGTTTAATGCACAAAGAGGTGGTGACATGCAGTCTTCTTAATCATGATGTCGGTAACATAAGAATGGCACTATAAATAAAAATGACAGTCCACTTAGATTCTTTGCATGGCTTGTCAGTTCTAATTCTCACTCATGTTTCTAAGTATTCTCAAACATGTCAGGATCACAACATGCTTTGAATAACTAAAAGTGTCATTTAAAATCTATCAGAATCTAATGCAGATCAGCACTCCAGTCTTACTGCATCTTGTGCCTTAAAGATCAGCTGTGCAGAAAAACTGCTACCCATGGACCTGTATTTTTTTCCTCATTGATTTGTACACATGGTGTACAATATATAAAAATATTTAAAAACCTATCAGTAGAGTGTGTCTACCCATGTTTTACAGACTTCATAAATACTACTGTGGCTGCAGCCCAGCTGAAAACTAGGACATTTTCTTCCCTGTCCTTAAATTTTGACCACATTGTTATCATTAGTATCAATAAGATATTTTGGTTTTGGTGTTAAAGGCCTATACAGACTGTCATTGTTATCTAGGCTAATCCATGAGGCAACACAGGTCATAAACTTCACCTGGCTTGGGGGATAAACTGGAACATATTTTTCAGAAAGAAACCCAGACTTGATTCATAAAGTCTGAATAACAGAGTTGCCAGTGCACACCTTGCTAAGGTGTTTTAGCAGCCGTTGTTTTCTTGGGGTAAAGTGTCACCTTCCTGTCATTAATTTTGCTGATGCTCCATATCTGAGCATGCTGATTGTTGCAATGATGCTGAATACTGTCTGCTAGATTAAATAAACCTTTTCAGTAGGAAAACTCAGTGTTTTGCTACTATCAATCTATAAAAGCTTTTATCAGCTCTTACAAAAGTTTTCCTGCTCTTTTTCATTCACTCCTAGTAAAGTCAGAAATGAGAATAAATTAGGTATATTTCACTTGAATCAGTGTTTTCATTTGACTTTGTAAAACCATTAAAAAACTGAGACTTATGCTTTAAGAAGGGCCTTTTAGTGAAAGGTGAAATAGTGAAAAGGTGCTGATGTTGTGTAAGCTTTTCTTTTTTTTGTCCTCATTGCAAAATCCTATTTTGAGGTAAAATATAAAGGGAGAACAGATTTTTAAAAAACGTTCATATTTAATAATCTCCTTTCTTCTTAAACTTTCTTTCTTCTTTAACTTCTAGAGACAGAGCGTTATTAAGGTTTACTGTAATTTCAATACTGAAATTTGAAGTTAGAAAGTTTATCTCACTCGAATTAACTTTGTGACATACATGAAGCATTCATAATAGCAAAAAATGGCCTCTACAGTGTGTGGTGGTAGGCTGCATGATGACTTCAGGGGAGAATTCTCATCTCTGTGCTCTAAAATATAATGATATTAATAGTAGTTAGAAAGATTTTATTTCAATCCTAAATGAAAAAAAAAATTAAGTATGTAAAAATCACATTTTTCTCTATTTAGACACAATTATGAACAGACTTTTATAACTCTATCACCCTGTAATTGCCACTTCAAGCTTTCCCTCACCCTCCTGGGGGATTTGCTCCCTTTATACCCAGACATAGACACTAACATTTATTGCTATATATTTTTATTTCATAAGTACAATAGTAGTTTGCAAAGGAAATTGATCTTTCATAATATCGTGTCTCAATTTGATTCAAAGAAATTGATGATGAAGCCTTTTAAATGTGCCAGAGCAGCACTGGGTGACTGTGAAGTGTCCTTCAGCTAAAGTGAAAATCATTATATTGTGAATGAAAACTGATTGTTAAAAACTGAACATTGCACAATAGATTGTCACTTTTAAATGCACCTGTGTGCTTGTGATTGACATGCAAGATCATGTACACGTCCTGAATTAAGTTCTAAAACTGATATTGTACTTAATATTGGAAATGACTATTCAAGACTAAAGCCTGGTAAGCATAAGTTGCTTTTCTTGTTCAAGACTATGCTCAAACATTATTTAGTTAAGTATTTCAAACTAAATTTAGGTTATAAGCGTGCTTATTTTAGACTAAGTTGATTCTTCATGTGTGCACGAGACTTCTGTGTGGCAAAAATGTCTTATACCATTACTGAGTTCTTAAAAAAGAAAGGGCTGCTGAAATCCTCTTTTTTTAATGCATTAATATTCCAAGATGTTTATGCAGCTTGTTTAATTACCTCCATTTAATAACTTTTACAAACCAGGTGTGTTCATCTGTCGTCTCAAAGAAAACGCTCTGCACGGAATAGCAGGTGGTAACTAAGTTTCAGAAAGGAGAGAATTCCAGGCAATCCATATTTTTAATATATACTTTTTTTGATTATAAAAATAAGATATGTGTCCATAATACTTAAAATTTTCATTTTCATCTAAAAAGATTGTTAATGTATCTCTTTGAGTAAACTGCAAGACAAAGAAGAAACAGGAAAGAACTAATTTATGTTACATGTATAGTCATACATAGACATTCAAAGTACTCCCAAAGTTTCTATCAAGTATTCATTGCTATCCTTGTTCAGAGGGGCCACAGAAGTATTTTCCAGCAATCATGTCCCCAGTAGTAAAATCTGGACTGCTGAATTGCATGTTTATGCTGTTGCTATCTTCCCTTTCTGTAAAGGGAGTTTAATGAATAGTCTGGACTTGAGTGTCCCACTGGTTGTGGTCCCTTCTGATTGTAGTCTATATGATCTTAATATATTCAAGAATTTCCCCCCTCTTCCATTTCTGAACTTCTCTTTTAGTTCAGAGAGGCTATTGCTATGTGCAGACTGTTGTGCTTTTCAAGCTGCTTTTTGAGCAGCTAATACAGAGATAAAGAAATTGTTATAAAAAAGAGTAGAAATATTTTTCATTTAATAGGTTTTTACAAAAATTGCTTGGAGCTATTCAATTTCTTTTCCTCCGAAGTCTATGTGATAAAGTATCATAACTCCACAATAAATATCTATTTGGTCCATGTGCTTGCTTGTAACTTCTGCGATTTTCCCCTCCACTTTTCCTGTTTCCAGCAGGATCTCAGCTGCTTGTGGCTTAGCCCTCGCCCTGTGTCTGCTGCACCCTGGATCTCTGCTCCCACTGTGAGAGGCTACCCCAGGGAGCCATTCTGGAGCTGCAGTGCCTGGACATAAACAGCTCCCTGCCTGGTGAATTCCCTCCAGAAAACACCACTCAGGCTTGCATTTCTGGGAATTGCGCTGGCTTCTTACTGACCTGTAGGTGAAGTTCATGGCAGGAGAGGGTTCCCATCCTCATGGCACTTGCAGCACATGGTGCTGGAAGGAATAGTGGGTCAGAGCATGGTTCTTTACCCAGAACATGCTGCCTCCACAGCCCACTGTCTTTTGGGGAATGCCTTCTGAATGAGTAAAGAAGTGAGTTTATATTCTTTGGTTTCCAATTTGGGATACACCAAGGAGTAAAAATTCTTCAATATTTGTCCTATATTTTGGTTTTTTAAATGAATATTTTCTGCAATAACTATATGTTCACCAGCCCATGGCGGGTAAGCAGTTACACACAAAAAACATCAGTAACCCAGAGCTGTGCAAAGGTTTGCCAGAGCTACCTGTTGCCTTCTTACTTTAGGCTGTGATCTCTCCAGATCTCAGAAATGGCAGAGGTATCAACTATGAAAAGTTTATAAGCAGGAAAGTCCAGGCTGTGATGGAAAGGAAGCAGACAAAATTTTCCATTTTGGGGCCATTAAAACAAAACAGGAATCACAACATCTCTCATGTCAGAAGGGCCTATGCTCCCAAAGATATCATTTTCATGTATATTTTCAAATGATGAGGCTTTGACTAGATGAAATCAGTCAATAGCACCTGACTGCACCTCAGAGGAGTCACTTACGAGCCTACTTCATTTGTTCATAGCACTTTCTCTTTCAGTTGACCACAATGTTTCTAATTTCCTGACCTGAACTGGCACTTGGCATTGCAGAGTGCTGCTAACATTCAAACCAGTCCCTCACTTATTTAATTTAATTTCTAACTTTTAATACTCTAATTACCCCGAGGATATCAGAGTGACTAATTTGCAGAGACAAATAGGCTTCTTTTTTGAATGCAATCACTCAAGTCTCTCAGCATACTGGGATGCTCAGGGTACAATACAAGGAGAGTGTTCTGCCAGCAGTGGCATTTGACAGAAAATTGGAGGACGTATTTAATAAAAATCAATCTTTTTTGATGTTTCTTGTTAATACAGCCAACAAAGTTAATATGGTGTTAGAAATTAATTGGAAGTAATGAAGAAGAAAACAGAAAATAGCTGTCATGTTATTGTATACATCTGTGAATGTCTGCTTGCTTACTTCACCCACTCAAAATGTTGAAAAAACTGGCATGCAGCATAGACCTGTAAAGTGCAGAAAAAACAATAAAGCATAAAACATGTGGAATTGCTCCACTGCTAAAAGAGATTAAACATTTGCAGGATTTCTAGCTTGGGGGAAAAAAAAAATTACCAGAGGGCAAATAATTCAATGTTATGAGCTGTCTGGAGAGAGTGAATAGAGAATAATTATTTACTATTTCTCACTGTGTAACATCTAAGGAAAATGAAACAATTGAAGGAGACTGATGAAAACTAGCAAAATACAGCAGTGAAAGATGTTCCTTAAGCATCTGCTTCAGCTCTGGTCCCAGTCAGGCTTCAGGCTCTGGGATAGGTGCTGTAATATTCTGCTCCCACTGTGAGGCAGAGAAGTGATACAATACTCAATTTATACCAGCCCTTAGGAACTGAACATCCACGATCATGGGGGGAATTTGAGGCAGTGCAATACTTTTAATCTAGTTCTTCCTAAACTAAGGCTTTAAAGAAGAATTTATTATTTTTCTTTGTGTTTTGAAGAAGCAACACCCCTCCAAAAATTCTTCATTTGAAAAGAGAAGTCTTTGTTAAAAAAAAAAAAAAAAAAAGTATTAGGTCTGTGTGACCACAGAGCTGAGCCTTTCAGCCAGGTCATTTTAAGTCATCAGCTGAGGTTATTCAAGCACTGTGCTTTTTGCAGGAAGCAGATTCAACTTCTATTCCCACTGCTTATGGCTTGCAACAGACATCTGTGAACAGGCTGCTTGTATTATTCTGGTCTCATCTCTGGCAGCACCTTGTTTGCTCAGGTTGTTGGACTGCTCTGGCAGTAATTGTCTGAGTATTATGAAAAGTGAGATTTTAATAATTAACTACCTTTATTTACAGAGGTGCCTGTATGGTGTAAAATCTAGTGCTGAAATGTGCTGTACTCTGTAATTCTGTGACTTCATGATGTACCACTGAATGCCTGAAATTGGGCTAGAGCTCTAAAAATGGGTTTTAACATATGAGGAGAAAGACAGCTCAGGGAAATTTTAGAATAGCTGAAAACTGTGCTTGTTGCCAGCTATTTAAACTAAGACATATATTTATACTTGTATTTATATGTCTTATTGGTGTCCTGGGGGAATGAATTCTCTCATTTTTAGTCTCTGGGTTACAAGACTTCTTTGCTGGGAGTACTCTCTCTAGTTACACCAACTCAGAGCATTGCAAAGTTGCCTGGCACATTCTGGAGTAGCTTTGTATTTGTTTTATTTTCATGTGACAGTGTATATTATCTTAAAGAGATAATAGAAATTGTTGTTTACTGGTATCAGTTCAATCTCACCTAAATTCATCATGAGGGACCTCTATGTTTGTGCAGACTCTGACTCTGGAGTCAGAGTCTCTAAG
The DNA here is from genome assembly GCF_024509145.1 of Vidua macroura. Lineage (NCBI taxonomy): Eukaryota > Metazoa > Chordata > Aves > Passeriformes > Viduidae > Vidua > Vidua macroura. The sequence goes on from NC_071579.1 coordinate 9,289,697, forward strand.
GGTAAGGAGGAAACCGGCTTCCCCCAGTGAAAATGTGTGTAAATCCTCATAGCTCCAAAAGTCAGGAAATCATCCAGAGAGGTGAATTTTGCTGACAGAGCCTACGTCAAGTCATATTTTAAGCACCATCAATGCAAGGCATTTCAATTTAATGCTTGATTGTCCATTAGGGTCTTTCTTTGTACCAGAATGTAAGACAGAATGATTATACAATGCTACTAACAACATTCAGAAAGCCTGAAAGATAGTTTTTCTGAGCTTTCTTTTTTTGTAAAGTAGAGATGTGTGTTAAGAAGAAACCAGTTTTGATCTCAGTGTAAACTTTTGGTGCCAAGTAAAAATCAAAAATCTAAATTAGAAAATGCAGTTATTGCTAAGTGAATATAGCAGGAAAAGTAAGAAAAAGAGCATGAGAGAATTAGATGCATTTATGATAATCTGTTTTGATAATACTGATAATTGACTGTCATATATAGATATATGTACTGAAAATCATTGATATACTGATATATATATCTATGCACACTGATAGTTACTGATATGTAGAGGTTATTCTCAAAATAGTAGTTAGATGTGTTTGAGCTTTGAGTCTGACTGGATTATTGACCTCACATTCTGAGTGACCTAGAAGTATAAGTCCTTGTGGATTGGGCTAAGAAGTATAGTTTTGTTAAATAAGAAAAACTATGCAAAAGACACAATTTTTTAAATACCAGGGAGAGGATATAGAAGCGGATCTAGATCTGTGATATTCTGTTGATGGTGCTTCCCAAACCTGTGAGCAACTTGTTGCTTATAAGCTCCCATGACATTGTGTCCGCACAGCCCACAGATCAAGACTGAGCATCCTAAACCTTGTTATTTTCAGACTGTAGAGAAAAAAATGTTGCAAACTGTGGCAGTAGATCTTACAGACAAGGTCTAATTTACAAATAGATTCCCTGACCCAGCAGAGGACAGAAGTAAATGCTTTAAATGTGCAAATATTTTCCTCCTGAAATTCAAATTTAAGTAAAGACGTTGGACACATTATTTAGACTTAAGATCAGAGTGATTTTGTTCCTTCTTCTGTTTCTTATATTGTTGCTTCATTTGCACTGCAGAGGTAGTCTCTTGATCAAAATTTGACATTAAATCTTCCTTCTTCTCCTTTCCTATTTTTTCTTTCTTTAAATCACTCTCCTGAGTAACAAAACAAGTAGGGAAAGGGAAACAAGGTAGTAGCAAGTATTTCAAGGTTACCTTGGCATCCTAAATCACTGAATAGTTGAAGTTGGCACTAGAGTTTTGTTTGAACTTTGGCAGTTTATTTCAAGGCATTGTTATTTTTCTGAGAAAAAGAAGTAGGGAAAGGGAAAGAAAAGAAGATCTCTGGGCTATAACAGCACTCTACTTAATTCTGTATTTCTGTATTTGCTCTCTCTGACCCTGGTAGGGAAAACTTCCTCTGAAGTTTCTAGTCACGCTGTCTTCATTTTCACTTTAAAGTCATCCTTTATCACCATAACAGTAACAGCATCCATGAAGTACATTAGTAAACTGAGAAAAAAATTAATTACTACATCCCTTGAGATGGGCAATAAAAATGCTGTTGCATTTTATTTTTCCCCCAGGAATTCAGACCTTGAATGTCATACAGCTGAAAAAGTTGTCTCTGCTAATTATAGATCTTTGCAGGGGGGGCTGAAGAGAATGGCCTGAAGTCCACGTGGTGAGGACTTTACCTTGTGTTTTCCTAAGTGCAGCCTCAGTTGAGAAAGAGTTTATAAAACAGGTGGACAGTTACAGAGGAGAGTAAAAAAAAGGCAATATGATACCTGAAAAGAGGAAGCTGTTCATGTACAGCCCCCATGAACAGCTTGCAGCAAGCTTTTGTAAGCTCCTCTTTAAGTGGAACCTGCTAGGACAACCTTTCCATAAACATAATTGTACATGGATGTAAGATTGAATTTCAGTCACATAACAGGAACAAGTGACAAAAGGAATTTGTACTTTCTTCTGAAAGTTTGAAATATCTATTATGGCATGACAAATGTAAATGTGTTGATGAGGAGGAAAAAAATCACTATACTTGACAATTAATTTTAGTTGCTGGAAGTAACTGACCTTTGAAGCATTAAAAACTGTTTATTAAATACAGCAAAGGGATATAATCAATTTTCCTTCATCCTACTGTGGAAATTCATACAGAATCTGTTGCAGTTTAGGTAAACTCAACAACACTTGCACCATATAGAGTCTTTTATTCAAGACAGTTTTCAATGTACTTTATGTGTCCACTTTTCAGTGAAAAGAATAGATCTGAAAAGCAACATGCAATGATGTATAGATTTCATATTTGTGTAAAAATGAGTGATCTGCTTCCTTACTCTGAAGAAGTAACTTTACCCACATCTTTACCACTGTGCAAGTGTTTGTCCCTGTATTTCTCAATAGCATTATTAATCATATAATAATAAAACCTTCACTCAAGCAAGTCCACCACTATTTTGGGGAAAGTTATTTTGGCAGATTAATTTTTGCCCATCTGTGTTTCTGTGTGTGGGCTGTAAATATTGTCAGTGTCTTAAGGCTTTGCAAAAAAAAAAAAAAAAAAATTAAACTGCTTTTTCATTTTGTTTCATTTAAGATTGCTTTATGGCCCATTAAATCAGATTGCTGGTTGCTACTGCGGAATGTTGCTACAGTCTGCATTTACGTGTCTCCACTGTAGCTTGTTTATAGGTGCTGTATTTTGTGATACTGCCTTGTTCCATACATTAATCTAGGCTAGGATTTAAAGCACACAAAGGAGGCTAATTCCTGTTCATCTATCTGTATAATTGATTATCTAAGGATTTTGGTTATAACAGAACTACACAGTGAGATTTCAAATTTTAGGACTGCCCTCCATGAGCTGTTTCTGGATTTGTTTGTGTGGGTTGATTTGTTGTTGTGACTCTGTTTGTTTGTTTAGGTTTTGTTAGTTTGGTTTGGTTTTTTTGTGTTTTGGATTTTCTTTCTCCTGCTATTTTCAAGTTAGTTAAGTGAGGCTTTTATGCATGAGTGACAAACTAAAGGGAAAAAAAATGAGCATCTGAACCTGGATCATGATCAAACCTTTTTTGTGGAGGCATCTTTGTTGGTCTGCACTCTTTGCTGTATTGTTTTCCTTTTGGGAGAATTTCTTTAGGCATCATATTCACCTAGGAGTGGGCTTTTCAGACATTGCAATCAGGTCTTGAAAAATTTCTTAGATAATGATGCAATGCAGCCACACAGTGTGTGGTCATTGGGAGTGGGGCTGGGCTGAGCCTCATCCCCAGTGGGTTCAGCTGTGAGAAGCAGGTGAGCAGCACTGACAGCAATGAGCCATGGAGTGCCCAGGGGCACTGAGCAATCCCAAAGGGAACAGAGGCACACAGGTGCAGTGTGGGAACATGGGGGTATAAAAGGTTGGGCTAAAGAACAAGAAGGGCAGAGGCTTGCAGCTTTCTGATGTGGTGGGATGTTACAATGTCTGGGCAGATATGTGAAGCCTTCTGAAGAGGTTACTCTGTATTCTGTTATTACTCTGTATGGGCTGAAGCTTTCTGAAATGGTGTGATGATGCTCTGTGTATTGTGGTGGTCTTGACTGCAGCATGTGTTGTGGTGTATGCTGCAACCATGCAATCCTGTGCACAGGTGACTCAAATTCAAGAATTTCCAGCAATCTCTTTATACTAACAGTGTAAATCAATGTGAGATCATGATAGGCAAGTAAGTGTTAGTGAAAAACTGTCATGTGCCTGAATTCTTTGTAAAGCAGATATACAGACTGTCCCTTTAGAGGGGATGTGTGTGTGATGCTATTAAGTTGGATGTGACTGAATTTACTTTTACTGTGCTTTAGATGTGGGAATAATACTGATGTTAAGAATTGGAAAATATTATGTAGGTTTAAAGTCACCAGAAAATACTGGATGCTGGAGTAAAATTACTTTCATTGTGGAACCTCTAGTGAAACTTGTCTGAAAGGAAATGATGAAGGTGATTCTTTGCTGAAATGCATTGTATCATCTCACTGCTGGCTGCATCTCTGTGAGTCCTGTAACACATTTTATATATTTATTACCATGTGTTCCTTGCCTGGTGTGTTTTGTGATCACTCATGCTGGCTTACATCAGTTTTACTGTGTTACTTCAGTCAATGATATGTGAACTGGCAAACCCTGCTGTAAAAGGAGATGGACATTTTAGGATAAAATTATTTGCTATATATGTCTAGAGATTTGAGGGAAAAATGCTTTTATTTTTTCTCTAGGAAATTCTGAGGGTTTTGTGTCAAAAAGACCAATTTAGAGGTGCCCTTATTACTGAAGTATGTCCAAAGTATAGGAGCAAGAAACCCCAGATGATACCTGTAATTACATGTATTTTTAATTGCTGTTGTGTCTGAATGCAAATGAGACAAAGATGTAACAGGATGTAGAGAGAGTTGTTAAAAATTCTGTGCAGAAACTTAGGAAGAGGTGAAATGGAACTTTCTCTTTGTTCATACCTTGCTTTCCTGCTAACTTTTATTCTGTTCACTCTAAACTCCCTGTCCTGTTCTGGTAGGAAATTTCAGACTCTTCCCTGGGAGGAAATATGAGCTCTGAGAGGGATTTCGATTGGATGACCCTGTTGGATTTTATTCCAGAAACTGTATGTATTTAAACTTTGAAATTATTGGAGAACAAGTAAATTCAAAAATTCTGTTGAGTTTATAACACTCCTCCTGAATCTGTGTAATTCTACAGAATTTTATTTCTTTTAGGGATACATAATGGGACTAAAAATAGCCCTTTTTCTTTGTTAAAAACAAGTTTGATAGCAAAGAGAAGGAAGAGTTTCATTATTCTCATTAGCTCTCTTTCATTATTGATAGCCAAGCAGAAAGTGCTGCTTTAGGAACACCAAGAGGTGTGAAAGGTGCTTACAGACACTCCCTTGGCTTGGAAAGAGAGTAAACCTCTATCCATATTTCTTCTCCTCCCTTCTCAATTTCAGGATGATAGTCTCATCATAATGTGGTTGGGAAATTTTGTCATAATCAGACAAACTCATCTTGTGGCTTGAACCTTTCATGAATATATATTTACTTTCCAGTGGGAATTTCTGTTTCTCGTCAAAAAGAGTTAATGATACTAAAGATCCTTTTCTAACACCTTGATACCTTTGTTCCCTTATATTGTAAAATGTATTTTGTTAGCATACTAATGTCATCCTGAGCTGACCTCGTAAGACCAGGATCTTGAAATTTGTCAGTCAAAGACTGACCTTCATGCAGGGCTGAGAAAAAAAGAAATTACCCCCTAGCCAATGCTAGCTTATTTCAGTAAAATTAGTTTTTAAGGTCAATCTTTTTCCCAGAGCTGGCTTTTTTCCTATGAAAGATTAGGAACTGGTTTTTGTATTGGTCATGTTGATTTAGTACTTCACTTGAGTTGAACATTAAAAAAAGCCTCAAAAATTTCACTTGCATCTTAATTTTTGTTTTGAACTAGAAGCTATTCTGAAACAGGTTACTCAATTTTTGCTCACTGGACTGCAGTTCCTTGAGGTTCCTGGCACTCAGCTGAGGTCCTAACTCATTGAACTCAGTGAAAAAATTCAGTAGAATCCAAGATTTTATCTGATTTTAGGAATAGTTTAAAAAAAAAAAAGGTATACACATTTATGGAACATTGCAACATCCTAAATCTAATTCTTTTTCTAATTCAGAACAAAATCTGAAAATTCTGTAATTTGTTTGGTAGCACAAATAACAAGAGGAAGAAACTAAAACAATTAAAACCATTTCATTTTTAATAACATCAAATGTTATGTTAAAACCTTTTTCTAGATAAAACTTTTTTTGTTTTGTTAAAGTGAGTGACTTTCATGCGGAAAAAATTAAAGATTTATTGGTTTCCTCTAACACATTTATATTTAAAACATGTTAGCAGATTTTTTAATATTTCCATGGTGTTACATTTTTATAAGCTCAGATATTCTTTTTCTGGCTATTACACAGAAACAAGAATGTAGAAAGAAGTATGTATTGGCTCATTGATTTATTTTGGGAATGTAGCTAGACACAGCTACATCATAATTCTGTCTTCCTAATATTTTCTTCACATTTCTTGCACTGTCATTCTATCAATATTCATTTCTCATACATAGCTTTTTGTCCATTCTGTTTAATTCTTGCTGATCGTGTAGTGCCTGCACCTCTATTATGTGATTAATAGTTTTCAGCCTATTAGTTTTCATTTTCAAAGTATAATCATAGCCTAAAATAGGAACAATGCTCATTATCTTATCTTGCTCATGCTTTTAAACAAAATATATTGAAGTTATATTCAAATAATTTCATTATCACTAAGTAAATTTGTCGTTGTTTTAAAACCTTATTACTAAGCCCTACTCCTGTGTTCTTTTCTTACCAAGTTAATTTATATGGCAATTTGATGTAGCTCTCATAGAGGTAGTTCACATGGTAAATGTAACCTTATTCAACAGAAGTGCTGTGGAGTGCCCAGGAAGGAACGTTATGAAAGCAAATTCCGTCATGATCAGTAGTGGTCAATGGAGCTTTGTGAAGTCAGCCTACCAACATTTTATTTAGACCTCACCAGAGTTCTAGAACTCAAGAAAGACTTGTAAATTAGTATTTATTAATGCCAGACTTTCATATTTTATTCATGTTTTAGTCCACAAATGTAGAAATATGATTTATATTCTGCAAGAAAATTTGAATCAGCCGACGGCATAGCAAAAGCTGTCATAAAATTTGCCAAATACAACTTTTAATGTTAGTACAATTTCCATATAGCCTTTTCAGAATTATCAGTACTGTTATATTAGTAATTTATATAAAATCTATTTCTGTGACAACTGAAAGGAAAAAAACCTCCAAGCATGGAAATTAATGTTTTAAAAAAAGAAATTATTTTATTTCCTCAAAATATCAGGAAAGAATCGGAGTTGACGTTCTTTCTTGTGTAGCCAGTTCTGTTATCTCCCAAATTTCTGATCACCTGGAAAAGGATTCAAATGAGCTGACACTGGGGAATAAAATTCTTGCAACTGTAAATTACTGTTTAAAGATATCTTGTTTTTCAGCAAGAATATGTATAAAATGTTGTTCACAAAGATAAGTAAATTTGCTCTATGGCAAATTAAAACCAACCCAAACAAAACCTCCCTCCCCAGTAATCATAAGGTTTTCCTATTCCAATATGAATTTATAGTGTGCTGTTACACATTAAATGCAATTTTATTAATGGCTAATAATAGGTGAAGTGCTACTACAGGGCTTTCAGCTGGAAGAAACACAGGATAAAAATAGGATGAAAAATAAAAATCATAATGATGCTATGTTAAAAGAGAATTGCATTGTGCCTTAAGGTATTAATTTGCCCTTTCCAAGTGAATTTCAGGTTGCCTGTCTGCCTGTACACAGGCATGTGCCCTTTGGAGTAGATCACACAGATCCTGATGCTCCAAGGTCTGTACTGCTCTTCAATTAAGTTGTTTCAAAGTTCCAAGAGCCCTTAATTTTCACGGTCTATAAACATAATTGTGGCTGATAGTATTTACATTGAAATGAGGCAGGTTATGAGATTGGGAGTTCCTTATTGTCTTTTTATGGAAGCTCAGACTCTGGCTACTGAGTGAACACAAGTGCTATATGCAGGCTCTTGATGTCCAACATGAAATGCAAGACTGTGCTCAGAGGAAAATGAAGGGAGTTTGTATCAGCAATCCAGATGGTTGGAGTCCCTTTAATCCTTGCAGCATTTCTCTTAAATTGGGAACTTGTGCTTCTTAGCAATTAGTGTGGCTAGTATTTGCTGTGTGTACTAATTCATAGCAGTGTGCTTGATGGTAATTCTCCCACTCGTGGTTTGAGCTTGAAAGAATAAACATACTTAAGAAAAAGGGTTGCTGTTTCCCCTGAATCTGTTAAAATCTGGGGTTTGGTAGAATTAAGTTTATTTAAAGATTGAAAATTCATTGTCTTCTGAAATAAAGAGGAGGAGATACACGCTTACTTTAATATTCTGTGAGAATCCAATGGATCTGTTAGGAAGCCTTTGGCAGTTCAGATCTGGGGCTTCCTGTCACACGAGGGCACATAGCATAACTTTTCCACATTATGCTCTCATGATTTCTTAGCAAGGTATTTACCTGGCAAGATCAGCTCTCAGCAGCTGTCTTTCCCTGAACATTTTCCAGAAATCCAGGCTGCCTCTGTCATCTTGATTTGCCTTTTAGAACAATAGACTCTTTCAAGTAACTCCAATGCTACGATTTTGACAATAACTTGTTCCTTTCAGTGTATCACCTGTGTCCAAATATCCATGGGTCAAATATTATGTTTTTCATTTGCTACCCCTTTTCCCTGTAAACCTGCAGGCTTCCTGGCTGATCCATTCTCTGTACCACCTGAAACCCTTCTCAAAATTTGGCATTACATTTGCTGTGACTGAGAAGCAGTTTTAATGAAAATGTTATTGTCAATTCAGGGATTTCATCTTTGAGCTCCTTTAGGTGTCTTAGATGAATATTGTATGGTTCAAACAACTTACTAATTGTGTTTTCTGTTTGAAAGCTTGTCACAGAAGAAAAGAAATTTTGGATTAAAATATGCTTTTCGTTATCATGGGTCCAGATATTGCATTACTGAGGAGAATGGGAATTTTGCCAGTAAATCTGAGAGGACAATCTAGAAGTGTTTAAAGAGGAAAAATCTTATTCAATAAATTTAAAGAAATTTGAAGTAAAATGCCAGTACTGGGGTCTGTAACAATGAGGAATAAAGCCAAATTGCATAAAGGGAAGTGTAGTAAAACAGGAATTTTGGGATTTGAAGGGGCAGTTTGTTCTGTCCTTGAAGATATTTAAGAATAGAGTAAGTAGGCTGAGGATATAGCAGGCACGCCTGATCATTCTTGAGGAAGAGGGAGCAGTCTCTGTCATTGCTCCTGAAAGTGCTGTGAATGGATGTGAGACCTTAAAAAGTGATCTGTGGAACTGCATGAAGAGGTGGAATGTGCACACAAAGGGGTGCAGTGGCTGGAGGCCAGTGGCACCACAGAGCAGGAATGAAGCTCCTGGCTGTTGCCAATAATAACAAAATCCATGCTATTATAAAAGCACTACAATTACGTGGACTGGTGTGTGAAGTACTGATTTATCTTCTGATTATCACTTTCTCAGCCTCTAGACAACATGAGATATGTACAGTATGGCTGTAGTTCTTACCCACCATGCTTCCCCCCCAAAAAAATTATGTGATCCATCAAACCAGTTGCAAAGCTAGAGTGTAGATTATTTTTTGAGGTGGTCACTATTTTCTATAATTCTGTTACACAGGACTAAGCAATTAACCTGGTCACCAGTTTTTTAATTATACATTTTCATATATTTCTGACAACAATATGCAAAATCCCTAAGGATTTCTTTTCCTTGTGAGAAAGCTGTTTCAACACCTTTTATTCATGTGTCCACTTTTATTTCTTTGTCAATAGTTTTTGAATTCTGACTTGAACTGGACTAGTTTTTATAATTGAGGTCTGATTATGAGATAGGTGGAATAATCTGTGGGTGAATTAGTCTGTCTTTGTCCTATCATTCCTTCCTGCTGGATGAATGCTTGTGTCACCCACACAAACTAGGGTTTCTAAATGCATAATTTTCCTTCTGTTGAGCTTAAGATCTGTACCCAACAGTTCAAATCCGGTAATAGTCAGATTCTCACAGCAGTATTTTGAGCACATTAGTGGGTAACTAATACTGTATATTTATATATATTATATGTTAGTGTTGATAATTGTCTTACTCTGTAATGGAGTAATTTCTTCTGGGAACCTTACAGGAAGCTTGTAAATAAAATAATTTTAAACACTGAGAAAGAAATGTTCCTTTTTTTTTTTCTTTCTAAACCCAAGGAAAGGAAAAAAACCCTCAGCCACCTTAAGCCCAAGTTCCCTTTTTAGCATGGTGAATACTGTCACAAGACATAGAAAGAGATGTATTTTTAATGCCTAGATGGGACCATAGTCACTCTCTTGAAACCTTCACCAAAGCACTTTGTTGGTGTCCTTTTGGGCTTCATTAAAATCCACATGTTTTGGCTCCATTAAAATCCTTTTTTGCAAGCAGATCAGTCCAGACCATGACACTGGCCTGAATTTAGGCTGCCTCCCAGCTTACAGGGGCATCTTCCCATGGCTGTTGCAATAGGGATGATTGGAGCCTCTTTGCTTATCTATAATTGCAAGAGAGAATTTGCTTGGACCAGGGCAGAGTTAGAGGAGTATATGATACAGTTGCTGCTACCAGAGGCAGCTTAGTGGGAAGTACTGACAAACAGAAAAAGGATGGTGCACTAAAACAACATTCCTAGGTGCCTTAATTATTTCCAAGTTAGCAAAAGAGTGTGATGGTGATGGGATGTCCATGTGCAGAAGGTTGGGAAATTTCACCCTCTGCGGTCAGACAGTTACTCTCTCTGTAAAGAGCAATTGCCAGGTAAAAGTAGGCCTTCAGAATTTAACAGTAATGTCAAATTTAGTGTATTTCTATAGCAATACTATTTCAGTTGTAATGCATGGTGTTATTCACTAATTGCTGTTCTGTGTACCCTATAAATTATACCACTGTATGAAATAAAAAAATCCTATAGACAACCGGCCGTGACTTCTTGAACGATATTTGGGAGATGGAACTTTCTGATATAGTAAGACATTTCTACATAAATGCACTATTTCTATAAAGATTTTACTGGAGCCATTTCTTAAATTCAGGAAGGAAGGAATGGTAACACAAAGGCAGACTGATTCCCTGTGGAAGGGATCTGTAGTAGGATGTGTTTCTAACTCATTTAGAATAGAGACTTCAATGTCAATCTCTGACTGCCTTTTCCTCAGGGCACTAGAGTTAAGGTGAACTTTCAAGAGATGGTTGATGGTCCATGACTGAGGATAGAGCTGGACTTCCTTTCTCTCCTGCTTCTGTGAACCTAATCTGTTATGTGAGCTCTGGTGCTCAGCTGATTCCTTGGAGAGTCTGCTGGTCTTCCTAAGCTAGAAGAAAAAGACATGAAAAAAAATTACCTGAAAGGGATCACTGAGAAGCCAAATGAGTCCAGAAGTGCTGGAAAGGAAAAGGAGGCAATTTGGGCCTGGAAGGATTGGAGCAGTGGATTTGCATCAGCAAATCATTGGACCAAATGTGAGCTATCATAAAGAAAAATCTGCTGATCTCCTTCATGCAGTATCTCCTCTCAGCATGACCCTATTTTATATAAATAATTATTATTAAAAAGTTTTGGTAAGAGAAAGCTGATTGATAGAATTTTTATTATATTTTTAATTTATCTTGGCTCTGTTCCAATAAAAGAAACAACTGTGTATGTTTCACATGTGTTCTTCCTTATCCTCCCAGTAGCAGGGCCAGTTCAGTGCAGGAAAAGACTGTTTTCTGAGCTACTTGAATGATTTTGGCCTATCAATAGGTTCTGAATACCTGTGAAATACCATAAGACTGGTACATATAATTACATAACTTTCTCTCATTCCTTCTCTCAAAATTCACAACATTGTACTTTTCTGGAGTTTCATATCATTGTCTTAATGCAAAACTATGTTTTTCTGTCATATTCCTTCTTTTCAACATATAATTTCCAAATACATTCTTGCACTTGTATTTTTTTTTTTTTTTTTTTTTGTTCTAAAATACCTGGAGAATAATTTATGATCTCATCTAGAATGTCACTTGGTTATATGAGACTGCTTGCTGGCTTAGGTTTTTCTAGTTCTTCCTAGCAGTTGAATAAGAAAATGGATTTTTCCTTTCATTTATACCATACTTTTCAATGTTGTCCAAGGGTGGACACAGAAGCAGAACCACACCACTGAAGTTTTAGAACAACAGAGGATACTAAACTAAATAATTTGAGGAGGAATAAGCTGTTGAAATAAAAATGCTCTCTTGAGTCTAGCTGGAGATCCTTTCAGTCTGTTTAGGTCCTTTCATCTACTTAGATGGTGACTGTCGCAGTTGAGATGGACAAGACACCTTGGCTATTGCTGCACAAAGAAAATCTTTATTGTTCACATCTCGTATTTATATGGTTTTCTAAAAGCATTGTGTTCAATTCTAATTGGTTAGTAACTTGTTGTTACCCAGTTCATTGGTTAGTAGCTGCTAGTGTATGTGCTCACCAAAATCTTTCTTCCCTAAAGATGTTTCCATTCTTTTCTCATGGGTACAGAATGATTCTCACAGATAGATTCCTTTTTTCACAGGCTTTGCTGCTCTTAAACAGGATAAAAGGCCTGATCCATGGTTTTCCAAGGTTTTATCTCTATGCAACAGGAGATGGTGTGAATGACTCTGTCCCCCCGGCCCATTACTGTAGATCAGGATATTGCAGCCTTGATGAAATGCTGAGGTCAGGACAGCAGTGAATGCAAAGGGAGTGTGGAAGGATGGGCTCTTTCAGACCTGTCCCCTCAACAGCAGATTGCACTGATCCCTGCTCCGCTGTCTGAGCTAGAGACCAAAATGTTTGTATTTTACTGCTTTATGTTTTAATATTTGAGTCCTGTTGTCCTATGAAAAGCATGACTGCTTCATTCACTAAAACACATGCAGATATAGACAGGTGTGATCTAAAGTGTTTCAGCTCAGAACCTGCAGTCTCAGACAGGGTTCTTTTGCTGGGCAGTGTCTGTTTCATTTGCTGATTTGGTGATGTTTTGACACACAGATCACAGTGGTATGAGAAACATGAGGCAATTGGAGGATGGGACCCCAAGAAATTTGTTGGAACAAGGGCTGAATGATTTGGGCCACTTCCTTTCAAATATTAATCGCTATGTTTGAAAAAAAAGAAACCAAAATAACAAAAACCAGACTAGAACACATGAAAAAACAAAGGCTATTTTTGCATACTGTGTGTCAGGTTGTCTTAAAACATAACAGAAAACATGTAAGAGAAATAGTGAAATAGTGCAGCCTTTGGATTGATAGGAAATCAATAGTCAGCTGATGAAGAGAGAGCCACTTTTCAGCAGCCACAGAACCAACATAGTTAAAAGCACATTATGGCTGTTGTAAACTGGTTAACACAGGTTATAAAAGAGCTGCTCTTCTTAAAACCTAATGTTACTGTATCTAATGTTTTTTTTAAATGTGGTCTGTCTTCTGGTCAGGTAATTAAAATAAATAATAAACCAGTAGTTAATTGTCCATAGTGGCCACTAATGGAGGGATTTCCACTTTAATTATTAATAGCATGCTCTTCACTCATCATCCTGACTATATTTTCCTTCCTGCTTTTCCTTCATCTCACTTGCCAACTTAATTTTTCTGCATTTTTAATAGAAAGCACAAGTTTTCTTAGTCTCTTCATTTGTCATTATCGCCATATAATGGTGCTTTCTTGTCCATCTCTTCCAGCAGAACAATTTCTATTGCTGACTTTGCTTTGTATTCACTGGTAGTTGGTGCAACTTTTTCTGGCAGGTAATTACCACAGATAGCTCTTCCTTTTTTCAGCATTATGTGTTTCAAAGAGTTCTGCATGATAAAATACTTTATTTGTGGACTTCAGTGGGTCCTATGACAGACCTTCAGGACTGTAATTCACAGCTTGTGTGTTGGAAATTTCCCTGGGCTTCTCTTGGCCTTCTCTGTGAAGCCAGAGCATTGCAACAAGGGAATAAAAATTATAACAAAATGGAAAGGTTCGTATTACTATTTTAATCCTGAAGAGTTCAGTGCTGGCTTTTCAAGTGCAGACTACTGCACATTACTGTGGAAGTGATTGCAGTTGTCAGGGTGAAGGAGAACCGAAACTTCCCCCTTTTTATATTTCCATAAATATCAAAACAGATAATTGATTCTGTAGTTTATGCTTGTGACTTTCTCCCAGCTTTTGATGACTGTGTAGGAAGCTGTGTGCATGCTGGCTGTAGAAGACAAAAACTTGTGCCACCAAGTGGGCACTGGGGATTGTCCTGATTGTTTTAGTTTGTTTCTTGAGGTTTTCTTTGTAATAGGGTGCTCATGGTTCAGATCCTTGGAAGCTTTTAGAGATTGGAGGAGTAAGGAGAACACTTGTGCTTTCTTGAGGCCATGGTGTGACATGACTCTGCTTTTGCAACACAGGTTATCCAGTGGCCTTTCTGGTGGCCTGGAACACCAAGCCTATAAGGGGGTCCTAAATGGCAACCATTTCTCCAGGCCATGCCATTTCATGAGCATATGTTTGTAGAGGAGTGCCAGCTTAAGCTGAATTTATATTTGCATGTGTGGTTTGACCTTCTGAGCCGTGCTAGTATTGTTGTCTGTGCAACTGGACTTGAAAACAGACATGGGGAAAACTTGGGTTTGATGAGATTTGGGGTTGACAAGCCGGAGAAAAATGTTATCCCAGATCTGCTCTCTATCTGTATTCATTGCAGAACCTCACAAGTTTTTGTTCAAGTAAGAAGTAGGGAAGAATATACCTTGTGGGGTGGGTATTGATGTTTACAGGTGCTGCAGCTGAAACAAAAGCTGGTAAAATTGCAGTTTTTAGACACAACTAAAGGGTGATGCAGTACGTACTCTGATAATTGCACCTGCCCCTTTGGGCTCCTTTGGTGGAGTGGTGGTCCACTATCCACACCCAGGAGTCAAGTGGTTTTGAACAGCTGTTGTGAAAAAGCCACAGATAAAAGTTTACTTTCTTTTACATATTGAATAGTCTCTACCTGTGTTCTTGGTGCAACGGGTCACTCATACTACAGTACCTTTGTGCCAGCCCCCTTCATTTACACCGGAGTAAAAAAACCCAAATATTTATCAGTTCATTGTGTTACTGCTAAAAATACTTGAGAGCAGGGAGGCAAAGAAAGTTTTCACCTACAGGATTTTAGACTATTAAACACAAGGTCTTGTGCCATCCTTTTATTTAATAAAACCCTCAATTTTCCACAAATTATTCTTGTAATTAGACTTTGCTTCTCTGATCTGAAACATGATCTTCTTTAAGGAGATGTAGCTGTGTTATCAATTGACAGGTTCAAACATGAAAAATAAGATAATGACGTTGCAAAAGGTAAATGAAGCATACATAATGCACCCAAAATTATATATAATTTTGTTAAATTAATACACCATGTCTTAAAGGTAGAAGAAATACTGTGAAATGTCTTGATGAAATGGAAAAAGAAAATGTTTCATTTTAATGCCATTCTAATGGAAACCACTTAGAGCAAATAACTGTAATTTACATTCTGATCCCTGTTCTGTGAAGTGGCTTATCAAAAAGAAATACTCCATTGCTTCTCTCTAAAAGTTCTAATTTTGAATTAAAAAATACTTTCCAGGTGGATCATTAGAACAAATTCCATCCTTTAAAAGCCTGTCTCCCTTATCAGAGTGCAACTTGCAAAAATGCATTTTAAACAATTTAATTCTGTACATGACAGGACAATTTTTGTAATCAGGGGTGATTATTTAAACTTGTAAGATTCCTCTCCAATTTTTCCATTTTTGCACACACAGACACTAAATTACTTAAGGAAGAACCTTGTTCTGTTCAGAGAAGATTTTTGCAAGAGATATTTTCTTTAAAAATCTGTCCAAAAGAGTATATTCTTCCAAGAAAAGCATGCAGAAACATATTAGTGGAGACAATACTATAGTTTATAAGAATTTAATAATCAAATCTTAATTTATAAGCCCTTTAGAACTTTATGCTGTTCTGGTTTGCTTAAAATAGACTTTAAGTTGTGGAGTTCTCATTCTGGTCCTGTCTCTCCTTCCCTTGCTTTCCTTTTTCTTCTGAAGACTAATAATTTTGGAAAAGAGACTCAATTTCTCAATGGTTGTGGTGTGGCTTGACACTGGCCAAGCACCAGGCACTCACTGAAGTCATTAGCTTACCCTTTCTTGTTATAGTTGGGCAGAAGAGAGGGAAAAATTAATGAAGGGCTCATGAGTAGAGATAAGGATTGGGAGAAAACATTCTAAGGGCAAAACAGGTACAACATTTAAGGGTATAAGTTAAATTTATTATTAACAGAGAGGAGAATAATGAGAAGTAAAATAAGACCTGTTTTCCCACCAACCCCTTCCTCCTTCCCACTAACAGCTCAGGGAGACAGGGCATGGGGGTCCTGGTCAATTCGTCATTTGAGATCTTTTCCTGTTCACTCAGGGAGAGGAGTCTTTTCTCTGCTATGCCATGGGGTCCCCACAATGGGCAAACAGTCATCCCAAAACTGTTGTGGTGTGGGTCACTCATCCATGGGGTGCAGTCTTTTAAGGGAGGGCTGCTCTGGTTTGGAAGCAAGGGATTTTTCTCTCTATCTCTGGAATCATGGGCCCTCTCTCCATTCTGGTCTCCCATTAGATCACAGCTTTCCCTGCCATCCACCCACTCCAGTGTGAGCACTTTTCCCATGGGCTGCGAGTGGATCTCTGCATCCCCTGTGGACTTCGTGCATGACAAGGGGACAGTTTGTTTCACCATAGTCCTCACCATGGCCTGCAGAGGAATCTTGGCTCTGATGCTTGAAGCATCTCCTCCCTCTCTTTCTTTTCCACTGACCTCGGTGTCGCTGTGTTGTTTTCCCTCACACGTCCTCACTTCCTCCTCTTCTCTGACTAGATCAAAACCTGCTGTTTGTAGGTACCGTTGCCAACAAGTTCCACTGATTCCAAGATTCTTGTGAGATCCCGCAGTGCCGAGAAGTCGATCTCCTCCAGGTTCCATGTCGGGGAAATTGCTCGTCGTGCTTCCACTGCCGGCCAAGCAGCCCGGCCGTGTGGGCAGCGGCGGCCGCCGCGGTGCTGGTGCTGTTTAACGCCTCTCTTCATGCGGGTGCCGGCAGGAGAAGCTGCCACCCCTGCCCTTCTGCCTGCAGCACGGCTGGCTGGGGCGGCCGGGCAGGCAAGGCTGGTGCAGGCTGCACCAAAATTGCTGCATGTTGCCCTGGGGATGGCCCCCAGCAGCTGCGCTTCGTCACCCATGGAGAAAAAAACTGTGTGTGTGCTGTTTTGATTTTCTTCTTAAATCTGTCATCGCAGAGGCGTTACCAACCTCTCTAACTGGGCCAGCAGCATGTCCATCTCCAGAGCCATCAGAAATTGGCTCTCTGTTGGACATGGTGGAAGCTTCTAGCAGCTTCTCACAGAAGCTTCCCCTGTGGGCCCCCACATTACTAAAAACCAGGTTGAGTCAAACCAACACAGGTCAGAAGGCGATGATTTAGGTCTGACTTGGAGAAGGGGAATAATTAGGAAATTATATTGACCTTAGGGAGACTGTGATGAATGCTCAAAAATTATCAGAGGAACTGTGCATCTGAATTATATGAAGCAGCATAATTCATTCTGGATTGCTTTGACATGGAACATTTTAAGATTTATGTGCCATACTACATGAAAAACCACAAGTATTTATTGCAGCTGCCTTTATTTTTGAGGAGCTGAAATCCTGCTGTGCTCATCTGAGGGTAGGGACTTCTTATTCCCATCTCTTGCCCTGACAGACATCATGGATTAAACATGTTTTGTTTTTTTTTTTGTTTTTTTTTTTTTTTTTTTTTTTTTACGTTTGGAACTAATGAAATGCTGGATAATCAGTAAAAATGGAAGTGAGAAAATCAACCTAAGTTAATTTCACTAAGCATTGGGAGGCAGCAGTGGAATGTTACAATCGATATTTGCTTTGATCTTACAGCATAGAATAATGTTTTTGATTTGTTTACTTTAATGTCTAACCTATTTGTGATGAAACAAATCTTACCTGCTCTTTCTAAACTAAAATATGGTTCAGCCAATGCATAAAACATTTTAAATGCTTGGCTTCTGTTGATAGAACTGTAATGAGGTTGGAAATGTAGCTATCTGTAGGCATTGTACAAAGGGTAAGTATAGCTGTCATGGTACCAGCAATTGCCTTGGAAAACAGATTTCTGAAACATTTAGGGCTCTGCTGAGTGCTGAATCATTTCTGCTTTCCCTGTGAAAGATTGCTGGAGACTGCACTAGTGCAGCCAAGTGGCCTGGTTTATAACAGGAGGGACCTGTGCATCAGCAAAGGATGAACTCTTCTGTGCCAAATTAATGGCTTGTGCACAGCATGCTCAGCTGGGAGAAGTGGTGTATTATGGACAAAGCAAATGCAGGAAACAAAGCATGTTCTAAATTAATAACTGTTCTAAATTAACAACCATGCAGAAGTTCCAGACTTAGGGAGGAGAAAAAACAGAGGGTGAATGATACAGACACTCTTTGGTACAACAGTTTGAAGTAGTTTCATAGAGAAGACAAATTTAAATGCACCTCATGTAGTTTTCTCAGGTTAGGGTCACAAAATTTACCAGCTTTTGTCATTAGCTAGAAAAAATCCAGTCACATGGCCTGAAGGACAATTCACACAGCAATGATAGCTTCTTGCAGAAATGATTGGCATTCCTTAAAATACAGTCAGGAATGTGTGTCACTAGGCCTACAATGTGTGTGCCTCCCTGAACCAGCCTGTTGTCTTTAAATATGTGAGTATTTATGTGAAGGGATCTTTTGGAATCTTTGTAAGTGATTTAAGAAGTGCCCAGTTCTGGTAAATGTTACTTTTACTTTTTCTGTAATGTATTAAAGACACTACAGTTACCTATGTGGATTTTTTTTTATAGGAGCCACCACCAGTTTTTATCTCAATCTATGAAGGTGCAATTAATCAAAGGATTGCCCTTGCATAATGTTGACTATCACAATAAATAAAGTACCATTTAAATGTTACTTAGAGGATTTGAAATAAATTAATGGAATATTAGCTGAAAAGTGTAACATTTTGCTTGAAGGACCAATCCTTTCCCTTGAGAATGAAGTTAGTATATTGATATTAGTATAGAGTATAGTATATTAGTATATAGTATACTGAAGTTAGTAAATCAACTCAGGAATTTAAGTAAATCCATTAACATAGTTGTTTAAAAATTAGCTGAATTGCCTCTTTACAAAAAGAATAAACTTTTTCTTCTGTTGATTACTACCTATGGGGGACTTTTGGAGAAGTGATTTATTTCTGTCTTCTGAGGGTGAGTAATAAAATTCTATTTTTTGTATTCACTTTTACACTTGGTATAGTCGAGTGCATAGAATTTGGAAAATTTAAACTGGTCTGAGCCTCTCCATGAAGAAGCAGCCCTCTGCTGACATTTCAGCAATAGAGGATGCTTCTCTGAGCTGCTGCTTACAACCCAGACTGTGAATAGCATCCTTCTTTTCCCTTGGCCCTGGAAGCATCTTGCAATTGCAGCCTTAAATTATTATTCCCACTCAGATTCCAGACCTTCCTAATTGGCTGAATGAATTAGAATATCATGTCAGGCTTGCTGGCCAAATACAATGATAGCTTTTTCAACAGTGTAGGGCTGGATTGTGTGAGGCATGTAAAAGAGAAGGACTGCCTTTGATTTCCCCTTTCTGTCTAGTTTTGAAAGTGCTTCTTTATTATTTTTTTCTGTCAAAACCAGTATTTCACCTGCCTTTTTACTTTGGCCTAGAAGTCATTCAGCAGAAAGGACTAAGGTGACTGGATGCTGAGCAGCATACTTTGAATCGTTCCTGACTGGAGATGCCAGCTTTTAGTAAAGCTCTGCCATACAACGCATGTCAATACTGCTGCTTTCAAGAAGACTCTTGCTGAAAGTTATACAGTGAAGCAGTATGAATTATTGACAGGCTAAAGCCTTGTCTGGCACATGCTACCTGCTCCAGGTGCCTGTATCTGCAGATGTAGTAGACTGGATCGATTCCTCTTTTTGCTCCCTCTGTCTTTCTTCATCTCCTAATGCAATTGATCACTGCCCAGGCACTGTCTTCACAGTGTGTCCCTCCAGCAGCCACCTTGTGCCCTGTTTGTCACCTTCAGCTGACACTATTGATTGCCATTTTTCTCAGTCTCTCTTTTAAAAGCCTGAACACTAAACAAACCCACAGAGAGCTTAAATAAGTCAAAAGTAAGAACCCCTTCCTTTCCTTCTCCATCCTCAAAAAGCACTTAAATGTGTGTGTGTGTGTGTGTGTTCTTACTTCAGACAGATGTTATTTCTCCTTGGCTTACCTCATTTCCTGGGAAAAAAAAACCCCAACAGAATCTCAAATATTAACACTGGCAGCTTACAGTCTTGTGTTTCTTCTCTGAGCCTCCGGGCATGCCTTAGGGAGTTTGTGTTCCCTTCCAAGCAGCCTTAGTGTGGTGCTTATTCCCTAGAGCCAGAATCACTGTTTAGTTAACAGCCTTGCTGCAGCTGGAAAGAGGGAAATTGTCTTGGATTGCGAGAGGCAGGCTAGGGATTTTTTGAGCTTGTTACTTTCTTGAATCTCACCCACTCTTCTGAAAGTAACAAAGATTAGAAAATCTGGAAGGAAAGGTGATGTCTTGGATTTTGTCATACCCTGTCATCAAGGCTCTGTTCTCTTTTATGCTATCTAGAGGCTGACATCAAAACGGCAACTAATTAAAAGTAAAAATGTTAGCATCTTTTGGACTTGAATGATTGCTCAGAGATGAGGGAGGTAGCTGTCCTCAGTGTTTTCATCACTGGTTACTTTTAACTCTTAAGCCTGCTTGAAGTCCGTTTGTGTACTAAGTTATATCAGATTTACCCTAAATAAAGTACATCCACTAATTAACTACATTCAGTTTTAACTAAGGTGCTTTTTTTCCTCCCTTTCCAAAATCTAGATTTTTTTTTCCCTTTCCACTAGAAATTATGACAAATTCACCTCACAGTAACAGTAAGAAAAAAAGGAGAAAAACCCTAAACCACCAAAGTGGATTCTGATTCTTAGCTGATTTGGATTCTTCCAAAATTAACAGAGGTTTGTTTTTTTCTTTATAAACTGATCATTAATATCTTTGTAATATTTTGATATGGGATACCTAATTGCTGCTATTATTGCTCATAAGAGGAAAATACCAATTAGTACAAGAAGTCCCCTTTAGCACAGGCTGATCCAGAAGGTGGGATACTATTTTTTTTCCTGCTTCTTTAGGATGCCTTTCTTTCATTAGCATTTGGAATAGATCATCTGTTTCCCTTAAGAGATATCCCTGTCATATGAAGGGTGACTGCTTTTTTAATTCTTGCCAGAGTGTGTATGGCTCTGTTCCTATTGCCCTCACACACATCACCATCATCATCATCATTCCCTTCTCTCCAGCTCATTTCTACCCATAGGAGCTCCAATCCTGCACAACTTACTAGCAGAGGTTGTTTTCCAGTGTACTTTTTCATAACATTTATCCAGGGTATCTTTGATTAAAATGATCAATTAAGTGTTAAGCAACTTTGCAAAGCTGAAGAAAATTCATGTTTGAATATTTAATGATATTCACCACAACTATATTCTCCTCTACTCCTCATAACTTCTCATTATTCTTCTTTCCAGGAGCTTTAAAACCTGAGTGAACAATCTACTTCCCTTCTCACTTTCCAGTTCCCCTTATAAGTGTGTTGCCATGCTGTACCTGTGTGTATATTGCTTCTTTTAATGACCCTTTATAATTAAGTCTGATTTGCATATCTATAAATTGTGCTGCTTCTCTGGCTTCTGTGATTTACCAATTGCTTTGCACTAGTGAGATATGCAGAATATAGATAGGTTTCTTATTGTGTGCTCTACTTTTACAGTATAAAACTGTCTCTTGTATTTTTGGTACTTTATTTTTCTGTTTATTTTGTAATTTTGCACATGTCCTTGCCAGTATATCTCATCTTGTTGATCCAGACATATTTTGAATTTAGGTTCTGTTATTTCAGCACTGATCTTTCATCATTCTTCAGTCTTAAACCTCCTGGTTGTATCATGGCCAATCCAAGTACTCAAGCATCATGAAATAAAAGAAACCAGAAGTACTATCCTTTAATCTGCTCTTATATTGGGTTGTCATCTGAGCTACAGATTCAGGTTTTTAGCCCACAACCATAACAGTAAGAAACTTTGCATTAATTTTTGATAAAAGCTGGCTTGGCCTAGAATCAAATTCCACAGCCAGTGGCTTAATTATTGACCCCCTGTGATAGACACACTGATAGATGTAATGCAGCAGTGATACATTTCTAGGCACAAGTCTTTAGAGCACATTCTCCTTGTAGTGGTTAACTGGGAATGGATTGAAATCCTGCCATTGGAAACTACAGCACTATTTACCCTGCTTACAATTTCAATAACCAAAAGATTGCCTTATGTAAACTCTAGCAATTATCCTGTATACATATATTTTTAAATAATCCTATTTAGTGTATGTTGATTCTGAGCAGCATGTAGTCAAGCCTGGATGGTTCAAATTATAAAGTGAAAAGTGTAAATCCCTGCTCAGCTGCTATGGCTTAGAAACAACTTATCTGTACTGGAGAGAAAGGACAGCAAATGAAAATGCTTTTATGAGAAAACAGTGTTTAAGGAATATACTCTACTAGACATTCTTTGTTTTAAGGTTTTTGGTAAACACAATGACTTTTTAATGAAAAGGAAAATAAAAAAAGCTTTTTGGCTGTCTGATTAAACAAGAGTTTATTATTCTAAGGAAAAAACCCAATTCCATCTTCCATATAGCTGATGGTTTTTTAATGCAGATCTGAAGTGACTGTGATTTACAAACAGGAACATGGGACAGAAATCCTTCTTGAAGGAGAGAGAAGATTGTTTAATTCCATTGCAATTGTACAGACTGATATTACCTGATATATTGAGAGTTTGGGGTTTTTCCCATTTTCTTTTTTTGCTGGATTCTTATTAAAACCTCTCCTCACACATGCCTTGCTCAATTTCTTCCAGGCAGTATCTCTGTAGTGATGGTTGGGACACTTCACATCAGTGCTGAGGGACAGCTGAGGGCAGAAATAGGATTTAGTTACTTTCTCTGGCTGAGAGATTACAGAATTATATGTAAAATAAAATGGTTGTGCTATATGTGGAGATATTGTCTGTGTCTGGAAAATTTCCTTCAGTGCAAGAGCAGGGAAAGTCAGTGTCTTCCACGTTCACCTAAGAGGTGGGTACCAGCTGCAGGTATCACCCTGGGTGATCATAAGGTCCTTTGCAAATCTGTATTTCTGTCACCAGGGAGCTTTGGGGTTTTACCCTCATTTTCTCAGGAAGGAAAGGTAGAAGCAAGAGCTCAAACACATGGTTAGACAGAGAATCTGCAAAGCGGAAAATAATGGGAAATCAGGATTCAGACATTCTGCTGCTGAAGAAAGTTTGGTTCTTTCTTTTTTAGTCACTTGGCTGGAATACAGTGAACTGACAGATCATTTTTCAACCCCTGCCTGAACATGCTGAATACCTGATTAGAAATTAGTGGCTATGAGAATATGGGATGTAGTGATGTCTCTACAAGCAAGGAGCAGAATGGCAAGAACAGAGGAATACATATTCCAGCAACAGAGGAGAAAGTAACTGGTGAACTTGTGGTTTTCTAAGAACTGCAGATCATTGTAGTCTGCACTCTAATATACTTTAATTGATGAAGAAGAAAGAGTATTTATTTTAGGACTTGTCTCTAATCTCAGTTCTTTGGTCACCAGCAATTCTCATTTTTAAAAGGAGATGGGGTTTATGAATTTGTAGTTCTTGTCTTTGATGGCTTTAGCTTGTGTGTTTCATTTTTTATGATGGAATAAATGTTGAATAATAGACTGTTTTATTATCTTTAATAGAGCAACAAATAATTTCAAACTATTTTATACTTTGTTTTGAACTGTGCAGTAATTCAGCACTTGAGGATTTAATTAGAGTACATGGACTTATGAGCATGTATGAATATTAGGATGTTGTATCCTTCTGTTTTTTCATCTTAATTTTCTGGAATGAAGCTGGTGTGCAGCCTCTTCATGCTGCCTGGTGTTGTAAGCTCTCTGTGTTTTATAGGCTCTTGGCTATTTATGTTTGATGTATTGAATTGCAGATAAACAAAGTGTTCAAAGAGAAGTTTATGATACTGCTCCTACAGTACTTCTGTTTTCTTCTTGGCACTAATACATGATGAATATATGGATGTTTTTGCAGTCATGTCTTGAGTCACTTTGAGATATGTCAATAGACTAAACAAGAAATTTACCAAACATGAATGATATTATGCCTTTTTTTAGTCTAGTTCAACATAATTTTCTCTAGAATATTTTACAGTTTATTTAGGCTAGTTTTGATCAATTAAAATATTTTTTCATTGGAATGGTTGACCTCTAATCCTTATTCCAGATTATAATTTAAAATATTTTTATCTCAGACAAAAAGAACAGTAAATCAGACTTTACACCCCAGTTACACCTTCTGCCTTGCCTGTATTAAAACTGGAATTTATCTTTGTATTTGCTTTTTATAATACTTTGTGATAAAATATGTATTTTTACTAGGGAGAGAGATTAATGATTTTCCTGTTCTTTGCACATATTTGAGATTTAAAATTTTTTGCTGATCCGTATGAGGGTGAACCTGATTGTTTCAAATTTTCAATATACTCCTGCCCTCTCCAAGATGGGGACAGGAGGTTGCTCATTCTGGGAGGTTGGTAACATTGACCCTGCCAGAGCCCTTTCATAGCTGGCTGATATTGTGGCACAGAGTATTTCTCTCTCTAATCATCCCAACTCCTTTGCTATAAGGAACTGGAGTTCAAGTCTTGAGGTGAAACAGGACTGAACATGGCCCTGATGTTATGCCTTCTCTGTCTGTGAAGGTTCCCTTTAAAATCCACCTTCTTCCTGTTTTGCATTTAGCATTTCTCCTTATTTGAAATTCCATTCTGGATCCAAGGAACAATTTTCAGTAAAAATATCATCAAAACTTCATTTATTAATTGAATTAATCTATTAATTGTTTTTTAAATAAAAATAGCTGACCTTCACTATTGCCCTTGGAGATTAGTTTTGGCACGTGGTAAATGTCACTTGGTATTAAGCATACAGTGTAAATTCCCTCTGCCTAATTATCTCAAAAAAATTGGAATTTCTATCTCTTTTTCCTTCCTCTTCAAAATTCTGTGATTTGGTGGTTGTTGTTCCACACCACTGGCCATAAGGAATATTTGGGTACGATGAGTCTGTATGCGCTGAAGTGCAGATCATCTCACCCTGGGGTTTAAGCTACAGCCTTGCAATCTGCCTGCTGGGGAGGTGTGACAGCAGGTAATTACATTTACTCAGGTGCAAACCACAGAGCAAGCTGTGGCTCAGTCAGGACTGTTTTCATTTTTATGGGGGAAGCAGAAAAAAGGAGGGAAGTTATTCCATGTCAATTGGCTTGTCTCCTCTTGTCTCCTGGCTGTCTGTGACAGAGCTGCTGGTACTTTTTCCCTCAGTCCAATCTATTAACTCATGCTTGTTAATTCTAGTAAAGAAAACTCAAATAGCAAAGTGTAGAGCTCCTTGTTTCTTGATCTACTACATAAGATCTGTGACATTCCCATTCTGGTTCATTTACTGCTAAGAAATGCTCATAAAAAGGGAAAACCAAACCACCCCAACCTTTCCCTGTTAGCATGAATAAGCAGAAGGGTGAAGTATTACATGGACAAGATGACTGTAGGTGTTTGCCAATGTAAAATGTAGCTGAATTGCACAGTATAGAAGTTTGGAATGAACTTGGTGTAATGCAAAGAGTTCATAAGGTGCAGAAGTAGAGTGAATATTCACAGGGTGTATGTATGTCATCTCAGCTGCTCCTACCTTCCTTAAACTAAGAGTGGTGGCATTCAAATAATTGCCTTGACTGACAGCTAGAGGATGTTTCTATTTTTATATTTTCTCTGGGAACAGCACAAACCTGCAGTTTGATAAGCATTCCTTGATTAAATACTCACTGCCTGGCTGTCTCCTGTAACACGGGGCTAGGCTGAGCAGAAAGGAGACACACTCCTGATAATGGCTTCTCATGTTGGCAATGATTTAATTTGGTTTGAACATAGGAATCAACCAGGCTGAACCTGCCAGTGTAAGTGTATTGTAAAGACTTGTTTTGGAATAGTAAGTGGGCTTGGTTGACCCCTTTGTCAGAGTATCCAAAAAGCAATCTGTCAGGAATGTGCTTCTGCAAGGCAAGGACAACCTCCAAGGATGTCCTGCAGTGTGCTGGGGTGTTATGCTACACTTGCACTCATTACAGCTCTGTACATACTCAATGGATTTATTGGGGCCAGCCTCTCTCCCTGTAAGTGGAGCAGTTAAAGACTCTGAATGAAAATCTCTTTTGTGCAATGTTATTTAAACTGTTCCCCCTGCAATAGACTTAACCAATGTCAGCAATGTTACAGCTAATTTAATTCTTGGTGCTAGGAATGTGCAAAGGGGAGCTGTGTTACTGTTTTAGAGTTCTCATTTAGCCTGGCTCTAGAGTGGTGAAAGAAGATACAAAATTAATGCATTATTGTAAAAACACCCACAGAACCTATACACAAAAAAAAATATTTAAGGCAACGATAAACATCACAAATGTGTCAATTTTGAAGGGAATTCTTTTTTAAGTGAATCTCCTAATATTTACTCCAGAGTTGGAACAACTTATTCAGACTGCTGACTATGAATTAATTTCAGTAATTCCTTTGTCTTAAATATGTACTGCATCCTAAGATGAAGTTATTTAATGGTAGCTGATGGAAAGTCTTCAGCTTCCTAGATGATTGAGTCTGGACACTTGGGGAAGAGGGAAGGAGGTCTGCACTGCTTGTCTGTGGAATAAAATGTTCTGCTGGGTCTGAGCTGTGGGTGATAAAACAGATGGGAACCTAAATTAGTCAGAGTAAGGTAGCATCCTGTTAGTATGTACTTTTCACATAAGTCAGCTCTCTGAACTGTAAAGGACATTTGACTGTAGCTGAATTTTTCTGGAAAAAGCATTTGCCTGCCTGCCCTTATGTTTCACTACTTGCAAGTGGACCTCAGTTGCCAAGTTTTTTTCCTTATTTAGAAAATTTTAGTATTACATCCTGCTTGTGTGACCAGAAATTAGGCTGGAAACACAACACAGTTACTTGAGTAACTGGCATATTTATAAGGGAGACAAAATCCTTTCTGATGATGTTATTTTTCATGATGGATTTGTGTACTGTATCCAACTAGATAAATTTTTGCTGGAAATTTTTCACTGAGTAATTTGGAGTAGTCCTGCAACTGAGATGAGACTAACAAGTACAGTCGGTATGTGAAGACGTGTAAAACCACTAAGTTTCTCCAACATTCCTGGAAATAGTGCTGCCTTTTGGTCTATTCTGACAAAAGAACAGAAAAAATTATTATTTTTTATCTAAACTGGCTGGGGTTTTATTACTGCTGAAAGAAAAGCTTTCCTTCTCTAATGTCAGCTCTCAGTACTGGGTCCAAGCAAGGGTGTGGCAAAGGCAACTGGAGACTGATGGTAAAATGGAGTTTTATTTATTTTTAGAATTTTTCTTTTTCTGTGGTAATGTCTTTAAAATAATCTCACCCTCAAGATGTCTTTTTACACTTTGATTTTATCTAACCTAAGAGCTACCTATGAGAAAAATCCATCCACTTTGTCTGCTGTCTTATTGCATGTAAATAGTTTTGCTCCCAGACTATCAGATTACATAGTTCAATACTTTCAAGTCCACTTTGTTGATAGACATATTCCCATAATCATGGAGATCTAAGTGTGTTCGTTGAATTGCCCACAGTTAATTATAAATTTTAATAGTTTTAAAAAAGCAATGACCCAGGAGCTATTGCAACATAACAGGACAACAAACTTGCAATGGCACAGTCAATAACTGAACTTTCACATAGTATGTAATGCATTATGTGAATTAAGGATGTTTTTCAGTTAGTAAGAATTTCAAAAAGTTATCTTTTACCCATCTATTGTAAATGACCAGCTAAATCTCAGAGTACAACCTGATACTGGCTACAAAAGTAGTGTTAAATAAGAAAGTTCTTTTTAACTTCCATTTGGTTAAGTCTTTACTTAAAGAAATATTTAATTGCTGTTGGAATAATACTTTTCTAAAAGGATAACAACCTCCTTTCATTGTGCCACAATAGAAATATTTAAGATTCACTTTTTTATTTATGTCTAGATAAAGTAAATTCACTAAAGTATTAAGTTGAAAGACATGATCAGATGATATTAAAATACCATTTATATTTTCATAAAATGATCTTGTCAAAGAACAAAAGAACTTTTGTATGAGACTAAAAAAGTCAATTTTTTGTAACCATAAAAAAAAACTTATCTAGGCTAAACCTAGATATCTGTAAGGAAGTTAAAGCCTCCTGTTTCTAATTCCCAGAGTATGCTAATCTGGGTATTTCTTTAACATTTTCCAGAGCATTTTACTGAACAACTACTTTTAAACTGTTTTTTTTTAAAATTAATTTAAATAATTTTGACCAAGTTAACCCAGGTTCTCGTATTCATTATTGATTAGGTACAATATACACACACCTTAATGTGAAGCTATATTTTTCCCCTAAAATATATCTGTGGATCTTTCCTCACAGAACTGGACCAGAAAGGGCAGTTGCAAAGCTAGTGGCAATTGTTTTTGTCTGTGAAACCAGTCTCTGCAACCCTCTGTGTACATCCTGTGGGTCTGAGAGTGTTCCACACTTTTTAGAATATTCCTCATGTTTGGCAAAGGCAATTTACAAACTTTGTGGGTTTTCTTTTTTTAACTCCTGAGGCCATGGAAAAGATTATTCACAGTCACTCATGGAGTATAGAATGATCAAATTTATGTGCAATTAAATGTGAATATTCTATTTAATACTGTAATAGCAAGCTAGCTTTGGAGATTGGATATTTTAGACTACAATTAGTCCAGCAGACTGTCAGATGGGAACATGGAGTGACAATGGAGGCAATCACCATAAGTCTGCTGACTTTATATGACTTAAGTCAAATTGAGTTCCATAAAACCTCACTTTGTAAAATGTTTTGAAGTTTCATTTAATTATATTTTAAAAATTTGGGTTTACAAGCAGGATAACTGGTATTCAGTTCCTCTTGTATTGTAATATTTTTCCAATAACAAATTATTTGATAGAGGTATTTAGAGTAGGCTTGACTTCGCAACTCTAGTAAAATACCCAATATTCTCACTACAATTTTTAAAAGAATTTTGTGCTGGGTGCATGATTTTTTTTAGCTCTAATAGACCTGGGTGCCTGACTGGTTGCAGTTGCATTCAAATAAGCCCATAATTATCTCAGTGAAGGCAAAAGGGCAGCCTGAGATGTTGCTGGACAGCACTTCCCTGTGTCTCAGGACAAAGGTGGGACCAGTTTGCTCTGAAACACTCCTGTGTTTGTTTAATCCCCAGAGACAGGAATTACTGCATGGCCCTGGGTGAGGAGATGGTGAGCACATGGTTTTCCCCAATATCCCTCTGAATTACCTCCATGTTCAGGCAAGCTCTGAGGTCACACACACAGAGGATCCTTGCAGGCAGTTATCCTGGGAAAAGAGGAACAAAAGAAGTTGACTGCTGTGAGGAAAGCACATGAAAAGCAACACTAGAGCTGGCCTCATCCTTATGCAGTGTGTGCTGCATTGCACATTTCCCATCAGCTGTGTATGTGGAAGGAGGCTGGAACTGGAATCAGGCACTGTCTCTGAAACCTGGCAAGGTTTGATAAACTGTTGTCAGTATTTTCTATGATCTGGCCAGTTGTTTCAGTAAACTGAATGACCTTAGATTTATGGGTTTTTTTAATTACTGATTCTGCAATCTTTGGCACATGCCTTTATTCTCTTGCAGTGCACCTTAATGTGCATATTTTGTTTTGTGTGGAAACTCAGAGAAGCTACTGGCAAAGCCCAGGGTTCATGGGGTTCTGGAATGTTGAAATAATGTTCCAAATGGTACTGGTGGTAAATGTATTCCATAAAAACTTCTAGTGCAAATTCCTTGTGAAAGAACAACTACTGGCAGATTTTCTGTGGAACAGGTTAGTTTGTACCAGCTTAGATGTACCATTTAGAAACAATGATGTATTGTATATTATCAAACAAGGGAAAGAAAATGTAAAGATAATTTAAATTTGTGTTTATTTTGTCAGGTTTTTTTGTTGTTTTTGTTTTAATTTTGAAAAAGGTATGAGAGAAATTTTCTACTGCAATGCAGTATTTTTTTTACCTGTATTGTATCATGGTTGTTTTTATTTCAGTTAGAGCTGGACACATTCCTTGACTGTCATCCTGCCTCAGGTCAGCTGTGGTATTTTTTCTTTCAAAAGCAGATTATTGTTTAATTTACTTGTTAGTTATAGTTTTCAACAGCAAAAATATTTGCTTATGTAGTTAATACCAGTCTATTATACCATTAAACTTATTGGCATTTTCCTCTTGACATTTCACCATCAAACAAATTATTAACTATTGTTGATTATTTGGTAATGACTTTAGAAATTGTGACACAATTTACAATGTGTTGAAAACCTCCCCTTGATTTTTCATAAGTAAACTATAAAACAAACAAATCACCAGTTTTAAAAATTTCACTTATTAAATTTGTCTATTTGGCACTTCCACCAAAACTCTTGTGTCAGGGAATCTAGTGAGGGAAGCCAAAGTTGCCAGGGAGTCAACAGAGGACATAAAACACCCACTCCAGGCAGCCAAGTCCAGTTTGGTTTTGTTACAGAGCAGGACGGGGCCACAAGTGTTAATTTAGAGAGTGATGAGTGTTAGCTCTCAGTTGTGTCTAAAATGCCTTGTAATTACAGCTCAGCGAGAGTTCCTTTTAGGGAAGGACCGCCAGAAACTCCTGGTTTGATTAGGAGTGAACCAATGAATCTCTTTAATTTGTGTTCAGAAGTAAAACTGAAGGTGATGATATGATGGGTCTCCCTTCACTGTGCTGCTTTCTCGTGTTGTAAACCGGTTGTTTTCTAGTGTGTGTTTGCATGTCCATTTGGCACAACACTGTTCTATTTTGTGTGGGTAATGTTCTGAAGCTGAAAAGAATTGCCCTGAAGTTTAATTATCTTTTAGCTACTGTCATTCTATCGCATGAAAAATAATTGCTAATAGTTGTCTATATTTTAACTTTGCCCGGCTAATATCGGGTAAGCATTCTCCAGAGGTCTATCTGCTGCTGATAATCAATTTCCTGACTATAATCCCATGAAGGAAGAATGTGTTTATCAGTCATGCTAAACTGTGCTTTGTCACTAACCCTCTACAACAGGGTGACTGTGTTTGCATAGTGGGGGATGTGAGACCCACTGGCTCTTTCTAGCATGGTGGAAAGCAAGATAGGCAGAAAATGTCAGCTCCAAGGGGACTGATGACAGTTCTGAAGACTATGCAAACTCTTTTAATTAGACATATGGCTGAATTGTGTTGGTAATTTCTAGCACAAAGATACATTATAAGAAAGCATTTAATGTTATCCTGCTTATCTAGTCTGGCTACAAAACTAGAGTATCAGCAAATATAGGAAATATCATGATGATGACATGGTTTTTTGGCATTACATGCTCTGTTTATGTTGCTGTGATAGGGTTTTACCTATCACAAATATACATATAGCATTTACCATGGGATACAAAAATCACTAAGAAAGAAATCTACATACTTAAAGAGCTTAGGTCTCTTTTAATGAATGACATTTCTCATGTTTCTACAGTAGTTCCCTGTGAGAAAATCAAAAATCAATGGCTGGAAGCATGAATGTAGCCATATTCCATTGAAAAGAAACAGTCACTGGAAACAACGTATTTATTTCTTACAACATATTTATTTTTGAAGTCCTAAGCAGTCTTCAAAAGCAATTTTTTTTCCTAAATTAGAGTTTCTAATTAAGAATATGTCTTCCATTTTGGGACTATTCCTCAGTTACAGGGTTATTAACACGTTGTCTAAAGCTTGTAGTGCACATGAAGATAAAGACTGTGCCAAATAAGGCCCAGGTGATAAATCAACTACTGTCTTTGATACCAGTAAACTCCTAAATCACTCTGCATAAGAGGCATTGAATGCATCCTGGACTGGGAATCCCTTCCTTGCTGACCTGGGAAATTGGTGCAGGACAGCTGCTTTTTTCAGAGGTGGTCCATGTCCTGGTACCCAGATGTAATTCAAGGACAGCAGCAGATTGACAGGAGGAATCATTAGTGGGGAGCTGGGAGTGAAGAGGGA
The DNA here is from genome assembly GCF_024509145.1 of Vidua macroura. Lineage (NCBI taxonomy): Eukaryota > Metazoa > Chordata > Aves > Passeriformes > Viduidae > Vidua > Vidua macroura. The sequence goes on from NC_071579.1 coordinate 9,321,859, forward strand.
GCTGCTAAGGAAGGAGAGTGAGAAATCAGTGCAACAAGAATGAGTGTCAGGTATTAGATGGAGCTTTTTCTCAGGCATGATTTGATAGGCAGAAAAATGGCAAAAAGGGAGGTGAATATATGTAAAAGATATGCAGCATCATTCACAACTCACAGGCTGAAACAAATGATTAAGTCACATTTGTTGTTTTACCAAAGTGATCTATTTATCACTGCCTTGTTTGTGCTTGCTTAAGAAAATACCAGTATATCATCAGCCATAATAAATGAGGTACCATAACTATGCTTTTGAATATCCTAAATACAAAATTAGTGAACCAAACTTAGGGACTTAATCTTAGGGACATGTTTATATCAGCTGAAGCTGCCAAAATAAACATGGCAAAAAAAAAAAAAAAAGTGTATTTTTGTGATTTATATTGCTCTGAGGCTATAGCAAATGTTTTGATATTTATTCAGTAGCACTTGGTTGTATGATTTCCAGCTTTTCTATGAGTCTTATCTTCAAAATTCCATTTATTCAAGGGTTCTGTTTGTTGTTATCAGGCTGTTCTGTGAGAGTTTATCCTATTGCTCCCTAAAGATCAAATTTAAGCATGAAAAGAATTGCTTGCTGTTTCTGAAGGGTTCAGGTTTTATACAATATTCTTGTAATTTGTTTGCTTTCCTATCCTTAAGTATACCACAATCTGCCTAACAGATGTGCTGAGTATGAAACAGATATAAAAGTAGGAAAATACTTGCTAGGGGTATGGGAGATAGACAAAATTAAACTTATTTGTTCACTTTTCTTACTGCCCTAAGTTCTTATTGATTACTCATAAGCCACTAGACTCAATGCTTTGAAATTCCCTTTCACTTCAGTATAGCAGGGTCTTCCAGTTGAGCTTGAATCTCTCTTGTATAACAAGACAGGTACGATTTACTGTAGTCTCTCAAAAGATACTACATTAATTAGTAAAATAGACAAAATACGTATTTGGCAAAATAAACACCATTGCAGTTTGTTTCAGTTATCAGCCATGAATGTCAGTGTAATGCACAGGAACTCTAAATGTTTTTAGTCTTTCACATTTTGAAAACAATCTGATATCACCCACAGAAGCAAGATGTGGACTAAATATGCATGGCCCTTGGGATTAATAATGGCAAGGCTCTGCTACCCCCCATCTCCATCAGTACCCCATGCAGGAGCTCTGGATGCACCAGAGCAGGCTCACCTTGCCTCCAGCATCACACCTGGCTTCCCTTGCCTTGTCATTGCCTCCCCTTGCTTGCCTACACCTGCAGAGCTCAAAAGAGAGAGCAGTGTCTAACTCACTGTCATCTGGGGATGCCTCCTAAGGAGCGAGCATGTCATATTGTAAAATGCAGATGAACCCAATGGGAAGAATGCTGATGTCTGACTCCAGTTCAGAAGGCTGAATGATTTCTTTATTATAACTATGCTATAATACATTAATATACTATATAAAGGAAGATATTCAAACTACAAACCTACTTGTTCTAACTATATCTCTAATTCAACTTGTGACCCTGTTCTCAAGTCCAGCCACAGGTGGATCTGATTGGCCATCAGCTCAAACAATCCTCACCAGAACCCAATCAAGCAATCACCCCAGGTAAACAATTCTCCAAACACATTCCACATGAGAAAAACAAGGAGCAGAAATAGAAACTGTTTTCTCTTTCTTTCTCTCTGTGCACCTTTATGAAAAAATCCTGAGAGAGAAATGTGCTTGCCACACATTTCATGTATGTATTCAAAGAGGAAAGGCTCAAATACTTATATACACCTTCCAAAGTTTTTATCACTGCCTTACTTGATCCCTTCTAGGTGCATACCCGAGGTGCAGTGGAGCATCCTATGTGTGTCCAGCACACTTGTAGGCCAGTGGGTACTGCTGTACAAAAAAGCAGTGCCATGAAGTTACAAGCTCAGATTTTGCAAAGCAGCCATGAATATTTCTGTTCAGTGCATTGCACCTCTTGCTGAGGCTCGGTAGCAGTTCCATGGGGCTGCTTCCCTGGCCTCTGCCTCATCTGGCTCTGGCTTAGGGCTGCCTGCACCACGCACAGGCCTTCCCTGTCTGTCCTGCACGCTAATTGTGTTACTGGCTGATGAAGCCATCCATCAGGAAAAACACAAGCTTTCTTATTTCTGTGTAGGGAACAAACTGCTGTTCACAAAATCTTATACAGCTGCATTTCATAAAATTTTCAATACACTGCTGTATGAGATCCATAGTGTAAGAACTCGTACTTCCAAAGACAGGCAATCTCATGCACACTTTCTAAACTGTGTTCCAAAATGGCCAGTGATTTTGCAGACTGTTAACATCAACACTTAATGATAGGTCAATCTCATCAGTATATTTGCTGATTTTTCACTCCAGTGTGCTTTAGAGAGCAATTTACTAGTAATTCCAAGTAAATTTTAGCTAGTAAATACTTTGCCCCTATTTGTGTTGCAAAAATAAAAAAGCAAACTACGTCACTTTAATATTATATTGCAAATAATATTACTGCTTCAGAAAGCCTTCTACTTTTCTTGGTTCCCTTCCTGCTTTTTCAGCTAGTTACCTTTCAGCTCCAGGAATAAAAGATGATGAATTAATTAGTGCAAATGTATGATAATTATTGTCAGATGAAATAAACATAAAATACAAATGGGTTATAACTAATCAATAATTATGTACTGTGCTCAATCTTCAATATGCAGGGCATGTCTAAATAGCATCATTATAATGAAAATCAAATTATTGCACAGCTGTGTTGATTATGGAGCACCATTATAACTTTCATCCTCTTCATTTGGTTCCTGCTTAAGTCATGCTTCTGTGCCCACTTCTTAATACTAGAAAATGTCTCTCTCTTCTGTGCATTGATTTATAGTTAATATTGAGGTATAAAATTTCCTATTATTGTGGCTTTCTCAAGGTCTTTCACAGGTATTATACAGACAGGCTCCAAATTCTTTCAGGGCAATAATATGGAATCATGGAAGTAATATGGAATATTAAAGACAAACTTAAATGGTATATATCCCTGTGTTTGGATTTAATCTGTGCCTGAAGATATTTTGACCTAAGTTACTGAATATATTGAAGTTTCAAAGGAGTCATAGGAGTCATTCATAGGAGAATGAGCTGCAGCCAGCTCATTCTGAGCTACTCAGATTTACTTTCATGGAATATGGAACAGGTAAAATTATTTATGACTCATTCAGTCCCCTGGTCTTGCTTTGGATTGAATCACAGAATGAACTAGATTGGAAAAGACCTTTGAGATCATCAAGTCCAGCCTATGACCTAAGCTAACACCTCCTCATGAAGTAAACCATGGCACTGAGTGCCATGTCCAGTCTTTTTCTAAGACTTCTCCACTTCCCTGGGAAGATAATTCCATTGCCCAATCACTCATTCAGTGAAGGATTTTTTTTCTGACATCTAACCTAAACTTCCCCTGGCATAGCTTAAGACTGTGTCCCCTCGTTCTGTCAGTGGTTGCTTGGGAGAAGAAACCGACCCCCACCTGGCTACAGCCACCTTTCAGGGAGTTGTAGAGAGTGATAAGGTCACCTCTGAGTCTCCTTTTCTCCAGGCTGAACACCCCCAGCTCCCTCAGTCGCTCCTCACAGGAATTGTGTTCCAAGCCCCTCATCAGCCTCGTTGCCTCCTCTGGACACGCTCGAGCGTCTCAACGTCCTTCCCAAACTGAGGGCCCAGAACTGGGCACAGCACTCCAGGTGTGGCCTCACCAGTGCCGAGTACAGGGGAATAATGATGTTCTGCTCCTGCTGGCCACACTGTTCCTGATCCAGGCCAGGTGCCATTGGCCTGCTTGGCCACCAGGGCACACTGCTGGCTCATGTTCAGCCGGCTGTTGAGCAGTGCCCCCAGGTCCCTTTCTGCCTGGGCACTGTCCAGCCACACCGTCCCCAGCCTGTAGTGCTGCAGGGGCTTGCTGTGGCCCAAGAGCAGGACCTGGCACTTGGACTTGTTAAACTTCATGTTATTGGACTTGGCCCAGTATCCCGCCTGTCCAGGTCCTTTTTGCAGAGCCCCCCTAACCTCCAGCTGAATGACAAAGCTTGGTTTCATCAGCAAATTTACTGATGGTGGACTCAATCCCCTTGTCCAGGTCATTAATGAAGATACTAAACAGGACAGGCCCCAGCACAGACCCCTGAGGGACACCTCTGGTGAGTGGCTGCAGCACCGCTCACCGCCACTCTCTGGGCCGGCCATCCAGCCAGTTCCTAACCCAGCAAAGAGTGCTCCTGTCCAAGCTGTGGGCTGACAGCTTTTCCTGGAGGGTGCTGTGGGAGACAGTGTCCAAGGCCTTGCTGAAGTCCAGGTACACAACATCAACAGCCTTTCCTGCATCTACCAGGCGGGTCACCTGGTCATAAAAGGAGATCAGGTTAGTCAAACGCGACCCTGTGGTTGCCATGTAATGACACTCAAGATGATCTGTTCCATAATCTTGCCGGGCATTGAGGTCAGGCTGACTGGCTTGTAGTTTCCTGGATCCTCCTTTCTACTCTTTTTTGTGAATGGGTAGTCACACTGGCCAGCTTCCTGTCATCTGGGACCTCCCCACGGAGCCAGGACTGATGGTAAATGATGGAGACTGGCTTTGTAAGCTCATCTGCCAGCTCCTCATCCCATTGGGTCCCATAGATTTGTGAACATCTAAGTGGCTCTGTTCTCTGACTGCTTCCTCCTGTATAACAGCAGGGCTAATATTGCTGCCTGACACCATCGACCAGCCCAGGAGGACAGTTGTCCTCAGGATAACCTGTCTTTCTGTTGAAAACTGAGGCAAAGAAGGTGTTAAGCACCATAGCAATAAAAGAACTCTGAAGACCAGGAGAAATTTCAGTGTTCAAATACCTTTACTATTTGACATGTCAACACAAATAATAACATTACTCTTCTACCATTTCTTTTAAATTACCATGAATGAAAATACTGGTCTTGTTATCTCTGGTGTATAAAGAATAATTATACTATAGAATCCCACATGATCTTTCACCTTTGAAAAAGACAGTTAATACTATCTGTGGAATGACATTAAATTCTGAAAGACCAGTAAAATCACCAGTTTGGCTTCCATTCTGCTCAGCATATTTGCTGTGGACATGGTAATCCTAAATTCCCTTAAAAATTGTGGCTAAGGTGATGGTTATTTACCTAATGGGTGATTTTTCATACAACTTAACGAATGAGGACATATTCTACTCTGTATCTGCTCATAGGCTGCACTGTCTCTGACCAGAATTGAGGGGTAACAATATTAGGAAACAGCACATTAGTAAAGACCTTTCCACAAACTTTAGAATTGCTATTGACAAACATTGCTAATGTTTTGCAGACACAAAAGTATTCTTTCACTCTTTTCAGATGTTAGAAAAAGGAAAACTAAAAGTCCAAATCTCGATTTTTTTGCTCTTGGGTTAAATGTTTGTAGAGAACTTCCCTGCTTGGTTAATACTGTAACATAAATTCTACCTTTTCCCCTTAGCTTTATCTTGCTGCTTTGTAGTGAATAAAACTGTTGAGGCTGATGTTATTGATCTGGCTCCTCTACAATCAAAATACCTCAGGAGTGTGATTGAAGAAAACCCTCTGCTGTAAAAGTTGAACATTGGATTTTCTTCCAGGGCAAATTTTTGTTTTATTTTTAAAAGGTATCCGGTGGGAGCAAGTATGGAGACTGGGAACAGATTAATCTATGGAGAACTCCAACAGCCAAGGCTGCCCATTTTTGCTGTATTATATCCACCAACTTTTGCCTAGAATTCTCTTGTCCTCTTTTGGCATTTTCATCTAGATTTTGGTTGAGACTTTCTGACTTTGTCTCTTTCCCTTGTTTAATGCTGTGCTCCTGTGGTTGTCTGGAGGCAACCTTCAGTGCAAGTCTGGAGTGAGGCTCAAGCCTCAGCTGTGGATGTTTGGTCAGATGCCTTCAAGAGCCCATGAAAAGCGAATTGTGTGTTGGTTTTGACCTGAATCCACTGCGCAGTCGCTGTGAGTGACTTCATTGCAGAGTCCTGAGCTGGCAGTGACTTCCTAGTATCCCCATCTCATTCTGTGTGTCTCAGGGTCCTCTTTGTGGCTCAGAACCTTAGAAAAATTCTGGCAGGGGTGTGCCTGACTTGATCCAGCACTTCTCTGCTGTTTTGAAAATGAAGGAACTATTCTACCTCAGCAATTAATTGTGTAAATAATTAATTTTACCATAGAATGGCTTATATTAATATCCTATCATATTCCATTACATTCAAGATTGAGAGAAATTATTTGGTGATATTTTTCTGAAAATAAGCATTTTTATGGATTTAAGAAACATCAGTCGAAAATCTGGGATGACTGGCAGGCAACAGCTGGCACTATTAGGAAGAACTGTTTGGTCCTGAATGGACCATATGCCAGGAAGTGTCTCACAGAGCATAACTCTGTGCCATAAGCCTTTTATCCCAAAAAAGGGATCTGAGTATCTTTTCCAATCCCATTTACCAAATCACTGAAGAATTCCCTTTAAGCATTCTTTCAGAATTTGGGCCTTAAATTGTAGTAAGATGCCAGAGTTGTTTTAAGTCCTTGTGTCTTCACAGAAATGGCTGCTTTTGCCATGTTAGATTAGAGACATTATATTGGTCATTGACAAAAACCAAACACACCTCTGGTTAAGGATAAAAGCAAGTTATGATTGTTTTGGACAGAAGAATCTGAAGAAGTTAAAGATCAGCATTTATAAATATGTTATTAGACTAAATTCCTGTACTTTAATTGAAGTAATAATTGTATTTGTAATAATTTAGACATATAGATACATTATTCTGAATTTATTAATTTAAAATATTTGACTAATTTATTCCAAGTAACCCCAAATATACTTAAAGGGAACTACCAAATTTCACATTAAATTAAATTACCTTAATTAGTAATAGTTTTACTTAAGAGTGCACAGCCAACATGTATAGGTTACAAGACACAAATATTGCAGCCAGGGATTCTATGATTGTAGAGATTGTGGGTGAAGCATCAATGGAGTTAGAGCTGAGGTTACATGTTTTAGTCTCTATTCCAGACACCTCTTTGTAATCCCCTAAATGTCTTTTTGTGCTTAGTATTTGTGTCACATTTATCATGGAATTCAAAACTATTATTAGAGGAATTTAATGTTTGGCTGAATGAAGATACAGATACTCAAGAATGACTAGTGTTTCTTCAAAAAAAAAAACCAAAAAAACAAAAAAACAAACAACGACCAAACTTTTTAACTGAAATTGCAACATTTTTTCTGTTTTCTATAGTCCTGACTGAATTGCATTGCCAGTCAAACATCCACTGGAAGCCAGTCTGTTTTCTGACAGAACAGGCTGCCCAGGGAACTGGCTGAGTCACCAGCATATACTTTCCTGAATTTCCTAATATTTTACCTATCCATAGGGCTGTATCTCTTTTTTATATTTACAGTGCTGTTTTGACATACAATCCATTTTCCTTTTTATGTCTTATTCATCTTGAGAAATAAGGTCTCTGAAAATGCTCTTCTTTCACCCCTGTGTTTCTCACACTTCAGTTTCTCCTGGGAGGAGCCCTGGAGGAGTTGGTTTTGTAGCATGTTCCAAGTGGTGTCATTTCTGATGGAGGGATCTGTTCAGAACTCAGCGCTTCATTTCAGCCATTCTGCTATGAATTCATGCTTGTAAAAGCATGGATTTCCTGCTGGCTTGCAGGCTGAAATTTTCATATCCTCTCCAGTGCAAACCTAAGGGATGTCATTAAAGCTTTGAATGATGAGTTATCCAGCTGCGGAGCTCAAGGCCTGCAGACCACATCCTCAGCCAGGATACAGTGGCATAGCTGTATTTGAAGTCAATGAAGCTGTGACATTTCGCATCAGGTGGAAATCGCTCCTGTGAGATTTAACTGTTGTGTGTCTCTTCCTGCCTTGTTAGTTTCTCTCATGGAGTGGGAAGCAGACCCATTGGAAGTGGTAATTTTATACTCTGAGTAAGATACTACCCAGTGTGGGTTGGGGCACTTTGTTAAAGGAAGAGAGGAAGATAAATATGGCCCAAAGTGCTTCTGTTCCCTTAGGAATTCATGCAGTGTACAGACGTGCTGCAGTAAGGGTGTGTTGGTCAGGCATGTCACACAGAATCACACAGAATGAATTAGGTTGGAAAAGACCTTTAAGACCATCTAGTGCAACCTATGACCTAACACTTCCTCATCAACTAAACCATGGCACTGAGTGCCACGTCCAGTCTTTTTTTAAACACCACCAGGGACAGTGACTCCACCACCTCCCTGGGAAGAAAATTCCATTGCCCAATCACTCTTTCAGTGAAGGATTTCTTTCTAACACCTAGCCTAAACTTCCCTTGGCATAGCTTAAGACTGTGTCCCCTCGTTCTTTCAGTGGTTGCCTGGGAGAAGAGAGTGACCCCCACCTGAGCACAGCCACCTTTCAGGGAGTTGTAGAGAGAGATAAGGTCACTCCCAGTCTCCTTTTCTCCAGGCTAAACACCCCCAGCTCCCTCAGTCATTCCTCACAGGAATTGTGTTCCAAGCCCCTCACCAGCCTTGTTGCCCTCCTTTGGACTTGTTTGAGCTTCTCAACATCCTTCCTAAACTGAGGGGCCCAGAACTGGAGACATGCTTTATAATTAATACTGATTTTCTCAGGCACAGACTGAGCTGACAGCTACGTTTCTATCTCTAATCCTTCGCATTAATATTGGCTTTGCAAATTTGGCAAGGTTCTTTTTCTTTTCTTTTAATCCATTTAGTTTTGATATCAGTGTCCATGTTAATTTGTGTCTAAGAGCAGCAGGTGTGGGTGTCCTTGGTAATGGGAGGACTCCAGGTTTTTTGTGATGCCTGGGTGATCCTCCTTTGATTTGCTAAGTTCATCCTCTGTACTACCTCCTAAAAATACATTTGCATCTTTCTTCTCTCTGTATAATTGTGCTCAGGGCTAAAAAGATGTAAGAAAGTCTTGTCAGCGTTCTCTGTAGTGCTTCTGGCTCAGGAAATTTGCAAGAGGTGTTTATCTGTGTGGTATTTGTAGATGTTCAGAGTTTGCCAGCCACCTTGCTGCCCTGTATTATCTAGCCAGGGAGAAGAAAATAAGTATGAAGGAAGGGGAGACAATACAAATTAATACACATTTTCTAGTCTTCCCATTTGTTTCTAGCGATGATTAAAAACATTGTTGCACAGCTTTTAGTTAAGTTGCTCTGGCTTCACAATGAAAGGCAGACATGTTTATTCATGCAACAGAAAAGAGTTGTTCAGGGAACTTACATTTAATAAAAACATTAAGAGTACAACTTAGATTTCTATAGGTTAATGTTGTGGTTTGGCACTGGCCAAACGCCAGGCACTCACTAAAGTCATCTGCTCACCCTCTCTTGCTCTCAGCTAAGCAGAGGAGAGGGGGAAAAAAAGTTAATGAAGGGCTTATGAGTTGAGATAAGGATTGGGAGAAAACATTCTAAGGGCAGCATTAAATTTGAACAAGTTCACATTTAAAGGTATAAAGTAGATTTATCTATAACAGAGTCAGAGGAGAATAATGAGAAGTAAATTAAGCCTTTAAAACAACTTTTCCCGCCTGCCTGTCCTTCCTACCCACTGCCAGCTCAGGCAGACACTGCGTGGGGGTTTTGGTCAGTTCCTCATGCGAGATTTCCTTCTGATCTCTCAGGGAGAGGAGTCTTTTCTCTGCTATACCATGGGCTCCCTCCCATGGGCAAACAGTCATCCCAAAATTGTTGTGGCATGGGTCACTCATCCACAGGGTGCAGTCTTTTAAGGGAAGGCTGCTCTGGTTTGGAAGCAAGGGATTTTTCTCTATCTCTGGAAGCAGGGGACCTCTCTTTCTCTAGTCTGGTCTCCCACTGGACTACTTTAGCTTTCTCTAACACCCACCCGCTCCACTTTTCCCATGGGCTGCAAATGGATCTCTGCATCCCCTGTGGACTTCGTGCATGACAAGGGGACAGTTTGTTTCACCATAGCCTCATCATGGCCTGCAGAGGAATCTTGGCTCTGATGCTTGAAGCATCTCCTCCCTCTCTTTCTTTTCCACTGACCTCGGTGTCGCTGTGTTGTTTTCCCTCACACGTCCTCACTTCCTCCTCTTCTCTGACTAGATCAATAACTGCTGTTTGTAGGTACCGTTGCCAACGAGTTCCACTGATTCAAAGGTTCTTGTGAGATCCCGCAGTGCTGAGAAGTCGATCTCCTCCAGGTTCCACTCTGGGGAGTCGCCCGCCGTGTTTCCACTGCTGAGCACGTGGCCCCATTGCCATTGCTTGGGCAGCGGCCGCCGCGGTGCTGGTGCTGTTTAACGCCTCTCTTCATGCGGGTGCCGGCAGGAGAAGCTGCCACCCCTGCCCTTCTGCCTGCAGCACGGCTGGCTGGGGCGGCCGGGCAGGCAAGGCTGGTGTGGGCCGCCCTGAGATGACGGTGGCCATGGCACATCACTGCGTACCACACTGGGAACAGCCCCTGGCGGCAGCGTCTCGCCAGGCCTTGAAAAACTTGTGGGGGTGTGATTCTGATTATTTTTTTCTTAAAAATGTCATCACAGAGGCATTACCAACCTCTCTAACTGGGCCAGCAGCATGTCCATCTCCAGAGCCATCAGAAACTGGCTCTCTGTTGGACATGGTGGAAGCTTCTAGCAGCTTCTCACAGAAACTACCCCTGTGGTGACGCCCCCACTACCAAAAAACCAGGCTGTGTCAAATCCACACAGTCAACCTCTCTAAAAGCAACATAGATTTTGTTACCACTTCATATAATAAACAAGCTTCTGTATGTTGCAGAGATGTCTGTTAGTTATATTGGATCTAGAAATATGTCTGGGTAGAAATTCCTAAACAAGAGAGAGGAAGACATTCCTTAACAGAAAATATAATGAAGTAGAACTTCTCAAACATAGCTCCCTGGCTGCTACTGCCTGGGCCAAATAAATCTGTGCCCTAGATCATGGGAGGAGACAATTGTGCAGACCCATGATCTCGGTGTGATGTGACACACCACAGTGTCAGTGCAGGAGCAGTGCTGCACAAAACATTGCTAATGGGGGATAAATATAAGCATAGAAAAATACAGAAAATAATACCTTTAAAAATGGTGATGTAATTTTTTTTTTTTTTGTGATTTTACTTTGTGTGTATATAAGAAACATATGGTACCATTATAACTCGTATTTTGATATATTTTGACACACACAAAAATCTACATTAGTTATTCAGGGTACGTAGAACACTCAGTATAGGTGACAATAAACCAAGCCAACATACTTTGAAACTGTACAGTAGTTTGGACTCATTCTACCAAAAGGCTTTCTTGATTGTATAATGCTCTTCTGCATATATAAATAAGATTAGACTCCTGATTGTCAGGTTTGGCTATCAGGAGTGGGTGTGTGTGTGAAATGTAAGTTTTCCCTTATCACAAACTATCAGGTTTGGTTTTTAAGGTATACCTAAAGCCATCCAGCTTTGATTGAAGGTTTTGATATATATTTTAAAAAACATTTAGATGCTGCAAGAACACCATATCCTAAAGCTGGCATCATCAGGGCGGTAAAGAGACTTTCACTGAGTTGGTTCTTTCTCCAAGCCCTCCACCCATTATGACTTTTTGTGATATCAACAGTGATGATAGTGAGCAACTTGATTGTCCAAGACCAAAATCATGCTACTTTGGCCAGTTCAAGTCTTCTTGAAAGCAGCATCAACAGTAGTAGTCTGTTAATTATATGATCAAAGAGACTATGATTAGAAGAGATTAAGGGAGATTAAAGAGGCATGAATAAGAAAGCATCATCAGCACACAGGGGCCATGTGTTTATGTGATTAAGTCATTGATACATAGGCAGATTTAATTAGTGCAAGGATTTATCAAGTGCCAGAGGAGAATCAAGAATTTCTGAGCTTTTCTCTACATGGAACAAATATATTCTGAGACAAGAAAGAGCAGGTGCTGTAGTCTGTACTCTAAGTACATTTTTTTAGCCTGTGGTATTGACTCTGTGAAATTCGTGGAGGTGTTTTCTTATTTCTACCATGACCATGTAAGAATTAATTTCTAAATAGTATTTCTGATTCTAGAACAGTATAGACATTCAATAGCCTTGTAAGAGGCCAGTACTTTTATTTAGGAAAACAGTTGTTCTATTCAGAATGAACCACTACTGCAAGGCTAGCTGTCAGCTTCTAAGCAGCACTAGTCCAGTAAATTGTGTTTTGAGGAGAACCCTCTGGGCTCAGTTCCCTTTGTTTCCTGTGCTCTTTGCATTGGCACAAATAACCAACCCCATACCATGCTGCTTTCTCACATTCCAGTTATGCCTGTCACTTTCCTCCTGTTCAGGGCACCTTTTCTGCACTATGTCCTTTATTCTCACATCTTTTCCTTGGATGATTCTTTATCTTTTTTCCTCTGCTGCATAAGATGGCACCCTCTCAAATGCTCCCACGGTTGTTCTCAGCCAGTTTCCTCTCGCTGTGAAATGTTTGTTGCTCTGTGTAAGAGCTTTGTTTCTCTGGCTGAAGCCATTTGCTTAGATGGCTCTGAGAAATGCTGTAGGCCAGTAAAGTGTCTGCAGGAGAGGATCTGCTTTCTCTTGGAGACAACAAAAGAGAGGGATCTGGCTGCTTGGAGCTGCCATCTTGTGCTGTGCTGAGTGGGTAGGGAAGGTAAGAGGAAATTGGCAGCCACAACGGAGCTTTTCTTGCAGCAGAAGAGGCTTGCTCACAAAGGGCTATGCATAATTGGGCTTACGTGTACAGAGAGATTAGAAACACAGCAGTGATGCTCTTCCAAAGGAAATCTGCCAAAAGCTTCTTAGTCAGAAGGACTGTGCGTCATAACCCCAAGAAATGATCCATTTCCTTTTAGCACCTGCAAAGCTAAAGCTTTGAGAATTGTTCAGCTCTTTGTGTCAACATGTGACCCCCAGGTTTGGAGCTCGTGTTCTGTATTGTGCCTTAGTACTTTTTTTTCTGCACTGAAACCTGTTCGTGTTAAACATGTTCTGTGGCAGGAGACGTGCTTCACTGCTAACAGATATTTTTTTTACTAGATTGACACTAGAAGTGAAAAAACTGATTTCTATAATTGATTAACTGGATGGTAATTATGAGTTCATTTGATGCTGGCAATTATAAATTTGAACATCTTCAGAATAGACCCTAATACTGTTTGTGAAGTGTTGCTTTGACAGTAAAATTTCTGCTGGCATCTGTTGTGTGTTTTGTCTCCTCAGCTCTTTAATGTCAAAGCCTGCGAATGGTGCTGCCTATGTGCACTTATGATCAGCAGCTGAACAGAACAGAGCTTTTAGCGACCACCTGCTGTTTTGTTTCAATCCTAACTGCTATTTTCAGCTCTTGTCATTCATAGGGCTTTTAATTGCTATTTATAGTGGAATAATAATAATAATAATAGTAATACAACAGTTCTCATTGATTCATAGTCATTGATTCATTTTGTAGATGCAAGCAGAACCTCCCCTAAGATGGAAAGGTCTTTCTATTTTAAAGGCTAGTAAGAGAAGGTCAGAAAATCACCCTGTGGCAAAAAGAAAAGCTTGTATGTTTATAATGAAACAAATAATTTAAGGAAATTAGCCATTTATAGTGTTTAAATCCTGAACAGTTTTGTTCCATTTTTGCATAGAAAGATGTACAGAGCCCAAACCTTTAATCTGGTTTCTCAGTGAACTTAAAATCAGATGACGGAACACTTGTTAACAGTGCATTAGTGCTGGTCCTGGGAGGGCACATGGACATACAAGAAAAATCAATCACATTTTAAAAGTTGTCAATTTGCACATGTCAATGTATCCATTCAAACTTCCACTCTAGTAACTGTATTTTCTTTTCTTTCTGCATTTCTGTGCATTTTGCAAGGACAGTGAGAAAGGGAGGGAGTCCCAGCAGGAAGCAGGAGGTGTATCCCTAGTTCAGCTGACTGTAGCTGGAATAGCCCGTGCCCCAGCTCCCCTGTATAGAATAAATTTGCCTATCTCCATTAGCAAAAGTTGGATATTTTTCACAGTGCTCATCATTCAGTAATGATGAAAACAGTGTGTTTGTTGTTGAGGCTTTTGTAAGTGTTACTAAGAGCACCACTAAAACATGAATGGGTAAAATGTCACTTTCTCACCTGCTCACATTGTGTGTAACAAGATGAAAGAAATTTACATGTGGATATGAATTTCAAGACAGCAAGTCAATTCTGATGTGAGGAGTCCTGTTTCATTACCTACATCGTTACCACTGGTTGTGTTCTATTCAGTTAATTACTGTGTTACCTATGTTATGAATGTGGTTTTGTGGCTTATTTATGGCATGATCAAGAGCCAAATTTATTTTGAGTCTGTGAAGGAGATATTGGAGTGGAAGTTAGTCACAGAAACTCATAACTTGAGTCTGCAAGAGATTCTTAATGGATAACAGGAATTTTATTTGTAAGCTTGATCTTATTCAGCATTGAAAATTGGAGATACTCATCCTTTGACTACTATATATTATATTAGTTTTTGTAAATAACCCAGTTCAAAGGGAAATTATTACAAGCATCTGCACTTATTTCTGGTTTTGCTGTGCCTTACATTCCCCAGTCAAAGCAATGTTTACATGTTGGGGAAACTAAAGCATAGTGAGGGTAGGAGTTGCCTAAGGCCATACAATACAGTCCTGACAAAAGTGGGAACAGACACTGGATGTCTGAATCAGCTCCTGTAGTTTTATCCATTCTCACACTCTGCATTGAAAACATGGCCTAACCCCAAGTTCATCCATGGTGGAGGAAATGGGCTCATTGGCTCTGACAGGGATTAATTTAGCTTCATGGTATGTAGCCTTGGATGCACAACACCCCAGAGATGTTTTACACCACACTAAGAGCAGAATGTATTGTCAAACAGTGCTTTATTTTCATAACTCAGCCTCTACCTCTCTGGATGTCTTATATTATTAATTTCTTAAAGAACAGATAAACCCTTTGAAAGAGTTGTTTTGTAAGCCCATTACTGCTGCATGAAAACAGGTGTTAAAACAAAAGTGGATTTTTTTTTCTTGTGTTGCTAAATACTTGATTGTTTGTTTTCCTGTTTCTGATTAATATAGGCCTATCTCAGACAGAAAGGCAACAACAGTCGTGTTTATAACACAGCATGAAACACTGATCCCACTCTGAAGGTTGCCCTTTCAGTTCAGCAGCTTCATTGACTCCTAGATAGTATCCATTTGTATTTCCAGGCATCTTGGATGTTATTGAAACCTAAACCTTTAGACTGAAATTGTACAAGATTATGTGAAGACTTTAGCATCAATTTGAAATAAACCCTTTGGATACCTTGTATTTCAGTCTTTTATAGGCTTTACACAAGGGTAGCTAGAAGGATAACTAGAAGTGAAAGACTTACAGAAGGAGTCCTGAAATTAGACATCTTGAATTCAGCTTCTTTCTTTGACACAGATTGGCTTTATAAACACTGTTTAGCTTTCGTGTATTCTGGCTTGCACTTGCTAAAATGCAGGTAATGGATCAAAATCAGGCCTAGAAAATGGATGACTTTAAGCCTGGGACTGCAAATATTTAAGCATTTTGCTATAAAAGGCATAGCATTGCTGATCTCAGAGAGTTATGAAGCCAAGGCAAGATTTTAGGAAGAATTCTGCTATCTTCAAGTTGCAGAATCAGGCAGTTGAATTCCTGAGAAGCATTATTATTATTATTAGCTATGGAAATTATTCTCTTATAATTCTGAAATGCTTTTTATCTACATAAAAGCCATGATTTCTTATGTTGTACAGGGATAATATTTTTAAAATTTATTAATGGCTGCTTGATATGTTCAGCAACTCAGCAATATACTTTTGCTGATATTTAAGAAATCAGAATAATGTCATTTGCATGTTTATATATTTGAGCTTAAAAAAATAAAAGCCTGCAGAATAGATCAGAAGGCTTAAAAAAACCTCTTCATGTAATAGTGCCTACAGGGGTTAACAAATCTCTGTTTTTGTTTGCTCTCTAATACATTAAAAGGCACAAAACACTATTCTCCGTACTGCACTAATCATGTCTATGATTGAATAACTATTGATTTACCCACTGTTTGGGAATAAAAAAAATCCTTGACAAGGCTAAGTGAAAAGGCAGGTACTGTTACTCAAATGGAAAAGCCATCTATCTCATTACAAAAGCATTTTCAAGGACATAAAAACTTTGGTCCTGCATGGAAGCTTTTTATTAGGCTGCAAAACTTCTCAAGTTGTCTGCAGATTTTTGAATTTTAGCCTTAGCTTCCTTTAAAAAAAAAAATCTCTTATCCCTGCAGGATTCTTTAGCTACTTTTTAGCTTTAATTTTCAGTGGTCCCATTCTTTTCTGAGGAAACAGAACAGGGTATGGACAAGAATACAAGCAATGAGGTTTTAATACCTCTTCGAGTGATTCAGCCTTACACCTTGAGCTGCCCTTACAGGGCTGAACAGAATTGTTCAGAAAGCAGTGAAAAATCCTTTTGCAAGTGTCATTACTCTGATTCACTAACAGATGCTCTGGAAATTTAATAAGAGCTTTCCTTTTCCTAAAACATTTCTCACTTTTTTTCCAAGATAATTTTTCTTTTTTAGCTTAGATTTGGCAGGTCTGTTTTCAGTTGTTTGATTTCCTACTCACCTGCTGGGAAAAGCAATCAAGGAAACAATTCTTGTCCCAGGAATGTCAGGACATCTTATGTGTTACTTCATGTGGGTGAGTACTGTCAGTCAGTGTAATGCTAGGTCATGGTAGGAATCTCTCTTTGGTTCAGCAAATTCAATTGGTCCTGTAAAACTGGAAAGAGGTGTTTGGATACCTGCAGGTTCGTTACAACAAATTAAATTGATTAGAACTGGAACAGTCATCAGGAAATGTTATGGATGCATATTTTCAGATCTTTACAAGCATGTCAAGATTCTGTATGGGTTGAAGCTCTCTGATATTGTGTGATGGTACTCTGTGTACCATGGCTGTCCCAGCTGTGACATCTGCTGTGACAGTTATCTGTCCAATTGTACAACCAATTGTTATCAGTGGCTGTGCAATTCTTTCTCATTATGGATGGTACAGATCAGTCACATGGCATGGGACAGCCAACAGATGATTGGAGATTGATTGCCAGAACTGAAGAACATGTGAATATTTAATAGTTTTTTTGAGCTCTAGATATAATTATTGTGGTAATACTGGAGGAGCTTAAATAGATAATTTTACCAATGTTTGCAAATATGGGAAGATATAGTTGTTTTTGTTGAATTCTGCTCTGTAACTCAGACAGAAACTTCTTTTAAAGCTTGAAAAGACTTTTAAGTTTATTACTAGATATGCAGGTTTTTAAAAGAACACTATTTTTTTCCCAAAGGAGTTGGATATCTGATAACTGCTGAAACAGAAGAAATTGCAGAGGTGTCTGCTCAGTCTGGAAGGCTTCAAAAGGTAAGTAATTTTCTGTGTACTGTTTAATTTTCCTAAGCCTCTAGACAATACTGCTCTGAAGAAGGTCATTGTGAAAACTCCTTGTGATGTAAGAACATTTTAATTTGTGCTGTCTTTTTATGAAATAAATTTGAAAGATACACTTACTGGTGTAGTGCTGTGCAGCTGATGAAAGATACGTTCTGGAAAGTTGTCACATGAAAATTGTGTAAGAGGATGAGGAAAAAGAGCATGCTCTTTAAGGAGTGGTGATCATTATTCATCTCTGAATCAAGAAATATTTGATGAAGAGTGAAATTTAAGCTCTCATCATCTGGGATGAAGAGAAAGTTGTTTCTGTGAATCTGGTTAAGTTCTATAGTCCTAATAGTGATAGGAATATGTAGGGGAACACACTTTGTAAGGTACATGTGTGTCTTCTCACTTTTTATAATCTCTTTGTAACCACTGTATTTGAAGATGTTTTGGGAAATAATATCATCTTTTGAGACACATTCCCCTCTCTGATTTCAGCCTGAGTGTGAACTTGTACAACTCCAGCCTCTAATCCCAACAGAATCTGTAGTCCTTTGCCCACATAAAGAATAAACCACAGCCCTCCTTTCAAGTCCATGGAGCTTTTTTAAAGTCCTGTACTCCACAAGCAAATCTGTTGGCTTCCTCAGTCTTCTCACCTGAGTTGAGCTCTTTGGAATACTTTAACTTCCTATGACCGTGTCTGTTCTCACTTGCTTTCACGTGGTCTCAGCTGCATTCTACATGGAAATAAACCCTTTATATCATGCCCAGTAAATTGCTTTAAAACACTCAAATAGGATTTTTTTATGGCTGATTTTTACTGGTTTAGTCATATTGATTTGAATTGTGCCGTTAGGACAGACATGTAAATTTTGTACTGCCTCACATAATGCAGACAAGTATGTGTTTTGTACTCCAGCTGGTAAATGTGTTGGCCAAAACTTTGTCTGCTTGGCAGTTGCTGCTCTAGTGCAAAATTCTCTACAGATAATTTAAAATTTAGCATCCTTTGCCGTGTGACTCTTACCATTAGAGGAAGTTTTGAAGAGTAAGGATGAGGGAAGTAATGTTGGTTAAGCAACAGTTTTGCCATATGATTATAAATTTAAAAATTTACCATAGAACTCATATAGTGCATGACAGCCTGATGGGTAAGCTTTTCAGAAGCTGCCATATGTTAGTGGATGGAACAAATCCATATATTGACTTAAAATGTATTTTCTTTATGGTGTGTTCTGTGCTACCTGATGTTTTTTCCACTGTCCCTTAGCATGTTTTGCTAAGCAATGGAAAACCAGAAAGTTTCTGTTGTTACTGCTTTCTATCTTAACAACCAGCTCACCAAACTCTGTGCCCCGATTGGAGAGGCTTCAGCACTCTCAGGTTATCTCTGCCGTTTATCTAATTTGTTATTGGCACTGAATATCTGTCACTCCAGCCTTCTCCTGAGGTTACTTTCTCTTGTGGTCTGTTGTGTTCCACACCTACTGCCAATCTTCCCAGCAGACAGTTTGCTAATGTAATTGGATTTTACTTCCTTTAGTTTCATAGTTTACATAGAGGTAGAAACATCTTAAATCTTCATTATGTGCATTCTTACACACTGGGAAAAGTTAGTTCTTTAAACGTTGCATTCTTTGTTGCTAGGGAGACACCAGCATGAAATAATACTCTTTGTGCTTCCAATTTCTTTGCTAATTACTGTTAAAAGAAGCTGGGAAGATACAAAGCTTTGGGAATTTGCTGCTATTAATTTCATTTTATTTGAATGCAGTTTGATCTGTGTTATTTGGTTCAGAATGCATTTATGTCATTAAGTTTCTTAGAGATTCACTGGTTACTGTGGAGCTCTGAGGTTAATTGAGTAATCATTAGTAGCATGTATTGTCTGGTAAAAATGAATTAAAATTGATTGGAATCCAAAAGAAAGACACATTCTCTTTTCATCATATGAAAGGGACAGTGTGGTTCCTCTAGTAAAGGCATCTATCAAGTGACCATCTGGCTAGCCTGTAACATGGAGTATGCAGCAGTGTTTTTTTCATTTTGAAAAAAACCTACATGTTGCATCTAACTATAATTTATTTGAACCTCTGCCTTATGAAGCCAATTTAGATTTATGTCTGTCTGATGTCTGTTTGAAGTCAGTTGGTCCTAATTTTCATGCCAGTGTTTTTATATGTTCTGTGAAGGTTTTGTATATATCACTAGGAATAATACAAAGTCTTAATCACTGTAGAGCAGGTGGTAGCATTTTTTGTGTTTTTGTCCAACTTTGCTTTAGTAATACCATTCATTTTTTCTTCTTTTATGGCTGTTTTGTGAATATTAATTGCACTGAAAAAAGTAAGAAAGTGATGAAACTTCATCACAATAAGAAAATATTTCTCATATAGGTGGCTTATAGCATCACAGAGTGGATAAGGTTGGAAAGGACCACTGGAGGCAGTGCAGTCCAACTCCCTGCTCCAAGCAGGATCCCCTGGAGTGGATTATTCAAGATTGTGCTTAGACAGCTTTTGAATATCTCCACAACCTCTCTATATAGGTGTACTCAATGGAAATGTAATTACAGTTTGAAAAATTATAAAGGTTATCCCTGCTGGACACAATCAGAAATAATTTTTTAATTAGAATGGGCTGGTCTGGGTTTGAAAGAGAATTAATCAGAAAGTCAGCCTGGATATTGAATAATATTGGTTCTTATGGTAGCTTTTAAAAAAGTGAAAATCCTTGTAATAGGGATGTAGGAAACAGGCAGAGTGTGCTGTCTGTCAATCATGACTATGGAACTGGGTGCAGAAAAGTCATTGCTTGGACATAAATTTCTGCACAGAAGCCTGTTTGCTCTTTCTGCTCTATTTTTCCTGACAAATTTAATAGCTGAAATTTTAAGACAATCGTATTTAATATTCTCACAGAAACTGATGTGTCTTTTATAGCAACTCACTAGCCAGCAGCCTTCTAGCCATCACAGTGGCTAGCTAGAGAAAAATGTTTTTTAAACTTTGCATATGACAAGAATGGAGAGAAACTGCTTTCTTCCACACAAGATAATATTTAAACTAGAGGTAAGAAGTGCACAGGACAACTTGTTTCCTAATTGTTTGGAGGAAGAAACGACTTACTTATTTAAGTGTATCCCATAAACCTCAGCAGATTGGTTCTCAGTCCTGTAACTCCTGCTCAGCTTTCTGAGCCCTCTGTAGCTTGTGGCTGAAAGCTTCTCCCTTGCCACAGGCCAGGCTCTTTGCTGGCACAATTCCCTTGATTTCTCTGGATCTGGCTGAGCAGCAAATTTGCCCTCTCTCTGACTTTGTCCATTACTGAAACTATTTTAAAAGCCTAAAGTCAGGATTTCATAGCTGGACATAATCCAGGGAAATTTGATGTTATAGGATGAAGGAATCTGCACCCGAGGCAGCAGAAGCACTGCTGGCCTGACAAAAGCTGATGGTGTCAAATATTCCAAGTTTAACGATTCAAGGTTGTTTCCTTACTTGGCATGATGGAAATGACAGTGTGACAGTTGAAACAAATATTGAGTTATTTTCCACAAAGAAGAGTTTACACTCCTGTCACATTTAAAGTTAAGTAGGAATGTCTATCATTGCAATTGTATGCCTTGTACCTTAAAAAAAGTGTACTAGTCTTTTCTATTTCTAGGATTTAATTTTTCAGACTACTTTAACAATGCAAGCGAAACAAAACAAGCAATTAGTCATTAGTTTCTGTAAATCAACATGGACCTTCAGAAGACAGTGAAGTCACATCACATAGGTAACACTGGTGACTTCTCTCAATTTTTATTATTTTTAAACTTGAAGTTTTTTGCATATACTATTATGATAATGGAAAATAAATTTTTATATATTTGATTTTCTGTCCTTGACACCAGCCTTCTGTTTCAACAATGAAATTTTGAAAAAGATAATATACATTCTGGTTTTTGTTTGGTTTTGGGGTTTGGGTGTTTTGGGGTTTTCTTCCTTTTTGTCAATAGCACACAAGCCATATTTATCTTCCAAATATCAAGATAGGTTTTAAACATGTTTTAATCTAAACTTAATTTTTTAGATATTAATAAATTGGTGCTTATCTTTCCTAATGAAATATGCTGTAATTTCATTTAGTTTTTCAATGGGCTGTGACTTATATTTAAAAGGACTGAGGCAGAAATACCTATTAGTTGTAGTTTAAAGGGGTAATGCTGAACTCATTTCCCCTGACTCTTTCTATATCACTCTGCCAAACTTCCTCAGTACAAGGAGCAACTCCCTTCCTTTAGATTGGGATAAATCTCTATAAAATGAAATTAATGAGCATTGTAAACAACAGTGCATCATCCCTTGCTAGCTCCTGCCTATAACTAAACAGTAAATAAAAAAATAAACATATGAAAGTGGCAGAATCTCATAGAATTTACCAGTTGATGCCCAAAAGTAATGGCATTGTTCTCGTGGCAGTGGTAAAGTATCAGTGTTCACTGCTAATATCTCTCCCAGAGCCCCTCTCTTTGCAAGGACCATTGCTTTGAGTCATTACCATGTAATGGTAATGGTGAGTAACCAGGATCAATCCCATTCTGCCTCTCACCTCACCCTTTCCACTAAAGAGGCAAAACTGCCTGTATTTAATGACCTCCCTCTTCCAGCAGCTCAGGAAGAACTTTGTATCTCAGCTACTGTGGGCCTTGATTTACTTGGTTTGCAAAGCACGAGGTCTCACTGAAGAAAAAGAGGATTTGACTTTATATCCAAAGTATTTTGCTAATCAGAACTGGACTCCAGTATATGTGTATTTGCTTGTATCATATCTTTAGCACTGCATCCCTGTAAGGCATTCACTCCACAATGTAATTTCCCCAAGTTCATGTTCCAGTTTTCACCCCTGTGAATCCCAAACACATCTTATCTCACACACTGCACAGGGAGGATATCACTTGGCTTCATACATGCAGATATGGACAGTGACTTCAACTGAACTTGGAATCCTCTCCAGGAAAGCAAATTCTCTGCCAGCTGAGAGAGAGTTTGTTAGGAGGTGGGAGATAAAGCAGATCCCTGGTGTAGATAAGGTATTTCCATTACAGCAATGATTCTGAGACTTGATACATGTTCTTTCTAAACTCTTAATTTATTGCCTTTATTGTTTCTTTTTCTTCACTAAATTTTAAATCTGTAACATGAGGAAATGGAAAAGTTCATGATAGAAAAATCAAATCTTAAGTGTATTCATCACACAAACAACTTCATTGCTCGGTATTTTATGCTCCAATTCAAACAACACATCTGTTCATAATTGCATGCATGACTTGGTAAGATTACTACAGGCTACAAATTTATGTCTAAGAGTAGTGGGAATATTGGAGAAAGACAAGGATAAAGCATTTGAAATGCAAAGACCTTTTACATAGTATATATATGAAACTATTTCAGACTCCAAGGAATATTTTAACATGTTTTTTTCTAATTCAAAGACAATATATTCCTGTACTTAAGTCTGATTGTATTGATGGTCTACCATAAAATTGCTATAGAGAAAAGAAACATTCTTTAAAATAACTTGGTATTTCAATCTCCAAGTAATCAGTACTTAGATAATCACCATAAATCCCAGTTTCCAGAACAATATATGCCCAACTTCCTCTGGAATAATTACGGTCCTGTATTGTTCCCTACTAATAAAAAAAACCTTTAACACATACATCTTAGGTCTAGCACTTCAAAGTTTATTGTATCTCACCTTAAAGCATATGTTTTTTTTTTATTCCGTGGTACTGAAATAGTGTTGAATTTACAGCTCTTCCATCAGTGCTGTATAAAATCCTTCTTCCCTATAAAACTACCTACTCCTCCCAACATCCAGTGGTATAAATATGTGAAGGGCAGCTGTCCCACATGGTGCACTTCTGGAAGAGATTGAGTAGAATGGAATAAGAGCAGTAGAAAGCAGCTTGTATTCTGAGCAGTATGAATATCCTGGAGAAAGAACAAGATGGGAACTCTCTCCAGGCAATTGAGCTTCAAGATTGTGCCTCTGACTAGAAAGGATAAATACCAATGTCTTTCACCAAGGACTCTGCCTTGACTCAGGAACTTGATATTGTAAAGCTTCATTGCATTTATCATCCTCTTCTTTATTTCAAATCTACTGTTTATATTAATGCATGAGGAGGAATTTACAGAGCTCATACACTCCCAAATGAAACACAGCAATTTGGTGTTAGGGCAGTGCTATGAGTTAATAGCACTGTGCACAGCTGCCACTGATTTACCATGATAGGAATTTTTTTTCCCTTTTTATAAACACCTCACAGTGCATATTGTTCCACACCATACCTCTAATACCTCTATATAACAAAAACTTTCTGGTTGTATTTCTAGCCAGTATGCTGCACGATATAAAGACCTTTGAGTGGAACAAAGAATGAGGCTTTCTGCCCTGGGCTTTCCATCTCTGTGTTTCTTTCCAGCCATTTACAGGAGTGTTTAGCTAGAGTGAGATCCTCTCTCCCTGTGCGAGTCTCATGCCCACAGCTTCACTCACTGCAATGACATTCTTGTAAGACACCTCACCACATTAGAAGGCTGCAAGCATCTGCCCTTCCTGTTCTTCAGCCCAGCCTTTTATACCCTCATGTTCACACACTGCACCTGTGTGCCTCTGTTCCCTTTGGGATTGCTCAGTGCCCCTGGGCACTCCATGGCTCATTGCTGTCAGTGCTGCTCACCTGCTTCTCACAGCTGAACCCACTGGGGATGAGGCTCAGCCCAGCCCCACTCCCAATCACCACAAACAGTGTGCCTACAGGTAATCCATCTCCTATTCTAGGAGGGGTGCAGCTCATCCTTCCCACTCTCAATACTTTCCACCAGAGGACTGTAGCAGTGAAGTAGGAATATCATGGAATGACAGAATCATTTGGGTTGGAAGGGACCTTAAAGCTCATCTCATTCCACCCCCCTGCTATGGGCAGGGAACCTTGGCTATCCCATCTTGTTCAGGCTCCCATCCAGACTGGCCTTCAACACTTCCAGGGATGGAGCATCCACAGCTTCTCTGGACAATGTGTCCTTTGCCTCACAGCTCAGTAAATATCCTTCCCTAAGCAGCTTTTAAACAGACTGGCACTATCCCACTGGGATACAGAGTGGCAGATTTGGGGCTCAGAAAATATCTCTATTTTTCTGCAGTACTTCATGAATTTTCTAATTTATTAGCAATCATGAAGACAAAGGATATTTTTAAAGTGTCACTTGACTATAGGAAATCACAGCAACAGCTGGGAGGAGTGATAAGTGGAAAGAATTCAAGAGGACTTTTTCCCCTTACCATTTTCTCTATACTAACCTCCTACCTACTACTTCACTGTGCTTGCATTTGAAGATTGCGTGTTAAAGAAGATGAACCTTTTTTTAAAACTATGGAGTTCAACCTTTTTACAGCAGAACAACCTACAGGTTTTGTGCTAACACATTTGAATTCTAATCTATCTTTAAAATTTTAGGTAAAAAGTGATAAAAACTGTTCTTATCCTTTCCATATGCAAAGCTATGAGACCTAGCATGTCTCCCATTCTACTTCAAAGATGATTTTGAAGTTGTCACCATACAAAATTATCACTCTATTCCTTAACTTTATGCCACAGAAATACACATTGGAGACTAACTTTGAATTTCACAGTGATTTGATTAAAAACCTTATTTCAGGATCAGAATCCCAGCCATGAGTATCCACACTACACCTGTCAAGCAAGTGAGACAGGGAGCCTCTGCCATAATTCAATCCCTTCCAGCCTAGACAGCCAAACACCATAAAGGTACTTTCATAATTAAAAAACCTCCCTGAAGTCTGCTCTAAATTACAGAGGGAAGGCAGAGGAGTTGTTGTATGAGGTAAAGCTTGCCCCTTACATGCTTTGTCCAATTCTGCAGTGTTACACAGACAGACAAAGGTGTCAAACTGGACACAGAGGATCTGGCCACTCACACCAAGCTGTGCTCCAGCTCTGCAACAGCCATGCTTTTGGGACAGTGAGAAGTACCCTAAATCTTCAACCTTGAGGTGCAGCTAGAAAGTATTTGACTGAAACTATGCTGCACAGCATACCCAATGCAGTCCTTTTGCATAACTTATATCAGGTAGAGAGATCAGCTGGAAAAAACCTTTCTTTAAAGTCCACAACCTGAGCACCAACTCCACTGGAACACATCAGCATTGCTGAAGTGAAACTCCCTGCCTTTTGCAGCACCCCAGAGCCTGGCCCATCAAAGCAAAACAGCAGCCTTTTTGTAGGGCATGAATTAAACAGGGAAGCTCACCCATCTTACCAAATGAGAGCAGAGAGGATTAATTTACTTCTTTAGTAAGTGTTGGAAGCACTTACTGAAAGCTACCATTTTTAGTCAGTTCATCCTACTGTATTATTTCCCAGTGTTGTCTTAAAAGGTTCGACACAGCAGTTCCTTGCATGACCCAAAGGAACGTAATGAGACCTGATTTCACTGCAAATAGAAAGCAAGAGTCCTTGCTCTTCTGTGAGATTCCCTAAAGAGAAAAGTGAAGAAATCATTCATCTAGAGGGCACCACAGCTCAAAATGGACACTTTCTGATAAAATGCAGATGAGCTGTTGGCTTGCAGTTCAGCAATGATACTACCGGGCAGTAACATCATAAATGAACCAATGCGGCAACTTCTTGAAGAATAGCAATTTTCCAGAACTCTGTGGGTTTTGAAACACACGGGGAGATTTTAAAAATATATTGTGAAGGTAGAAATTATTTTTTTGTAGGAACTGTTGCTGGCATTGGAATACCATTACTAGTTATGGGAATTGGATCTGTGCAGGTACATTCACAGCTGCAACACATGTAGGCTTAAACATGGAAAAAAAAAAAGACTCTTAGAATTTTAGTATGACAGCATTCCTTGTGATCTGCTGATGCACATGGGTGGAAGTGATTCTGCTAAAATACTGTCAACAATTCAGAGGGGGCAGGGAAGGGTTTGAATAAGTGGGCAGCAAGGAGAGCAAGCCAACCCAGAGAACAATAGTGCCATTTCAAATGGACCTGAATGTCTTGAGTCAGTTAAAAAATTCTGGGTTAAGACAATATGAAATGAAATACTCCTTTATCATCTTGACAGTGAACAAAATTAATCTTGAAAACAACAAAACAATGTTTTTAAAAACTTTTACCAAATTTTGTTGAATCTGCCACTCTGAGCATGTCTTTTGGCTCTAGGTCTCCTGCACACATATGCTGAGGAACCCAGACTATGATTGTCTTCAACAAATGTGAAACAAAGTTTTCTTGTGGGTCTTCATTAACCCTTGATAGTTTTAGCTCAACGTAAGCTTTAATTTTGGTGACTCCATCTTTGTACACTCAGGGAATGTGTCCAAGCTCTTCCAAGAAGCTTGTCACTGCTTCGTCCTCCTGTGCTGCTTTTTTTCACATTTGAGCTGATTCAGGAATGCCCTGTTTGTTCATCAACCTCCCTTGTAATGGATCATTCCTGACCTCCAAGGAAACTGTTCTTGATTAGTCAGCTCTCCTGGACCCCTTCAAGTCCTGCTCACACTGAGACCCTGCTAAGATCCCCAGATAACACTAAAAGTTTCCCTCCTGAAAGCCAGCTTTATAATTCAGCCTTGTGTCTTGCACTGCCACTGCCTGACTAACATCCTGTCACAGATCAGTGTCTTAAAAGTGCATTTGTACTAAAGAGACCTGGCTAATGTGAGCTGTTAGATTGCAGAGAGAAAGAAATATGGAATAAAAAAACCTATTTCTTTTCCATTTGCCTTTTCCACTCTTAGAAGCTCAGACGTAATTCAATCTAAAAGTGTCATATATATGGCTTTTAAATCTCTCATATTTCTTCCCAGTACTACAAAACCTTTCAAAGCAATAGAAAAGGCTTAGGAAAAAAATGTCTTCAAAATCAGTTCAAGTCCTGGACGCTACAGAAGAGTTAAATTTTCCCAATAAGTCTGTTAAAGAGAGGTGTCTATCAGTGAGTAAACAGCAATTCTGCTTTGTACTACTAATGGGATTCTTTGTTGAAGATCAGGTTTCTTATGGAAGTTGCTGGGTTTTGTTTAACATCTTAATGCAAGGGTTTAATAATATCAGGGCTTGATATTATAACTATAACACAAATAATTAAAACCCCTAAATTACTAGTATAGGGGAAAAAAAGAAAATTTTTGAACAGATTTAATTATCCATAGCTGAAAAGAGTGTGATGGTCGCTTCAGAGTAACTCCGGCTCTAGTTTTATGATAAGACTCTATAAAATATGAATTGACATGTGCAGGGAAGGGAGATCAGAGTGCATTACAAATGCCACCCAAGAGAAACTATATCTTAAAATTTTATTTCTATCTAAGTTAAAAAAAAAAAAAGTCATCCTGGGTTTAGAGAAGGCTACAAGGCAAACAAAATCTTATTATGCAGTTACTCAGAAATAGGATGGTGATGGTAATTGAACCACTCATTGCCCCCAATTTTTTTTCTACACATAGAAACGTATGTTTGTCTACTTCATATGTCACTAAAAAAATCCCCACTCTAAACACATGAAAACTTACTATTTATTTCTCTTACTCCTTTCAAGGAAAGATTATGATTTAGATTAGATGTCATTGTGATTTACACATTTATGGATAAAACGAAACCTAAATCTTTCAAATCCAAAACTGTTTAATTGATCTGTAAGTGAAAATCTAAATTCACAACAGTAGAAAAAAGAGTTGTAAGGTAAAACAGGGAGCCTGCAGGGCTCAGAGTCAGAGCAGCACAGTGGGTAACAGCTGGTTGCTTTTGGAAACAGGACAGTCATTGCTGCTCCTGTCCCCTCAGAGCTGAGCTGCCTGTGCTTAACTCAAGAGCTGCTCCTCCCTGTGTTTGGAATTGAGGCACTGGAGGCTGATACCTCCCTGTCATCTCTGGGATCCCTTAGTGTCACAGCACATGCCACAGCAGAGACAGCCACAACACACAGAGCATCACCACACCATTTCAGAAAGCTTCAGCCCATACAGACTAAAACCACACCACTTCAGAAGGCTTCAGGTGTCTGCCCATACAGAGCAACATCACTTCAGAAGGCTGCAAGCCTCTGCCCTTCCTGTTCTTCAGCCCAACCTTTTACCCCCCCCCCCCCCACCCCGCCATGTTCCCACACTGCACCTGTGTGCCCTCTGTTCCCTTTGGGATTGCTCAGTGCCCCTGGGCACTCCATGGCTCATTGCTGTCAGTGCTGCTCACCTGCTTCTCACAGCTGGACCCACTGGGGATGAGGCTCAGCCACAGCCCCACTCCCAATTACCACAAACTGTGTGCCTACACCTTAGGACCTACCCAGAGAGCCAGATTTTTAATTTAGGAGAAGTCTGATGGCACAAATATTAACAACATAGAGTACATCTTTAAATAAGGTGCACATGCACAGCCAAAGAAAATTGAATGAGAAGTTTGTGAAAATAGGGGAAGGTTGGTCCCATTTTCACACTACAGAGGTTCAGATTTTGTGCTGAAATACAAGTAAGGAATAAACAGCTTGTAGCACTTCCTGAATAGGATTCAACAAAGCACACAGGGAATTTTTTTCTGAAATACCTAGACTGCTGATTGCCACATTGTGGTCCAGAAAATGCTGAGTGATTCCTGAGGCTGTGGTAAGAGGCTTTGCAACTTACCTTTGCAATAGATTTGCTGTTAAAAAAATGTGATTCATTCTGAAAAGTTGGTAAATATTGTCCCAAGAGCGAAGTGGTTACACACAGATGGAGTAAGAGATTAACTGTATCAACTTAAACTTAGCTGTTAGAAAAAGGCAACTGCTTAATACAAAATAAGTAGCTTTTTTACTCCCTCTCCTTAAAGGGCATTAAGCATTTTCAGCTTCAAAATTTCCAGACTTCAACAAAGAAATATTTTCCCCCTTCAGCCACTAAATATCATTAATGTTACTTCACAATGCTGCTTTTAGATTTAGCTCATGAGCCACACCTTAAGTCATTATTCCAAATATATTTTAGCACACACACAGCCCTAAGAGGTAAATATGGAAGATTAATACTTGCCAGAGCAGTATTTTTCTAGCAAAAAACCCAAACCCTACAGTGTTTTTAATTGAAAGCATACAACGTTGATTTGCTTAAGGAGATGGGAGAATGTCACAGACTTCCCCATTCAAAGAAGCTCTCCTGTCCATGAATGGAACTGTTGGGATCAGAAAGAATTTTTAGTGGCCTTAGAGAAAATCAAGTTCTATTAGAAATAGGGTCCCTAGGATACTAAAACAGCAAAAAGAGGGATTTTACACTTACTGACAGCACGTTTGGATGATGGAGAGAAAGCTAGGAAGGTCAATGGATCATAAAAGCTAATTATAACAAGCTATTGGGCCCTGAATTTTTTCAGTTTGCAGTAGCTTGGGCTGGTAAAGAAATGCTTTGGAAAGTCCTGAGATATTTTCCTTCTCCTATCTGTGCTTGCACAATAAGTCTTCCCATCGTTTTCTTTGAGAATAGTCTTTTAAAACAGTCATCCAAATTTAGCACAGGAAATAAGTAACCTCTTGCAGAGCTAGGCAGCCACGAGACTGAGTATATTTAACACTCAAGCCTTTTACAGACTGCTTTCTCATCTTCTGATCTCCAGAAAATTCCTTTTCTCATCCAGTAAGAGATGTGTGACAATATCTAAAAATAAGATACCTTAGACAGGACTACTTGGGGAACAAAGTAACAGCAACCTCATTTTCATGATGTTCATTTACTCAGTTCATATTACCACAGTTATAATATTCACTTATTTTAGCCTAACTAATCTAATTGGCTACTAATATTCTCTAATACAAAGTAGTTTCTTTAATGATCTGAAGCCTAAATTAACTTAGCATAAATCAAGAACTAGGTGTTTTCCTACTACACATTACCAATTGACATTTTTTCTGATGAGGACCTACTACCAAAGGGAGGATGGATGGAGAAAAATCTAGCAAACCTGTAATTTTATATTCTTCACAAAAAAAACCCAACCAACCAAACAAACAAACAAAAAAAAACCCCCCAAAAAAAATAAAATTATAATGAGTCTACTTCTATTCAGTCTCTTTCAGGCTCCACACAGGCAATAATCCATCTTGTAGGTGGCTGAATGAGAAAGAAACATTTATGCCTTCCTGTTGCAATTAATAAATAGTATAAATGTTTAAAAAGATTTTCCCATTTCATAGTGCACAGTAATTTAATGCTGGAACCAAAAAATACTGCCACAATTATCTGGGTGTGATGGGCAAGCAGAGCCTGGCTTTGTGAGCTACCATTGCAGGTGGAGCTTTAGGCTGGCGAAGATAAAAGTACCTCCTGGTTTCTATGTTTCTATATTTACCTTCTAAATTATTTGAGGTGTATGTGATAAGAGTGACAAATAAGGGAGGAAAACTCAATACTGGAAGTTATAACAAATGTACCTTGAAGTTGGTTATTGGGAAATAACAAGGGATAAAAGTGTTAGCAAGGGCAGAAAGAGATTTTTTTTTTAATCCCCTGGCATTTGACAGGTGACGTAAGAAATTGGTACAGGAGTAGAGAAAAATGTAATCAATTCCCCCTATAAATATTTCCCAAACTCTGAGGAAAGGACTTGTGGTTTGGAAAGGTATGTACTTTTTAAAAGGAAAGGTAAAAGCACTTTTCAGCGCTAAAAGCTGGGCAAAAGAGAATTTAATACCTATTTTTCTTCTTATCACTGACTTCCTACAGTAAATATAGAAATATTTTCCCACTTTAAATAGGATTGTATTGCTGTAAACAAGTTGGGGCATTATAATGAAGTAAGATGGAAAATGTGAATTGAGTATGTGCCTTGACTTGGCAATTTTCTTGCAGCTTCAAAAAACTTCTGAAATCTGTCAAGACTGAAGAATTTGTGTTGAAATATTTTGTGAGCTGGATGAATTCTTTAATTATAGGCAAGAGTTTTTCAGTCAAACCATGAAGGACATGCATGACTATAGGTGTGAAATTCCTCCAGCAACTGTTTTCTCTCGTATTTAGCTAAAGACAGATGCATAAGGGAAAATGTTCATGTTTGGAGAAATCAGTGCAGTGAAGGCCTGACCTATATCTTAAAGTTACTCTGCCACATTAAACATAAAAAGCCATTTGCAATTTAGCACCTGTTGAACACAAGGGAAACTGGCAAATTGAATGCTTCTGTGAAATGATTCAACATTCTATGGAGTCTCAGTTGCAAAGGTGTTTCTGCAGCTACAGCCCTTGTCTGTCTCTGACCCTGCATCCCATCACCATCCCACCTTCTGGCTGTTAAATTAGGGTTAATGTTAGGATTCTAGCAAATCTATCATGCACTCACAGAAAAGCTGGAGGCCAGATATCATTATTTTTCTTTAAGCCACAGGCATTTGAGAAACAACTGGCAGTAGAATTGTATTAACTTTTCATCAAAACTGTATAAATAAAACATTTCTGTCAATAAGAAAATATTTTACAGACATTTTTAATATAAATTTAATTTTCCTAATTTTCCATATTTTAACCTTTTGCTTCATGTTTAACCTTGGAAACATCAGGACAAAATATTTTCAGAAGATCATTCACTATTCCTGAGTGTTTACATGCATATAAATAGATATAACAACAACCATAATTGCTTTGGCATTTCCAGCCTTTAGACTGGATTAGGTTTTATTTAAGCCAACTCTAGAACTTCATTTCCTTTTCCTTTCTGTATCATACCACACTTTTCTCACTTGCATATATGCTCAGCGACAGAGAAAGGCTTGAGCTGCAGAAACACCTTTGCAAATGAGATTCCACACATACAAAGCAAGAAATGTTTCAAGGATGTCACTTTTCAGCAGCATGACTGAACTAGTGCTAAATCAGGGTAAACACTCAAAATCAAAAGAATGAGACACTTTCTGTGCGTTCTTGGTACCTCCTCAAAGTTTCAGAGTGAAAGAGGAGAGAAAGGGTGAAAAGATTTAAATTTTATTTGCAGGAGTCCTAGCACCTGTCTTGAAAAACTGTTTGATCTAGAAGCCTGGGTACTCACGTAGGAGTTGACTTGAAGCTCAGTTCTGTTCCTGGCCTCTGCTGCAATCTAGAGCTCATTTTACACCTCTATACAATGTGTTCATGCACCAGTTTTAATATACATGTACAGGTATAGCTCAGCGAGACCACTACTCGCTGTCTGGAAAGATTCTGGCTCTCTTGTAAAGAACAGCTAAAGTTTCTTCTGGTGAGAGTTGTTGTTTTCAAGAAAAGAAACAAAACTTCTTCACTTTACAGAAGGTTTTGCCACTAAGCATTTTTAAAATTTGCAGGAGATTTACCAACACAAGAAGGATCATTGATTTTAGGCAAACCTACTATAAAAAAAAAAAAAAGCTTTAAATATTATGTAATTATTAGTGTATTTAGTAGCTTTTCCTACTAAAACCAGCACCCAAAATAATTGGAATGTGAGTAAGGAAATGAATATGCAGTCAATTACTGTGTTCAGCAGAAAAATTAATACAACACTAGTTGTCAGATAATGTGAACATCGAGTTTATAGGAGTAATTTTAATTTACATGAAACAATGTAGGCAATTTTTACACATCAGTTTGCATTTCACTGATTATGCTCAGCTGAGGCAAAATGGTGGCTTTTTGTAGAAGTTTAATGCAACATTGCAGGGACTGGGGACAAGGTTTTCTTTCTGATGCATCTTCAAAACTAAAGTTTTCAAGAAAAAGTTTAACAGCACTTCATTAGTTTCAACTGAAATAAAATTAAGGATGTTTGCATCCCAAAATCTATGAACTATCATGTTTATTTTGCATTTTAGATCTGCTGTTCATTTTGTTAATGCAAACTGAAATGAAAATATTAATCTGAAGTACAACAAAAATGGTCAGTGGTGTTTGACCTCACATTTAAAATGAAACATTTTAGTACCAAATATATTAATATTTAAAGACCATGGATGGAAACAAAGAAACCAAAATTATCAATAGGTCATTTGGAAAAAAAAAAAACCCCTTAGAAAAATTACTTCTTTGTTGTTGCAGAACAGTCTAAGATAGAGAATCACATGTTGAGTCGGTGCAAAGATGTTTACTTTCACTTAAGTTGGAGTTACTCGTGAGGACCCCACTATACTATTATTATAAAAACCCTAAAAACTAAATACTATAATAACTAAATTATTATAAATACCCTAAAAACTGTGTCTCTGCATTGCAATTACAGATATCAACATGGGAATTAGACTTACCCAAAAAATTGTGAAGGTCATAGTGAAATTTTCAAGGTGATGAAATTGGTAGATCCAATGAATTATCTGAATATATACAGATGGCCTTTTAATTTAAAAGAAGGTGCTGGTCTTTATTACCACAGGTACTGATGTGTAGCATATCTGCTTTCTGCTTTGAAGTCCAAACAACCACAGGTGTTGGATGGATTGCATGTGGGGATTTAGCCCAGCCTTTAGCCCCTCCAAATCAGTCTGGGTCTCCTGTCAGGCTGTCCTGCAGAGCTGAAGTGGGGTGAAGGCAGAGGAGGTTGTCACATGTCATTACAGAAACACTGCCTCTTTTTAAAAACCCTGTTCACAAATGCATCCCATGACTTTCTATTATTTACAAAGGAACTGTTTGCCATGCTTTGTGTTATAGGGCTCTCCAGGTAAGCAAGATAAAACCCCCTGACTCCTCTCTATATAATAATATTTTTTCATCCAGTTTTCTCTCTTGGCTTAAGGAGATAAAAGAAGTCCAGCAATAAAACCAGTCCAAAAGTGCCTGGGTACCTAAATACTGATGCTCTGTTGTTTGTCATTCTCTCTTTGTTTATAGTTCCTTAGTCAGTTTTCAGTCTGTGCTCAAGAAAAAATCAGTTTGAATGATTTCTTTTAAGGGAGGCTATTTGACACATTCTTTGATTTACCAAAGTCTTCTGGACTATATATCATTCTAAACTACTCTGCACCTTTCATCCCACCAACTGATAGAACTATTTTGGGAATGCATGATGCAGTTTTCATGGCAATGTTTGCTTTCCTGGAAATCCATGCTCTGTAATAAATACCTCTGATACTGCTGGTGCATACATAATTCTGAGGTAGACTGGGTTTTTAAACCCAGTGTTCAACCTGGAAGAAATTGCTGGGGCTATGAAATTCTGTGATTTTTGAATTTTGTATTGAATTTAATAATTTAAAATACTTTTCTTACTAAAAAAAAATGCATTTTTTATTATTATAATTTAGTGTTTTTCTGAAAAAGGAATTTTCAACCAAAATTTTTTTTCCATCTTTCAGAAGCATTTGTTGCTGTGGGATTTGTACTTCTAAACAAATAAACCAAGCTCATACCAGCCATGCAGCCCAATCTCTGCTTTCAGGACCTGCTTTTTATCTTGCTGTTAGCTGAACCTTTCCCAGAGTGCTTTCTGTTGAGCTAGAGTGAACAGGAATTCTTGTCTCCCACATCAACATATTATTTCCTGGAATAAATAAATAAATATTTTATGGTTTGTACAGTTTTAGGATTTTTATGTTCTCAAAAGTGGTAGATCCCCCCCACCACTCCCACCCTGGGCCTTCTTTACAATCTCAGAAACTTCTCATCATTGACCAAACCAGCCAGGGGGAATTTTTAGCTCCTAGGAGCACAAATTGATGAAGAAACAGATATTGGTATTTTACATCTTGGTCCTGTGCTCATGGGCCTGTTTTGCTTAAGAAGTACCTGAGTATACAAAAATGGATGCAAAATTAACAAAAATTTTATTCACTTAGCTTTACAAGACTAATTATCATTACAATTTCATGGGTGAGATGTTTAATGAGATTGCATGTTTTATTCTTTATTTGTATTCAGAGTGATTCTCATATGATGGTAGGAGCAGCATATAAAATTGCAGTGTGTCAAAAAGCCAGCTCTTGAAGTGTATAATATTGTGCAAACTGACACTGTTCAATATAATCATCTATTTGAATTCACCAAAATATGTAATATGCATGGGTTTGGGGCACTCTATTGATACAGGCTTGCATTTGTGTCTTTATTTGTTTATCTCTGGGTCCATTTAGGTTAATTTTCTAGCAACTTTAAAATGATAAATAATAATATTTTCAAGAAACACCTGAGGTAAGGCTCTAGGGATTTTTTTTTTCTGGCGAAACTGCACTGCTCTGCATATTTAGGATTAAATTTACCATTAAATTAACACAGTTGGAGACATTATAATCTCTATTTAATATGATAACTTGAAAAGCTTCACTAGAAAAAGAAAAAACCAGCAACCTTATCTGGCTGTGATGGTAACACTTTAGCAGTAACTAAACCAAACACTCTCAGTAATTCAGGTGACATCCTTGCTTTAGATATTTCTTCAAAATTGGGTTACACCCAGGAGCTGCAAAACCAGAAGCTACTCTCCACATCCCCTCAAAATATAAATGAATTACTGTTAAGTTAGTTCTCACCAGAAAAACATTTCTAGCACATGTTAAAATGCAGATCTGCCTACTGTTATTTTTGAGACCTTTGCAGCATTTTTCTTTTGCAAATAAATGTACTTTAATGCTAAATTAATTGAGAAATGTGTATATAGGAGTTGGACCTAAACAAAGACCATAAATGAATTCTTGTCATGGCTCCTGCCTTGCAGCATTATTGGCCACAGGGAGGAGGTTTCAGCTCCTCGGGATCAGCTCCAGGAGCAGCAGCACCAAGGGCAGCTGTTTTGTCAGTAGTTCTCAGCCCCAGGGCAACTCCCTGGGCTGGCTCTGCTGTGGGCTGGGGCCCAGAGGAAACAGAGTCATGTGCTCAACATCCAAACTGCACACTCTTTAATCTGAAGGATACTTTTTGCTCACTTATGCAAGGATTTTTAACAATCAAACCTAACTAACAAAGCACACTTATTACCTCTCAGATATTTACTGAAACATCAGGAAATTTGGGGCAAATAATGATTGTTTTACACGTCAAACTAGCCTGACTTCTGTCTTGACTTGACTTAACCTACAAATAGGAAGAGTATTGGAGTGTTGAAATTGTTGCTCTGTGGTGCACAGGCCTTTGGGCAGAGCTGTCCTGTCCCTCTGAAAGGACACTGATCTGAATTTCATCTGCATTCTGTGACTAATTCACTTCTGTGGAGCAGAGCGTGGAGCTGGGTGGGAATTTGAGATTTATATACACAAACATGCCTCATTTGTGCTGCATTACAATGCTGTTAGAGCTTCCCTTTAGGTGTGTGTAATCCTTGGGAGCTCAAGCCAGACTAAATACCAACAGTGCCATAGTGCCTTGTGAGTGGATGTGTGGAGCATGGAGTGTTTACGTTGAAAGGTTTTCTGCAGTTGTAAGGATGGGCATAAAGGAGAAGCAGCACTGTATTTTAAACATTTCATATGCCAATATTTCCTCATGTGCCTGGCAGTTCTTCCTGAACCTGAGAAGCTGAAATTTAGCCACATGAATGAGAACTAACTGTGCTTCACTTTGGCTCTGCGTTTTCCACAGAATTCTATGTTTCAGCTTTTCTAAGCATCTCTTCCCTAAATATCAGTTTAAAATCTGTCAGTTAAAGCCACTTGCAACCATAAAGAAAACATTTTGCAAGTTGTTTCATCAGCAGTTTCTCATCCATGTGTGATGGGCAAGATGCACTGGCATTTTAAAAGGTTTTTATGATGCCCTTTCTCTTTTAATAAGAAAAGACTATGTCTTTGTCCATCTGCTTCTAAGCAGTGATATTTCTTTTTGATATCCTTTAAAAATGTTGGTTTATATCCCATGCCCTTGTAGAAGTTTTGTAAACTCTTTGAGAATTATACTTTCAGCACAAGCATACATGAGTGACTGATGTAAAATCCCAGATTTTCTATACCTGAATAGAAAATTGCAAGTTAGTTGCCTCATAATTATTTCTGAGTAGTACCTTTCTGCCTGCCAGTGCCCAGTGCAGAAGCTGGCTGTACATAGCATGGATGCATTTCAGTGAAATTCAGATGAGCCATGTAAGGTTTACTTCTCATCAGTATATCTGCCACTCTAATTTATACCTATGAGGATTAAGATGTCCAGTAAAGCCATGGAAATGACTAAGTGTATTCCCACTTGATCAATTACAGCATCTCCTAAGAAAACATTGGGGTAATATCTGTACATATATATTTAACAGATGTCATATTCAACCTGAGATATATGCATCAGGAGTGTGTATATTAATTTAATAAGTCAGTTAATGTTTTCACTAAAATCAGCTTTCAAATGTCAGGCAAAGCAATAAACACAAGCTAATTTGCCAGTGGGTCAGACACTGCCCTTTTTCTATAGCTGAGGTTTCTGTAGCCATGTCATTTCTTTGACTTGAGTTGAGCTGAGGGTAACAAGTATAGTGAAAAGACAGAACTGTATCCCTTGGTAAAGTCAACTGGAGTGGCTTCCTTTGCTGCACTGACAATTATTTCTATAGGTGAAGATGTGATCTGGAATCTGCTGCAAAGCATTTTTGTTTTCATGCAGTATTCATTTCTCATCTACACTGCTTTTTCTTCCCCTCTGGTACTAGGAGGAAAGAAAGATTTTTTCCTTCCTTTTTTCTTTCCTTTTTTTTTTTTTTTTTTAAATTTTTAGTTTTTATTTTTGGTTGGTTGATTTTGGTTTTGATTTTTTTTTTGGCAAGTTTCTAAGGAAATTAAAGTATGTTTTAGACAAAACTGAGATGCTGGGTATTTTTGCCTGTGATGTTTCTTCTTCTGCTCTTTAAGAAAGAGGCAAAAACCCTTTAAGATTATACTTTATTCATAGCAAAAGAAACATTAAATAATTTGGTGGCTGTTGCCTCTTTCCATATACCAATGAGAGCTGCATAATTCATGTATAGCAAGTTGTTTGGCCACAAAAAAAGAGGGCTGCACAAGAGAAGGTGAAAAATTATTTTTAAATTTTTTATTTTGTAAGTTGACTTTATTGCATTCGAGCTAAACTATCTCCATTTCCAATTTAGCAGACTGGCAAATGACAATGAAAGTAATAGATTTTAGTAGCCAGTTTAATCTTTCCTTTATGTTTTGAACCATTGCTAAATAGGAGTGCTTCTAATACTGTCATGTTGATATATCATGTTTTGAGTTATTAACTTGTGGTTGCAGAAAACTGAGATATTCAAGATAAACTTTTGTAAATTAAGGCTAATTGTCTGTCTTGAATGCTAAGAGAAACACAGTGGTGGAACTCTGTTAAGGGTCCTTTAGTGGCAGGAAATGATATCTGAGGAATGGAAAAGACACATTATTATTCTGGCCTTCTGCACAGTGGGACACACTGCAGCAGAATGTTACTGAATACAAACTGGTCAGAAAAGATTTGAGTTTCAAGTATTTGCCCATATCCTTGCCAAGATTCTAAAGTGAGATACAGTTCCTATCATTTACCTGAAATGTGGAAAATGCAGACAAACGCAAGGATTTCATTCTTTTTGTATAAATTATTCTCTGTCAGTAACTTTAATAGCATCAGTCTTTATTTGTGGCATGATCAGTGCTCAGTGATAAAACTGAGGGGGCATCCAATGTGAGTGAAATGCAGCAAATCTGAAAGCTAGGCACAGAATCACCAGCTGGGAAGAGACCTCCAAAGGTCAGCTCTTCCAGTCTCCCACTTAGACCAGGGCTAAAAAGAGCAGGGCTGTTCAGGGCCCTGTCTGGTCAAATTTTGAGTATCTCCAAGGTTAACTTCTCTGAGAAACCGGTTCCAATTTTAAACACACATATGTTTAAAAAATAAATTGAAAACTATTCTTGTGTTGAGTTAAAATTTCCCATGTCTATCAACTTGTGTTTGTTTTCTCTTGTCTTTTCACTCTGTGGAGCATCACTATGCACATCTGAGAAGAGTTTGGCACCATCTTCTCTGTATCCTTAAGAGTCCCCTTAAGGTTTTCTGTCTTTAAGGCTGAGCAAAACCCAGTTCTCTCAGCCTTCCAGCTCCTGACTACCTCAACATTTGTATCTCAAAGCTAGGACCATATCAAGGTAAGAATTTTGTGCTGCTTGTATCCAATCCCCTTTCATCTGCAAAAGCCAAATGTCAGAGTTTGGCTTTTTCAACCCCCTGGATCTGTAAACACATAACTTGTGACAATGTTTTTTAGCAGAGAACAGTCCTGAGGATGTCTATAAAAGGTCAACACAAACTTAAAATTATTCATTTATCTATTTATAAATTTTCTGACTCTAAATATATGTGAGAGAAGCTGCTTTAGGGTGTCATGCCAAACTTCCCCTGTGGATAAACTTGAAGAGTTCTCTAATGGTATGGCTACAGAATAATAATTGTCACCATTCAAAGAGCATTAATGCCATGTAAAATGTAATGGGATTGTAAGCTAATTTTAAGGCAGAACCTTACTGGTTTGTTTTTTTTTCAATGATTTTTTTTTAAATGTAGGAAAAAGAGTGCAAGATGCTTTTCTGAGGCTGACTCATTCAGTGGCAATCTCTGACATAAAAGAGGTGTTTCACCATGGTCTATTGGACAGAATGAAGAACAGTGCCCTCCCCAATGCCATTGTTCACTGATGTATTCAGTGATTGCTACTTTTGATGGGAAATGTGTTCCATGATGTAGTAGGCAGAATGTCATCTCTCTGAATGAACTGTTGAAGTGGAGGTTTTCTATTTAGCTCAATTCAAGAGCAAGACTCCAGAGCTTTCAAAGACTGATTAAAGTGGGTATAAAGAATCTTTGTACTGGAGAGTGATCTTTGTGCCCTTTTATGAAGTACTGGAAGAATAGTCTGCAAAGCAGACAAACTGAGGTGAAAATTATATTACACATCCTGAAAGCCCTAAACTGCTCTAGGGAGAGCTGATGTTGTGGAATCATTACTCTGAATTGAGGCACAGCCAGATGTATGCACTGATTAGGTAAAACTTGAAAAGTTTAACATTTCCATCCACTAAAATCTTATGAATTACTAGTATTGCATTTGGGGAAGTATGCATGAGTATCAGATAAATTTTCACACACCTTTATTTTCCACATGC
Source organism: Vidua macroura (assembly GCF_024509145.1). Classification (NCBI taxonomy): domain Eukaryota; kingdom Metazoa; phylum Chordata; class Aves; order Passeriformes; family Viduidae; genus Vidua; species Vidua macroura. The sequence goes on from NC_071579.1 coordinate 9,362,508, forward strand.
CAGTTGGAAGAAATTTCATTAAAGAAAACATAAAAATATATTTTCCACAAACTTTCCCATTATCAAGTCAAACATACCTGTTTTGTCTTCAGTTCCAGGCCTTGATTAGCCTTTCTAAATAGAAATTATAACTTTTGGGAGGCGGTTATAAAACAAATGTTAACTTGCATTTAATTATACCTTCATTTATAAAATGATAAGAAATTTACATGTAGAAATTTGACACACACATTTTTCTACACCTGAATTACATAAAGGTCTAAGTTGTTGTGGAGATGCCCTACCTGAACAACTCATGCATATATTTTTATTAATACTTGATTTCCATGATTACTGCTAGAAAAAGTAACTTTTGCAAATGATTTTCTAAAAACAAAAAGTAAAAATACACATAGATACTAAAAAAATAAATTAAATTTTTGACCTTCTTAAATGGTTTGGTCTGGATTCATTGTGAAGAATTAGTGAAGACTGCTGTAGCTGCTTTTCTCTCACATGGTTTTCTCATCCCCCGTTAATTGGACACTCTGAGTAGAAACTTGGATGAAAGGATCTTAGAAAGAATCATTAACCTAAACAAACTTTCTTTTTTACCCTTAGTTAGTTTTGTCCTACATTGAAATGAAAAGTTACCAAGCTGATAGTGTGCAGGACATGTGGGAAGGATTATGAGAAGGAAAATAAGAATTCTATTCCTACAACGAGCTGCAACATTTAAGATTTTTTCTGAGGAAATGAGAGGAGAAAGGGAGGTGTTTATGACTCATTCACCTTGTTCTTTCTTCACTCAAGTTTCATGTTCATGTTTCTAAATTTGGTGGAAGAAAAGTCCTTTTTCACTTGAGACTTTGTGAACATTTTATTTGCAGTAAACATTGGTATATGAGTTTTATAGGAAGTTGGTGATATCTGGAAATTATGTACACTATGTGGCACTGGATCCTGCACAGAGGTACAGTGTCTGCAAACTGTATGTTGGGTTAATTGTTCTGCTCCTATCTATGCCACTATCTGCAATTTTTTTTTTTTTTTACTGAAGACCTCTTTTCTTCTCCTAACTCTAAAAAACTCTTAGTTATGTAAAAAAATTCCAATGGAAAATCAAGGTAGAATTCATCAAGTTAGAGTGCACTATCTCTCACAACTTGGATAGTGAACAGACTTTCAGCCTTCAGGAGTGCTTATATTTTTTTCCACATCTTTCATTTATTTAAATTACTAGGCAAAAAACTTGGGACAACACCAGGGCCTTCATCTACTCAACCTGATTCCATTTGTGTCCCCAGAAACTTCTTTGAGAGACCAGAGCGCTAAATGGAGGTGGCTGTGCTGCCTGTCTGGGAGGCAGCGAGAGCTGGCTCAGGAATAAGATATTATAACCTTCCAGCCAAGAAAAGTTGCCACAGCAATGATGATATCATAGATGGAATTTATGGACTATTGTGTATTTATCTCTTGTCATTGCTAAGCAGTGCGAGCGAGCAAGCAAAACTCCCGTTAGCCATAGCATCTGTTCAGCTTTAGAGCAGAACTTCAAAATTAGACCCTCTGTTTGCAAATCCAGTGCCGTGCAAAAAGTGCCATCTGGCCTAGATCTGTTTCACAGTAAATTCGTTTATTTTGTGAAACTGAGGAGACAGCCCAAAAAACTACAAGGCATTTGCACTGAGAATTTGCAGTGGTTGATACAGACACAAGAATCAAGCATTCCTGTGCAATTGGACAGTGCAAAACCATGCACTTGATCACACTATGGCTCCAGAATAATGTCAGCAAGAGGGAAGATAAGGAATCCCTGTTGGGCTTTTCTAAAGTTTTGGCAAGGTATAAAGTTGTTTGAAGAAGAGATAGATTTCTGTAGGTCATAATAAAATAAGACAGGGTCCTAAATTATCCTAAAACCACAGGTTTAAACTATATGCCAGAGAAAATAAAGACAGAATATTTCTGGAAAAAAAGACTTCATTTTACCTTTGGTCACACCTGCAAGCTAGATCAATTGCTTTATGATAGGAGAAGAATTTTCAGGCAGCACAGAAGTAGTCTCTGATCCAAAACCACTTGACAGTATCAAAAATCTGTCACAGTTGATCAGTGATTAGATCCTGGTGATAAGAACAGCATCTGGAATATTGAACAGGTATCCTTTAATTGATGCTTTTGGAGGAACTTCAGATATATGCCAAGAGCCTCAAAATAGTTATTATTCTAAGCTACAGTTATGAAAGCAGATCAGAAACTTTAAATGGGGATCAACTCTTTGTCTGAATTCTGCATTCAGAGAGAGTATACTCTCTCTGAAGAGAATACTATTCAATATTCTATTTTAATACTCCAGAGAGAGTATTCAAATAGACAGACCCAAAGACCAACGTTCTAGGAGTGAAGAAATAGTACACAAATTATCAGTCACAAAGTATTTCAAATTCACAGAGTTTTTGACTGATAGTAGAGCAATGCCTAAGGAGACAGCCTCGAAGCAACACTGACACGAATTTGGCATTTTTCAAGTAAGGCCCTGAGAGATACCAAACGCAGCTGGGCTGAGAGGAGAAATTGTGCCTGGTCATGCTCTTTGGAGTGGGACAAGTTGAGCTGTTCTGGGGACATGGTGGCTGTGCAGCCTCATCCCAAGTTAGCAGGATGCATGTTGAAGATTCCTCTGCTGAGTAAATCCAACTGGCCACACTGTGGTTTTGGGGGCATTGTATTGTGACGGGAGGAAAATCACATGCCAAAGGAAAAAATGTCCAACCTCCACTTTCCAGAGAGAAAGTAGGATCTATGAATTAGTCACTTCTGGATATCTGAGGAGCCACTCCAGGTGCTCCACTCTCTGCTCCAGGCAAACAGACAAACCCCCTACTAACAGTGTGTGGTGAAGTTGGCACTAAATTGATTTCTGAGAAATGAGGATTTCTTTAATGCAGGCCAGGCAGTAACCTCAGCAGAAATCATGAAGGAAATGCATGCCTCACGTCGGGGGGCAGAGTGCTCTGCAATGAAATGGGGACTGTATTTACAAGTTAGGTATAAGTGCCTGAGAGCAGGCATTAGTCAGAGGAATTCGGGTATAGTGGTTGGTAACGGGAAAAAAACTTTTCATCTGCAGCTCCCCTTTAAATGTCAGGAACTTTTAAGTCCTGCTAAACTTTCTCATAAATCAGAAATGAGATATGGAATTGAGGGTTTCACTTTTCATTTTAAGTTGCCATGTACTGAGTTTCTGTGTTCAGATAATGAAGTGCTGTGCTGCTGCCTGGCTTCTGTGGAATGCTGAAAAAGGAACTGTAAAAGGGGTCTTACTGGCACTGAGAATCTAGCAACTGATGGGAAAGGCAAAAACCCAGGAGGGAATCCAGAGCTTGAAATGTTTGTCCAGTGTCAGATACACAGATTGACTAAATGACAGATCAGTGGAGAAAGAAATTGTTGAGGAAGAGCAAGGAGATTAAAATCAGATGGCTGAGAACCTGGAGTTCTTTTCTGAGATGGTTCTTTGGATTTTAGTAATTTTATCCCTTTCTGTATGTGAAGCATTGTCTCTGCTTGTTCATTGCTGAGCATCAGCAGCAGCAGAGACCATGGCACAGGGTTTGTCAATACTCTACAGAGTGGGGTCAGGAAGCCAGGGGATTCCTGGAGCATTCCCAGGCAAATGTCACCTGTGCTCATACCTTGTAAATCTAATGATGATTATAGAGCTCCTGGCACAGAGTTCTGCTCCTTACCTATAATGTACATAAACCAAATAGGGGAAAAAAAAGTCAACAATTTAAACAATCTTAACACTCAAGGAATTTTTTTTGAAGTTGCACCCATTTTAGCCTTCAAAAACTTACTAGTATAAAGAAGTTTGTTCCCAAGATTTATGGAGAGTTTTTTCTTTAGATAAGACAACATGCAATTATTCTAGCTGAATGTTGTGAAGGATTTAGGTCTTGTTTTTTCATACAGTGGGTCTTGCCTATGGCAGTTTAAACATTTTTAAATAAGGTATCAATTGTGTTATGTTAAACATTATAATTTTTTACATTATAAATTAAAATTTCAAGTTGTGGTAGCAATTTTCCCCCCACTTTATTTTTATAAAGCTCAGACCTGACAATTTTAAATCAAACAATTTAAAATCACTGATTCAATTCACTCCCCTACTGTTTTGGGTCTTTCAGGACAGACAGGAATAAAAAGTAGGGTTTTTTATAAGAGGAATATTTGAAAATGTTTGTATGTGACTGCTTGAGGAAGATCTAATGGTTTATAATATTAAAGAAATAGAAAAGAATCTTGTAACAGCATTGTGGCAAAGCTTAAAGACAGAGCAGTCAGGGCATGTAAAACTGCAGTTTCTATAGTAACAGGATTTTCATCCTTTATAAATGAATGTGGAGAATTTGGAGATGTACAATCTGACAGAGCAGCACTGTGAAACTCATCACATTCATCACTCTTCCCAAACATTTATGTTACTGTAGAATGGAAAAAGCCCCACCTGCAATGGAGAATGCCGAGGGGCAGAAAGGATCCTGCCAGGGATTAACTGTGTGCGTGAGAAAATGGGCATTGGTGCAGAGAGTGGCTTTCCCCACAGAGAACTCCCAGGTTCATTTACGGAATCGACACACTCATAGGTAGGATCCTTAGGAGATTCCATAGAGAAAGAAAAGGACTCAAATTCCCATTTAATACCCAGAAAGAAAACTAGGGAGACTTGGAGAACACAACTGTTCTGAAGCTTGTGCATAGGTGTATTTTGGATGCACATTTATCACCACTCAGTTAATTTTAAAACAAAGGAGGTGTCCTCCTCCTCTGAACCTTTCATAGCCTGGGTCAGGTAGATTAGGGCCTTTTGATTTTTTGTTGTTGTTGGGGTTTTTTTGTGGTATTTAAAATTTTTTTTTTAAAGAGTAGCATTTGTTATCTTGTTCACATTTCCTCTTGGAGACATAGGGAGAATAAAAATGTGGGATTTTTATGGGTTTTCAGGTATCCTGTTTATTTAATAGGTGTTAAATAATAACAGAAGTAATATGTAAACTAAATAATGAAATAAGTAGCCTGAAGCTCTGATTTCATAATAAAATCTTTACAATAAATTGTTGTTAGTTACTAAGTCTGCTATGGCTGGAGTCTGCTATAACCTCATAAAGCAGGTTTGAGAACAGAAGTCTGTTCTGTCCCAGATTTCCTTTATTGTACAAGAATTTGAATTTACAACAGTTCCTCTGAGTAAATGGGAGAAAATAGTAACCCTAGAACACAGGATGCTAAAAAAATAAATGTATTACAGATTCTGAGGCACTCCAATGTTTAGGGCAGATTAGCTGAGCTTAGGGATACTCTAAAACAAATGTAGCTCCATTTTTCATGCCTTGGAAGAGTTTCCTGTTAATGGAAACATACCTGTACATACCATAATGGTAAAGCACTGTGTAATGCAATGGAATAAAGGAAAGAAAATTTAATTCACTTTTCTATTCAGTGAGTTCTTCAAAGAAGGAAGAGAGAGGAAAGGAGAAAAATAATGCTTTTTATTTTCTTTATATGCTCTCCATTCTTTCAAGTTACAGATGTCTTGTGTTTAACAGGAATCTGCTGTAAAGGAGGATGAAAGGCTCACATCAGGAAAGGCATGAATGTGTAGATTTTAAGGGCATTTTATAATTTTATAATCAGTCTGTTGAACTTAATAAAAAGGGTTTCATCAAGTGAATTTTCATTTAACCCTCAATTAACATGCTGTCACATTTCTGAAACCTGTAAATTTCCTTCTAATTTTCCCCTCCCCTCAGTGTTTCACAGTATGAATGAAGAGTGTAAACTTTTTTCAATAAAATGGTAGTTGAGAGCTCGGGGGAGTTCCTTGTGCAGGTTGGCTGCTGGGAATCTTCATAAAGAGCCATCCAGGAGATGAATATTAATGCCAAGCTTCAACCCATCAGCAAGATTGCAGTGATTTGTCTCAGGGGCAGACAGGAGCGGAGCTGTTGGGTGAATAATTAAAAGCATGTGTTAACTGGACAAGCTAATTCAAGCGCAATGCTCATTATTTTGGACACCTGAGCAGTAAAGCCTGGTGTCACAGAGGCCACTGGCCTTCTCTCAAATTCTCTCCCTGGACTCTCTGGATATAGCTGCCTGCCATTGCTGCTCCAGTGCTCATTGTGGGCTGTGAAACTTTGAACCAAATTAAAAGTTTGCTTCAGTAGATGGAATATTTTAGTTGTGCATTTACTAAAAAAAATTTGAAGATTTGAAAATCTTTGCTGTGTAGTAAATAGGAAAAAAAGAAGAGGAAAAAGATTCCCTTGCTACCCATTTAGATAAGATCGAGGAAGGTTTAAAGTAGTGATAAAAACCATTATCAGCTGTTGTATTGTGACAATACAGTCACTTAAACCTCAGTATGACTGGAATGAAAAGCTGCTGATAATAAGGATGCTCTCTGTCACCATAAAGAAGGAATATGCTGACAATTTCATAGAATTGAGGCTGATTGCCTATCAGCTAATGAATGCAATGAGTACTTTAAACCACCATTAAATTGATATAGATACTTAATTGAAGTTACTGTTACTTGTTCATTAAAAATAATGTACAGACTGTGCCCTCTAAGTAATCTGGGATGGATCTTTCAATTTTTTCCTGTTCAAACCATTTCTCTGCATATAAATAGAGCACATAATTATAACTTATGCTAAGTGGCTCAAGTTTCAGTTATCTGGGGACCTCAGATTTACTATCAAAAGGAAAATACATAAAGATGATATAGGTCTGAGGCATGGAAGATCCAAGGAAGTATTTTAAAAATAGATTTAAAATGAAAACAAACTATTTTTGAAGAGCTTGAGAAGAATTTAGTCAATGTAGGGTCTGATCTAAGGGGCAATATCTTCTGTCATATCTTTCTGAATGCCCTATATATTCATGCATCTTGTGAATTTATTGACACTTCAAATAATAATGAATACTTGAAGTCTAAAGACTGAAAATATTCAGTCATTCTGACGTCTCATAAGAAATATTAAAATTGGATACATGAAATATTAACATGTGTAAAATCACTATTTATGAATTACTGCTGATGATTACAACATTAAAAAGTTGCACATAGTACAAACTCTTTGCTATCTGGACTCAGCTGCAAGGAAAAAAAGATGGTGAAAGAAGATAATAGAGCTAGAAAACAATCCAAATGAAATGTGTGACAGGTGTTAGTCCAAGAGGCTCAGGCACAATGACGAGCACAGCAGAGATGCTGATGTTCCTCCTACTCACACACCTTCTGAGCATCTGACAAGGCTTCAGCTCTGCTGCCTGCCACATTCAGATGGGGGACATGAACTTAGATATATTGTTTTTCCAAATCAAGTGATATGGAGTATTTGAAAATGGCTTTATCTTAATCTTTCCTATTTAAAGTGCTCCACTTTGCAAAAAATAATGAATTATTCATTGGACAAGAAAAATAGAGAAAGTAAGAGCTCTGAACTGAAGCATCAATTATTCATACAATTTTAGATCCCATGACTTTGAGTTGAGAGGTGAATAGTGGTCAAAAGTTTTTTGATAAAAATCTTCTCAAGGATTAACTTTTTCATATCTTTGTCCTAATTGCATATATTAGATGTGAAAATTATCTCATTATATGGACAAAAAAAGGCAAGATCATATAGTAAAAATATACTTTGGTATCGTCCTTTCTCCATTCTTCCCATAAATGTGTTTTTTACTCTCTTTTATTCTTAACAATATTAAGCCTTTCTATGCTGACTGCTCATTTCTCAAATTTCTGGATATCGTTTAATAATTGGGGTTTTTTTCCCCAGTTATGCCAGTTATGGACATTTCAAATTTAACTGTATGGTTGACTTAAAACAAAGTTTCGAATCTGAACTAAATCAAACCTTAGAAAAAGTTTCTTTAACAGGAGAAAAAGAACTATGAAAATCATCCACAGCTGATCATTTGAATTAGGTATTGTTTTTCACAGGCTCACAGCGGTTTCCCAGCCTGACAGAGCTCCACAGAATCTGTTAGCCAGGATAGTATAAAATAGAATCAGTCAGTCTCATTGTATAAATTTACCATTCCCTTATGCTGTGACTTAGTTATCACCCAAAATGTGATATGCATGGGAGGTTCAAACAACAAATGGCTTTGTGATGTGATCTTTTGTACATGCACCAACTTTCTGCATGTGTTTGTGTAGTACTGGTACAATGCTCTATGACTTAAGAAGGATTAAAAATGTATATAAATATATATTACAAGTAGCACAACACTTGTAAAATGTTAATATGCATTTTAAGATGCATTCACAGAACTTTATGAATGTTAAATAGGCGACAGTAGATATCATTATAAAATATTAATTTGGATTTAGTTATGCTGTAAGCTGCTCAAGAGCCATCAACAGAAAGTGAATAGAGTTATCAAGGTTAGAAAGCTGTTCATAAGGAAATGTGTAAGCTTAAAATTAAGTACTGGACATGATGACAAAGTTGACAAGCTACCATTATACAATAAACTGCAGACTGATCCAGAGTAGCCCCCTGAAGTGTTCCATCTTTCTTTGAAATATGGCATAAGGAACACTTGTATCAAATTTTCAGCCTTTGGAATACAGTAAAACGAAATTGTCTCCATCACAAATCCCCTAATGAGTCTTTGAGGAAACATATGCAGTGAGTTTGAAGACATAATTTTGAAACATCAAGAATTATTTCTTGATTGTTAAATGACTGATTGGTGTCCTACACATCATTGTGATGTTGACAAAATGATTCAAAATATAGAATTTTTCATATGTGAATTAATGTCTTCTCTTTATTCAAGTCTGTTGAATAAGTTTTAGATATCAATTTTCTAACTCTATATAAACAAATTCTTTTTTCTCCTTCAAACAAACAATACAAATTACAACATAATTTGATATTCTTAATTCTTTCTTCCAGTTTTCCTCACTCAAAAGTGATAGGCTGTAAAGGAATTTCAGGTATAAATAGTAAAGGAGCAATGTTAAGATTAAAAGAAACGGTAATAGAAGTCCATATTTAATTAGGAGACAAAACGAGCTCTTATTATACAGACATGGTTTAGTGGAGGACATGGCAGGGCTGGGTTGTTTGTTGGAGTCGATGGCCTTGGAACTCTATTTTTCCAACTTAAACAATTCTGTGATCACAGTTTAGGAATAATACTGACCACAGACTCTCACCTTAGAGAATACTTCTGGCTGTATTGCTGTGCGTGCTGTTCTGTAGATTCTGTGGTCTGCTGGGAACCTAAATAAGTGTATAAGTGATGGCTTGGTAACACCAGAAACTGCATTTTTACTTAAAAATTCTCAAATGGTCACTTGTAGTGGAAACTTGGCTACACTCTCCCACTGACGAGCTCCAAACTGAAGCAGGAAGGACTGCTACTAAGAAAAATAGGTTGTCCCCTTCTCCACATCCACTTAGCTTAGGCATGTCTGCAGAAACTTCTATGGCACTAGCAAAATGGTTGGGAAATCATCAGCAGAGTCTGATGTGCATGTTCTTGTCCTGAAGAGCTGTCACAAGTGTCAGAAATACCATTAAAATATTCAAAGCAGGTAAGTGTCCTAAATCTCTCTGAAATCCAGAGGGATCTGGACATCTAATTTTCCTGGACTTTTGTAAAGCTTTTAAATCACCTTATATACAGTATCTTACATACCTATTTCTTAGTTCCTGCTGTTACAAAGAAAAAGTCAGTGTTGCAGCACTGTTAGGACTGCCTTTTTATAAAATCTCTACTGTTCTTTAAGGCTGGCTAGCTATAAACTCCTAGAACATTTACCATCTTTTCTTCTTTCTATGGATACATTGGGAAATTGTAAAGCTTGTAGAGGAACCCAGGTCTTCTACAATATTCAAATCAAGAAGTCCTTGAGATGACAGTTGTTGGAAGTTGGAGAGCACCTATGTATCAAATATAGTTCTTCCATTTTTCTGTCTTCTGGGCATTTTTCTTGTAACTGTAAAAAGATGGTTTTTGATGTTAACTGAACTTTTGTTTTGGCCCAGCAGGATTGTTACTGTCCTCCTTCTTTTGGCTCTTCTTGCATCTACTAATACAAGTAATTTTTAAAAAGAACATTTCTTCCTGGCTGTTTAATCCACCATCCTTATACCAGACACTGTAGGACCAGAGCCTTACCTCAAGTAATAAAAGTAGGAATTCACCATGACTTTCAAATTTTCTCTCTCCCGTAATGATTTAATGTTAATATTAAATATTAATATTTCTTTTTTTGGGGCAATGTTTTGTTTTTCTTCCACTTAAAATTATGCAGCTAGCAAAACCTAAATTAACAATAAACTGTTAGGGGTCTGGATCAGGATCTGGATTTGCATCAGCTGATGTAAATCCTTACAGCTCCATAGTCTTCAACAGATAGGGACCAACGGACAGGGACATCCTGTTCACGTTACTTTAATGGGATGTACAGCTTCTGCTCTGAATGCCATTGCTGTTTCCATCCTGTTGAAATGTTCATGAATGATACTCAATAAGAATTCCTTTGTCTTAAAATGTACTTCTGTCAGTAACTGCCTGACATAGAAAAGGCATACTAGAATTGCTTCCAAGCACTGTATTTCCAGGAGTATATTAATATTCCTATTAATTAGTGGAGAGAGAATTCTTGAAAAAATACATTTTAGTGTCTTGATTTGTAATAAATGTAGCTAAACAGTTTGCCAGGTTTTAAAGGCAAATAGTGATCTACATTCCTATTCTATTAAACTCACACAGACAGGCCCTTAGCTGCTCCAACAAAATCATATCAATTTTCTGATTGTTTTGATTGCTTATTTGTTCCAGAATGACCTTCAATAAGCATTGCTTTCCTTTCCATCTATTCAAACAGAAGGAGGGCAGTAAAAACATGGCTGTCAAATATCTGTCAGAACAGATTTATTGTACTATTTAAACCTGTTGATGTCAATTTTTTTTTCTCCTTCTCTCCTATAATCTGACCCAGGGGTTAAACTCTCAAGTACAATATTTTTTTTCCCCTTTTTCTTCTTGACAACTTACATGAAACAATACAGGTGTGAGACAAATCTCTGGGGCACTGTCTGAATGAGTATGAAGCTTCTTACTGCTGACCAAAATGGCTTTAAAATTTACCTGGCTCCAGGTATTTTCATCAGTTGATTAAAAAAAAACAAAAAACAAAGCTAAATCCCCTTTTATGTCATGATCCAATTCTGTAATAAAATTTGTGCTTCACACAGGATTTGCTATAATCACAACACATGTCTTGATCTGAATTTGCAATCCAGTCCAAGTGGGATAGATTTTGGGAGGTTTTCCTGCCCTTCCAGCCCCTCCTCTGTCAGGGAGGCCTGGTACAGAAACAAATCTCTGCCAGGTTAACGCTGGAAAATCTAACTAAAATCCCTACACTACTGTATTTTTTTTTCCTTTGTGAACCCAGGATAACATAGTGAAAGGTAAACAAAATCCTATAGAATCAACACAGTTGTGTTTACAATTAACTGAAATCTATTATTCTTAAACTTTGTTCAGCTATAATAATCAAGGATTTATAAAATACAGCTCTTTCTGAGATGTACATTTAATTTCATTATTAAGGAATAATAAATTGTTAAGGAATAAATAATAGTTCCAAGCATCCATTGCATTTAGTAACTGCTAAAGACGATCAATCTGCAGAAACTCTTGTAAAACTGTAATTTAATTTCAGGGGGAGTGATAACATATGGTAAACACACCAGGGGTCATTAACACAGCTACCTGGGAGTTAGCCCAGCTGCCACATTGCTGCAATTTGCAGGAGCTGTTTTGCAATGTGCTAAATCACACAAAGTGTTCACTAATGTGATCTTCTAAAGACTCACAAGGGCAGACAGCCACAAAAGTCGAAGTTTAAATTTGCACATTTGATATTCTTTAGAATGATTCTGATGTGCAAGGGCTGCATGGTTAGCTACATGCTTGATTTTCTTCACTGGTTTGCTGCTCTTCCTCACCAGCTAGTCACAGCCTGCCTCTGAGAGACCAATGTTTGGGGTTTTTTTGCTAATGGAAGTGTTTCCAGTAGGTACAGAAAGGATAATAGTGCCAGGTGGCTGCCATATGATTGAATTTCTGTGACTGTGACTGCCCTTTCCAACCAGATTTTGGAACAAGTGACAACTGCCAATTTGTCCAGGATATTGAATGCCTGGATGGTATCTGGAAATGTAACAAATTGTCAGTTGATGTGTAACACATCAGCTGTAGTGTAACACTGTGCTGTAGTGTGCATTTGAATGAAAAGGAGCTTATAAAACACAGTTACAGAACTTAAAAGAAAAGGGGGAAACAGCAACATAGATGGGAAAGCAAATTCTGACCTTCTAAGATAACAAGAATTAGGTAGGAAAGTTCACCTAGCTCCCAGAACTGACAATGACTACAATCAGCATGGGATGCTTTAGCAGTGTGATGGGTTGGTGAACCCTTACAAGAGTAATAAGTTAGGTCTGTTTTTTATACCAGGTTTTAAAGAAATGAATCTTTGTGCTTCACAAAAGCTGGCTCATATCACTTGAAATCACTTGAAATCACGACGAATCAGTTCCAGGGCCTAGCCTCTGTAGGACCTGCTGATCAGGCTTTACATGCCCCAGCTATCCTGGAATGGGGGGCAGGAGAGCTGCCAGAGCTCTGCAAAGGCTCGTTTATCCTACTGAGAATCAACAGGGTTAATTAGCTCAGGCATTTCTTGCTGCTAAAGCAGAGGCACTGTTGCTGTCATCTGAAGTACTCCTGGTGCTGTCCTCCTAGGTGAGTGTGTGCTTCCCTGTAGGACACAGCTGGGCATGTGGCAGCGTTGCACTTGGTAGAAAATTAATTCACAAGAGAGTGAATAACTGAATTTTCACAGCAGAGGAAAGAGGGGGGCTTTGAGGCCTGATGTGGGCATGCACTGCAGGGCTTTGGAAAAGACAGAGATGCCATTGTCCCAGTAAGCCCCTGGACATTTTCTGAGAGCCTCAGACTCAAGGCTCTCTTAGACCAGGGATTGCATTTTCTGGAGCTGTGCACACATACAATTTGCTCTCTCACTCCTTGCCTCTTACTCACCCTATTCCCTCACTCCTGCATTAGCCATGTTGGTGTCTACTAGAACAGTGAATCCTGCATCTTACCAAAAACTTCTGAACCACCAAAGCTAATGGTCTCCACTATCCAAGATGGAAACATCAATGAACCTAAAATTAAATTTGTTAATCCCATTAAGACCGCTACTCAAACATTTTTTACATACCTACATACCAAATATAAATTAACTTTAAAGTTTGAAGTATTTTCTAAAAGGTGTAATTAGAACAAGGATCATTAAGGTGGATTTGACAGCAGTTTGGTTTGCTTTATTCACCTTATAAAACTTTGTGTAGCAGGTGGAAAATCTTAGTCTGTTTGTCTATAGTGGTATTTTTTATGTTAGGAAAGATGCAAAGTAAATATTTCAAATCTTTCTGTCTGCTGCCTTTCCAACAAAACTTTCCAGCTGCCACCTTCCCTCAAAACAAAATGTGATAAATAGATGTAGAAAACATGCTGACAAATAAAGAAAATTGGAAGTACAGGAGAGCTTAAGCTGCAAACTGACACTGATTGAAAACTGCTTTAGTGCATTCTGCTGTGAACTACCTGTTTGCAGAGCCATTAATGCAATGTTCACTTGATTATTCCCAGCTGTACAGCACCAACACTGACCATCCCTTTTTTTGTTGTTGTTCTTGTTGGTGGTGCGTTTTTTGGGTTTTTTTTTTTTCTACTTGAGCTGGAATTTTAATTAGAATAATCTTGTTTGTAAGAATTGATGCTGACATGTTGAAGCACAAAATTAGTTTTCTAGAAATTGTGTAGTATATTTGATAGTGTTTTCAGAACAGCATTTTATGGAGTGTCCTTCATGAGGCAATTTGGCACACTGTGCAGCACATGAAAATTCAGTGGATATTTTATAATACACAGGACCCAAGTAAGAAAGGAAGCAGAGATTGTAAGATAGATGGAGCTACAGAAATAAAAGGATTACTATGAACTGTGGCAAAACAGGGTCAAAGAACAAAGAAGGTCAGGTTTAGAGCAGAATTAATGGGTGAGAGAGGAGGTGGATCTGAGGTCTGACTTACAGTGAAATGTATAACCAGCTGAACAAATTGAAGAAATTTGCAGAGCTCTGTGTGTCAGCAACCTCCTTTTGCAAATCTAAGGGCCATTCATTCTAAAAAACTTGGGTTAAATCCTATGCTAGGTTAAATAGTGCAGTTCCATTGATTGCAATGGGACTATTCCAATTCACCCACTGATGATCTGACTTGCAGTTTTTCTTGGTAAAGGGATCACAGACCCCTTTATTCTATCAAAAATATCCACAGCTTGTGCCCTTCTCTTTCCTTCTCTCTGTTTTGCCTTCTCTTACATATAGACAAACAATGATAAAACAGGCTGTTCTACTGAATATTTTTCTATTCAGCTAATTTGCTCTAAAAGATTAAGAGAATTGTCAGAAATCTGGGGTGTGAGAAAAACAGAACTAGCTAGCTCCTAACTGAGTAACTGCTGGCTCTTGGAAGAGTTTCTGTCTAGAAACAAGGATAGAGTCAGAGCAAGGTCAGTCTGGTCCAGCACCTTGTGGTTGTGATGGTGATGACCAAACTCTTCAGGAACACAGGGTAGATTAGAGGCCTGAGCAAGCAGTCTGTCTTCTGAATATTCTTCTATTTCTAAGTGATTTCCCAAAGCTAAAAAGAAACTCTGTTAGATATGTCCTGATATATAGATATAGGTCTTAGTGGGACTCATGGAATTTATTTTGTCATTTTGTCCATTGTTTTTCAACCCACGTTGTACTTTAGCTTCTGCTGACTTCTTTGGAAAGAAATTTGTAACTTAACTACTACATAGCTTAAATAAATATTATATGAAGAAATATCTCACCATTCTACACTATGCAAAGATGTTTGATCTGATCCCAGCCCTGCAAATTTATTTGATTTCTTCCCCTCTCTCTTCCTTCCCCATTGTATTGGAAGCAGCAGTGACCAATTAATGTCTATTTGCTGCCTCCTTTCCAGTCATAAGACTACAGGACTCCCTCTATTCAGCTCTAAGTTGTCTCTTTTTCAAACAGAGAAATACAATCTGCTCAGCTGCTCCTTTTACAGAAGCAGTGCCCTGCATCTGATTCATGCACCTTTCCCTTATCGTCTTTCTCTGTGCCTTTTCCATCTCCACAGTGTGCTTCTTGAGAGGAAGCAGGCTCTGATTTATGCACTGGCATAACAGCATTGCCTGTTCTAGTCTTCATTACTTTTCAATTATTTCTAAATTTACTTTTTAACTATTACTGAGCGCTGTGCTGATGTTTTCACCGAGATATTTGTTGTAATATGAAAATCTCATTCCCATGACTGTCAGTTGAAAGACTATAATTCCATAATAATTATGGGATAGTTTTTCTCACTGATAAGTGAAGTACCATCTTCACTTACTTTCACTGAACTTTATCTGTGACTTTGTAGCTCAGGAACTTTCCTGCCCAGGGTCCTCTGCAGTTTTTCAGGAGCATTGGCTTGACATGCATCCATTGTTAGATGCAGTATAGCAACATCACTCTAATAGGGGCGTGCACCACTTTACCTTCTCATCTCCCATTAGGCATGTTAAAGGCAAGAGCTCCCTTCAGGGACTTTCCAGCTGGATAACCTGATAGAAAAAAAAACAATACCACCTAAGAAATGCAGAATTATGGTCAAGAAAAGGACTTGTTTTCACAGGAAGGACACCTAAAGGAATTAAATAGAACTTAAAATATTTTCAGTTTCCTGCATCCTTTTTTTTTTTCTTTGACTCGAGAACCACAAGAATTCTAAGTACATAACTTCTTTTAAACAAGCATCCATGATTAAATACCATGATCCATTGGTACACTGGTTTTACCTCTCAAAGTACTACAGGTATTTTCTTGCAGAAAATAGGACTTTTTCACTTGGAAGTCTGCAGATCGTGTGTAGAATGATTATCTGGGCACACTGGGGTGTGCTTCTTAAATGTGCTGAGTCTAGGGAGATCCTAACTTCTGAGATTCTGTTAGTGAATTATTTTGAAATCAGGAGCTGTGGATTATTTTAGGCTTTCTTGTGCATGGCTAAAAAAACCACAAATTGGTATCAACTTCTTAATATACTGTCAGGGTACAGGTGATTACACACCCTCATAGGTTGGTGGGATTAGGTACTTTCTGCTTTTTGTCGGTGGTTTTGTAGATGCTGTGAATTTCATTACTTCTCTGTGCCTTTCTCTAACTCAAGCTGAATTAAATCAGAAGAAGAGTTGATGATGTTTTAAAGTTATAGCCTGCTGCAGAAATCTTATTATTTTTTTTTCTAACTCATATGAGAGTTCCTTCATTCCTTGTGTCTTCTGAATCCAGTGTGCAGAAATATTTTTTTGGTTGTTCCATGACTACAAGATGTAGGTTCTGCCTGTGTACCTACTATGGTAATTGTTAGTAGTATGGTTAAAATGGATTAATGCCCTAGGATTTCACATGGACTGTTTTTAAAGTACTGCCAGCTTTGCACACATTTGAATTATTGTTCAGTTAATTTTGAAAGAAAGAACTCCATCATTTCTGACAGAAATTACATTTCTTTTTGTTTTGTGATATTGTTATTATAGACCTGAATTTTTGACTCCTGCTGGATTAAGAAATTGGCAGGTTTTTTAGCTACTGGATCAGAACACGGAGTAACAACAGCCTCACAAGGCACCTCACTCTTGACCTGAAGGAATATATCTGGGGTGAAAAAATCTCTCTGCTCATTCAGTTTTTGGAACTTCATTTGAAACAGCAGAAAAAGTTGCTAATTGGCACTAACAGTGACAGTGCTTTTTTTTTTTTTTTTTTTTTTTTTTTTTTTTTTTTTTTTTTTGTCCCGGAATTTTCTCCTAATGAGATTTCCTTTCAACTTGCTACAGTGCAATGGCTGCATTAAAGCATTCAGTGTATGCAGTAGCTTTGAACCTTCATTTTGAAAAAAAATCTTTATTGAAATGACAACCCTCCCCCAAATCAAAAATTACAATTTTGAACACTCAGTGAAATATTAATGAGATGTAGGTACACAGTGTGTGGTAATTGGGAGTGGTAACTGGGAACAAGTTAGAGCTGTGAGAAGCAGGTGAGCAGCACTGACAGCAATGAGCCATGGAGTGCCCAGGGGCACTGAGCAATCCCAAAGGGAACAGAGGCACACAGGTGCAGTGTGGGAACATGGGGGTATAAAAGGTTGGGCTAAAGAGCAGGAAGGGTAGAGGCTTGCAGCTTTCTGGAGTGATAGGATGTTACTCTGACTGGGCAGACACCTGAAGCCTTCTGAGGAGGTATGGTGTTTGTATGGGTTGAAGCTTTCTGAAATGGTGTGGTGATACTCTGTGTACTGTGGCTGTCTTAACTGCAACATGTGCTGTGGCAAATACTGTGACAATTTAGTGCAAATTAATTGATACAGTGCGATGAAGAGAAAACCCCACTTATTTTGATGACTGTTTTATTAGTTTCTAAGGGAGGAGGGGTTGCCCTATTCCTTTCAAAAGAAAATTTCTGGGACTTCTCTTTTGTATGTCAAGTATGTGGTGTTTCCTGTGTTATCAATTATACAAGGGGTGCTACTGCAGAACATTTATTTTCTGCAAAGGAAAATTGCCTGTAAAGGAACTTTAGTTTGGTGGCTAATGTGTTGCAGTGCAGAGCCAACAGCTGCATGCTGGGGTGGAGGGAAGGAGGCAGAGGAGCAGAGAGTAGCAGGCCTGCCAGGATCAGCCCAGCACTCCAGCAGGATGAGCTGTGGCATGGAAGGGAGTGTGGCCTGTGTTTGTGCTGTTCTCTGGATCCAGTCCATGGCTCTGTGCCTGAGATAACCATGGAGGTTTGGGTTTGCAGTTCAGGTTCCCTCTGGTTTGTGTATTTATGGCTCTTGGCTACCTAATGGAGCTGGAGATGAAAGCAGAGCTAGAGTTTGTTAAAAGCAGTATTAGTGAGAGAAGACTGATATTATTCTTTCCTTCTAACTGTTCCTAGTTTTTGTAGCTTAGGAGCTGACCTTGTCCTGTGTCAGTTTTCCTCAGCATTAAACACTAACATGATTTTGTAGTACTGATATAAAAGAACAAACCACAACCACTTGGTTCCTTTAATGGAATTAAATTAAGTCCTTTGTATTCTTCCACTGATAGGTTTCACACTTAAAAACTTTTAATGCTTTCATCCAACCAGGGTGATGTTCATAAGTGATAAAATAATTATTACAACTTATAATGATATTGTAATTGAGGATGTTAACTGGTAGTAGAACAGAGCATGAACTAGTGAACAGAACAAGAACTTTAAAAATGAAGTTGAATATATGCTTGTGTCTTAGTAAATGCATGTCCAAGGGAAGATAGATTTCAACAAGTATCCAAAAACATGAAAATTGGTAATAGGCCATTATGGAAGTAGTGCTGTGTTTGAAATATGAACAGATTAAGAATATTGTTCCTTGGTTCCTAATTTAAGAAATGTTTTTATGGGTTTGGTGGAATTTTCATGTTTGACATTTCAAATCTCCTTTTCAGTTGTTTGAAAAACAGTTCAACCATGAAAACAGGCACAAAAGGGCATGACATATTGACATAGAAAGATGTGGATCACTGAGTCTCATAAATTTCCACACCTTATGTCAGAAAATTCTCTTGAAAATAGTTTTTTCCCCAGGTATCAGGACTTCAAACTCAGATCCTTGCTGTCATACTGGGTTCTGTCCATCAGACGCAGCTCACCCCAAACAAGTACTAAATTATGGGATCAGCTACACCTGCACAACTTCACTTAGTACAGATGGTGTCTGTAGTGACACCTGTGCAATTCCATTAGCCTTTCATTGCCACAGGTCACTGTCTCCAGGAGCAGCAGCTGAAGTGAATAGGATTTCTCTGCTGCACTGTGGAATGAAAGTTGCATGAAAATGTTTTTGAAGCTGGTAATTACGCATTAGATGATAAGGGCCCATCTCAGTTGTCAGAGTCTGGTTACTTTTGTGGTACTCAAAGTTGAATGAAAACATTGTTTATAAATAGCCAGATTCTGAAATGTACATCCAATCTGGGCAGTATTTTTCTTACCTGAGTAAGGTGAGGTACTGCTCAATGAAATAAAGTGTTAGAAGGTGGCCCAAAGGAGGGAAGTGATAGCAACCAGAGATATGCAGTACATGTGTAATCTCAGGTGTCTTTATTTCCAACAGACTGCAGTTGGAGTGTAAGCACAAATCTAAATGACATAAAGGCCCTGTTAAAGTAATTTATCTGTGCTGCTATAACATGCTGCTTTTTGGGCGCTTCCAATACAGGAAATTAAAACTTGTTAATGGGACAGTTTATTCCATGTCATGAACACAGCTAGAGAACAAGCTATTCCTTGTTTTCATAACAAAGGAAACAAAATTATTGAAAGGAATGACAGACACCCCCCCCCCCCTCCCCCCAATACCTGCAGACTTTTTCTGCTACAGAAGGAGAAGTAGGAATTACAGGAGCTGTATTCTCCAATGGCAATTTCTCTGAAAGTCAAGGTAAGGATGCTTACTGCTGAGAAAATCAGGCCTTAAATGTAAAATTTGGAAAGCTTTGAGTCAGGAAAAGAATGTTTGAGGCTTATTTAAGCACTGCTTTCATCACAGTCTGGTTGTGTTTTGTGGATGAGCCTGTGGTAGTGCTGAGCTGAGTAGGCAATTTAGCATTCACTGACACATCCCTGAGGGCTGTCCTTGCTTTGACTTTCTCAATGCCCTCAACCTGATATGGATGCACCAGGCAATCATTTAAGGAGCCAGGAGAAGGGTAAATCAAGCATTTTGTGTTGTTGCAAAAAGGATAATGATATATGCTAAAAATAAGCATTACATAGAAAAGATTAATGCACTGCCTAAAAAAAGCGAATTTCTGAAAGGACAGAACCTGGGATCATCACACTTGGATATCCATGGAACTGAGATCATGCTCTGTGAAACAGACAAATCATTTCTGTGAAGTGAGTGACAGTGATGGGAATCCCTGGCTGCTGGGATGAGCAAACTTCATTCCACTACTCAGTTCAATCACTTTGTGATTAAATAGTTGTGTGGAGAGCCCCTGTTTTAATTGCGTTTTATATCTTGAGAAATGTACATCATGAGATGTTTCTATGCACATATAGCCTATCCTATACATGTTTTTATGTACATATAGCCTATCCAAACCCCTGAGTCAGACATTAGCTGTGAGTGATGTGCCCAGGGAAACATATGGGTGTATCCTACATGCAGGAGGAAAATGAGAAATGTTCCCTTTTTAACTCCTTTGCTGATCAAAAGTACACATTGGGAAGTCAAAACAATCCTAAACAGCAAGAGGAAGAAAGTGTGAATAGAAACATTTGTACTCTGCCAGTTAGGGACTGAATACTCTCCATCTGGGCTCCAGGGTGGCTTTGTCTTCACAGCTGCCTCAGGAGGTAGTATTTGATATTCTTTGTGGAAACTCAATCTTCTGACAGAATTTTTCAGGAGAATAGGGAAAAAGTCACAAGCACTCTGTTAATTTATACTCCAATAGTATATAGCTTACTGCATACACATGAATGAAATCTATGCTAGAAAACACAGCATGTAAAACATAAAACAGAATACTGGCTCATGTGATTGACAGATTGTTTCCACCATTAGGGATAATCTGTCAAGCCCTGGATTTAAACTCTGGAATTCTTTACCTTTGCTGTCAGCCTTTTGGATAAATCACCTTTCTTCACTTTGTCTTTCTTTTTGCCCTGGAAAATAAAGGTAATTACACTGATTTATCAATGAGAAATGCTATAAAATGATAGTTATTTTAGCCAGTAGTGTTTTCATTCATTCTTTGTAGTGGGATTTGGTTCTCATTTTTTTGCCAGAAGCAACAGAAAAATAGCATCAGAGTTAAACCAGAGCCCAAAAGAAACCAGTTCAACAAATACAGGCAGAGTATTGCTGCAGGACAAGCTTGTGGTATTTCCTGTGTTATGAGATAGATCTTATTTTCCAGCTGAGAGGTCTTTGCCAAACCCATGGAAGTATAGATAATTCTTGTCTTTGTTTGCACTGAGCACTGGGTCCAAAGTCACATTAAATAAGATGAATGGAAGGTTCCTGTTAGTGATGACTACCGGGGACTGATAATAGGAAAACCAGGCAACTGTATGGTTCTTGTGTGACAAGGTAAAGAGAGAGGCCAACAATTTCTTTGTGGACACTGTTTCTCTCCATAGAATATCCTTTCTAACATGCAGTCCTGAGGCTGTTTGTTTTACATGCATGAGATCCTTTGCATTATGCTCTCATCTCGTGAACTTTAGTGGTGCGCTCTGGCAATGGAGGGAAGCTCCCCTGGGCATTCTAACCCAGGCTCCAGTGCTGACAGAGCTTTTCCTAGGCTGGGGTCACTACACTGCTCTGCTTCACAGCACAATTACACTTACAGGAGAGAGGAAACTGCAGGGCAGAGTAGAAAGACAGAAGAGTTCAAAATTCTTAAGGAGCTGAGGAATGCAGATCAATGTATAACTCTGGAGGAATCTCAAGGGTCACTGAAGGACTGACTTTGCACCTATTTGCACCTTAAGTGGATAAATCTGTTTGTGCAAACTAGGTAGAAAATTGATATTAGGAGTTGTCTGACTTACAAATTTTCATGTCAAAAAATTAAAGAGCATAAAGGGAAAGTCAACAGCAACAGTATCAATACAACACTAAAAAAAAAGGAAATAATTTCACCAAATTAATTAATTAAACTTCTTGAACAATTGGATAGTTAAAGCAATTTCATCATCTTCTTTGTCAACTTGTGTGCTGATTTAAAAAGAAAATGGAACTCTTTCTGCTCTCAATCTTATAAAAATCATGGAAAGACATAGAAAACATCCCTGCTGTCCCCCACTATTAAGGTGTAGCAATGCTGGGAATAAAGCTGAAACCTTCAGCCTCCAAGGAGAAACACCTGGAATATAAATCAAGCCATCTCCTCTAAGCCGGTGTGACCTCGGCAACATCAGTAAAAATAAGTAGCATTTTATTGCCTTTTTTTTTTTTTTTTTGTTATGTATGTTTAGGTTTGCAATCATATATATAACCTTTTTTTCTTTCATTTTTCATTGTTTGCCCTCTACTTACTCTGTAACCTACCGGTAACAGTTTTTTGGGTGGGTTTTCTTGTAATGTAGAAAATGGCATTTGTGTATGGCTGGCAGGAATGATATTTTATAATCCTGCTTTTTTTAAACAGGTGTCTCTCTGCCATTCTGTTTGAAATAATTTAGAGCAATTTATGAACAGCTGATTCACAAAACCAGGGAGAATGAAGTGCCTCAGCAAGATTAAACTTCTGGAAAATATCCTCTGAAGTGCATTTGTTTTCTAATTGGCTCATTTCTGCCAGCTTCATGTGTTGCTCTTATTATCCATGGGCTGTGCACAGTTCCAGTCAGGTACAAAAAAGGCCTTTTCTAGTTGTGCAGGTCCTACAATTTATGGGAAAAATATGGTGACAAAACAACAATTTTTCTGCCTCCAACAAAAAAGGAGGAATAAGCATGGTGTTCCTGTGTAAGTGAGCACATAGTAACAATTAGAGATCATTAGTTGTGCTGCTACACAAATTAGCTGATTTATACCATGGGTGATCTAATTCTAACTGAGTAAGCACACACTCCATATATCTTTATTTATAAACTTTTTTTACATGTTCAAAATATCAAGGATTCTGGCTGACATGACAGCTTTAAGGGCATTATTAACTTTTTCTGGGTATTTTTTTTGATTGCTGTATTGCTTTGATAGTACATCTAAGGAAAAAATAGCTTCACTGTCTTTAATTCAAGAGGTAGAAGGGAGGAACTGAAAACCTCTGGATTTACTCCTGGGTATTTCAGCACTTTGAAGATCCTAGATTCTCCTTTATGATGCTATCAAGGTTAAAGTAAAGTTTTGAAAAAATGGATTCTCATGAGTATGTACCACATAAGTACTCTAGAGTACAGCTGCAAGAATTTCTGAAGAGGAATTAGAGGACAATCTTTAAGTTCTGCATTTAAACAGAAAGAGGTAAACTCTTTAAAAAGAACTGAACAAGTTTTGAACTGAGTGATCAAAAGAGGGAAATGCACATGGCACTAGTGCTGGGTCTGACAGTGTCAGATTGCTTCATGCAGTGCTCATATTCATTCACTGCTTTTTTCAATTGCTCCCAAAATCCCAAGCAAAGAAAAAGAATCTCTCTGAATAATTTAAAACAGTTCTCTCTTCAGTCATCAGTCCTTTTGTTCTTGTGTATATCTATGACCTCACACTAGTCATTTTAATTTATCTATGGTTGTGATACAGCTATCTCAATGTCTAAAGCAGTGGGAGAGCAAAATGGAAAGGAAGTATTTATACCATTTTAAGGAAAAGAAAAAAGGCAAAAATCCTCTAGTCTGCCTAGAGATTTACAAAGAACTGTGTGATGTGATGACTTCCTTTAAAAGAAATCCATTCATTTGCCAGTCAATACCAGCTGAAGGGGGTACCTAAAAAGGAATAAAAGCCTTTTTATTTAAGATGAACATATTTATAAGGTTGGGTTTTTTTCCCCTTCATTTGATTTATATCAGACTTCTAAAATGCCCCATTTCCAGAGACTCACCCAATATGATTAGCATCATTATTTGTATTACAAAGTACCTCAGAAGCCATGAGGGAAATCAGCAGCCTTTTGTACTAGACATTGCATGAACTGTCCTTGCCTTGAAGAGCTTACCTAATAAAAAAAGAAACTAAAAAGCAACTAAAGACAGGAGAAAAGAAGTAATTCTGTAATAGGAAGAGTGGCAGACTATTTTAAAATGCCCTGGAAAACCCCTAAATGCACAGAGAAATTGAACCACTTTCTGGGATCCAACTCTTTGCTTTGACCAGAAGATTCTTATTTCTCTGAGGTAATTTACCAGTCAATTTACAACCTGCAGTAATTTAAAAAAAAACCCCATTCTTTATTTTAAAATTGCTCTGGCATCCATCCCATAGTAATCACTTTTGTAAATTCAGAGCAAAAAATGTGATGTCAGAAAAGTGAGAGACTGGAGAGAGTATTAGAAGAAATCCTGTTTTGAGATGGGAAGTTTCATAACCCAAGAAACTCCAGGTCTCCTGCGTTCTAATCCTGATATGTTAAACACAGGGGAATATTTTGCAGGAAATATTCCATGGTTTGTTTCCTTAATTCCATGTGAGTTATAACAGCAGCCCTTCTCACATTCAGACACATCAGCTGAGGCACAAAGCCTCCTGCCTCTCATTTCAGCTTCTGTTTCAGAAGCCAGGACTCTGAGGAAATGTGCAGAAATCTTCATGCATTGAAGTTGGGCATATGTTGAATTATACCAGAAAATAGGAGAAGTGACAAAAGGGTAAGAGAAAATGATTGTGAATTTAGTCAAGTTAAGCTGAGACTTCAGAACAGACAGAAAGACTGAAGATCAAGGGAAGTGGTAATAAGAAAGAGAAGATGTTTCAATAAAAGCAGAAGGTTATGTCTATCAGGCTGGTCCAGAGGAAGTTGCAAGATTTATATCTGTGTAGTTCACAAAGGATCTGAATTCTGTATTTTGGTATCATGAAGATATTTCTAATGCTGTTTATACATCTTTGATTTTACGTACTGCATCTTAACTCATGGACAGGGCCAGGCATAATCTGCTCTTTGCAGGGTGATTATCCATGCAGAATATTACCCTTGGACAAATTGAGGCTCACACAAATAAATGATAGGGTCATTTTTGCATATGTCTGTATCTATATTTTTATCTCTATCTTGATAGAGGAACTCATTCTTACAAGAAAATGAAGGAGGATCTATTTTAATTTTTTTTTGGAAGCTTACTGCAGAACAGATGTATCTTGGAGACTGTCATCAACCCCCTGAGTAGCAATGATTTGAAACAGTTTGTCAGATGTACTTGATCCTGATTAAAATAAGACAAATTAACAAGTTTCACCTCTCTTGATGGAGAACAGATAACTGTCATTTAGTGGTTCTTCCATCATGTAATAATTCTTTATTTTATTTCCAAATAGGAATTTTATAAGCTTATTGATATTCAGCAGTAGGATAAATGCAACCCCCTGGTCTGACACTTTGATGTTCTTTCTTGGCCACAGGAAGGGCTCAGCCACAAGAGCACTGATGGCCCCCAGGTGCTGCCCCAGATTGCAGCTCCAGTCAAACTCAGGTGTGAGAGCTCCTCCTCTTCCCAAGTGCTGCCTGTTCCCCCCTGCTCCTGGTGTGTGTGCAGCTTTGGCCCTGAGCTGTGCCAGAGCTGCTGCTCCTGGGGATGTCCTGCCCTCCACTCCCTGCCCTGGGGCAGCCCCAGGACACTGCCCTGATGGACATGGCCCTGGGGCCCAGGGTTTCACTGAGTAATGCACGGCTTTTATTTGCCTCCTAAGGAAACCTCCCTCCTTCTTGTCAGATAAAATGAAATGAAAACCTTCAAGGCTATATATTTCTAAAGTGTCTGTAGAGGAAGAAAGGCAGAGTCTTACATGATTTGTTGTCGGGGTAACACCACAAAACTTGTTTTTGGTTGATAGCTGGAGCCCCCACAGGGTTGTTATTTTTTAAGGGTGGATTGTTTGGTTAAGAATGGAACAAGTATGTGTTGTGGCAAAAGGGATGAGCCCCCAAGAGCAGTGGAGGTGTGTCTTCAGGGAATGAAGACACGTGGGTTTTTTTTTCCTGTTAAAAATATTATTTATGGACAAACGTAAGCTATAAACAGCCCTTGCTTAACCAGGTATGGTTGGAGTGAGAAATTGTAAAAGAGCACAGAATGGCTACTTTAATTTGGAATGGTGGAAATGATGCAAATGCTACTGTGGTGTGCAAGTTGCTGATTTAAAGCTGGGAGACAGCTTGATTTACTCTTGTCTGCAGGCTAGGAATAGCAGTAAGCTTATTTTGACTATAAATGGAAGAAGTACGGCATAAAAGTCACACAGTAAAACATTTTGCTTATATCCATTGGAACTTGTTTAGCTGCATAACTCTGGCAGTTTCTTTGAATATATCGTTCCATGTGTATGCCATCTCTGCCCGTGTTCTGTGCCACTACATTTCATCTGCACAGTTCTCTCATTTGTCTTTTTCTTGTTCCCTTGACTAAACCAGAGCTCTCAATCTATCCTGGCAGTGTGTGGATGTAAAAATTACAAGAAATGACCCACACTAGACAAGTTTATCACATCTCTTTCTGACTGAGTCATGAGGAAGGTTCTTATTTTGATTCATTTGCTAGACCCTGTGTCTATTCATTGATTTATGTGTAGCAGGGAATGTTAAGTTCCCCAAAATGAAGTGTCTGATGCTTAGGTTTAAGTAAGGGAAAAGAGGAATACATTTTCCCATTCTCTAGCTATAAGTTGTGTACTACTTCATTCTAGAACTCTCAAATGCATATTACGATTTTATGCTTTAGCAATCCTTGAGTAATTGCATTATGTAAAACAATTTGTAAGATCTGAATGAAGGGAAGATCTTGAGCCTGAACAGTCAGAAACAAAGCAGTTAAAGGCTGGAATAAGATTAAATGACCTGCATTAAAATTGCACTCAGCTAGAGATAAAAGATGGGAAATTAAAGCACGCTTCCTAAAGTGGGGCCAGCTCAACTAATCACAGAGGAGTTTTTCCTCTGTCCTTTTATTATAATTACAGAGGAGTAATTGTTAATACACTGGCAGGGACATCAATGAAAATAGTTTTTGACCTGAAGTTTGTCTTGTTTGCTATAGCCACAGTCAGTTTTTTCACCAGTTTGTGCAGTGTTACCTAAGCCAAATAAATAGTTCTGGTTGGTGTGGTCTGCCATTTTTGTATGAAGAATCTGCTAGGATTCAGTCTTCTCCTGATTTCTACAGCTAATATACAAGCTTCAGAGTATAATGTATGTCTCCATAACATGGAGAGGTGCAGAGAGCTCCAAACTAGCCAGAGCTGGTGTCTGTTCTCAAGACCTGACCTAGTAACCACAGTTAGAGCACACAGAATACTCCCCTGTGCCACACTGGTGTTTCAGGTCACATGGGAAACTCTGCCAAGCACCTTAAATACAGAACCAGATGGAGCCAGGTAGGCATGTTCCTATTCTCCAAGGCATTGACTCATGTATAGACCTTGCCATGGCTCCCTCCTGGGAGAGCAATGAAAACCTCAATGGAGAACTTTCATCTTCAGGATTTATAGACTTGGAAGCAGCTTGAACCCACAGGACAACAGACTTAATGGAATGTGTTTTACATGGGCACCTCTGCACAGAGGTGGCTTTCTTGGGCTGCTTTTTCATACTGTGTGGGCTGTACTTATGCAGTCTGAATTGTATTATTGCAAAAAAATTGCTATCCAGCATGCTGCATTGAATTGCCTTGTGCACTCCAGGACTAGGAAGACAGAATTAGTTCCCTTGACCTGCTGGCCACAGGAACCTTCTGAGGTCTCTTTTATCCTGAGCTTTCCTATGACTTCTTGATCACAGGATGTGTTTGTTGAAAATGAAAGTGTATCAAAGTGTGTGTGTAAGCTCAAGCTGGCATGTCCATGGTGACTTTGTGGTAGATATTGCAGGTACAAATAGTAGTACCTTTAGATTTAACAGCACCTGGCCATAAGGCAGTCTTGAAAGTGTCTGTCCCTCATGAAGCCTTCAGTTAGGGCTAAAAATTTATTCCTTCTGTGTCCTACAGTTTCATTTTCATGTCCATAAGGCAGATGCTTTTCAGGTCTTGAAAATCCTGCCTTAACTTCTTGACAGTACTTGCATGAAAAATGATGTGATGTAACTTGTTCCAGGCCATGATCAGCACAGACAAATGAATTCTAAAACAGCACTCATTTTCCTCATGCAGTCTGGTATGCTGGAATAACAGTGGTCATGGTTGCTCAGTCAAAATAATTTCTGTGATTATGAATTGGTTTGAAGTTGACATCATGTAATTAGTCTTTCAGGAGATGACAATCCCTTCAGGTGATGGTACAGCATGAGTATGGGTTTTATACATTGCTGCTGCTTCTGCTGTTCACCTGGATGAACCTTTGTGAGAAAATGGCACAAAAATATTACAGAACACACTGTGCTGGTTTCAGCTGAGACAGGGTTAAGAGACTTCTAGGGACTCTGCCTGTAAGTGCTTAGAGTGAAGAGCAGCACTTACAGCTGGGAGTAGCCCAATTGATTGCAGTGAAGCAATGGAAATCGATGTGGCTACTCCCAGCTGTAAGCACTACATGCTGGATTCTGGCCTATCTCCAACCACAGACACCCACCTCCAATTCTAGCAAAACCTTAGTAATGAGTGGTAGTGTGCACTGTTTAGACTTTAATCAACATTTTTGAAAGACTGATTTAATTTTTCCATTTCTTTTGATAAGGCGTGTGCGGTTTGGAGATTTTTTTTTTTAACCACCTGCATTTTGTCCCATGGGTTTTCAAGACAAGCTGGAACACATAATTGAAATCTCCTAAGCAAAGGGCAGGATTCATTAAAAACTCCTAAAATCTTAGCAGATACTTCCTTAGCATGCAGGGATGATGTTCAAATTGCAAGCAGACTTTCATTTTTATTCTTTCTTTCCTGAAGCCCATCAAAAGCCTTGCTTCTGAAAAATAACTAAACAATATTTCACATCAGCTTTCCAAACAAATTAACCTTTGAGAGGTGATCAGGCTTGGAAATACCCACCCACGAGGAGAGTTTTTTGCAAGTAATGGGCTCATGTAAAATTGGGTAAGCTGCAGTTCTGATCAGTAATCTCAACCAATGCACTGAGATGTAATAGCACTCTAAATCTTTTCATCCATGCCTGTCCACAAAAAGCAGGGTGATTGTTTTACAGGAGACAACAGATAGGTGTATGTGTTCAGGACCATGTTATCACTGCCTCCTTTTCAGGCACTTTGGCAGAAGCACAATTACAGCTATGCTTATCTCTTAAAAAACCCTGAAGTTTTACCAATTGCAATATGTTTCTCTGAAATTCAGATACCAAGATTCTTTAAAATCGGAGTGCACTTCATAAATTTGACTTCAGGGAATGAGATAGTGATGCATGTAGGAATATATCAGATATGAGAGGCCTGCAGTTTGCTAACAGCAAGCCCCAGACTCTCTAACTCCCTGTACGCAGCCTCCCGGCACGGAGTGCACACAGGTTCATAACAACCTCACTGGAAATGTAATAACTGCAGCTGTAATGTGCTTTTACAGATCTGATTTTTCATTTTCATGCGAGAAAGGGTAAAAACACAGGCTGGAGGTTTGCTGGAGATTTTACACTTAGAATGAAAATATCGGTTTGGACTCAAGCATGAGATTATTGATTGTAGAGCTAAAGATTAAATCTGTAGCAATGACATGCTTGAATTAATGACAAGTTGAAGAAAGCCACTTCTAAATTAAGGACATTTCATGTATTTCCCACAAGAAATTGTTATAAGGACACACAGAAGATCAGTGGTGGAATTCGTATTATCTTCTGATATTTCATGTTGAACAAATATATGTTTATTTTGTTAACTGCAAACCACAGAGCTTGTTGGTGTCACGTTCCAACTGGCAGATGTAGGTTTACATAGTCACAAGTGGCAACTTGTTAGCAATAACTGTGAGTATTTTCAAAAATGAGAACCAATAACAGCGTTTAATTTGGACAGCAAACTTTTAACATAGGAAATTGTGTGTATGAGAGAGTTGTTAGATGCAAACATGTTCTCAGTTTTAGGAGTCTGAAGGTAACTGCCCACTACTGACGTCAGCTTTTTGGTGTTGGTGAGTTTTAGGTTTGTGAATGGTGGTGAAAAGGGATACTTTTAAACCTGGAGGTGTAGTGTTTTTCATGGATATTGAATATGGATAGCTGTGATGCTACTTTATGCTTATCTTGACAGTGCCTTATTAAAAGATGATAAGCAATAAAAGTTAATCATGAGAGGTTCTACCCTTGAATAACGCAATCAGTTATTATCTATGATAGATCTGAAGCACCAATTTTGCTTTTTATCTTGGGTAACTAGTTTTCTTGCTTTTGCTGTGGATTGACAGATACTGTTGTTAGCTTGAGCTCCAGCTCATGGATGTTGGGGCCAAAGGAAAAACATCCTAAGCCCAAAAGAGTTTATATGTCCAAAGGTCATATTAAGGCCAGAGATCACATTTTTAACCTTTGTGTCAGGGCCTCTTGACACACAAATTTGGGGACTCTGGCTGGCTGGAGTGAGATCTGTTCCCCGCAGCACAGTATCTAAAAATTCCCCCCTGGTGATCTGGGGCAGGAAATGGGACACACGGCCCACCAAACCTGGCAGACCAATCTCTACACCATAACTAATAGCAAAAGTGTTTATGTTTAGTAAGTTCTGTAAGAAAGATTTTCTATTAAAAGTTAAGAAAATGGTGAACTGCTAAAAAAGCTAATGCAGAAATATTTTATACGGTGAACCTGTCACTAGGAAGACATTCATTTATGCTTCATGTGCATGCATTTATTGAAGGGAAAATAATATGCTTGCCACACTTGTCATACAGAAAATAATGAGCTATATTGTTCATTAAAATCTAGTGTAGGTTTCTAGAAGCAGAACTTTTATTAAAAAAAAATTAAAAGACCCAAGCTTAAATCTTGCTTGAATTTAAGCAAGATTTAGTCACAATTGCTGTATGAATTTCCTACTTGCTGTACTAAAGCAGAGAGTTATAAAGAAATTCGGAAAGTTGTGAAAATGCACTTATCAGGACAGTTTTGTGATAGATACAGCTATGACCTGCCATGTAATCATTGAAAGAAACTAATCCAAAATGGCACGAATCTGAAATTTCCCAAAGGGACTGAAATGTTGAATGAAGGGCTTCAAACAAAGGGTTTGTTTGAAATGGAACATTTCAGTGCTGGCGGCTGTTTTAAGTGAATTTGGCTGGCTACTCAGATGAAGCAGAAAGTATTGAAGAAAAGCTGTCATATAGAAATAGTGACAAGAATAAGAAATATCTCTCTTGCATTGAATGATCAACTTTTACCAAGAAAGCAAAAAAGATGTCAGGAAGAGAATTCTAAGCACACAGTAGCTTCATGCTGCTAGTATGTCATACAACAATAACAAAAGTACAGACTATTGAGATGAACAAAAATATTTGTATTTTTCTTTGTTTAGTGTTTTCTCAAGTACTTTCCATATTTCATAACACTATTGAATAAACTGAACAACAGACAACAGTCGTGGGAGGAATAGAATTGATGTGTTATTTTGTAGGGAAATGTTGTAAAACAAAGGCAGGAAATATTGTTGAATATAGCTTAGGTAAGGTTTGAGGTATGAAGTGAAGATTTACTTAGCTCTAGGGAATAAATGCTGTTGAAGTAGTTGGTGCAGTGACAATTTCTGACTACTTAAAACCTGTTAAATTCAGAGAGCTAGCTGCTACAGGGAAAAAAATTAAACACAGACCTCAGTGAATGTGTGTTTAGGTTTCAGCCATCTTGAGGGCAATCTTGCATTGAGCTCCCTCCAAATTTGGTGTGGTCAGTTGATGATCACTGAAATAACACTGATACATAAAGCCAGTGTGTCCTTTCCTAATAAAAAAATGCACCCAAATTGGGATCTTGTCACAAAATGGCTCTGAAAGTGTTGCTTTTTGATTACCAGTGGAGAATGTGCATATTAGTTTTTTATGCTGAATAAATCTGGGGTTTTGTAGGGTTTCTAACAGATAAAATAGGAAATCACCTTGAAATTACAGTGCAGAAATTACCATTCTAAATCAAAGCTGATGATGTGAAGTAGGGCATTGGTTTAAATCCTTTTGCTTGAAAGTATTGCCTTGACAAAACCCTCTCAACAGACATTCAGAAGCACATTTGTGAATGTTTGCTGGACACTTGATTTAATACAAGTTGTGCAGTCTATAGGTTTCTGAGTTTGTTTGTGCAGCAGTTACTGCTTTCAAAGGCCTATGCTTTTGGAACAAATTGTTTTCAATTCTCAGCTAAATCTGAATCTTTTGCAAAGCAAATCAGCTCTGTTTTGATATTTCTGAGGGGTGTAATAATACAAGGAATTTGTACATTTTCCTAACAGTCACAGCGACATGATCATCTTTCCTGGAAAATCAGCATGGTGAGTTTGCAACAACAGAAGTCTGGTAGTATTTCTCAAGAAATATTGAATTAGCTCATGGTCTAAATAAATACTTGCAAAATGAAGATTAGAAACAAAGAAAAACCTGAAGCAGCTTTGCTCTGTATTTTTGAATTTGAAAGAGTGGATGATTTTAACACATCCTACATGTTAATTGTGTCATACCACAAGCAAAATGTATAAGAGAATGTGTATCCATTTAATTATTAATTTTCCTAATGTACACTTTCTGGTATTTTAATTAATTAACATTTGGGTGTCTATTTTTGTTGGGACCAATATCTAAGGTCTTCTTTGAATCAGAAGAAATCCACTAAATCCTGTTTCTAAGCTTCTAAAATTATTTTCCCTCTCCCACAGGTCTTGTTTTGTTTCTAAATTCTAGCAGCTATTTCATAGGCCATTTTTGACAGCAGTTGTCTTTTGTTTACCTAATTCACTTGTAGAGTTTTATGTGTAAATCTATGGCAAATACAGTGTTTTTCCCTGGCCTGCCAGCTTTGGGGAAAAGTGAATGCATCTGTCATGTCTCCCAGCCAGCCAGCACCAGCTTTTGACACTGCCATCCACAGTGGCAATTTTCCTTTATTGCTTCTACTGCATTGCTTTTCAGCTCTTGACTTCTGTACCTACAACTGTGCCAGAGATTCTACATGCTTTATACTGCTGTGGGTGTTCTACCCAGGGCAAGAGGAGCCCTGCCTGCACCCTCATCTAGCAGCCCTTCTCTCCTGTTTGGCTGAGAATCTCCGTGGGCAGTTCTCTCTCATGGCCTCCAGGAGCCCATGTTATTCTGGCACAGAACACAAACTAAGATGGCATGTGAATCATACCTGCTTGATAATGATTTATCTTACAGGTCACTTGATGTTTCTCTGAGTTTTTATGCTGCTGGAAAGTATCCTTGATATTAGTTCCTTGTCTTAAAATGAAATTGGTTTGTGAAAATTAGTTTTAGAATACCTGTTTTCCAGATCTAACAAGTGCAGGTGACTGGCAGGGCCACTCTTGAAATTATTCAGCTACATTCTTCTGTCAAAAGCTGGTAGTAAATAAGAACATCCTTTTAGGAACTGGTAGTACTGCAAACACATTGTATCTTCAAATAAGTGATGGAGAATGATGCTCTGGGTTTGACCTTTACCTGCTGTTTGGTGCTGAGTGCTCCCTCCATGTTGGTACAGCGAGTTGTTCAAATGACTCCACAGCCTTTGGGCTGCCTTCAGTGCAAACATCACATCAGCTGGAGCTCCTGCTCTGGTCTGAAAATGAGAGAAAATTGCTTTTGAAAGGATCTGTTAACTGAGCAGAACACAAGTGACTTGCAGAGGATAAAAGGTCAGTTTCAAAATGAGCAGCTTTCCCTCTCATATTTTACCCTGTTGGATCTTAAGTACTGCTAGGATAAAATGTTGAAAATAATTTTGGATTAACTGAAATTAACTAATATTCCTAGTCTAATGTAGGACTGTTTTCAAACAAATTGTATCAGTTTTCCCAAATTATCTAGTTCATATACAATAAACTGGAAGTCTTGTTTAGTGCTGAACTGTAAATGCCTGACATTCAGGGGCAGACACTGCATATCTTTGTACTCTGAGTTTTGATTAAAATGTCAGACAATGCTTTTAAGGCTGCTTTAGGATCTAAATTTCATAAGTGGGTGTCTTTAGTGATCCAGAGTTGTCCTTTGTTTTATATAGCATTTCCACCTAACATTTACCCACCTGATAAGCAGCTTTTCCTTCTCATGTTTACTTTGCTGGCCTAAATAAACAAAGCCCTCTAGCTCTTCTTATGAGATATCTATTTCTCTGACCTGTCCAGTTTCCAGTCTGAATTCATGGTCTTTGAGATGTGTGGTAACCCAGATGAGGTCTCACCTGTATTTTGAAAAGAAGACTTTTTATTTATTTGTCTCTGTGCTGTTTGCTGGAAAGGCTGAAAAAGAGTAAAGATTCCAATTATTTTTTCTCTGCTCCATTTTCTGGGGACTTTTTTTCTGTATTGTGGCTAATATGTTTTTGTGTGACTCTTCCTCAGCAATTCCTCTCAAGTTGCTCACTGCAAACATCTTGGTTATTGGTCCTCAAGGTATGACCTTGCACTTTAATTTAGTTCCATTTCTAATGCTGCTGTCCTTGAAGTCAGCAGGATTATCTGCCATCATCTTGTGATCCTTCTCTTCATTAATCCCTCCCAAATCTGAGTCACCAAGAAATCTTCCACAAATTTTTTTTATTGCTTTAATGACCGAATAAAAATTTAAGAAATTGAGTAAAATTGGGAAAGTCCCTCTAGTTAATCACATTGCCATGTCCCTATAGATAATTCCTTAATGAGGTCTTCTCCAGTATATTATTTATGCTGGTTTATAAAGCCAAAATAGACTGGGTTGCATTTGTCTTTACACCTGGGCTCAGCATAAGTCTGCCCTGCCAAATTAATTCACTATCATTGGTAAATGATTTCCCATTGATCCAATTATTCATTCAGCTAATATGACTAATTACCCTTCAACATTTTACTTTTACTTGTTATTGAGAGTCTATATGGGACCTAAAGATCCCATTCTTAAAGTGTTGTGGCTGTTTTTCACCAATATGGCATTGGTATTGACTTTACAAATTTGGTAGAGCTTGAAGCCATTCTCACTCAGTGTATGACTAGGTACACAACATTATTTTACTGTAGTTTCCACTTTACTTTGTCAGCCTTGGCTGCTTTGTTGTTGTTGTCTTACGCTTAACCAATCTCTTCTGCTGAAAACAGAAAAACAGAGACCCATATGATTTGCTTCCAGATCAAACCTAGATTATCTTTCATCTCCAATACACCCTCTTTTCTGAGCAGCAAGCTGCAGCTTTCCCAGGTTTCAATTTATTTATTTATTTATTTTTTATATGGGATGTGACTCATCTAGATTGTTGCAGTTTTCAATTTATCCTTATTTCTGGGCTTAAGAATGAGTTTTTTCTTGTTGTTGGTAAATATTCTGTTGAAGCTTTTATTATTTTTGTTTATACAGTTCATTCACCTAGGTCTCACTTTCCTATTTGCTTAGTGTTTCCAGGCCTTAAAGAATCCATTGCTAGAATACTTTGCTATATTTTTCTCTATCACTAGACAGAAAGAGCAATGATTTTTTGCTTAGTGTTTGTAGCTGTTTTCCCATAGGGAACATCATCTAGGTTGTCATACAACTGACACTAAATCTTTTCTAAACCATTGATGAGGTTTCTTCCTGTGCTTTAGTCTATCATACAATGCCAAAGGTAAAATTTCTCATTTAATCTTATTACTGGTGCCAGGGGATTAATGTCAGGTGGCACTTGTGGTGACAGTGAAAAGATTAAAAAATAATTCCATTAAACTTGTCTCCTGTATTTGCTATTTGAACCATTAATAAGAGGGATTACCCTCTTTATAGGCCAGGGAAAAATAAGCTCAGCATAATTGTCTTCCTAACCAAAGGCTTCCTTACTTCTAATACAGGAAAGATTATATTTCATAAAGATCTCTGATTAAGACATTCACTGTGAGTTTAGCCATGTTATGCTAATGGGAACGATCAACATAATAGTTCCTTCATTTTCTGATGTTGAACATTGTAGGCTTTTTGAAAGTGCATAAACATACTTAAAACATACTCTCGTTTCAAATTCCATCTTTCCTTATTGTTTCGATTATTTTATTTCTTCAGCCCAATTTATCAGAAGGGAGAAGATAACAAGATAAATTGATACAATAAGAGTAAAAAATATTTACAAAAATGATTTTTTTCTTTAGTAGTTTACCTACACTCTCATTTTTCCATTGCAAGGAAAAGTAGAGTTTTAAAGATTCTCCAGAAACTCTCAGACATTCCATGCAGGTTGACAGGGAGTAATTTATTATCATTTTTGTATCTTGGAAATGAAGGAGAAATGCATGGTTTGTGCAATGAAGTAGGCCCTAATTTGTGTTTTCCTCACATCCGTGCTGCTAAAAGAGAAGTAAAAAGATTCTTTCTTTTTTTAAAGGTTTGACCAGCACAATAATGTTCTGTATGTGTCTAGTTTCAAATACTTTGGCTCCCATTTTGCTGCATATCTCCATCAGACTTGTTTTGCTGGATTTCCTTCAGATTCTAATTCCTTGACTCCTCAAGCAGAAGCCCAAGTGAATAAAGGAGTTGTCACACTTTTTATATTTTTATAATTAATCATAATCTGTGTATTTCAAAATAGATACTCTGTGCTACTGTAGTAATGACCAGTAATTATAAATACTGTTTTTGAAAGTGTCTACATTTGTAAAAATCTCTTCTGTGATAGAATTTAGAAATTATTAACAAATGCTGAACTGCAATTCTAAATATTTAGTGGCATATTCTATTTTTCTTGAATAAAATTTAAGCCATAAGTTTTTCAATTCATCATTGGAATTTTGTTGGGAACCCTCATTGCCTGAGGAAGACTTAAATTCATAACAGAGTCAGCACAAGGTTAGCTGCCAGCCTTCTTCCTTTTCTGTTGCAAAGAAAATGTTATTTCATCACTGCTTAGGAGAGACTAATGAACTAGCACAAATATTAATTTTACATCTTTTTTTAAACTTCTATTGAGGAATGAGTAAGGAAAAAAATGTTTTTTTTCACACAGTGTAACACAGTAAAACTTCCAGCAAATAACTTTTGACTATTTTTTTTTTTAATCCATCAGATTCTAGGCAGAGTTTCTAGATAAGCATGTCAGTTACATTTTATCTCTCCTTTACCAGAACATCTGTTTCTCAGTTCTCAGTAGGTGTTTTATTTACCATGCATTCTGGCCTAGGCAAGAGTCCCCTTCCCAAGGATTTACATGACTGAAACTTAGACTGATGCGATAGTGAGAACAAATATCACACAACTTTTGTTATTGGAGATTATTTGTTCCTGTTTTAAAACCAATGTAATAAATTTGCATTTGTAGCTGTCTTCCTGAGATATGCTGTATATGAGTTTATTGGAAGGAATGTCTGGGGAAATATCAGGGAAGGGGGTAGAAACCCCCACCAGAAACTGAAACAATGAAAGGTGGGGAGAGATGTAAAGGAAGGCAGTGGGAGCCATCCATGTCTAGGTAAGGGCAATGGATCCATGAGAGAGGCTGAGAAAACTGCATAGAGCAGGAAAGGCTCCTGAATACAGAACAAGAAGGGCCAAAATGATTTGCTGTGACTCTGTTGGAAAATAGTTTACATTAGTTAATACAATGGAAATACAGTTCTAAAGTGTTTGCCTCTGTGAGCAGAAATAAACCATATAACTATTATGTTCAAACCAACTTTGTTTGAGATTTCGTGGGCTTTCTAAAGCTTGTGCCTTTAGAAATTCAGTAAGAGGGAATGCATAATGGATAAATTACTGGCTAATTTTGAGTAGGGAAATGTGAGGGAAATCTGTTGTGCTGTACCTTACTTCATGTTTGTGCTTGTAGTATGATGTCAAAGCAAAGGCAAGCCCATATTGTATGGGTTTGGTTGGAAACAACCTATGTAGAAAGAAAGTTAAAAAATGTTCATTCTCAGTTTTTCTAATAACTTGAAAAGCTTGTCTTTGAGGAAGAATGCTGACGGTGTTTCTGGTAATTGCTCATCTAAACCTATTCATAAATTTAAACAGCTTTTACTTAAACTACTGTTACTGTTAGGAAAGTGTTCCAAAATTTTATGCCACCTTTAATTTTCCATGTCAGTGTTTCAATGGCTGGTTTCTTATCCTTTGGTGGTGGACACTGGCATTTACTTGTTCTAGCTGTTATTCCCTCCTTATATTTATCCTCCTTGCTCACTTATTTTTATGGAAAATTTAATATTGTCACAACATTAGTCTTGGTTTTGCCACGTTCTGCAAGCCACACTACTTGGATGTAGTTTATGAAGTAGATTATGCCCTCCTATGCTCATAGCAATTGCTTTTCTTGGTATGTATTCCAACTTGAAGCCATATTTTTGAGCACAGGAGACCCAAGCAATATTTCTGACGTCCAGATGTGCTGTTTGAATGATATCTCACCTCTGACTTATACAAGAGTATTGATCTTCTTTACCTCTTCTAGAAATATTTTGTCTGATAAATTCAATATCCTTTTCTAAAGCAGACTTAGACTGATGATTCATAGTCACATAGACAAAGAAATATCAGTGATTTGCTGCAGATGGGAACTGGCTTTTTTTTTACAGGGAACTCCTCAGTCCTGAAATACACAATAGTGTATATTAATGCTATTTTAGTCCATTTTCTATGCATTAGATCAAATTTTTCAATTCCTCTTGATTTTCAGATCCTCTGTATTGATAGCACATTATCATAACCATTTTAATTAGCACCCTTGTCTTTGGGGCATTATTAGTGCCCATTTTAAGCAAAATTATATTCACAATGACCCCCGAATAACCTGTTCAACAATAGTTCTTCAGGCTGAGCAGTTGACCTTTCAGTGCAATCTCTTTTCCCTTGTCCCTTTAACCAGAAATCTCAATTTTGTTAGGCAGTGTATGTGTTTAGCATCATGCATTGGGCTAGGTGACTGATGTCAAATTAAACCTAAACCACTTCAGAATTTTCCTAGAACTTGATATCTACTTTAAGTCTGTGTTTTCAGTGTAGAACAGTAGCATAAATGAAAGAGAATTTGCTTCAAAAATTTGGTATTAATATTTGGTGTGGGATAAGAAAAGGTAAAGTGAATTACAGGAAAAGTATGGAACTGCAGGTGGCAGGGATCACGAGTCTGAGTTTTGTCCTCAAACAGCTGAAACTCTGAGTGATCTGGTGCTCCTCCAGAGCTGAGAAACCTGCTCCACATGCACAGCAATGGCAAGGTGGGCTGCTTGGTGGGTAAGGAAAGGGCTGTGGGCATGGTCTGTCAGACTTTAGGAGAACGTGGGACACTGTTTCTCACAGCATTCCCCTGGAGAAGCTGGGAGCCCGTGGCTTGGACAGGTGTTCTGTTTGCTGGCTATAAAGCTGGCCAGGCCCACAGTGGTGGTGAAGGGAGTTAAATCCAGCTGGTGGCCAGTGACAAGTGGGGCTCCCCAGGGCTCAGTACCAGCCCTGTTTGGGATCTTGATTGGTGATCTGCATGAGGCTCTTGAGTGCACCCTCAGGAAGTTTGCAGGTGGGAATGTTGGTGTGCTGGAGGGCAGGAAGGCTCTGCAGAGGGATCTGGACAGGCTGCATCGATGAGCCAAGGCCAATTTTGAGTTTCAAACAAGGCCAGATTCTGCACCCGAGTCACAACAGCCCCATGCAATGCTACATCCTGGTGAGAGTGTGCCCAGGTGGCCAAGAAGGACATGGGCATCCTGGCCCGTGGCAGCAGGACCAGGGAAGGGATCCTTGCCCTGAATTTGACACTGCTGAGGCCACATCTCAAATGCTGTGCTCACTTCTGGGCTCCTCAGCACAAGGAGGGTTTAAGGCATTAGATCCTGTCCAGAGAAGGGCAACATAGCTGGGGAAGGGTCTGAAGTATAAGTCTGATCTGATCTGTCCCTCAATAGATGGGGGACCTGGGGGTGTTTAGCCTGGAGAATGGGAGGTTGTGGACAGGTGGGGTCAGTCTCTTCTCCCAGGTAACAAATTACAGAATAGGAAAAAAAAAAATGGCTTAATGTTTGTATCAGGGGAGGTTCGTATTGCATGTTAGGAAAAATGTCTTCACCTAAAAGGTTGTCAGGCACTGGAACAGGTGTCCCAGGGAAGTGGTGGAATCACCATCCTTGGAGGTATTTAAGAGATGTGTAGTTGTGGATGGGGACATGGTTTTAAATAGTGGACCTGACAGTGTCAGGTAAACAATTGGACTCAATGATCTTAGAGGTTTCTTCTAACCTAAATGATTATATTCTACTCTCTGTGGTCATATTTACAGAAAATCTATTTCTGAGCTTTTCAGCCAGTTTATTAAAAGTTAATATTTCTCCAACACTAATAAAAGTTTGTTTTTAGATGTGCAGTGTATTGATTAGTCTGCAAGAGCAGTTATTTATTTCATTAGGTAGAACAGAAGGAAGTGATGTATAGAAATATTATTCACTAAGACTAGTCTCATAAGCTTACTACTGGTTTTTTTACAGCTGATATTTTCTTTTTTTTCAAGTCCAATGAGTTTAATAGGTTTTACTTACCCTCTCTGTTAGTGTTTGACTGTATTGTTTTGTTGTATTTCATGTAAACAGAAATAGCTAATACAAGTTACTATAATTACATACACAGCATGGTAAAGAGGGAAAAAGAAGACAGTCAGCAGGTAATGAGCCTTTCATAAGGTGTGGCAACATGAGGTTGCCTAATTCAGGCCAGGAGTGTGTTGTGCACCAGGCAGGTGTGTGTGACCTGGAGTCACACTGCCCCTCGATCTGGTTTGCTTGCATAAAGTTTAACTGAGCTTCTGCTGTGCCTTTGCTCACTGCAGGCTGCTGAACACTGGGAAATATAAAAAAGAAGAGAAGTGTGTTCATTGCAGAAGAGATGCTCTTAAGAATGTAAAGATCAAAAGGGTAGCCACAGTAAGCCAGCTCCATCTAGCCAAATATCCCACATCTGGCTGCAGCCAAGAAGCAGCTGTAGAGGGAAAAGTAGAAAAAGTAAGGAAGCAGCATGATGTTTTGCTGAATATTCCACCATCAGACTAATTTTCCCTAATCCAACAGCAATCAATTTGTAGCCTTTTGTTTGTTTGTTAAATGGGGGCTGTAGCATCCCTTGAAACATCCTGGCAGCATAAGTTTCTTACTTTCTCCTGTGACAACTTCTCTTGCAATTCAGGAATTGACATCCATTCTAAACAAGCTCATCTGCAAGGTATGGCAAAACTAAAAACAGCTGCAAGAGAAATTCAACCTTGGCTCTTATAATCCTGTTTGTATGGAGTTTCTTCACAGTCTGATGTGGATCACCACTGAGTGTTTTGTTGGGGAAGATCTACAGGGGATAAAAATCAAGGGAAGGCATGATGGAAATCTCATGCAGTGCAGAAAAATAGTTTTCCAAACTATTAATAAACTCCAGTAATTTCATGTTGTGAGGTCAAAACTAAGTGAAGATAGGAGCTGAGGTTTTACAGAGACCCTTGATTCAAGCTCTCAGATCTTCAAATTAGAAGACATAACAGCTATTCCTTCCCACTATTCCTGCCAAGAGTCTGAAACAGATTCGTTTTCCTTTAATGTAAATGCTTTTTTTATTTAGGAATAAAGATCTACAAGGCTATGGTTGAAATTCTATAAAGACAAATATTTTTAATTTAAGGAGCTAAATTCCTAGTGAAGCAGATAGGGTTTTGGCCTCTGAAAGAAAGAACTGGCTGCTTTTTAGCAGTGCCCCAGCTTTGATATTATTTCTCTAATGCCATCTGTATCCATGTTTCA
Organism: Vidua macroura; assembly: GCF_024509145.1. Classification (NCBI taxonomy): domain Eukaryota; kingdom Metazoa; phylum Chordata; class Aves; order Passeriformes; family Viduidae; genus Vidua; species Vidua macroura. The sequence goes on from NC_071579.1 coordinate 9,404,241, forward strand.
CTACTACTAATCATCATCATTATAACAACAATACTAAAAACCATATTTATTTGACATATTAATTTAGATTTTTTATTGAAAAGTTAGAAGGTTCTTTTTGAAACATAAAAACATAAATTTTTGGTGCTTATTTCTTCGACTTTTCCAGAATTATTCTAAATTTCTCCTGTCATGTAGAAAAATGACGGTAACACCAGAAATGAACTTTAGGGAATCTATTCATTTCATGGGAATTGTCAGTTCCTGTCCTCACCCAAACTTTCTTGAGGTCAGCTTGATTCTGCTCTGATGAAAGAGCAATAATAATTAAAAAAAATATTTGTAATTCATTTTTTAATCCATCTCAAAGTATGCTTCACTCTTTTCAGATTTGATGGGATAAGTTTCCACATTTTAGGCGACTGAAGATAAAGCACTTTTTTTAAGGACTCCTGGATTTTGGGGTGTTTTCTCTGCTGTTGGTACAAAACCAGCCTGTTAATTTAATGCTAGTAGCCAAAATTGAAGCTACTCGTGTTTCAAAACTGTATCTTTATTCAGGTGTTGATGCATCTGTGCTGCTTGCACATATCAGTGAGTTCATCCTCTCAGGACTGCCAAACAGAACCCAAGCATGCTCCTGAGTCTTTGAGGTGGAAAAATGAAGTTTTGAGGAATTAGAGACAACAGTGTGAGTTTTCCATGCTTTTGTCAATTAGGGATGATTTGAAGGCTGAGTTGCTACTGTGCCTTTCTTATGTTTTCTCATATGCAAATTTTAACACTTTGATTGGCACAGAAGCTCTAAGTTAGGAAACTTAAAAGCTAAGTAGGAAGGATTATGCTGCTCCAGGAATAACAAATGAAGTGTGACAGGGATGCACAATATTTTTTAAATTGCATGCAGCTAATTTGTTAATTACAGTCAAAACCAATGTTGCTAACTTAGTTTAAAATCCCCAAATAAATCTAGTATTTAGAGCCAAAATTTAATATATGATATTCATAAACATCATGCTGAAAAGCAAATCTACAGGATGTGGCCCAGAATTGAAGTAGGACTTGTTTCCCAGCCTGTGTGTAGTAGTCATTAGCAGTTACACAGAAAATGACACCTTGAGTCCATCCAAGAACAGCTTACCACTGTGCTAGGGGTGATCAGAACAGGGAATGAACTTTGCACAGGCAGTTTAGAGTCTGATACAGGCCAAACCTCACATAGCTGTAATGTAAAATAAATTAAAAAGACAGAAACAGTAAAGAAAAGAAAAAAAAAAAAGCTTTCAAACTCCCTGTTAATCTCAGTTTACTCCTGCTTCAGAATTGGCCAACAGAGGAGCACCTGATCTTTCTCAGCTTTCTTCTGGCTCATGGAGCTGTATGGAGGGTCAGGTTTGCAGGCAGCACTATATTCTTGTAATGAATTCAACCTGATGCAAATAAGGATACCTGAAGACCACCTGATGTCTCTAAATTTGGTTTTATTTCTGAATTGATACAACACTGCATAGCCCACTGAGAAGTTTTCAATTATTTCTTTACTCTGCCCTCACTGTACCTTTTTTCTTGGTTATCCTAAGCAAAGAACATTCACTCTTGTAGTGACCTCAGTTAAGTCATCCCTGACTTTGCTGGGTGATTTCTACAGGAAGTACTGAATTTCTCTTACTTTCTGATTGTTAATACATATTTCTTTCAGAAACTTGTCTCTAGTGGAGGTTAAACTGTAAATGAATAATACAAAGCCAGCGGCAGTATTGGAAAATATTAAATCTTGCCATGTGGTAATTTGGGAGGGGAATCATGACTGCTACTGTTTGAGATTCCTATGATTCTACTTTTCAATTTCACAGCTTAATGAAACAATCTTTCTTTATGTTTAATCAGTTCCTCTCATTCTGCTACGCTTTCTCTCCTGCAGTTCCCTTTACCACGGGAAAAGCTTCCAGAAAGTGTCTGCATGTTTGTCATATTTACAATTTAAGAGTCCTGTGTCAAAATGTCTTAAAAACTTTGACTTCTGTTAAGTGAACTTGTGCACAAGCTTGACTACAACTTAGTATTTTAATAGCTGCCCTGCTGTTCTAGAACCTACTCGTGCAATGGTTGTAATGTTAGGCTTTTTAATAATGATTTAATTATATTATTAACTTTGAATCCACTTTTGTTTTTCATATTTGAGTTTGACCACACAGAGGGATAGCCTTTAGCTCACTTTATTAAAATACTGTAGCATAGTTTTAAGGGTTTTAAATAGAAGAGGAAACTTTAAAAAGTATTTGGTACTTTTGAAATTGTGTTTTGACACTGGTCAAATGCCAGGTCCCCACAAAAGTCATTCACTTTTCTTCTGCTGAAGTTGAGCAGAGGAGAGGGGAAAAAATTAACAAAGGGCTCGTGAGCTAAGAATTGGGAGAAAACATTCTAAGGGCAAAACAGGTTCAAATTGAAAGGAATAAAGTAAATTTATTCTTAACAGAGTCAGAGGAGGATAATGAGAAGTAAAATAAGCTTCTGAAACACCTTTTTCTCCGCAGCCCTTCTTTGTTTCTCACTGACAGTGCAGGGAGACACAGTGTGTGAGTTTTGGGTTGTTTGTCACTTGAGATTTCCTTCTGTTCCCTCAGGGAAGAGTATTTTTTTCTGCTATGCCATGGGGTCCCTCCCACAGGCAAACAGGATTTCCCTATGTACTGGAAACCATGACCAAGATAAATGTGGCTTTTCTGCATATAAGACCAATCTAAATTTATTGCCTTTCCATTCAGGGATTAGAAAATATATTCTGCCTTGAAGTTTACTCATATGTCAAAATTAGAAAAATGTTCATACCATAAGAACTCTAATTTCAGGCAGACAGTTGAAATAGTTACGTGACTTATGTCAGCCAACCCAGCTTCTTTTCCAAAGCCATATCCTAGGCAAAAATGAATATATTTTCTGCAACAGATTGAATAGAGATGTTACTTTTGGTGAACACAAATTCAGTGGTCTTGTTTCACTTAAATTTCCTAATGATCTGCTTTTGACTTGAGAAAAAAAAAATCTATACTGATTTATTCTTTGTGAAGACTGCTGCATTTTTAAAGTTGAAATGCAGATGCTGTCACCCTCTTCTCAATAAAAGTCATGCTTACAACCCTTATTTAAAATATTTTGGTTGCCAATATTAAAACCTGCCTATTTCTAAGTGATTTGGGGGATTTTTATATTTATTCTTTTATTACATGCTGTTTAGGTGATCCAATGAGTACAGTGAAGTAACTAAAGAACACACTAAAATTAAGCCTATGCAGAGAACAATTTATTTCTTGGTTTTGGTAAGAGCAAAATGAATTTTCAAACTAATCAAGACTATGGGATCTGGGACTAGAAAAATGAGGGAAGGGATTTTCTTAAGCAATATACTTAGCAAAAGGTTAGAGATGAAGTAGTACTAGAAAGAAATTCCAGAGCTGAACAGCAATGACTTTTATGGTAGACCAACAAAAAATTGCTGTTAATTAAAAAGAGGAGAACTCCATGAAAACAACATTACTTTAATCTGTTTTCATATTCAGAGCTATTGTAGTGTATTATAAATTTTCATTACAGTTTTATTGCTTTGCCATTATACCTGTTCTTCAATTATCATTCCTTGCTGCTGTTTAGACATCCAACTCGAGCACTGCTGTGCTGCGTAGCTACTGATCATGCTTCTGTTTTCCCATGTAGAAGAGCATTATTCCTAATTAAAAATAAGATTCTGAAATTGCTGTAAAACTTAAAACATTCTTCTTTCTCTGCCAAAAGTGCCTATAGCCTGGGTCATGTGCATTTTAAACTGAGAGACCACGAATGGCACAATGACTATTTCAGGAAAAGAAGTCCTTCAGATTTTCTTTCTTTAAAAGATGTGTGTCCTGTTGAAGAGATGGCATTTGTGGTGTGCTCTTTGGCTGCCCTTTTCACTGTGAGGGTGAGGAACGATCCCTTGGAGTGTTTAAATAAGCTGTTGTGGACTCTGCTGTGTAGCTTTATTGCACCATTTACCAGGCAGAGGTGGCTGCAGCTGCCTGTCTCTTCAGATGGCTCCCTTGGAGATTGGCCTATCATTACCTGAGGCAGGGGCACAAAAGGGTGTGCTGAACCTCCTTTTTAGTATTGCTCAGTGTGGTCAAACAGGGGCTAGCTCAGCTGAACGAGGACATCAGGGAGGTTAGAGCAGTGTTATTTCTGGTTAAAGGCAGGGCAGGCAGACAGGCTGTGGGCCTGGAGTGCTGTGCAGAGAAAAGGGAAGGTGGAGAACATCCCTGTGAGGGGCATGGGCCCTATGGCTCCTGCAGGTCTGCACCTTGCCGAAAGTGCAGCCCCAATGCCACTTGCCTACTTTTTAATTTTGCCCTCCCTTTTTTTTTTTAAAATGCAAGTTACGTTTTGAGAACTTCCCATGGAAAACAAAACAAAAGCACAAGATACTTCCCCTTCCTGTAACAAGTTCAATTTTTTGTTTGAGTTGTTGTGAGGATAATTCAGCATTTTCTGTTACTGCTGCTCCCATCTGTCCTTTTAACCTCTTTAGCAAGCTTCCAAAGGAAGGTGGATGCTTGCGTTCCTCAGAAAATGCTGAAATTTGTGATCATCAAAAAAATTGTTGTAACCTACAAAGAAGGGTTTAAAGTAGGTTTAATTTATCATAAATATTTGGACTTTATGAAAGCTAACAATTATTAAAATATTGACTTGATTGTATTTAACACTTGTATTTTAATTCATTAAGTCCAAATTCTTGTGTTATGATGATTATATCAATAAAATGAATGCTCAGGAAAATCTCTGGGCAGGTTTCTGCAGCTTGCTCTGTAATCCTGAAGCTGCTTGGTTTGAAACATCCATGACAGAGTCAAAAGCAGCTTTAACTTACCTGCAGGGTTAATTACCTTGAGGAGACACCTGAGCCAGCCCCAGCACTGGAGAAGGTGTTCAGCCTGCCCTGTGGAAGCCAAGGCTTTCTCCCTCTCCAACAACCAGGTTTTTAGAGAAACAGCTTTATGAGAATAAAGTGACCAGGTTTGCTTACAATTATATTATGCTCACCACTGCTAAATTTCTCTCTTGAAACTGTTATGCTCTATTCTAGTCCAGCTTAAATTAAATGAGGGAATGGTCCATTGGGGTTCTTTGCCTCTTTTTATTCCAAAGAGCAAAGAGGGGAATGCCATTTGCACAGCTTTAATCTGGGACCTTGTCTATGGTTGTGCAGGCTTGGACTAGACTCTGATGTTGTTTTACAACTCAGCTGAGATAACGTCTGTGGCACTCCAGTGTGGGAGGGGTAAAGTCAAAGTCTACCATCCATGAGGACCTTGGAAGGGTGTACTTGTTTTCTCTATCATTTTGAAGGATTCATTTGCACATGCACCCCTCCATTCCCCCCATTCCTGTGGTTTTTGTGTCTACCAAGTTTTCCATATCCTGATTTTTTTCCTTTGTACTGGATATATTTGTTGTACTGACAATTCTTAATATTTGCTATTTTTTTCTTTCAGGAAGCAGGAACCTGTCCTGATCCTTAACTAATTATTTTAGTGTTATTCTTGTGGTCATGCAGAGATCTTGAACTTCTGATGTAGTTTTTTCTGCTGGAAGCTCAGCTGCAATATGTTTTTCTGTTCCCCCACATCTTGAACTGTGCTATGGTCATGCTGGCCTGTGTATCTGAGGGGCTGAGCAGCTGAAAGAATTTCCTGAACAGTCAGGTCATAAGCATCCTTGGGAAACCCCATTCTGGCATATTAGATTGGCAGGGATGGAAGTGAGTACTTCCTCTTTGCTAGTGAAATATTTGCAAGCAAGATTTGCTGCCTTTTTTTTTTTTTTTAAGGGAGTGATTTCAGTCTCTAAATCTAATCCTGTGGGGTTTTTTAATTTGCAGTCAATGTAAGCTTACTTGTCCTCTTTCTTGAAAGACTATTTAAAGCCAAAGAAGGTCAATAATGTGGTTTGGGATGTGAGAATAGGTGTTTTAGTCTAAAAAAAGCCAGCTCTCTAATTCAAATAGTGCCTGGGGATAAACTTCTCACAATACACGTTACTCCAAAGAGAATGTACACCATTAGTGGTTTTAGTGGTTGAATTAGCAGACTGACTGTATTTCCTATGCAGCCAGCTCAATAATGTGCTGGAATGTGCATCATGCTTTGAAAGCTAATTTGGTTCTACAGTAAAATAATGTGAGAGATTTTTCCCTTGCATCAGGTTTCTTTATGCTGCCATATATACATTTTAAGATTCCTTTTTTTATTTTCTTAACCCAACCAAGATAAATTAATTTAGTTCCACCAAAGTTGCCACAGCTGCATAGAATCCCACTCTTTAAAGGTTTGTTGCTGTCAGGGAGGCCTTGACAATATAGAGAATTGATCTTTTGTGTAGAAATCACGTATTTTCTGCAATGTGTCAAAGTAGTGGATGAACATTTTAATAGCATCATTTTTATTATAGGTGCTCTGGAAATTTTGTCTTTGTAAAGTTCCTGATTAATTTAGATATGGTGGGTCAAAAACAGTACTCACAAACTTTTGAAGACAACATAGCAATAAGAATAGTTCTTATGAATATTCAGATGTTAGTCCTATTATGTTGTTACTCAGGCAAAAGAATTAGATATTGTTTAGCAATTTTTTAAGCATTTATAATTGGAATGTACTTATAAACATGCAGTTTTCTGACATCTGTTCAAAGAAACAATTAATTTTTATAGCAGAAATTGCACCTAATACAAGTGTAAAGCTCACAGAAAATGGTTCCTTGTTTGCTGAAACTCATCAAGTCAGCTATGAAAATGGCCTGAAACCAATCAGCTTCACTGTTTTGAGCATCCCCAAGAATGTTCTTTTTCAAGACCACTCAGTTTCTTCTGTTGTGTCAATTTAGTTGCTAAATCATAGTTCTTTCATGCATGGATACTTTGTCTGGTAAAGCAAATGAGATCTCAAACTGTAAACTTTATCCTGTCACTCGGCTCCTACATGTGTCTGGAGTAGCTTTTCCTCTCCTGAAGCACCAGTTACTCATCCGTGTTCAAGTGATTGCCTGGCTGCTCCCTGAGCACTGCCCAGGCAGTGCTGCTCCTCACTGGGCACCTGGCCATCCCTGGCAGACCACCTTAACACAGCTCAAGAGACAAAGGAATTTACTGAAAGTTCAGCTTGGATTCACTCACTGCAGTACAGGGCTGAGTTTGCAAACCAGTCTCTTTGGGCTTGATTGTGTAACCTGGAGCCAAGTGCGTGTGACTGCTCCCATGTGCTGGCACACTACCTTCCAGTAATCCCTGTTTTTTTCCTGGTGTGATAGAAAAGAGAGAAATATTGGTTTAAACTTGTCTATCTCTATGATGACACTGCATACTGAATCCTTTTGATGACAAACCTTCACTTGTGTGTCTAAATGAGCTGTGAAATCTTCTGAAAATGTGGCTGCAGGTTCTGTGTTCAGTGAAAGTGTGCACAGCAGCACAACTTCCAGCTGCTGCTGGTCACTTCCACCCTCAGCCAGTAGCACTGCCTAACGACTGACTTGTGGCAAAAGACTTCTCAATGAATCCTTTGACTGTTAAGGAGGATTAAATATTAGATTACTTAATTGTAGAATATTATGGTAAAATAAAAGCAGCCTTTTCATAAGTAAATGGCTGAATATACGACAGTTTTCCTGGCAATTTTTCTATGACTGTGGGACATATGAGGAAAATTTTTGGCTGTGCACTGAAATGACTGGGACACTTCCAGTGCATTGGAAATCTCAATTTGTTCATCTCAATATCATAATAAAAGCTGGAGCAATCACTGAGAAGCAGACTTATATGGTTCATGGGGGTGATTTTGTTTTTCTTAAGAAATGGAGGTACCAATCTCTCACATATGAGGTCCCTCTATATCAGTTTGGTGGGTTAAATTTTATCATGATTGAAACTGTGACAAGGATCATAAACAGAGATAAATATTATACTTATTTTTATATATTTTTTTATGTTATACTTAATTTTTATATTTTTAAAAGCTATTTTTGTTACCTAATCTGCATAATTTAGTCTCTATAGTAAGAGACTTTTCAAATAATGTCGAGATCATCTATGTGTTCTGAAGGAGGACGGAGGCTTTAGCTTCAAAATATTCAGACATTTAACACCTATTTTCCTGTTTACTCAGTGAGGTTTAGGCTCCTGTTTATTGCCTTTTCTGAGTTAACTTGCCCTGGAATGTCTTTAGCAGAGCAATGACAACTATATACAGTTAGCCCTGCCATCTTTCTACTGCATTTTCAACAAGCATGTTCCTATAAAACAATGAAGTGGTTTCTTTATAAAGGACACAGCTCATCTATGTAGAGTTTGAAACCTGAATTTGTACTTGCATTTCATCGACTAACGGTTCCACTTCAAAGATTTGTGTTTTAGAAAGAAATTACATATAAATCTAAAAACCCCAAGTCCCTCTGCAACCTCAAATGAATTAGGAAAGAGTTCAAGTGTACATAACCATTTGCTGTGCAGATAGATATTCAGATCTAATCATGAAATATTAGCTTAATCCGGTGCAGATCAAATTTGGCAGTTAATTTCCCTAGTACAACATTAGAAAAAAACCCAGCAAAGCCATACAAATCAGTTTTCTTTTAAGTAAAATAATTTCACTATTTGAGGTAAAATTCTATTAAATCCATTCTGAAATTTTATGTACCAATGAGGCTAAGGATTTTTTACTTCTAAGGTTGGTCTAGATTTGGTATCCTTGTCCTTCACCTGTACCACATAGGTGTGCAGTGATGTTCAGATCCTTTCCTTGCTCTAGTCTGCTTTATTTCAGTATAAATTCTGCTCCTGGAAGAACTGTGCTTTACTGACCTGACTGTGTCAAGTTTATGGTTGGACTCAATGATCTTAGACGTCCTTCCCAAAGCAAACATTTTTATGATTCTGTGATAAAAAGTATTGAAATATATAACATATTTTAATAGCTATTATAGTGGTAGAAGGCAAAACAGCCTATTTTTTTCATCCATGCCAGCTTCTCTCTTCTCCCACATGAAAAAGCAAGACTCTGTAGAGCTTTTCTTCTTGAAAAACAGTGACAGATTCTATAATACAGATAAAATGTTTACACAATATGACTTGCTTATCAAAAGTACAGGCATTTATGAAAAGCAAGAGTCTTAAGATCTGTGTTGCCTCTGGGTCTAAACCTTCTTAGTAATTTTCTTCAAGTTTTTCTCTTTTAGAAGCTTGCCCTATGGCTATAAAGAACTGTTTTCTTTCTTTGATTCTTAAGGAATATTCATCATGCCTTGCATATTTTTGTTTACTGCTATGCCAGGCATTTTTGTCTTTTAGAGGAAAGCCATATGTTTCTTGATTATGTGGCTCCTATGTAAATATCAGCAAAATGGTTAAAATGTTGCCTTCCATATTCTTACACCCTTGAATTAAGCTTTATATTAGCTCACTAAAAAATAAAGAGCTTAAGACATAATTTTTTTCCATGGATCTTCCCAGTATTTTTTGTTTTATCATCTGTGGTGCAGGCTTAGTGCAGTGGATACAGCTGACATCAGATTCCTGGTAAAACCTGTACATCAGGACATTCTTTATCATGATGGTAAACAGAATTCTTAATGACAGTCCCAGTGAGACGAGTATTCTTGAGTCCCAGAAAAAAGTACTGATTTATAATGAGGTCAGAATCTAACTTTTGCTAGAAAGATTCTCAGTTAATTCCTGATGTGAGAGTCTCAGCTTTGTGAGAGACTTGGTTCCTGCAAGCAACTCCTGCATCATCTGTTGCCACAAAAATTAATGAGAGTTATGTGTCTAGTGTAGAAGGTCTATTAGAGTCTTCCTTTTCAGGTGGAAACCTGGTTACTTTGGAAGAAGTTTTATAACTTTTAAAAAATATTTTGAGACATATTTTCCACCTGAATTAGCTTTCCACAATAATTTCTATACAATTCTATTGATTTACTTCCTCTTCTTTCAAATACTTTTGAAGAATTCCTCCCTGGCACCATTGCTTTCCTGGTCAAGAGGAGTAAAAATATGCTTGCATTCAAACACAAAGACTATTGCTTATTTTGTTGGAAATGTTCTTATCTGTAGCCTGATTTTCCCAAGTAGATGACAAAGGCCATTCTCTACAGGCCAAAAGGATTTTTTTGCAAAGTTAAGTAGCTGCTGTAGTTGTGGATATTTCCACGTGAGGATAATTTCCTGAAGAAGCCAGAAGTGAACTGTCTGCACTGGAGATAGAATGCCTGTTATGCCACATGGCTGATCTCAGAGTCAGTAGTGTTGGCTCTCCAATAAAGAACAAAGAGCTGCTTCATGCGTTATTGCTGTCAAGGTCACCGTTCCGGCAAAAACTGGAGACTTTTTAGCAGAAACTACATCTATAGCCCTACTCTCTATTTGGTTTTCAATTTCATTACAAGTATCCAATTTTTCAGTTTGGCATTTTGCTCAGAAAAGAGGTACAAAGAAGTACTTTATGTGCTTCCATACTTGCTTCTTTCCTTCCCCTCAGCCTCACTGTTCCATTGGTGGAGGTGGAATTATCCAAAATGGAAGTTAGATCTTCCCCCAAAATGTTACATTGAGTTTCATGACCATCACATGAGGTGAAGTTCAGAAGCTCTTTGAAAGTTTGTTTGGCTTTTTTTTTTTTTCTTTTGAAAGGAATTATGTCCTCAGGTCCTGATAATCTAATTTACTGTGCACCAAGAGTACTTCTGCAACTACAGAAACCCAAAGACTGGCTGCTGTGTGGGTGTAACGACTTCCCAAATTATGATCAGGTCTTGCTTTCATGAGAACTTCACTTGGCAGTGGTTTTTGTTTTGTTTCTCAAGATAGTTAATCCTAGTAGTCTAATAAATAATTTATTGTGTCCTATTGAAGATTATGGGATTTTTACAGTAAAAGTTATTGAAGGAATTGAGTCCCGAGAGGTTGTTGCCCACAAATATTGCATACTGAAGATATTGCAGCATATCTAGCTGAGGATACAAAATGGTTTTGATTCTGAAATAAGTGGTAGCACAAAAGGAAGCCAAAACAAAAAGATACCAGCCAAGAAATCACTATTAAAAATAAAGCCTGAAGTTCAGCTATGTTGTTTTTTTTCTTTAGTGAGTCAATCTCTAACTGATTTTAATTTAGCAGATAAATATGCTAGAGGAGAATATTTCAGAATGTAGCCTGTGGTCAGGCTTTTCAATTTCTCCCGTATATTCTGTTGTACTTTACAATATTTACCCCATTTCAGCAGACATCAGAAAGGTTGCACAGTCTAAAGTCAGAAGGTGAAATTGCTCCTGACTTTTCTGCTGGTCATTAAAAGTTGCTTCTAATGTTGTTTGTTTGGAGATGTCTTTATCTCTCTTACTTGCTTGAGTCAACCATTACAAATTTTAACAAGAAATATTTTCACTAGCACTATCCAAGCTAATACAACAACCCCTCTCCCTGTATTTATAGAGAAATAACTGATGATTTTTCCCTTCTAGGCAGATTTTTCCCTTCTAGTTCTGGGCAGGAAGGTAAATAAATAGTCTGGTTGCGTTAAAGATCCTTAGCAGTAGATTTTGTGCAAGGATTTGCACTCTGTTAGCAAAGAACATGAATAACAAGCTAAGTTGTGCCCTACAATAGCTAAATAAAAGCAGCTGAGCTGCTTGGGCAGTTCCTTAAAATGCCACGTAATACATAGTTGCATGTTTTTTCAGCCTGGGTACTATCCCCTTTGTAGATTGAAAGTGGATTTGCAATCTCTCATGGGTGTTCTGGCTCTTCAGTGAGGTCAGGATTTCTAACATGTAGATGGGTAGTAGATTTTGCTTTTATTGCATCAGAAATCTGCTTCTTTCACTTATTCTTTTTACATTGTTCCATTAATTTGGGTGCTCACTTCCTTTAATCTGTGTGTAACTGTCCCACTTCCAACCTCAGCTGTTATTTTTACATGAGATCAAGCATGGAAGAGTGTTACTGGTACCTCATCTGATTGGTACTGTAGATTTCATTTATATTGCTTTGTCAAAAAGAGACTGAATCATTTCAGAGGTACCCTCTAAAAAGCTTTAATTGGTGGCAATTTCTGTTAAAATAGTTGAAGTCAGGGCACTAGAGTGTCCCCTGATCTGTGACTTTATGAGACAGCGAGACTAACAAGAGCTATTTTTGTGAGAATGATATACTTGCTGTCAAGTCTTCACACATTTATCAGTGAAATGCTTTCAGCAAGGGATGTAATTTATCTGCTGCAATGGATTATACCTTTAAGAATAATTAGCAGATAAAATTTTCCCTGGTTTTCAGTGAGAATATTTATGTCCAATTCTTGTGAGGTTTTGCATCTCTTACTGACCTAAAGCAATGCTATGGAGGTTACTCCCTACAGAAATATTCTTATATTTCACAGCTATACTAGTGATTTCTGATTTATGTGAAAAAATAACTCTTGATCTGTACATCAACCTCCTGCTCTGCTAAACAAGAATGTGCAGTCCAGCTTTTCTGATTTCTCAGAGTTTGCCTTCATTTCTGTGTTACTGTGAATGAGGAGCTATTGTTCCTGAAATAAGAAATAGAATGGGAAATAAGATTGCAGCCCCTTATGCTGCTCAAAATGCTGAATTTGTAAAATTTTCTGGGAGAGAATATAAACCTGAGATTGTAAGGGAAGTGCAGAAGGAAAAAAACATCTTTACCTGTAATTTTACAACGTTCTGCTTACTTTAAATACACTTTTATGTATAGTACTACTAATTTCCTTGTCTGGTTCTTCTGCCTGCTATGGCAAATAAGATGAACATTTTCTGGCTACATCTCTGAAGAATAGGAGGCAAACTCTTGAGTTTTGATGTTTAGTTATTTTGGAACTAGTAGTACCAAGTATGGACAGAAGTGGTAGTAGAATTTTCCAGCACTTATAAGAGGAAGGGAACCTTGTACAGGAGGTACAATACAATAAATATTTAATTTTTTTGTAAGTTAGATTGCCTGTATTGTCTAATAGTAAGTAGTTTCTAGTCAAGATAGTCAAGCAAAATTAAAAATTGTCCAATTAAAAAAAAAAAATAAAAAAAATCAGGCTTTAAAAAATTCCGTAAGTTATACAACTTGGACAGGTAAAAATTCAGGAGTTTTCTTTAGCAATTACTTTGTCATAGTGTCTTTAACAAAACCTATCCAACTTGTGATTATTTTAAAACTATTCACATACAAATAACATTACTTAAATACATCTTTAAAATTAGGTCTTGTGTTAAACTGAGCTTTCACTTTATATATGTACATCATCTATATCACTTCTAGAATTTTTTCTATTGCAATAAGCTTTAGGATGTCAACTTCCTACCTTCCTGAAATCAAGTTTGAGTTGCTAGAATTTCCTTCAGGGCAGAAATACTGGGGTTTTAAACAAGGTTTTCATATTGCTATGTGCACTTTTTTCATGTAATATGTGAGGGAGTAAAATGACAAAAATTGGTGGGAAATTGTAGCTTTTGAGAAGAATCCTTCTAAAAGTAAGTTTTAAACATAAACATTTTGACTATTGTGTTTATTTCTGCATCCCTGATTCAAATGTAGGTTATGATGTTTTATAAACACATTTGCAGCCACTTATGGCACACCTGACTTACTAGACCTTCCTTGTAGTGTTTGTCAAACTGTTTCATTCTAACATTTCACTCTCAAAATTCACTAATTTAAAAATACTTAGATATGAAAATTTAAACGTCCCAGATGATTTTAAAATGCATTAAGAAAACCTTTAGCAGAAAACATTGCATGATTTGTCTAGAAAATGACACTACTGTGGTAATAACACAATATCCTTTGGAAGCAGTCAGTTCTGTTGCTGGAGAGAGAAGAACAAAAAAAAAAACCCAGCATATGTGAGCTGGTTTTGAAGAAAAAACTCTTTTGATGGAAAATTCTGGTGGGTACAGGATGATAAATGATTTCAGTCTCTCTCCTGATATGTGCTTATCTCAAGCTCTACAGAAAAATCTTGACTAGGAGCAGTCAGGGAAAGCAGAGTGTTTGAAGCCTGGGGAGGGACAGGAGTAGCTGAATGCTGATTTGCAATGCTTGTTAAGCCCTCCCGATACGCCTGCCCTTAGGCTAAAGCAAACTTCCACTGACACTAATGGTATTTGGTCAGCAGCAGGCTACAAGATAAAAGGTGCCATGTACAAGACGCTGTTTGCTGTTATTTAAATCCTTCCTGCTGTTGGACAGACCTGGGACTTTTACAGGGCTCTTGTGCAAACAGCATAATTGAAGCCATTAGCATCTCTCAGAGGTGGAAGTAACTAATATTTCAGAAAATGTCAAATTGTCGTGAATGTATTTCACAACAAATGAGTACTTTAAAAAAAAAAAAATTGGATCTACAGATTGTCAGAGTGAGATGAAATTTCAGGAATAAATTATAAAATACCAAAAGAAAGAACAAAACATTGGTTTTTCCCTCCACAGGAATAATTTGGATTTTTACAAATATGTATGTCTGCATGCTCAGTGTTCAGTGTGTTTTGACTCTAAGTGTGTTATAGATAGAATTGATGTCTTTTCTTGCAGGAGAATGTGAGAGAATTTTTTTCTTAAACGTGGTGCCATCCAGCTCAGGAACTTATTTCGGTGACAGCCAGTTGCTTTGCTCTTCCTGACTTTTCTTTTTTAATAAACGAATTTAATGTTATCAGATGTCTTAAAATGCAATTGACAGTACTTCAAGAACATAGACTTGTTACTTTTTGTCATAAATTTGGCTAGATCAAAAACTGTCTTTTGGGATTACTAGAGTATGAAATATTGCAATGTGAAGAGCAGAAAGATTGTTGTCTCCTGTGACAAGCAACAATATTGTTGTTGTTGTTGTTTTCTGATATGTATACAACTCCTACAGCATTTTATTCTGCCAAGGATTTTGAAAAGCACAACATTTTGAAAATACTTGTTCCCCAACAAATGAAAGCATTTAGAATATTTGTTTATATAAGCCCTGGAGAAAATGTTTGTTCCAAAGCAACCCTGCTCCTTCTTGTTCTTTTCTGTGAAAAGAACTGTGATACTTTTAAGATTTCTCTCTGGGAAACTGAAATCATCTTTCGAAAGCCCAGATGTATAATTGATATGCTTGGATAAGTAACTATGAATGTCCTCTTTGATAATAGAGTGATTGACAAAATGGTCACTGCTCTTTTAACTTGAGGTAAGCCAAGAAAGCTGTATCCAAGGAAAGTGCCTAAGGGACTCAGAATTTCTGGTGACATGGGATAGAAACTCAGTAAACCTAATTAAAAGCATTTTCTGGAAGCAAGAGTCTGCTACTTGCTCAGATTTTTAGCAAGAGTTTTGAAGCATTGCTAACGTTTTCAGATTTCCTTACTATGCCAGTGGAGAATGATGTGATTTGCATCCTTTTGTTTCAGTCCTGCTCACAGCTGCACCCTGAACAATTACCTTTAGGAGGAGTTTAAACTGCAGAGCTGCAGCAGCAGCCCCAGTCTTGCACTCAGACAGGAGGGAAGGCAGGTTGAGAAGGTGATTCCCAGCACATCAAGAGCACCTTCTTAAAGAAACTGATCCAAGTTAAAGGAGAAACCTCTGACATTTTGTCCTTGTTCACGGAGGTGCGACTTTGCTGAGGAGTGCAACTAAATCTAACTCCCATTGCACAGCCTGTTACATCCTCTTAGTCTCTCAAACAGTTATCTGGAAAGCCACAGGGAAAGGCAGTGGTTTGGAAAGAGTACAGCTGTCAGTCAAAATCCTTTTCTCTGTTCCATTCCATGGTTAGGGACTGAGCATGAAGGAGAGAAATGCAGTCAATGCAGGGCTGGTGCTAAGCTCTGGGAGCAGTGTCCTGCTGGGGCAAGCCCTTGGCACAAGGCTTGGAAGCCCATACTGTGCAGTAGCCCACAGATTTTTCTTAGAGGAATCAAAGCAGATTTCCAAAAACTTCTGCTTGGACTGTAGCTACACCTACACAAAACATTTTGGCTTTGACAGAACAGCCTTTTCTGAAGGCAAAGTATTGATTCTGCACTTTGGTCACAACCAGCCACCCCACGTAATGCTCCAGGTTGGGGCAGAGTGGCTGGAAAGCTGCCCAGTGGAAAAGGTCCTGACAGTGCTGGTCAGCAGCAGCTGAACAAGAGCCAGTGGGCAAGAAGGGTGATGGAGTAGCCGGGGGGGGTCAGCATCTTAGCCCAACAAGGTGACAGGAATCAGTCTCAGGTTGTGCCTGGGGAGATTTGGATTTGTTTTGCCAGGGGAGACCATGGATATTAGGAGAAATTCCTTAATTGAAGGGGTTGCTGAGCACTGAAAGTGAGCTGAGCTGTCCAGTGAAGTAGGTGGTTTGCCACCCTGGAGGTATTTAAAGACGTGTAAATGTGATGTTTAAGCACATGGTTTAGTGATGGATTTGGCAGTGTTAGGCATATCCTTGGACTCGATGCACAACAAGGTCTTTTCTGACCTAAATGAATTCAATGATTCTGACCGAGTTCTGAATTCCTGTTGTGATTGGCTCAGATGAGATGGTATTTTGGTTCTTTCCAGTCCAGCAGCTGCTTTCATGGAAGACTTTTGATTGTGCTAAAGAAACCTTCAGCAAACATTTGGGGAAGAATTTTGCCAAACTTTAGCAGCATGTGGACACAGTAATTGCCATCTATGAAGTCTGTTATTTTCTGTTCAGCAACTGGATTCTGTTCTTCTCTCCTATCTTCTTCCTGTACACAGATTGTTCCACTTCTTTTGACCATTCTTTATTACCGTTTCTCTCCCTCTCTGCCCAAACACTTCTTTTTCGTAGCAGGCCAATATTTTCTGCTGTCTTTGCTTCTGCCTAGTGGAGGAATTCCCAGAGTGCTGCTCTGACACGAGATATTCCATCAAGGAGCCTCTGAACCTAAAATATTCAAGTGTTTACAGCACTGTCTTTCCAGGCATGACACAAAGTATTTCCAGGCAAAAACCGAATATACACAACCATGCTTCATCTCAGCTGGTACAAGACAGGCACTCCAAATCAACTACCACTTCCTAAGTGGAAAAAAAAAAAAAAAAAAGGAAAAAAAGGTGCACAGTCCAGCTCTCCTCTGTGATGGTGTACATTGGCACATCACTCTGCCTTTTGTTTTTCACTACCCATGCCAGATCCTTTCTGCTTCAGAAATTTCCGAGGGAAGAAAAATCTTTTAAATAGAGAAGATGTGTATTTCCTTTCCCTTCATATTCACTTCTCTAGTCACAGACACTCTCCAGTTGTGTTGTGCAGCTCTGCCCCTGTGTCTACTTAATGTCAACAAACCTGTCTATTTCAGAACACCCTTAGAGCTGCTGTCCTTAAAAGTACTTTAATTAAAGATCATCCTCTTTCTTCCTTCTGCTGTGTTCTGCTACCTCACTAGTTTCCATGAGCACTTACTACTGCTCACTACTGCTTTAAGTGCTGTTTTTGAATTTGGTTGTTTTCCTTCTCAGTGCCTCAGTGTGCTTTTGTGCTGTTTTTCTTGTCTTTCATGCTGAAGTGCTGCAGGATGACCTTGCTCTGTGAGTCAAGGTACATAAAAAACATGTTCTTTGATGTAAGGAAAATATTCTGTCCGATGCACTTGACTGGAATTACAGGACATGCTGCTTGTGAGCTTGATAGATGTTGGATGAATACAACTGTCCAGGTGCTGGAGCTGCCTGGACAGTTGTATATTCTCAATATGGAAACAAATATGGTTCTGTCTTAATAAGGTGGCTGAAATTTTCAGTACAATCTTTCAGAACCCCCCTAAAACTTCTCAAGTAATTTAGCAATGGAAGCTTAGGGTTGAAAAAGAGAAGGCTTGCTCCTTCTTTCTTGCTCTCCTGGGGATCTTGTCAAGTCGATGGTGTTAAAACAACTATCTGGAAATAAAAGTAAACATTATTAAAAAATGGAGGTCAAGGAATGCATTTCCTGCACATTGAGGAAGTTTATGCTACTCATCTTAGAAATTCTGCTTGATGAAGGCAAGGCTGTATGGTGAGTAGTTACTCACTCGTTGCAATCATCTGAAAACCATCGTTTGGTTTTCAGATTTGATCTCTCTCTTTGTGGCTGAGGTTCTGTCCACAGTTGCGTTGTAAATAATTTCCATTGCTCAATTGATTGGTGGCCTCTTTTTCTTTCAAAAATAAGGGTACAGACTTTCTCCCAACATCTAAATGACAGAGCTGGATTTAAAGATGCTCACAGTGTTCAGCTGGTTTGACTGTAGGCCAAATTTTTCAATACTCTTTTCCACCAGTAATAGTAGTTCTTAGCCATAAAGCACTAGTTTGGTTTGGTTTATTTTTGTTTTCATTTTGTTTTGGGTTTATTTGTTTTGTTATAAATGTTAATAAAAATAATTAAAAAACTCTTAAGGTTTTTTAGTAAAAGTCTATCTTTACACATATAAAGAGGTAAACCAGAAGTATTACCTCTGGTAAGTACATTATTTTTGTAGATTTTCTCCTGAGCTGCTTGGTGTTAACTGAAGTAGCCACTGAGCTTATATGAATTATCTATCACACCCTAATTTGAGCTGGTTCTGACCTGTGGGCTTCACATATCTATCCACAGCCTCCTGCTGTGTATTCTACTGCTTCTAACCCCAGAAAATGTTGTTCTGTCAGTTTAACTCTGCCTCCAAAATATGATTGAGCTTGAAACCCAAAACAAATTCAGGCATTCAGTTTTGAAAGGAAGCAAAACCACTGCAAATTATTTCAGATTTATACTGGGAGTTAAACTACATAGACTCGTGTATCTGAAGAACGTTACTATTCTGTAAAGCCCCAAATGATTCTAGAAATTGGGAAGATTTTCACCTTAAACTCTCCCTCTTCCCTCAAAAACTTAAATTCTTTCCAATTTTGTATATTCCTAATTCTGAGGATAAGACTTGAGGAAGATTGCATCAAAACTCCATATTTTTTTCCAAACAGACATTGACTGTGACTTCTGATGGCTTCAATGAATATATATTTTTTTTTTTTACTGCTGCTCCTAAAGAGCCCATTTTGCAGGGTAAGACCTCAGAGCTGGTTTCCAAATTCTGCACTGGGATATGAATGAGACAGGCAGTGGGTAGGCAGCTATGGAGGAATCTGTTTTTGGTATTAAATAAGTTGTCAACAGAAAAATATAGTCATGTACTACTGGACTGTGCTCAGTGCCACAGCTGCTGGGTTTGTTTGGCAGTTTTACTCATCCACAGCAGAATAGGTGTCACCTTAATCAGATGAGTACAGGAGTCTGTCTGCCACAAAGGGGAAACCTGCAGAGTTTCCTCCTTCATCAGGTTTAAAGCCCAGAAATAAAGAAAATCTAAGAGAGAAATCCAAGAAAGATTGTCAACTCTATGTTTTCCAGCAGAAAAACCTGCTGCTGTGCCAGAAGAGAAATGATGTTTACTTCAGCAGTCTACAACATTCAAGAGTGGAGAAAGGGAAGACATCAAAGTTGCATGTAGCTGGCTGTTTCACATGCTGCTTTCTCAGTATTTCTCACTGAAATTATTTGTGTGTGCTGCTGGTTTAGACAGATTGTAAAAGAAGTGAGTTTTGAGGGCTTCATATTGTCAAATGTGCTTTTCAGGTTACTGACTGGAGGAAAAAAATTATGGCTAACCATGTATTAGTTTTTTATCCTTTTGGAATACTATTTTTTAAAATACATACAGTGCTATCCCCCTCTGAGAACATAATTCAACTTTGCAGAAGGCAAAATAAATATTGATTAATCTCTTTTTATCTCTTAGTTGTTTTATACTAACATAGAACCAATTCTTTTTTCTACTGGACAGGTGGGGGAAGAAGATGCCTTCTTTAACAATTCATGGTATTTGGGCAAAGCCTTGTGCTGCCCTGGCAGCAGCTTCCACCAGCAGGATCAGGATGCCACCTCTGCAGCTGGAGGCTTGCCCAGGGCTGGTGAAGGCAGCATGGGTTACCCTCTGCTTTCCTGCTTTCTCCCAGTAAACTGAGGTTTAGTCCCAGCTGGGTCCAAGCTGTGGCCAGAGCGAGGGGGTGGAACAAAGGCTGTCTGCTGAACAAGGGCTGGAGGTGGGAGCAGAAGGCAGCAGGGTTCACTTTCCTATGAAGGGAAAAAGATTTCTGGGTCTCATGTGAAGAAGAGACTCAAGACCCTTCAGCTAAGGTGAAAACAGGACTTGCAGCTTCTGTGAGAGTGAGGGAAAGGTGCCTTGCAGGCAGATTTTAGCATGTAGGTCATGAGCCATCTGTGTGTTAAATAACTAATTCACCAAGCTGAGTCACCATCTCTCCTTTCATTCCTGACTCTTCTGCACTGCTTAGATGCCTTTCATCATGCTTTATTTTTCTTGTCTCTGAACAATAGGGGGGAAAAATACTGTTCTGTCTCCAAAACTTGGGGAGTCCTCTCTGCTGAATGGAAAGTACAGCTGACAGTGTTGTAAGGATTTCATTGTCCCAGTAAAAAAATGCTGCTGGACATTTTACTGGACTAATACCCAGAACAGGAGCATTCACATGTTCACAGTTCCTGTCTTGCACTAGTCATGCTTTTCAAAGCTTTTGCATTTTTGGGACTCCTTTGGTCCCTTTATTCCATTGACCATCAGTGTGAGTAAAGGAAAAATTCTAGTTATCACCAGTTGTGTTGATTTAATCTGGCAACCTGGCCAGTAAGGCTCTCTTTGGTATCTTGATAATAAACATGACATTCTGTCCTAAGTAGTGTTGAAGTTTTTCAGTTTGCTTTGACTTTTATAGAAAACAGGGACCTTCAGAGGAAATTAAAAAAAATACATAACTTTCTGGATTATGTATTAATGGAATTAATGAAATTTCTACATGTTAATGGAATATATACCAAATACTTGGTATATCCTATTTTTGCTTTAGTGAAAGAGTTGAGACACAAAATAAATGATGTTTAATTTCAGTCAGAGAGCCTGGCTAACAGAAATACAGGTAAGTGCAGCTAAAATGCAGGAAAAAAAATCGTGTCTGTAAGAGAAAGTTTTATAGAGGAAAACAAATTGACATCAAACTTGTGAGAGTCTGATTGAAAATGGAGGTAGGTTATTGGTTACTATATAGCTAATAAATAATTATGTTATATTAACATACTTCACATAAGAAGTGCTTTTGGAATTGAAGACTAATATCTAATATTGATATTGCATAAGCAATATTAAAGTCACAGTACTTAACATGAAACATAAAATCATTTCTGAACTACTTTTATTTGTGCTTTTCACTTAAGCAACTATTAAAGAGATATGGAAGTATCTTGGGCAGTTGCTGACCCAACATAGACAAAGCTAGTAGAATTTTCATGCAGAATTAATAGAGACAAAATTTGCAATAGGACTCTGCTTTTTCATGTGCAGTATATTTTCCTCTGTAAAATGACATGATTGCTCAAAATTCTGAGCTGTGGCTCTCAGGAGCAATGCTGCTGTCACTGGAGGACAAATGTATGTTGAAAAGTGACAGGTATCAGCTGGTAATAATTATGGCAGCTTAAATAGTCATAAATTTGTATGTTATTGTAAAAATGTATTTCTTCATATGAAAGATTGTGATATTAGGAATTATATTCCAGACCTTTTTTTAAATTGCTTAAGGCTGCATGTCATAATTTATGGCTTTGGATTTAGAAAAGTTGTGTTTTTGCAGTCTTTACTCTAGTAATTTCAAGGATTACAAAACTATAGGAAGTTAAAATCTTACTTGAGGTTCAGTAACATACATGAAATATCTCCTTTACAAATGTGCATTTGTATTTTTTTTTGTTCTCAGTCTTTTACAACTTTCTTAGCAATAACTTTGCTTTTCCACTTCAATATTGTAATTTGTAATTTTCCAGCGACCTACAGCTGTTGTTATTCTTCCATTATTTGGTTCTTTAAGTTCTTTTTGACTTATATTCAATGCTCTGAGTGTATGGGGAAGCAGCAGCCCCATAGAGAATATTGTGAAAGCCAACAAGAGAGGGCTGAGACTGAGGCTGTGCCAGTGTGGAACAACACAGGGAAGGGTTTGCCTTGTGTTCTGTTCACACCCAGCACTGCCCGAGGAAAAGTGGGGCAAAAGCTGCTATGCAAAAGACACCCTTCAGTCAGAGGGCTGCTGCCTGCTCCTCCTCGTACTTGCTGAGGAACAATGGGTGCTAAATAATTCAGTGTTGTTCCAGCAGCATCCGGGGCCACCAGCCCCTGCAAAGGGCTGCCTGGGGCAGCTTGGGAACACAATTCCAAAAGTGGTGGGGAGGTGCCCTGGGATGTCAGGGGGCTGCAAGATAAATCCCTCACACTGCTTGGGTGAACACTGCTAGTGAGGATTTTCCAGCTTCAGATTTGAAATTCCAGATAGAGGAAGGCTTGTGTTAAATGCTGTTTATTAAGCTAAAAGGCCCCTTAAAAAGAACTAGGATATATCTATTTCAATTTGGTAGAGGCTGGCACTAATAAATCATTTGCCACCAGAGATAGACAACTTAGTTCAAACCCAGCGTTTGTATTTCTTCCCACAAGTAAATCTCAAAACCTTGATTCAGAACGTTAGAGTTTTTTTACTGTCTCATTCAATTCTGATGTTGGGTCATTAATTTTAGGCAGCTGAAATAACTCTATGATGCTGTGTACTCAAACAGAGCAATAAATTCAAGACAAATCTTAGTAATAATCTCAAAATTGAAGAACAAACTGATTTTATTATCTTAATTTTAAATTTTAAACTTTTCTTTTTAACTTTGAAAGAGGGGAGGTAACAGAAAATGAAGCTGTGCAAATAGTTTGTGGAGAGCATGCAGTTATTGGTTTCTGGATTTTGCACAGTAATGGACTGTTGCTTTTATTTTTGTCATGTGGGCAGAGATGAATGAATGAGCTTGGAAGTTTTTCCTCTCTAGAAACAGAGCTTTTCTTCCACATCACATGTAATAACAAATTTTCTCATAGTTAATATAAGAACAAGGAAATTAAGACTGTGTGATCGTTACAAAGATTTTATCAAAATAAGGGAGTTCACCAGAGTTATTTTTAAATACTGCATTTGAGTTGTGGTTTTCTCCAGACATTCATATGTCTCTTAAACTAAACAATTGCACCCTCAGAGATGCAGTTTTTTGCTTCCTTCCCCATACTGCTGCCCAAATAAAATGAGTATAAAATAACTCCCACCAATAAATGTTACTGTACTGCTTTGTATTATTGCAGCACCTTGACAGTCCCACACGAGATCAAGACTTGTTGCACTTGGTCCTTTGTGAACAAACAACACGAGGCTGCCCCAGTACAGGTTTAAAATAAAATCTTGCAAGATAGACTGGGGAAAACAGCTGCATCGATTTGCTGCAGGTAAAGGTCATGGCCAGAATTAGAAGAGAGTGTTACAGGAATACCTGAAATGAGATTTCCTGCCTGCAAGCTCATTGTGCTTTAGTGGACCACGGTGCTCTTGAGCAGCTGTTTTATTTTTCCAGTTATCCCTCAAGGGAAAAAACAAGGTGGGAAATTGTATTTATGAATAAAGCAGTTATTCCAAAGTACTGTCATAAATTGTCATCTTAATGTTATTTCATGTTCAACATCATTACATTCTTTCCCAGCTGTTTCTTTTTTGTTCACTTTCTGAAAAAAACCAGAGGCTTGGGGTAAAGACAAGCAAGTGTGGGTAAAATAATTAGTGATCCAAAGAATTAATCTAGTGAATGTAAGAGGAAAATGTAAATCTAAGTCAGAATTTTACAGGTAAACAGTTTTGTGATATATTTCATGTCACAGCCTTAGGCTTCAGCAGTAAACCCTGTTCTTTTAATTCCTGGTGATTTTTTTTCTTTCCCCTCTGGCTCTCAAACTAATTTTCCACTGAACAGAAGTTGTTCAGCCTTGCTCAGATGATAGAAATCACAACTAGTACAGGGGAGAAATTCTTCCAGGTTTCATAATTCTGGATTTTAAACACTTAAAAATAATTAGCATTCCAAAATGAAGTTGATATTTTTTCAAACCTGATGTACCTTGTCCTTATCTCTGAGACAACACTGGTGAATACCTTTTGTTTTTTACTCCAAAATCTATCTTTGGACATTCTCCTTCTATATTTTTTGTGTCTTTTGTGAACATTTGCCTGTGAAGCAGTTATCTTCTCTCTTAGGAGACTTTTAAAATATAAATAATTAGAATCCACATATACCCCTACTCTCCACCACCACCCCTCTATTATGTTGAGCTATGGACAAATTTTGCTTGCAGTGGAATCTTTAATGAATTATATCTAACCTATTCCTGTTAGTGAAGGGTAAAGGGCAGAATTATGTCACATTTCTGTCTTGCCTTCATCTTCCGGGGCAAAGCAGAAATTAGAGCTGTATACAGTAAAGATGATGAGAGTAATTCAGAAGTTATTAAATAAGAACTTTGTAGTTGCCTATTCATGCCTACAATGCCAAACAAGGAAATATTTTGGTCTACGTAAAAATCTTAAATGGAGGTACTGCACTAATTGTATAATAGTTAATTCTTGCACTGAAGAAAATTTTCCTGTTTTGTGTGGAAATCTTTATTTCTTGTAAATGAATATTTTAGTTATGTCTATTGAAGATACTCATACTAAATCCATCCTGAAGCAGTTTGGGTTTTTTTCATTCTCACCCTTACCACATCTCCAAAATATGATGAATTAGGAAATGCTTCTTTTCCTCTATCAAAGCCTTTTTTGTTACGCTAGAACAAATTCTGTAATAAAATCTGAGTACCAGGAGAATCCTACTGTATAAACAATTTAAAGTCTATTTCAGGTCAAAATCTGAGCAGATTTTTTGATGCATTCATTCTAGTTTTGATGTGAGATGTGATCCTGTATATGTTTATGCACTGCAGTCCATTAGCTTCCCTCCTTCATTGTCACTGATCATTTGACAGCAGAAATCCTTAGCAGTGGCACACTAAAGGATAAAAGTGCCTGTTGTGTCAGCAGCATGGCAGTCCTTGGGCCACACACAGTTCCCTCCGCCCTCAGCTGCTAAGACCTCATTTTCTGCCTGTTCATGGAGGTGTTAAATTTGTTCCTCCTTAAACATACAGAAAAATGAGATTGTGACACATTTATGTGGCGGGGAATGAATGGTCAGACAAGCTCAAGAGCTGATGGAGTACAAATAGAGGCAGTCAGGGAAGCAGCTCTGAATTTGTTTTGGGGAGGTGAAGAAGAGTATGTGTCTAAAATGCCCCATTCTGTAGCTGGAAATGTTTAGCATGAAAAATATGCTGTTCTAACAGTGGAGAACTCAAAGAATGAGGATGAGCACCTCTTTAGCCTTTTCCTGAGATACTGATAATATTTTGAGGTGATGTAAAAGGTTGTGACTGCAATTTTTGTTTGCTTCTCAATTAAGGAAGCACATTTTGCTTACAGCAGCTTAAATGGACAGTTAATCATATATCTTTTTAGTAGAATGCAGAAAACTGCTTGCAAGGATCAGCAGACTTTTTAACTAGAACATGTTTTAAAAGTTTATGTAAAAATCCTTGGTTTTTGTTGGTATTGTTACATATTACAGTGGAGTTCCAATTTTGTTGGGATTTTTTCATTGGAATTACAGCTGCACTGGTGGAATCCCTCCAGTCCAGTGAAGTTGTGTAAAATCTGTGTCCTTAAACAT
Source organism: Vidua macroura (assembly GCF_024509145.1). NCBI lineage: Eukaryota > Metazoa > Chordata > Aves > Passeriformes > Viduidae > Vidua > Vidua macroura. Next base: position 9,429,950 of record NC_071579.1, read on the forward strand.
ATGGAAAATCCTACCCACACTATATTTTCTGTTTTGATACAAATTCATGCCTGTATTTGAAAGTTATTTCTCTGTCTTATTCCTGTCCCCTCCACCCTGGGACAGAAGTAAGAAAATGGAGAAAAGAAAAAACCCTCAAAAATAGGCAATCATGACACTGAGATTTAGCATCAGCCCTTCTGCTTCTGTAATAATAATCCAATGTCTTTAGCATTATTTCAGTACAATACCAGCCTAAAGTTAATTTCCAAGTGTTCTGTTTTATGGGAAAGCAAATTAGACCTAACCCCGAGAATTTTAATCCATCAGCCTACAAAGGCAAAATAGACACTCAGACAAACATCCCAACTCCCCAACATTCATGACAGTTGTTTTTATTACTTCAACCCAATTTTAGCTGAAGAGAAAATGTAAGTGATGCTCACTGATAAATGTTACTGCACTATAGGGAGCTACAGAATGATCAACTCTGGTATTTATATCTGTTAAAAGAACATGCAGCTCTGAATGCTTTAGCATATGCTGTGTGTATACATGAGTGTATACATACAGCTATCAGGATTTTGTTTAGGAAAAATATAACTGATCAAAGATTTGGTAATGCTCCATGTCTGTCTTACTCTGTAGTAAGTTTTTTCTTATTTTTAATGTGTGGTTTCTTTTTTTTTTTTTGCCTTTTTTTTTTTTTTTTTTCTCCTCTGAGTTTTTTAGTATGCACAGCCTTTCCTAATTTCTAGATCTTACAGTAAAAATTCTTCTGGCACCCCATAACATCTTATTCAGTAAAATTATTTTACAGTGTATGACAACAGCTTCCATAAGTAAGTTGATAAATAGGAAAATGAAGCGCAAGCCATTTGAACCAACACAGCAATTACAAAGATAATGGTTGTCTTGATGTGAAGTAGTGGAATACTGAATCATTTAATAGAATGAAATTTGGAATTTATTAGTTAGTTATATCCAAGTTGCTATAAATATGTCAAACTTTTGTCATAGCAGATTTTTTTCAGTGATATCTCAGTAGGAAGGATTGCTGCTGTCTGTGTGTAAGCAGAATTCCTTTCTTTTTGAGCTGATCCTGATTTTTTGATACATTTTGCTATTAAATACTGACCATAATTTTTATGTTTAAAAAGTTGGTGATTGAGATGCAATGGGCACAACCTGCAGCATTGTTCCCCAACAGAGTCTCCTCCAAAGGACCTGCAATAAGAGGAGCCACTCTGGGCATTTTCTAGAGAAAGAAAAGGAATTATTTGCTCAGAAACAGTTATAGAAACTTTTATCCATTGTTGCTCAAATATCCTCAAAAGTATTTATCAAATAAAAAAGACAATTGTTTTCTTGTTTGCTTTGCTTAGGTCAAACTACCCGCAGCAGTTGTAGCAGAAGTACTGGATCAATGTCTGTGTGCACTGGTGCTCACAGCCAGGTAAATACTGGTGTGTTTGTTTTCCCTCAAAATGAACTGCTTTGAGAACTCACTTTGTGTGGCACATTGAGCAGAACTTAAACCCCATTATTGTATTAGGCAGTTCCTTGAGTGAAGTTTGTGCACAACCTTTTGTAGTTGTAGCTGCTTGTTGCACTCTCCTGAGCTCTGTAGACCCTGCCATGTGATGTAAGCACAGGACGAGGCAAGTCTGCCTCTGTGTTTGACATACAGCCCTGCCTCCAAACACGGGAGGAAATCAGATCCTTGCAGCCATCCCAGGCAGAGACCACTGGACTCTGCAAACCAGGCAGCCTTTGGGTTTGTGACGGGTGTGTGAGCACTCTTTACACCTCTCAGCAATCCATCACAGCCCTTAGCACTGCTCACACACCTGATGGGCACCTTGAGGGAGCAGGGACCACAGATCCAGGGCAGATCCTGAGAAATGAGCTGTTCCTGTAGGCAGAATACACCTCACTGCTTAGGCTTTAAATCAAACCTGTTTAAAAACTGAAATGGGGAACCTGACTCAATCCACTGAAGGGCTTTAACAGAATTGATTTGACTGGGAGTTAAGAAAAACCCAAATTGGCATCAATTCTTCAAAGTTTGTGTTGCCACTGTCATCTTCAACATTATCCAAAGGAAGAAGATGAAATTCTATGTGTATGAATTTGGTTCTTCTGCTCCTATGTTACATGTTAAAAGGAGTGTATCCAATAGAACTATACAATATAACTATCCACTATACAATATAACTGGATTATCCTATAATCCACTAAAAGTTTCTTATTTTGGATGCACTTCTCTGGCAGTATCAACACAGTGCACCTCCTTCTGGGGTGTATTTTTCTGATGATTCTGAATAGCACTCGATAAAAGAGGAGAATGAGGGAGACTCCCCCATGTGCATATGCATGTATTTTTATTTTTTTTTCATAAAGGATAATTTCCATAGAAACTTAGCTAGCTTTAAGGAAAAGGCACTGGGAAAGAAATGATCACATTGGTATTCCCTTCTATCAATAATATTTTTCTCACCTCTGTATGACCTCTCAGAATCTCTTCTTTGAAGAAGAACTTTGGATACCAGTTTTTAGTGACACCAAATGATTTCAGCAAGCAGCTGTATGTAGGAAAGCCCACTGTTTGGACAATTACCAGCTCTGACAAAGCAGCACTGGGTTGTACTTTGCCTGTGAAATTGGCAGAATTCTGAGGTGCAGGCTGATTTGCAGCAGAATTTTGGTACAATCAGCAGGTTTCCGTCAGCGGCTGTGATTGCTGGCAGGGTGCAGCCAGCCCTGGCAGTGTGTTATCATATGGCCAGAGAGGCTGAGAACTTCTGGCTCATCAGGCAAGAGTGCCACTGTTAAAACATTGTGTGCAGCTTTGCACTGTTATTTGTGAGCTGTTATCTTTGTGTGTAACCAAAGTGTGAGGATGTAAATCCTCATCTGTTTTTTTATATATATATATTGAGTAGGCACCATATAGCTGTGAGCAGATAATGTATGGCATATATAGGATTCAGAGGAACCTGATGTTGTGGCTGTCATTTTTTTGATCACTTGGATCAATCACTTCAGTCTGTCCAAATAAAGGCTTTTCTTCAACTGAATCTGTTGAACATAATTTCCATTTTCATTGTGGGTTCTCAGTTATGAGACTTTTCTCATACATTTACCCCTATGGGTTTTTTTCAATACATATGAGGAGATGGCATTTTCTCTCATAGGAAGTTTTATGCCAAGTCTTTATGAAGACTCACATTTTTAATGTAAAAAATAGGTCTGGATAAAAATACGTTGTTGATTTATTCCCATGTTTTGGTTTTTAGCTCCTACCTCTGACTAGAGCAATAGCCTTGTTCAGTGTGATTTTCTTCTATTTTTTAAAACATATAGACAATTAGTTTTGATATTCTCTGGTTTTATTTCTGCTTTGTAATTTTGGGTTGATTATGACCAACATATAAATTGGTCATAATTGTTTTGACTCAATTAAGCTTTTAGTTCATTTTTTTTAACCCACAAAAAGAAGTCATAATAACTGAATTTTAAACTCTATAGGGAGTTTAATTAGTTTGGTTGTTTCCAGTAATTTATTCACCAGTTGGAGTCCTTTCTGTAAAGAATCTTAATTGAAATACTGCCTAGTTTCCTAACTGGAATTCAGAAAATGAAATATATACCAGGGAAGAGCAGGAACAACAAAAAAGATTGATTTTAGGAAAACACTTTCCAAGTAACATGAACAAAGGACACTTATTGGAATCTTGATTCTTCCATCAGCCTCAGTTTTATTTGTGGCAGGATACAGAGGAATGAGAGGGCAAACAGATCTTCCCAGATTGCTGAATATATTTAAGCAACTTCTTTCATTCCATAGGTGTCACCTGCAAGCTTCAAGGGCTGCCATCTTGTAGCCATGCCTTTCTCCAGTTTACAGGGGAAGAGATAAAGATATAAAATGGGAAAAACCCGAGCCCTGTGGTCCTGCTCTTGTTACCACCATGCAGGTGGAGCAGGAGCCACTAAATCTCCCTCCCCTCTGAACCCAATCTTCCTGCCAGCTTTGTACCTGTCTGTCTGCCCAGCCAGGCTGCCATGGCAGCCTAATTTAAAGACAGGGGTGCTGGGGCAAGAGCACTGAAAGCCTCACTAAATTTGGGATAAATGATGTTCACTGCTCTCTGCAGCTACAAAAATTCAGTCATTCATCATAAAAGAAAACCAGGTTGGTCAGGCATGACTTACCCTTTTCAGGTCCATTCCACTTCCCAGTCCTCACACTGGCTGTGGGCCCAAGGTGTGGTTTCAGGCACGGTAATCAGACTGACTTGTTAACAGTTCTCTGGCTTGACTTGCATAAATTGTTCCCAAATCTCAGGTAACTCAGTCCTCAGTAGCTGAAAGTGAAACGTATCAACAAATACACTTATTGATGTTTTGGTGTTAATAAGGGAATATTAAAAAAGATTTTTGGTGCAATCTTTTTATCATCTCCTCCATAAAGTGATGCTGTTTTAAATACACTGTACAGGGTAATATATGATAATCTTGAGGGTACTTGGAAATTCTCTCTCCATTACTTTCACCTATGGGATTTGCAAGCAGGTGCTTTTATTTGGTGAGACATTCATTATAAACACACAGAATACTTTTGTATTTATTCATGCTGCTGTGCTTTGCCTTTGTTCATTAGTCTGGCAAATAACTTTTATGTAATATCCTGATCTCAGAGGAAGGTGTCAGTCTCTGCAGTAGCTGTTCCTCAAGCAGTTGGATTTGTTAGAATTTTCAGAAGCAAATACTTTTAATGAGAAAAGTGAATTGATTCTGTATCCTGTTTCTGATACACGTATTTTCTTAACTTGTATTGCTGTGGCTGTATTCTCAGTGAAATATTTTTAGTCCGTGATTGAACTAAGGTCTTTCAAAGGAAATCTGGAGAAGGTTTAATTTATTTCTCAGCAGTTTTAATGAATTTATGGAAATCTGAGTTAAAGGCTTGTACATATCAGTGTGTTTGCTTACAAAAAGCTTCCTTCTGGTATTCAAAATGCAATCAATTTCTTGTTGCTGACTGAAGTTCAAGCTCTCTATCAAGGGGATGACAAATGGACTGAGACATGTTCTTAGCATTCATTTGTGGCATGTTGGTCAAGCTGTGAATCTGTTTGAGGAACTGAAGGATGTCTCAGCATTTTGTATTTCAAGTATCTCATTTTCTACATCCATGCATTGTGTTTATGGCTTGAGATGGGGAAAGGGACAAACTAAAAATAAACGAATGGGTTTAACATCTCATCCTGGGAGCTGCTCTGGTTCTACTGATGCAGTGTGATCTAAATGAGAGCACAGGTTCTTTTCTCTTAGCTTTATTACCTTGGTGTCCTTAGAAGGAGTGAGCCTTAGGCTGCAGGATGCACACCAGCAGAGGATCCAGTTCAGCACAGTCATCTAAGCAGTTATTTGTGCTCCCACAAATAGCACTTTGTGATAGTCTGAATCCCTATATATCTGTTGCAGAAAAGCTACAACCTTACACTCTGTATTTCAAGTGGCAAATAACTTTATTTCAACTCTTCTTAGGCCAGCGAGCCTTAAGATCTGCCTTTCAAAAATTCTTCCTGAGTTTTCAGAGCCATATGGTGCAGTAATGTTTTTTGACCTGATCTTACCAAAAAACAGCCCAAATATGTCAGTGGTGGTGAAGAAATTCAGAAAGAGAATGCTAGGGCTTAAATGCTCCTGATTTTTAATGTCTTTAACTTCTGCTCAAGAATTTAACTCACTTGTACAAAATTAATTAAAACTTATTTATTAAAGAATAAATTTCTGTTATAGGAATATTTGTGTGGCTGGTGGGGGGCACAAGATATAGTGGTCTGAAACATTTCAAGGTAAAACCATGGTATGTCATGATAATTCTTTTGTGAGTATTGTGTGTTGAACTCTGAGTTCTGTTGCCAAAACTGTCTCAGGCATGAATGATCAAATTGCAGTAAAGTTACGTGGCTATAAATTAGTATTAATTCCTTAATGCAACCCAGTATACAAATATTATTCAGCTAGAATGCTACTTGGGCAGCAAATTCAATGCTTTGTCCTTCATATTCTTCTCATGTTTGGATAAGGGAGAAATCTAGAAGCACATTTGCTAAAGGTCACAATCTGATCTCAGTTATTTTGGTGTAAAACTGGAATAAATCTTGTTTGTACAAATGGAATTGCTGAAATTCTGTATTGCTGTGAGTTGAATTTTACCCTGTCTCTGAACAATTCTTGCTAAAGATTGAAAAGCATTAAATAAAATAAGTAGGTCACACAAGTGAGATGATACTGCCCCTTATCTTTAAACAATATTCTAATTTGACTCTAGTGCAATGAAAAGAAATGAATACTGTATGTGCTCCCATGTGAGCTGTCAGAAAGATAAAACTGAATATTCTCTAAATCAGCTTTTCCATGGACAACTGCTTCATCATCATTAGTATGTATATTCTTATTAATATCTAGGCTACCCAGTTATGAGATCCTAGACTGCAGCTTTTCATAATTTACAACTGCTGTAATTTTCAGCAGGACTGTATGCATGACCTATCACAGAATGAACACTTGATGTATCTCTCTGTGTCTTCTCTAAGTGCTATTTTGAAATAAGGGCTAAGAATAAATGCATACATCTGTTGAGGAAGTTGCATTTCTGCACAGTGTGCTGATCCTGCCAACTGCTCTGCTGTGTGTGAGAGGACTGGTCACTGGAGGAGTCTGACAATTTGGAATTAAGACATTTTGGCAGATGAGGGCAGACACAAGAGCCTTCTACAGCAATATTTGAGAGTTGGAATTTTAGTCTAAATAAATTAAAAATTCTGTAACTCCCCTGGGGCATGAATGAGAGATGGAAGTGGAGTGGAGATGGCTGTAGCCAGGCTTGCAGGCTGAGCCTGGGGAACCACTCTATAGGTGACTGTTTTAAACACCAGGGACTTATGCAAAGAAAAATATAGAAATATATAAAATACAGTGTAGACCCTGCTGGTCTGAGTGATTGACTGTAGTGACAGCCACTGTGAATGGGGGATTAAGCTCATTGTTCAATGCCAGGTGGAGTTTGAGATAGAAATTTCTGGGATGGGATTGACTGTTAAAATTTTCATTATGTTCAAAATATTCCTCCTTATGTTCAAGTGATTCCTCCTATTCCACAAATTTCTATCATCCTTTTTCCAGAGTAATAAGAATTGCTATTTGTTTGCCTTAATAATTCCATTATTAACTATAACTGTCAAGGAAAGCAGCAGGTAGGGTGGGGGTAAATGAAAACCAGCCAAGCAGTAACAGTAAATGCTGCTTATTAAGAAACACTTTCTCCAGTGGCATCTCTGGAGACATCTTGATGAGGTTTTGTGGTGAAAGGACTCTTCTGTAAGTGAAATAAAAGTAAATTATGCTGTTGCCCAAACTAGCAGCATATTCTACTTATAACTGGGCTTGTTTGTTGGTAAAGCAGTGTAATGTAACTAAGAAAAGGTGAAACCTCCTTGCATTAGGTTGCCTGACATAAAATGTATGATGATAGAAAAAAAGTAGATGATCCTAACCAGGTTTTTGGAAAAAACATAATAAAATTATTCTCTGGAATTTCAAGTGAGTCAAGCCACTAGTCTGGAGAAAGGCATGTCAAATTTGAAACTAAATTAAATCTTCCAGCTCTCTGTTAATCACCATTAGACAATATGCACTTTCTAGGCTAAACTGTTGAAATCATGATGGAACTATTTTATAGAGTATTAAAGTTGTAAAAGGTTTTTTAATAAGTCAGGTTTCATGTACATGATTATTTCAAACTCTTACATTCCTCAAATTTCTTGATACAATCTGCTTGAAGGTCTCTTGGTGTCTTTTCTGGTTAGGTGCCATCATCCTGTGTTAAACAGCTTGTTCTGAAGCACAACCATCCTTAAATAAACATATTGAGCTTCATGTGATGAGTCAAACACACTCATGAGACAGAATGTTCTGTTACTGAATCACAGCTGAGGAAGGCATGAGGATGGTTAATACAAAGATCTTAATTGTTAGAATTCTGCAAAACATGAAATAAAAAAGTTGTGACACTGATTTGGGAAATTATTCTGTTTTCATCACAGCCTAAACTGTAAATGCAGTCCAGGTTATGGGATGGGATGCTCCTTTGCAGCAATCACTTTCATTTTCGACACAAAACTCACTGTTTTAATCTGAAAGTGGCCAGGATCTGTCAGTTCTATTATTTTTACAGCATTTTGCTCTTTAATGATTTTTCTTCATTGTATGGATATGTTTAAATAATTACACTAGAAGTATACCACCTCTATGCACTTCTCCATTGATTTGGTCTCTCCTGGCTGGTGCTGGTTTTAGTATTTACACAAAAGTGAATCCATAATATTATATATTTTTCTCTCTCTCTTTTTTTTTTTTTTTTTTTTTTTTTTTGTTTTGTTTTGTTTTGTTTTGTTTTGTTTGTTTGTTTGTTTTGGTGGTGGCTACAGTTCTCTCATCTGCTGGTGGTGTTTGCACTGTTCCAACAAGTCAGGAATCAGTTTCTTGGCTGTAGTGAGGTGTGTGCATACAGCTTGTGAACCAAACACCAAACCAAACTCTCTCAGTTTAAGACAGAGCTACAGCAATGCTGGATGTTGTTCTAGGTGTGTTCCGCAATTTAACAGTTGTGTCAGGAGTGTGAGCCAGAGCTGGCTGGCCTAGGATTCCTGGTACCTTGGCAGCTGATCCCAGAAAGGTTATGGAGAGAGCTATGGAGAAACAGAATTACAGCAAGGCCAACAGCTACACTGTTCCTAGCAAGCTCTTCCACCTTCCACAGCATCCCGAGCAATTTCACAAACCATTGCAGTCTCTTGAAAAACCATAATTTTCTTCCTGTGTAAACATTTAGTAGTAGGACTGACAGGTTATTTTTAAAGATACCATCATGATGTTAATTATGTGTATTGTATCTTGGGATAGTCAGACACCACAGCCTCTGAGTTTTCAATCTATTTACAAACTCTGATTTTCTGTGACATATTTTCTCCTGCAAGATTTGTCTGCTGTAGTAATTTCTTTTCCTAATCATTAAACTAATTGTATTTTCACAGAAAGCAATTGCAGAATGTGTCAGAAAGAAAATAAAGAGGAAAACTGTTACAGAAACGTCTACCAAGTAAACCAAGCTCAAATGCATTGAATCAGCAGTAATATCAAACACAAAACCAAAATAGTTATGAGACATGGAACTAATATGGTTATTGGGTTTGCACCTTAATTAAGTGCAGTCTGCCTACTTCCCTATGTTTTTCCATGAAATGTGTATTTCCTTAGGAGTGTACAAGGTAAATAATGTTCATTACTGGTTAGAGTTCAGCCACATCAGCACTGGCAGGTGCTTTTCTAACATTAGGAGGCATTTCCTGCACCATGAGGCTCTTCCATATACACATGAGCTTCATCTGCTTGCCACCTTGAAAGATGCATTTAAAAGATGGTTTCCAAAGGTCCTGGAGATGGAAGTGTTCATGGACTGTGTGTGATTCCTCAGTCAGTGTGTACAGAGCTGGCAGGAGCTGAAAGAGGAAAATAGCCTCCCTGCATGAAGATAACTGAGGGCTGGAAAATGTGGGTGTGCAGAGATGGGATTTGTCCTCCCAGCTCTGCTCCCTTCTGCAGGGAGTTTGGAAGGGTGTCTGAAATGAATGTGCTGGGTGAAAAGTGGATTTATCCTCTTGCTGGGAACACATTGCTATGATACCTTTTTTAAAAGGCTAATGCCTTCAGATGAGACTGAAACTGCAAACAGGCTCTTTTCAATTATCCCCTTGAGGTAGGTGAGGGCTGAATCTCAATTCAATTACTGCTTCTTCAGCCAGGAGCCCTTTTTTATTCTGAGTAGTCCCTCTGGCTTCAGAGAAGTTATTGATGTTGTGATACAGTAGAAAGGTTTGGTTTATTTTGCATGAACTTTACATCACAATGAAAGACTTGGCAGGGGCAGAACTATAGAATTTAGTGTAAAATATCCGTATTTAGTGTAAAAAAATCTGTTTTGTGAAAGCTTTGTCCAGTGACATCTGAGAGTTTTAGAACTTTATCTCAAATTTTCCTTTTCATAGTTCACGTAATGGTAAATGTAGTGAGCATAAAGCCTTCATATGTGATTATTATATTTTGAGTTATGAAATTTACTCCCACTACATTTTCAAGGTATTTTACAATGTAATATTGTCTAGCTTTTACAGAAGCTAACAAAAGAGGTGAGTTCTCACAAAATCAATAGTGCTGCTTTTTCTGATCTGCATCTTTTAGAATACAAATTTTGTGGGTTTTGATTTAAAGGAAATGGACATGTATTTCCTACATGAGTTTTGCTTTAACTTAAAAGTTTTTTCACCAGATCTGTACAGCAAAGGCAATCATTTACTCTGCAAATCAACAGCATAAACATCTTGCAGTGAAAGAGCAGTGAGGCTGTGCTGTTGGGAAGTTGGAGTTGCAAATTGCATTTGCAGGACCATTTAAACTAGGAAATGGTACCACTGCTCTCTTTGCATTTTCCAAATGAGGCTGCAGAGTACCCCCCACATTTCCCAGCGGCTCTTTGAAGCTCCCAGGATTCCTTCAGGGCCATTCAAACCTTTTAACCTGCCTTTCTCTTTCGCTGATGTTGATTAAAACTTAACTGTCATTCAACAGCTTTTAAAGTTCCTATTAGATAGAGTTTAAATGCCTGTAACTCAGCGTTTACAACCCCCAGTAATCTCGGAATCAGGTGGGAAGGAAGAAATATGACTTGACCAAGCAAATGTGAAAGACTTTGGCAGAGAACACAACACCAGACAAATCCATACAGCTTTACTGAAGCTCTTTTCAGACCAGCAAGCTGCATCCCTCTCTTTTATTCTGATGATCTCCCTGTATGCGGATTCTGTTCTGCAAAACTCCAGAACTTAAACATTAAGAATAATTGTTTGGAAGCAACAATTAAATATGACTGTTAGCATTTAGATTTTTGTTCAAGGAACATAAAATTGGGGTTGTTTTCTGTCTACTTACCCATCTAGTTAGGGCACATGTAGTGCATGTGAGAAGAGAAAAATGCTGGCATTTATTTGCCATTTCTCCATCTCACTGAATTTTCTAGCAGTGGTGCAAATTAATGTTTTCAGGCTCTGTAGAGATATGTGAGAATACCTGAATTACTTGCAACCACTGAAAATTTGATTTGGACTCAAGACCAAGAGTTAAGCTGAGAGTTGGCTCTCAAAGCAGACATAAAAGTATTAGGAAATTGTGCATGGAGATGGTTTCTTTGGTTGTAGCCAAGAGGAATATACTATTAAAAAATAGAAAAGCTAGTAAAGTTAAAATCAAATACTATTCTAGGCTGCATTAAGCTTTAATTGAAAGCACTCATCTCTGCATGTTAACTTATGGCAGAAAAGCTACAGAAAAATCTTAAAAAGCAGCCCAAACCCCTACAAAACTTGGGGCTAGAGGCTTGAAATGACCAATGGGTTCTGAAATGTTATGAGACACAGTTTCCTATTACTGATGGAGACAGAAATTTGGAATCTTATGGCAAAAATGGAGGCCTTTTGCTTCAAATGCATGAAAAATGTAGTTGTCACAATGGAAAACAACTCTTAGGAAGGTACTATAATACTATTACCATTTTAATATAAACTCTTTGCATTTTTTGGAAATATTCCCTGCACCTCAGTGTCCTCCTCTGAGCAGATCTGTATTGTGGACCTGACAGACCTTTGCTGAGAGAGTGCATTTGGTTTATAGCTCCCATTGTCCAGGCATGGAACTGTGCATAGCATTGAGATAACAACCTCCAAGTTAAATTAACACCTCCAGCAAAATCAGGGCATTGTTTTGACCACCTGTAGGCAGACAGCAAATCTCATTACATGTCCTAGAAGAAAATAAAATTAATTCTGCTTGAAAGCATGAAAAACCACTGCTCTCTCAGACTTGCTACAAGGTAAAACTGGTGCTTTGGTTAATTTCATACTATTGTTTAAATTACCATCTCTCTAAATTACCACCACATTTGAAAACACAGTCAGGATTTCCTTTTGAATAGTTTGAAAATATCCTGTGTTCCTTTGATCCAAAATAGGGATAGCAGAATTCATTAAGCAAAACCACATCCAATGAATTTACATGAGAATATAAATAATTTTTCATTTTCCTGCATGATAATCTGATTCTTAAATGAATAATTATTTGTCCTTTGCCTTTATCATTTAGCACAGCTAGGGAACTGGATCATTGATAAGGAAAGATAAGATAATGTAGCTGCCTTTAAAACACAATGAAATCCTTTAGGACATATTCAGTAAGTGAGATTACATAATGAGCGATTTTGAGAAGGGAATTTGAGACTTTTTGCATTAAATTTACTATGTAGCAGCACATCTTGTGTGGTAGAGCATATTATCAACAAAAACTCTTAGATGGATTGCATTTAACAATTTCATTTGTAGTATGATATATTCTGAATGGCCTACGGTCTTTTCTTTGCAATGAGCAATGGTGATTAGCATGTATTTTGCATAATTTTCAGTTAGTCCTTAATGGTTTCACTTTATATCCTTTCACAATAAAAAAAGTCAAATTCATATGGTTGAACAAATGTCCTGTTAGTTTTTACAGACTTACAAAGGCTTGTGGAGAGACTTACACAATAGGTGTCCAAGTGTTAATTGCTGACAAACTTTCAACAATAGGAGATCCTCAGCTCTTCATGTAAGATTTTTAATAATAAAAAATTGCTGAGGGAAGCAAATACTTGAGATTCAGGGTGTTTATGCAAAGATTACAGAGTTAACTCTGATTTTGAGAGTATATCTTAACTAGTGTGATAGCAGAGTATGCTCTGTAGAGGAAATCTCACCAGGTAATCTAAGCCTGTTATGCTGGTCATATAAAAACCGCCTTATACTGTTAAACTAGATCATTCATCCTTACACAACGTCCTCAGAAATCAAATGTACCCAGGAATTATAGAAACCCTGTCAGATCAATGACAGCTTTAGCAAGGTTGGAGCAGCCCTGTCTTAGCAGCATCCACAGAGAGCCAAGCAGGAAAAGTCATTTTCCAAAGCAGAATGTCCTCTCTCGGTGTCACAGGTGCACATGTACAACGTGCTATGCACACTTTGTGTGAGGGAATCAAAATAAATTGACTGGTAAGAACCATGCCTCCCTCATTGATCCATATGAACTGAACCAAGTCCCTTAAGCCACATCAATCAGTGGGGTGACTTAGAGAAAAGGGAGAGAGATTTGAGCCCTGTGAGAAATTTAAGGGCTTGTTTTTCATGGTTCTTCTTCTTGCTGAGATCTCATTTCATATTTTTGGTTTATAATGATTCTTCTAAAGTTTTGTACATTCATTATTGATAGCATTTTTGTCTCGCTATCAGTCACCTGTAATTCCCTCTAAATTATCCTCTGTCCTCTGCTGACTGCCACGTTCTGCTGCTGATTTGTGGACAGAAGGTACACCTTGATAATTTGTAATTCACATGAGTTTATGATACGTGGTTTAGCCTTATTTTCTTTATAACCTGAAATTTGTTAAAATGATGGACCATTTTTTTCCTACTGTTTTAAGCATGCATTTTAATTTCCCCAAATGTTTAAATTAAAAGAAAAATAGGTTTTATAGAATGTTCTGTAGAAAATTAAGATTCCCTCATACGCAGAACTCAAGTACATTTTGCTTTTCCAAGGCACAAAAATTAAATGAGAATTTTATATGGAAATAAATTGACATATCAAACCTGTTAATTTACTGCTGATTTGATACAAATTTAAAACATGTTCGGATATTTCTTTTAGGGGGATTGGAAAATCTCTGAATAACCATTCTGTCTTGAGAAAGAATCTCAAAGACTAGGTTTGATACAAATTAAAGCAAACATCCATTTACGTTGTGAAATTCTCTAACTCATGTTTTGGGACTCAGCCTAATGTTTTCACAAATTGAAATGATGAATTTTATCAAAGGAAAATAAAAAGGTTAATTGTAATGTGCTTTCTGTTTCTTCTTTTATAACCAATTTATTACAGGGGTATGTCTTTGTCAGAACTGAATCTAGAACATCTTGATATTAGTCTTTGAAAAACAGCAGTCATTGATAAGGCCTACTGTTCATTACAAAAATGAAGAGTTTTTAATTTGAAAAATTGCAAAGAGACTTCCTAGCAGTTCTGAAATTAATCTTAAAGCTCTAATTGTGGGAATCAGCAGCATTGCTTTTGATGCATCTCATTAATAACAAAAAGCCTCCTTCCAGTTATTAAAATACCTTGCACATTCTGCACTGATAACTTTTAGTTTTTACAGTTTGTTGCTTACATTACTCCCTAGTGACATTATATGTGTAGATTCTTCTCCAAGTATGTACAACTGAATAATAATATTAAAAACTAATAACTTCCTTTGAGTGCACTGCAGAATTAGGAAAGGAAAACAGTTTTAAACCTGTAATATAATGAAAAATTATAGTGGGGCTTTCATGTTGTTTTGCTTATGCTTCAGTTATTGCTTTCATTTAAGTTTTAATTTCCAGAGATATTGCTTAGATAAAATTACATCTTCGCTTAGTATCTGTGTTCACACTGAAAATTATGGGCCTTTTTTGTCATTTATTGCCACCTATTTTCTGGTTTAATTACTTTTCCTAATGCTTACAAATAATAGAGCAAAATGGAATTAAAACACTTCGTCTATATAATCAATGAAAAAAAGTGAGAACAGAGATTATAATCTTCAAACTGAAGCACTACAGTAAAAGAAGAGCTGCTGATATCTTTATTTTTTTCATAATAGTACTCTGTTTTTACACTGATATAATGAGTGCAAGTATTAGAATGCTTTTGATGGGGAGAATACTATTAGAATTTTTATTGAACTTTTAAAGAAGAATCTAATTTATCATTTACAATTGTTCTGTAAGATAGTTGTGGATTATTATCCTAAGCGATGCAGGAGAGATCCCTGAAACCAGGGGAAGTTGGATCAAAGCCTCAGTTTGGTGAAGTACTGGAGACACAAACGAATTGAAACAAAAGGTAACCAATACATGCAGCATGAGTGAAGTGAAAAGAGCTCAGCCCATCCCAAATAGACCTCAGTGAAAGATGTCTTTGTATTGTGTGGTGTTACTGAAAAAGAATAAAGCAGTGGACATCCTTTTTGTGAAGATTTAATGATATAACGTGGGGGAAAATGTAATTGGATATTTTGGTCAGTTGTTACAAGCATGATTGATTTAGTTGATCATTTTTTGCCATAAACCTCATGCTATAATATTTCTCCTGAGAAATGAATGCAGGCACCTTTATGAACTTCTCTTCAGGGCATGTTGAGTTGCAGGGTCCCTCAGTTCTGGGTTATTTCTGTGCCTATCTTTACGTGAATGCAATTGGGCATTGGCCCAATCCCACACTTGAGCAGCTCCAGCTGGCTGATATTTACAGCAGAGTGTACCATATAGAAATCTTACCATCCCTCAATTGCTTCTTAATGGGGATTAAGACTGTATCAGATACCTGAAAGTGCAGCTGAAGGAGTGAAATACAGAAGGAACTTGGTGTTTGTGAAAGATGAGTGGATAAAATTTAATCTGGTAAACTCATTGCAAACCAGATATGATTTTATTTTTTACCACTTGTGTTCCCAGTGAAGAAGTGTAATAACTATGGTGCATTAAAACTTAGAACTTACCCTAATTGGCCTTTTTAAAAACTCACTTTGAGTTTCATGAACACACACCTGTGGTTTTTTTTTTTAATTTTTCAGAAAATAGGACTGACTTTCTTTGGTATAGGCGTTAATGAGCTGAAAAAAAGACTACTTCTGGGAAGTAAAGAAAGTGAATTGATCCTTACTGGTTTTGTGGCTTAAAGATGAAGATTTCATTGCAGTCACAAAAGTGAGGGGGAGATTATCTTGTATGGATTTCCATACTTCATGAGTTTGGATAGCAGCAGCTAAATTAAACTGAAGCAGCCAGCTTTAATCTGGTTATCATGTACTTAGTGCAGAGTCAGAGTGTTTGTGAGAAGAGTGCTTTGGGACATCTCTTACAGTCAGCGCTGAATATTCCAATGCCACTGAAAATTCCCATTCTCTCTGTTATGATGTGTTGACCCTTGCTGCTCTTTCTGACTTAGGTGGCACCAAACGTGCCCTGCTGAGGTTCCCTGCAGCATTCAGGGTCTGTCTGCTCATAGCAGCTGCACTGGTAGCATGAGCAGTAGAAGCTCATCTTCCTCTGAGCATGTTTCATCTAAAATCTCCATCTCTTTGTCTTCATTAGCAACACCCATGTAGTTATGGTTACAGTGTTGTATTAAATGTAGGAAGTAATTTGGTTTGGAAAAACATTCACACTGGTTTCTATCATGCTGAAGGACCCAGTGCATGATAAATCACCCTGTATTAAAAACTTCTCCCCTAATCAAAAAGAGAAGAACTCAGTACAAGCTGTATGGAAGAATGCTCTCAAATAAGTGATTTCAAGGGGAATGTTATTCAAGAGAAATTAAATGTTTGAGTGCTGTGCCTTTGAGATGAATAGAAACTGCTTCATGTATTGGCTGCTTTATAGAGGAAAGATTCAGATTTCCAAAGGATTCCAAGAGATCAGGACTCTGTCTTCCATCTCTACTTTTATACTTTTGAAAACTAGGTTAAAGTGCTTACTGCTATTACTGCTGTTTAAAAGGGATTTGCTTCAATATTCATCCTAGTAATCTTTGGAGAAATTTCACCCTGCTCATTGCAGCAGGGATTCAGATTTAGGACTTGCTGCCTTTCTATCACTGACTGTAAAAACTGAGGATGCTGGTAGGCGATGATTCCATCCAACATGCAGAGCACTACAAAAGGGAGTCTTAGTCCAATTTTGGGGTTTGTTGAGCCATTGACATTGGGGATAGTTTGCAGGGGAACAGCAGATGGAATATTTAGCAATATCCTGTTAAAGCAATGCAATTTCTGCAGTCCACATTACCTGGTTGAGGTTACGAACAAAGGTGGTTTTATACTGTTCTCACCTAGATTTGCTGTCCTTCCTTTAGAAGTCCAGGAGAGCTGCTGGAGGAAAATGTGTAGATTTACCTTATTGTATCTGAGATCATGGGGTGGGAGGGTGTTACCTCAGCCAGAAGCAGAAGGCACTGTCAAATGGTGCAGCTCTGATTTGCAGGTGTAGAAGAAAGGATTACAGATGACCTCACCCCTGATAAGTCACAGTTGTACTAATTACCAAAGAACAGCCTTGCCTTTAATGGGTCACAGCTGTGACTAATAAAGATAAGTGTGATAAAAGGAGTGGGTTGGCTGATCAGAGAGAGAGCCCTGAGGAAGAGGACCTAGAGGAAAGACCTATTGAGGAGGTAGAGGAGCCCTGAGGGAGACAGAATGATCTAGAGAGACCCACAGAAGTATGAAACAAGGAAGAGAGTTGGAAGCTCTGCTGTGAGGTCAGTCTGGGTCTGATGGAGTTAGAGCCTGCAGTCACTGTGGAGCCAGGTAAAGGCCTGAGGTCAGAGGCAGCAAGGAAATACTTGCAGTCATATTCCAGCAGGAATGGCCAGCAGAAGGAGTCTGCCAGAGAAGCCAACAGCAGGAGTTTGCTGCAGTCAAAGTCAGGATGGCTAAGCTGTAAAGGAGAATAAACCAGGACCCTTTTCACATTGTTAAATGAGACTCTGTGTCTTGGCTCATTTCTTCCCCTAATGAGAGCTCTGCTGCAGCACCTGAGACTAAGACAGAATATCTGAAGGCAACTGATAAAGAAGGAATAATCTACCTGTTATCTGGGCTGCAGCACGAGGGAGAAGGAGAGCAAAGGCCATCTCCTGCCTACAAACTGGAGAGGTAATGAACACTCCCTTACCTGGATCTAGTGGTTTACAGGCACAAGAGTAGTTAGTGGCATAGGTCACCTTGAGCTAGGAGTTGATGGGATAATGATCTGCCAGCTTGATCATCTCGAAAGCATCATAAATGAAGATGAAGCTGATCAGGGAGGAAAGTCCTTCTTTAGTGAAGAGGGTGAAGTACTTGACTAGGAAGCTGGTGTTGGTAGCCACAAGAATGAGGCACTGGAAGGCTGACCAGAGGCTGATCTAGAGGCAGGGCACCAGGTAGTCAAAATCATTGTCCCTGCAACACTAATTATTGTCCCAAATGGAGCTAAAGAGCTATTTTATTAAATTCTTACATTGTTTCCTGTTCAGGTTAAGCCTTTGAACATGTACATGTTGAAATAACATTACCTTCTATTTGAGCCTTATTTTTAAAAGGTGCTCAAATGTTCTATTGAAGAGAAAAATGAAAGTAATCAACACTAAGTTTCAAACAGAGCCTTTTGTGTGGTCTGTTTAAGCACCACTTATTCCCTGATGTCTTATTTGTTTACAAAATAGCTTGGATGAAAATGGCATTCCAAAATCAAGGGTTTATTATGAATACAAGGGTAGAATTGTGCTTCTGCCCTGTAACCAAGGGTAGTTCTGATACACAGGTCGACATATGCTGCTTGGAGTCTATTTTTTTTTATGGTAAATAATCTCCATGTGTGTCCCAGCTTTTAGCTTTATGGACTAGCTGTTCACAGAGGCCTTGTGAGACAGAGGAACACAAGGCCAACAGATGGACAGGAAAAGTGTAAGTTCTGTCTTCTGACTATTGCATTAATCAGTCATCTTCACAGATGATTTTTTTAAATTGAAAAACACTTCAAGAAGTAATTAATAACTTCAGAGTATTCTTAAAAGATAGTAAGATTTTGATACAATTTCTCTAATACCCTATTTTTAAAAAGTATATAATCTCTCTATGTAGTGACAGAATTCTGTACTCAGTAAACATGAATAATTAGCTGAGCCCTTCAAACTTTTGAGATATGAAATCTTGATTTCATTACCTTCTGTTTTGTATAGGTCAAATGGACTTTTGCATAGAACAAGGGCATAAGTTTAAAGGCATAAGAAATTAAAATTTTATGAGTGTCTTCCCACCAGGGTTGATGAATCAGACTGACTTCAAAGAGAAATGAGGTTTTCATGTCATCTGCTGTTTTGAGCTTTTCTAATGTTTAAAGGGGAGGGAGCTTTCATGTATCCCTCTCTCATACGCCACATCTGATCCGGAGCCGATCAAAGTCTCTTAGTTAATTTCAGCAGGTCTGCGGTAGATGTTAAAATCAGTTTTACTAATTGCCAGAAGGGAAAATGGGAGCTGAGAAGTGCAACTTCTGTCAAGGTCTTATGGAGATCAGCACTGAGCTGTGCAGTTGTGCCTTGGTTCCACCAACAGCCAGCAGAGTGAATGGCTTGTGGAGGGAGATAGCTGCAGAATGAGTAAATGAGTTACACGCTGGTGTTACCTGGGTTGTCTAAAGCCACTCTCTAACAGAATCTGTACTTGTACAACTGAAGAATGTCTTCAGTCTTCTTGGCAGAAAAAAAAAATCTAATTTTACATCTTTTACCAATGTATGAAACCCTTTGTCCTGTACTAACTATGCCATTTGGTTTCTTTGCTGTTTGAGTCCACGCACCACATGATTTTTAGGTTAGCTCATGACAAATGACTGTATGAACTATAGAAAATAGAGAGGGCAAGATACAGAGCTCAGGTTTATAAGAGCTTGTCATCATGGTAGGAATGAAGTCTTG
Organism: Vidua macroura; assembly: GCF_024509145.1. Lineage (NCBI taxonomy): Eukaryota > Metazoa > Chordata > Aves > Passeriformes > Viduidae > Vidua > Vidua macroura. The sequence continues at coordinate 9,449,648 of NC_071579.1, forward strand.
CAGTTGAAAATCCAATTGTGACTCCCTTCAGCACGAGTGACCCCTCCAGCCTGTCTCTGCCTGTTGTAAGAGCAGTCTTTATTTTGCCCAGGGCACAGGCATGATGTGTGTGTTCTAACAGCTGCTCCTATGAACAACACAAGGCATTACAAGAAGAGGAAAGAATTTTCTTTGGAGTGATGGATTTAAAAAATTGATCTAGAAAAAAAATCAGTTATTAAAAATATTTTGATGAACATTGGTATAAAAGGAAGAAGAATACATCCAGTTACCGTGTTTCGAGCCATTTGGCTGTTACTTTCTGCTACAACCGAATTTACAGCACAACTCATTATGTCCTTTAACTGTGACTAATAGGAAATGCTGTTCATTCAGGGCCTCTGTGGCCTTTGTCCAAAGGGATAATAGATGTACTCCCTGTGAGAGTATGTATTTGTATGATGTGCACATATATGTCCAGAGAACTGGAAGTGGTATTTTAATAGCATAAGCATGATTTTTGCATAGATTTGAGAATATGCTTTTGATGACAGGGTGGCTCTCAGCTGCTGTTAAGTTTAAATGAAGACAAACCTGATGTCTGGATGACTCTCTGGGCTGTTAATACTTCCCTGAAGTACTGGAACCTGCTCTGGTTTGGAATTTGGAGCAGTTCACAGACGGCTCTACTAGGCTGATGTTAAAAATTTCCAGACCCAGGTCTGAATGGGGAGATTCAGATAGATTGGAGATGGTTGTGATTTGAAACAGGTGGATGGAAGTGCTCCTGAATGACCTACAGAGTATTTTTCATGGTTTTGAATTACTTGTGTCTGTTTTATTGGATACCAAATTTGTTCTCTCATAAAAGATGAGTGTAGTTCCTTCCACTTGAAAATATCACATTGTCACACCTTTAAAAAAATTATGTGTAAATATGCAGTATATCAGAATGTTTCAGAGCATGGGTGAAATATCAAAGTAGAATACAAAAGAAAGTGTGCATTAGGGATATAGAAATGGAAAATAATATATTTAGGGAAATTATTTTTGTTGTTTGGGGTTTGGCTTTTTTATTTTTTTTTTTTAAGAGAAAGGGCTGTTATTATTAGTCATACAGTCAATGTGAAAGTCTGGGGGGTAGTAAGCCCAAGTAACCTGAGTTTTTTTTGCTTTTAGAACAATGAGATTTGTTGTATATATGAAAAAAATGAGTCAAATTACCAAAGCAATACTGATGTCTACACAGTGTTCATAAAATCAGGTTATTTCAATGCTGTTCATCTTAGAACAAGACTGGAGATGGAGAAGTCTGAGCCTTTTTAAGAGTTTGAAATATGTGGTTTGGATTCTCTTCCTTGATTGCAAGTTCTGTGATTCTAACACACTATCTCCACTACCAATGCGATTCCTTCAAGTTAACTGCAGACCAGTTTGTGTTTTTTTTTTTTTTTAATTCCATTAACCAGGTATATGAGTTACTGTTTCACTTCCTGCTGAAGTCAAGCAGACTTACATTACATCCAAGTGTAGGTCTACTACAAATAGACCTTCATGCCTCGCTGTTTTAGCCTTAACCACAACAATGTCTCCAAAACCTGGCCAAAATAAAGGCAGGCAGTGACTGATGTAGCTCTCTATAAGGTCCTGTGCTCTCTGCAGGATCACCAAAACAAGAACTGTTCTTCTCTTTGAATTCTTATCTTTTCAGAATAAGGCACACCCACAAAAATTAACATGAGCAGGCAAAGGACATATACTGAGCTTGGCAAAGGCTGCTAAAATGATTGTGATCTTTCTGTGAACAGTGGTAAAAATAGGCATTATTTTCTTTTGGGTTCATAAATATTGTTTTCCCATCTCTCTGTGGCTGGGATGGAATATGAATCATGCACATGAGCCTGGAATTGTGTCTGTCCTCTTTCTGCACAGTGCAGAGGGGTGGTACCTCTTCTCTAAGGCACAGGTCTTAATCTCCCTCTGGAGCAGAGATGTTCCAGGGTTGGAACACACTGTTGGGTGCAGCTTCCCCAGCCTCTCACCTTTCCAGCCAGCCAGAACTCTGTATTTGATCAACCTGGCAATTTCTGCATTGATAACTTCCATATCCGAGTTTGTACTCAGCAAGTACTTCCACATTCTCATCCTCTCTGACTACTGAGTTATGTTCTCACCAGATTCAAATTAACCTGGTTAGACTCTGTGTTTTCCACTTCTAGAAGTATTTCCCTTTCTTGGTCTAGTATCAGTGCAGTGGGCATTTATTGATGGTTACAACAGCCCTTTTCCCTCCTTTTATTTAGCAAATCTAGTTCCTGAAGATAGCCATGCCAGGAATTACTCTTTTAGGCAATTCTTTGCTATTTTAGCCCTGCTGTGGTGCCTATTCCTACCTTCTTGGAGAGCTGCAATGGAAGTTGTAACATTTCAGTTGGGTCTCTCCTGAGGAAGGGCTGACACATCATCTGTGGGATCACTGAACAGGACCAAAAATATCTGTATCTTCTTTCCAAGCAGATTTCTGTGTTCTGCCACTGCCTGACTCTGAATGTCTTTAGTCAGAAGGACTTGAAACTCAGCAGAATTCCTGTGTTCATGCTGCCAACTGCCCAGTTCCAAGGACAGTCTGAAGCAGTGCAAGCCCCATCAGCACATACAGCCCACCTCTATGGGCTCACCACCCCCACATGGTTCTTCAGAGTTTTTGGTTGTTTTCCTGCCACATTTATGGATGGTCTGTGTGATTCTTGTGACTTTTCCTAGTGCTAGCAGTATTGAACAAAAGTTTTGGTGTAATCCTGGTTTATAAAACCAAAGAACCCAAAAACCCTCTTACCTATCCAGCTGGTAGAACTGCTGTACACGGGACTCATTGTTGAGCAATTGCTGGCCTTGCTTCAGCCCTGTGGAAGCTGGTAGAGATGCCTGAGAAGTTCAGGTCTGGCCCTCTCAGAAACCTCCCTTTTTCCACAGGGAATTATTGTTTAAAATTAACTATACTATTTCAGTGGTTGATTTTCTAGCAGCAAAAATTGAAATAGGTATTTTTGTCATGAGTTGTTAAAATTTGGATTAGGCTGGACACATTTACAGCCAGTGTTATTGATGCTGATAAAAATGCAGCTGCTCAGTACCTGAAAAACCTGGATTATGGTATGTAGTGCCTAGCTTTTATTGCCTGACTCTGGAAACATTATGGGATCACATTCCATGAAACTTTACCAAGTTATAGAAAGAATCAGGGTCAGTCCCAGAGTCCTCAAAGTAATTTGTCTGGTTTGTGTACTCCTGTTTTTCACATGACTGATTGTCCACTCATGGCTGCAAGTCTGAGTGCCACAGGGTAGCTGAGGACTCTCTCTGGAAATGGTTACTGGGTGTGCCACCTGTGAGACCCCAGAAAATCCTCCTCACCCCTCCATGACACCACCCCAAAACTGAACCCAGGAGGCCTTTCAGAAATCACTGTAGTTGCAGTGGTAGTTCTTGCAATTTTAGTGAGACTGAAATTGTGTCTCACATCTTGAAATGGTGACAGGCTGATTCATGAAAGAAAGATATTGAAAGAAATTTTCTAGTGGAAAAATTTTGCTTCCTTTTCAGGCCAAACAGAAATGTTTTGCCTGTGATATTTTGTTGCATCTTGAGCAAACAGCATTTGATTATATTGTCTAAGCAGACAGAACAAAGCATTGCTAGACAATTGCTAGTCTTAAAAAAAATAATCCATCTGAAATCCTCCTTTAGGCTAATGCTGCTACTCTCACATGCAGAATTGCTGATCTACATAGCTGTAATTAGAGAGAGTATTGTTTTGGTGAGAATGAGACAGGCACAGAAGACCCAGTGTTTGCACATAGAATACCTGCTACATGAGCCACTCGGGGTTGCACAATCGCTTGGTGGGACAGTAAGATTAAAAGCAAGTGCATCCTCAGTGACATTTTATAGAAGTACCATATGAAGTTTCACACAACTCCCCAAACTTAGTTCTACTAAACCCAAGTTTTATCCCTCAGTTTCTGATGACAGTGGTCTCCTGTTTTGAAAATTAATCAAGAGGTGAATAACTGCAAGGAATGCTTTTGTGTCTTCTGCTGAATGGAAAGTAAATCAATGAACAGAAATGAGAGTTTTGTTACAGTTGTGCTGGGGGACTGCTGTGTGCATCCGAGGCAGCGTGGCAATGCCCAGCTGTGCTCACTGGCAGTGCTCCTGTGCTGGTCCTTAGGCTGATATTCTCCCTTTGTTAATCAGCTGCAGGGGGAGCTCAGGTTTGGTGTTAGCTTTGTGTTTGGACTGGGCTGTCTTCATGTCCTTTCCAGCCTAAATGGTTCTCTGATTCTGAGAGCCCAGCTGATGTCATCCACCCCCCACTCCCTTTCCTGAGCATTACCTTAACACACATGTAAGTCTTCTGTAGTGTCTTGGTGTCACTTAGGAGACTTCATCTCATACCAGAGTAGGAATGAGAGCCTTTCCCTTAGGAAAGGTGTCAATTTGGATTTGTGGCAATCTGTGATAAAATTTGATAGCTGTTTTTCCAGTGGTCTGTTTGTTCATAAGTAATATACTTATAAATGATGTGAAGAAAACTTGAGGATAACTTAAAGCTTTTGGAGCTGAGAGGGGGCTGACCCCCAACCAGCGTGGAGCTGAGATTGCTAAAGCAATGCTTGTTTTGAATTCAGCGAGGGCTGATGGCTTTGAAATACACAATCAAAGTCAGCCCAGCTCTTGCCCAGATCTTTTTGTCTTGTTAGACTGAAATGATATGAGAACACTTTGGAAAAAAAGCCATTCAGAAAGAGTACTTTATATGTTTCTTGTTGAATAGGTGTCTTCAATTATCTACATCAAAACATTTGATAGACAGCAACTTTAGAAGAAACTCAAATAAAAGTATTTTTATTCACTTTTCTCTAATTATATATGAACTGAATTATGATGTATCAACCACATGACATTCTTACTTGATTATCAAAATGTTTTATCTTTGTCATAATTAGTTTTAAAATCTGTGCTCCTTGTTCTAAAGGGATACTTTAAGTGCCAAAGCTACTTCTCAGAAACTATCAGGATCACTCCTTCACATCTGTGACCTTATCCTCTTGAGATTTTTCTTAATAATTTTCCTCTTCCATCAGGCAGTCAAATGCATAAGTAGCTGATTTTGTATATTTCATCAATACATCATTCTCCCAAGTGCTTGCTGGCTTTCAGAATAGATGGAAAAGTACTAAAAGCTAAATATGCTGAGAGAGATGGGCACTAGGCACTGTTCATTCTTTGCTTCCCCCAAACACTTTAGTGGAATTTTTGCAAACAATTTCATTTGCTTTTTGTGTGAATTGAACCTTTGGAATTTTACCATGTTTAATATTAATCTGTGTTAGAGCATCTTGTTAGCACTGTTGTAGTTACAGATAAGTTTTACTTTAATCTTTGAATTTGGTGCCTCATGTTTTCTAGAAAATTTACCTTGCAGATGGAATTTCTTTCTGTAAATATTCAGGGCAGAAATGAAATTGGTTTCATGTTTCTTTTTATTTACTGTGCTGTCCTTGAGGAGAAAAGTTTTGGATACAGCAGACCTGACCCTTTGTACTCTGATAATCAGGAAACCTTATTTAAAACTGGTCATGAACTTTGCTCTTTGGCTATTAGAATCTTCCAGATGCATGAAGTTCATTTTGGAGCAATTAAATTCATAAGGACTCTTCTGAATATATGATGGAATTGCAGCTTTATTTTTTGAGTTGTACTTTGAATATGAACCCTTAGCTCCAGCTTTGCAGCTGGGAGACTGGAATGGCATTATTGCCTATGGTACCCTACCCCACTGTAATAGTCAGTAGACAGGGAGGGAAGGGGGACAGCATGAGGCAGGGGAGGAATTTAACAGGAAAGGAGAGGGAGAAGAAGCAAAAGAGTCAAGAGACTTGGTGGAGAATTACACTGAAGGTGATTTAAAAAAATGGCAATTTGTTTTATCCCTCATGCCTCCAACTCACTCTTTACCCACAAAATTACAGAATCAACTAGGTTGGAAAAGACGCTGGAGATCATCAAGTCCAATCTACAACCCACAACCACCTTACCAATTAAACCATGGCACTGAGTGCCACATCCAGTCTTTTTTTTTAAACACTTCCAGGCATGGTGATTCCCCCACCTCCCTGGGCTGCCCATTCCAATGTCCACCCACTCTTTCTGTAAAGAATTTAATGCCCAGCCTAAACTTCCCCTGGTGCAGCTCGAGGCTGTGTCCTCTTGTCCTGTTGCTGCTTGCCTGGGAGAGGAGACCGACCACCAGATGTGCCTGACAGTCTGGGCAGTGGCAGAACCTGGTGCCCATTGCTGGCCCTGCCCTGTCTGCCTTTCTGGGGTCCTGCAGGATCACCCCTTTGCTGCTGAGCTCACAACCCTCCTGTTTTGTTGTGACTCTGGCTCCTGCCTCGCTTTCCCTTACAAACCAGCCTGCCTTTACTTCTCCTTGAGATTGTCTTCCTTTTTGTGGGTGTCTGTATCTAAGGTGCAAAACTGTATTGGAGACTATATTAAATGTATGTACTGCAAAGCACATGTTTCTTCCTCTCTTTAGTTATTACCTTTTGTTGTGATGCAGAGGATTCTAAATTTCAGTTATCTTTGTTTTTACCTTCTTGCATTGTTTTGCTTCCCCTGCTTTTTCTTTCAGGTAAATGCTGTCTCTGTCTCTTCACTGCCAGCCTGGAAAGCTTTTGAGCAGACTGAAAAAATAGACTGAGATTTTAAAGATCTATGAATGGTTTATCTCTCAATCATTTTTTGGTCCTGTTAATTTAACAGCATTGAGGAATGTAATTGGTGATCAAGAGATCATGAAACCAGATCAGACGTGGGTTAGATTTCATTTGTGTGCCTGTGGTCTGTGCTCTCTGTGTCATGGAAGCAGTATGGAAACAGAGTGAAAAAGGAGTGCTGATTTTGTAGTATCAGGCGAGCATAGTAATCTTATATTCAGTTGCTAAACAAAATCCTTTTAAAATCTTGTTTGAATTTCGGATTCTGTGTTAGTGAGAAAAGCAGCATCTAATATGGAAAAAAGAAAAGGTGGTTGAAGACAGATTCCTGTGCAAGGAAACTGGGGCACTCTAATATGCATGCACTAGTTTTCCTACATGAGAAATGTATAAAGGATTTTCCACTTTCTGAACTGTCAGTCAGATCCACACTGAAACATTCTGGCAGTCGTTTCCTGTGCGCTTCGTCATATGTCTCCTTGATGATTTCTCACTCTGTGGAGGAAGGGGGTGAGTGAGGAGGAACTAACAAATGATAATCTAAAAAAAAATTTCTCAGTGTATGTCATTTAGAAATGTCACATACACCTTGCAAAGAGTATGAGATCTTTTAAGTAAAGATCCTGCAAGGCAGTGTAGGTGGCAGTGGAGATTCTGCCACTGCTATGTAAGTGTACTTGCAAGGAAGAATATGTATTGATTGTAATCATTCTCATGAAAGAAAAAAAAAAGAAAAGAAACTTTTGAGACTGAACGTGATTAACAGGAATGCCAGTCTGTTGATGCTTGAGCGATGCCCCTGAAGGATAAAATAAACAGTGAAAAGCTGCCAGGAAAGGACATCACTGAAGTGGCTTCAGTTTGCAAAGCTCTAATTCCCCTGTGAAACCCTGTCAGGAGCACCAGAATGTATTTGCAGAGTGATTCCTGTCAGTGTTACTGTGTGCCCCTAATCATGTTAGTTACTGATGCAGTTTCTGAAAAACCAGCTAGGATTGATTGATTTGTAGAGAAAACTAAAGTTCCCTAGAAGATCTCATCTTTATTTCCATTTTTTACAGACTAATGCAGTTATCAAGTGATGGTCACAGGATAGATCAGAACCACTTAAAACTTGTGGCTTCTGCTTTGTGTTAATAGACACAAATCAAATAAATTAGTTGGGCTTTTTTTTTTTTTTTTATTACTGGAGAGAATTTGCAATGATTATGAAGCTGACACAGCAAATAACTGGTTCAAGATGCATCAAAACTTTTCATTTTTGATAAGTGCATATGCTGGAGAAAAAAAATGCAGCAGCACAACTGAAAGGCTTCTCTCTGCAAAGAATCTTCAAATATCACATAAATATCTTTTAAGAATGAAGACTAGATTTCATAGTAATGCTTCTAATCTGCTAATTTTAAACTGCTTTCCACAAATACCTAAAATGAGGGTGTTTTTTTCCCCTGAGGGATAGCAGAACTTCAGAGCTCAAATTAACTGGGCAGACAGAGATAGGGGAAGAAGCAGAAACTTCTGATCTCCAGTCTTACACTTTCTCCAGACCTGCCATGCAATGAACTAAAAACAATTGTTGTTTTCTGCACTGCCTGAGCTTGTGCTGTTTTACAGTCAAAAGTCTGTGTAACTCCTTCTATGGGGCTTTGTCCAGCCCCTGTATCTGTTCTTATTCTGCAGCAATATTCAGCCTCATTGAGCTCCAAAGAGGTTGTGCAACAGAGGAAGCCACCACATTTTTAATGAAATCAAATGATTCCTGTAAAATAGCATTGACTTACCAGTCTAGTGACAAATGTGTTTTGAAGTAACTTCAGTTTCACTGAAACAATATCTCATTTTCCTACACATACCTGTATTAAACAGTGGTCTTGGAGCCACTTTTTGGAAGCATTATTACACTATTGAACAAAATTTTATTGTTCTTAGAGTGAAATGCTGGAAGACTGAGACCTATAAGTTGCAAAACCTAGTAGGAAAATTTTAGAACAAAATGAGGAAAGGGCAGCTTCAGTCCTGCCTTTGTCTAACTGGTGGTTAGTCAAAAGTATAAATCTGAGCTGCTTTTTTATAATGTCAGTGACTTAACAAATACCTCCCTTTGTCACACATCCTGCCAAGATAATAAAGACTTAAGCTCCAAGAATGCTCGCTCTGTGAATGAGAAACAAATTTAACAGAGCTACAATTTCCATTCTTTCAAGCCATTCTGCCTGCAGTTCAGTATGGATCTTTAGGGATTTTATTATTTCAAGTGTAGTTTTACTCAGCACCTTTGAGACCAACTGCTGTGAAATCAAGTACCTGGATGAAGAAATCAGTCTCCTAATAACATTTTTCTTGCCTCTGTTAACTTTACAGTTCCTTCATTGCAGAAGGATCTTCACCTGCTGTGAAGCCACGTCGTGCAGCTCACACAGCCCTCCCCTGCCTGTTGAGTTGTGTTATTTTAGCAGTGCCACGGTATCTCCAAAGGCCCATTAAAATCTATTGTCTGGTAGGCTGCATTCTGCAGGAAGGCTCACAATGGGAAGGTGAGAGAGAGGCCTTGGAAATCCCTCCCACATTCTGAAGGAACTGCAGTACTTTAAGATGAAGGTTTGTGCAGCCAAAAGTGAAGGATGGCAGAAAGCTTACATCGAACTTCTCCTGTAGGCTTTAATGCATATATATCTGAAATGTAAGCACAACATGATGCAGATATTTGTTTTCCAGCAACAGATTATTTGTGTAGAAACAAGGAAACCAACTTGAGATGACAGTCAGTTGTAGAAAAAAACAGATAATCTCTAAGAAATGTGTAGTGTGATCTGAAGGGGAGAATTTTATCTTGTCATTTGGCATTTTTGCTGGTCTTACTGGAATTCTGACTGCAGTATGAGCAAATTGAGATGATCTGGTGTTATCATTTTGGGTTTTTTTTTGTTGGAATAGCAGATACCAATGGTCACAAGAATTGAAAGGAGAATTATTCTTTAAATAGATACTTTTATTTGGTCTGAAAGTACTTGTACTTTTTCTAAAAGTCATCTTTTCTTCTACCATCAATCAAAGTAACTTTGTTCACATTTTACAAATTGGGCCAATTTCACTGATTTGTCTGGTATGGATCTAAAGATCGTTTGAACTTGATTTTAGGGGATTCCACACTTTCTGGTTCTCAGCAAAATGTCTCAAAACTAATTAATGATTGAGTGTTTTTTCCTTTTAAATGGACATTGTCGACATGCCCCCATTTTGAGATAAATTTTGGACAAAACATGTTGGTAGTGAAAATTTCTTTCTGACTTAATTTCCTCTTGAAATTTTGCAATTTCTCACATGATTTTCCACAAAAATAGGTTTTGTGATTTGTAACCTGCCATGGTAATTCTGCATTTTATCTTTGTCTTCTCAGCATTACCCTTCAGGTGAATATATCTTTCAGTAGCAGGGAGAAGAAATAAAAATAGTACTTTTGAAAAAAATCAAATATTCTAATTGTCTCAGGTAGAATTGAGATATTTTGTAGCTTATCAATTGAGGGCTTGTGTCCTGTGTCTAAAATTCATGGAATTATTTTTATTACTTTTTGTTATTTTTAATTCAAGCAGAATTGAAATTTTATAATTCTGGCAAACTCAAATGATAGATCTTTTGTGTGATTGTTTCAATATTAGACATTTTCAGAGAATCACAGAATATTCTGAGCTGGAAGGGACCCACAAAGACTGTCAAGTCCAGCTCTTAAGTGAATGGCCCATACAGAGATTGAATCCATGACCTTGCTGTTGCCAGCACCATGCTCTAAGAAAACAACACTTGCCAGGAGTTTCTATGCTTCTGATTCTCAGGAACCTAAACAAAAAATTGCACACACAAACTGCAGAAGAAAGTTGTTTCAACTGACAAAAGGATTGTTCAAGGTTTCCTTTGAATTTTTAATAGAAATAGCACCATGTCAAATTTAACAGATTTTTACAGTGTTCCTTGGATAGTTGTGTGAATGTCCATAAGCAGCAGATTAACAGGGACTGCTGTAGTAATATAAACTTTCACAGAAGCAACTTTTTAAATTTAAGAAGTGGGAGCAAATCTCATTAGCAATGTTAAGGCCCTGACCTTGCTCTTTTAAACTAACTTGTTGCCTTTTTTTTTTTAATTTATTTTTTTCCTCTGTGTGTGCTTCATTGTTGCAGCAGTGTTAATTAGAAATGAATCAAGCATGGTGGGCAGGCAGTCGATACCTGAGTTAATTATACAATCTTTAAAGAACAGAAATAGGCAGATGTTGTGCAGGAATCTGTGACATCTCCGTGAGGGGCACACACCCCGAGTACTCAGTGTTATTTTAAAGTGATCCTCAATAAGTTAGTGTTTAGTAAAATCTTCTGTGGGATGAGGTATTTTCCCCCTCACCTTTCCTTCCCTCGGTGATAATTACAAAGAATTTTAATGCTGTTAGTTTTCATTCATAATTACTTTTTTTCATAGTGAATTTGATCCAATGCCTAAGGTGTAACCTGTGTGAAAGTCAGATTAATTTCCTGCCTGCCATGTGTCACTCATGGGGGGTTTACCTGGCTTCACATTGCTAAGGATGAGATGCCCTCAGATTCAGCAAGGATGACCCTTGACATTTTTCCCAGACTGGAAATTATAATTGTATGCATGTTCTGGATGCAGACTCAGACATTAATGTTAATAAGATAACAGTGGATTTTTGACATTCCAGGATGTTTGCTCTTGTTTTCAGGCATCCAAAGAGGATGACTTAGGCGCTGGAGTTTAGGACTGAAGCATTTCTCTGTGGTCAGACAGGTGTGTCCATAGAGCAATTCAAACCAGAGAACTGGCAGGCAGCTACTATGAATGCCAGCTCTCACATTCCTGGTTTTTACTTCTTTATCCCAACCAAAAAAGTTTGAATGACTTTCATGTTACTACCTTAGAAAGGAATTGTTCAGTTTTTGTAGAGGAAGGAACTTGGTTTAATAATGCCTTTTCATTTATGTGATTAATTCTTCCAAACCCAGAATATTTTGATGTACCATAATGAGGCCATGGAGAGTTGTGAAGGTTTTCCTTTTGTTGGCCAGTGATATTTCAAGGGGAATTTAATTTCTGATGAACCAGTAGCCAAATGTTTTGTATTAACTTGAACACATGTGGCAATTAATTGGTACCAGTTGATGCTCCTGTGCCTTATGGCTGCCCAGCTGCTCTGTACAGGGCGAGGTGAGGAAACAGAACTTTGTCTTCTAGGGTTTGAGCAAGCACATCTGCCCAAGCAAGCTGCTGAGCAAAACAAAAAGGGAATCTGTTTCAATGGAAACATTTAAAAACACATTAAGTCATGCTGTTGCGACCAAAGCTGTCAGGTGTTCCCTTTGTAGAGCTGTTTTACCCCCATGTTTATTTCTGTGGGGCAGGTAGAGCAGCGGGTGTTTTTGAACAAGCAATTTCTCTTGATAACTGTCAGCACATTACTCATCAGGAGAGTGAGCACCTTCTCTGATATTCTTGAGAAAGGTTGAGATTAGTGTTAATGATGAACATGGCTGTAACAGTTCCTTTTTGGTAACAATTTTATAGCTCAGTGTCCTTGACAGCTTTTAAAATTGTAGTTTAAGTGTAAGGGCCCTTTGTCTTGAAAGAGTGTCAATGCAGTATCAAGGAGACATTTGTTTTTTTGATTGCATAATTTCTTACTGCACTAGTCCATGACATTAATACAATGTAGCTGTGTACTTTGTCAGGATTTTCATTATCTCTCCTGCTTTTTGGATAAAGCTGATATATCCATGAAAAAACCCCAGCAGTTAAAAAAACCCTGTGTATTTATGATCACCTCACAGGTTTTACCCAGGAGAATAAAGAATGTTTTTAGCAGAGTTAAATGGATTTAGGCGAGTGCATATCCTGCCTCCAAAAGGATTGTCAGAAAGATTTAAACCAGGAAGAGTGCTTAGGATACTGATAATACTTGTGCTCTACTACAGAGTCATTGTTCAACAAGATATTTGGCTCTATCTGTGTGCTGGTCTTCAAATAATTGCAAGAATTATCCCAGAAAAAGAAGTATTGAATATTTAAACTAGAAACATTATCATATTAAAGGCCTCAAATTGTAGTAACTTCATTTTAAGTAGACTTCATCAGGGTCAATTTGGGATCCCTCCTAATGTCCTCATATGTTCTTTGTTGATTTCTCCAGTCCCCTGTACCCTATATTTCTGTATGGTGATTTTTCAGTGCTTGGTTTTTTGAATGTCCTGGCTGTGGTAAGAAAATGCTGCTGGGGCACAGGTGAGGAGGGCTCGCTTGCACTCACAAACTCTGAGTATTGGATATCCCCCCTGGTGGGACTGCAGCCTGAAATGCAGAGCTGCTGGCTTTCCAGAAACAATTCCAGCCCTGAATGCAGAGCTGCTGGCTTTCCAGAAACAATTCCAGCCCTGAATGCAGCGCTGCTGGCTTTCCAGAAACAATTCCATAACAACTCTGTGTGTGTGTGTGTGCATTATGCATAAGTACAACTTATGAGATGGGGCGTGGGCTGCATTTATATCAGTGTAGAAAGATCAGAGGTTTTAGAACTTCAGCTGATTTTTGTTTTAATTAGTGAAAACTATGTTTCTCTTTAGATAGTTTTAGGGCTCTTTTTCTGGTTCAGCTTCTTTCTCAGATGTTTTATACATGCTCAGATTTTGGGGTTTCTAATTATTTTTTCAGGTTCTTTTTTGTCCTTAGAAAAATTTTTGTTTTGGTTTGTAATCACTAAGCACTTTGGCATCAAAGTGCTTTAATGCTTTACAGATTCTTGCTTTCACTTGTTTTGATGTTCTGCAAATTCTACAAAACAGCTGTAGAATAAATACTTACATGAATCAATTTGATAATAATTTGCTTCTGCACTTTAAAATAGCAACATGTATATAATAAGAATTTGTCAGTATTCTAAGAATATTAACTGAAGTCTTCATTTTCTTTGAGATTACTCCCCTTTACCCTGAAGTGTTTTGTTGCTAATAAAACCTTAGCCAGAACCTCATCCATGAACTCATTTGGAAACCCTTTATGAGAATAAAACAGATAAAGCGAAACTGCTTTGTGTCTTTGGGGAGATTCTCCTAAAATCACCATGGCTGAACACAATTCAAGATGTATGAGGGGCTGGATTCAGAAATAATCTAAACACACACCTTAAATGTGACTCCTGACAGCAGCTCACCAACCAAGAAAAAAATTGTTAACTTGCTTATGGTTGGTTATTAATAATTTGCTCAAGCTTTTAAGTTTAACTATATAATTAGCAATTAAAGGAACAGAAGCTATTTCTCAACATATATAAGCTTATGTTGATTAATTTGAGTGTTTTCTCACTGAAGAGGAGGAACAGACATTTGCTTTTAAGATACTCAGCTCCCTTGCAGTTTCTGATGTACTAATTATTGTGCTTAATACTTAGTATTTATGACCTCTTTATCATTTTCTATTAGTCATCATTTGAATGTTACATTCGGGTTTTAATTATGTTGTGTAGTTTGATTTATCCAAGCTGCACACTTCCTGCCATATCATAAAAGAAATACAATATATTAGCATATTTTTAATTTGCTTCTCTTTCATGTTGCTCCTCAACATATTCATAACTTCCAGAGAGAGAAAGGTAGGCAATAAAAGTTTTCTCTTTGATTTTTAAACTTGTTGATGTTCTTGTCGCCTGGCAAAAACTGATTTGCCTTTCCAAGACTGGATGAATCTCATTCAAGTAGAAATTCAAATGTAAAGGATTCCTTTAAAGAAAATAGTATGAAAGTTTCAGATTAAGCAATGCTTGACAAGCTAAGCATAATTTCACAAAAGCTTTGCCTTTAAGTTTTGTTAAACAAATCCAACACAACTCACATCCACATACAGTGATCAGCTTCAAAGATGTGTGCTTTTCACAGCTGTCAACTCCTACCCTGTGGCAAACACAGGAGAGCTTTTGTGACTCTGTGTCTTTCACCTGTCCTAATTCTGATTTTAGCCTGATTGCACTTCTCCCCTGTAGAAAGAGCAAGGAAATCCTTTCTGCTACATGAGGCTTCGTACAGAGAGCTTGGAAAAACAGTTTGTACTGCATGGAAACCTCCCCCCAAAAAAAGCTTATGTGGAGAAAAGGGTGAGAACTGAAACACTTCCAGTGCTGAAACGAGCTGCATGAGAGCTGAAAAGGGTCTTTTAACAAGAGCTTGGAGTGGAAGGGCCTTCCATTGACCAAAAGGAGGTTTAGTGCAGATATTATAAATGAATTGTTCCCTGGGAGGGTGCTGAGGCCCTGGCACAGGGTGCCCAGAGAAGCTGTGGCTGCCCCTGGATCCCTGGCAGTGGCCAAGGCCAGGCTGGATGGGGCTCTGGGCACCCTGGGCTAGTGGGAGTTGTCCCTGCCCAAGGCAGGATTTGGAGCTGAATGAGCTTTAAGGTCCCTTCCAAGCCAAACCATTCTCTGATTCTCTGCAAATGAGATGTGGAACCCCACACCTTCACCTTGATAGCATAGACATTCACATGTATATAAAAAATATTTTTGTCTGGAAAATTTTTTAAGAAGTTGCCATTTCTTTGTGGTAAGCACATTTCTCTCTCTTTCTCAGGATTTTTCATAGAGGAGCACAGAGAGAAGAAAGAGAAAACAGTTTCTATTTCTGCTCCTTGTTTTTCCCATGTGGAATGTGTTTGGAGAATTGTTTACCTGGGGTGATTGCTTGATTGGGTTCTGGTGAGGATTGTTTGAGCTGATGGCCAATCAGATCCACCTGTGGCTGGACTCACGAGAGGGTCACAGGTTGCGAGTGAGTTAGATATGGTAGTTAGAACAAGTAGCTATGTAGGTTTAGTATCTCCTTTAAATAGTACATATTAATGTATTATAGCATAGTTATAATAAAGAAATCATTCAGCCTTCTGAACTGATGTTGGACATCATCATTTCTTCCCATTGGGTTTGCCTGCATTTTACAATATTTCTTAATGGGGAAATGTATTTGGGAGTTGTCTTCTGAGACTTTCTTGAAGTTTCATTAATATTACCAGGCTAATTTATATAATTTAATAGCTACATTGCCCATGGTGATTTCATTAATGGAATTGTTTTGTATATTAGTAAGAATAAAGGGATTTGAAATATTTTATATGTACCATGTGAATTGATTTTGCATGAGGGAAAAAAATGGAGCTCAGTTGTCTTGAATAAAGCAAGGAGTAATGGTACTTAAAATTTTGAAGTTTATATCAATCAAATATATAAACCTGAAATTTCATTTGATTTGCTACTTATATGCAGGACTTAATATCTCACATGATTTTACATTTTAACAGACAAGAACCATTATTTTTTTTTCACTTTTCAGACTGTCAAAATTTGGTTAAATATTTTTATTTTAAATGTTTATTAAGTATGATACTGCATGCTACTGACAGGTACAAGTTTAGCCTACCTAAACTGGATTTCAGGAATAGAAAATAATTCTTTTTTCCATGTTATTGATTCTTTGACTGTGATTATGGTGAGCTATAGTTATTATCTTTCATTTATCCATTCCTTCAAGGACCATCATTCCAAAATTAATTTTGTGTTGAAGGGATGGACTGTGAATCTGGGCACAGCCTCAGGCATAAGTCCTTCCTGGGGCCATGGTGATGGTCTCTGATGTGTGGTAGCTGTAAGGTGATATTTCTCCATCTACCCTTAGTTTAATCCCTGCCTGAGGACTCAAGTAATTTTCAGCTAAAACTTGCTGACTTTTTAAATGGGGAATACCTTCAGACCCACTGGGAGATATAAGGCCCTGATCTGTTTGAAAAGATGATTCTGTTTCTCTGCAGTCCCTTGAGAAGGCCAAATACACTTGCAGACTAAACTGAAGCACCTTCCTGTATCTGTAGATCTGCTTGTTCAGGAGGGCTGTGTGTTCTGCCTGAGCTAGAACTGTTTACCCAGCAGCTCAGCATTCACAGATTTCCCTCTGTGATATAACCTGGTGGCAGATCAGAATCCAAACCGATCATCAGCTCCCTGAGTGAACTGCTGAGCGGTGACAAAAGATGAGGAAAGGTATTTCTCTCCACAAATCTCTCACCTGACTTGGAATAACTCTCTAGACATAAATGATTTTTATCTCTAGATTTAAATGGAGTTGTGTTTGGTGTAACAAAGTCTCCCACAGGCACAATGTGCAGAAGGAATTACCCAGTTTCACCAGCACACTGCACTTCAGCAGCTGCTGGGCTCCCTGCTCTGTGGGGCTGGTTGACAGAAACAGCTGAGGAAGGCAATCAGGACAGAGAGGTGTCTGAAGTGCAGACACCTATTGGAAGTGTTTGGGTCACGAGAGTAAAGTCATGTGATAGACAAATGAGAGATCACTGCTGTGTAAGTTGCATCATTTGGGGTTTAATTTGGAATAAAGGGTGCTATACTTTGCTTAGAAAAACGTATTTTTGCCTGTTTCATTCTCTTGAAATTAAAATGAGCTGACTCTTGTAAAGCAAGGCAGTTCCTGGGAAATTTTAGAAGTCATTGATGGCTTTTCCAAGTCCATGATTCACTTCAGTTTTTATTATACTGACAATGTACAAAAGGAGGGAGTAAAGCAGACAGCAAAGAAGTTGTGTAACAAAGGAGAAGATTATAGACAGATAGAATACACTCAGATCTTGTGATTGAATATACTCACAAAGAGACTATTTGCCAGTGATGGGGAATATTAGGGCTCTTAAAGGGCTAAATGTTTATTATCTCTAAAAATGATAAAGATTTAATGGGCTTAAGTACAAAGAACACAGGAAAGGATTTACCTATGGAAAGAAAATCATAATTTTAAGCCCAAGATGCTTTCTGAAATGTGCTAACCCACAGTGATTTCTCACTGTTTTCTTTTACTGGACACTTACAGTTCCATTTTATCTTGTTCTTGGGAGCAGTAATTTAAAGAAGGTACTAGAGATGAAATCTTCCTTGCTTCTCTCCTAGGAGTTTTTTTTTTTTTGAGCATTTTGGGGATGCAAGAAAACAGTTGCTGTATGTATATGTAAACATTCAGTTGGTATCTAAGAGATTGCAGTCTCCTAAGCCACCTCAGACAGGCAGTGGAGGGTCTGAGGTGACTCTGAATTACCTGCTGGAGGATGTGAGGTGAAGAGAACCTGCCTTCAAGGAGTTCTGTTCCACTGTGGGGATAGAGAGAGCAACAGGAGACTGAGGCTGCCACAGATTGGAAAACCCACATACTGCTCTGGGTACTGATTATCCCACTAAGCTCAAACTGGAGGGGAAAATACTATGTGGTAATAGCAGAGTAAACATTTACAATTTAGTTGGTAATCTAGTTATACAGCCAAGAAATGTATGTAGCATTAGAGTATTATATCCCTGTGCTGGAATTCTGGGGGTTTACTCACTGGTTTTCTTATTTTTTAATCCCCTTATTTTAGGACTTCCTCTTTTTAAAATTAATTTATTATTTTTGACCATTTAAAAAATTGTAAACCAATTAATGCTAAGATTGTCTTGTAATATGAGTCCAGATAATGAGTAGTCATTGAGAATCTTATCCCTGATAATTTTCACAAGGAATAAGTAGTAGAAGGTAACACTGTTCAGTACAAGCATTTTTAAACTTGAAAAGAGAAATGAATTTTTGAAATCCTACAGTTTACCAAAATAAACATCTCTTGGTTATTAATTCTTTGGGGGTGTCCAAGAAGGAAAAGACTGATAATATGCATGCCAGTATTCTAATATTGTCAAGTGCTTTGGATTTTTTCTTCATTTTTAACTTGATAAGGAACTGATAAGGTACCTTATGCTAAAAGCACCATATGGTGAGATAGTTTTGATCTCTCTCTGTGTACATGCACATATCTTCATCAATTCTGATATAAAGACAGGAGAAAATAATCCTCTCATGTATTACTCTAGAGTGTGCCAACACAACCATTACATGTATTCGTTTCACCAGTAGTGCTGGGGGCTGGATAAGCAGTAGCAGCTTTTAAATTATGCAAGTAGCTTATGAATCAGAGAGATGTTTTGTCAAATGACTCACTCCCTTGGATAATTAGGCTAGGACAGATCTTGGGGTTTTAAAAGTCTCAATGGATTTTGGAAACTTAAGGCTCTTGGGGAAAAAAAGGTTCATCAGCTGCATATCAGCTTTTATCTATTTATGTCAGATTCTTGAGTTTTCTACAGGGACCCACATAACCTGCTGAACTTCATTATAATCATTTGAATGAGCAGCCCAGGAACACTTGGTTGAGCTGATTTTAGAGAATGTTATGCTTCAAAACCTATTCTGAAATTCAGCTTTTGTTTGAAAAAGAAATCTGGTTACATATTGTTTTACAAGTGACTAGTTGTTCAGCTGTTTGGCTCTGTTGTGACAGAATACTTCATCTTCAAGTGGTAAGGAACTTCATGAAGTATCCAGTTACTGAATTGTTTTCATCTGCTTTCCATTGACCCCAGACTCATACTCAGTTAACCCAGCGGATCAATGTTCACTGTCATACTCAGGAATGAGCAAAAATCACTGGCAGTGATATTTACACAATATTACAGAGAGTAACTTCTTTGCAAAAATAAAACTCTTCAGTGTGTCATCAGTCATGCAAGAAGTTCCAGACACATGCAAATGAATGCAAAATCTCTTGCTAACTTTTGCTAGTAAAACAATTTGGAACAATATTCTCTGTGTGGGAAGATGCCAGTCTGTGAAATACTGTGAGGAACTAGATTTGATTGAGTTATTCCATAAGGAACCCAACAATGGAGAAAATGATTCAAGATGTGATAAATAATGCTGAGGTTTAATTACTTCCTTAGGATATGTCACTCTCAGTATTTCCAAACTGCTATTTTTCTCCTTTAAACTCAGTCCATTAGATATTTTAATTGTATCTAATATGGCTTAGAAATCAGATGGAACTTGGAGGCACAGAGTTAAAAGGTTCTTCACATCCTTCCTAAGGGTTTAAGGGAAAGCCCCACACTGCTGTGATGTATGGCTGTAGCATCTGCAGCTCAAGAGCTTTTCTTTCCAGAGAGCAATAAAGGACAAGCTTCTTGCATTTCCCAGGTACTTTCCAAGGTTCCAGATTTATTTCTATTTTCTCTCCTTTAAAAAGTATATTGATATTTTACTTATGTTGCCCTTCTTTTTAGTGGCTTTTAACAAATACTTCAGTGAATCCTTGCTGTGGTTGCTCTTGAAATTCTCTCTGCCAGTCTTCTTATTACTTTATGGATTAATGGGAGTATGGGTAATCAATGATGTGACAATGCCTAGACTTTTGAAACAGAGCAGTGATTGTGTTTTCTTGCTGCCTTTGTTTTTGCTTGACACCTCTAGTTCTCTTGCTTTCCCTGCCTCTTTTGTTTTTAACGGTATATTTAGTGTGGGTGGTAGTTTGGGTTTTGTTTTGGTAAGTATAGGGTTTATTCCTACACGTTTTCATTATGTCAGATATATCTTTGCAGAAGTATTGCTTTCACTGATGTATTTCTGCCTGCAAATATGAAAACAGCACTTCTTTTTGCTGTCTAAAAAGGAGGCCCTGTAAGTACCCTCATTCTTTTGAATAATTACCTTCTTTTACTTTCCAGAAGGCAACCTTTTAAATTGGACTCCTTATTTGAGGGACTTTCTGAAATCAGGCCAGTGACAGCAATTGAATTGCAAGAATCTAAAAAATGAGTCTGATAATCTAGGTTTTTCCAACTTATGCCATCAAATATTCTTCATTTTTTTTTGTGATATACCCATAAATATTAAAGTATCTCTGTGCATTTCTAGAGAAATAGTTTTTCGATACTCCTGGAATAACATGGAAGACTCTTTGTAATTAAAGTAATAAATTCTCAGATGTGAAGAACTTATTCAAGCAGTGATAAAACAATAAGGCTTTTTTGCCTCTAAATGAGCTACTGAAGTGGTGATATTAGCAGTACTGGAAATGTTTTATTCCCAGCAGCATTATGACTATTGATGAGTTGACACAGTGAGGATGGCAATGGTTTCAGGGGTGGATTGCAGATTTAACCTTGGGATATGCTTTTATTTTGTATTTTCCTTCAAACACCAGAAATGTCTTATCTGCTTAAGAATTTTATTGTTGTACTTTATAAGTTCATACATAAAATATTATGCAAACCTGATGCTACAACAATCCTTTAGTAACATGATTTGAAAGGGAGATTTTCTGATAATAATTCAAATGGCTTCCATAGTGTACAATGGAACAGCCTTATTTTATTGCTTTGCCATTTCAGTTGAGGCAACTGAAATCCATATGCTGTATGTGGATGGACAGTGATTTTTGTTTATTGACTCATTCATTTTGGAGAACTGAACTTTTTTTTTTTTTTTCCTGTTTTGTCTGTGTTTTGAAGTAGTGGAACATTATGGACTTAAAATACGACTTTAAAACAAAAGTCTATCTGCACCCAGCATTCTGGGGTTAGCAGAAATGCATGTTTTTGTGATGCCTGTTTGGGTGAAAAATGATCTAAAGCCAGTTCCATCCAATGGCAGCTTTTCCCTCTGACAATATTTTTGGAGTCCTCTGTCCTAAGGGCACATGAAGATGTTTCATGTTTCCTTCTTTTGTCCCATAGGGGAGCTAGGAAGAGCTGTGGGCACACTCCAGGAGGGCAGCTTTTCCCAGATTTTACTTTATTTCTTGTACAGTACTGACAATGACCTTTCCTGGCACCAGAAATGCCATTTCTGGGGTTCCAGTCATCAGAAATATGTACAGGTGGAATGACAATTGCTACACTGTGATGTTTCTCAGAATACCAAATACATGAAAAATGGAGGAGTCATTGCTGTGTTTCTAAACTGGAGTTCATAATTAATGTGTGGGGTGTTTGGTGCACTTTGGATCTCTGCCTTAATCACCTCAGTGTGGCAGGAACTCTTTGCTACCTGTGGTCATTTCTTGGTCTTGCTCAGTGACCTTTTAACAAAATCCTTCAGCATCAGGAAAAAGTTCTGACCTGTTACCCAGGAACCATGTGCTGCTCAGAAGAATGGTGGGAAGTTTCCAGTCACAACATTTCCTCCAGTTTAGAGACATGCCAAGTCATTCACCTACTTATCAAATGGACTAAAATGTGGAGTTTCTTTCAGGAGCATACTTAACCCTAAATATCAGCCTGAGAGAACTGGAGAGAAAGAATAAATGATATTTGCCAGTTTGTTTTGAGATTTCCCATAGTGTATTGACAAGAGGGAAGTTTATAACTTACGGTCACATGGAAGAAAAATGAGACTTTGAGCAATAAGTGCACCAGTTGTGAGCAAAAATATTTTAATCTTATCAAAGGGTCTTTTGTTCACAGCCTTTACACATGGTAAATGTAGGAATGTCAGCAGACAAGCAGTCAAAATAAAGCTAAAAACATCTTTTCCTATGCACAAATATTTATTTTTATTGCATTTTATATTTTCTTAAAGGGTTTTCCATGAACTTACTGCTTTCCAGAGCAGTGCTTTTCCAAGCAACCACCAGTTCTGGAGTCAAGCTGTGGCCTTTGAATGATTCTCCCATTCCTGCAACAGCCACTCCTGAAGTTACTCTGAGGGGACAGATAGAGAGAATTAAATGTGCTTCCTAAGAAGTGCTCCAGTAGGTCAGTTAAGTCCATTTATTCTATAGGTGTAATATTTCCATAACTCCTTCAAAAATTAAGTAATTGCCCAATAAGTTTTGCTATAAGAGTTGTAATTCCTAGTTAAAACCCATTTTTCTTAATTCTTATGGATGGAGTGAAAATCCAAACTCCTTATGGAAACACCAGGGGAAAAAAAAGTCTGTCACAGGGAACCTGGCAAAGATTTCTAAAACATCTGCAAATATTTTTCTATTTCAGAACAGTTTCTGCACTTTCTGTTCAAGTGATTGGAAATGTTGGTGATGTTTTCTTGTTTTACTGGTCAGGTTAGGCAACTAGAACATTTGACAAAAGGAAAGTTTGGCTCAGGTATGTCTGCATTAGGCCCCAGAAGTCTTTTCAGTATTGACCTCCTCTGGAATCCCCTGCTGGCTCCTTTAAGTACCTGTCCTTGCAGCAGGCTGCCCTCTAGGAATTCTGTTGCTATCTATACAAATGCATGAAGAATTTAAGTGGTACCTAGTGTTTTAGCTCTTACAGTTAAATTTAGAAATTGGAGTTATCTTTTTATTCTTTAAATTCTGTCATTTTCCATCCTTCCTGTCATTTGCACACTGAAGGTAGTGATTTTCTTTAAAAGGCCCCAGTTTAATGTGTGCATCCTAGTTGTCTGGGAATATTTGTAGAAATCCAGAGAAGGATGCCTTGTGTAGAATGTGCTTTTATGTTATGTAAAGCCACCATAAAATGTCAGTGTATTCACTCAACAGCAGAATTTGTTACCTTACATTGGCCATTAGAACATGCTACCTAAGTGAAAGCACCTTAATCTGATTATTAGGAATTTCTACAAGTATGATATGATAGTTTAACATCTAAACCAAGTGGACATAAATTTTAGGCTATATTTATTTTGTTTTCATTTTCTATTGAAGTAATTTTTTATGAGAAGTGTGTGACAAAAAAGATAAGTTAAATCTGTTCATGAATTTTTGAGTGGTTTACAGACCTGTCTTTCCCTTTTATCTTTTTTTAGAATTAGGTGTTTCTTAGGCACATCCCATCTACTCAATAAATGTCTATATTTCTAAATGTTGATGAATAAAGTCATGAGTATACATGGTTATGGTAGGCTAAGAAGAATCAGTAGTTTCTTGCTATTGTAAGGTTTGTCTCATTCCTTTTAATCTTTGTATATTTTACAAAAAGAGCGCTGGAGAGTGGGAAGTATAATCTGGATAGCTTGGATGAATTCAGAATGCAGATTTTTTTTCTTGTTCTGAAACATTGGTCACTGGCTGAATTTTGCAAGTGTTATAGGAGTTCATTTTCCACCTTTAAATATGTGGTTATTATGTTTGATTATGTGTTAGACCTGCTTTATTGTGCCTTTATTGCATGCTGAAGAGATTTGATTTATATTTTTAAGATACTTAAATGTACTTTAGAATATATTAAAAGAGGAGAGATTGTTTGTAAGGTATTGAATTAGCTGAAAATAACGTGGGTGGTAACTCAAGTAGTGTAATCAGTACATACATAAAGACTAAATTAGAGCTCTGTGTATCCCATTTATCCAGAGCCAAATGTACTTGAAAATGATATTAGCAAAGGATCCAAGCCCCGAATGCGCATGACATTTTTCCAGGCTGCATTTCCACAGCCCTGTTCCACAGCTCAGTTCCTAAGCAGAGGAAGCCAGAATTTTCCTGCCTCTCCTCTTGTTTTCTGTGTTTTCCATTAGGAGTCCTATTTACCCAATTGCTAAAGTATATATCCACATGTGTACAGTCTGCTTTTGTAACACAGTCTGATAAACCTCCTTAATCTGCTTTATACAGTACTCCAGTGACAGGTTTCAGCACAGCACCAGATGCCAGAGCAGGACAGAAAAGCAGCAGCGTTTGTACCTTCCCCTCCTGCACCAGTCCTTGCTGTTCCAGTGGAGTGGGGAATAGCTGTGTGTGCCACCCTGAGAGATGGGAGCAGAACCCATCTCAGATGGGCTTTTTCGGGACACTTTCTATGTGGCAAATGATGGAATATGCTGATGTCTTCTGCTTTCAGTTAGCCTTAAAAAGGTGATGAGAAGTACAGCACAACCCCAGAGAACTCTGTGAAGTTTGTCCTTCATTCACGGTCCTTTAGCAGGTGTTTGCTCTCACTTGAGCCCATCTGTAGCCTCAGAGTACTTGGAGGATTTGCTTCAAAGATTTATCTCCCATTTCTAGGTCTTCTGTACCTCAATGACTAATCAGAACCTTTAGGTTTCCTAAAGATGGCCATACATATCTCTCTGAACTGTTAATCATGAACATCTGTGGGCAGGTATTTAGGTAGATAATTGTGGTTGATGAGATCCATTTATTAAGCACTACGAGGGATTTAACTACTCTCTCCATGTTAATGTGCTGTTCTCTAAGCAAAAATAGAACATTTATGCTTGATTGATGTTTAAATAATTCCATTATCAAGGAGAACAATAGGATGGACATTGACAGCTTGAGAGAAAGCCAGTGCTGATTAGAATTACAAATTTGTTAAAATAAATTATTACACTCTTTGTAATCAGCATAACATGCCTCACTGAAACAGCTTGAATAACTACAACATTGCCCTTTAGATTCTGTGTTTATAAGGAGAGGGAGATTATCTGTCCTTTTTAGAATTGAGTTAAATAAGAATATTATCCTAAACCAACCTTTTTTTCTGATAGGGCTCTTGTAATGTGTGTAAGAATTTTAAGTGGAGAAAATTCTATTTAAAAAAGCCGTTTTTCTTCTTTTGTTAAGGAATTTACTATTTTATTAACTATCTGTTTCTAAATTAAAATGAAGTAGGAATAGCACAGACTTACAGCTATATCTGTACTCCCCAGAATTGCCCCTAAAACTTTGGTATTAAGCACTTAAACAGTTCCTTCAAAATCTCTCCTAGCTAAATTCTGTAATTCAATGGAAAGGAAGATACCACTAGTCTTTAGCATTTGCTCTCTAGGGAGCTGTTGGAAATAGTCCTAAACTCTTCTTTAATGCTTCTAGTCCTAAAAGGAACTGAGAAAGGATGAGTGCCTGAAACTTCCTCTTTCCATCTGAAGACGACATCAGAAAATGGAACACTTTGCAATAAAAGTGTTCAACATGTGCATCTTCAGAGGAATGCACAATCACACTGATTTCAGTGTGACTGTTGAGATATGTCAGAATTTGCAAAGTAGACAAAAAGGGCTGATTCTTAAAGACTTTTAAAAATTTGTGTACTTGTGGCGAAAATAACAGTATGGCAAAGAAATCCAGATCAGCTCGTGTATGCTGTTGAAATACTACTTTGCTTTTGTAAGTATGATTAATGGTGGTCAAGATGAGTTGGAGCTCTTGGTCTTGCATCCAGATTTTGAATTTTAAATAGATGATCCTGTCACATCCAAAAATTTAGTTGAGTCAACTCTAGAGACATGGGTCCAGATTCAATTCTGCCATAAATAGCTCCTGGTATTTTGTGTCTGGATGAGGATGCAATTTTTAGCCGTGAAAATTCCTAAGTTTCAAATTAGCAAAGAGTGAAAAGTGACATTCCATGCTTCCAGGATTCTCCTGGACAAATTTGGCAGTGTTTCAATAAGGGTTTGGCCAAGAGTCCAGCTGAGTCCAAACCAGTAACACAGTTCTTGCATGGCCTGGTCACAGAAATCCACTGCACTTTCCAGCCAGGGCTGAGCTTTTTCCTTCTCTGCCTTTCCATAGTGCATTGCTGTATGGGACAACACAAATATTCCACTTCCCTTATTCCCATTTCCTCTGTGTTTCTGCTTCAGCCCCTCTTGCACAGATGTGGTGGCTCCAACAATGGAGTAGCTTTGTATTCTGTCACCACCCCTCCAAATTGTAACAGTAGAGGGCTGACTTGTGCACCATCACTGTGTCTGGGACATACCCAGCCTCTGCTCTTGATGACTGGATTTATGTTTTCAAATGGATTTTTTTCTCCCCTGTGAATTTAAAATTCTGATTGCAGTAAGTAGGACAGTAAAAGACAATGAGAGGAAAGAAACAAACCCAGAATACACTACTGGAGAGTATATCTTGATCAAAGGCTTCTGAATAGATTCAAAGCAGGATTCATTATTTAGAGTAAAAGAAGCCAATTTCACATCAGTTTCATTTTTATAACCATTCCAATGTAAACAAAATTTTTACTGATCTGCTGCTCCAGCAGAGACATGGGAGCTCTGATGTTACCTCAAGTTTCATTATTTGTTTGGTGAACAATTTGAATTAACTGTGTGTGTAATTTTCCCTTTGCCTTTACCTCTGAACATATCTTCTGCCCATGACTGAGAGAAGGGTGTTTTACAGTCACCACAAAACCAAGAGTTGAGCTGTTGATTCCCCCTTATAAGAGGGCAAGGCAACAAAGCAATTAATTTTTTTTAAAGTCAATCAGATACTTTGGGAACCTCTTGATGTTTCAGAAGGATGATCTTTCAGCTGGGAGTATTGATAGTTTTTGCAGAAATGCCAGAGAATTCCTGCAAAGAATTTAAATCTGTAGCCTCACTCTTCTAAAACAAAATCAACTGAAGGGAACAATCAAGCAGCATTTGTAAGTAAAAAGAACTCTGTACTTAGTCTTACACTGCCAGCTCTTCACAGAATACTTGGGAAATAAATTATTCTACTGCATCTTTGAATTCTTGATGCAGTTAAATTTATCATTATTCACCTTTACTAAATTTTTCTATCCTTTTACAAAACAAGTGATATATTCTTTCCTTAGCTCCAGAAACTTCAGTGAAGCTTAAAATTGGTTCAGCTCCATTTATCCCAATAAAATTACACCTATTTACCCTAGCAGGCTTCAATGAGTATGGCTGAGACACACTTTTACCCTACATAGATCAGTGCTTTTCTTCATTTTTTGTCAGTAATATATTTAAAAGAAAATAAATATCTGGAGAGGAATGGGATTTCAATAACACAAAGTAGTTAAATATTTTGCTTAACACTGTTTATTCTTGCATATGTACTCACAGGAAATGGCATAGAAGCTGAAATGGCAGAGAAGATTGTCAGAAGCAATAATCAGTGTCACACACGATCTCCATTCCTTGCAGTGAAGGCATTTTTCCTGTGAACTACACATTTATGCTCATTTTTTATTCACTCCTAAACTAAGCCGTTACTTTGCCTTGTGTCTTTGCTCACATTTAGGGTGAAACACACCTATTCTTAGTGCTAGCTATGTGTCAAAAATACACATGTAGTTCTCTACCAGAGTTGGTAATGTTGCCTCTCCAATTTCAATTTTTTCCCAGTTGCTAAATAACCCATCTGCATTCTGTAAATCATCAGCTCAAACAGCTGCTACTGTGATATAGTCAATTAGCTGTTTTTCAAATGAGGAGAAATCACTCAAAGAAAGTTTATGCTATAATGAGGATTTTATTTATTATGTCCTTATTGCTTCTGTTTTTTAAATGCAGCAAAATATTCAGGTCAGCATTCTATCTTTAATGAGAAAGTATTTGCTTATATCATAGAAAGGGAAAGAGAAGCATCTGTTCTACCACCTTTTAAATGACCTGCTAAAGGACAACTACCTAGAAAGTTGTACCAACCAAGGGTACAGAAGAATGTCAAGGGTAAAGAGTGATAGGTGAGATGTTGATTGGTATTTTAGCATCTACAGAATGTACAGTGGTGGTAACTGGGGGAGAGCCTGAGCTTGGTGAGAGCTGTGACAGAAACATCCTGGGTCATGGTTGTGGTGCAGATACAGCCCTTTATTTCCCTCTCTTCTCACATTCATTTAGTCCTTGTTCTGATGTCCCTTCCTTTAATAATTGTATTGATGTGTGTATTTTATCCTTCACTTATAAGTCTTAGATATCCTCCACTGTAAGTAAGTTAATCTCTACACATAAAAAAATCATTTATAACCCACTAGAAATCATTTGCAAGACTAATGCAAAGGAAGAATAAATAAGGATGCACACATGCACAAAGTGTTTGACAAAAACCAATTTGTTTCTTCAATTCCAAGCTTACAAAATCCTCTTTGACTTTGCAGCCAGTTTTTGTGGGTTGCAGGCAAAACACTTAAGCAAAATAGAAGTAGATTTTGCTTCTGTGCTTTATGATTTGTGTTTGCTGGGAAAAACAGGGGAAGAGATTCATACGGTTCAGCTCCTTAACTGAAAAGAAGATTATTTTCTTTTTCCAACAAAAGGCTTTAGAAGTAAAAACCTTTGCTCCACTTGGTGGAGAACAAGCAGTTAACTCTGTTTGGAGGGAACAGGAACAGAGACTGAGCCCTTTGTAAAGGGACGCAAATTTCCCCAGTATGGAGAAAGGGATTTTGGGGACCAAATGGTATAATACTGATCCTGCTCATTTATCTGTACAGCCACAGAAGAGAAACAATATATTTTGCTAAAAAGTTTTGTATTTTAGTATATTAATATATTTTATTACTGTATTCTCTCAGCATCAGGGTATAGAATAAAGGTAATTCTGTCATGATGGTTCAGGTTGAAGGTTTAAATCGCCTTCACTTATCACATTCACAAAAATGCAAAAATGTGTTCTTGAGGATGCTGTTAAAACTCTCTTTTATTCCTCTATCATTTTGGACCATCAAATAATACTGAAAGTTGTCATTTGGAAAGATAATAGGCAAGAAGAAGCAGCTATGCATATCGTGGGATTTGGCAGAATCGCGTCTCTTTCTATGTGAGACTTGCCTACATGGATTGTTTTTGAGTTTTTTTGTAGGGTCACTTTTTGTACACTAATACTCTATTTAGGTGATTTTTTTTTTTATTTACAGATATGTTACATGCAGATTCTTGCAGATTAATACTCTACAGTGATTGCAAATGAAGGGATTTTGAGCCCGGTCTTGACTAAACAGCAGCAAAATCAGACAAACCCACCAAATATTTCTGACATAAAATATCCATTGATTCCAATATGAGTTTTTGAAGAAAACTTCTTAGCCTTGTCTTTCATGAAAGGCTCAGTAAACTGAGATTTGCTGTATAAATACCAGGGGTTTTGAGATCTGATCAATTTAAGGTATTCTTCATTTCATGAAGAGTTCAGCATGCAATCTCATAGTTAGTAAGAGAGAGAGCAGCACCTGAGAAACTTCTTGTAGCTGAAGAATCACAATTATTTCTCCTTGAGTAGATGTGTTGTGTATAATCAATTATCATTTCACTGATAAGGTGACTTGGACTGTGTAAGCTACAAAGGAGAGTCTTTGTCCTGGGTAGTGGATAAAGTCTTTCCCACAATTTGTGTATTTTCTTGTAACAATAGCTTTAATTATGCACATCTCCAGCTCTCTAATATCTGTACATTGCCTTTAACTAATCTGCTTACAGATATTAGTTTGTCAGAGTATTGTGTTCCTCTCCACCCCTCCATTTCCACTGATTTTTTGTGAAGATGTGGTTTTGCTCAAAATTCAGCACTAATATAAGAAAATGCCAGTGTACCTAAAATCATGGTGATAACTTAGACACAGTCCTGTCCCCACAGCTCTGTGGCTGCCAGGGCTCCTGTACTGGAAGAACACATTGCATGCCCTTTCTTTTTAGTGCAGGGCAAGGCAGGAATCTCCAGCCATTGAGACAAGCCCTGGGATGTAAATCACACC
The DNA here is from genome assembly GCF_024509145.1 of Vidua macroura. Classification (NCBI taxonomy): domain Eukaryota; kingdom Metazoa; phylum Chordata; class Aves; order Passeriformes; family Viduidae; genus Vidua; species Vidua macroura. Next base: position 9,479,720 of record NC_071579.1, read on the forward strand.
TCACTGGAGTCTCTAGCTGGAAAAAAGAGAATTCACATGTAGTATTACAGCAATGGGTTTCTAATTATAATTTAGGAAATTATTGTTTTTTATGAAATGGTGATATTTCTCTCAAAAAGTAAATAGTTTCTCAGAAGAAATAATTATGCTGTTGAAGGTATAATTTTCTTTTAAGATGCTTAGAATAACTTGTAAGTGAAAATGTTTTCAAGCAGCCATTAAAAATCATTAGAGTTAACAGGGGTGTAATGTTGTATCCCAGCAGCTGAATTCAGTGGTAACACCTTCTGTTGCTGACAGTAAGTTACAAGACAATTACATAATTGATATTCTCAAAATCACCAGCAAAGTGCTAGGAAGAATAGAGCTGTTTCTATGGTTCCAAAACAAAGGGTAAGATTTCACAGAGATTTATGCTTATCCTGCTCAGTCTCATGTATAACATTTATTACCATAAAAATAGACTATAGTGACTTATGGTTATTGAGGATACAATCACACAGGTATCAACAAAGTACCTGTGGTCCACGTGGAATCACTGTATTTTAATAACAAGTTGTAAACATCACAAGACATTTACAGTGACAGACACTTATCACTGTTCACTCACTGCATGCTCTTTCTTGAAAAGAATATTTCTGAGGATGATAGAGTAATTTATCACCTTTTCCTTGGAATACCTGATGCAGCATATGGAAATGTTATAAAGGAATTATCAGTGGTAAATTTGATTTGAAATCTCTTGGGTGAGTGGAATGACCTTTCAGCTAGTGGAAATAATATACTTTCAAAGAGCACATTTTTCTTAGTATTGTAAGAAAAATCACTATTGCTTATTTGACAATTCTACTTACAGCACCCTGTTGCAGCAGCTAAACCTCTGAATTCTTAGTGACTAAAAGTACGGAAAATCTCTATGGAATTCCTTCCAATTTCTACAAATTAACTTTATATAATTTGGGTCCAGTCCACAAGTATGAATCAGCCATGAAGAGATCATTGTGAAAACTTCAGTGGGAGACTGAATTTGGACCCAAGCAGCAGCTATATTAGCACTTCCTTTTCCCAAATATAGTTGTTTTTGAAACAAAAATAGTCAAATCTTTCTGTTATGCATTTAGGCAATTTCACTGACTAGATTTCTCATTCTCTTTTCCTGTTGAAAGTTTGTTTACAAACATTTATTAATTGAAAGTAGCACAAAACTGTAGATGTGGAATATTGCTCCTAACAGTGGAAACTCAACCCAAAAGAATATTACAGCACCAGGCAATAACACATAAGAACATTGAGGATACCATTAAATAGAACCAGGCAGCACCTGCTAATTCGAGTTTAGGGAAAGAAAGCACGGCCCTGGGCTGCATGTCATTTTCTTCACTCAGCTCGAGTTACTATCTTTATTATCAAAGCATCATGTGGTTCACCTAAGGGCAGTACAGAACTAGAAGCATCACTTCCCAATAATTTTTTTTTAATGTAACAAAGCACTAAGATGAAAATACTTGCCAATGCAGAAGGCTAGCATTATACTGGTTTTCTGTGGGACAAATTTTAAAAAGGCCTTTTGTACCTTGGGCAAATAATTTCGCTTATTCAGCCATCATTTATATTTTCAAATTCTTACAGCCTGATCTGTTATGAAAACAACCTAAGGCAGGGAATTTTCCCCCTTTATGCTTGCATGGTGGTGGGTGTAATGTGATATCCCATGGCTCTGGGGGACTGAAATGCAATTCAAATTGTAATAAACCTCCACCCACCTAAGCTGAATGCAGGTCTGCATGTGGAACGAATCTCTCTGCACTCAGTGGAAATAGCCTGGATATGAAATCTGTACTCATCTCTCCTAAAGGATTACCAACATTTAAAATCTGATTGGTTGAAAAGAACAAACATAAATTAATTCAGTTTCTATTTCTCTCTCTGAGTCACCTAAGTAGTTATTTGTAATGATAGCAAGATTATCCTTAAGCTGTTGCTCTATGAATGTCACTTACACAGGACAAGTTCTACCCCTGCTTCCTCTCTTGGAGTAATTCCAAGCCCTGAGTTGTACAAGCAGCAAACTACACTTTGGGAAGGAAAGGTGAGCTTTAAGAGGGTCTCCAAACTGAGTTTTGCACTTTTCTGCATTGATTTCTTATCTAGCTACTCCTGGTTATAAATTGTTGCATGTTAAGTCTCAGCAGTGTATTTACAAAATGCAACTCCTGAGCGTACACCTGGGATGGATAAAATATAAATTGAAAGCTGTAATAAGTGATAATTTTCCTGCTCTGAAGTTTAATCAAATTGCTTCCTGAATCTTAAAAATACAGAGGTATCTTCTCAAAAGCTTCATGAGTTAAAACAAAAATTAGGATAAATCAGAAAAGAGTGAGTGGATCATGTACATTTCATAGGCTCATTTCTGAAAGTGATATGAGTGATTTTACAGAGAAAAGAAAATACTATTACAAAAAGGTTAAAACATTACTTTAGTACACAGCTAATATAGTGTAATTTTTATTCACCTTTTTGCTTTTAATATTTCCACTCATAATGTATTGTTTGGTCATGTGTTCTTCATGTATAAAAAGCAGTTGGTTTATCAATCAGAAACGTTTTGAGTTTCTGGTTGATGTTTTGGGGATGGGGTTGTACACCATCATTTGAATACAAGGGGATTTTATGTATTTAAGTTTGGTCAGCAAGAAAGATTTTTTATTTTCCCCCCTTCTTTTGCCCTTGTTTCTTTTTTTTCCATAGTCTGTTTGAAGTGTTTGGTTTTCACCTTAGCAAAACTGCCTTTTTATCTTAGCTTTTAGTGTTGCTGGGTACTGGCTGGTGGGGCATTGTCTGGGTTTTGCCAGTTTGTATCTCAGGACCATCAGTTGTGCAGCTCTCTAATGCCTGTGCACTTGGTATTGCAGAAGGGGCACAGGGAGAGAGCAAGAACCTTATTTGTAATTGTTTTTCTGATTTTCTTATCTGTCCTATGCAAAGACAGAGATGTTTACTAAGGACATAATTTATTGTGTGCTCTAAAGTAGAATAATTACAGGGTTTGTAAGAACAATTTTTTGGGGGTTCTTTTATCATCGTGTCAAGCTCTAGTTTTTCACTCAGTCCTTTGGGTCCAAGGATGTACTTTGGCATTGTTGAAGGAAAGTGACACAGCAGTCACTGAAATACATCCAGGTGTTCCCACTCCAGATCAAGATGCCTATATATAGTGTGCCACATGCATTCAATAAATAGAAATCCAGCAAACTGAGATAAATGCACAGGCTCTGATTGGAGAGAGAGCAGCGTTGGGCTCGATGAGAGCGTTCTTCCAAATTGATGATGCCTCACTGTGTTTTATTATTATAACTGATATTTTAGGCAATAATGAAGTTTTTAAAGGCAAGTCAAAAATATTCTTTGAGGTATCAGAGAAAATCACCTGTAATAGCTGTTGAGACTTAAAACTGTCAGTTGGCTGTGTAATAACCTTCTATATTTGAATATACAAATTTCTATATTGCTGCTACTGTTGGATCACACTCTTCATGCTGTCTAACTGAATTACAGTTCCAGTGTTATTCTGGAATTGTGCTACTCCTGTGGGCTAATTCAAAAGTCACAGAGTTGTGTGGAATGGTTGTTTCTCCATTAGTAGTATGTATATTATAAATGGTCAGTTTTCAAATGTGTTTCATTGCTCTTTTAAATAGGCCTTGAACATAAATTTAGCTTATAAAATATAGCCTTGATAAGTACTGCAAGAGGTAAATCAACCACTCTTTAATATTTTGTATTAAGGTCTTTGAGATCCATCCCAGTCTTATTTTTGGGGAACGGAGAAACTTGATACAACCCCCCTCAGCATATCCATGCTTCTTGTGAATTTGGTAATTCCACACATTATTTTATTTTAATGGAAATTGCCTTCATGTATCTCACACTTAAGTGTTAATACATCTAACTGTGGAAAGTAAGGAGATAACCTGACTTGTGCTGACTTGAATTTGCTGTAGCCCGAGGGCTTGCACTTGGGCTGTGCTTTGGGAAGTGTGGGATAACCAGGTTAAGCCATGATATATGGTCCCAGAGAGATGAGCAGGGACTGCTGCAGGAGTCAGATCTTGTGTCTTAAACTGCTACAGCTCTGCCCTCACTTTCTCAGGGTAGCTTCAATTTATTGTCCAAAGTCTTTGCTTATTAACATATTATCCATATAATATTAACATATTAGTAACATATTGCTTATATCTCTGGTTACTAAGGATTAACTCAAAATGTGTTTGGAAAGGTAGAATTTGGGGCAGTTTTATGTGTGGTCTTCTAATCATACATGTATTATTTATATATATGATGTCTCAACATGCAAAATCAGGTTTAAAGCAAGTGTATTTTTCTCTTTGTCTAATTTATCTAAAATTTATCTAAAATTTATAGCATTAATTAGACAGAGGGAGGCTGTGATCCATGCAGCCTTTTATTTTATGTGACATTACAAAAGCACTGTGCACCCAGGAGCCATTGCTAACACTGCTGAGGAGCATTCTCGAAAGCTGCTTATGTGTCTGTCTAAAATGAGTGTGAGCCTGATCTCCAGCAGCTGTTACATTCCAAGAATATCCAGAGCATCCACCGGTTTCATATTTAATTTATGAGGATAATGCAGAAATCTATAGAGTTAAGACATTTCCTGTGATTTTTCTAGAGGAGAAATATTTCAATTAGAAATGAAATTGTTCATGTCTAAGGAAAATGAAGACAACCAAACAGGTCAGGGTGGATGGGGCCTGACCCATTGAGTGGCATCTCTATCCATAACAGGGGGTTGGAATTAGACCAGCTTTGAGTTCCCTTCCAACCCAGGATTCTCTCCCTCTATGAAAACAGCTGGGTTGTGGTGTTGTCATCCCATACAAGAAACTCTTGAAATACATTTTCATTAAAGAATCAAAGGCAAAATACAAATCTTGGACTGATAAATCGTTGAAATTAATGACTGAATTAAATAATTTTTGGGAAGAAAATCAGTTTCATAAAAAGCATTATGTCCTACCTAGGTCCAGTTTAACCTATTAGAAATGTGGAGAGTTGCTTTTCTGGGTTTCTGAGGTTTTATTTCTTAATCACAGAGTTAATCTTTGTGCTGCAGAGTAAATCCAAATCTTTGTCCTGGTATATTCAGGATCTTGTTTTTTTTGTTTTTTTTTTTTTTTTTTTTTAATGTTGTTCCAGACAGTAATGAAATAAGTATGTCTAGAGAGTCTGTTACATTATTTACTCTCCCAACTTATTGCGGAGATGCACCTCACTGTTAATGAGGGTGATTTATCTGCTCAGGATAATCACTGCATGAATAGTACTTTACACCATGGGTTACTATAGTAACCCTTCTGTGGTTTTATGCTCATATCCCAGTATATCTTATTTTTCAAATGCTCTCTGTGAAAATTTTTAAATTAGCTTATCACTTGAAAACATTTGTGAAGGACTTTTTTACCTCAATATTATTTAATATGGTTGTTATGGCAACTATATATTTCTCTTGCTATTTTACCTATGAAAAGATAGTGCCTGTACCTCTAGCAAATGAGGGAAAAAATAATTTACTTTCGTTCCTACACATGTGGCACCCTATAAAAAGAGTGAATTAAGCATGAAGCATAAAAAGGGTTTGGGCTTTGCTTTCCTCCTCTTAGACTTTATAGTGACACACAAAATCTTGATTGATCAGATTGATTAAAATACATGATAATGCTGCTTTGACAGGCTTTGTGGTGAGATAATTGCCTGAAATTAGGTACTTTGAGTCAAACGATTGAGAAATGGGCCCAGGTGAACCTAAATGAGGTTCCACAGGCCCAAGTGCGAGGTGCTGCTCCTGGGCTGGGGCAATCCCAGACTCAGAGAGCAGCTGTGAAGAGGAACACTGAATTTTGCAGGCAGACAGGTCTCCCTTATTTTGATTAGGAAGTAAATCTTAAATGGCTGTCTAGCACCCTAAAAATGTTCATATTAAAACCCTTTTCTGGAGGAAAAGGGGAGAAATTACTTTTTCAAAGCAAATTCTCAAATCCTTGGTGCATCTTATGTGTTTGTGTATATATACACACAAACAGCAATGTGTGCATATACACAGTCCTCCACTCAGATGATTCAAAAATATTTAGATTTTGGGATTAAAATTAATCATTTGTGTTTGAGAAATAAGAGTGTCTTTACAGATACAAATCTCTTGCCCTCAGATGCATGCAATTATGGAACTGCATTGTTGGTACTGAAATTTAGCTCATACTTCTTAGATAAGAGATGTTTTAAGTAATTTCATAACTGATACTTATGTTATCAACTTCAAATGCATATTTCAAATGAAAATTGCCATTACAGTGAAAGTATCAATCAGTGCCCCTTCATGGTTTAAGAAGCAGTGTTACAGCCAAGGCTCATATAAAGTATAATTTAGTTTACTTGTTCTGAGTAATGACAAGGCATTTTCTATTTATCAGCAGGTGCATACTCTCATTAAAATGAACAGAACAGCAATATTAAGGACAACCTAGTATTTGTCAGTCTGAGAAGTGTAAGAAAATGTTGCAATAACTATTTCTAATGTGTATCAGGGTATTACAAACTAAGCTTTTGGATTCCTTACCCTGAGAATTAATCACTATTAGTTAACTGAATTTGTGATCTGACAAAGCCCTATCTCCACCATCAGTCTCTAAACCAATAGTGACATTCAGCTGAAATTTAACCTCTTACACCAGTCAGTGGCACAGGAGTTTATTCCCTGTGTTTCTGCTGAGCAAAGTGGTTATTGAAATGTGATTATTTAAGTTTTATAAAACTGTACAAAGAATGTTTTTATCGAAAGGAAGCATATAGCTTAGAGAGGAAATTTTATGTACAACTTGAATGGAGTCTAGGAAATAGAATTAGTAACACAGCTCTCTCTGTAAGACAAGGTAAAAGTTGTTTACTGCAAAGCTGTTACAGGTTTGTATTGTTACTTAATGGGATCTGAAACAAGTATTTGCCTCCTTGGAAAATAAATTCAAAATAGAATAATACAGAAAGCATAATAATTCAGGGTAAATAATTCATGAACAGATCTAGAATCAGTAGGAATTTATGCTCTACTGTGATGTCACTCAAGGAGCAGCCACATCCATCTTTGTTAATTGGATAAGCTTGCAGGTGTTCCTGAAACCTCTGCATTGGGGCTTCAGCAGTGGCTAATTTGGTGTCAACCTTGCCCCAGCTTGGGTGCTTTGAGAGTAAATGCTCAAGTGTTGGAATTATTTTTGGGAAATAGATTAGCACTGCTTATAAACAAACTATGAACTCGAAGATACGCTTCTAATTCATGATCTCTCAAGGACGTGTACTGTTTTCTGGTAATGAGATACATCCATTGAAAAGCTGCCTGTGCCTTGTCCAATAGGCAGGAGAAGGTTTACAGAAAATGGAAAACATCTAGGGCTCACTTCTGCATGATGCTCTCTTGTTTATCCATAAAACAGGGCCTTTAATTGTATTCCTGCATCAGGGAGGTGTGCTGGCCTCTACCATCAAGCACAGGGATCTTGGAGAAGTCTTGGTGGTACTTTAGTGGGACTACATGGGAGGGTGTGTTATCAGGATGCTGTCTCTGATATTGCAGGGTTATCACAATGGTAATCTCTGTCTCTCTCCTGATTTAACAGCACTCAGCAAAGCACACAAACACTTCATCTGTACCCTCTTCTTTGCTAGTTGAAGCTTCTGCTTTTTTTTGGAAGAATAATAAGCAAAGAGAAAAATGTGTTGATTATTTTCTGACTTTGCTGTGCTAATAAGCTTTTTGTTTCTGGGAGTTTGGGGTTTGCTGTTTATTTTCTTTCTTTTTCCCCTTTGTATTCTAACCCTTATGTCAAACTGGGGACACTCTGAGGGTCCCAAGCTACAGCAGAGCCCATTCCATTCAATGTCAATCACAACCAAGGGGTCACTTGCAGATCATTCTGGAACCCCATCTCTTCTAAATCCCCACTCAAACCACTCATCTGATTTATTGCAGGAAAAGAATATGAAATAGTGCAGTTTACCATGAGCTAGTTTCATGCCTGAACTAGGAGATGTACCTTTGGTTTGTCTGAATTATTTCCTGGCTACTGACTGCTGTGAAGTCCAAAGCCCGTTACACTGCTCTGTTACAGTTGGCTTTTCAGGCCAGTTTATCACCCAGGGTGAACATTTCTCTCACGAGCAGGGGCTACTGAAATCAGAATATCTGTATAGGCCATGTGAACTACCAGGGTTTAAGTGAGCAAAGATTTGATGCTTTGATCCTGCTGAGAATAAGACTCTATCAGGTGTGACTTTCATTATATTTCGGTAAATGTTTGACTTCTGATTGTGTGTTATAATTTGCATTTACTTTTGATATTCTGAGGAAAAAAAATCACATTTTCATAGGGAGAATGTAAACGTTTAAAGTGCAGCATAATTAGCATTTGTATGGCAAACCTTTTTCACGGGGATTTGTCATACCAAATATTTAATTAAATTGAGGTGAAATAGTGTTATTCATGCAAACTGGTTTTGTTAGAATAATTAAATTGCTTCAAGAAGATTTTCCTGGACTTTCTTTCCACATCAAGTACAGGTTTATTTGGGAACCCTTCAGCCAAGAGTGGGATCAGTTTCTAGAGGTCATTAATGAACACTGGTCTATGTATCCTACTTGATACACACTTGATAGCTTGATAAAATAATTTATAATATGTATGTGCTCAGTGAATGAAAATTACGGATAAATATTTTTGTTTAAAGGAAAGAAAAGAAAAAAAAAAAGGATAACATAGGAAAACTAACTCTGCTTTCCTAAATACAAAAGTAGCGTCAAGTCTTCTCTGACTTCATCTTGAGAGACTGCTAAACAAGTGACTGCTTGCTGGCTCTGCAGGAAAAAATAATTTCCAGATAAGCCCTTGCAGCTCCCACGCTGGAACACATCTTTTACTGGGCAGGGGAGCTCCTGAAAGCTGAAGCAGTGTGTGAACTGCTGGCATTGCAGCAGCCCTGCTTGCTCTGGAGTGGTTCCTGCTCTTTAGCAGCAGCACTGCACCCACCCCTGCTGCCCAAAGGAGGCTTTGAGAAAGTCTCTTCTCAGAGATTTCAAGCCACTCCTCATTGATGTGAGTGCCCGGGCACACTTCAGCTGCCTCGCCAGACCCGCACTGCCCCTGATTTCCTGCCCTTTGTGACACGACAGGTTCTTAACAGCAACAGGACAAAATACACATTCAGGTTACCCTCTCAGCTCCTCTGCTTTCCCGACTCTCTTAGAGCTCCTGGAGAGCAGGTTGGCAGATATCCCAGTGTCAGAGGGAAGCACCAGTTGTACAGTGTGGGTATAATTGATCCCACACTATTGTCTGAAAGAGAAAGCCAAGTGATTTAGAAAGAGGACTTTACTGTAGAAAAATATAGATGTACTCTTCTGTATAAAGTCAAAACCTTTTGCTCATGTGAAAATGGCATTCAGCAGTGGACAGAAGTGCACTTTGTGGATCTGAAAACTGCTTCAGAAAAAATAAATCTCAGTATCACCAGAGTATTTCTGAATCAAATTTGTGCAGTAACCTTGCTGGTTATTTCCAAAGACAACACTAGATTTTTCTCTGCATGTCAGAATATTAAGATGTGAGATATCTTTGGGCTTTAGATAATTTAAACATTAAATGCATGCAGAACAGAAAAAAAACCTGGTGCCTTGAATTGACTGAAAAACCAAAAATGTGTCATGCTTTGTTGTGGTTCCTGCCTATAATGGCTGTGCCAGTGACAGCCTGATCTCCAACCACAGATTCCCCTTCCCCTTCCCCTTGGGAGCTCGTGTGGGCACAGGGTCATTAAATCACTCCTGATCTGAGTGGCATCTGGAGGGGGTTACAGCTGCCCATTAAGGACTGTCTGCAATTATACTGGATTAAATTTAGTGGGAAGGACCACTCTTGGTCTGTGTTACAGCAATGTATTCAGCCTCAAGGAGGAGATTAATTTGCTTGGTGATGCAATAAATAAAGTTTACAGGGTCTGATCTCCTGATAAAAATTATGGTCATTATTCAGGCTTCAGGTGTTAGGTGCTAGTTTAACTGAATTTGGGTGCATTTAGCTTGTTGGAGATAAACACAAAGCCTTCCCAGGGAACTTGATACTGTCAAATTGTCACAGCACTGACTTTTGCTGGGACAGTATTGAGATATGAGAAAAAATATCTCATGTATGAAAAACTGAGCTCTGTGTTCAGTGTTCTGTGCAGAACTGATGTGTAGTATCAGCTAGTGGAGCTCCAAAGGCAAGCAAAGAAGGAAAGCACTTTTAAAAATATTTTATTGGTTATCTGGAATCAGTATGGTTCATTCTATCATTCCTTTACTTTTTAAAAAAATTATGACCTGCTGCTTTAGCAGATGGAATTGGTGAATGTTGTAGTAAAGCAGACAGGACTCAGTTTCTTCATGTAGGAAAAGCCCATTCTTTATTCACATGGCTCATTTCTATACAGTTATTACAGACCCTGTGTTTAACTCCAATTGGCTTAGTAGTTTTCTTGCCACTCAATACATTGTAGGTTAGTAAATGGCATTTTACCTGTCTACCAAATCTCTCTATTCTTGGATTGTTTACTTATTCTGTTCACTGATTCTCATGGGACAGATTTCTTGTTTTTTACAGGTGCAGACTGTTTTTCTCTACAAGAATAGCTAGTTTTACCATTTCTTATTACTTTGATTCTTTCTTCTGAGAACTTACAGGCTTAGCTGGTAATTCAGCAGAGCAAGGCCTTCCTTTTATAATATCTTTACCTGTATGTAGCAGGTGAAAATACAACTGCTTCTATGTTTGTGTTTATGACTGCATTGCATTGGAAAATTATTTCCCTGAAAAACTATGTGTTGGTCAGCTGTGAGAGAAACTATTACATAAATCTAGAAAATATTTTGGTTATAAACCAAAATATTCATAGACATTAATTAAAACTAGAAAAAAGCTAAACTCTGAAGAGCATGGAAAATTCTGGACTCAGCACTTATTGGCAGTTTAAGAGTGAACAAATGTGCATCCAAAAAGGATGGGCCCTTGTCTGTCTCTAATAGAGGTATTTTTCAAACTGGTATGTAAGTCCTACACGAGCATGTTTTTAGTACCTTTGCTTGTGGTCAGAAGAGAAAATAGTACAGGATCTGCTCTAAGAAGTATGCTTCAGTAGTGGAGAGGCATTACAGGAGGGTAAGTCCAGTGCAGTGGTAAAACAAATAGGTATTTTTTCCCTTTAACTGTTTTTCTGCAGGTTTTTTTCCCATCACAAGTTCGTTGTCGCACTTTTCACATGCTTGTTGCTACAGCAGGGAAGAGAGCAGCGAGGCAGCTCTGGAGTTGCTTCACCATCTGTTTCTCTGCTCTTTGCTCAAAATTTCTGATCAGAAACTCCGAACCCATGTTGTCTTCCTTCACAGGTGAGGTTATTGGGGCCTTTCCTGTTGTGTCAGTATTGCTTTACTTCTTATATGTTTGCCATTTTTGTCTGTGAATTATTCCTCAGTAAAGCAGCAATTCGTCAGCACAAACTGCATAAGAAAGAACAAGGGTTTCTTGAAGCCTGAGTAAAAATCAAGTTAATGTGTATTTGTTGTAAGTTTCTACTAAGGTCAGTTATAGCATATTTCATGAATAATGGAAAAAAGGGCTTGGACTTGTTTAATACATTATTTGTATTTAACCAGTCTGACCAATCAAACAATTTTGATAGACTTCTTGCCAAATAAAAATTGTAAAACTTCATATACTGTATCAACTTTGGCTTTGTTTTTTGCCTTACATTTTTAGATATTTGTTTAGAACTTCTTTAATACCTTCAGGCTTTTCCTCTTCACAGCTTGGAATAATCCCTTGTGTGTAACAGAAAATGAGAGTCAAATTATTGTTTGGTCTATGGAAAAGATATGCCTGCTAAAATAATGACTTTCTCATTTGGCGTTAGTTCAACACAGAAAATCAGGATTTGCTGATTCCAGCCCACAGCTCATTTTTTTATTCCATTGAAAGTATGTATTCCATGGGTTGATCTCCATATTTTCTAATAATTGTGCCGGTGCTGTGCTACATAGGCTTAAAACTTGTGCTAAAGATATTTTAGAAATATTTGTTGGATTGTACAAGGCTCTCTATAAAGGAATGCATGAGCATGGGGGGGCTGATGGGGCAGCTCAAAACATGAAATGAAAGTAAACAATTAGACAAAAAAAGAAGCCATTGTTGGAGAGTCTGAAGCAGAATGGAAGTGTTCAGAGGCACAGGTGATGAGAAACTGTAGAGATTCTTTCCCAGCTCCTGTGGATTAGATATGGGATGATTTTATGGAAAAAAAATTTGCAGTAATCTTTTTTAGAGGTTTGATACCTTTGTAACACTGATTATCCAAACAAGGCAGTAATGGTAGCAGGTACTTTAAAAGGGTTAGAGAGATTCTTTTGTGCACAATACTCATGATTTTAAAAGATATGTTCTTTTTTTCAGTAAGATGATTTCTGCTTACGAACCTGCATTGAATAAGGAATGATGAAATGTAGGAGATACATCTGTTCCATCCTGCTTTGTTTTCACTTGAGCCTGTTTAAGTTATGTTTATTGTGTTCTTATCCTGTGTCTTGAGAACCTAGGCATAAATTGAGCTGACTGTATTATCCTTTAAAATGCTGCGAAAGGAGATGCAAAATAAATGCAGGTATCATTGGCAGAGCAAGAGATATTAGAGATGAAAAGCTGGCACCTTTTGTACAGTGCTGAATGCCATGGAAATAATCAGTTTCCTGATAAAGTTTATAAGCAAGAAAGGAAATGAAACACAAAACCTATTCAGTGTCATGGACCTTTCTTAGAATCATAGGTTCTGCATAAGTTGGAAGGAGATATTTAGTAAAATAAAGTAGTAAACAAGTAGCAGAGAAGTCTAAAGGCTACTGAGTGTGTATATGTTTAATTTTGGATGAGAAGAAGAATCTCAGGCAGACAGACGAAATGATGTAATGTTGCCTTGAGCTATTTAATTGTGTCCTGCTGTGGTAGGTTGAGTCCACTTTGCTGCTATTAGCATATGCCAGTTATTTCATTAACTGACCTTGTTAAATGCCTAGAGACATCCTGTGGCACTTAATGGAGTCAAACATGGCAAACCTCTCTTATGGCTGCATAAAGCAAGTGTAGTTAAGAAGGATATTTGCATACTGTAATTGTTGGACAATATTGGAACAAAGCCTTTGAAAGCACAGACCCTACTGGTTATTGGTCTGGAGATGTCAAAGGCAGCTCTGAAGCTGAAGGACTGTGTAGCTTTATGAAAAAATAGGGAAAAAATAAATGTAGTTGGTTTTATAGTCTTCTGCATATATAATATTCAGCTTTGTTTAATACTAATATTTTTCAGCTGCCCTTGTGGATTTAGTTGACTGAGTTCTGTGAATATTACTGGATTATGCATTTAAATCAATTGAAAAATCTAAGCTTTTATTTACTATTCAGCTGTTTAGATTAAAGTCCAGAAAGAACACGAGGGTCACATCCAGACTGTGTTGTTTCAACCTTCCATCATTCCAAGGCAGCTTAAATAAAACATATGTGATTTACCCAAGAACCAGCTCGTTGACATCCTTGCATTGTGAACAGGTGGGGTTTGTGAATAGCAGCAGAACAGAATCAGAGTGCACACACACTCAGCTTACTGACCATGCACTCACTGCAGAGGAACTTTAAAGAGATTTATCTTACTTTCCCCCCCTTTTGGTGAATTTTTATTATGCTCTGAAAGAGCAGAAATGACCATAGAGAATTAACAGAAGTCCCTAGAGCCTACAGAAAACTATTTGAAAGCTAACTACTTTATTTTCCTTGCATATTGGCTTTCTGTGCACAGAATTTTCAGGAATGGGATGGCAAAGGTAGTACTGACATAGAGGAAATGCTGAAGAAAAACCGTGTCAAAGAGGGAACAGGAAATGTGCACACACAGAACTGCAAAATATTATCACCATAATACTGTGTTCTCACCACAGCTCTTAAATTAACAGAAGAGGGAATCCTTAGGAAGACAGATGAATGCATCAGTTTTGCTATTGGTATTTCTTCCTTGTGGTCACAAGAATGGTTAAATTCAGCAAAACATTAATGGGCTTCAAAAGAGAATATAATTGAACTGGAAGTTAGAAATTAGGGCTGGTTTGGGATGAATTATGACATTTTCTCCATTTCTTCAATTTGGTTCAGTTGGAAAGGAGTTAGATTTTATCTGTTGCCAATCCACACTTCTTCCTCAAGATTCCTTAGTTAATTCACTTGGGTAAGTTCATACCAATAAAAGGAATACAAAACATTATTTGCTCCTTAGATCTGAAGCTGTGAAGGGTCAGGAAATTGGAGCTGCATGGTTGTTGTGCGTCCCTTCCAGGTGAACTATTCCCCTCTCTCTCTTTAAAGGTCAGCAAGGATGTAGGTGTTGAACATGGACCCTACTGGCCTTCTCCATGGGTGCTTCTCCCAAAAATTAGTGATGTGTGATTGAACACACATGGGAGAGTGTGTCACTACTTGGAATACACAGATTTTCTTAGAAAAACCCCAAAGCAAAATAATTTGGTACAAGAAGCTCATTGTTCTGGGAACACAACCTTCCTAATAGGACATTCTGCATAAGGTTAGTTCATGTATCTGAATTTCTGTTTGAAGGGAACAGCTCATTTTGAAATAGCCTCGAAGAAACTAGGTGGGTGATATGAAAAACATAAAGTACTGACAACTCTCCTCATTTTTAATCTCTAAGGAAATTAAAAGTAAAAACTTGGGACAAATTTCTCTTACAAATTCCATGCAGAAAACTTCACGCAATAGAGCTGTGGGATAGCATGTGCAATAATGTTTTCCTCCATTTTGCTTTCTCTGACTTCTTGCCTTTACAAAAAGGAGAATTGTCACCAAAAAAAAAACCCCAAAAAATCCTGTAGCAAACCTCATGTTTAGCCTGGAATTGTTACTTTACAAAATATATACAAATTAACAGTTAAGAATGGCAGAGCCTAAGTTAATTCTCCTGAACTCCTAGAGAATTCTCTCACAGAGAACTTGGGTTGGGAGCTACATTTCCTCAAACATGGATAATATCTGTGTCAATGTTTACAGCCTTGCTGCTCTACACCAGTGCCTTGCAGTTCAAAGCGAATCTCGTTCGCATTCACGCATTTCTTCTGACAAATACGCTTTTTGTGATTGGTTTGTTGAGCATTTCTTAAGTAATTTCTGTGTCAGGCCACCTCTTCATTCACTGCCAGTGGTTCATTTCCCTTTGTACTATCGTTTCCTACATATTTTCTGCCCTGTTCCCTTATGGTTGGCTGCTTATCTGCTGTACTGAATCTTGTACTGTTTCTCAGCAATACTCAGTTCTCTCCTAGGCTCCCATTCTTCAAGAAAGTTTATAGCAATACTGAATAGAATTATGTCAACTTTGGTCATGCTTTTCCTTTCATGTTACTGTTTTTATTCTTGTCCTCTGATCCTTTTATGGATTGCTTTTATGAGATCTATTTTTAAAAACCCGAATACCTTTTCTAGTCTTGTTTTCTCATTTTTGACTCTAACAATAAACTTTTTGTGGTTTACTGATATATTTTCTAAGGCAGGAGAATTTGAATACAATAAAACTTGAACTATTTGTTGCATTCTCCTGCCATCTCCCATCATCCACAATGTTACTTTGCTACTCCTTCACTCCTCACTTTGTTTCCTGCAATCTGCCTGTATTTACACATCTACATTGTAAAGATACCATTTGCATTCAGATCCTGCCCTATTGTTCACAGCCTTTCAAAATGAAATATTTTTACCTGCACTGCTAAATATTTCTGTATAAGTCATGATTTACTTTCTTTTTAACCTGTAACCACATCTCTGATAATCAGGTTTTACATTCTGCAAATGATAAATACAAATTCATCTTTCTGGTTTGTCATCCTACTATGTTTCTTCTTCTCTCTCTGTAGGTTCCTCTTTGAGGTTAGTTCCTTCATGCCAGGTTTCATCCACTGTTATCCCTCAGCACAGTCCTGCAGCTCCTTCTTTGTGCCTCCACGTGTAATGCTCTGGCTGAACTCAATCACAGAATTGCTGCTGATCTCAGCACAGTGCTTGGGATCCAAAAAGGCCTTCTGAGTTTTGTTTGGAATCTGAGGCAAAAAATTGAGAGTAAACCTGTCCTTATGTTTAATATTTTCTTGACATTATTTGTTGCTAGCCTTTTTTTGGAAGTTACATAGCAGATAAACTTCAATTTGCCAAATGTCACTTCTGTCCATTGTGATTGAACTCTGGCAAATATTTGTTCAATTTGCAGCTTTGCTTCTGCCAGAGATTGATGGAACTTTTCTGGAGCAGAGATGAAACTTCTGGTATGCTCATATGTTCTCAGACAAGTTACAGGTTGTCAGCTGAGGCATTTTAATCTACCCCATACGCATACTACCTGCTCAGTGCCAAGACAAAATAAATTTCATTTTCTGAAGGCATCAGGAAAAGCCTGTGGTAATGAATCTGAGCATTTTCACCAACACCAACTTAGCTTCTTATCAGCTTTGAAGGTGACCCTGCTTTCAGAAGAGACTGCACCAGCAGATCTACAAGCCTGGGCTGGTGATCTTGCTATTTGCCCTCCTTCCTCCGCAGGGTCTTGAACCCAAAAGTCCCATGGTCTTTTTGGCAGCATCTCCTCCAGCCAACAATGCCAAATGTGTTCTGACACTTGGCCATAACCAAGGAGTAATCTCAAAGGGGTATTTTAGAGCCTCCAACTGATCTGTCACTATTTTATATCTATAGTAGTGTGCTCCTGGCTGTGGCTCAGGTGATGTATCTGCAAAGAGGTACAGACTTATCTAAACTCAAATAACTCAAAGAATGTTTTATTTGTTTAAAGTGGCTTGTATCTCAGCACTTTTCTGCACACTATTCACATCTGAATCCCTCAATATATTGAGTTTTATAAAGAATCCCTCTGGAGTAGTGCTTGTTGGTGTTTTTGGCATTTGTTCATGGAGACAGTCCCCTGATTCAATGAATTCATATTAATGGAGCACAAAGATGTGCATTACAATTAGACAATCCTCACCTTGCAGAGAAGTTCATTAGTGCTCTTTGTCAGCAGTGGGTATGTTATTGTCAGACAATTTCAATATTATACTGGAGATATTGCAGCAGCTGGCAGCAACTGGTGCAGGAAGTTGTTACCAGAGTGCTGCATTTCTATGTGTCTGTATTCAAATATATCATACTTTGAAGACTGAATTATTACTGCCCTTGAGCAAAGATATATGTATGATTAGCCTGTGCTAATAGAACCTTACTTATTACAAACCCACAGCTTGAAGGATGAAGCAGAGGTTACTGAAATGCACAAATACAGAATGAAAGCACAGGTCTTGAAAGTACAAACACAGCATGATAGTGCAGGTATTAGAGGCACAAATAACTTATCAATGGTCATTAAATTAGTGTGACCTTGCGAGAGTTTTAGAGATAGCAGAGACAGCATTAAAATACAGAACTCTATACAGAAAATTCACACATAACATGGAATTGTGAACCCATGGCAAGGGAGGCAGTAGGTGCTGTGTTAAAAATAATGCTAAAACTGACCCCATGCAGACCCAGGAGCAAGGTGGAATAGATGATGAACATCATTCTCCTGACAAAGGACATGGGATGCTGATAAATGATTTGTCCCTCTTTGTCCTTGCAGTAAGCCAGCCCCATAAGATGTGAACTTAGGAGAGTACAGAAAGGAAAGCAAAGAAAGAAGAGGATTGTAGAAACCTAGAGAGAGCAGAGAAATATTAGTGAAAAAGAGGTATATATTAGAAAGTTTGTAAAAGTCACGTTTAACTGTCTTTGTTGGAAACAAGTTGTGTGACTAATAATGATCATCAGTTCAACTAATAAGACTTTAATTAGCCGAGGAACAGATTCCTGCCTTCACTTAGAAGCATGTTCCTTTAGCTCACATAAATGACATGGATTGTTTGGTATGATACCACGTGCCCCTGAGGCTTGGAGGTTAAATTTGGAAGCAGCAGTGCATGATAAATATGTCAGTTGTCACCGTGTTCTTTAGCCCAAGTTCTGTTAAAGTTTCTAGACAATTCTTTCCAACAGTATCTCTGAGAGCTGGCTGTCTTTCATAGTAATTTTCCCCAGGGTGAAGAAAGGAAGAAGGGAAGAATTTCTTTTCAGTCTTTTGTACTGAAGGATGGGATCTTGTTATGGCAATCCCTCACTGGGGAGAGCATGAGTCTGCTAAACTTTGCTCATTAAAGCAAGGCGATCAGTTTGGTTATGACGCTGCACCCCCAGGAGAATTTATTCAAGTGGGTTGGATTAGGTCTTGATAAACAGATATGACTGGGTTTTCAACTGGATTGCATTCACAATAAAGAAACCAATTCCTGTTAGGCTCATGTAGTGGCAAATGCCATTTTGACAAGCTTAGTGTTAATAAATAAGAAGCTATAGAAAGATCCATAAAAATTACGGTAAATAAAAAGCTATAGAAAGATCCATAAAAATTACAGTTTCAGAGGGACATTGTTACTAGCAGACAACTGGCATTTAGGATTTTGACCTAAAATATTATTTATGAGCAATGGTCTAATTAGAAATGAGAAGTGCTGAATTAGGATTAGCTGAAATCCTTCCGCTCCCCAGAGATTACCTCGACATTCAAGTGGCCATTGCCTGATGTAGGATTCTGTGCTGGGGGAAGGCAGGCAAGCAGTTTGTTGATA
Organism: Vidua macroura; assembly: GCF_024509145.1. NCBI lineage: Eukaryota > Metazoa > Chordata > Aves > Passeriformes > Viduidae > Vidua > Vidua macroura. Next base: position 9,498,576 of record NC_071579.1, read on the forward strand.
ATAAAAGGCCTGCCTACAAAGGTGCAAAATCCAGGCTACTCCCTCAGTCAAGTGATGAATTTTGTATGTGGTAGGGAACTGGCTTTTAAATAGTAGTAACTTAAGAGTTCTACCTGGCTTCAAAGTCAGTGTGATTTAGGTAACTTCCTAAGTAACTATTTTAAAAGAAGATGAATCACTGCACAATGATTTATTCATTATCTCTTCTAACCCTGCTCAACACAGGGCACACTTCAAACTTGGCAGCTTTCTCAGCCCCTCACCTTTGAGTGAGTCTTTAAGCATCTCCAAACACAGCCATTTCAGAGCCTGACAGAAATCCAGTTTCTGCCTGCTGCCACTCCTCTCAGCCCCCTGCCTTGTGGCCTTGCTGTGGATTTCCTGCAGCATTTCAATGTCTGTCTTGTTCCAGGGAGCCCTAGGGTGGACTTATTTCTACACATGAGGTTTTATGAGTGCAGCAGAGCCAAAGGAACTTTTTTGCTCAGCCTACTGCTTTGTTCAGCAGCCTTATTAATGCAACCCAGTGTGCAGGTGACCTTCATTGTCTCAAGGACACAATTCTGAGGCACTTTTAAAACAGCCACCATGGAAGAATTTCTTGTCAGTAATATAATCTCACTGCTGGTGTATTTTTACATTTAGTTATCTCAATAACCATTTTTTCTCTGGCTAAAAAGAAATACTTCATTGAGCTAGGGAATTAAAAAGCAGGGGCATTGAATTTTATTTACTTCAGAAAGGAGAGTTTCGACCAGAATGGCCTTTATCAGGTGCTTGAACAGCAGTTTTTCCATTACTTACAAACTAATTCATAAAATTGTCTCATCCTATAAATGGTGTAATGCAAACATAATTAAAATCACTGAAGGTTTTCAAAATAGGCTTAATGTTAGATACATAAAAATACAAGTTCAGTAATTTTGCAGGAAGTTATCTAATTCTAAAATTGCAATCCATGTTGCAATATGAAATAATTGAACAGGGGATTCAAAATACTTAAAAATAAAACCCTTCTCCTTTTTTCCCTCCTCCATTTTGATTTTTATGATCATCCAGGCAGTAGACTGATGCCATATAAGAGGAACATTTTGCTGGGAAGAAGATGCTTTTCATTTTTTAAAGAATATTATGCAGTAGAGACAAAACCTCAATAAATTTTATGTTTCAGGGTAATAGTATAGGGTGAAAATTAAGTGTTTAGTTGTAAAAAATGTTAGCTACACATTGGGCAGATCATCTATGTGGTGTGACTATGGTTTCCTTTGGAACAGAACAAAGGTATGGTTTGAGATGAACAGCTAGAAAAAGTAGCATAAATTACTCAGCATATTTCTATAAATGTGGATTTTATTTAAAACTAGAAGCCAACATCTTGTTTGTTGTTTTTAAAAGCAGAAACCATCTCTCATGTTTATAAAACTCTATACTTTGTCGCCTTAGCAGCATGTAAGTTAAGAACAAATCGTGGTTTTATAAGTGGCTAAGGATTAAGCTTTTTCTTCAATGTTAACCTGGAAAGGTTCTGTGAATTTAATTGTTTAATTAATGTTTCAAATAAAGGCTTTAGCTGAAATGCTACTTCTGTCCCTTAAGCAAACAACCCAGGTTTAATTTGGGAGCATAAACACTTGTCTTGTAAAGTTTGTGCTGTATGATTTTCCTAGCCCTTAATTTCTCAGCACATTTGAGCATGAAAAATACTTTCCAAGAATTGATGTGATTAAATTTGTACCAGCCTGGAAAGAAACACAAATGATATGCAAATGAAATCTCTGCCTTCCATCTTCATCAGTCAATCCCATTATGCACATAATGGCTAAATAAGGAGAAACCTGTAATGTTCAATAGTTCTGTGGTAGGATGGATCCCTTTATGCCCCTTGTGTCATCTGCACAATGTATGCATTTGAATTCAGAGAGCTGTGCTGGTAAAAGAGACTTACGATGTTTCAGTGTCAGCTGGAAAACTTTGGGGTAGTGGAACTATGGTGTGAAGGACAAATACAAATTGACTAAAGGAGAAGAAAGATGGGAAAATTGATTTAAAGATCTCCAGGACCCTCCAAAACTAAGAAAGTAGGCAAAAATAAGCATATTTCTTTCCTCAGGTGCTGTATCTTTCTGCTGTTTTGATTTTTCGTATGTGCAATTCTTGGAGTTTACTTTACCCTTGGTGATTCTTCCAGAGATTCTTGTTACTGGAATAGAGCCCTCTAAAGTTTGGTCATTAAAGCAAAACTGCAACAGGCCATGTAGCATTTCTCTCTTAGGAGAAGTGCACTGATAAATCAGAAAAGGGCAAAATAAGAATGTAAAATGCAAAAATAAGTAATGAAGCAGTCCTCAGAAAATACATAGCAATTTTCTGTTCATTTCTTTAATCTTTCCAGTTTTTAAATGATGCCTGTAAGACCCAATGATGATTAAAATTCAGGCCCATTTCTGACATTTGTTATGATTTGAATAGTAATTTGTGTAACTTGGTCTCATGGAAAATCTTTCTTCCAAAGATCAGTCCTACCAGCATGGAGGAAACAGAATAAAAATAAATAAAAGTTTTCTGGAATAAATTTTGCACTTTTTTGGAACAGGCTGGCTCTGTCCTTGAAGAGCATAGCAAATGAAATCCACGAAGACAAATTGTTGTGAGAGTTGATAGATGCAGCATCACTGAGAAAGACAGAACATGTTTCTGCCAGGCATGTTTGGGAATAGGGACTTGAATATTTTCATTAATCTTGTCATAGCTTATTGCTGCTAACTTCCACAACAAAGATAGATTTTCCTTTGTAGCAGTGAATAAATATGCTTCCTGAAGAAGGCTCTGACAATCTACCTTTTTCCCACTCGGTATTTTTACACCTCTCATTCTTGCTAGAATGAAGGAGCTCATTACTTAATAGAACTGGAATAACTTTTTAAAAATCCTGCCCCATTAGATCTCAAAACCAAATCACTCTTAATCACATCAGATTGTTTTCTCTTTCAAATGCAGAAATGTATCCCCCTTCAAGGCTCAGATTATTCAGTAATGAAGTCCACAGGCATGGTGGTGACTTGTGCTAGATTATTAAGGTCAAAATGCCACTTCTTCAGAACCGAGAAATCTCTGGTGAAATCTCCTTCTTGTTTCAGATTTCAGGAGCTCTATCTCATTCCATGCACTTTGTATTTACATCTTTGAAAACTGGAATGAGCTATTAACTGCTAGCACCATTCTGGTGGGGAAAGAAAAACAAAGAGACGAGGGTTGAGATTGATCAAGAGTTATTTACAGTCATTCTGAAAGTTTGACAGTACTGAGATTCAGAAAAAATGCTTACTAACCACAGAGAGCTGCGGCAGGAGAGACAGGAGTGGTCTCTTTTCAAAGACACACCAGGCTTCAATTCAGCTTGGGGGTCACGGTTCCAAGAACAGGTCACCAGGTGGGTGGTCTCAGAAATGTTTCTTTCATATGACTGGGTTTGTGTCATATCTGCTTTACACTGAGCAGCACAAATTGACATTTTAAAAGCCCATCTTTAGTTCTTATTTTTTGAGCATGGCATCCATTTATTTCTCTGTGAGCAAATATTCATAGCTGTGAACAAATTCTTTTCATAATCAAGGGAAAAAAGACTCTTGAGACTCTTCAGCACCAGGAAGAAAAATGTTTTCAAAATAGCTATAAACAGGAGTTGCAAGTGTCTTCAGCTGTTCATGCCCTGTTGCTTTGCAGCAGGCTTTTCATCACTGACTGTGAGCCTGGGCTATGGATGTTTCTGCAGGGACTCTCTTTTCCTCATCAGTTCTCAGCAGTCCAGGATTAAACATATCTGATTGCTTAATATGTATCCATTAAGCCAGTAATGAGTAATTGCTGCACTGGTTTCCTTCAGTGACTGAGAGGCTGACATTTTTCTGATGTCTTTCCTTTAGAGAGCTTAAGTTAATTGAACCCTAAATGAAAAGCTTCGTTCTGAATCTCTGAAGCAGGTAGTGGTTTTGTCATGACCTCGGGGGAAAAGGCAGGAGGCCCCATGGGCACAATTTGGGAATTCCTTATCTGCATGTCTGATACTCCTGAGGCACCATTGTGAATAGGATTAACCATCTGAACAGAATTGCAGTCACAAAATCAGTGCTACGCCCTCTGCAGCTGAGAGTCATTTTCTGAACAATGGGAGTTGGTTTATGCTATGAAAGGGTTAAGGATCTCTGCCTGAAGGGGAATGAGTAATAACTGCTGGAAAAATGGGCCCAGAACTGTACACATCCTCAGTCCCCAGGAAGTCACTTCATTATATTTCCAAGTGTACATATTTGGATGCATGAATTTCATGTATACATTTAATGCAGCGGAATTAATGGGAACACTTCAGAGTTTAAGTGGAGTAGGTGGCTTGGTAGAGCAGAATCAGAACGAGAGGAAAGAGAGAAGGAAGAGGCAGATGTGCAGCCAAGTGCAGACCCAGGTTATTTCCACTGCAGACATGTACTTTCTAACAGACAGTGAGCAGGATTTGTGCTGAAAGAATTCACCAAGGTTTTACATTGACTGTCTAGATTAAATTAAATAAAAAAGAAAGGAGAAGAGTTAATGTAGGTAAGTAAAAGTAAAATACCAATAATTCATGCCTTTCTTCACCAGAGCAATTGATTTAAAAACCCAACTTGAATTACATCACAATTTCAAATTATCATTTTTTTCTCCATACATTTTCATTTCCAAGTTGAAGAAAACTTAAGCTTCATAATCTGAAGTGTGTAATATGTGCTCCTAATTAAATTTTTGGTAAGCATTAGAGACATAAATGTGAACAAAAATTATTATTTGAACAGCTTCATTTTTAAAATGTAAGGTATATATATCCAACAATAATGCCAATAATTTTTTAGTTTTTCCTCTTGCAAATTAAATAATCTTTGGAACAAATCCTCTGAGGTCCTTTGATGGTTTGTTTTAGCAAATGATGTACTGGGGAAGGAATTTCTTGTAAGTTTACTGATGATGGATCTGAAACAGTCCATTGCTAAAGAGCCTGAAGAAATGCTGTGATGTCCGGGTCCCTGGATGCGAGTTCAATCCTCACACCTGAACATTAGTAGATCAATAAAAAGGAGAAGTGGAGCAGCAGTTCTACACTCCTGAGTGTGAACTATGGGATTATTTGGTGTATGACCCTATTTTAACTGCTGAGATCTCCCTTGAGGTCACAACTGCTGGTTTGGGAGCCACTGAACGAGAGCAAACGTTGGCCAGGAGGTGCAGGAACGAGGCTGGGCAGCAGGAGAGCCACATTCCACATTCCAGCAAGGACAATCCCCCACGCTGCTCTGCACTGCTGGCTCCCAAGGAAGGGGTTTGCTGGTGCCTTGCTTTGATCAAAGTGGGAAAGGGCTGTGAAGAGGCACCTGACAGTCTCTTGTTAGACTGTGTTTGAGATCAGGTAAAAAGATACTAAAATAGCTCGACCCAGGTATGCCCCATTTCCTTCTGTATGAGCACATCTGATAACAGAGTTTCATGGGTTTGCTGACATTTCTTATTGCCTAATTTTCATTAAAATTACTTATTACTAACTCTGTATTTTCTCCTAATAAAACTGCCTTTATGGTGTTCTGAGTAAAGCGTTGGGTGTTGAACCCTCCTGCAGCTCTGATTTCTGATTTCTGTTATCAGGCCTGTCAGCCTTTGATGGAGGATCCCTAATCAGCTGCTCCCTACAGCTGATCCCTAATCAGCTGCTGATCATAACTGTGCCAAGGAGGGAAGCAAAGCCCAGTTAAAAAGTGCATTTGTGGTACTATAAGTAATGACAAGGATTCTCCACCAGGACTCCATGCAAGGAAGGAAAACTGCAGTCCCTTCAGTTATTTAAGGAAATTAATCACTGTGGGTGCTGAACAGTCTGATAGAAATGAAAATACTCCATATATATTAAAAATTCACCCATATATATTTTTTGCAGTTTATATTCCTGGATTTTCAATTGATTTTTCTTATATTTCAGAAGTTCCTTACAACAAGAGCAGCTGAGACTTTTTTCTTTCAAAATAATTATTCTTAATTTTCAATGACAAATATCTATTTGCTGAATACAGGAGGTAGTTTACCATGTTACACATTAATACACTTTGGGTTGGGAGGTTGTTCTGAAGGTCATCGCAGAGGTTCTGTGATGGTTATAAATTTAGTTTTCTCTTGAATCATTGGCCACCATGAGAAAGGAAAAATTAACTTCTGGTTCTCCTGTAAAAAGGAAGTTTGCTTCTACTTGGTACTGACTGCAGTTGTAGTTTTTTGTTTTTTTTTTCCAAATCAGTTCATGTTTGTAAATCAATTCATATTTGTAGATCACTATGCTGTTTCTGGTGTTGAAAATAACATTCTGTGTTTTTTTGTGCTATAGTGTCAGTGCTTATCTTTCATCTGGCAGTGAATCAGTGGGAGCTGTGCTAGGCTAAGAACACAGCTTTATATAAATTATGTGGAAAGTGTTGGTACTTCACTACTTTATTGAGTGACATTTTGAAACACAGAATTTTTACAGGAAAATAAAAATATCACCCTGCTTACTCAGCCCAAATCATCTTGCTGGTACTAAATTCTTCCTTCCTTTGCTCTTTGACCATCTTCAGAACACATGATCTCTGACACTGCCATTAGTGCAGGACTACTCTGGGATGCTGCCTACCCCCAGTGCCTGCTGAGGAGTGGGAAGGAGACCTGGTGGTGGATCCATTGGCTTCTGCTTGTGCTGCCCAAGCCACTGGAGTGGCCATGGCCTGTGTTGAGGTCACTCCTGGCTTCTGGGTAAGCTTCCATTAGGGAACATCTGAGCCTTTATTAGTAACTACCTACTTGTAATGGGGAGTGTAGGAGTTGAGGACTGCACTGAGCTTCAGGATGAATGAATGCTCAGCACTCTAATATTGTCTTTGTCCAGTTGTTTTTGAATAAAAATCAAGTTATTAATGGATGATAATGATGAACATGTCTTCTAGCATCTATAAGTTACAAACTTCCATACCTGAATGATTAGATATTTTAATAATAAAGCCAACATAAAGATTCCTGACTATTTGAGGTGGGCTGTCACCACTCTCATCATATGCAGCTATCTCTACACATCTTCTGTCCAGAATGCCCATGTAAGCACAGAATTCTAGCTCAGAATGAATGTAGGAAATCCTATTTTGTGAAATTACCATATCAAGCTTAATCTTTGATTATTGAAACTTCCTTTTACATTTGACTGTTCAGGCTTGAATTAAAAGAAATATCTGTAATATTGTTTGGCCAAAAACATAACGTAGCCTGAGATATAATTTTAGAAAGATGGGAAGATAAGATGTTGAAATAGAAAGTTAAGAGTGAGAAGGCATTGAAGTATTGGAAAGTATTGACAAGGCAGACTGTCAATGGGAAGAGAGAGCATTTTAATAGATTATTGAAAGAGCGATGCAAAACTGAAGGAATGTGAAATTAATTGTAGGTTACTTTATTCCATATGTCTGATAAGTCTGAATTGGCTTAATTTCTTCATATTCTGTGGTTCCATTGAGGAGTTTGTGTATGTCTGTTAAAGACATCATAGTTCTGTCTCAAGTAGGGCAAAGAGTCCTATTCTAAATATCAGTTTGCTGTGGTTTGCCACATCGTGACAATTGCCTAGTGAGTAATGCCTTGTGATTGCCTCTCCCTCTTCAGAGGCTGGACTGTGACTGACTCCCATAGAAACTACTACTCCACAGATAAATGTTTAATTATTATTTGGGATTGTTAAGAATCCCCAGATGAAAGGCGTGGGAAGTGAAGAGTGGCAACACACTGTAGAACGCCATTAATTTACAGTAATTGACATATACAGAGCAATCACTGAATTTCATGAAGCAGTCAATAAGGAGCAAATCGTGCTTATTTGCAGTCACAAAGCTTAGACTGGCTCTCTTGTTGCAGCAGCTGTGATGCCTTTCCTCTGTACAGGGAGCAGAATGTGGTTTCCTGGGACAGGCAAAGGGTCAGACAGTGTCACAGTGTCTTTTTCACAAGGACTTACGTGAGGAGCATCAGAAGTATGCAAAACATTGCCTGTGAGACTTCTCTTTGATTGCTTCATATTTTCTTGCTTGTCTTTGGAGAAGGCATTAACTAATTTAATGCAGTGGAATAAAATGAACTGCTAGAAGGCTGAGGAAGAATAGTGGTCAGCTTGTGTTCCCGTCTCTTGGCACTGAACTGTCCCTACAAATATTGTAGGGAAAAACCTGACCCCAGTCTGAAGTGGGGCATACAGAGGACTAGAGGCATTTCTTCCTTTTGCAAGTCTGCTGTAATAAAAAACATTTGCTTCCATGATTTTCCATAGGTAATTGCTTAGGTATGTATTTCCTTTTTATTGTAGAACCCAGAGGTTTTCTCTGTATTTTAGATGTAATTGTTGATTCTATTTCTGTTTGGAAGACCTTCCAGTATTTTAGTCTCTGATCATAATAAAGCCGATGCATAAGCTCTTCTTAATTATGAAATAAATCCCAGACAGCAATAGAGACTAATAGTTCAGTACTCTGAGTTGATAAATTGTTCTTTACAATCTTTATAGCAACTATTTTCTATTGCAGCCTGGGGTTTTATGAGCAGAGCTGTGCACATGAGAACATCTCTAACATGGTTTATTTAAACCCAGCAAGTGATGAAAACACACCCCAGCCTGGATTAGTCAGTCTGGTGTAACTGAACAGTACATCACTATTAAGGTTCATAATGGGTTTTGTGAACTCAGTAGCTTCACATCTAAATGAGGTTTTATGGGATTTATGTGTCTTTAATGTTAACTGTTCAAGATTTGTAGATGTTAAAATCAAATTAAAGTGCCGGGCTCAAATGATTTCAGATGTTACAGTGTTGTTATTGGCTCTTCCCATATGTCATCAAAAGAGATAAGCACAGTAATAAATACCTCATGTTTTACAATATGCAAATAGTTAGAAAAGCAGAGATTTCAACTTTTCTGGTTTTGGAATGGTGTGATTATTTCAGATGTTTTGATAACTGAGGTTATCATGAATACAAAAATAAAATAAAAGAATGCACAGTGATTTGTGAAACAAGGAGGGAATAACTACACTAAATGGGGAAAGTACATGGTCTGTCATCTCATCTGGAATATTGCATTCATGCACTAACAGGAGTCCTTTGCTGCACTAAACACTGTTGAATCAAAGTGTATTTGTCTGGCAGCAGTACCTGAGCAATGTAAGCATATTTATCACAGGACCTGTTTCTGGTGCTGGAGCCTTTCACTCATGCTCCACCTCGAGCACAAGCACTGCAAGACCATGTGAGGGGCCAGGGGGCTCTGGGCAGCCCCTTGGTCAAGCCCTGTGCCAGGAATGCCCAGCACAGCCCAAAAAGAGGATGCTGCAGTGCAGGGCCCTTAGAGCACCGTGGAGAGGGGTTGTTGGGGGCTGTGATTTGTTCTGTGAATGCTGAAGTGACTGATTGGTATTATTTTTATCATGATTACAATAACTGAAATGTTTGCAACCTTCTCCTGAGTATCATGGCACCAGACAGCTGGGAGAGCCTCAGACTTTCCATGTGATGCTGGCTTTGGGCCCTCAGAGAGCCAAGGTGCTCTGAAGGGATCAGCTCACGAATGTCTGTGCTGCCTGCAGGACCAGAATCATAATAGAGGGATGAAAAATCAATGTGTTATTAATTTTTTAAAAAGCACAACTTCAAAAAAATTGCACTGAATGAAACAGTCATTAGTACATATCAATGGTGAGCTGTGCTTCTGCATCATGAGGATTAAATACTATATAAGACAGTGCCAAGTCTCTACAGTGAATATTATTTGAGGAAATTTTTCCCAAATCATTCAAATCAATCAGCTTTTATGGATAACTTGAATGCAGTCTGATCAAGCCACAGAATAGATTTATTGTTAGAAATAAACCGCTGGTTTGTGACTGAGATTAAGCATTTAGAGCTTTCGGTCTGTGTTATTTATTTAGCTAAAGCCAAAATGTAAACCAGAGCCACTCACTCTTATGGTCACAGCCTTTCTTCTCCTTAATACTACTGAAATGATAACTTGAGAGTACTTGCAGTTAATGAGGTAATTACACCACTCTGGGTTTGACCTTGAAGTTTATTGCTCATTTAACAAGAAATGAGAAGCTGAGATGTGTCTTTGTTGCTGGACAGATCTTGAAAATTTTGAACGTAAGAGCCAATCAAAGCAAAAAGATTATGGTGGTGAACTGGACTCTCTACATTTGCATATTAATAATGTTGCTGAGAAAATCCTGCATGGCTCTGGCAAAGAGTGGCTGCCTGTCAGCTGCAGCACAGGGATCCACAGGCTGCATTTCACTGATGAGTCTTGACAGAGCAGATTTGCCAGCAGCAGAAGCAATTAGTAGTGCAAGGAAAGGCTAAGAAAACTTTAGTGCATAATGTATTCTCATTTGCTCAATAGGTCCTGGGATATAATTAAAATCCCTCTTCCCTTTTAATCACAGCAAATTTAAACAAACAAATTTAACAAAAAGCCCAGCTTTTCTTGTGAAATAAAAGTTTTCCATTTATTCTCTTTTCTTTGAAAAAAACATGCTTTGAATTCAAGGGCAAACTTCTTTTGCTGCTGTAAAACTGGGTATTTAAAAATATAATGAAAATAATATCCTAATAATAGATAAAAAATAAATTAAGGTTTTAATAATTAACTATAAGAACATTGGGGCAGAATTTCCTCTTGAATGGCATTTGTAGGAACAGTTAATAGTTATGGCTATTTGGTTTGGGTTTTTCTGAAGGAGTTTGGATTCACTGAAACTCCAGGGAATACAAGGAGTGGGTGGAACCAGCAGCCAAATTTGGCTTCAGGAAAAGAAAAACTGATCACATCCTTTTGTCACTTCTAGTTGTGATGTGATGCAAAATATTCTGAAATACTTTTCTGTAAATTTATAGAAAATACTACACTTGTGCTTTAAACACCCATCTGTTTAATTAAGTAGATATATGGGTTTGCATACTCTTCAGTAGAGAGATTTTCTGTAATTAATGCCATGGTGAGGTTTTCTGCTTGCTTAAATCAACTGCGTTAGTATGAGCCACGGTATTAGAATCTGGTGAAATATGTTACCAGAGATATTATGAGTCAGGAAAGTTAGAATTTGGAATCTTTTATGGAACACATTTCTGTTTTGCCTTATAGCTCCATTTTAAGCATTGATATCCTTTTCTTTGCAGGAGATTGTATTTGTAGGTTTGGGGGCAAGAAGAAAATGTATTTGTATAGTCTAACACACTTGTTAGCACAATTTGCCCTGTTGTTAATTCTGTTATTGAAAGCTTGTTGCCCTAGGCCTCCTATCAGAACATCTCTCTCTTAAATTCATCTGCTTCCTGAATTTATCTACTATAGGTATTTTATAATTTGTGGTCCCGTTCACCATTCTGTCACCCCCTTTTTTTTTTTAATTTTGTCAACTTTACTGACCATTTTTCTAGTTATTTCCAGTAAATGTTCCTCTTTATAGAAATAATAAAAACCTGGCAGAAGTTTCCCTGGCTCACAGCTGTGCCTATTCTAATCTATATTCAGATCTGAATTCAAAATTATTCTGCTGGTCCTGAGTCAATACCTAAGCAGAAACAAACTTGTGATAACAGCATTTCTTAGTGATGTCATGAAACCCAGGAGTTCCATTAAATGGTATAAAACAGTGAACAGCAGCAAGAAAATCAAGTTGAAAATAGTTGTGTGCTTTAATATTGCACCCTCTGCCTTTAGTGAAGATACAGAGAGTATTTAGCAATTTTTGTGGGATTTTAGTCATCCCTGATTCAGTTAAACCATTTTGACAAAAAAAATAATTAAGCTTCAGTGAATTAAGCACTGTTTTTCCAGTGCTCTGCAGAAGTTCTTTAATATTATGATTTTGTTCAACAGCTTGACAGCAAATAAATATTTCATATATTCTAATATAATTACATATACTTAAGACTCAAAGATTTCAGCATGACAGGACTTTTGATTTTGATTGTGTAGCAATTGTTGCAAGTGCCTGTAGGGATGGAAATAAAAAGTCCGAGAAATAGAATTCCTATTCCAGTACTGACTGGAGTAGCTTTTGGAGTTTGTGATTGAAGAATTGTTTGTAATTGTCATGTCTTGGAGCTTTTACTTGGATGTAATTTCTTCCTGAAATCTGTATAAAACAGTCATTGGGAACAGTGAATGATAATGTTTCCTGAGAATATGGATAGAGAAAGAAATGTTTTCTAATGACCTAGAAACTAAAAAATTTTCATCAGCTGCTGCTCTAGTAAGAGAGCAGATGATGCAAACATTTACACAAATATATATCTTTTATTGTCTACAATGCTTAGTCTGCTGAAAATGTGACTGTTTTCCTTGAGGGGTAATCACAACAGTAAACAGAAACTCATCAATAAAATTTTCTAACAGCTGTCATTATCAAAGAGGCAAAATCTGCCATGAGAAATGATAAATACACGAGGACCAGGATACCTGCTCTCCACAGCAGACAGAATAGCTCACTGGAGGTTATTTAGTGTGATTTATCACATATAAGAAATTATTCAAATATGATGCAGCTGATGGAGCAAACTCAGCATGGCAGAGAATGCTGTTTCCTGTCCTCTGCCCACAAGCATGACTTGGAGTTAATATCAGTGAGTACTCCAGCCTCAAAACTACTGAAATTTGTGCCATAATTTGTGTTGTAAAATTTTCTTGACATAAAACATCAACTCAGATGTGTTTGGTGTGTCAATGACACAGAATTTTTATTCCAATTTCATCAGATAACTAGATTTTGGATCCAAGTGGGGTTCTTTCCTAGATCAAACAAAAGGCATCATCAATTTTAATCCAGCTAGAAGGAAGATATTTTGAGTTAAAGAACAACGTTATAGCTGGGGGTTTAATATTTTCAATGTGAGTTTCAGATCCTTGGCTGTGCTAGAGCCTCTGGTGGCCAAAGCCACTTTAGTTTTTGAGTGTTTTGGGCATTTGAAACTTCCAGAACCATCTCAATGCTTTTGCAGTGTTTGTACTGGGGAGTTGGACTGAGCTATATTCACAGATAAGGGGCAAGCCTGATGAGTAGCAAAATCAGATTTCTTGGCTATTTTATCAAATTTGATGGAATCAATGTGCCCATAGGATTAAGTTTGTAAATTTTGATCTCTCACTTTGTAAGTCTTCAGCTGAAAAGGTTCAGACTCAGATGATTTTTTTTCAGATTCAAAAGATTTTTATTCACATACCAAATCTTGGCTGCATATGTATTATATGAAATTAGCATCAAGATGTACTTTTGATTGTTTTTTAAAGTTTTTTTTTTTTTAAATTTAAAAATCTGTTCTTAGTTGGATAATCTTTCTTATAATAGTATCTGAAATGTGGAACATTTTTTGAAAGTTTAATTTTACTTTGTTCCTTACACCCTTTTTGTTGGCCTGTACAGCATTTTGGGAATGATTTTAAAGATGTGTGTAAATGTAAAATGTATTGTTATGCTTCAGAAATTAGTTGAGAAAGCCTACTACTGTTATCAATATCACTAATTGACAGCTTTGCAATTAAGTCAGCACAAGTTTATTATGGAAATGATGCATCTCAGAGGAAATCTCTGTCTCTGGTATTGACTGGCATTTGCATGCTGGCAGCTGGGAACCAGGCACAGAACAGGTTTTCGTTCTTTACTCCATGAATTACAGGCATAATGATAAATGCTTTTTGAAGCATTAATTTTCCTGTGACATCCTAGGTGTTGGACAGAATTTTGTGCTAACTGCTTAATAAGGATTTTCTTCTTGACCACATCCACATATAGTTGGAAGAATTTTATAGGTAATATTCCTAGTCTGCTGGATAATTGTGCATTTAATGAAAAGTTAGCTTTTACAATACAAAATTAACACACAAAACATTTTCATATAAAATCCTGACAGACACTGGCCAGGATTAGGTTATTGATAGATCCAAAATGTCTTCAGTGATCTGGAAGCTAAAGAGAGAGTGGAAGTTGTGCTTCAATACTCTTGTTTCAGTGTATTCTCATGTTATAATTCCTTGTACAAATTATTGGTTCTAAGGAGAAGTAGAATGATAAGAAAAATATTACATTCTTTCATTGCTTTCTCCATCTAAGCCTAGTTTTCAGTATTCTGATTTTAGCTCATATTCATTAGATGCTCTAAGACAGGTACAGTTAAGTTCCTGGGTTTTGGTTTTTGATTTGTTTTAGTCTTTTAACTTTTGCTTTTAATTTTACCAAAGCATTTTGTTTACCCAGACTGCTGCTGCCCCTGGCAAAGCAGATAACAGGCTTGTGAGCAGAGTGGCTCCTGCTGTTGGATTTGTACTGCTGAGAATATGACATGTCCTTTTTCCTTCTGCTAATCTTATTTCTTGGGCCATTCTTGTTCTCTAACTGCTCACTAGGGCAAACCTGCACTGTTCATCATGATAAAGAAGTGTTATCTTTTTGTATTCCTGGCCATCTCTGGAATACAGTAAATTCCAAATAAAGAGCCAGCAGAAAACTGAAGACATCTGTTATCTCTAATGACTGGCATCTTGACTTACAGCCTGTCATTCTGGAATGAAAAATATTTCCTTTACCAGCACACACTTCCATTGAACCCTATACCCAAAGTCCTCAATTCAATGAAATGTGCTTCTGATACAGGGCGTGTCTCAAAAGCAAACAAATTATTGCAAATTTTGCATGTTTATGATCCACTCAGATTTCCCTGTTTGCTTTGTAAAATTCCTGCATAAAATGGGACTTCATTTGGCTTTGTGCTTCAGCAACATGCTTTCTTCAAATCTGGAATAAATGAGGTAGTCAGCAGAACAGAAAATCAAGGGGTTTAGAACCTTAGAATTTCCCCTAAATTCTTTACATGCTGTTTCTGGAAGTTTTAATACCTGCTACTTGCCATTCTTCCACTGTTCACCCTGAAAGTCCACAGCAAGCCAAGTATCTGTGAGCTAAAATGATGCAAATATTTTCTTGGGTGATAAGAAGAGGGAAAATAGAGTGTCAAATTGATATTCCAGTTACTTGTTCCTTCAGGTTTTTTTTAAATGTGTGCATTTTTGTCAGTCTTTACCAACAGTCTCCAGCAGGTGTGTACCTGGAGCAGGCCCATCCATTCCACTCATCTCTACCTGGCTTTAGAATCCCATTACAACAGGATCAAGCCTCTGTTGCAAATGAGAAGATAAATTTCTGAAATATAATTTCAGATATTTCTGAAATATAATTTTAATTTTTTTATCCCCACCAGAACAGGAAGTTATAGGCAATATTATTCATTCAGCTTAGGTTTTAACATAAATTACTAGTGAAAAAGAACAGGTTAGAAACAACTGAGATTTTGCTCATAGATATTCCATGTATCTTATTATCTGCTCCTGTATTTCAGAAGAGTGAACTTATTTCAAGTGCTGTTATGATTTTACTGACTAAATTGTAGAAAAGTGTGCATCATCTATCAAAATCATCCTTTTTATTGAGGTTACCATGCTTTTATCAAATATTTGTTCTTGCATGAACACTGAAGAGAATGCAGTGAAAATAATTGCTAAGTTTTAAAATGAGCTGGACTCTATTTTTTTAGATAAAGCATTTTCCCTCATTGTGTAGCTATTGGGGAAAAAATCAGGTCAACAATGTGTTTGATTAAATATGGATTTGAGCACACATTATTAGATAGTTATTTGGAAAATGTTGTTTCTTCTAATGAATAATTCCATTAGCAGCCAAAAAAAAAATTTTGGAGAAAGACTCAAAATGAGGATAGATTATAACAGGGTGGAATAGAAAATTACCAGAGATGCACTATTAAAAGTACCTTGCTTGAAGAGGGGAAATTAACCACTGACCTAGGAGGGCAGCTAAGGTTGAAACTACAGCAATGTTTTCACAGAGGAAAATGCTCTTCAGTTTTTCATGATACATTCTCTGAGTCAAGGAATTTGCAGTAAAATAACAAAGAAACAGAATAGACAGGCAGGAAAGGCATATGTGCAGTGACATTAGACACACTGCCTAATGGATTGGGAACTAAAATTATCCATAAACCCTTTTCTGCAAAACTCATACTTGAAAGTGCATTTATGTTAAAGCTGAGGTGTCTTTCTTCACTTGGGTGATGACAGACATCATAAGATTGAGGAGGCGTTTTGCCAAAGCTGGGGGCAGAAAGGTGCTGGTACAAAGTAACTGGCCCAGAGAGCAGGGTGTGTCAGGAGTGGATTTGGGATGGCAGTGCTGAGAGAGATGTTCAGGAGCAGGCAAACACATGTAATCAGTGATGTTAAGGAAAACAAGCAATCCATAAGGACTGGCTTTAGTAGACTTTATCAAGGTCTCAATCAGAGTTCTCTCAAGAGTTACCCTGGAAAAGGAGGAGAGAGGAGCTGCAGACATTGTTCCCACTTGATGCTCGAGATAAGGCTGGCAGACACAATCTCTCTCCCTGTATGAGCTCATTTCCCTCTATTAGTCACTTAGAACACAAACACATGGGCAAATTTAGCAGGGTTTTTTTTTGCAAGTGTGTTCCCGCTTGTTAAAGTTGAGAATTGTTTTTCCCTTACATACATAATGACTTTTCCAAGGGCTAAAGTACAAATCCAAATTGGATGCACTCCGTAAACTCATCAAGAAATTTTGGCAAGAGGCCACCTGGGAGCTGTCCACAGTTACTGGAGTTTCTTCATTTCAGATTCCACATTAATGCTCCCTGGGTATAGCTCATCTTTGGCAGCCCACACAGCATGAGAAAACACAGAATTTTGACAGAAACACATTTTGCTTTCCGTCTCAAGGAATTATTTGCAGAATTTCCCTGTCCCCTGTGTGGCATCTCATAATATGATTATTTTCTTTGAGTGCTATTATGAAATTGTGGTGACAAAGGAGTCTAATTAAGAAAAAGTGTTAAGGAGAGAATATTGAGGTACCTTTAACGTTCTTGGGCTCATGATAACTTGATTGGGCTTTAGGATTAAATACATTTTATTTTGTAACTTGACTACAATCCAGTAACATAATATAGTTATATAATGGTTTGCTAGGAAGTGCTCAAATATAGCGACTGCTGCTTTTAATTAGTTTTTTATACACATATATATTTTTTTTTTCTGGAGCTTGTGATATTATACTTCATTTTATTATGTGTTTAAGTAGGATCTGATATCTGACTGCTGCAGATGGTAATGTGCAGTTCATTTAATGTTTGGAATGTGCTGTGATACCAAATCCAGGCCTCTAAACAATAACTGAGTCCAGCTTCAGAGGAGATTCTCTGTACTGTTAATAGCTGTTAATATTTGTGTGTTGTTTTTGAATTTCTTTTTGTGCTGCTGGGTGGGTGAGTGTACGTGAGTGGAGGGTGAATTTCTGGGAGTTCATATGTGGCTTGCAGGCACCCCCAACACCCCCCCCCACCTTTTATTTTTTTAATTAATAAACAGTTATTTTTCTTCACTTTCACCTTCTAGTATCAACTTCTCTCATTGGAAGAAGAAAAGGGAGTTATTGAAGTCCTTTCCCTTCAAAGGAAACACTCATTCCAGGGTGTTTTCTCCTGAAATTTGTCTCCAAAACTGAGACACTGTTGTAGGTCAATTTTAAGGGAAATAATATAAAGGCTGTTATTAATTTAGGTAAGAAAATCAATTACAAGAGAAATAACCAGCTTAGAGGGGAAACATGCTAGATGCTTCAGATTTAAGTGAGTAAACACTTCAAAACCAGATGAAATAGGGAAACCCAAGTATGTCTCAAAATCAAAGCAGCTCCATTTTTGGTAAAGCAGGTGCACTTTTTCTGAAATGGCTCGAGAGCAGCAGCAATCAGTGCTCCAAGCAAACACAGGAGTTCAGCTCTGCTCTGCTAATTCCAGGAAAGAAACCTGCTGTGCTAAAACCACCTTCAGGTGAAGAACATATTTCTAACCCAAGGCACCAAATGTCTTCTGGGCAATTTGAACAAGGGAAATCTGATTGTCTTTACAGAGTGTGTGTGCCAAATAAATGAGTGCTGTCAGCCTTTGCACCACCAGCCTTCCTTCACAAGCCTTGCCTTATAAAATCTGCTTTTTGTTCAGTTGGGTTGCTATGGAACTACTGCAGGACAAAACAACAAATTTAGAAAATGTAATAATGAGCTACTTCTGGGACCTGAGGTATTGATGGTTCATTTTTATGGATATTGAAACTAGAAGATAACACCTTGTTTCTATATCTGCTGTGAAGTTCTGATTTATTTTTCTTTTTGTGTAGGCTAACTAATATTTTTCATTTGGACCAATATGAACTTTCACAGAGTTCACATAATACTAATTTTATTTAATTTGAAAATTCCTGGTTATTAAAAAAAGTCCTTCTTTTCCTCATAATTTTATCAAAAATTGGGAGAGAAATTGAAAAATACTTTAAAATAATATTTAATTCTGTTTTAGGTTAGAATTGTGGTAGACCAAGAACCTCTTATGAAAGAAATAATTCTAAATAATTTTTGCTATGAAATAAAGGGCAGTGAATTGACAACTCCATTTTAGTCCATAGTTAAGTGAAAATGTTACATCTCTATTAGTACTAGTAATATGTATTGAGATGGGAATTTTTTTAAGAATCCAGAACTTTATAAGTTTTTTTTTTTTTTTTTTTTGTTGTAATAATTAACAAAATGAAATATCAGTTTATAGGAAAACCTTTTGTTTCTTTATTTTGTTTCTTTGTTTTGTTTCTTTGTTTTGATGGGCCTTTTTTCAGCAGAACACCTTGACTATGAAAACAGGACTCATGTACCTATCTCCCAACATCAAGTTGTTTCATTTTGTGTGAAAATACATAGAGATAAATAAAGGGACAATGCAAAGACTTTAAACTAGAGGATTAAAAAGCTTCTATTTCTGTTTTCCCAGAGTCCTGAATGACATTATAGTCTCATTAACTCTTTGTTTATGTTTTTCTTAGGACTTTGAAGCCCTAAAAAAACCCTTTTCTTTGTTAGACTTGTTGGCTGTATTTTTTTTTTTGCAGAAGGGATGATAAATGGCACCTTGTTGCTCTGTGGTCACCACTGCCACCAAAAGACATTTTCAAGGGAGGGATGCCACACATTTGATATTCTTTTTTCTTCTGCATTCTTTCTTCATGCATGCCAAAAAGGAAACCCCATTCACTGATATGTGATATATTCCAGTCATTATGTTTTGGCAGGTCTAACATCAAATTTTCTGTTGATTTCAGAATGAGCAGGATAATGCTATGGTGCATTTTTCCCAGCTACAGAAAGAGAAATGAAGAAAAGATGGAGGTAAGAGAAGAACCAGATATTATAGCTCACATCCACAGGTGATTCTGTTTATATTTTTCTCCTTCAGGCTCACAGAAACACAATTAAGAGAAATTTGATGTATTAAATATACTGTAGGTATTCTGAACACTCTTCTTTTTTTATTTATCCTTACTTTCTATTAAGGGTCCTGCATGCATGTGCTTTTCTGTGTGTATGTCTTAGAGCTAGGATTGACAAAAAACTAACCTCTTCCCTGACTTCTTAAATGATATCCATTAGGGACATGTATCTTAAGAAAAGGCTTACTTCGACATCTTGGACTCAATTAAAATTTAAACATTTAGAAATAGCATTTGGTTCTTCTCCAAGTTTTTACTTGTCATCCCAAATTTTTAGTCTTGTATGTTCTGCAAAAATACATTTTTTGTTGGTTTTTTTTTTTAATTACTTTTTTCTCTAGGCTTTGAAAATACACAGTGCAAATAAAGAAATCCCTGCTGACATTATCTAGGTTAGAAAACTGTGAATTTCCTCAAAACATATTGCACTCTCCCTTATATCTAACATGCTCCATATATTCTCAAAGAGGGCTGACTGGGGGAAAAACACTCCCTTTCTGTAAAAAGTCTGGGGTTTGAGGAAAAAGTAATTCCTCCAATAATTCCTTCTGTGTTTCAACAGCCACGTCTAGAAGAGTGATGTGGGGTGAGTTAGATTTGCAGAGTTATTTCAGAGAAGCCAGTGTTTGCTTGTCTGTACTGCTTGTTAGTGTTTGGTTTTTGCCTGGCAGCTGAGATGGCACATTCAGATTCCACCTGTGCCTGTTTAAGACCCAGCCTTATCACCAGGCTGCTCTGGGGAAAAACTGCTTTCTCTCTTTTTCAGGTAAAAAAGATAAAGTTGAATTTTCTCCCATGAGGATGTTTCTTCAAAGAAAAAGTCTGGAGCTTTTTTTTGTTTGCATTTTGTTAGATCACCATTGAGCTATGCTTATACCTTGCAGAAAGTGGGGAGGGTGGATGGATCTGCTCATGCTTTGTCCAATATTAGAAGAACTTGCTCCTGTCATGACCTTTTTTTCTTTGCATTA
Source organism: Vidua macroura (assembly GCF_024509145.1). Classification (NCBI taxonomy): domain Eukaryota; kingdom Metazoa; phylum Chordata; class Aves; order Passeriformes; family Viduidae; genus Vidua; species Vidua macroura. The sequence goes on from NC_071579.1 coordinate 9,519,018, forward strand.
CTGGGGTTCACTATAAATGCTGCACGAATATAAGAACCACTTCTGTACTTTGTGGCTTTTCACTTGGCTTCTGTAAAATTCTGGTTTATGAACCTGCATGTTCCCTAATGAGTTGTATTACAAAGTGGAAAGCTCTATTGATGGAAACACTATAAAACAGTGTGTCTGTTCTTGCAAAAGTCACTATATCCGTGAAAAACACTGCAATTCTGCTTTTTTAACAACAGCACTTGAGAAATATCCAGAATTCTTGTGTGAATGGGTACACTGAGGTAGTATGTTCTTTTTTTATTTTAATGTATCTGTTGATTGACTGTGCTCTGGAATTTCACCTGAAGGTTTGCATCTCTCTAATAACACTCTCAGGTTATAAGAGAGAGGATGCTGGGCTATAGAAAGAAAGAGGCTGGAGAGGTATCTTATTTTTGTTTGTCAAAATAATGTACTTAATGCCAGGTAAATGGGTTTTATGCCTTTGTTTGTGTGCTTTAATACCTAGTGAGTAATTGCATCTGGCAAATAGAAAAAGTGCAGTTTCAGGTCTCATAGACATACAACCTACACTAAATATTTATCACACAGAACATTTAAAGTTTTGCTGTACTGATAACAGTGATTTGTAATACTTTTTATTCTCTCCCAAAAATACCCCAAACCACGAACTTGCGAATTATAGTTGGTTTGTTTTTTATTGCAGTATGAGCTGAAAAAGATCTTGTTTTCTCTGGAAACTGAGAGCAGTTGCATATCATTGCATGAGGGAATTGTTTTCACATACCAGTCTCTTAGCTATGATATATAATACACCATTTTACCTAAATCCAGGAGTTGCTAATACTTCTTTTACAGCTCATCTGTCATGTGGTTTATAGCCACATCTGTGAATCACTGGACCACAGCTGAAGCTTGCAAGATCACTTTTCAGTGATTAACAGGTCTTACAGCAAGCTTTTCCATTGCATTTCACAAAATCTGTGGGCTGCTGTAGAAATTTTTTCAGGTGGAGGCAGCACATATATTTGTGCATTACAGAAAGTGTGAAGAATATCAGCTACCAAATCTTTGCTTTATTTCAGTGTTCTGAAAATGAACCTCACTTCTTCATCAGTGTACTGTGTCAAGGAATCCTATTACATTAAGTTTGATAAATAAACAGCATTAAAGATTGCACTGGCTGTGTAACAGGCTTGTTTGACAGTGAAAGATTTTAAAATGCCTACTTCACACAGAAAAAAATGAATACAAGCCCGTTTTATGTGCCAAATGACAAACTATAAGGATTAATGGACCTATTTAAATGAATAATTGTGCTCTGTCCTATACCAGCTTATGTAGTACAATAGCTGTATATGCAGCAGCTGGCAACCCTCTTCTAGAGATGTAAAAGATGAGAACTGGTAACTATAAAAAATAATGGTTGAGCCAGGCCGAGTTAAGATTAAGCCTCCACTGCATTCCCAGTGACCTCAGTGGAGTTCAGAGAACTTAATTGGCATCTCAAGGTTTCATTCACCCTCCCCCTAACTTTATTTCCAAGTCTTCCATGAATCACTCTACTGAAAAATATCATGTTTTAAATTAATCTAAATTAATCCCAGTGAAACAAACGTATAGAAAAATTTCTTTGTTCTATATAAGATCAGTGATCTGACTCTATTTAATAAAGTGGGAATTAATGAGGCCAGCATAGTTAAAAGAGTTGGTAATACACACTTTCATTTTTATTCTCCACTCCTTCAGCAGTGTGATAGGAATTGCTGCACTAGAAACTGTCTCAGGGCAGGAGGGGCCATCAGTGAGCAGTGACACAGCAAACACAGCTGGGTTTAACCAGGTTTGATCACAGGTAACTCAGCCACTTGTGGGCAAGTGCTGGTGAGTTTTTATCTTCTGCTTTGTGTTCTTAGTCACAATATGAGTTGTGCTTAATGTATGTTATAGCATGGCCTTTAAAATAGAATGCTTTTTTGTGTGTGACTGCAGTGATTTTTACCAAAGAGACTTCACCATTTACTAGCACTTGAGGCTTATCATAGACAAATTTTGGTAGACCAGCCTACCTCCTTTGGTAACCCTCCCTCAATCACTGCAAAACTTCCACTGTTTCACTTCATATATTGTGAGCTAATGGATTGTTTTAATAATTAATTACTTTCTACATTGGTGGAGTTAGAGAGTGAGAATGAGTTAATAACCTTATGAGGCTCTCCTTGGAATCCATGCCAAAGTCAACCTATCACAGAGCAACAGAAACAGGTAGTAGAATGTGAGAATGTGAACTGTGTAAAAGGAACCAGTGAATCTTTTGAAGTGTATGTCTATTTTTAGCTCACTAATGAAATCAGTGTTTTCTTAGGGCTTAATTCAAAATCCAATGCAATTGATGTAAGAATTTCCAGATTTAGGTAAGGTCACAATCATACTGTTGTATGCAATCCCCAAAACTCTGCTTTCTTCTTGGCTTCACTTGTATAAAGTAAAACTCTCATAAGCACATTTAATATCTCTAAAAATGCTTTCAAATGCGACTTCCTGAGAAGGACTGTAAAACCTAAAGCAAAGAAAGAATAACAATGAATGGCCAGTGAGCCTGTGATGCCCTCACAGAATATCTTTCCTATCATTGAAAAGCATTTTTTCATTGTTTGAGGTCTTTTGGCAACAACAACAAAGACAACTAGAAAATAATCTTCAGATAACATGTCCCTGAGGCAATACTGAGAGCGGGCTGCAGAAAGAAATGAAATAGCTTTCTTAAAATGTTTTGTTTCAAAACCATACTTATTACTCCGTGCTGTGTGGAGCAGACACAGGACCTGCAAACAGCACAGGCTCTTTCATCCATCTCCCTGCTATTGCCCTTTCAGGTTTGCAAGGATTGATGAGACAGTGATATTAGAGCCCATCCAAGCCTTTTCTGTGGATTTGTTAACTTGCTGAAAACACACACTTTTATTCAGAGACAAAGCTGAACTTCTTCCTGTTTGCTTTACACAGCCCAAGATTCTCACCTGTTCTTTTTGTCTAGTTGTTATTTCATTTTAGCAGGTTTCCATGTGCCATAGGGAAGTCTGTCTTTTTCTTATCCTTACAAAGTGCACCCACATTCCTGCTGGGCTTTTGTCCCTCTTGAAAAAAAGAAAAATAGAAAACCAAAACAGTTCCTAAAGGATTTCCTGACTGAAGGAATGGAAGACTGTGAACAGTTATACTGTGGGGTCACAAGAGGCAGATACAAAGGATACCCTAATAAAGATTTATGTGAGCTTGCAAGGGTTTCTCTTCCTAAGTGTTACTTGCTCTGTTTGTGCTCTATCAGAGTGGGGAAAAGAATGCCCTGGTGTTACAGCAGGTTGTGCTGTTCATTTTAGCACAAGCTGTGTTGTTTTAGCAGACACACTGTGGTAAGCAATAGTGGTTTTCAGTGCTTGTAAGAGACAGGGATTTTTTTTTTCTTAGAGCCTTGCCATTTCATTTCAAGTGCCATTCTCTTTTCTGAGGCACATCTAAAATGGCATTGGGGGATTTTGTATTGACTGTTTTACGGAGAGTTTAGTGTAACATGAAACTTTTCCTTAATATGGGATAAAAAAGGTTTTTCTGATCTGGTGAACTTGGTGAAATTGCATCGCTGTTGGCAGCACTTGGTCCTTTCAGGTTGTTTGCACATTTAACCATGATCCTATCTGAATTCATGATTCTAACCTGATCTAAGAAAATGAGTGAATGAATTAAAAGGAAAACGCTGTACTTATGTAATTTGACAGATGCAGACAAATAGTTCTGGTGCATAAGAGCTTGAACTTACTGCTTATATCAGTTTTCAGAGTTAGAATTACCCCTAGATATTAGCTGATGACCTTCTGTGGGTGTCCTGATCTGTCACGAACCTGTAGCAGCTATGTATCATTTTTGTATGGAGACAGAATTGATGGAAAAATATCAATATCCATTCAGTCAGGTCTGGAGAGGAAAAAAAGAGTCACTAAACTCCTCATACTCTCTAGTTTTCCTGTTATTTTAATGATGGTAGACCCATAAAAGACAGATAGTTGGCAAATTTACCGGCTTTCTTAAAGGAGTGAGGTGTTACTTGATGTGAATTAGAGTAGAAAAATAAAACAAAGTCATGTGAGAAGGTAACAAATTGAAGTTTTACAGAATGTGCATTAGAAGACCCATATTTATGGGTATGCTAGGAGTGTGATTGAAACAGTAAAGGCCTGTGGTTTGTGACAGTTGTCTTTTTATTAAACTAAAATGCAAATTTTTCAATTAGTGGGAAGAAAATGAAGGAAGGAGTTGGTAGTCTATAAACTGAAAACTTTCAAGGTTGTGTTCAAATCAATGCTTACAACAGATACAGCAATGCAGCCTAGCAAAAATTAACAACATGAATAGGTCACAGTACTGAAAGTTATGTGAATGCTAATTAAGTAAATAAATAAGCACAATGAGATGTTGTCAATGAGACATCTTGAAAAGAAATAAAAATGACTGAGTTGGGAGAATGTGCATTATGGGAACAAGGCAAGAATTTAGTAACAATGTCACACTGACTAATAATCATGGCACACTGGGATAAAGAAACAGCAGAGAGGACTACAAATCTGCAGCCAAATCAAGACTGCTCCAAAGGGTATCTTCAGAAGTTAATTTATGCAGGTGATTTATACTTAAATTTTTAAATAACATCAAGTATTAAACATTATTTACAGGATGATTTGTGACTTAGGTTGTCACTGGAGAGAACGATAAGCAGAAAAAAAATTAATCCAGGAAAAAGGACATTTTGGTGAGGCAGAAACACATACAATGGTAAAACACAAGAGGTTCAGTCTAAAATATCGTCTTGTGATATTTCTGAGGGAAGTGGAAAAGGAATGCTTGAAACTTGAATACCTCGGCCTTTGCTCCCTGCTAGATTTCACTCAGTTATCTAGAGATAACATCTGTTTTGACTGCAGCTTAATAGAGCTATTCTGGGCTCTGCGTCATCTGAGCACTTGTCAGGTGGAGACTGTCTGTGCCTGCCCCTCCTTGTCTTTCTTAGAATTTATGAAATTTTTCTGAGTAGCATAATTGTTCTCTTAGTTTTCTATGTTTCTATGCTCTGAATGCAGTTCCATAGATTTGTAGAGTAAATTGAGGTGTGCATGACTGAGAACTTCATGTTTTCCTAATGCTTTTGTTCTCTTTTCTTTCTTTTTCTTCTGGCGTCTTTATTCCCCCGCTATTTTGTGGAGCCTTCATTTCTTGTCTGTTGATCTAGATCTGGCAATCTAAGTAAATGTAATTCTGATCAATTATATTTTCCCCTTTGCTGTGGAGATGGTTTGTTACCCAGCTTCTTTCAGTGGTGAGCAGTGGATTAGGAGAGCTTTTGTAGAAAAAGTTCAATAAGGTACTTTTAATAAACTACTTTTTAATAAACTGCTTTTAACTGAAGAAACCTTCCTCATGAACATGCACCAGAAAATGTGCCATGTCAAACAGCTCTCTCCATTCACGTTGGAGAGATTCACTTCTCCATTTCAGCAAAATCCCATCATTCAAATACAAAACATAAAATAGAACCTGGATTTTTTGAGTACCTGAACCACTTACAAAACAGTTTTTGGGAAGTGTAACTTTGCAATTGCTTATTAATGTTCTCTCAGTCTTTTTCTACTTGCTCAGTTGTACTATTTTTAGTTTACTTCTGGACCTACTTTCAAGTACAGTTTGTGTAATGTAAATGGAGATTATCAAAAATACTTTGGTTTTCCTACTGTGGTATAAGTGATACCTCTGACTTGTATGAATTTTATTCAAATGTTGTAAAAAGACCATGAAAAATTCTTGACTTTGAAACCATATCAAAAAGACCTTTTGCAGAGTCACAGTTTTATATATAATGTCTTACCTTTACATGGTAAAAAAATGTGTCTTAGATGTCTTTCTTTCCATCTACCTTATCATCCTTTAATGATTAAAGGGTCACAGAGTTCCTGACAGAATTTTAGGAGAATGTTAATTTCTGAGCTTACATTTTGGGCAATGGAAAGTGGTGTGTTCTTATGTTGTACAGGAAATCTGTCTCTCAGCAAGGCTAGAGGGACCTGGAAAGTTCCATCTGAGTGATCCAAAAGTAGCATTGAAAAGCTATTTTAGCTCTCCAGAAAGATGAAAGAGCTTTTTACTCGCTTGCTACTATTATAATTTCAGAGTGGCAAGTGATTAAAGCAGCAATGGGCTGAGAGCCTCCCACAGTGTTTAACAGCATATATGAACCATATGTAATACTCACCTCTATACCCATCCAATAAAGAAAGATGCCCGTGCTAAAAAAAATGGAATTGTGGAGATTATGTTTGTGTGTGCAGCCTGATGTGCACAAAGAACACAGCAATTAGCTGTGCAGATCTTGATAACAGAGATCCCTTTAGTCACAGCTGCTGGAATGCCAGTTAGTTAGAACAGATAAACAAAGATAATGATAAACTGTCAGCTGAAGTGTTTAGGAGAGCAAGGAGTGTGACAGAAGATGACAAGGAAGGCAGGAAATGAGCTAAAGCACAAGGGGAAAAAAAGACATATTAAAAAAAAAAAAGCATCTCAGTGTACTGACACCAGCTGACTTTGAAGTACATTTTGAAGAGGAGAGTTGCACAAGGAATATATGGAACAAAGCCCACAGAAGTTATAAAAGCATTAAAATGCTTCCATAGAAGTATCTGAAATAAATTTCTGCCCCAGTTTTAGAGGCTTAGCAGCCTCTTTGTTTTTTCTCTGAAGTACTGTATACCATCTGCTATTGTTTGTCCTTTTGTTTATAAGACCTACTGATAAATCAGATCTTTACACAGTTTTATTCTTAAATAAAGACTTTAAAATTCTCATCTATATTTTGTGAAATAAAACAGATTTTCCCAGTTGGCAAGATAAAAAAGATATGGTGTTTTAGTGTTATCTCGAAGTGTGTGGTTTTGGGCTCCAGGACTGAATTTAATTAATCTGGAGGTTCCTTCTTTTGCTACTCAGAGTGCTTTGAATGTGCTTATGTGATTTTGTTTTCTTTAAAAATAATTTCAAAGATACCAACCCTTTAAGAGAAAAAGTTGGGTGTATCAGTATTAAAAGTTTTTGCCTTTTGGGGAAAAAAATCCCCACTTCTATTAGTTACCATCTATTATTTTTCTATCTTTGGAATATTTTTTTTCTTTGTCCTAACTTGGAATTGTCCACAGAATAAAAATTCCAAGTTTCTCTCAGCTTCGTTAGCTCTTCCTTTTATCTGCTCCACTCAGGAAATGGCAGATTCACCTAAAGCCTCTATTAAAGCATATTGTTTTGGAGGTGTGACTTTGCTGCTTTCTTCTTGTGATAGTTTTGCCATTTCTTAGGAGCATCACTCTGAGGGGACTATTAAACCAGGATTTTCACAGATGCTACATTATATTATTTAAGGGATGGTAAAAGAAAAAAAAAAACCCAAACCACTGATACTTCTATTTCTTTGATGTATTACAGTTTAAAAAGGAATAAGAATTTAAGTTGCAGTGTAATCCATTCCCTAAGTGCTAGGTCTAAGAGTTTCATAGCTATATTTCCATTATCACTCATTTAAGTCTGAAATTTTGCTGAATAATTTGATGTAACATTGTAAAAATTATATAAGCTCCAAGTGAATATCATGCAGATTTATTTGTTAAAGTCAGATATAATTGCTCATCTCATTTCCATCCATCACAATTTATTTTAAGAATGGAACATCAATTATTTCTTTTTATAGAAAGTTTTTAGCAAGCTATTAAAACACACTGAAAAGGGAAACATTTATGTTGTTCACATAGAAGAGGAAGACATGAGGTGAGGATGGGGACACAGGAAAATTTTAAAAGACTGTGCAGTGCAGGTGAAATTGACACAGCACATGATGCCTGTGTTTAGTACTTAGTGCTGGGCAAATATTGGGTGTTTCAACAGTTAGGCTTACCTGTGGAGCTCCCTGCTCCTAATGGGAAATTGGACAATTCGAGTGCCTCCAGCTCAACTACTGCTGGCTCAGTAAACTTCTGGAAAGAAGTTCCTTTGAAGGCAATGAAAAGCTGACAAACATTCTGGGGATGAGAGTGACAGTCCCCTCTTGCCTCGTAACAGCAAAGCTACACAGAAACAGCCCAAGCCTCGGCGCTGAAAGTTCATGTAACATTTTGGGTACATTCCCTGGTTGGGCAAAATTAGTCCCGTAATTAAAGAAAACTCCTCAAAACTGAACATCTCTGTAATTAAGAGGCAGGTAGTGTTTTGTTACTTCTTGTTACCAAATGGATTCTTTTAAATTGCCGGTCTCCTGCCCAAATGAAACAGCAGCTCTGAAGGTTGTAGGTGCTTTTCCAGGCACCCAGCCACAGTGTCACTGCTCAGAGTTCACAGTTCTTTCCAATACTATCAGTGAAATCCATTTTCCATGGAAGGCAAAGACAAAACTCCAGTGGGTTCAAAAAAGGTTTCATTGCATAATTAGGAATTTTGGAAACTAACTACAACCAATCTTTCCTGAATAAATATGTGTCCTGTTAAATTAGGAGCACTTCCACAACAGATGCTTTTTGTGGATTTCAGGTGTGTTATGATAGCAATTCATCATTATCCATGCTGTCTTTGTGCCAAAAAATCATGCTGAGGAGATCCACTGAAATGTAATGAAGACATTGGAAAAAAAAGCAAAACTTCCAACTGCTCAGAGAATAGCAGTTATACTTTTTCAAATTGTTGCCACAGCATAGTAATAACTATTTTATGATCTTACTAAATAATAATTAAAATTTCCAGTATCTGTCAGAGATGATTAAAGTCATTATGAGGCTTCCTAGTATGGCACTATCTCAAATTATCTTCGCAGCTTTCTTCTACCTCTGAGAACCAAACAAAATTTGTTTTTGTGGTCCGGTTCCAGAGCTGTTGAAGCTGGGTAAGGCTTTCCACACGTGCATTCTCCTTCCCATGAGGGCTCTAGGAAAGTGTTTAACAGGAACTTTTCCAATTGTCATCGTGAGAGCTTTACCTAAGACGTTCTTTAAAAGATGCAGAGCTGTGTTGTAGCTGGTTTGTTGGCAGGCTTGGGGAAGGCCGGGCGCCCCGGGGGTGTCCCCGGGCGGTGCAGGCACAGCTGGGGCGGCTCAGCTCATCGGTGCCCGCTGCAGTGCCGCACACACCTGCGAGGGATGGCACACACCTGCGGGGGATGGCACTCTCCTGCGAGGGATGGCACACACCTGCGGGGGATGGCACACACCTGCGGGGGATGGCACACACCTGCGAGGGATGGCGCACACCTGTGAGGGATGGCACACACCTCTGAGGGATGGCACACACCTGCGAGGGATGGCACACACCTGCGGGGGATGGCACACACCTGTGAGGGATGGCACACACCTGTGAGGGATGGCACACACCTCTGAGGGATGGCACACACCTGCGAGGGATGGCACACACCTGCGAGGGATGGCGCACACCTCTGAGGGATGGCGCACCCGGCGGGAGGGACTCATCCGGCCCCGCAGGGCTTTAGGCTGGCTCTTTGGCAGCGGGAAGGTGTGGAGGTGCTCACCGGCACCCTCCCGGCGCTCTGCCCGTGTCGGGACCCGGCAGCCCCGCGGGCTCCTCTCATCCTCCTCCTGCCCCCGCCGGCCCGGGCGGGGTCACCTGCGCACCCCGCGGAGCCTCAGGTGGCCGCCAGCGTCGCTCCTGGGGGTAAGTAGGGCGTAAATTCCCATTTCTAGTTGTGTTGGAGATTTTTTTTTGCAAGTTTTGGCGTGTGGTGCGCCGGAGGGGTTCACGCTGTCACGGGCACGCCGCAGGTGAGAGGATCCCAGCGCTGTCCTCACCTGTGACGCACTTACAAAAAGAAAGCCGAATTCCCGAATTTCGTACGTAACACTTGAAATAGCGTGCGTTTAGTTTTCTCTCTTTCAAAATAAGAATAGGCAAGTGGGAATTTTTGCAATTCTTCCTTCATGCAAGAAAGACAAAAGGAATGGATAGTGTCTCATGAGTATTTCGTCGGCGTGTGAAACTGAGGGTGTGGGAGCTCCCTGTGAGGGGCACAAGGGGCGTCCTCCTGAGAACTTGCTTGTGTTTATTCTTGGAAAAACAGATGCTTTTTCTCAATACACTCTTGTCTGAATTTTCTTATTTTCTTTGTTTTACCTGGTGACTCCTTTCAAACTTGTTCTTTCATATTGTAAGAGTTTTGGTGCATTTGTTCCTTTCTGTTCTTGCAAAGCAGACTTTGTTAGTATGAGTGGTTGTAACTTAGTATCTTTTAAAATCAAATGCGGGATTTTTGTTTGTTTGGGGTTTTTTTTAGCCTTCTCTTTATCTAGCTGACATTAAGAATTGGGTTATTGTTTTGAAAAACAAATTAAAATAGCCTATTGCCAAAACACTTCTTTCCCCCCTCAAAATGCCTCATGCAGATGTTGGGACCATAAGGCTGGAATTTCCAGCCAGAATTAAAGCATTAAAGCCATTGACTCCTAGACAGCCTTTACTGCTTTCACCTGAATGCTATCTAAGCTGAGAGAAATAATGTGGCTGTGTAAATCAATCTTATTGCTAGTGGATGATTTAGAAAAAAATAACTTCTCCTATTTTTTATTTCAGGTTTATAACTCTTTAAAAGTGGGTATCAGATTTCTGTTGGCCTATGGCGTATGTTGATGTGTCTTCCTTTGCATTCTGCACCTTGCTAATTTCTAAAATTTTAAATGTACCTCGAGTTTTCAGATGTTATTTGCATTTATATATAAAATGCATTGAGACAGAAGAAGGGTCATCAGCTCAGCTGAGTCTCCCAGACTCTGAGCTTTAACATTTGCTACCATTTCTATGTGTCATATTTGGTATACTAATGATTCCAACGTTTTTCCAGAGGTCGTTGTTTTCCTTTTTGGGGGAATCCTCCACCCCACCCCAGTATATGGAATATTGATTATAGAAGTATAAGCATAGCTGCATTTAAAAATGATGGGGGAAAAGGTATTTTCTACTTTATTAAAATATTTCTTTAACTTGTGGGAAGTGGGGAAATTCAAGGTCATGAGAAAGCATTTTTCTAATGATTCACAATGAAGCTTAAAGAAGGCCTCTGATCAGAAGCATTTGATCTCCACTTTGTTTTATACTTACAATGATTTTGAAGAGTAAATTGCAAAAGAATCATTGATACGGTGAAGTGAATTTGGCTCCTATGAAGTTTCCACTTGACCACTTAATGCAAGTAAAGCAGAAAGTAAATGTCTTGGATGATTTTGTGTTGCCTTTTTAATTTTTTTTTGGTATATATTATTTAAAATACTTTAAACTGTCAGACTGTTAATTGTACTTATTTACCAGGAATTATCTGTGCTTTTCCAGTACATAAAAGATACATGCACCTATGGAAATTAAGGCATTTAAGAGTGATTGTACCTAGACTATATGCTAGCCAAATCTGTAAATTATATCCATGATCAATTCTCACTTGAGAGATTAATAATGACTTCTGCCAAATTACACTGATTACTTTTCTTAAACCAAAGTAGTGTTTTCACTGTCTGTACCTGCCTTGTATTAAGATTTGTGTTTCTGAAGCTGAAAAACTTTGAAAAATATTTGTGCTTGGAATTGATAGGCAATTTTTTTAAATCTCATTTCATTCAGAGAATCACAAGACACATGAGGAAATAGGATGACTGCCTGCATGTATCTCTCTTTCACCTCAAATTTTCCTTTAGGCCTTTTTTGTTGCTTGCTTTTTCCCCCTCTATTTAATTGTTTTGTCCATCTGTTCCAGTGTGTCTATTTGGGGGCAATACAGTATTTTCTTAAAGAACTCTGATCAGTTCCTTAAACTTTCTTAACTTAAAACAAATAACACTGATTAATACAAGAACTTCTGATTTTTTTTTTCCAAGAAGCAAAACCAATCAGAGGCAGAAGTTATTTTGCTTTCCTGTCTCAGGAAAAGTATTCTCACTTGCATTATTTTTCTTTTATTCCAGATTCCAGTCATTAGTGTACAAAATTATATTAATGAAACTGTTAACTTTTATGCCTACCTGCAACATTAGTCTAAATTGTAATTCAGCTTTGCCAGTGCTTGTCACTTTTTTTTTTTTTTTTTTCCCCTGTTGGGCAAGTGGGAATAAATTATCATTTTTCCTCTTGTGTCTATATTAAACTATTCATTTTCTGGACTGTTCCTGCTTATATCTGCATAAATAGTCACTGTGGTGTCAGGTTTCTATTTTCTAGTGCTTAATTTCTAAGCAAAAATGGTTGTTTATTTTCTGAAGACTTCAGGAAATTGAATGCCTGATTAAAGTTACTACCATGTGTGATTTCCTTTTTATGGCACAAGTGCACTACTGAGAAATACACTATGTGAGCTTTCTTTCCTGATCTGCAGGAGAGTTAAATATTCTTAAATACACAGGAAATTTTCTAGTTAGCTCAGCTGAAGTCTTAATGTTTGTGTTAGGTTCATACTGGCAGACATTAAATGATATTTGTCTTTATTGCCTTTTTTAAAGCCTTATGTTTTTCACTGATGCTCATTGAACTGATTGTAAAAACGGCTTCTGCATGCAGGCCTAGTCAAAATTCCAGGATAATTCTGTAGGTGGTCCTTTCCAAGGTATCTTGTCTGTTGTGTTGCCAGCTGAGACATCTGTGAGTGCTGTTTGTAAGAACAGTTTGTAGGAATTCAGACTCCTGTCTGCCAGAGAGAAGTTAAACTGCTTTCTGCCTGTCACAGTCTGCCTGACTGATGGGTTATAGCAAAATGTTTAAGGGCTGCTGTGGTTCCACCCCAGCTGGCAACTGAGCCCCACAGAGCCCCTCACGCCTGCACCATCCCCAGCCCACCCTAAACCCCTGTGGGATGTGGGACAGAATTGGAAAGGCAAGACAAGTTGCAGGTGTAGATAAAAACAGTTTAGTAGGTAAAACAAAAGCTGTGTCCACAAGCAAAGCAAAATCAGGAATGCATTCCACATCCCCAGGGAAGCCGGGCTCCACTGCTCCCAACTGTGACTTGGGAAGACAAACACCCATCACTCTGAACATCCCCGTTCCTTCTTTCCCAGCTTTCCATGCTGGTATGACGCTGTGTGGTGTGGAATATTCCATTGGGTCACCTGTCCCAGCTGTGTCCCCTCCTGGTTTGCTGTGCAAGCCCAGCTCCTCACGGGTGGGGCACTGGTGTGAGAAGCAGGGGAGGCCTTGGCTGTGTGGAAGTGCTGCAGTAATGGGAGCACCCCTGTAGTAAAAAATGTAGTGATCCCTGGATGTGGGAAGAAATTATGATGTCTGGCTCCAGATCAGAAGGCTGAAGGATAGCTTTATTAAAACTATACCATATTACATGAATATATTATTTAAAGAGATACTATCCTATTCTACATACTTTATACTTACCTAACTAACAAACCAGTGACTCTCTGCCGAGAGCCCGAGCCACAGCTGGATCCCATTGGTCACTGAACCCAAACACCCTTCACCAGAATCCAACCCAGCAATCACTGCAGGTGAACAATCTCCACACCACATTCCACATGGGAAAACAAAGGAGCAGAGATAAAGTTTTCTCTTCTTCTCTCTGTGCTTCTTCTGAGAGACAGAATTTTGTCTCTCTGTCCAGAGAATGTGAATGTCACACACCCCTGCGTGCAATCCCATCCTACAAGTGGGGATTTCTGGAGGAAATCCTTCAGTGTGCATTATCACTGTCCAACCTATAGATTAGAACAGCTACTTCTAATGGTATTTTCATTGGCATAAAGTTTGCGTTGTCTGAACAAATTAAGGGTCTTTTTAAACTTTTTCATCCCCTGAGGGCTCTTAGTATTTGTAGTCAGCAGCTGCACCATATTTGTAATTCTGTTTAATTATGTGCAATTAATTGGGTCATAGCTCTGCATGTTGGAAATAATGTTTATAGAGAAAATTCTACTGTGGATATAGTAAGTTGCAGCACTTTTATTGTGCTTAATATCTGTTTCTGGCAGAACTGGGAGTACTCACTAGTTAAGAGTTGATGGATTTTTCATTGATGTTCTGCTGCTTAATTTCAAAAGATAGGATGCGTTTTTATCAACTTCAATTTGCCAAAGCAAACATATGCACACTTTAATTGAAATAAAGCAATAATAACTTTATGTGCTACTAAAAATATGGCTGCTCAGCATTTATGGAAAAAATGTTAGGATAAAGATGTGCATAGTGAAAGATGCACAAAAACAACTCCTTGGAAACACACCAACCAGCCAAAAATCCCTTCCACAAAAAAAAAAGAAAAAGAAAAAAAAAAAGGAAGCCATGACCACACTATTCTAGCTACTGCAGTTATGCAGCCATCAATATGCTCCTTTTGGATGTTCATGTTTCAGGACTTAATAAATGCACATAAACTGGATTTGGGCATAGATGTACACAGCTGATGTCAGTGTCTTTTCAATATTCTACAATCCAGAAAAAAAAGCAAGAAATAAACAAGATTGACCAGTTTATATAAGTACTTGTAAATGTTGAAAACCTATTTTAGTATCAGGGTTTTTTTCAGTATGGAGGCATTTTGGTAGAATATAGGAAGTCAAAAGTATCTTTGTTGGATGAAAATGAATTGGAATCTACCTGCTTATGTGGGTTGGAGCATAGAGGCAAAGTACATTTAAAAAGATTAAAGGTTTCTGTGGCAACATTTTGTGTTACATGTTAGCACTTGATAGTTTCCTGTCATGCTTCTCCTTCTGGTTTACAAGAATTTGGCCCATGAATTTAATGTTATACTGACACAGGGAAACAAATAAGCAAAACCACTTTTATAGTAATGTTAAAAGTTTTATTTCGATGTTGTAGTAAAGAAGGAGCTAAATCTTTGCCTGAAAGCTCTGTTTAATCTGACATCTGAACAGATCTAGTGAGCTCTTAGCTAAAACTGCTGTTAATCTTAGTTTATACAATAACATGTTGATTCTTCCTGCAGAGTTGGAATAAGCTGTGTAGGAAGACAGTGTTTCTATCCCTGTTATCTGTATTTCTCTGGTTTTATTTAAGAGCTATTAATGATTCTGATTCTCTTATGATGTGAGTTTATAATCTTTCAAAGTAATTTCATAATTTTCTTTTTTCTTACTATAGAAACATAATTTTAAAAGTATGTGGCAATGCTAGAAAAGTCAAGAGTGCCTGTCACGTCTGTGCAGTTGAAGAATTAACACACAGTGCAGTCCTGCTGCTGAAAATTCATGATCTAAGCTGTAAAATGTTGAGAAATAAAATGAAACTTACCTGTCTCTTTGAAACTGATTGTTAATATTTCTGCCATTATTAGAGTAAGGCCTATAACCATCATCTGGAGTGAGTGAGAATTCAAATTTTTAAGGAGCTGAGAAATTGCAGTGGCCTACTGAGCTGCAGCATAGTGTACTCAGTTTGGATGAGCAATCACTGCTAGGAATGCATCTCAGGTTTGGACTGGTGCATGCAGCTGGAATGTGGCTCATGTTAGAGAGGATTGAGGGATGCTCTCCAGGGGAAATGTCATCTCTAAGAAATTGAGAGGGCTCATGGAAGGTCTTTATCTGCTCCTGCTAGGGCCAGTGCCAAGGCATAGTGCCGAGCCTGCCTATGTTAAATGCTGACTGTAAAGATGGAATGTCTATTAATCCCTAGTTTAAAGCCCAGAGTGAGTAACTACATGAGATTGCAGTCCCAGCACAGGGCAGTGTCCTGAAGTGTCAGTTGTCACTTAGTGATTATTTTGTGCACACATCATTGTTTGGGTTTTTCCCAAATGAACATTTGAACAAGAAATTGTCAGGTTTAGGAATCTAGCTTGTTATGATAGCATAAAAACTGGTATAAATCTCTCACAGCTCCCCTCAACTGTAGGCTGGGGGCAGGCATCTCTGTCTTATTTTTGTTGCAAGAACCCTCAGACTCTGGGATGGGCTGTTTGGACAGCTGCTCCCTCTGTTTCATAGCAGTCTCCAAACAGTGGACCAGATGGATTTAGTCTCTGGAAAAGAGACCTTTGGGAGGCTGTGACAATGAAAGCTTGTAGTGATACAGGCAAAACCTTATGAGGACAAATGTTTATCACTTACTCACTCATCTGATGTGTAGCAGGGATCGTTTTTTGGTATGTACTCAGAGTCTTAGAGAGAGTTTGATGCCTGGGTGTTGTAGCCACAGATTTCAGCCAAATAATATAAAAGGGTGGTGTTGTGCTATTAAATAATAGATCTGTTTTGAGGGTAATTTTGTACGTATGTCTTTTTAATGTGAATCTGTGAGGGAACACACAGTGCTTATGAATCAAAAAGGATTAATGCAGTGCTGTAGTTGATAACTATTCCTGATGTCCATGCTTGGCTAGGAGATAGGTGCTGCCAAGGTACCCAGGACTATGCCCCCAAATGTAATTAACTGTAATTAACCAAGGAGATGGAGGAGGCCAATTCCACAGCAAGCACAGCTGGCTATTTATAGTTGCAGTGCCATCTCAGGTGTTTAATCACTGCCATGGCCAAGCTGCTAAGTGCTGCTTGGGTATATTGTGAATGCATGGGAAAGGATGCACAGAGAATTTAATTTTTAGGTCTAATATAAATTTTAGCAAACAGCACAGCATGTGAGTAGAACTGTGTAAATTTATGCTACTCTAAATAACAGACTGCATTCACAAAAATGTTAATGTTTGTAAATTTTGAAGGGAAAACTGAAAAGCTGTTTTGAGGAATCACTTTCTAGCTTGTGTCCAGAGGAAAAAAGCCCACTTTTATTTGACTGTTAGCTAAAATCTACAAAGTACTGGCCTTTAATTGCTAAATTCTTGTTAAGTTGAATTTTGGAGGAAGTGAAAAATTCAGCAAAAGGTCATGCATCTTGATTTTAGTGCCCCTTGCATTATGTAATAACACACATCCGCTTCTGGCAATTAAAACCAAAATATATTTCTCAACAGTTAATATGCCTTAACCTATGTAATAAAATAAAATTTGTGAATATTTGCAGCTATATTGTCTGTTTAATTTTAATACAAAAGCTTCTTTTATCACCTCCTTGAGGGATTATTTGAGCAATTGTAACTAGGCATTTGACTGCTAGTAGTTTAAATCTGTCCTTTGCACTCCAGCATTTGTATTTTCCTGTGTCTTTAATTATGAAGGAAAAATATTTTCATTTGTCCAAGATATTACTTGAAAAAGCTGCTTTTCCATAAAATCTGCAGCTGCTTTTCCCTTTTCCTATCAAAAGTTTCCCTTTTAATATTCTGCCTCTGCATAAATGCAGGGACTCTGAAAAAAGGAAGATAAGATTCTTTACCACTTTTACAACTGGAAAATTAATTTTTAAGTTAAAGCTTCCTGTTTCAACACTCTACCAACATATCAATAAAAATAGTCAAATATCTTTCAAAGACTGGCTTTGTAAGGCCAGAGGTTATCATTAGATCATCTAGTTTGAGTAATATGTAGCAATCAAACGACTTCTTGTCAGAAAAATTGGCTCTGGGCTATGGCCAAGTACAAAACTTATTAGGAGTCATACAAACATAATTTGAGATTATTTGAAATAATTTTGAGATTCCAGGCTGATTGTCCAGATGCTGGCATGTCCTTTCCTTCCCAGCAGTCCTCCAGATTAGGTGGTGTAAAAAGCTGTTCCTGTAGGAGGGCATTGCCCATGTCTGGTGACTGAGGCATAATGAGACCTACTTTTGGTTTTATGAGAGAGAGGAGGGGAAAATACTGAAGTAAATAATGGAATTTAATGTTTGTAAATTTACTTCAGTAAATTTACAAACAGTAAATTGGGGCTCTAATATTTCACTTCCTAGTTTTGGGTTTAATTTAAACTTGTTATTTACAGGGAAAAATATTGATGGTTTGACTTCCAAGAATTTAGTAGGTTTCACAGCTTATTTCCTGGTTGATTTGTGAGCTGCTCTAGCTGTGTTTTTAGTGCTGTTATGGAGAATATCCAAATTTTATGATGTGTAGTATATGTAGCAATGTTATCCAGCAAAAAGTGTAGAAAAATAGACATATACATTAGGAATAACTGGTGGCATAAAAATAGCATTATAGTTTGTTTTTAGTGTAAGTAATGCATTTATGCCAACCTTAGTTTTCTCTGCCCTGCTAAATCTTTTCAAATTCCAACGAAAGTTTGTTTGTTTGGGTTTTTTTTTTTTGTTTTTTTTTATTGAATGTGTTGTTAATGCCAGGAGTGGTCCTATAGCTGTGAGATTCAGTATTGTCTTACAGGAGGCCTAAAAACTCTGACAGTAAACTACAGATTTGGAACATGTATTCAACAGAGGCTCGTTCCAAGGCAGAGAGAGTTTATTTCAAAATCTGCAAAGAAAACTGAGCCTTCTGAAAGGCTGTTGTTATTCTATCTGTAGAGCCACGGTAGAGCTGGGGATTCTCTTTCATGTCAGATTTTGTCTCTGCAGATATGAATGCTATAATCAATGCATGAGGGAGCAGCATTTCATTTTCTGCTTCTAGCTGAGCTCTGTATGATTGCTTCCAGACAGACGTGTGCAGTTCCACTGCAAAAAATGCCCTATGCAGCCATTAGTATAACTTTTTTTTTTTTTTTTTTTTTTTTTTTTAATTAGTAGCAGCTTGTGCTTGAAGGCTCTCTCTTCAATCTGCTTCAGTGAATTTCCCTCCACCTTTATTCATTCTTCCAATATGGACATAATTTCAGTGTCATGGAATAGCTGCTGTGGACTGCTATCAAGGGGATGTGTGGAGACCTATTAAAAAGGGAGCAAGACAACATGAATTCATATTTAACTTGGTCTACAGCTTTTTATCCCCCTGAAAAAGAGATGAAACTCACTGACTTTTGCAAGTCTGGGAGCCAGTGAGAGATGAGAGAAGTTGGACCCCTTTCCATGTAGTATGTCTTGGGATAGTTCTTAGCTAATTCTTCGGTCTTTCCCATTCTGCCCCCAATCTGCCTGTCTGGTTTTGGAGGTAGTTGATTATGTTTCTTTGTCCGAGATGCTTCTCAGGAGATGAGCACACCCTCCTCCATTCCCCCTGCTGACATGACCACTTCAGTGAGAAAACAAGGTGAATGATCTTGTGTTCTCCCTCGTTTTGCTGTGTCCTGTGATTCACTGCGCTGCCTTTCCTCCACTGTGGTTGAACCCTCCCGCTCCTCCAAAGCTCAGTTAACCTCCTCTGACTCCTCCTCAGGCTGCTCAGCAAGTCCCCAGTGCTGCTCACTTGGTTTATCTGCCTTCTTGCTTTGCGTGAGCAGATGGAGGCTATTACCACTTTTCTTGTTGTGCACAACCAAAAACCAGCCCAGCCCAGCAGTGGTTTGCTTTGGACTGAGCTATCCCTTCACACACCACGGTTAATGCAGCTCGGGTGCCCTCAGCCTTGCAAGTGTTAAGTCAGAGGCAGGGACTCGTTAAGAGGCACTAGACTTCCTCAGAGTCATTCAATACAGTAGATTCATTATCTGTGCTCAACTCCCTCCACTTGTAAAAATGAAAAATTCTGCTTGTGAATAACAACATGCTCTAGCTGACAAAACTTTAAAGCTCTCTCAGAAATATGTTTTGATGCAGAGGAAAGGAATTGGCAGCAGAAAGTTCTGTTTAAAAATGCAGCTTGCTTTTTTGGCTGGATCAGCCGCTGTCTCTTTCTGTGCACTCTCTTGCTTCACTGCTTCTGCTATTGTTTTCTGACACAGTTCAAAAAAAGTCTGATCACTGATGATAGAGAATGGTGAAGACATCAGGGAAAAATCTGGACATATATATTTGGCTATAACAAATTATTTTTTCTTTTCCACAGGTGATGAAAAAAAAATGTGTCATTCTGTCCCTGGCTGCCCAGCAGCTTGAAATTAGCAGCTGGATGTCCTTTGATCATCCTTTCATTGATAATGTGTTGTATTATTCTTCCATTTCCAGTCCTATGTCAGCCCAAAATCTTTGCTGTGGTGCAGTAATTGCTATCTGTCTGTGCTTAATGTGTGTCCCTGTTTAGGAAGTAAAGTCTATGGTTTTCTGTTGAGTAAGGAAACAGTTCTGTGAGAACTGATTGTGAAAGTATTATGTTTTAAAGATGAATTTTAACCCTGGTAAGGACCAACCATTAACAGGAATTCTTTACAGGCTTGTGAAGCCTCCAAACACTGATCATTTGTTTCGCTTCATTTTATTCTAATTAAAGAAGAATTTATCAAAACCCCTTCTCATTGTTTCTTGAACAGCTCCCCACTGGTTGGCCCTGGCAAGGGAAGCTGTTTTGTCATAGAGCAGTTCTGGCTTACAGAGTTCCTGTTCTTGCCTGTTTGTTGCTGCCTCTGCTGTACAGGTTTTACAGGTGTACTGAAACAAATGTTTTCTGCAGATCTGGCAGGGACTGAATCAGGGTACCAATGTGGATAAAGAATAGGCTCTTTTCTTTTTATTTTGCTCAGACCCTGATGTGTTTCTAAATTCAGCCTTACAAACAATTTTATTGGCACAAGATGAGGTGGCAGAGTGCTGCAGAATCTGTAACTGCAGATAAGAAAAGACAATTTCTTACACTGGCAAAGTCACCAAAACCCTTGTTTTGTGAAACTTCTCCCTCTAGTTATCTTTTCATCAGGCAACTTAGGAAATTGGATTGTAGGCCTTAAAGACAAAAACCAATCAAACATCAAACTCCACAACTTTGTGAAGGTCTCATGTGTAGTCTGATTAAGTCCAGATCATAGTATTGGAATCACTCAATATACTTTCAGAGCCAGCTTTATTTGGCTGATAGGCTGCTAATTTTTGGAAGTACATAATTTCTAATGATAAAGAAGTGAGTCTATCAGCATTTTCATCCTTTCAAAAAGCAAACTAATAACTATGAACTTCAGAGTGCAAGTTTAGATTGCTAAGTGATTCTTGCCTTGGAGGGATTTTAAAAATATGTGTGTGTTTATTTTTTAATATATCTCGAAAGCGGTGTAGAGTTAAAACCAGAACTCTAGGGTTGGAAAACCTTAGCAGTTTCCAAACTTTATTCAGCTTCACTAATTCCTAGATTATGGAAATGAAGTACTACCCTCCTGACATGAGTTAATTTCTGCCATTGATACTGTTGCCAGCTGTTGGTATGTATCAGCTGCAGCACAACCATCTAGAGTACAACAGACTAGAACAGTGGTGAGGACTCCTGCAAAAATGCCTAGCATACATTTAAATATTAATCACATTACCTGGATATTGAATTAGTTGCTCTTGAAAAAATGTACTGTCCAGCTGAAACTTTTAATCAAGACATTCTCATTCTGGAGTTATAACTGTTTGAATAAAAGGAAATAATAAGGAAGCATTTTGTTTGCAGTTGTGGTGGTTTATTTCTTGAGATGATTTTTCTTTTTAGTGTAATCCTTGGTAGTAGTTGAGAAAAAATACATTAATATTAATGAGAATTTCCTCTTGGTTTAAGAATTACTAAGTGGTATTGATACCTTTTTCATATTGAAATGACAGGTCACTTAAAAATCTCTCTGTAATTTCTTTAGTTATATGCAGAATTTTGAATTTTGAGCAAGGTGTTCAAAATTTGAACACTTTGAAGGTGTTCCAGCAACATAACATTTGCTGGGACAGAATGTATTTAATCCCTTAACGCATGCAGGAAATCTCCAACCAATAATCTTTTTTAAATGCATGAAAGAAGCAGCTTTGCTCATTTCTGTGGCCTATGTCTCAGCCCAAGTGCTGAGGAAAGAAGCATAAAGGTGATGTTCTAGACACAGTTCCCCAGGCAGTAGAGACACTTGTTCTTGCACGTAGTTGTTAATGAGTTGTTAATGTTTCAAATTGTCTTAGACATGCTGTGTTACCTTTAAAGGCATTTAAAACAATATTCTCAAAATTGCTGCCTTAACTGGTGGGATAGTGGTGGGCAGATGAAGCAAGAAGTGCTAATATGAGCCATGGCACAGAATATGTTGTGTTACCATGTACCAAAACTTTTCAATATTTTTGCAGCATGGATACAACCTATCATAGCAAAAAAAAAAAAAAAAAAAAAAAAAAAAAAAAAAAAAAAAAAAGAGGTGTGAATTTTTCTCTATTTTACAGCTGAAGTGTAAATTCACAGACCTGTTCTAACTTCTTATTGTCATAAATGTATTTTAAATGGGATTATTTCAAGGTGGTTTTAATTACTAATTATGTAATCACTGAACTTTTAAGAGCTTTTGATTAAGTCACAGGCACTATTAAACAAATTGAATTGCTGTTGTAAAGCTAGTTACAATGAAAAATTACTTCAGAGGAAGTTAAAATAGTGTTTGTATTTATAAATGGTACAGATTGCTGCTACTTCAGAGAGTAGGTCCAGGTAGATAGCCAGGAAATCAACAAAATTGGAATGTCAGAGGGAAAGATAATTACTCCAAACTGGGGCTATCATTAGAATTATTAGCAGTGTCTGATGATTCAGTGTCTGTCTGTGTTCTCCCTGACAAGGCTGGATGATTTTTAGATTTCCCTCGAGCTGCTCCATTATCTTCAGTTGAATTTTTGGCCTGTTGTGCAATTCTGCCTGGGAGCTCCACCCAGTTTCTGGTAGGAAGAGTGAAACAGTCCTGAGAGGAGATCAAGGTGGTAGCAGTTCTCCCCTGCTCCTTCAATTCCTGTGCTGTGCGAACATTGCTGAGTGAAATTTGCTCTCCAGTCTTGGAGCAGAATTATGCATTCCAAAGACTATTGGGGAATAAAAGTGGGTGTTTTAATAGCTTCTAAAAAATGTTATGTTCGAGGTACAGCAGCGGAGTGACTTGAACTTGAAGGTGCAGTGATGCCTGATGTGCCTTAGATCTTGGCTGGCCCACTGTACAT
Source organism: Vidua macroura (assembly GCF_024509145.1). Lineage (NCBI taxonomy): Eukaryota > Metazoa > Chordata > Aves > Passeriformes > Viduidae > Vidua > Vidua macroura. Next base: position 9,541,918 of record NC_071579.1, read on the forward strand.
CTTCAGACCTCAGCATTCCTCATGACTCCTGGAAAATGAGATGTTGAAGCAGTTTGTTTTTAGGGTAGGGGAAGACTCTGACTGGAAGTTATGTGTGCTCTGCTTTGTTTCTAGCTCTGCAAGCATTGCTCATCTCCCCTGTTTGCAACTTACACATTCTATTGCCTACAACTTTCAGGCTGCTCTTTTGCACAAAACCAACCGGCTCATTGTATGCTTATTTTACTCACTGAGGTCCTTATTTAAAAAAATAGAGTCATTAATTAGGAGTAGAAATATGAATAGGTGATACAGACAGTTCTTAGTTTGCTTTTTTCTAATGTTTGATGTACCTCTGCAGAAAGGGAAGGGAGCTCCTCTGATTAAAGTTGTGTGTGTAGACTGTGACCAAGAAAAACATTCTCAGGATGCTCCCCAGTGCACTATTTGCTGTCTATTTGCTGTGTTTTTGCTGCAAGGAGATGTGAAATAATTTGCTTTGCATTTGTAAGCCACTGTGTGCACTTTGCCTTCTTAAGGGTCTTGGTGCTCTAGGCTGAACCTTGCTGCTTGTGTATTCCATACTGGGATGTAAATGCTGGGAGAGCTGAAGGGGAATATAAAACTGGAGAACAGCTAGCAAGTAGAAAAATGGAACAGGAGCCTTGTCATGGCAGCATGTTGGCATTTGAAATGAACCCAAATACTGCACTTTGCTTTTGGATACGGATAAAGTTTTTTGTCTTAGAAACCAGCTATTCAGTTTAGTATCCACCCCTAGATAAAACACTTCCACTTTGATTAGAACAAAATTTTTGCCTGCTTACTGGAAAGAGCATTTATAGAAGAGAATGTTTCCTGGCTGTCAGGAAAAACCATGAAAGATGCAGTGGCTTTCATTTTTTACCTATTCACTCATATTGTCTCTCAGTTTGATCTACTTCTCAGTGAGGTTTAAAAATATCTCTAATTCTGGGATAGAAATTCCATATTTGTGAGAAGTTGTGGGTTGGTGTGGGGAGCAGATAGAGAAGCAGCAGAATTTTAATCTGCAGAACAATGTTGGGATTTGTTACTTACTGCTGAAGGATCTCCAGGAAATGACCAGGTACAAAAGGAACCTGATGAGGTGATTCAGTTGCTTATATTGCAGAAATGGTGTGAACACTGCTCTGCAATGATTGCTTTTGAGTAGCTTTACACTTTCTTTCAGAACTCTGTAAAATGCATCAGTAATTCCTGTCATTTCTCCTTGAAAGGCATTTCTAGTCCATGGTACAATTGTCTGGTTTATGCTATCCTTGCCTGCCTCATGTCAGTCAGGGTAAGACTGTGTTGCCCTGTTCCTGGTGATATCCAAGTTTTACACCATATGTTGTTAGCAGGACTGTTTCCATTCAGTGCAGGATACACTGACCCCTGTGTACAGCTCAGAAAGCCACCATGATTCTCTGGAATGAAAGGTGCTAGGCAAATATCAGACATCAAACCTATGCCATTTTTGTAGCTCTGATGTGTAACTGTTATCTTCTAATATAAATGTTTATTGCTATATTTCTACATGTAGCAGGTGTTTGGTTTTTTAAAAATTTTAGATTTCTAGAATTTCTAGATCAAAATATTGTCTCTTTTCTCTCTGTAAAAGAAAGTCTCCTAGTTGGTAGAGTGTAAAACACCATCTGAATACTCTGTAGTTCAGAATGCACCCAAAGCTCAAGTTATTCACACACCAGCTAAATCCATTAACAAACTGGGAACTTGGTAGGGACAAGATGCTGTTCTTTATTTCAGTAATTCTTTATCCACCAGTACAAGGTGAGAAATTCACGGATGAATTTTCTATTTCTGTGTTAGCAATTGACTGGGGGCAAAGCAAGATCCTCAGGTTTTAGAGCTGTATGATTTAGTATGCAGCCAAAAGTATAGTACAGCTAAAGGAATTGAACTTAATATTTTAATAGGAGGGCTAAAAATAATCTTTATATAGTCAACATTATTCTAAATTGAGTAGTTGAGATCCATTTGGCAGGAAACACATTTCTAGTTGTGTGATATATGAGCATTTTTATTTTATATAAATAATAATATGTAGCGCACAGTTCTTTCTAAATATTTGCTAAATAGAAAAGGAATTTTTAAATTAGGTGTTGCTACATGATGATTTGCAAGCACTGGAAACAGGCAAAGAAAGGCTACGGCCCTAAGATAGTTGTTAGTTACTTCAGGTACGATGAATCAGTGTTGAAACCTGTGGGTGGCACCTTTTTTTGGAAACAAAATATGTGTAAGGAATGTGGTGAAACGTTACAGAGGAGAAGAGGAGCTACAGCAGAATTCTTGCTGAATTTCCATTGAGTTGCAGGTTTTAAGTGTGTGCTTAATGCAGACTTTGGTGAATCAGAGCCTAAAGTTTATGGCCGTTTGTTTTGGGGGAAATCAATACAATTGAGATGGTGCAGCTTCTGTTATTATTTGATGGCAGCCAACTTGAGTCATGGCAGTAAACAAATTAATTTTTTATGTGAATTAGGACCTATAATCCTGTTTTCAAATGAAATCTAAGCAGCTCTGACAAAACTTAGTGTTCCTAAGGCATCTGCAATTTTCATAATAATAAATAAAAAAATCAAATACATCAGACTTTATTATATTTGAAAACATTGACTTTTTCCCACCTAAAATGTTGATCAATTCAAGAAACTTCCTTCCTTCTTTTTTTTTTTTTTATTACTGCAACTTTTAATTACCTCTTGTCCCCCACATGATGACCTTTGCTTCAACTAGAGCATGTTGTAGATTCCTAAATTTTTTTTCCTATAATTGTTATGCTATGTGTGGGATAGGAATATTTGAGTTATTGATATGAAATGTCAAAAAGTAAGTCTTCAAAGGATTTGAACATTGAATTTGCTCCTGCTGTTGTTATAATCTACACAAGAACCTAATGAGTGGCAGCACAAAAATTAGGCTGAATTACTGAAATACTTCAGAGGAGTAAAAAGATGAACTTAGGCTTTTTTTGGTTCACAGAATGCCTCATTCTATGGAAAGAGTTGAAGCACCTGAGTCTTCATTGCAAAACTGTTTTGCTGTAGATGGTTAAGCACAGCATTTAATGTGAACAGACAAATACAGGATTAAAATTCAACATTTCTCATGCTATGTGATGGAACAAAATGCTTAAAGCTCCTAACATGCCAGTGTGAAAAATAAAGCTTGCAGGTAGACATTTTAGGGTATGGAGTGTCTGTTTTTAAAGTATTACGATTACTCATTGATTTTTACCCCTAGCCTGACATGGGGTCAAATTTGGATAATAAGGGAGCTCTTAATATTACAGAGCATCATTATATGATTAATTTCTAAAAGGAGGACTGTTACTGAATGTCATCAAGTTGTCCCCCCTATACGAGTTGTATGAAATACCTGTAACTATATAATCTTGCCAAGAACATAAATAGGCTACATATGTGATACTCATTCTAAATAATTATATTTCTCTATAATTTAATCCTATTTTCTGACTTTACCTAGAATGAATGAGCAGTCATAGCTTGACGTGTCCAGCAAAGTTGTTTCTTAAATGCTCCATCTTCAAATGTGATGAAATTCAGAAAGCTTTTGTATTAAATTCATAGTGTTATAACCTAAAAAAATATAGCCGTGTTATCTTTAAACACTTTCTTGGCCCAAAAATTAGAATAAGAGTTTTGTAAGAAATCCTAATATCAGGAGTAATACTTGCTGAATTTTTAAAATATATTTTGGTGAGACTCATTAAATGATTCTTGTGTCATAAATTCATCTCTGTTATTAGCTGATATAAAGCCTAATCAGTAAGTGGATGTTAATTCGTGTAGTGTAACACTGGACCTCCCAGGAGATTCCTCTGTGTGCTTATTACATATTCATACCAGTACCCAGAGACACATGATTGATACTGCTCCATTCTCCATTCCTGATGGTTATCCAGCAGTGACAAATGTTTCCACCCTTAGCAGTAAAAAGGTACCATGACTGTCTGAAGTGACACTTCTCACAGAATTAGCTCTTGCTCAAGTTCTTTCCCTTCAAATTCTATTTCCTTTCAGTGCAAAACATCTAGATTGTAAAACTGATAGAAAGATGGACACTTTGTTAGCAATGGTCAGGAAATTCAGGCCTTTTGATATATGCTTTTGGTTAAGAAGTTTTTTCTCTATGCAAACTAATTCAATAATGTTTTTTTCAGTGAGTATGCTAAAGCTTTTTTAAAAAATCACTGAGTTATGCATTAAAAGCATTTTATGCCTAGTGAAGGATTGTAGGAACTGACATTCTTGGGGACATGAGTAGAGAATCTCTTAATGGTAAAAATAACTTGGGGAAAGTTGTAGATTATTCTCTGGAAGTTGTCACTTCTGTGTAAGCACCTTGTACATTCCAGTATGACAAGTTAACAAAAAGGCTGGTGTACTGGAAACTGGGGCCTATACAGAACCTTTTATCTGTGTTTAGTTTGTGGTGAAATGTTACAATGATGAATGACTTTCAATTCCCACACTTTCCCTCCTGGCACTAACAAATTTTCATTTGGTGCCACGCTTTCAAGTCAGACAGATTATACTTCTCAAACTGGAAAGTCCCATTACGGAACTATTTGAAAACTGTGCTGACACCTGTAAACCTGAACAGATCATTATTTGCTGTTACTCCCTCAGCTTTTCCTTTGTGCTTTCTGCTCCTACAATTAAGTCTCCTCCTATAAGCAAATGAACAATATTTCTAGTTTTCTTGCTAGATCATGGGTACACTGTCTGTGCTCATATCCACATGAGTCACATATCACTCCTGACATGTTCTTGCACCAGACAGTATATTTTCTGTCACACTAATAAACCCTAAGATGCTGCAGTGGTGCTTCAACTTAAGAACCATAAAGGTCTATGATTATTGTGGAAGCCCAGTGTCTTAAAACACAGCTTACACAGCTCAAATACAGATTTACACTGAACATTACTAAGTAATGGTATGAAAAAAATCCTTTAGGATAGCAAAAAAGAACAAGAGGGAAAGTTGTCTTGAATAAACTTCTGGCTATGTAGGATTTCTGCTGCAAGTATGCTTAAAATTTTTTAAGTCATGACGTGAAGTATCTCAAAAAAATTAAGTATTGAAATGTAAAATTAATTTTGCAATTATAAATGAGATTTTTTAAAAAAACAATCTGGGATCTCCTGTTTATTTACTGCATAGAGGGCTGTATCCTATATTTTTATAGGAGCAGAGTCTTACCCCATTTCTTGAGGCATGAGGTTCATTTTCTAAGTAGTTTTTTATTCCATCCAACTACTAGTGAGTTGTTTTTCCTGCCTCTTTGTACTATTCAAGAGGCAAGATGTGACTCTGGTGTCCTCTACCCATTTGCTTGTGGGTAAAGCATACAAGGAAATTCAACAGGGAAAACAACCAGCGCTGTTTGTCATTACCATTCCTTGACTGTATTTCTGTGGCTCTTTTCTATAAAAAAATCCCTGGAACAGATGCAGTTTCTTCTTGAAGAGCCTCACCATCTTGTGAGAATATTCATAAATAAGTAACTCTTCCTTGCTGGAAGTGTGAATAGACCTCAGTGTTCTGATAGACCAGCCAGGAAAACTGGAACACAATGGGACAACTGTTCTGCCTGACAAACTGTCTTTGCAAGAAAAGGGATAATGTTGTTCTGTTAAGCACTGTGAAAATTAAAAAATACTGCTAGTTTATTTTTATACAGTTCTAGTTTAGTCCTTTTACAAGTTTACTCATAGGTCTTTGGCATTGTATGAAGCAAAACCTTGCATAAGAAAGGGTCTTTGTCCAATGAATTTGGACAAAGTGAATAAATACATGCATATAAATTTATGTGAGAGTTAATTCAACCCTGTGTAAATGCCCATTAGGATAATGGTCTGATTTCTGTCCTTCTCTAGTGAAGTCTAGTGATATATATAAAACTCTTTAATGCCTAAATTTTTCTGGAGTTCCATCAGAAGTGATGCTCTTACATGATTTCCTTCACATAATAAGGAAGGTATCAAAATATAAAATAATAACCTTAGTGGTTTTTGGGGAGGGGGAGTGTTATGTTTTAGGAGTTGCACCCTACAGGTTTCCAAGTAATGACAGAATTAGTAGATATCCATGCTTTCACTAATTCCAAGGCACAAACCCAAATTGTTTTCAATGTTAAAGCAATTTTTCCTGATATTTCCTTTGGAGACTCTCATTCAGGTAGTTTACATTGCTGCCTTCTTTCAAGTTTTCCATAGCAGTTGGCACAATTGATGAAACTACAATAGGTTTAGAGGCCAGCATGTTCACCAAAAGTCAGATTCAAGGTGAATAAAACTATATATTTTGGGTATGTGGGATGGCAATAGAGTGGCAAGAATTTTTTTGTATTTATTAATTTTCTTATGCAGTGGAAAGCACCATCAGTTCAAAATAAGCTTAGCAATTATTAAGTAACACTTATCTACACTTTATAAGAGACTGATTTTTTTTTTTTTTTTTGAGCCAGCATTTGATTTGCAGGACTTGATGGCTGTAGGAGATTTTTAACTGCCCAGAAATTTGTTGATGAGGAGTTGAAGCAGAAAACAATTCCTTAAATGTGTTCAGCAGATATTTCCTACAAAGGAAAAAGCACTTCAGGCATAGACTTTTGAAGATTTAATTGTGATTGGCAAGGAAAAAAAAAAGTGTTAAAAATGTCAAGGTGAAGGAATAGTGAAAGCAGCTGTCAGCAGTGCAAGTGGTGATCTCTTGAGATAGGAAGGAGGAAAAATAGGGAAATAAAAACAATACATTTCAGTATGACAGACTCTCTTAAACTCCTAGAATTGGTTAGTAAAATCCTCCGAGAGACTTCTCAGAGGCACTAAAGAAAATTGCAGTCTCTCCAATTAATTATATCAGAGGTAAAAAATGCATTTCCCATTATGAAGGGAAAAGTAGGAGCCATGTGAAGTCAGTTGATAAAGTTGAAGGTTTATATTGAGTGGCTGAAAAGCAACCTGCAGCCAAAGAGGGGTCTTGTTCCCACACTGGACTCCTTGCCTCAGACTGCTTCTGGTGCTCTGCAGCAGACGGTGAGCAGACTTGGAGAACTGAACTTGGTCAGAGTTCCTGGGGTTTCTGTGGTCTCTTTACAGCAGCTCACTGTTAATTCAGAAATGATGTGCAACTCTGTCATGACAAGTGTGTGGATACCAGGTATGGCTTGTGGGTGTCAGACTTTACAGGGAGTGCACACAAGGTCATCTTGCTATAAAAAATGGAGAAGCCTGGCCTTAATATATGTAGGAAAAAATCATCTAAATGAAGTAATATGAAATGGTATAGAACTGGTCAGAAAGCTGTAAGGAAAAGCTCTTAATATTTTAATGGTAAGTGTGTGGAGATGCCCTCATGTTTCAGTACATATGTGATGGTATATACACTCTTCAGTCAAAGCCAAGCTGAAAGAAACTTTCAGAGGAGAAAATATTGGGGGATATACCAAGAATTAAAAATTCAAAGCAAATACCTTGTTAAATGGTGAATAACAATGGGGAAAGATGTGAGGTTGGAAATGGTTCAGTTGAAAGCAGGGCTTGTGTATGAGAAGGAACAGTTAACTGGGTACTTGTTTTGCAAAGAAAAGATTGATTTTGCAAATAGTTAACTCATAAGTGATAAGACCTCTGAACTAGATCTGTAAGTTTTCTAAAGTAAATGTAAAATAACTAACTAAACAGTCTTCAAGTGTTTGGCTGCTGCTGTGAGGAGGGAGGAGGAAACCTGCTCACTCTGGTAGTTAGTCTACTGTTTCCTCAGGTTTGAGCAAGGAAAACTAGATTGCACTTAAAAAAGAGATTAAAAGTAGGTGCAGTAGGGGAAAAATGTCAGAGTATTGCATAGTTAACTCATCTATTATCTTAAATACTCTGAAGAAGCTTAAGGAGTGTGAGTGCAATAATGCATATGTATGTATTTAAAGCAAAGTGTGCCATTACCATGGGATTGTCTTTAATGCAGTCCTGTTTCCATCAAAGTGAGCACAGCTGTGCCTGTTTCTGCTCTGATAGGAAATGCTGTGAATGCCAGTGGAGGAAATGCAGAGAGTGAATTCTCATCCATCACTTTAACACACTGTACCACGGGCTGAGCTGTGATAAGGGATCCTTGTCACACTGCAATTTCCAGCTTCCTGAAATACTTCTTTGTACTCTGCCTTTTAGGGGTTGATAGACGGTGAGGGAAGCACAACATGGACATTTGTGGAAACTTGAATGAAATTGCTGTGGAGCTGCTTTTGATGTAGCTCTTTGGACTGCATTTGATGTTTTTAAATGACAGGACAAGCCTTGTTTAAAACACAACTTTTAAAAGTTTGCCCCTCTATGTAATTTTTTCATTTGCTACTTGATTGGTGGAACCTTTTGCATTTTCTGTGACTCTGTGTCATTTTTTAAGCAGAAGAGCAGTTCTGGGCAATTCAGGCTCTATTATGCAAAATGCTGCTTGCTGTTGACTATTAATAATAAGCCAAAAACTTTGCTGTCCTTTTTTAGTAGCTGAGTATTTTATGCTTCAATCTGGCAAGTGAAATTAAAGAACAGTATCTCAAAAACACTTAATGTCTATGTATGCTGTGAAATTTTTACCGGTATTTTTTCTAAAAAGTAATTAGAGAATGGAAGTGAATATTTACATCCAGTTAGTGAGAGGATTGAATTTGTGCTTTGTGGTAGTTGCCCTGTTAGTGTTCTGAATTAGAGAGTGAAAGAAAACTCACTTAATTTACTAACTTTTATTTTGTATTACGGGTGCTTGATTTAAATCTGTAATTCTTCGTTTATAAGAAGGTCAGGATAAGCATGGTATTTTCTTCAGTTACTTCACTTGGAAAGCCTTTTTCACTAAGTAAGCTTCAATAGCTGAATCCAAAACATATTTTTAGAAAATGGTCTGGAAGACTGAGAATGCAGGTACCTTGAGGTAAAGGTAACATATGAACTCCCTTGTGACATGTGTGTGTGGCTTGCTTTCCTCTGGAGAGCTCTATTTTGGAGGAATTGTACTGTGTAGCATTTCATTACTTCTGTGTGTGTGTATTTAATGCACTTTACTGTTCTTCATCCCAGAACTCTGAAAGTGTTTTATTTCCTGTGTCTGAACTCTGTCCTCCATGTATTACACCATGGGACAAGACACTGGGATGCAGCTGGCTGTGCACACATGGCCCTGCATGTGTGCTCTTCAGGTCCTTGAACAGAACATACTGGATGAGGTGATTTAATTCATTTTCCACACCTTCACATTTGCTGCTAAAAAATCATCCAACAATACCCTGTATTTCCCTAGATGTTTGTCCTGGGATAGGCGGGAGGCTGATTTTATCAATACTGGGGTGTGTGTGTTACTCATTTATCATTCTTTAGCTTCTATAGTATCTTCCTAGCTTCCAGCTCATATCCTGGGTTGGAAGTAATGTTTTATTAAACAGGAAATACTGTGATTTACCCAAGTGTGTTTGTGTGTGTGTGTATATGTATGTGTATATGCATGTGTATATATATGATTTTCTGGCCTTGCTTATACTGCATAATATTCTAAAATAGTCTTAATCCTTCTCTCACATCACTGATGATATTCTTTTGTTAACTGTGTGGAACATATTGCCACTAAGCATTGTTGATAATTACGCTCCTAAAGCTCGTTTCTGTAGGAGAGCCATATGGTATACATAATGATACATAACACTCATGTGGTCTTCAGTTACCCATAAGTGAATAACTGTTAAGATGAAATGGATGTTTTATTCATCCCTCTCAGGAAAAAAAAAAAAATAGTATATTTCAAGAAATGAAACGTCGGGGAAAAAAAATCTTGTTTTCTTGGAAGAGAATCTAACATTTGCACCATGTGGTGACTGGGAGGTACTTATTGTTCAATAAACCTGAACTGAAAGTAATCTACAGCAAAGAAGTAAAAATCTCCTTTAAACCTCTGCTAAAACTGTCTGGAAGTGAGGCTACTTGGCAAGAAGCTATCAGGACTAAGAGACAGATAAACTCCTTGTGATGAGGAAGAAGGTAGAGCATGAGCTCCTCTTGCCTGTTTCCTCCAGGCGCTGAGGCACGGAGTATGCACGACTGAATGACCTTGCCATTCATATAGATGTTGTCACTAGCAGATTTTTGGAGCTAAGAGGGAATCCTGCCTTTTCCACGAGCTGGGGAAGCTGCAGAAGTGCAGTCCCTGGTCACAACCACCCAGCTTCAGTGTGAACACAATCAGTGTCAACTGGGATTGACATGCTTTCATACGGTAAAGGTTACACAGGCAGCAAGAAAAATCCCCCACAACTAAACAGATGAGAAAAAAAGCCCTGACTGATCTTCAACCTTCTTATTTACAGGGACAGTAACTCGTGGCTATTGCCTAGCTATTCTTGCTAATGGCAGCACACACAAGAAGCAGATACTGGTATGAATTTCCCAGTTCACTTCCTTTTCACTGTATTTCACTGTAATCTGTCTATCCTAATGTGATGTATTCCAGATGAACTGAGCAGGAAAGTCATTAATTATTGTGAAAAGGAGGGAGTTGAGTTAAAAGCCCCATTTGTCAAGTAAATGAAAATTGTCTTTATTCTGATTGCTTGCTTTTGGTGAAACATAGACAATTTCAGAATCCTTTTTTCAAAGAAAAGAAAAAAGGTTCACTGTTCCAATTAGAGCTCTTTGGGAAGCACTAATTATTATCCTTTGCAGGAGAGAAAAAAATAATGAGCACTTCCATATTGTCACCACTAACCTTGATTAGTCCTTCAGATAAAATTCCAAGAAATGCCTTTTACGTTGGTTTCATACAATAGTCATTATACTTCTAATTGGCAGATTTTAATAATTTAGAGCTGATTAGTATCTTTAAAGTTTTCTTTATTCAAATATTACTGCCGAAACTGCCTTTGGCTCAGAGAAGGTCCAGTATGGACATCTTTACATTTCAAGGGATAGAGTGTTCTCCTCTTCCTGTGTGTATTTACTTGTCACAAAAGAAGCATTCCAAGGAAGAGGTTTCCTAAATTCAAGTTTTGAAATATGTGCCCTAATGTGGGGCTTGCCTGTCTCCTTGGGAATGCTCATCTGCATAGATATTCAGAAAAATTCCTCACAAGATTCCTGTTATCTGCAGCTTAAGGGACTGAGTTTTCTTCACTTCTGCTGTAAGTGAACTTGCAGACCTAATTTAAGCTTACTTCATTTTTAAAGTATTTATTTCAGTATTTGGTGAAAATCTTTCCAGCAGAAAAGCCCAATACCACTTTGAAAGATGTGCTGTGTATGTAGCACATCCACAGCAACCAGGGCACAATAATCAGAACAGAAATTACCTTTTCTTTTGACAAGATAACTCTAATTTGGTGAGGTTTGCAACTGCTAGGAAAAATGTGGGCAATTTTGACATCCTTTCAGGAAGAAAATGGATTTTTTTCTCAGATTCAGTGTTAGATCTTGTTATGACTTTCTTGTTATAGAAACAAACTGCTATTGATGCAAGATTCCCAAAATCTGCATTAAAAACATCCACTGGAAGAAGAGAGAACGATGAACAGAGAAACTGGATGCCCTTACTGCATGCAAGAAAAGCTTGCTTAAGTAAAACCAGCTAAATTAATCAATTCTGAACTTTGTTTAATTCAAGCAGCATAACTTTGATGCCAAGATGTCATCCACACCTGGTCTGAAGTTGATAATGCTGTTAAGACACTTCAGTTAACTACAAAAGTAATTAAACACTCATTACCCAACTTTATTTGAAGTGTTATAGGTTTTATGTGGTTTTGACTTGTTTCATGAACTTCAGTTTTCAAGTAATTTTCCACTGACTGCTTCTTCTATTCTTATATGACTTGGTGGTTTTACATCCTCTTGTATTTGCTTTAGCAAGCATACTCATTTAGAGTCTGTAAATGGAGTGTACATTGCCTCATCTTTTCTCTTCACTATTATTAGATCTTACTTGAGAGAATAGAACCATTAAGCTATTTCTAAGGCATAATTTCTGTTTAAAGAAATGGAATAGAGGGAGATGGAAAGCTGGGCAGAACCTGAAATCAGGGAATTAAATGCTACAGATGTTCTATTTCCAGCTTTTTAAGGTGCCAGCAAAAATCCTGAGCTTCAGTACTACTTCTAGACTGATACAGGCAGTGATCCCATCAGCGTTCTGTGAGATAAAATGGTGACCTTGCTTCTTGTAAAGGAGGGGGCTTGCCTTTGTTGTATCCCTGTAATTTCAAGAAAAAGTAAAAAAAAACCTGTGAAGTGCCACTAGATTCTAAGTTATCTTCTGACTGTAATGTGCTTTTATTTAAATCTAGTGTGTAAGCCTATCAAAGTAGATACATTTGTGCTAGTGTACCCTCTATTTAATGAATAACCTGCAACTTGAACCAACAACTCCTGAGAGGCTGATTTGATATGTGTTATTTGGAAATAGCCAGATATAAATCATAAAAAGAGATGGCCAAGTTGAGTGTTTGGGAATGATATGATGTTGTTTTGGGAAAAAATGTGAAAATCCATATTATCTTGTTGGGTGTTTTTTTTTTTTTTTTTTTTTTCCTATGTTTTGGGGGGGTATCAGGTATGTAAATATTTTTCTTCCCCCCTGTATTTTCCTTTGGTAGTCAAGCTTCATAACCAGTAATAAACTTTTTTGTTAGAAAAATAATTGTCTCTTCAATCATACCTATGTTAACTAAAACAGAAGATGAAATGTATTTAATATTTCTGGAGGGAAGAAATAGCAGTTCAACATTATATTTACGTAATATAGTGTCTGTGAGATTCCTGTGATGCCCATGGTTCAGTCACCAGTTCTCTGAAAACCACAATTTCACCACTTCTCATTTCTGATTTATCCAAACTTTGGAATTAACAATTGAAGCTAATTACACTTCAGAGTTCAAACCTCATTTATGAGGGGCAAGAAAAGGATGTCACCCACAGACTTGACCCATGTTTAAGATGTTATCTAAGGGCTAATCAGTCTTGATTTGCATGGAGTATTTTGCTCTTTTAAAGGCAAAGCAGCATAGGAAGCCTTGAGGTGGAAATTGGAGTGTACCATGGCTCAGCAATAACTCCTGTGTTAGGCTTGTCTTAGGGATTATTCTTTCTTTCCCCCATTCCTCCTTTCTTGGAGTTCACCATTGCTGTTGGGAGTAGATTTCAAATTTAAATGTAGAATTCTCTTTGAAACTGTCTTTTTCTGAATCCTTGTTAGGGATTTGGACTTCTGAGTTGATCCCTTTTTGTGGCAAAAAGACCTGAAAGGCAAAATATGGTTTTCCAGTTTGTTTTAAACATTGTTTTATGAGAAATTGAAGCTTCCAGCAATTCTTAAGGAATAAAGGACCCCTGAAACCTGAACTTATTAGACTGTACAGATAAAGCTATCTATTTTTTGGACTTTCAAAAAAAATGCAGATAAAATATACTCAATTGAAAGAGATCATACGTGTGCTTTTGGAGTTCCTTTCATTTCCTGTATAAATGAGTACAAAATGCCTCTTGAGCACAGGCATGTGGAGCAGAACTAAAATGATCAAAAGGATCTCCAGCTCTCAGATGGCTAATTCTTCTTTTTATGCATGAAAATCTGTAATAAATCAAAATTCCCGTGGAATGTGTAGACTCGTAATCTCCAAAAGTTATCCATGTATGTTACATATGTGGTTTGTGCTTTAACACCTAACCTGCTTTTCTGGAAAATGAAGGGTAAAGGAAGCACTTGTGTGTCTTATACACAACACAGGCTGTTGAGGAATAAAACAAGATGTAGTTGAGCCAGTCAAGAGAAATAATAGCCAGTGTAGGTAGGTTTAATTTCTAGTTCAGTTCTATTCCTATAATTAATTTGTAAGTGATTATATCAAGGAGGTGAAAAAATGATACTTAGAGAATTAATCAGAAATTCTCCTTTCAAGTATTATTAGCAAATAAAGATTTCAGACATGGTGCTCAGGTGTCTGGTTGCATAGCTTTGAAGATGGGGAATATGAAAAGATAATTGTGCCTTTGCACTCCAGAGCCAGAGGATTGCCTACCAAGGGAAGATACAAACAGTAGCAGTAACTTTAAACAGGTTTTTAACCTTGCAGTAATATAAAAGTTAGTTTGAAAATGTGCATTCCAGGCATCACGTGTTTATGAAAAATCTGAGTATAGAAGAGTGCAGGAATTGCTTAAACTGTTCTTTCAGCCACTATGGGACTTGTCTGGATATTTGGGTTGACGCAATTTTCTTTTGTGGTGCCATAAGAATCGGAAAGGAACAGTTGCTTTTTAAACCTGTGGTTTATTTTCATTTGGATTCTTGAGCTTAAAACTCCTTAAAGGCACTCAGAACACCTCCAGATGTATTTCTACAGTCTTCACATCTTCACATCAGTCTTTCTTAGAAAATAGGATAAGTTTTAAATCTTTAATTAAATTCTGGAACCAATAACATTGTCTAAACCAGAGCGCCTACTGTGAAGCATTAAAAGACTGTATTTATTATGTACTTAATAAAAAGATAATTATTGGATATGCTAGTCTAATTGTGATCTTAATCATGAGTTTTCTGTCATTCTTTGAAATTACATTACTAACATTATATGCACACAAGATTAGAAGGTAGAAAGGAATTAAAATCTGACTTTTTAGGTATTTTATCTTGTAAGAAAGATAATCTTATCTGAATAGGAGCCAGATCTCCAGAGAATATCCAGAAAATTCCATGGATCTTGAAGTGAAACAGTTGTGCTTTACTGTAAGGTATAAAATTTGCCACCACAAAGGAAGGTTCTCCTGGTCACTTCACTGTTTTGGGAAAAAGAGGTTCCCCATCATGTGAAAAAGCAGTGAAACTTCGGGGGTAGCTGTCCATATATGACAGAAGCACAGATTCCCTGTTTCAGAAATGGGTGGGCTGTCAGTGTCCCCTGGGGCAAAGAGCTCTGCCATATCCAGATCTGCTCTCTCTACTTATGCACGTTGATCTGATAGCATTGGTGGCAGTGAAACACTCAGCTGCCTTTTCAGACTAATAAAAACGTCTGTGTTTTAATGTATGCAATGTAAAATACAAATGCATAGGAATACACAGCATGCTCTCTGTGAAGTATTAGTGTTGCCAGATTTATTTCTTCAGTGCTCTTTTCTTTTTTCCTGTGTTTATTTTGGTATTGATTTTTGCTTTTATTTCAATCTTTGCATCATAGAACTGACTTCAGTAATTCTGTTTAGATGATGCACTTCTGGTAGAATTCTTGGAATCAGACTTACCAAATTGCTTTTTTAATGATGGTTTTCCTCTGGGGTGTTAGCTGGTGAGTTTGTGCAATATGTTTTAGAAACTATATTGCTTTCTCTGGGAAATGGTTTATTCATACAGCAATAACCCAAACACATTTTATTGTCAGAAATTGCATAAAATTCAGTTGTGGTGCTTCTGCAAATTTTCTTCTATAAAAAGAATGAAAATATCTTGCTGTGATAGAGCAGGACTCACTGGTGTTGGTAATTACACAGCTCTTTTAAGTTTAAATATTAAAACTATTCTCTACTACCTAAAAATGACAATAGTTTTCACTTTATCTCACAGTAACAAAGAGAGCTTCAGTAGGACAATGTAGGAGGACGATGATGAAGGAATTCGGCCAAATTTGTAGACACTGAGAAAATGTTTGTACTGGTATTTAAGAGAGTGTACTTATATCAGATAACAGGTGGCCGTTCCACTGAGAATATGAACAGGGTAAAAGACCCTAAAACTTAGCTATTAGTCCTTGCCATTTTAGAGTACTGCCATATATAATATTGTAAGATGATGTGATGAACAATACCAATTTTTGTGCCTCAGAATTTTTACACATCTATTTGGAAAGGTCATTGGAAAAATCTGATTAGTTTGATTCACTGCCATTTCAACAAATACAGAGCTCATGTTATTATAATATTTATTATTTAGTTTCTTTTTCTTCAGTGCTCTCTCTACATTGACAGAATCTAACTTAACCTGATACCTTACAGCAACGCTTCTATTTTCAAAAATACCCAGTTTAATTTGAAAATGCCAAATGGTGAATGGAATATTGTCTTCTTATATTATGTGAATGTTTTATACTTATAGTGATGTTCCAGTAATAATAATAATAATCTCAAACTATTCCTGTGACTTTCTTACCTTGGTGTATTTGCTAGAATGCAAAATCACTGGGAGATTGCTGTCCTTGATGTGTGTGTAAAGACTTGCTAAGAGATTCTTACTGGAGTCTTTAATCTTTGCTTTTTTGGCTTTCTCACTGTGGATTAGGGGTTGTAGGGAGCAGCAGGAAAGCTGCAGCAACCACAGCTCCCAGGAAAGTGTGGGAATAGGGAACCTGCACCTCTGCAAGAGTGGGGGAATGCCCCAAAACTACTTATAACTTGAGGGGATTGCAGCTTTTTGCAGTTCTTGAAGAGTGCTTAGAAAATTAGTAGGTGTGTGTTAATACCTTGTAAAGTTGATGTTTATGTGTGTGATTGCTGATATTGATTCTGGACATTTCCTGCCTGCGCTGCTGATTGTGCTGCTAATAAATCAAACTGCTTTGATAGTGAATTGATTGGTAGGTTTTGAATTGAGTAGCTTTCCTCTAGACAAGGTACTTAATATTGATTAGTGCATTCAAAAATTATAGAAGTAATCCAGCAGCAGTTTAAATGCAGTTAAACCAGTTTGCTGATCCTTCTCTACAATTATTCTGTGTGGCTACTCCTAACTGGTTTTACATCACAGCTAAAAAACACCCTAACCCCAAATTCATTAGTGACCCCCTTGGAATGCAAAGTAAATTTCAGATCTTCATCATAAGCTTTCAGTTAAGCAGTCATTGTCCAGAAATTACCTAAGTGTTATTGCATTTTATTTGTACTTCTGTCACAATTAGTGCTAAAAAAACCCAAATAAACCTCACACACACATGCACACCCCCTCCTCCCCTACAGCATTACTGAAAATATTTTCTAGGTAGCAAACTTAGGGAAAAAATAAAACCAAAAACCCACCCAGCTGCTCGCCTTGGGCAGCTGCTTCTCATTTTGTCAGTAATTGCCTGCATTCTAGGTGCTTCTCTCAGGACTGCAGTGAAATTGCATGCAGAAGGCCTGACTAAGTGGTCACAAGGGTCTATTCTGGCTTTAAAATCTAAGAAACTACTGACTCCTGAAGGTTGCTAAACCCATTCAGTTTCTACTGAATGAACTGGAATTGAATGTACTGAGTTCTTTGCAAGGAAGCACTTTTTATAAAGAAGCCTTCAAAGATTTAATAAGCTATAAAAGGTGAGATTGAATCTGCTCTGATTAGCACCTGTAAATGAGCTTGAACTGACTACAGTGATCAGATGCTGACAGCCCCCTTCTGCATAAAAGTAAAGATAATTACCCAAGAAGTAATTTCCTGGATGGGTTTAGCCTTTCAGAGTGTGGTTTTTCTGTATGTATTGCTGGCTGGAAGTTCCTGTCATGCTGAAACTCAGCATTTGGCATTGTCTCTTAATTTTGTACCTACAGAAGGCAGCAGGAAAATTTCCAATTACCGCAGTGAGTTTTGAGTTGGGATCTGATCAAATATTCTGTGGTATTTTTTTATCACTAATGGCAAGTACATGATTTGGTTTTCAAGTCTGTGTGAATGGTGGTAGATGGGTAAAAGAGAGCAGACAGCTTTAAGTTTTTAATCTCTTTAGAAAGTTTCAGGTTCAGGGTGTCTTGGAGCCCCTGGGATGTTTACAGCTCATGAACTCATTTACAATCTGTTTTCCAGGACATTTTCAGCCATACCATAAACCCCTGTAACTTGTGGTTATTTTCCAATTGACAAACTGGTGCTGGAACATGAACTGTGTAATTCTGAGTCTAATTGAACATAAAAGTATTTGTAAGGAGCTAGGGAAGAAAAGAAGCTTTCTAATGTTTCTCTCCACTATAAGCCTCTAACTGGTAAGAGAGAGCAGGTCAGCTTCCTAGAAATGTTTCTCACCAGGGTTTCCTGGCCAGCTAACCCTTCTGCAGTCTCCAGATAGCAAGCAGGTCAATTGTGTCCTCTCTGTGTTCTCTTAGAAGTCCAAAATAATTTCTAAAACACAAACCTCAATAACATGGTGGCACAACAGTTGCATGGAAAATTATATCCTCATAGCCATGACAGGTGTGATGTTAAACACAGGCTCTCCAGAGAGTGGCACTGTATATCTTGAGTCCTGATACATTGTCAGAAGGCCTTCATCAAAGAGCCCTGTAGCAAGAGCAAGCTGAAAAATGGTTCCTGTCGATTTAAAACAAAAAATGTGTGATTGTGGTTTTTGTTTTTCCTCAGATTATAATATTGTTTGGGGATTCTTTTGGTGAGAGGAGTGCTTTAAGGGCAAGGGCCTGACTAAAGTGAACTGTTTCAAGCATATCTCTGTATATCAGAAGTTGTGGCTTCTAATAATTTCCAATATATCTGCACAAATTAAGTAAGAAACTCTTGCCTTGAGGTTACTTGAATTAGATTTAGTATTGGTTTGGATGGTGGATAAAAGCTGTTTGGACCTGAGCTATTTTCAGAGAATGTCTGTAATCAACTAATAAACTTCACTCTTAGGATTGTGTTGGACTAACAAAGCTTTAGAACTGGTAAAATAATGTATTCATTGACAATTGACATTTCTGTACTTGGATCTTTTTATCAGTCTTTTCTGAAATATATATTTTTTTTAAACTTTTAAAAACTAAAAACTATTTTTTCTTTCAGGAATGTCTTCTGCTAGGGTATTTTCCCTGATTGACAGTGGTTCTTCTAACTACATGATGTCACAATTCAAAATTATTTGTATACATAGAACAAATTTGGAATTTATTTCCTGATTATATGGAGACAATTTTCAAACACAAGTTTTATCTGATATTTGTTTTCCCTAATAATTGTGTAAAGTTATTGCTTCTTATTGAGTAAACTCTGTTACTAGAATAGCTTTGAAAAGTGTGCCAAAAAAGAACTGCAATCTTGTCGAACTACATTCTGTATAGAATTTAAATGAATCCAAATTTGAGTGTCATCTATTTTAAATTGTCTTTCATTGGGGCAGAACAAATAACTGAGTTTTGAATGTGACACAGCTGCAGAAACTCTCAAACCACAAAAAAAGCTCCAGACAAAAAGCCCTATAATGCTACATTTGTAACTTTGGATGGTTATCTGAGCCACCCTCAAATAAAGGGAAATAAGGTTTTACTTACATACAACAAAGAATTAAAAAAAAAGCTGAAAGGGAAGTGCTTCAAGGGACAAGGCAGGAGCTGAGTGGACACCACCTTTATTAGAAATCTGTGTCAACTGAAGAAAGCTGAGAAGTTTGGATTCCTTCTGACATGACATGAATTTGTGCTTTCTCTCACTCAAAGAGATACTGGGGAATATTTCAGCAGAGGTGCATTTGCTCAAGAGAAACACTCAAGGGTGTGCTGCTCTGCTCAGTTTGAGTCCTTAAATTATAGCTTTAACTGCTGCTGGAAGACACAGGAACATTTGACTCTTTGTTAGAATTAGCTAAAATTTTGCTGGGAATGGAGGGAAAGATCCCTTTTGCTGCCACAGGTATGTTGTAATTACTGGAAAGTTGTGTTCAGGTAAGTGGAAGAAAAAATACATGGGCTTAATCATCTGAGGGCAAGGTGGTTCTTCCAAGTTCTATGGTGAGACTTCACAGCTTTCCCCCCCCTGTTTTGGAACAGTGGCTTTGCAGTGGTTTAGTTGTTTGCTCTTTCTATTGGGTAGTGTTGCAGGCTTCAGTAAAAGTTCCAGGCAGTGCAGTGGTGGTGTATGTGCGTCAAGCAAGAGATGGATTTTTTCCCCCTTTAAAAACCTTACATTCAAGAGATTTATCCAGGAGCACTCTGCAAAAGCATATTCTCCTGCTTTTCTTTCTGTTCCCTCCTTCATACTAGATGTCCTCCATTATTTTCTTTGTTTTTTTAATATCACTTCAGGAATATTTTTCCCCTGATGCATCACCTCCTTTATTCCAGCCTATTCATTCTCTTACTTGCTTCTCCACATTGCACCTGTTTCTAGGTTTTCTGTGTTTACTGTTCTTGGTATCTATAGCTGCCATATAGTCCATGCTTTCTCATCTTCTGCTGGTAGTTCCTTTGATGCCTTGGCTTTTAATGCTGAACCCTCTTTTCTGAATCCTATGGCCTTCCAAATGTATTTATCTGGACACAGAGAAGCATGTAATAGGCTTTTTGCCTCCAGTCAATTGATAAAATATAGTTGAAACAAAGTAATAATAGGCCAGTGGATGAAAAAAGTTCCAGTACACAGCATTGCCTATGCTCTTGCTCTATTTTCACTGGGATTTTCCTAGAAAATTGGAGATGAATCTAAAACTATATAGTGAGAAAACATCCTTTGCTCTTCCTCCTTGCAACTTTACCAGGTGAAAGGAACCTATAAAAACTACATGTGTCTGTACACTATAGTGGAATATATGAATTGAAACTTGTATTTGTAAAAAAAATTAGAAAACTAGTGGGATAGTAATAACTGAGTTCTTTAGAGCCTTGTTTTACTGTTTTCAGCTTTGGAACATGGATATGGTGATGGGGGATGTGTGTCCTTTTAAATTTAATTCCTTAAATTCCTGATGCTAATTCATTTTCTTAAAATCTTTTCCATAAAATAAAAAGTAATACGTACAACAGAATCTATTTGTGATCAGGATTTATGGTATTTATTTAGGAGCTAATAGACGTATTGTCATTAAATGGAATAATTAGTGTTCTTTAGAAGGTGTACTTTTCATCATCGTTTGAATGACTGACTTAATTATGGGTTCTGGAAGGTATTTGATTAATTTATTCTTCTTGTGAGGTTGAGTTTCACTTGGAGAAAGTTAGTGAGGCTTTAAAAAAGTTTTAGGTGTCTGTAATACACCTTGAATTAACACTTTTAATGCTGGGAGTCCAACATGCTGCAATGGGAGAAGGGTGTAGGTGTCCCTCGTGAGGGTGCTGCTGTCCCCTGAGGGTAATGAAGCCACGTGCCAGCACCTCCCCACCATATCAACCCTGATAGCCTGAGAGCAAAGGAACAGCTTGGACCTTTGCTGACCTGTTTTACCAGTTGTAAGAAATAGGGAAATCTGGCTAAATAGCTCCTTTTCCTGCACTAATGGGCTGGGAAAGATGAGAAAGCAAAGTGGTTTAAGAATGAGCTGAGCCTTGTGACGCATACCCTAAGAAGTATTGGAGATTTCAGTCAAAAGGTTAGTTTAAGGCAACTGTGAAGTTTAATTTTAAAAATTAATTTAGAATTTAAACTAGTTTTAGAAATTAGTTTAGCAGTAGATTCTGGGGGATGAAATGCAAAATCAGACCTTCTGCTCAACTCTTTTCAGATAATAGATAGTTTGATTAGAATCTAGCAAGCAGCAGTGTTTGCACAAACACTTGGATACATATGGAATTCTGGAGAAAATGTATTTTTGAAATGGACTATTCCCCTTGCAAATGCCTGGAAAAGGCAGGGGTTTGAGGTGAGAAAAAGTAAGGGGTGTGTGTTCGTTGCATCTTGTGATTGTTGTCCCAGATGCCATTCCACTCATCATGCCTTAAAATGATCCTAAGCATTAATTTAATTGTGTTTGGAATTTGAAACTGTGATTAGTCTTCAATGTTAGAGTAGGGTAGGTGAGCAGAGGAGAGAGGTGTTTACTGCGAGTGTCACTGCAAAAAAGTAGATGACAACAAATGAGGATGTGTCAGAATGCTCATCTTTTGTGACTTATCATTGTAGAGAGCTTCTCAGAGAAAGCTGAGGAAACATATTTGGCTGGCAACAATTTTTGCTGGTGTTACAAAAGTACCTTCCCTTTTTCTTCCTTTTTTCTTGCCATTTATGGGCCATAAGTGTGCCTCATAATTCTTCTCCTCCTCTTGGAACAGACTATTTGAAAGGGCACAGCTTTTAGACAATCAAGGTTCATAATTGCAAGTTAGCATCAATCTTTATGCACAGAGTTTTATTTTTATCACTAAGTAAAACTGGATTATGTGACATGAAATCTCAGGTTTTTACTGAAACAGACTGTGGATGCTGTAATTAATGTAAAGAATAGTTAATGCAAAGAAATCTACTATGTATGTTTCGTTTCACACTCAAATTAGAATGGAAAAAATGCAGCAATGTCATAAAAACCATGCTATTACTGTGGCAGAACCTTACTTTACACATTTCTGTTACAGTATTTTGTTCAAAAACTTAGTGCTTACATCAAAAAGGACAGCAAACTTTTTATTTAAAGAGAGATGTTGTTTACAACAATGTGTGGGTCAAAATCCTGAATCCAAGTCTCAAACTTTGGAAACTTTAGTTTTTGGTCATTGAACTATTTTAAATTTATATGGTAATAAATTAGATAATAAACAAGGTGTACATGAACTGTAGGTTCCATGGTGGCTAAAAATACTGCAAAAATTTAATGAGGACCAGATACAGCATTATCCAAGCTGTTTTTAATATGACATTGGAAATTCCAGAAGATACCAAGGTCAACCTTCCAAGGGTAAATCAGGAATACTCTTCTTCCTGCACCAGGAAGGGCATGCCAGCAAGGACTTAGATCAGAAGGTGATTGTGCAACAGCAGGTGACTGTGTAGCAGAAGCATAGCAGGTAAATCTTTTATTTTCAGGCTAATTTTTGTAACTTGTTAGCTTTGGAAAGAGTTCATAAGAGTCAACTATTTGGACACATCATGTAGGAATTAAAACGTGTCTGATAGCAGTAATCTATTAATCCAGTTACCAAAAAGCACAGTGAAAGTGAATATTTTAGACTGTAAGCCTGGTCTAGGCTCTATGCTCAAAGTTCTTTCACCCAAAATTTTGGTGTTCTGTCATTATTTTGAGCAGTCCTAGGACTGTGCCAAGTTGTGCAGGCTGGAGGTGGCTGTGCTGCCCTCAGCTCATGGCTTTCTCAGAGCTGGCATTCTGGTGAATCACCCCTGTGCTGGGTGCTGTCTGCTCCCACAGTGTCTGACTGGAGCACTCCCACCTGCCATGCAGGATAATTTCAGACCTCTTTACACCTCTGAAGTGATCATACTCTGGCCCCAGATCTTTCTAACTTGAGTCTTGCAAGTTGTCTGTGATGTGCTGAGCCAAAAGTAGCTGAGAAAATTGTCAGTGTTCAGTGCTTTAGAATAAATAATGATTTGTTCTTTGTTTTACTGAAAAGAATAGGTATTTATAGGATTCTCACTCTCCCAGAAAATTAGGTTGCAGACAGCTGAATTTTCTAAGCAGTTATGCAAACTTGTGAGAGAGATTTGCCTTACTAATACTAATCAAGTAATGAAGCAAGAGAAATACTATTTTTTTAGGATTTCTA